>NW_026775579.1:89154592-90501239 GCF_030987335.1 Cornus florida
TTTTCTTATATAAAATGTATTATTATGATATAAGAAAATTATTGATTTTTTATATTCTAAGTCACTTTTCGGCAACCAACGAACATGTTTAGTAAATGTTAAAAGGTCTATTCGTGTATAATTTGTTCAAACCTCAGCGAAGTGTAGTTTACATATTTGGTGCATCTACTCTTCCATAGTGACCTAAAAAGAAAAAAGCAAATGCTAAGGTGGTGTTAATAATTTAATTAAACTCCTTATTATTATTATTTTTTTTAAAAGTGATTATTTTATTACTTTCATTTGATAACCAAGTTTAGCACTCATATCACTTAAAAATCATTTGCAATAAAAATTGAGGAGAAATTTTAAGGGTCCATTTGTTTGGACGTAAAATATTTTTCAGAAAATATTTTTTATTTTATGGTGTTTGGTTTTCGTAAAAAATTTACGAAGAAAAAAAATATTAAAATTTAACAAAAATAACTTATTAATTAATTTTTGGTAAGTTATTTTACATTTTCCGTCCAATGGACTCGACCTCAACTTTGACGTACACTTTTGCCAAATATCGACAAAGTAAAAATAAAAAATATTTTACCTGAAAAAACGTCGAAACATATAGAGCCTAAAGGAAAAGACCTTACCAATCATTTAAACTTAAAAGTGAAATAATGGTAAATGAAAATATCAATTCACAGTTAACACTTAAAGCTGAGCTCTTATATTTGTTTCAATTTTATCAAACAAAATTAAACAGTTCTTTCTTCATCAAGAAACAACCAAACAATTGAAAAATCAATATTAGTTAAGTAATAAGCCAAACCTTTTTCAAACTAACGATGACGAGTCCAAAATGCGCACCATTTAAAACTTTGGATAAAGTACAGCAACACCTTGAGGTTTGGTAAAAGGACATTCAGATGAAACTTAACTTATTTTGGGACAATGAAACCCCTGGTGATATTTGCAAACCAAACAGAGCCTTAAAACATGTAAAAAGCCAACATTACCTTTCACTATTATATTAATTTTAATTATAAAATATTAAAATAATTGAAGACCAAATTACCCTCAACAACAAATGGACCAGCGAAGAGAGACCCAATGCAGAGTAAGCATTGAGATTCAACAAAAATGGCAGCAACAATAACTTCTGGAAAAAAAAAAATGACAACAACAATGGGTACTCTGCTACCAAACTACCAACGTACAAAACAAAACCCTAGATTATTTTATCACCGCCCTTGACCCCAAGTCTCTGATCCTCCCACAATTTTTCGATTTTCAAAAATCCAATCTTCTGCAACTCACAACAGAGAGCTTCATCATTGAGAGAGGACCCAAATACAAAGCGTATGCCGATTTGAGATAATCGAAGCTTATAATGAAGAACTTGAGATAACAACAGCCTTAGAAACATGAATTCAATCTTTCACCACCAAAGAAACAGGTGAGATTTTAGAAGAATTTTTCGGCGACCCCGATTGGGCAAAAAGGGTCCTCTATTCTCACGCAATTGGTGCCCTAATTATGGCGATTCCGACAACGAACTACCAAAAATGGACCGGCAAAGAGAGACCCAGTTCGGTGAGCTTACTCAACGCCGGAGTACACAAGTCACGCGTTGGGCTTAACGGCGGTGGTGGCAATAGTTGTTCGATGAGGTCGGCGGTGAATGCTTTTGCTGCTCGGTTGATTCTCTCTGTCTCCGGCAACGACATCAAGATGACACTCAAAATTAGAGCCTGGTCTTGATCTAACACACGACGGTGCTCAAAATTGGAGCCATCAGTCCGACGAAGCTTCAAACAACAAAACCCAATTCTATACAGCGAGCCCCAAATCCGGTGAAGCCCAGTTCAGACCGACGGACCCCAAGCATGAACAGTTGCCGCGACCCAGAAGCTTACCCATCATCTCCAGCGAAACTCATCTGTGTATGCATATATGTTCACCAAAGGTTGAAAAGAACAAGTGCCTGCATGTTCTTTTCTATTTTTTATTTTCATATATGGTTACCTAATTTTTATTTTCAATTCTCATTGATATCAGTAAGGCACTTGTTCTACTTTTGGAGGGTTATCACAAATAGTTCACCATCGCCGCCTGTGTATATATATATATATATATATATATATATATATATATATATATATATATATATACAGGCGGCGATGGTGAACTATTTGTGATAACCCTCCAAAAGTATGTGTGTGTGTGTGTGGGGGGAGGGGGGGGGGATGAGTTTGTGAGGATATAAACGTCATTTCATGGTCAATATAAAAATTAAAGAGAAAAAATGTCAATTTATTACCATTGGGGTGTCTTTGGCAAACGTATCAAACTTGAGGGAGTGTCTTTATTCCAGAATAGCCTAAGTTTCATCTGTGTATTCTTTTGGCAAACATCATGGGGTGTTACTCTACTTTACCCTAAAACTTTTAGATGTGCATAAAGATTTTTATCGTTTAGAAATATTTTAACGACATGTCAATTGTCTACATATATGTGTATATTTTTAAAAAAATCTATATATGTATATATATATTTAGCAAAAAAAAAAATCTATAAATGATGTTTTCATTTATTTGTTTTTAATTTATATTTTTATTATAAAATTGAAGTCTCTAATAATATTTCATTCCTACTAAACATTGAAGTTTAATGGTATTTTTTCTTAAGTTTTTTAAAAAAATCGAAATTCAAATCTATATTGAATGAATGAATGTGTTACTTACCAAAATTACAAGAAGAAATACTACCTCTCTGTTTCATAATAGAAGTTCATATTTAGAAATTAGAGTTTTTAAGGGAATATGCAATTAATGTATTGTCTTTTTTTTAAATTATTAAATTGTTCTTTTTAATTTAAATATATATAATTATAAAGTTTAAAATTTTTTAAAAAGAAAAAAGACAATAATAAAAATATAAAAAAAATATGTTTTGACTTTTCAAAAAGAACAATTAATTTAGGATATATAAAAAGGAAAAATAAACTACTAATATCGAACGGAGAGACTAATAAATAATGAATAACAGTAATAATGCCTAATAGAATGTCTTTTCCCTCAATTTATAAATTAATGCACTATCCAGATAAAAATAAAAATTGTAAAAGAAAAAAATATTAATTAATAGATCTTTCAATGTGTAAATTAATCTCTCATCTGGACTAGCTCTTTTGCTGTGTCTATCCATTGTCCACTCGCCATCGTATCAGTGCAAGAACCAAAAACACAAGCATGAAGATAATGGTGGCCATCAAGCGAGTCATCGACTACGCTGTGAAGATCAGAGTCAAACCCGATAAGGTAACCAAATCTCGGCACTTTCTATATAAATATCTTTGATCCAAAAAGCCCCCACTCATGTCATGCACATTCCATTCACTCAGACCGGCGTTGAGACTAACAACGTGAAGATGTCGATGAACCCATTTTGCGAGATAGCTCTGGAAGAGGCTATTCGGGTCAGAGAAGCTGGGTTGGCGTCGGAGGTCATCGCCGTCAGCATGGGTCCCACACAGTGCGTCGACACTCTCCGGACTGGTCTCGCCATGGGGGCTGATCGAGCAATTCATGTCGAGACACAGGAAATGCTTTACCCGCTTTCGGTTGCAAAGATGATCAAAGCACTTGTCGATATTGAGAAGCCTGGACTCATTATTCTGGGCAAACAGGTCCGAATTCATCTTCATACCCACATGTATTTATGTATTGTATGAATTGGGTATTTTGTGAAATGGGTAAAATTCTGTGGAATCGAGTCTTCAAATTGTTATGGGTTTTTGTGTTTTTCAACTTTGGGGGAACTTTCATGGTGAATTTTGGAACTATACAATATGAGGGTTGTGGAAATTGCACCTGAAAATGGAACTGGCACTGTTAATTGTTTGTTTATTTATATAGTTGCGGTAGGGTCTAATATTTTATTCGAATCAAATAGGAGGATTCTGATAGTGGGTCACTTCCAAATTTCGATCCTTTGACTATGGTTTGTTATTGATTGTTCTTACCTCCTTAATTCTAAAAGATTGCGGTTGATTACTGTTTTCTGATACCCTGGTTCTTATTTAGGCCATTGATGATGATTGCAATCAAACAGGACAAATGGTGGCTGGGCTTCTCAATTGGCCACAAGGGACCTTTGCTTCCAAGGTGAGCCACATTATTGACAAGTTCATGTTTAAAATTCCATTCTCTCATTAACAAGAGGACCTTGTTTACTTGTCAACTAGATTCAATATCATGATTTTACCTTTTGTTTTCTTTGACACTAGATTAAGTTATTCAACCTCATTTATTTGTGTTGCTAGACATAATATGTTCAAGTTCTACACTTGAGTACCAGGGTGCTTGGCAGCCTATTATGTTATTACTTTCCTTCTTAGGACACTTGATTTCAAGATTGTCCCCATTCTTTAGTTTTATGAACTGACTTGACATCTTTGGACTTGTTTGAATTTCATAATTGAACCATGAAGTTAATTTGGATAATGGCCCAGTCCAGCTACATTCTTGTGAACATTTATTCATACCTTCCTTGTACAATTATTTAATCTCAATCCTTTTATATCAGCCCTTTTTTGTTTTTCAAAGTACGTTCTAATTCATCTATTACTTTCAGCTTTGAATTCAATAAGTTTCTAATTCTTAATTTACTAGAAACTAATTCAGAAACTTTTGTTTTTCCATTGAGATGTCTAATAAGACCATATAGTACCTTTAACATATGTTATGCAGTGAGGCTCTGCCCTATTACTCTGCAATTTTAGACATTGACATACTTTCAAACTAAAAAGATATACATCGCTATAAATTATTTAACTCAGTGGCTAATAAATAGTCGTGTATGTATTTCTTGCATGCTCTTGGCCATTTGTTACCTTAATATCACTAGAGAATACTTCTGCCTCAATGGCACCATTGCTCTCTGCAAAATATGTACCCCTTCTGCTCTTTCTTGTTTGTGCTATGCATTACCAATTTAGTCTCTTCTTGCAGAAATTCTTTCTCCTCCTTAGGACTTTCTTGAATTTATGCATCTGTTTTTTCTTAATTGACTTAGTAGTACTTAGGGGGCACATGTATTAATGATATAGTCTCTCTTCTTCCAAAACAAAGTTCATTGGTATTATGCTATTCATATGTTAATGACATCTATGATGTGTTTCTGCAAATCCTTCCTCATAGAAATTTTTATAATCCAAGTTGCTAGTTGAAGTCTACTCTCTCATAATACCATCTTTACTAGTACTTGTTTACTGTACTAGATGAAGCACTATTCTCTCATACTACCATCTCTGGCTGTACAAATCTCAACTGTTTTATTATATATATATTTATATTTTTCTAATGGAAATTGTGTGGAATTATTTTAACTATTGATAACCTGTGGAAGATGAGGAAAAATTCTTTAACTGGTATTCTATGTGCAAAAAGATGGGGACTTGGTGGAGCACTTGCTGATTCTTTGTCATGTGGCTATAGAGATGCAGTCCTTCTAATTGATATTATTTGGGGTGTCTAGGGCCTTCCTTCATACTGTGATAGATATATCTTTTAGTTGTGTGGCAGTATATCAATTAGGAGGAAGAGGAAGAGGAAGGTTGGAACAATCCTTTGTGCTTGATATGGTGTCTTTAGGGAGAAGAGAATTGGAGATCTTTTTCGTGCGAAGAAACTATAAGCTTATTGTTGCGTTTGGTATGAAGGATGGAAAAGTGGATGAGACATCTCTAGGGAAGGAAAAGTGTCATTCCCTTTTCTTGTTTGGTTGAGTGGAATAAAAGAGCAGGAGATGACACTTTCCCTTGTTTGTTAAGAAGCGAAGGAAATATTTTATATATATTTTTTAGCAGTTAGATCCTTTGATATTGTAGGAATTATAGGCCTTTCTGGAGTGCATCTCATGTGCCGGGGTTGCACCCTTTAGGAGCCTATTTTTGATATTTTTTGTTACTTGTAAGTGTATTTTAACAGGAATTTTATTAAAAAATAATTCCATCAACGCTATGGAGGACTATTTGAGTATGATTGTTTTGCCCCTTGTCATGTAAGTTAAAACTTAAGGATTCGTGTGCCATTTTAGTACAATGATAATCTTTTCTTTTAAATGATTTGGCACTGTTTTCTTCTGATCTATCCATTTACAACAGGCCATGAATTACTTATCAAAAAAAATTTACAACAGGCCATGAATTTGATGGTACTGAACATATATTTTTGTGGACTAATAAAAAATTTCTTCTATTTTTTACTCCTCGAATTCTAAAGGTTTTACAAGTTTTGAATTTTTTTGTATGAGTGGTGGTCTTTCTTTTGTTCTCTTGTTGTGCTTATTGTTTTTCTTTTTCCTTTTACCCCCGCCCCGCCCCCGCCCCCAAGAACTTCTAATATTTTCAACTCTTGTTCCTTTGACTTTTAAAATATATATTTTTTTACCTTGTCAATAAACGCACACACCCTATTCCTTTTGACTTACTAATTCTTCTTTTAGGTTGTGCTGGACAAAGATAAACAAGTAGCTACAGTTGATAGAGAGGTGGATGGTGGCCTTGAGACTTTGTGTCTAGACTTACCAGCAGTAATAACGTATTTTTCTGATCTTCTCGTATTCTTTGTGATAGTTTTCCATTTATTTAATTGTTTTACAATGCTAGATCATGCATGGTTTAACGTTTTGAAACAAACACTTGAACCTTTTGAGTTTTCTTCTTCTTCCTATCTTATCAATTAGAGTCCAGCAAATTGGATTGTTTATTGCTAAGTGAATTCAATATTTTGAAGCTACATATAACTTGACTGACATCCCACCATATGGGATAAAGGCATCCTGGAAGAATGATGATGATATATCTTGACTGCCATCTGTTTATAAGACCAACATATGAAAAATAACTAAACTATCTGTTTTACTTGGAAAGATTGCAATAATCATATCCACGGAAATTTGAACTATGAATGTAGTTGTCAAAGAAGAAAGAATGAAGAAAGAAAGATGAAAAATAAAAAATAAAAAAATGAGAAGAAGAAAGAATGGAAGAAAAGAAGAAGAAAAAGAAGACCTATTGATGAAATGCCTTGAATAACTTCTGGCCTTTTGTGGATGAATAAATTTTTATAAAGAAAATTTAAGATAGTTTTATTTCACAAGCTAGTCTGTGCACACGGCACGCCAGCTGCGTGCCTCTGTTGTGTGTGTGCGAGTGAGTACACCATGCATCTATCACTTATTTATCTTTTTTGGAGATTAATTAACTTTGCTCTATTGTCATTCTCATGCAGCACTGATTTGAGGCTGAACCAGCCAAGGTATGCCACACTTCCCAACATAATGAAAGCAAAATCAAAGGTCATAAAGAAGTTTACTCCACAGGAGTTGAATGTGCAAATCAAATCTGATTTTGAGGTTGTTCAAGTCACTGAACCACCCAAGAGAAAAGCAGGTGTCATTGTTTCTTCTGTGGATGAGTTGATTGACAAGCTCAAAAACGAAGCTCATGTCATTTAAATTTTGTTTCTTCTGCTAAAATCTTTTTACTGACCAATTCTGTCCCATCCGATGTCAAATTGCTCTGTAATGTTTAAAATTTACAGTATACTTCTGCTCTGGATCTCTTTTAATAAAGGTTCCATTAGCTCGTGATCTACTTCTCTAGCAGCTATTTTACTATGAGAATGTATCGAATTAGTTTGTCTTGACATGTTTATGAAGCTGAAAACTTAACTTTTTATGTCGCTCTTTGACGTCTAGATGTGGGCTTGTGAAGCACTCTTGCAGGTACAAATCAGCAATATTCTCTATATTTTTACCTTTTAAGTTCTATAACTCTTGTATCAATTTCTTAAGAATGATAACTATTCCATGTGCAACAGCATGTATATTTTGGATAGTGAATTGACTTGTATGATTTTTATTTTCTTGTTTTCCTTTTGATAGATATTAGGTATGATTTTACTTTGGAGGTTAACTTGGAAAGTGAGGTGGTGAAGCACCATAACTAATAATAGGTCTCAAATATGATGGATATGTGGAGACGGTCCAACTTATAAGCAGTACACACTGGTGGTGCCTCTGGACAGATGGGTTGTTAACAAGCTGAGTTGTGGATTGCTCAATCTTAGTCGAACCTTTAACTAACTAGATCTAGCATAACTCGTGTTCGGCTTGAGTGAGAAGCAATTTTGAGCAAATTTCATATACCTTGTAGGGAGTTCGAGCAACCGACTACAGAACGAATCACGATTTGAACAGGTAACTTGGTTTTATAAAGTATGAGGAATATGGTTATTTAATATAATTTTGTTTTGGTCTTATACAGTGTTTTAACTAGATCTAAGATTGTAACCATGTAATTTGAAAATTATGCATATAATATTCCTTAACACTTCATTATTAACAAGTGTAAAAAGAACACTTGTAATATGAATATTGTGCATGTTTGTAATGTGATCATCTAGTTTCATATGCTCCTTATACAGAGAGATTTACAAACTTTTTTCAATGAAAAATATTCAAAGTCTATTTGTTCACAATTGGAGTCTGAACTTGATGCAGCTGATCCATTTATATATGAAAAATGGTACCAAGATAAGTACTCAGCAACATCAAAGGCCGAAAAATGAACTTCAGTTCATTCAGTGTCTTTCTTACTCGTGTCTTCTTCTTGTTTTATTGATCAGAAATGTCTTGGCAGTGACCTCCTCATCTGCTGGTGAAGGAAATGATTATAACTTCCTTATGGTTCTTCTTCCAAATCCTCTCTATACCTGTGTTTTAGGGTCTTTATGCTCTTCATAAAATTGCTCTTTTGGCTTCAGTTCTTTTCCATCACTTTCTTTGCCCCATAACAACAAATATAGACCGAAAATGACAATAGCTCCTCCTAGTATACTGCACATAAGAGCCAATGTTCAGATCATACAATCACTTCAAAGTTGTATGTTCATATTTCTCTATATATGTATTTATGTATTTATTAATTAATTTACCTGCCCATATAAAGTTTTTCGCCCAGAACAAAGTATGCTAGAACTGCCACTAATATTGTGGAAAGGGGATTGAACATTGTTACAAAAACTGGTCCTTTTTGTTCTGTGCACCATAGTTGAATGAAGATTATTAAGCCAGAGACCACAACACCCTGTCATATAGACAACCAGTGATCAACTGTGAGAAAATCTGATACTTAAATGTGGACAAAAGTTAGATTTTCAGTTCCTATATACTCACAGCATATATAGTAGACCACAAGTCAATGTTGAAACCAATGGTCCAAGAGGCTTTTTCATGTGCTACAATCACTGTGAACGCAGCTGATTGTGCAGCTCCAACAAAGTTCATCCATGTGGTCAGTGACAATTGTGCTGGATATCTTTTCAATGTAAATGCCTGCAATTTTCATGAACTTCTTAACTGTTAATGAAAAACTGTTTTAATTCTTCTATAGTAAACATCATCTCCTGCAGATTTGATTCACTTGTTAACATTCATACTAATTTAATTTTTTATATAGTTTGACAAGTGATTCACGCTTTACCAAGTAACTCCAGTTTAAGTAAGAATGAGTATAGTTTGGGTTAAAAACCTGCATTATGTACCATATAGACCATGTTATGCAGCTTGCTACTGTAAGAATCGAACCCTTCAACCAGTTCTCATGGTTTACTGCATTTCCTTGAATATGGATTAGAGGATGCCATAAGTTTTTCATGAGGGGTCCCTTGTACAAAGTCATGATCGTCACGCCAGCCAAGGAAACCAAAGTTCCTAGAATTTTGGCTATCCCACGAGGGTTTCCAGGATCAACAACCTCCAATCTGCATGAACTTACTTCTTTTAGATAAATGGTACGATTAATCGTAGCTTAGTTTTGTACAGATCAGTAGTTCTAAGAGATTAGTGGGATGCTAACCTGAGTACTACTGCCATTACAAAAGTTAGGGATGCTATGGTGTTGACCATTGATGCAAGAAAGGTTGGAGAGGTGTATCTCAAGCTTGCAAAGTACATATTTAGAGTCAAACCTACCCTGTAATCATTGAAATTCTTTTTGTTAATATATGTATTCCTCCAGAATAATTTACGCGTAACGTGTAGTTGATCTTACCCCAAAAGAGAGAGAACAAAAATCTCCAGAAACAGAGCTAATGTCAAATTAGGCCTTATTTTTCTGCAGGAAAAAGAAAATGAAAGATCAATAACTACAACTAGTAGCTTAAGTAATAAATTACAAGTATTGTAGCATATAGTTGTGAACAAACTAACGGAATCTACAAGAAATAGATACACATTTTGATGAAAATACTTGAATTTTTTGTGTTCACTCAAATAAATCTGGCTTACCTTTCAAGAAAATAGGCAAATGGTAGCATCACTAAGCCAGCGACAATATGTCGATAAGTAATGTATACATGAGGGTTCATCCCATGATTAAAGGAAGCTTCTGTGATGAAATATAAGAAAGTATAGCCCATCTGAGCCAAAACCATGAGGAGGTGTGGCTTAAACCTCCTGTAGGTCCCTATAAGTGTCAATGCCTCTGCTGCTGCCATAAGCTTCCTCTGTTCTTTTCTTTTCCAACACAACATGAATGGTCATTGAATGCATCTGTATATTATATAGAAGATTATAGAAAGTTAGTTGCCATTCTCAGTGCTTGATGTTGGCATCTTGTTCTTGATTCAATTCTTGCCATAATCTGACACTTCCTCAACTTGATGTCACGATAGAAAATGAAGAAAGCAAATTGATATTCTCTGATTCACATTCAGTACATTAACTCTTAAATCCAATATTCCCCAAACCTGATCAGAACTTAACTAGGGACAATTACTAGAAATCTTCAGAGCAGATATAAATAAGTTACATCCCGAATCTTTAGAGAAGATGGTGGTTAAAGTGATATCAGAGCCAAAGAAGAAGGCCATACGTGTAGGGCGCCCATAAAACCATTTTACTGTTTAATCGAATCATATTTGATCATCATATTATGCCTTTCCCTTTCCTTGTGCATGAATGACATTAGCAAATCCAAGGGGAATCATTTATTTATTGATCTTTCTGTGACTCCACTCTTGATTACATTGTTATTCTTGTTAGATTCTGAAAATCCGGATATTCTTACGTACCTATATCCTTGATTAATTTTCTTCTTCTAATTTTGTGATGATGAATCAATTTTGTTAAATCCAATCGAATAGAGGTGTACCATCAAAGAACCTAAGTGCTTTATGCGAATCAATTTGAGAATGTAATTGGCAAAGTAAACTCTTTTAATGTTTAGAAGGCATTGCAAATATTCTTTTGCCATATTGCTTATATTGCTTTTATGTCATCAAATGTGACAGGTGATACTGAAAATACGTGACCAAATCAACTGGTTTCAACTCTTTAAGGATGTGTTTGATTACTTTAAGTAAATTAATATTCTTGTAGCAGAGTGAATGACCAAGAATTAGAAAGAATTTCATCTGTTTGCCTGCTAAATGTTATACTAAATGATACAGGTACAGTAGTATCAAGTGGGAATTCCACCAGAATTGTACAGGGCCATATGGGGCTAGCAAAAGAAGGAACTTGCCAACAACCAAAGCATCTTCAGCGTTTCAACTTGCTCAGGTCAGCAACTGTACTCTCTGCCTTCTCTTCTTTTAATAAAAGTAGTGTTACGATGCCCGAATCGGTTTTTTGGCAACTGTTTATATAACAAAGAGGATTCTTATACAATAATCAATAAGATAGAATTTTTTTTTTTTGTTTATTTGTTTATTTTTTTTGATTTTTGATTTTTGATTTATTTATTTATTTTTTGTAATAATCAATAAGATAAGAGTTTCTCTCCCTTTTAAAGTGTTTAGTCGAACATTCCTCTCCCTGCCATCATCACTCACCACAAGCTCTCATTTCAGCTTCATGTATCCATTAATTATCTTCAATGGTAGGGAATATTATGGGGAGGCAATTACATGTCCACCTTTTGTGTTAAACAAGCCTCTGGATGCCAGTCATGATCAATTACATGTCCACCTTTTGTGTTAAACAAACCTCCATATCCAATTCCATGAAATATATGGCTTGCCATGAGGGTGTTCATTGTACGTTTACTGCGATCTGATCTGTCGTAAATAATAAGTCCATCATACGTGTAGTTTTAGGAAAAAGCGTCTAACAAGCAGTGGTGTGCCATATTTTTGCTATATTACAAAAATTTAAATTCAAATGTCAAAGCATGTAGCTACTGAAGCATTTCATAAAACCCCCATTACATTTAAATTTTGCTCATAAAACCCTAACTTGTTTTAGAAAATTCTTATACTTTTAAAACGTGATTACATTACTCCCAAAATACGTATCCAATCCGTTAACCGGATTATGAAATGACAAATTTAATCTTACTATTTAATGTTAAATTAAAAATTACATTATCAAGTTTTTGTGCACAAAGTTACTACTTTTATATAGGTAAGAATCACACTTATGAATAGAGGTACCACGTTTATGCACAAAAGTACCACTTTTGTTCATATATTTTGATGACTTGGTTTGCACAAAAATGGTATATGCGTGCACAAGAATGAAGTAGTACCCTTATGCAAAAGAGTGGTACATGAAAATATTAAAAGTCGTTTGGACAAATGAATAATGTTCTTTCATATCCACATCATTTTTTATGAAATGACAAATATAAGTGAAAAACTATAAGATTTAAAAGTTAAAATATGATGTTTGACCTAATTAGTTATACTCACCTAACATTGGAGTGATAATATTATCCTCTCCCCTCCAAATTTTCGTTAGATCCATTATAAAAAATGAGTTTATTGACTAAATTATGCTATGACACATTGAAATGATTTTATTACCCATCAAAGTGTGCTATGAAAGTACAAAAGAAACTTGTTTACAAAGAACAAATATACCGTCCTCTCTCTCCCTCCAAAACCACTGCCCGAACCCCCCTCCCCACGTATGGTGAGATATTATTGGGTTAAAATGACAGTTTCTATTTTTCTTCCGTCTTTCTTATTCTATTAATGAATCAACCCTATGTTAAATAGGTTTGTAAAACTTATGTGGGGTCCAGATATACATTGGAGGGTTGTTATTGAGAGATATGTTTTTACACAAAAAATATAGAACAGAACTAAAAATAAATAGTCTAAATTTATTTGTGTAAATCTATTATTACACATTAGATTTACACAAATATATATATATATACACACACACACATGTTGGGTAAAAAAATATTCACAAATATTGAAGGTGCTCTAAAACATATACAACAGTTTACATGTGAAGACAAAATAAAATAAAATAGTGTGAACATATTAATTAAGCCTTTATTTTCTAAATAAAATAGTGTGATTTTTCTAAATGAAATAGCGTAACCTTTGTACACTGATCTTATGCTTTGGAATAGAAGTTAGAAAGAAAATCTACTTCCCAATTTAGATAAAGTTGCATACTCTTTTAAGTCTCTTACATCTCCAATTATTTATTTGTTGCATAATTGATCAATTAAAAAAGTAAGTCTAGGAATTCATTGTAACTATTTTGTGCAATAATCATTAAAAAAAAATTTAATTTAAACTTATACAAAATTATAGGAGTTAAATAACACACGCTTCACTCACACACCAGACAAATCAATCCCTCACCATCCATTTTAAAAAATAAAAAAAATAGTATCGAACCACAAGGCCTTGGTTACTTTTACATATTATGTTGACATTTTTACAATCATTGTACATAAGCTTTGGCTCTCTGTGACCCTTTATTTTATTTTATTTTATTATTGTGGAAATTTTGGCTGTGTTGCATAAGATATAGTTATTATCCCCAAAAAATAAGACAAGCAAATAATTATTGAACAAGGGAGGAAGCAGAAATTCAGGTAAAGATGGTCAAAAGGGTCACTTCCACAAACTGATCTTCTAAACCTCAAACCATAACAAGAATCCCCACCCAACCACTAAAATATATATATATATATATATATATATATCTCAAAACATGTAGCTACTGAATCTTTTCAAATCCTTACCAGAACTGGTATTATTTAAGAATACTTATATTTTAGCTGTTCTATAAACAGCCAGAATTTGCAATAGTTTGTGGGAAACAAATACACACATATAGAAGTGCTCCACACGTTTTATTTATATAGTACAGTGTATGACTTGTGGGAATTCGCAGCTTCATAGCTTAAAATGATCAAGGCCAGGCGTATCAAGTGCCCTGGAGCGAAAATTGCTTATATATTCACTTACTGTAAATTCTCTATACAGTGGGGGACTTTCTTCTGATATCAGCTCTTCAATTGGTCCATACACCTTTGTAGAAGCAGCAGCGGCTGTCAAAAAACATGCCACGGAAATTCTTGGTCCAACGCGGTTGGCCAGCACTCTGTGTTCCACACTTCTAAATTTGTCGTTTGATATAATCTGGTTGTGCCAAATTAAGATTTCATTAGCTTTGGGTAAATCATATTCAGATTTCCATTAGCATTACTCTAATAATAATTGTTCCTTTAACGAACCTGGAGAGTGTCCCCGATGTTAACTACCAAACTTCCAACAATGGGTTGAACATCAACCCAATGGTTATCATGCAAGACTTGAAGCCCTCCAATTTGGTCTTGGAGAAGAATGGTGATGAATGTAGGATCAGAGTGCTTGCTAGCTCCCAGAGTTAGGTCTGGCTCTGGGCATGCTGGATAGTAATGGCAAGCAAAACCACACCCTTTAGAACATCCCATGTCTCTTAGATGGTTCGGTTTGAGGCCGAGAGCCTCTGATAATAACTCGAAGATGGTATCTCCCAACTCTGAAACATCCTTGATGAACTCAATCGTCGAATCTCTGTAGAATAGAAAATGAATGTGATTGAAGTTTGTTATTGTCTTTATTTTTTATATGATTATCCCTCCTAATTTTCTTTTTTCCTAGCATTTATCCGTTTTGTTCTCTGCATACTTATGTCTAGTATAAATTTAATTAATATGGAATAACAAATTTATATCTGAAAATAGCAATTGTACGACTAGGAACGCCGTCCAAGAAATTCCCGGCATCTTCTTTTGCTTATGCTACTTTTTTTTCCCCTCATGTCGAGATTAGTTGGTGGTACTAATTTGATACACATTTATATTTTTGGTAATTATGTATTTATTAATAGGATTTTGGTGGATCAGTGATCCAAACTATATATACTTGGCTAAATTAAGTCAACAACATGAAAAATCAAGATTGAAGAATCAGAGATGGAGATAAACAAAGTACCTGCAAGCCAAAGGCAGTTCATGAGGGTCAAGATGATCGGAAAGCAGTAGAGAAATGCTCATGGTGTCCCTCCAATTAGCAGTTGTTGAACGATACAGATCGTAATTGCATTCCAACCTCACTTTTTTCGATCGATCACGCGTATAAAATTCCTTCTTCACCTCAGAAGGTTGTTCATGAAACGCCCGAACACCATTCATCATTTCACTCAGCACACTTAAGGGTATCCCATGATTAACCACTTGAAAAAAGCCCCACTTCTCTGATGCAATCCGAATTTCATCCACAATGCCTTTGCGTCGATGATCATCTTTTTCTATGTAACTTAGATCTATAACTGGAACTTGAAGAGGGATGGTCAAGCAATTCAAGTCTTGAGCAATCTCTTCAGGTGGTCGAATGAATATTCTAGGGATATTCATGGCTCCGGCATCTACTAGTCCTTTGACACCGGCTTTTGTATCATCGAAAGCCTTCACCTCTTTTGCTCTGTCATAATCCATTGCAGCAGCTTCAGTTGACTCTCTGGTACCTGTGATATCCACTTTTTTTGTCCTGTGGAGGAGACAACAATCGTGGATTAGCTGTTGAAGTTGAATAAGTTTTGTTATAATTTAGGGTATTAGTCATATTTAACGACTTTACGGTAATGTCATCATTTACCCATCACATTAAAAAGACATTATTACCCTTCAAAGTGTTATGAAATTAAATATATATAATAAAAAAAATCAATAAAATGATAGTATAAAATTACCTCTCCAACATGATGATAAGCTTTTCTTCAACTATTTTATGGAGATTCATAAAAAATTTTACTCCGGAATCATCAATTGACCCCAATTTGGACACTGGGCAAGTCATCATTGGATCAACAATTGCCCTACAATCCGTCTCTGCAAGCTTGCTCTCACAGTATTCATATACACTATTTGGAGCGAAAGGAACAAGGAACTCACCTTCGTCGCAACAGGCAATCCTACATCTCGTTGCTAACTCCATAGCTCAGATCATCATCCAAGGGGCAAGGACTCTCTCGCTGCTGCCCTCGCCAATGAGTGGACATTCAATCCTTCTCGCTCTTGTCCACCACCTCAGCCGCCAGACTAGACAGCGTGGGTGATCGCTCACCATCCACCACAGATTACACCGGATTGTTCATACCCATCTTAATCTGCTACACCGGCAGTTATCCAAGGGTATATCTGCTCATCGTTCTTCTGTTGGAAGGGTTGAAGCTTACCTGTTGGGGGCCGATTCTCTGCTGGGCCGATTCTCTTGGGCTAAGTGCTAGCTGCATTGGGCTGTAATTGTTTTGGGTTTTTCTTGGGCTTCATTGTTACCTACTAAAAAAGAATTATTATTATTATTATTATTCTTCATTGGTAAAAAGTTCACAAGACCACTCTCACACTCATTTTGCTTCTTTAAGACTCTAATCTTCTTTATCTACTTTAATAAATAAAATAAATACTACTCAATCATGAGGTCCTTGGTTTACCAAAAAGAATAAAAACACTATGATGTGCCATGTTTTTGCTATTTTATCAAAATTTAGATCCAAATGTCAAAAATGTTTAGCTACTGTTTCAGTTGTGAGTCAGAATCCAATATTTGATCTTTTCGCTCTCCTCTGCTAAGCATCTAAAGATTTTATCAACTTGTTGGGTGGGAGGAGAGACTTGAAATATTAAAGCATATTCCAAACACTAAACAACAGTTAATGATTTTTATTTTTTTATTTTTATTTTTCAAAAGTATCTATTTGCTTAAATTATCTTACCTTTTGACTAAAGAAAACTTTTATGGCAATATAAAAACTTTATAATTGTGAGAAAAAAACATGGAAACCTCCCATGGAAAGTTTATTTTATGAATATTGTTCTCAGATTTTAATAAATTAATGAAATAACTTTCTCAGTTAAAAAAAAAAAAGAAAGAAAATTAAATAAATTGAAACATTTATTCCACACAAAATTCAAATCAACAACACATAACAATGTTTTTGTTTCTCCTTCACAATCTTTGATAATATTATTTAAATTATCCTAGTTACTTACCTTTTGACTAATGAAAACTTTTATGGCAATATAAAAACTTTATAATTGTGAGAAAAAAACATGGAAACCTCCCATGGAAAGTTTATTTTATGAATATTGTTCTCAGATTTTAATAAATTAATGAAATAACTTTTTCAGTTAAAAAAGAAAGAAAGAAAATTAAATAAATTGAAACATTTGTTCCACACAAAATTCAAATCAACAACACATAACAATGTTTTTGATTCTCCTTCACAATCTTTGATAATATTGTTTAACAAAATATTGATAATATTGCATCAATCAATCATGTACATTTTTTTATTTTATTTTTATTATATATATTTGAAACATAATCAATTATATACCTATGAACTTAGTCGTGAGAAGAAAAACCAAGTTTATGTTGTTTACTCTAAAGCCACATAATTAATTGAAAAAACAATCACCAAATATATAATTAGTGTATAAAGTAAAAAACTAACAATTGTTTGTTGTTTGATAAACAACCGTGGAGGTTAAATAAATAATTTAAAAGAGAGAGAAAAAAATAGAGGAAGGGTTCTGATCCGTTCTAATAGCAGTCGCTAGGGTAGTTTGGCCGGAAACAATTTAGGATTAGTTTTGGAATCTTTTTAAAAATCTCTCAAACGGTAAATATTGTTTAACAAAAATATCTTAAAGTAAGACTAATCTCTAATGTTTTTTTAAAAAAGGACTAATTTAAATTTATACAAAATTATAGGTGTTAGGTAATTTTTTGTCATTGGTAAAAAATACACGCTCCATTCACACACAAATTTTATCTCCAATCTTCACCATCCAATTTAAAAAATAGAAAAAATACTATGAACTACAAAGTCCTTGGTTACTTTTACATATTATGTTGACATTTTTTACCATCATTGAACATAAACTTTGGCTCTCTTGGGTTACCTTTACATATTATGTTGACATTTTTTACCATCATTGTACATAAACTTTGGCTTTCTTGGTTACCTTTACATATTATGTTGACATTTTTACAATCATTGTACACAAACTTTGGCTCTCTGTGACCCTTTATTTTATTTTTTTTTTTGTCGAAATTTTGGCTCTGTTACATAAGCTATAGTTATTATCCCAAAACAATAAGACAAGCCGATTATTGAACAAGGAAGGAGGCAGAAATTTAGGTAAAGATAGTCAAAAGGGTCACTTCTACAAACTAATCTTCTAAACCTCCAACCATAACAAGAATCCCCACCAAGCCACTAAAAAAAAAACTCAAATCCATGATTAATAAACAACCAGAATTGCAATAGTTTGTAGGAGACGACAAATCCATCAAGTTGCTTTATCCATCACAGAGCATGATTTGTGAAAATTCAGTCTTGTACTGCCACTGACAGAGCTCAGCCAACTGATGAGGTCATTCATCTCGACTCTCCCTCCAGAAGCGATGAAACAGCCAATGATGGTGAGGGAAACAGTGACCCAGCTAGTGATGATGGGGTAGGCAATGGATCTGGCATAAGAGAGGGAACTGCAGACTAGCGTTCTGCCACTTTTGTAGTTATTTTCCCTTTTATTTCAATGTCAATTCATATACTTCAGAAACTATTTTGTGATGAATGAAATGACAATTCTGTTTTGCTAAGTCTCTATATTTCAACCTGTACTTGAACGAGTTGATAATTTGATTTTTCGTGGTGCCATTTGCCACTTACTTAGCTAAGTGCTTGGCGTTTGGCTAGAATGTCACTTGCCACTTTTCGTTTCTGCGCAAGTGTTTGGTGTTCGGCTTTTAGTACCATTTGCTACTTACTTAGCTAAGTGCTTGGCGCTAGGCTAGAATGCCACTTGCCATTTTTTATTTCTACGCAAGTGTTTGGCGTTCGGCTCTTAGTGCCATTTGCCACTTACTTGGCTAAGTGCTTGGCGCTCGGCCAGAATGCCACTTGCCACTTTTTATTTCTGCATAAGTGTTTGGCGTTCGGCGTTCGGCTCTTAGTGCCATTTGCCACTTACTTGGCTAAGTGCTTGGCGCTCGACTAGAATGCCACTTACCACTTTTTATTTCTGCGCAAGTGTTTGGCGTTCGGCTCTTAGTGCCATTTGCCACTTACTTAACTAAGTGCCTGGCGCTCAGCTAGAATGCCACTTGCCACTTGACATTTATTTGGTGCAAGTATTTGGCGTTCGGCTCTTGGTGCCATTTGCCACTTACTTGGCTAAGTACTTGGCGCTCAGCTAGAATGCCACTTGCCATTTTGTATTTGTGCACAAGTGTTTGGCGTTCGGCTCTTCGTGCCATTTGCCACTTACTTAGCTAAGTGTTTGGCGTTCGGCTAGAATGCCACTTGCCACTTTTTATTTCAGTGCAAATGTTTGGCATTTGGCTCTTCATGCCATTTGCCACTTACTTGGCTAAGTGTTTGACGCTCGGCTAGAATGCCACTTGCTACTTTTTATTTAAAGAAAAATGTTCTTTGCTCAATTCAATTTTTGAAACCAACTGAATTCCTTTTATATACCCTTGTAAAGTCTATACATTTGTAAGAGCGTAACTCTAAATGAATATTACTTAAAATGTAATTCAATCTTTTACTGGTAGTACCTTTTCAGAGACGTGGCATTCCACGATTTATTGACCAATCTTCCAGCCATAGTCTTTAACATATATGCCCCTTTTCCTATGGCTTCTGCCACTTAGTGACATCATCTTTTTGATAATCCCTACCTTCTTTTTCAGAACCAGATCACCAGGTGCAAAATCTCTATGCTTCACCCTTTTGTTGTGGCTATTCACGAGTGTTTGCTGATAAGATGCGAGCCTTATTGCCGTTGCATCTCTTTTCTCTTCCAGCAGATCAAGGTTAAACTTCAACATGTTATCGTTTTGCTCTTGATTCCACGCTAGACTTTGAACAGTTAGAACCAAGTGCTCGACCGATATTACTGTCTTGGTGCCATACGCTATAGCAAATGGGCTTTCCCCGGTCGATCGTCTCGGGGTTGTTCTATAAGCCCACAAGACGTTCGGAAGCTCATCCAACCAGTTCCCTTTTTTATCTTCAAGCTTCTTTTTGATACAAGTAAAGAATATTCTGTTCGTGATCTCAGCTTGACCATTTGCCTGCGGATGGCTGACTTCTGCCAACTTTTGATTGGTTCCATATTCTTCTAACAACTCCCTCACTTGCTTGCTGTCGACATTAGTCCCATTGTCCATAATAATTGACCTTGGCACACCAAAGTGACAAATAATATTACTCCAGATGAAGCATCTTACTTGAGTTTGGGTCACACTAGGATATGGCTCTGCTTCCACCCATTTGGTAAAGTAATCTGTCACTAGTAGAACGTATTTGTTCTATGACCTCGCGGTCGGCATAGGGCCAACCACATCCATCCGCCATTGCATGAAAGGTCATGGTTTGGCCATTACGTGCAAGTATTCAGGTGGTTGGTGAATTAATGGTCCGAACCTTTGGCATTTATCGCATCTTCTAGAGAATTCTTCAGCATCTCGCGACATATTCGGCCAAAAATATCTTTGTGTCATCACTTTATGCGCTAGAGATCTTCTTCCTCAATGATTGTCACACACACCCTCATGGATAGTTCGCAAGATCTGTCAAGCTTCTGTGAGGGTAACACATTTCAAGTACAGACCCGAGAAAGACCGTCTTTACAACTGATTGTGCACAGTAGCATACTTTGCAGCATTTGATATGATTTTCCTTGCCTCTTCGTTCCACTCGGGCAACACACCATCTCGTATGAAGGTCATGATTGGGTCAATCCAGCTCGACTCGTATGGTATGACATTAACTTGCCGAAGTTCTGAACCGGACGGTTCATCAAAGATGGATGGCTGACATAACACATCGACTGGTATAACCCTAGCCAATGTTTCTCCAGAACTTGATGCACTACAAGCCAATTGATCAGCATCTTCATTGTATTCCCTCGGTAATTGGATGAATTTGATCTAATCAAAGTCTTTTACTTCGCACAGAATGACAGAGCAGTATGCCTCTATTGTCTCGTCTTTTGTTCCATATTCCCTAGTCACCTGCCAAATGATCAGCTGTTAATCACTAAAAGCAATTAGACTTTTGACCTTCAATTATTTAGCTAGCTTTAGTTCAACCAGCAATGCTTCATATTCAGCCTCATTATTGGTTGTGCTGAACTCAAGTCTGATCGCTTGACTTTGCGTGGTACCCTCTGGCATTTGCTGTTTGATCCCAATTCCCGCCCCCATTTGATTTGAAGATCCATTCACAAAGAACTTCTATGAAATACCTCCAAGATCTTCTTCTATGTCTTCTATATCACATTCCAGCAGGAAATCAGCCACCACTTGTCCTTTGATGACCGTTCTGGGTTCGTATGTTATGTCAAATGAGCTCAACTCTATGGCCCATTTTGTTATTCTTCCTGACAGATCTGGCTTATGCAGGATCATCCTTATAGGAAGGGCGGTCAGAACGACTATAGGATGGGATTCAAAGTAGTGCCTGAGTTTCCTTTTTGCATTTACCAATGATAGGATCAGTCGTTCTGCTTTTGAATACCTTCTCTCTGGCTCGGCCATTGTTTTGCTAATATAGAACACTAGGAACTACTTAATTACTTTCTTCACAGCGCACCAGAGCGACACTCGTTGCGATGCTGGACACACCAAGGTACATAAATAGTTTTTCACCTAGCTCGGGGGTAGATAAGATTGGAGGGTTTCGCATATATTCTTTAAAGCTGGTCAGTGCCTGTGGTTGCTTGTCCCCCCAGGCCTGCCTTCCATGGCCTCTTATTGTATCGAAAAACAGTTTACAGCAATCTGACAACTTAGAAATGAATCGACTCAGTGCGGCTTTCCGACCTGTGAGTGCTTGCACTTCTTTGACTATTCTTGGTTCTGCATTTTTTAACAAAGCTTCTGCTTAGGCTGGGCTAACTTCAATTCCTTAGTTATTGACCACGTGTCCCTAGAACTGCCCAGAACTCACGCCGAACGAGCACTTGGTTGGATTAAGCTTTATTTCATACCTCCTCAACACCCCGAATACATCTTGCAAGTGTTCCAGGTGATTGTCCTTCTTCTCACTCTTTACCACCATGTCATCAATATAGGCCTCTATAGTCTTCCCCATTTGATTTTTGAAAATCTTGCTGACCAACCTTTGATAAGTAGCTCCATCATTTTTTAGTCCGAATAACATGACTTTGTAGCAGTAGATTCCTCGTTCGGTGACAAAAGAAGTTTTCTCTTCATCATTTGGGTCCATAGGGATTTGGTTGTAACCTGAGTAAGCATTCAGGAAGGTTAATCATTCGTATCCAGTAGTGGCATCCACCATTTGATCAATCTTTGGCAACGAGAAGCTATCATTCGGGCATGCTTTGTTCAAATTGGTGAAGTCAATACATATTCTCCATTTCCCATTCTTTTCTGCACAACGACTACATTTGAGAGCCAAACCAGGTACTGAACTTTTCTGATGAACCCTGCATCTAGTAATCGGTCAATCTCATCAGCTATGATTTGATTATGCTTTGGGTCGAACCTTCTTTCGGGTCTACATTGAGGGAATGACAAGATACGGAAGGACTGATTCCTGGCATGTCTGAATGCTTCCAAGCAAACACATCTGCGTTCTGAGATAGGAAATCAATTAACTGTTGTTTCTCCCCCTCTGCAAGCCCTAACCCTACCCTTGTTGTTCTGTCTGGCTTATGAGGATCTATCTGTACATCAATGAGGGGTTCTTCGGTAAGGACCAAAGGCTCATCCTCCCCCCTATCACTTTAGAGGGAGGTCCCTGTAATTGCTATCTCGAATTGTCAGATCGGGCTGGAGCTTTGCCCTTATTAGCAGCTTTCATTGTCACGGAGTAGCATTCCTTGGTTGCGACCTGATCCATATGGATGTCAATCACCTTGCTCCCATCCGGGGTCAAGCATCTCATCATCTGATACAGAGTTGATGGGTCTCTCTAGACCCTGTGGATCCATCCTCTTCCCATCAAGAAATTGTAAGACGAATGTATCTCAATAACCACAAAGCTCTCTATCAAATTTCTTTCAGCAGCTTGCACTGGCAATTTTACCATACCAATGGACTCTACTCGTTTCCCATCGAAACAATGGATTTCCGATGGGTTTGAGCTTTTCTGTCTTGATCTCAAGCCGGTCAAACATTATTCTTAGCATGACATTCGCATTGCTCCCTGGATCAATCAGAACTCTTCGCACCAAGCATTCTGCCACTGTTAAACTGACTACTAGAGGATCTTTATGCGGGACCTGTACACGCAGCAGATCCATTCTGGCAAATTTTATCTGAACTGATGTGCTCTACTGGTGTAGAACATTTACGTTGCCAATCATTTTCTTCATCTATGCTTGGCGGAGGCGCGTTCGGAGTAGTTCTTCTGACTCCTCAGTCGGCTCAGGTTGGTCGTGAATTACATTTATTATCCGAACAGGCTGTGCGCTATGGTAGCTCAGCTTTTGATCCCTCTTCACCTGTTCTACCGGTCGGTTCTGCTCCACCACCGGCCCTTAAATATATCCTGCGAACTATCCCCTTGCCTTCTTAAGTTTCTGTATTCGTTAGTCTAATGACCAAAATCACTATGGAAAGCACAATGTTTAAATTAATCTCTATGTTCGAGAGGTTGTCTACTTGGTAAGGGAGAGCAAAACTTATCTTTGTTCTCCTGATATAGCTTTGCGAGAGTGACTTTAAGTGGAGTAACCAACTCCTCTTGTCTGCCTTCCAAGAGGTCTAACGCTGTGGCAAAGCTTGTTTTTGTCGAACCTTGGTTTTGAACTTCTCCTCTGTTGATATAATTGTCATTTTCCTTACATTAACTGCTTCTTCTTCTTCCAAATGCACGAAACCGTCAGCTCTCTCATTCAGCTCATCCATGGTCTTTGGCGTATTTACCACCAGACTTGTGTGGAACGTTGCCCCTCAGTTCATTGCTAGCTTGAATGCTTGAACCGCCGTGGATGGATGATATTCCATTACCATGCTCTTGACGAGGTTGAACCTGGTGAGGAAAGCTTGAAGTCGCTCCTCTTCGTGCTGCTTCATTATACATAGGCTTGAGACATTTTTAGCTTGGCGCTTATTCCTATAATATTGGCTTATGAACTTGTCACACAAGTCTTGGAAGCTAGCGATTGAGCCATTGGCCAAATTCTTGTACCAATTGAGCACTGGCCCTGTCAAACTTATAAGAAAACACTTACACATCAAAGGATCATTCTCCGTATTTAGAGCCATTTTCAACTGAATGTGGTAAATGTGATCGATCGGGTCACTCGTTCCATCAAACAGAATGAAAACTGACATGGAAAACTTCCTCGAATTTAGGGTGTTCAGGATCTCATCAGTAAATGGTGAAGCAGCCATTCTTGCTGACGAACGAAGGGCTTTATTCTCCCTTGGATACTTAAAAACGTCTTCTGTTCAACAGACCCCTTGTCCGGACCTTTATATATGTATGTGGCTATTGATGGTCGATATGGAGGATCATAAGATTATTCCTCTGTTAACTCCTTTTGCTATAACGGTGTAGCCTTGTTGCGACCATACTCCATAGCTTCTTCTCGCCTCAGCCTTTATTGATATGGATCGAATGCCATGGCTTCCTCTTGCCTAATCCGCTCACGATGCGGATCCAGATGAATAGATCTTTCTCAATCCTCCACGTGACAAGCATTTGGTGGTAAATTGCCTGGCCTGATTTCCTCGCGGTAAGGATCCACTCGATCGTTACCTTCCTACTTTTCTTGGTGAGCCTCATCGGGTTGCATAACTCGCTCTTCTACTTCAGGTGGGCGTGGAATTGCCGGAGCTTCCCGATGCTCTATTCCAGCTCACAATATTGCAATCTCTCTTTTCAAAGCTTTGATCATACTCATCAACTCATCAAGCTTCGTCTACTGGCCATTCTCCAGTAGATTAGAACTCTCACCTCCTATCATCGTTCTTGATTGGAGCAAATTCATCAACCGTAAATTCCTAATCAGGTCTGACCGCTGCTAATGCAAACACACTAGATCTGGCTTCAAACTAGCTGAATTCCAATCTCTTTCCACCGAATCTGATCTACAATATGTTAATTCTATGCTTGCCGTGAACTCGTCAACTCTAATCTCGATAAATAGATCGAGATTTTTTAGATCCGATTCCAACCTCCAAAGATTAACTAGAACCAGGTCCCCGCAAGACATAACATAATCTCGCCGACCTGAATCCAGCTTCCAGAGATCAAGCTTCTTCTTCACGAATTAGTTTTGATCGAATCAATCTTGATCGAACGTGAATCAATCTTCATTGATTCCCACGAACGGCGTCATTGAAGATACAGAAATTTTCCCTCTCAATTTAGAAAGAGTAATTCTACACTTCAAAGATTTTTTAACCCCTTTTCCCTTTATTTTCAATCTATTTATAGACTGTTACAGATCTTCTAGAAGCTTCCTAACTAACTCCCTGCACTGGGCTGTTCTTCTGGGCTCTTCTTAATTATGGGCTTAATTCCTTTTATCTAAAATCAGGCTTCCAACATGATTTCCCAGTCCTGGGCTTGACTAGTGAAGACTTAGTCCAGAACGATTGCTCTTGCCCGATGTAATGTTTTTCAATTTCTGGAATTTTCTAATTTTCTCGAGGGTATTTTCGTCTTTCTTCGTTTTGCATGCCACGCGGGCCCGAGGGGCATTTTGGTCATTTTTTTGAGCCAAGGGTTTTAGAAGTATATTTTTAATTATTTTAAGTCAATTAGAAGTGACAGTATTATTTCTAGAATTTTTCAGAAGTCGAGACGATTTCCAGACTCTGGAACTTCTCCCGATTTTGTCATTTTAAGAAAGGGATATAATGGACTTTTCTCGCATATATGTATACATCTGTATCTATATATTAGAGGTAGCTATTTGTGGGGTAAGAATGGTATTTCATTGAAAAAGGAGGGGCATTATAGTAACTTGGCTTGAATTAGAAATCAACCAAAAGTTGACATTTGGCACAACCTTAGCCATGGAAGATGCAAGACCACCACTTTATCCCTTTCTCCTTCTCATTTCGGGCACCATTTTCTTTTTCTCTATCTCTCTCTCTATATTCATACACAAGCACACATTTATGTCTTCTAAAGAAAAATGCATTGATTTGGAGAGTTTAAAGAGGGATTTTGAAGGAGAGGAAGAAGGAAGGTTGGAGAGCTTAGTATGAGCTTCAAATTGAGGCCTATATTGCTAGGGTTTTGAAGGATTTCAAAGTTTAGGGTTTGGCTTAATCCATTGAGGTAGGGGTTCCTAATTCACTAAATTTCTTACTCCTTTGTGAATTTCTCTTCTTGATTTGTGGTCTAGCATGCTAAGTTATGTTAAATTTCCTCTAAAATGATTAAATTGTTGTAATCAAATATGTGGCTATGTGTTTAATTAACTTTACATGATATAACATGCTTATTTGACTTTAATTTCATGTTCATATGTTTGTTATGCTAAATTCTTGTTGAATGAAAGCATGTTGTAAATTCTTGGAAATTCTTGTAAGTATGCTAAGTGATTTAAACTTGAATTAAATGTATGACAAAGAGTATTATCATAGCATGAAATGGAATGATGCATTAATGCATGGGCATTGGGAAGGAAATGGAAAATTATTTTTGAAAGAAACAAAAGAAAATATTTTGGGAAAGATTTTGATGGAAAGTTTGCGAAAACCCGGTCACCTAGGAGATTGCCTATGGGTCAGTGGTGTTAATGTGACCTAGAGAGAACTAGGAAGACTACCCTAACGTGGTTGAGTTAACTGGGCCCCAATTGACGCCCTGGAGCTTGCCTTGTGGTAAGGGATAGTTAGCTAATCCTTCTCTCGTGCCGCCATGGAGCTGCCATGGGACGGGTTGCATTAACATTTTAGGAATGAGGACAGAAATGGTTTTAGAAAATGGGGAGTGACATTGCATCTCATTGCATGGCATAATTTAATTATGACTTGGACTGTCGATTTTGTTGCTATGTTTACCCCGGTATGGCATGATCCCGCTTCTTTATTTTCTATTCATTATGTGGATTCACGGGATCTCAAGTGGTATGTTTTAGGCACCACCTACTGAGCAATTTTGCTCACCCCATATTATTAACAGGGCACGACAAAGAAGTGACGAACGACAATCCACCACTAGTTTAGTCAGGTTGACAGACTTAGACTCTTTTGTGCTTGATATGTATTTTACCCCTTTTTGTTGTAAATAGTGTTAGGGATCATTTTGTGTGTTTCACATGGTTGGAAATGGTCTTGAGACCATCCATTTGTAATTTATGGTTTCACTATGATTTCAATATCCATGTAAGGCTGTATTTTTTATGTATGACGTTCTTGTTCATTTTTAATGATGTATCGGACTTATGTATGGCCTTATTTGATTTTCTAACTACCCAAGCGTGTTAGTTTTATCATTATATGAAAGATTTGGGTCGGGTTTGGGCTTTGCGTAAGGTTACCAAGGGACCAAATGAGTACCTAAGTGCACAATATCACAATTTTAGGCTGTTTGGGGCATTTTTGAGGTTCTGGACATCTTAAACCAGTTCAAGGGGGGATCTTTGGTTCGAGAATGGGCACACTGCCCATCTTGAATTGGTTCAGCCCCACTAAACCGGTTCAAGTCCCCCAGTGCATTATTTTGCCTTCTTCAGTTGTCAGCTTGGAACGGTTGACTTCGGACGGTCATAACTTCTTCGTTTCGAACCCAAATAGGTTCATTCTTGAGTCTATTTTCAAGGATTTTTAGTAAGCTTTCCAATTAGATCAACTTCATCCTCAAATTCCATTCATGTTGAGAGTTATGGTCATTTTAGTGGGACAATGTCAAATTTTCCCTTGAACCGGGTAAGGGTATTTTTGAGAAATCATAACTGATGACCATAGAACCTCACTGAGTGTCATGGAATGATTAAGAATGATTGTTTTAAACCTTATTTGACTAGTTTAAGGATGGATTATCCTCTCATATTGTAAAATGACCATTTTATCCTTAGTGTGTCTTCGGGTTTGATTAAGGACCCGGTTAGCGATCCGGACCCCCGGTTTGGGTCGTTACACCCGACCCGCTCTTTAGCCATCTGGATCGTACCCGGGCCAAGTTATTTTTGGTATCCTCAGTATATGATACAAAGTACAATATAAAGTATTAAAATTTATTAATATATAAACAACAAAATTTTCATTTTTTGTAGAATTTTGTGCTTTTAGCAACTTGGAGGAGCCTGATTTGAGTGTTAGTGTGAAGGGGCTGATTACAGTAAAAGGTATTGTAATGTCATATTCATTGCATTGCATTTTGAGGTCAACTACATTTTATTTCAGCAAAACAAATATATATATATATATATATATATATATATATATATATATATATATTTTAATTCTATAACTTCTATTTTTTTTTTTTTTTTTTTTTTTTTTGTCATTTATGTCTACAAGAAAATTTGAATCTAAGCATGAAAAAATAAAAAGAGAGAGAAGAAAAATTGATTCGATCTCAAAAAGACGCTATTCATAAGCTTTTTAGGAACAATATACAAACAGAGAGTTTAGTTGAAGATTTAGTGAACGAAGAACATAGGAATGAAGAAAATCTTAATGAACATGGAGATTTAATGAATGAAGATAGGAATGAGAATCAAAATGAAGAAAATAAGAATGAACTTGAAGATTTGGTAAATGAAGAATATATGAATGAGAATGTTAATCTTCATTTGAACATTAATGATCCAGGAAATTGGAAAAATATTGATAAAAAAATGAGAGATTTATTAGTTGAAAGAGGTCCTCCAAGAGATGCTAAACTTGAAAATTTTCTTAAGGATTCAAAAAATAGGCATTTATTTTTGTGCGTGTGAAACTTTATGTATAAATGGCCTCACATTAAAGTTCACCTAGGGCCTCTCGAGATTTTTTCAATCTCAGGGCCAGCCCTGCAAGAAGGGTTTGGATATTGTAGATCTAGAGGAGTAATGAACTATTAAAATATCGACTTTCTCTTATGGTACAAGAAAATGTATGCACAACTCAAGTGTTATCGGTCAGATCTTATTGGGTTGTTAAATGACAGTTTATGTTTCTATATTTAATTATAATGGTGAATATTTAATTCGTGGATAAATTATTTCGTGAACAGGTCTAATATATATATTTTGAAGCTAAAGGTTGTGTTTGGAAAAACTATGCTTACTTTAAAAGACTATTATCTGAAAACAAACATTTTTATAACTGAAATTTTCAAAAAACTGAATCAAACAAAGTTTTTTTTTTTTTTTTTTTTATAGTTCTATGCTTTCAGTTTTGTGAGAATAGAAAACTATTTCCATGCCTGTAATCATTTCAAATCCTTACCACACCCACCCACCCAAATAATAAATAAATAAATAAATAAAGTCTCAAATTATAAAATCCTTACCACAACTGGTATGATTTAAGAATACTGAGATATTTTAGCTGTTCTATAAACAACAGAATTTGCAATAATTTGTGGGAAACAAATACACACACATAGATGTGGTCCACAAGTTTTATTTATCTAGTACAGTGTATGACTTGTGGGAATTCAGTCCTGCGGTATTGGCAGCTTCATAGCTTAAAATGATCAAGGCCAGACGTATCAATTGGCTTGGAGTGAAAATTGGTAATATATTCACTTACTAGAAATTCTCTATAGACTGGGGGAATTTCTTCTGATATCATCTCTTCAATTGGTCCATACAACTTTGAGGAAGCAGCAAAGGCTCTGAAAAAACATGCCACGGAAATTCTTGGTCCGATGCGGTTGGCCAGCACTCTGTGCTCCACACTTTCAAATTTGTTGTTTGATATAATCTGTTGTGCAAAATTAAGACTTCATTAACTTTCGGTAAATCAAATTAAGATTTCCATTAGCATTACTGTAATAATAATTATTCCTTTAACGAACCTGGAGAAGGTCCCCGATGTTAACTACCAAACTTCCTACAATGGGTTGAACATCAACCCATTGATTTTCATGCAAGACTTGGAGCCCTCCAATTTGGTCTTGGAGAAGAATGGTGAGGAACGCAGGATCAGAGTGCTTGCTAGTTCCCAGAGTTAGGTCTGGCTCTGGGCATGCTGGATAGTAGTGGCAAGCAAAACCACGCCCTTTAGAACATTCCATGTCTCTTAGATGGTTCGGTTTGAGGCCGAGAGCCTCTGATAGTAACTCGAAGATGGTATCTCCCAACTCTGAAACACCCTTGATGTACTCAATCGTCGAATCTCTGTAGAATAAGAAAATGAATGTGATTGAAGTTTGTTATTTGTGTTCCGTTCCCTGCTTACTTATTATGTCTAGTGTCTAGTCGAATTTGATTATCAGCGAATAAAAATCTATTGATGCATCATTTTATGACATTTAAATCTGAAAATAGTAACATAGTCAAATACTGTATGACTAGGAACACGGTACCACGGGTTCCTGGCATCTTCTTCTGCTTATATGAGTTTCTTTTTCAGTACTTTCATGTGGTGATTAGTTACTGGCGCTAATTTGATACAAATTTATATTTTTGGAAATCATTAATTAGTTATTTATTAATAAGATTTTGGTGGATCAGTGATCCAAACTATATATACTTGGCAGCAGAAAATCACCCATGTACCAGTTTGACTAAATTAAGTCAACCACATGAGAAATTAAGATTGAAGAATTAGAGGCAGAGAGATAAACAAAGTACCTGCAAGCCAAAGGCAGTTCATCAGGGTGAAGATGATCAGAAAGCAGCAGAGAAATGCTCATGGTATCCCTCCAATTAGCAGATCTTGAAAGATACAGATCAGAATTGCTTACCAACCTCACTTTTTTCATTCGATCACGTGAATAAAATTGTTGCTTCACCTCAGAAGGTTGTTCATGAAAAGCCCGAACACCATTCATCATTTTACTCAGCACACTTGAGGGTATCCCATGATTAACCACTTGAAAAAAGCCCCACTTCTCCGATGCAATCCGAATTTCATCCACAATACCTTTGCGTCGATGATTATCTTTTTCTATGTAACTTAGATCTATAACTGGAACTTGAAGAGGGATGGTCAAGCAATTCAAGTCTTGAGCAATCTCTTCAGGTGGTCGAATGAATATTCTAGGGATATTCATGGTTCCGGCATCTACTAGTCCTTTGACACCAGCTTTTGTGTCATCGAAAGCCTTCACCTCTTTTACTCTGTCATAATCCATTGCAGCAGGTTCAGTTGACTCTGTGATATCCACTTTTTAATCTGTGGAGGAGATAACAATCCCACATTGATATCATGTCTGTTTTTCATACATTGATAGAGAATCCCACGTTAAAGTCATGTCTGTTTTTGAATTTTTAAATGTAAAAGAGGAGGTTGAAATTTTTTGCTGACTCACGAGTTCAACCTAATTATACACGGGATGGTAAGTTTTAAAAAACGTTGCATGGATAAAAATATCTTTTCAATTTACAGCAGTAAAAATTGAATGTGTGGACTAAAATGCCTTTTTCAACACATGAAGAAGACTTTATTACCCTTCAAAGTTGGGGCCGTTAACGAGTCGAGTAATAGTGTACTCGAGCTCGGCTCGGTTAGGTAATGGTGTGCTCGAGCTTGGCTTGAGCTCAAGTTGAGCCTAGAAAATTTAGTTTGAGATCGACTTGGCTATGTTTGGTGAGTTTCGAGCTGGGAGCTTGATAGCTCGTGAGCGACGATACACATTGACCCCAACTGTAATCGGACCAAGAAACATGTCGGGAGAGAATCTGCAAGACCCATAGCGTAACTCTCAGTGCCAAAAATCGGCACAACGATGACGACTAGCAAGGAATTGCCTTGGTCACCGAAAAAGACAGAGACGGCGAGAGAGGGAGCAAATGGCGGGAGATAGAACGGCCGGAAAAGAGAGGGCCTATGGTGGCACCGGTGGAGGTTGGTGTGTGTGTTTGTATATATATATATAAGGAGAGAGAGAAGAGGAGAGAGGAGGGTTGAGTGGTGATGGACGAAGGCAGTGAAGCCACCACTGGTAGATGGAAGGGATGCTAGAGGTAAAAGAGAGGGTAGATGAGGGAGTGAGATCTCGGCGAATCTCTAAAACTGTCATTCTTCGTTGATGGTTGGGGATCGTTGGTGGTTGGGGATCAAATGGTCAATGATGGTGAGAGAGAACAGATTGAGATGGAGGCGCAAATTCCATCAACCCTAAACATAAAAAGGTTTATAGATAAAGACAAGAAAGGCCTATTTGCATAATAACCACAAACTCTATATATAATTACAATATGACCCCAACATAAATATATATCTACATATAAATGTGCTACATACAATTACAATCTGACCCCAACTTTTATATACATTATAATTGGGTATGTGTGTATATATATATGTGTGTGTGTATATATATATATATTATAATCGAGTATGTTCGTGAACGCATTATTGGGCCCAGTTCATGAATGGTTCATGAACAAATAAGTCGAGTATACTGATGTTCAGACACGGCTCGTTTATAAATCGAGCATCATAATTCAACTCGAACTCGGTTCACTTATTTAATAAACGAGCTCGAGTCGAGCCCGAACCACTCGCGAACGGCTCGGCTCATTTGCAACCATATTCAAAGTGTTATGAAATTAAATGAATTCATATTAAAACAACAAAAAAGAAAAATCAACAAAATAATATAAAATTACCTCTCCATCATGATGATCAACTTTCTCCAACTATTTTGTTAATTATAGATGGGTGACTTTTTTTTTTCTTTTCTATTTTTTTTAAAAAAGAAAGTGACTTACACAAAATATATATATATATATATATATATATATATATATATATATATATAACATTATGGTGTGCCATATTTTTGCTATTTTATCAAAATTTAGATCAAAATGTCAAAAGTATTTAGCTACTGCTTTGGTTGAGTCGGAATCTAAGATTGATCTTTTTGCTTTCCTCTTGCTAGGAGTAGGGGTGCACACGGTTCCGGCTGGAACCGGAACCAGAATCAGAACCATTCACGACGGTTCCGTAAAAACAGAACCGGAACCGGAACCGGAACTGTGAAGTATGGAACCAGAACCGGAACCGAACCGTTCGGTTCCATGAGAACCGTTAACTGTTTGATTTTTTTCCTTTTTGCAGTGTTGTAAGTTGTAACACTGAAATGTTCCCTGAATTTAACACTGAAATGTTGTAAGTTGTAACTTGTAACTCAATAGTGTTTCAGAACTTCCATTACTTAACAAAATACAATATCAAAAATATAAATATAAATAAATACAAATACAGAAAATAAAAATGATACTTAACTACTTAAGTCTGATAGTCTTAATTATATAATATTACATCCCATACTGATATCTGAATAACCTTTCAAAATCAAAAATTGATAGTTTGAAATTCTAAATACTAAATTACTAAAATAAAATACTGAATTACAGAAATAGATTATTAGTGCACTTCTGCATAAACTGAAAAAAAAAAAAACATTATACTGCTGAATGCTGGCCTGCTACTGAGAGCTGGCTTCTAACTTCAAAAGTTCAAACTTCCAGTAGCCACATCTACAAAAGCCACATCTACAAAAACCAAAATAACATAAGTTACACAACTTTCATAATAATTTCAATAAAAGCAAAAACTTAAAACTAAATTTTATATAAAATGAATTATACCAGATTCAATTGCTTCAATTTTAGCCATAGTTTCTTCCACTTGAATTGGGACCGGTGAAGAACGCAACCAATCTTGTCCACAAATTAAGCATTCCACAAATTTGGGACTAAGAAAACTACGAAATTGATCAAGAACAGGACCTCCCGTACTAGATGCGGACTCGGAAGCAACAGTAGAGACGGGAATGGCTAAAACAACCCTTGTAACTTGAGAAAGAACTGGTAACTTCACACTATTCACCTTCCACCAATTCAAAATATCAAAGTTTGAACTATTCTTTTCACAAGATTCCTTCAAATATTTGTCCACTTCAGTTTTGCCTTTAACATTTTCTTCTTGTTCCAAATGTTTTTCAAACATTGATAGTGAGACCACATCACCTGGTTTGTATTGGTCAATCTCCATAGTCTCAAAATTTACAATTTGAGATAAAGATGAACCAACTAACTCAACCTTTCAAACTCAGCAAAAAGACGATTCAGGGTATCTACAATCCTTCTCATCAGCACATTTACCTTAGTTAGATCATGAATTTTGGATAAACAAAACCTCAAATACTTCAATTTACAACGAGGGTATAATAAATTTGCAACGAATACCAATACATTCAACTTCTCGATGTTTCCCCAATACTTATCAAAGTTAATCTTCATTTTTCTTGCCATTTCACATATACAAGGATCCAAACTTTTGGACCATTCTACCAAGCTAGTTTTAATGCCATAAATTTCAAAGAAAAACATATTAGAAGTGACATACAATGAACCAGACAAACGAACTGTGGCATCATAGAACTTTTGCAAGATTTGAGTAAAAAAACGAGCATCATCCCAATCCTTAGGCGTAGGAATTTTATCATTACTAGAAAGTTCTAATTTGAATTGATTTTCATATTGTGATACCCCCGGATTTCTGAATGCGGATTGGCCAGGCCCACGCCCGAATACCCGAGGATATCAGAACAAATCGGCAATAAACGAACAAAGAGTACAAAAAGAATAAAGAAGAATAAATAAAATGCTGACAAGAAAATAAAATGATAATCTAATAATAAACCTCATAATATATTTCCATTAATTAATAAACTCTTCTGATATAACTGATCCTCCAAAATACAACTCGGGAATCCATACTGTATGGACCCCTAGAAAATCCAAACTAAACAAATGACAGTAATAACTGCCTAAATCAGGAAACTGAATCATAAAGGAACTCCTATATAGCATCGGAAGAATGAAATAGACTGATCCCCGCTCAGCACGAATAACCTCTACTCCTGACGAACACCTGAAAAATAATGGTGGGTCAAGCCCACAAACAACTTCTACTCTACTACAGTCCAAACAGAGATCCGATACACGTATACGTCCTAGGCAATCCAAACAGTAACTAATAATCCGTATATATATATATATGTATACACACTAAAGGAACCTCACTAGACTATAAGGTTGTCTCAACCTGAATAATAGGCAACATGCAAAACGCACCTATAGTGGGCATGAGTACCTAGACCTACCAAGGTACACAACTACACTATATCTAGCTACAGATCCCTGGCGATATACGCGCCCTAACCACTGATCCTGAAACTCAAGTTCATATCATGGCACCATACTTATATATATATAATTTAGCAACCATCCTATCCAATATAAATTAATCCTCCATAAGTCATTCAACTTGTTCAACTGACCTAACTTAAATATAAGTAGGACTTAACATTTTAGTTAATCCATTCCCTTATATAATAAATTAATCCTCCATAAGTCATTCAACTTGTTCAGCTGACCTGACTTGAATATAAGTAGGACTTAACATTTTAGTTAATTCATTTCCTTATATAAAATAGGTAGGACTTAACTGATAAGTTAATCCGTCCCTAGAATGCCACCGTCCCATACCGGTGCATTAAACCACACAATCTAACAATTGATGTAACGATTAAGAAAATACATCAAACAATCCAAAAATAACTATGATAATATGATATCAAGTTATCACAAAATAGGAATGATTTATTATTTATTTAAGCTTCCTATATCATATGTCATACAAAAACTGAATCTTATATATGATGATATTTTATTATACCGTCAAATAAGTATTCTCCATATCCAATTCATCCTACACATTTAATCTCAATTGCTAAAACATTTTAAAAGATTAAATCCATTCGTTTGTTTAAAACATTCAAATAGCAAGCATCATTGTGATTGAGTCTATTTAAATTTATTTAAACCCAAACCTAGTTCCTATTTAATGTTCAGAAATCCTAGGTATGTTTCTACGTTCCATCATTCCACAGATATGAAAAATACATAATTTAAACATATAAAAATTCACACCGGAAATCAAATCAAAATCATGTATTTATCAATTCATAATACAAGAACAGATATGAACCAATTTCATAAAACCTATGTTCTAATCCAATTAAACATGCATAATTATTTAATTTTATGTGTTTAATAAATCCTGAAATTTCCTAGGCATGTATAGAAATACGAATCAAATGGAAAGAGATAGAAGAAGAACTTGCCTTAAACTTTCGGATCGAAAGTTAAACTTCTTTTTCCTTGATCTTCTCTCTACAAGGTTTTTTTCCTCCTTCCCTTTCTAACTCTCTCTCTCTAGAATATATCACGTGAATATTTCCAACCCCCTTTTATAACCTATAGCTATTTATTTATAGGCTAAATAAAATAACCCTAACCCTTTTCCAAATCCAAGTCAACTTAAAAAAAATAAATATTAAAATATTAAAAAGGTAAGTAAAATATGTTACGTATATAATTTATGTATATCTTTATTAAATAAATAAATTATACACATTCCATTATTTATTAATGGATTATCCAATAATACTTAAGTTACCATAATATTATAAAGTAACTTAAAACATAACACGTATCAAATTTATGTATATTTTTATTATTTAAATATAAAACATATACATCAGATTAAATATTACTACCCAAGTTACCATAAAAGTAATTAATAAATTACTTTCTCTTTTATATATGTATATAATATATATCTATATATATACATGCACAACTATCCATAGGTAATAATCCATACACATCCAACCTTATATCCAAGTAGTCCAGGGGATTCAATTGGTTGGCTCATTATTACTAACCATAACCATAAAAGAAAAATAAAATAAAATAATAAAAGAAAAGAAAATATTTAATTTACCATTAATCAAAACACCATTTACGCACATAATCTAATTAAACAATTAACGCATAGATAAATACAAATAATACATAGAGACATAATCAAATAATCAAGTAATACCTAATTCAATTAAACACATAAGCAATTAGTCAAATAATCAATTAAATAATTAAAAATACAATTAAAACAAATAAATAAATACCGAGACTATCCTTTTAAAATTAGGGGTATTACATTCTTCCCTCCTAACAAAAGGAATTCCGTCATCGGAATTCGCCCTTACTTTTTACATTATGCTTGGAAACTGTGAGCCAAAAAACATCCTCCTATTCCCAAGTAGACACAACCTCACTATGAGGGCTCCACTTAACTCCAATATACCAAGTGGTATACAGGGTTCCTATATTTTAAGAAACATAATAATCATACGATGCGTAGGTTGTATCAAATAACAACGTAATCGTCCCATGTCGACAAGGGAATGATCTACATACCTCCAAGTGGCATAGAATATACGCACAAATTCCTATACACCTAGCGCTAATAATTTGGTAACGCCAATTCAGAGGCGACTGCCTCAATTGCGAAACACAATCCTCTAAAAGTCAATGTAATAAGTAAAATTGATCTTTCTCCAAAAATCACCTTTCTTCCTATATGGAAAACAGAACGAGCAAACTACTCCCTAATAGAAAAACTCTAGTATACGAGTTCAACTACTTACAACATCCCATTGTCGCCTCCCAACCGCGCCCAGTTCAATACAAGGGGAAGTATCTCTTTCCGACATATTTTTAAATGAAGTCGAGGTCTAATTGTACAACCCTTACTTTCATTTCTAACCAACAAATGAGAGGTGAAAGATACAAAACCTCCAAAGTTGTCACACTAACCTCCTTGTGCCAACAATATCACAGACAAAATTCTGACAAGTGAAGTAAACACTTCCAACTGTCCATGAAAATCTAGGATATACGCCTCAAACATATCCTTTATGGTCTAATTTAATCTCTCAATTAATTTTTCCGTCTATAGATATGAAGTAGAGCTGCTGCTCCAAAATCTTCATAAAGCTCCTTCAAAATAGCATTTTGCATCCACTAATATGGACATCCACATGCTATAATACCACTATCACTGAACTATAGAACTACTATGAAGTTCTAAAATAAGTATCACTCAAATTAATGTCTTCAAGCGATCTTTCTCAATCCACCACTCGGATTCCATATAGAAAATTGAAATTCCAAATCAATGTCGATCATTCCGACCGATCGTCACTCCTATTTAATTCAACTTCCATATTTGTTATAGGAAGTGGCTAAAGATTCCTATAATATCCGATGATCAACTTTCCACCTTTGTAATAGGTTTTACACTTAGGGCAATTATATATGTATCCTTATCCGTATCTGTTTACCAAAACCGACATTTGATGTCATGATGTACCTTCTAACCATCTGAGCACACCAAGAAAAATTATAAACTTTCCAGCTCAGTCGCCCAACCGTCATATCACTATTTATGGAAACTATTAAATCCTCCTCGAGTACCTTAAACTCCATCTGAATAAGGTAACACCGTCTCCAAGGTCAGCTCCAATATTCAAAGTTGACCTTCTCAACTACCGTAGTAATAACAAGTGTTATTATTACACTTGCTATAAATGCATCTGATAACTCAACAACTAACCGAAAGATTTAAATATTCTATCGTTTGTTGAGAGCATCCATTTACATCATTACTTCCACCAGACGGAACTTGATATAAAGTGTGAATCACCACTGTAATCTATCTAAACCGTCTCGTGATCCATTTTATTCCTATGAACTGAAGTCTTACCAGTTCGAAATAGACAAGAATCAAGTTGACCTAATGTATCAGTCAACCAATATCCCATCCAGAATCCTGACCTTCGTGTAAAATCAGAAATCCCGCAACTAAATCTGTAAAATGCTCTCTCATTTCCACTTTAGTATAGGAAATGGCTGCAAAGGATCTAGTGATCTTTGATGGTCCATTTCTACTATCTAATAAATATTAGACTTGGAGAGAAATCACTATGTCCTTTCTCCTGCCTATCATGAAGTATCATGTTTCCACCAGGATGAAGAACTAAAAGTTGTGAAACTCAGTTCATGCATCCTCCATCCAATTTGTATATAGAAAGTACCGTTAGTCTGGTACCATCAGCTTTCGTCTGTACCCAACGTTTAAATTGGAGCATCTTCAAAAGAGAATTCTGTAACTAAATCTATTTACCACTGATCCGTGATAAACTTGTCGATATTGAAAATCAATCGGTAATTCCATTTATCAATAGTCAACTATGACTTTAACTCAACAAAAGTCAACAAACTACGACATTTTCATACATACCATGTATCTCATCTTTATATAGGTGTTTGGTCTCACCATCTTGTCTTTGACACACACTGCCTCTTTAAGACAAGTTAATGACAATCCGACTTCTTTATCCAACTTCAAAAGAATATGAAATCTTTCCATCCTCTACATAAGTTATCAATTTCCTAGCAACAGCTAATTGTTGCAAATTGTGACCAAAAAAATAATTCTATATTATTTATGGAAATGAAGAAACTTAATTTCCTCCTCCATGTGCAACAACGGCAAATTCTTCCTAATGACACACCCTCTTGAATAAATTATTGATTAAGAATTTACTGATGAATATTTATTCAGTCTCCTATCCTCACTCAGTGTCATTCCAATAAGTACGTAATCCAGTACTAAATCCTCCTTCCGACTTGGTAACAACTTCTGAAATTTTCAAGAAGATGTTCAGTAAATCCAGCACCTCTGATATATCATCATGGCGTTACAGTAATCTTTATTTACCACTGCATCACGCATACCGAAACATTAACAATCACCAATATCATAGCGTTGTAATATGATACGAATCCATACCTAACGTAAAGTATATCAAACTAATCGTTCTAGATTGTTTAACTCGCAGTAATGGTTTAATTATCCCATCCCAAAACACACCATAATGACACATGTCCAGGTCCAATAGATTGGCTAGATTTATGTGTATCTACCAAATCCTACGACCGTATGCTCACAAATCTAGCTTAAATAGCGCTATTACACCATGTTATTAAAACAATAATTGGCTGATCACAAACTTATGTCCCCAACTAAACCACATACCAAATCCCGAGTAATAAACAAAAAAAAATAAAAAAATAAAAATAAATAAAACACGTATGATAAACACAATAAAACAAAATATACTCCTACTTAGGACATCGTTCTTTCTAGAAAATAAAGTCTCCTTTGAAATCAACCTTACTAGATTGTTTCAAAATTTCCTTTTATAGTTTTGTAAATAATCATCCAATCTCGAAACATATCTTTTAAAACATAGCTTAAAAACACAAATGTTTGCCTAAGCAAATACCAAGGGCTTAACCCTCATCCTTCTTATATGCGGAATGTAAACTGTCTAACTTGGCTTTTTAAAGCGAATTAGAACGTCACAGCATAATACCAATACTCTCTTGTATGTGATTTAAAAATTATGTATTTCATTCTGATAAGAACACATCAGATCCCCAAACTCCTGAACAATATTTCTTATATACTTATTTTAGAAACGATAAGAAAGTTTAATTATTTGTAGTTTGATTAACCCCAATTCTACTAATAACATTCGCTATACTACTAGCAATTCAAATCACCTCGCGCGATCATCTATCTTCAAGATTTAGTACCTTCTCTATTGGATACACATAAATCTCCTCCATTAGGATCCTCTTCGACTCCTACTCCTCGCTTGTCTCCTTTTTAAGATCAACTGAAGCCGTGTTGGCCCCGATATGCGGTGACCTATCACGTACACCTAAATCCTTCCTTGGCTTATACTTTTAAAGTAACGCCAAACGAACCTAAATCATCGATCCCTAACTCTGCCTTTTGGCAACGAAATCGATAACGTACCCCTTTACTCCTTTGGGTCTTTATCGCTTTCGTCTTGAATCCATCATTTTCCTAGTGCCAACCATTCTATGACTACAGAATATAATTGATATAAACTCCTCCTAACAAACCGTAAATAGAGTACAACGAATCATAATACGGGCTCTAAGTTTTAAGAGACGCAACGCGGAAGTCACATAACGAAAGACACTCTTAAGGACACTTGAACCTGGAGTGCTCTGATACCAACTGTGATACCTCCGGATTTCTGAATGCGGGTTGGTCAAGCCCACGCCTGAATTCCCGAGGATATCAAAACAAATCGGCAATAAACGAACACAGAGTACAAAAAGAATAAATAAAAATAAATAAAATGCTGATAAGAAACTAAAATGATAATATAATAATAAACCTCATAATATATTTCCATTAATTAATAAACTCTTCTGATACAACTGATCCTCCAAAATACAACTCGGGAATCCATACTGTGTGGACCCCTAGAAAATCCAAACTAAATAAATGACAGCAATAACTGCCTAAATCAGGAAACTGAATCATAAAGGAACTCCTATGTAGCATTGGAAGAATGAAATAAACTGATCCCCGCTCAGCACGAACAACCTCTACTCATGACGAACACCTGAAAAATAATGGCGAGTCAGGCCCACAAATAAGTTCTACTCTACTACAATCCAAGCAGAGATCTGATACACATATACATCCTAGTCAATCCAAACAGTAAATAGTAATCCGTATATATATATATATATACACACACTAAAGGAACCTCACTAGATTATAGGGTTGTCTCAATCTGAATAGTAAGCAACATGCAAAACGCACCTATAGTGGGCATGAGTACCTAGTCCTACCAGGGTACACAACTACACTATATCTAGCTACACATCCCTGGCAAAAGACGAGCCCTAACCACCGATCCTGAGAATCAAGTTCATATCATGGCATCATACTTATATATATATAATTTAATAACCATCCTATCCAGTATAAATTAATCATCCATAAGTCATTCAACTTGTTCAGCTGACCTGACTTAAATATAAGTAGGATTTAACATTTTAGTTAATTCATTCCCTTATATAATAAATTAATCCTCCATAAGTCATTCAACTTGTTAAGCTGACCTGACTTGAATATAAGTAGGACCTAACATTTTAGTTAATCCATTCCCTTATATAAAATAGGTAGGACTTAACTGATAAGTTAATCTGTCCCTAGAATGCCACCGTCCCATACCGGTGCATTAAATCACACAATCTAACAATTAATGTAACGATTAAGGAAATACATCAAACAATTCAGAAATAACTATGATAATATGATATCAAGTTATCACAAAATAGGAATGATTTATTATTTATTTAAGCTTTTTATATCATATGTCATACAAAAACTGAATCTTATATATGATGATATTTTATTGTACCATCAAATAAGCATTCTCCATATCCAATTCATCATACACATTTAATCTCAATTGCTAAAACATTTTAAAAGATTAAATCCATTCGTTTGTTTAAAACATTCAAATAGCAAGTATCATTATGATTGAGTCTATTTAAATTTATTTAAACTCAAACCTAGTTCCTATTTAATGTTCAGGAATCCTAGGTATGTTTCTACGTTCCATCATTCCACAGATATGAAAAATACATAATTTAAACATATAAAAATTCACACCGGAAATCAAATCAAAATCATGTATTTATCAATTCATAACACAAGAACAGATATTAACCAATTTCATAAAACCAATGTTCTAATCCAATTAAACATGCATAATTATTTAAATTTATGTGTTTAATAAATCCTGAAATTTTCTAAGCATGTATAGAAACAAAAATCAAATGGAAAGAGATAGAAGAAGAACTTGTCTTAAACTTTCGGATCAAAAGTTAAACTTCTTCTTCCTTGATCTTCTCTCTACAGGGTTTTTTTCCTCCTGCCTTCTCTAACTCTCTCTCTCTCTCTCTAGAATATATCACGTGAATATTTCTAACCCCCTTTTACAACCTATAACTATATATTTATAGGTTAAATAAAATAACCCTAACCTTTTTTACCAATCCAAGTCAACTTAAAAAAATATATATATTAAAATATTAAAAAAGGTAAGTAAAATATGTTACGTATATAATTTATGTATATCTTTATTAAATAAATAAATTATACACATTCCATTATTTATTAATGGATTATCCAATAATATTTAAGTTACCATAATTTTATAAAGTAACTTAAAACATAACACGTATCAAATTTATGTATATTTTTATTATTTAAATATAAAACATATACATCAGATTAAATATTACTACCCAAGTTACCATAAAAGTAATTAATAAATTACTTTCCCTTTTATATATGTATATAATATATATCTATATATATACATGCACAACTATCCATGGATAATAATCCATACACATCCAACCTCATATCCAAGTAGTTCATGAGACTCAATTGGTTGGCCCATTATTACTAACCATAACCATAAAAAATAATAATAATAATAATAATAAAAGAAAAGAAAATATTTAATTTACAATTAATCAAAACACCATTTAAGTACATAATCTAACTAAACAATTAACACATAGATAAATACAAATAATACATAGACACATAATCAAATAATCAAGTAATACCTAATTCAATTAAACACATAAGCAATTAGTCAAATAATCAATTAAATAATTAAAAATACAATTAAAACAAATAAATAAATACCGAGACTATCCTTTTAAAATTAAGGGTATTACACATATCCTAGCCTTTCAAATGTTTTTTGGAATTTGATTGCAGCCTCTAGCATTAGATATGTGGAGTTCCACCTAGTTGTAACATCTAGGCACAAAAAACTTTTACTTGTTATATTCTTCTTCTCTACACATGTTTTAAAACATTGTTATCTTTATGGAGAACTCCTAACATATTTTACAGCCCCATGAATTCAAACTATTGAACCTTTTAGTTCATTTAACCTATCTTTCACAATTAAATTAAGAATATGAGCATAACATCTAATATGAAAAAACTCACCACCTTACATGAAAGTTTCATTATTCTTAGAAATTGTGTGCTTCAAATATCCAACAGCAACATCATTTGAACTTGCATTATCAACGGTAATAGTACCTAACTTCTCAATACCCCATCCCATCAAACATTCTTCCACGGCTTGACCAATCGCCTCACCTTTGTGACTAGAAAATGTACAAAATTTTATTATTCTTTTATGCAAATTCCAATCACAGTCAATAAAGTGAGCTGTAATGCACATATAAGATAGGTTTTGCAGTGAGGTCCATGCATCTGTAGTGCTGCAAATCCTTTGGTTTGGCTTCAACAACAAATTTTTCAAATTCTATTTCTCATTGAGATACAATGCAAGACAATCCCTTGCCACGGTAGTGCGTGACACAATTTTGAAATTAGGTTGCAATACGCTACAAAAGTAATGAAAACCTTCATGTTCTATAAATTTGAAAGGCAACTCATCTATAATTATCATTTTAACAAGAGCTAGCCTACATTTTTCTTGGTCAAAGTTCCAAACACCAAGGCTACTGCTATCTTTATGTGTCCTCGAATAAAATGACAAAATCTTTTGTTTCTTGTCTTTGTTGTATTTGGGACAACCTTTATTAATATGCTTTTTTAAAGCACTAGTCCTATTCTTACTCACCCACTTAAATTTTGCCTCACAATACTTGCATCAAACACCATCTGGATTCCCATTTTTATCAAATTCTTTAGTAAAGCGTTGCCACAAAGAAGATTCCTGAAGTTTTTTTTTAGGATTTTTTTGACCTTTTTAGAAGAAGTGCCAATGGGTTGAGGATCATCATGAGTATGGTCACTGGAGGAGTCACTTAACAGAGACACTGCTAACATCTGCAGAAGGTAAAAATAAAGCAAAAGTTTGATTAGAAATGTATTGGATGATCCCAAAATTTAAGTGTCAGAAAAATTTAATATCCATATGGTTTACTTTTCTAAAATCTAACTCTCAAGAATTCAGAAAAAAAAAAAAAAAAAAAAAAAAAAAAAAAAAAAAAAAAAAAATTTGTTTACAACCAACTATAAAAATAATGTTTTAGCTGAACTTTCATAAAATATATATATTTTTTAAAAATAACAACCAAATAACTTTATGTTATTTACCAGAAAAAAAAAATAAATAAAGAAAAATTACCTTCACAGACTTGACCGAGGAAGATGATGAAGCTGGAGAAGTTATGTCGCTGACTGAGATGGTGCGTGGGTGTAGATCGGAGAAGCCGTGTGACCGTGTCGCTGTCTGAGAAGTTTGGAGGATTCATTTAACTCAGAAATCTAAGATGGGAGTGAGGATGAATGAGTGATGAGAAATCTGAGATGGGAGTGACAGATCGAACAAGGACTTACCGAGTAATTTGAGATCGAATACGATTAATGATAAAATCTGAGATGGAGAGGACAATGAGGACTGAATCGACGAGAAAGCTTCAGATGAGACTTGAGAGGAGGCGACTCAGTCACTCAGGCGAGGGCGATGAGGACTGAGGAGATGAGAGGAGGCGACTCAGGCGAAGGTGATGAGAGCCTAAGAGGTCATACTTCGGAGGCGAGGGTTAGCTTGGGGTTCGTCAATCGTCACTTCGTCTGTATAGATGAGAGATTGAGAGAATAAGATATTTACTGATTTAGGGCAAAATATTTTTTACGTGTCTATTGTCTAAGCCATAAGGTCCAGCTAACCTTATCTTTACTTCTTTGTTATTATAAAATTAAATAAATAATACATATTATATATATATATATATATATATGGTTCTGGTTCTTACCGGTTCCAACGAGCTGGAATCAAAACCGGAACCGTATGTACACGGTTCCTAAATTCGGAACTGGAACTGTGAGAACCTTGAAAAAGGGTTCCGGTTCTCATGGTTCCGGTTCCGATTCCACGGTTCCGGTTCTTTTGTACACCCCTAACTAGGAGCATCTTCAACGGTTGTGTATATCTATTTTTTTGGTGTAAATCTGATATGTCATGATGAATTTACGCAAAAATTTTAGATTATTTAATTTTAGCTCCAACGGTTATTTTATACCTTTTGTGTAAAAATATATCTCCCAATAACAACCAACCATGTGTCGTGTCAAGATCTCACATAATTTTTACAAACCTACTTAATATAGGGTTGATTTTTTAATAGAATGAGAAAGAAGGAGGAGAAAGGAAATATGTTAATGTGGCTTTATAAAAAGGTTGTATAAAATACATAACAATTTTACACATTGGTGATGTGTCAGTATATCTTAACAGACTGTTGGAGATAAAAAAAAAAAAAAAAATTACACATCATATGTGGCCGTGTATATTTTACACAAAAGAATATTTTAACATATTGCTGAAGATGCTCTAAGCATATAAGATTTTATCAACATAATTGGGTGGGAGAGAAACCAAATATATTTACTTTTATAATTATTATTTTTTATTTTTATTATTTTTTATTTTTTTATCATCTCCAAGCAAGAAACACACATCCCACTCACACTGGAACTATTTAAAAGGCAGAGAGAATACCATTGAGCCATAAGACTCTTGGGACAAAGTATATTAGTAAAACACATGTGCAATACAAGTGAGTTAACAGTAAAATTAAAAAATATAAAGCACAAAAAAAAAAGGATTATTATTTATTGAAATAAATAAAATTATAAAAATTGAGAATAAATTATAAAAAAACTAAATATAAAAATGATTTTGTATAAATTCCCTTTTATTAAATTTCAGTACTTTAATTTTTCAATTTTATATCTTTCCTTCTTTAATTAGATTTGTCTATATCTATATATTTCATTCTCTAATTAGATTTTCTTTGATTGAATTTCAAATTTTTTATTATTTAATATTATATATTTCATTCTCTAATTTGATTTCATACAACTATATTATTATTAATAGTAGTATTATGTCCTACTTCAATAGTATTGAATAAAATTTTCAATATTATATATTTCCTTCTCTAAGTCAAATTCCATTCATATTTCATACTACTATATTATTATTGTTATTGATATTTCCTTCTCTAATTATTTTTTATTAAATTAAATAAATGAGATTTTTTTAGTATTATATATTTCCTTATCTAATTATATTTCTTTTTATTGAATTTCAGTATTTCAATTTTTTTAATATTATATATTTCTTTATGTAATTAGATTTCCTTTTATTGAATTTCAATATTTCTTAAAACTATATTATTATTATTAGTATTTCTTAATACTATATTATCAAATAAATTATTGAACTTATAACTTTATTAAAATATTTTTTCTAGTGTGTAGCTCTCTGTCCGACGGAGCTCCTTCCTCTTTTCTTCTGTCTCGACTCCCTTAACTCTGATGTCATCTCTTCTATATATAATAGTCTCTCAAGAGTTTTTTTCAAAGGAAGGAAGAATAAATTTGGCGGATAATCAAATCTGTCAAAATTTTCTTTCCATAAATGCAGCAAATTCAATCTCGATTTGGTCCTATTAGAGTGCGAATCATAAGATCTCTATTAGACACAAAAATGACAGGCTTCACACTAAGTTGGTCCAAGATTTTCTATCAAAATAATTTCCATATTTGAATATAGAGATTTTATTTTTTAAAAATAATTGTCAGAAGATTTCTTTTCTTGGTAAATACACTCATAAATTCTCTAAAATCTCCATAAACGATCTCAGCCCTTGAATGCACTCTGACACTTGATCTTGAATGCACTCAAATACTTTATGTTCTCAATTGGTATTTGCTTAAAATGGCAGATATAGCCTTTAATGATGTGAAAATTACTAAAGAATTAAAAAGACATAAAAATCATTTATTAATTAAAATAAAATACATAAAAGTACTAACAATTATAAAGTTGGGTATAAAATATGTATTAAATATACACTCATCAGCTTACAATCACCCTCCGATTTTTTTACATTTAGTATTATTCTTATGTATAGATATATTTCTTGTTTACATAGAAATACCACTCTTGTGATCAGAAGTATCACTCTAGTGCATAGAGAGGTATCACTTTTATGTAGGTAAGTATCACACTTATGAACAGAGGTACCATATTTGTGCATAAATGTATTACTTTTTGTCCAGACATTTTGATGACTTAGTTTGCACGAAAATGGTACATGCGTGCACAAGAATGGAGTGGTACTTTTATGCAAAAGAGTGGTATATGAAAATATAAGAGTTGTTTGGACAAATGAACAATGTTTTTCCATATCAACCTCAGTTATATAGCAAAATCCATAGTTGAGAAAAATATTGACTTTGTAAAAAGGCCTCCAAAAATCCATGTTTTTTGTAATTATCCAATAATGATGGATTCGCACATGTCCTTTCTGTATTTTTAAACTATGGTGTGCTACAATAATATAACTAATGACACATGTCCTTTTTTGTATTTTAAATAGGGTTAAATGCAAAAAACCTCCCTAAACTATTGGCTAATTAGCAACAAACCCCCCTGAACTACAAAAATTACAAAAACCCCCTCAACTATACATTTTTATTACAGATGACTCCATCTGGCAACGGCACCTAGGGGTGCACACGGTTCCGGTCGGAACTGGAACCAGAACCGTTCACAACGATTCCTTAAAAACGGAACCGGAACCGGAACCGTATAGGGTGGAACCGAACCGGAACCGAACCGTGAATACCGGTTCGGTTCCATGGAACCGACTGTTAATGAAGATCTGAAGATCTGAAAAGAAGACACACACACAAACACACACCAAACAGTGATATGTAGCTAGCCGCAAAAGTTAATCTAGGTGTACAAGAAAGACTTATAAAAAAACATATATATCAAGCTTGATCTGAAGTCTGAAGCTTAAGATGAGACTTAATCTGAAGATCTGAAGAGGCGGTGATGGCGAGGGCGAGGGCCGATGAGAGGAGGTGACGGCGATGGCTGATGAGAGGACTCAGAGAAGGCAAGGGTTTAGGTGATGAGAGGAGGCTGGAGGCTATGACTCAAGTATGAAGCTTAGGGCAAAAACTGAAAAAGTAATGTTTTCGTCGGCGATAAACGGAATCGGTCACCAGCGCAATTGCACTTGAATATGAGGGCAGAGCCCGATCTAAGATTTGTGTTTCAGTTTAATGGCGAGCCCGAATGTAGTCCCCAAGTTTTTCAGGTCAATGGTAGCATTCGACAGCCCACTTTCACCTGCAAGTTCAGTTTCAAAAACTCCGGCGAGAGACATTTGACTTCAAGGTTGGTTTTTCACTTTTTCTTTTGTGGTTAGCTTAGGACCACGTGGCTGCCTGATCAGTGTTTACTGTGTTTAGAGACTTAGAGTACTATTTGGTTACGTCTTTAGCCTATTCAGTTAGTATAGTTACTTTATATAATTAAATATAATATACATACATATATATATATATATATATATATATATATATATATATATATACGGTTCCGGTTCTTACCGATTCCCACGGACCGGAACCGGGACCGGGACCGGGACCGGAACCGTATGTCAACGGTTCCTAAATTCAGAACCGGAACCGTGAGAACCGGAAAAAACAGTTCCGGTTCTCACGGTTTCAGTTTCGGTTTCGATTCTACGGTTCCGGTTCTTTTGTGCACCCCTAACGGCACATGTTAAAACTCGCTGTTAAACCCATAATATTTAATTTAAAGACCATAATAACCTTATAAACATGAAAATACCATATTGCCCCTTATTTTGACACCTAAGTACAAAGACACTCTCTTCTCACTGCTACACCCAATCACGCCATTATCCTTCTGTTATAGACACAAATATAATCCTTGGAACCACTGTTCATCTTCTTCGCACATTTTTTACAAGAAAAAAAAATTGCAGACCTAAACCTTTCTCTCTCCCTCCTTCTATTTGTGTGTATATGGCCTCTTCAGTGTAGCTGTAGATTTTGATTTCTCTGAAACTCTTTATTTCAAATCTCACATATGAATCTGTTGGTTGCCATCAGAGTCTTGTGTGACAAAGCTATCATTTTGCCTCTAGATTTGACTCCAAAGTCAAAACCTAGAAAAAATTAAAACCCAAATCAGAAATTTGATAATAATTAAGAAACCCATCAAATTAAATTAAAATTTGGAATTTAGACAAGGATTTGAGAGTGCCAGGAAAGTTTCTCTTCTTCACTAAGAAAAAACTAAAACCCAAACAAGAAATTTGATAAATAATTAAGAAAACCAAAAATTGGAATTTGGATAAGGATTTGAGAGTGCCAGGAAGGTTTCTCTTCTTCTTAAGAACTGGTTGAGTTTTATTTGGTTGAGGTTAAGTACCAGATACAGAAGTTAAATTAGATATGTTCTCTTCCAATATAACTAGTTCTATTGTTGGATTAATGTCAAACAATTTAAAGACAAAATTTAACGTACAAAAAGCTAAAAGAAGAGAAAACTGGATATACATACTTATATAGAGAGAGAAGAGAATGGGCTGATGAATTTGAGTTCTTTAAGGAGGAATTTCTTTGAACCCAAAAACTATACCTGCATCTTGATGGTTTTTTCTTGCTTTCGCTGGCGACGTACACACCCATTTTCATCTTTACACTCACTATCAAATTTAATGGTTCAGATTGAGACCCAATTGCTTATTTTAGTGAACCCGAATCGAGAGCATGGTCACATGACCCCATCCGTATGTTGCCGCCATAACACCACTACCACTAGATCAATCTCCTCCTCCGACTTTGTAATACCCCTAATTTTAAAAGGATAGTCCTGACATTTATTTAATTGTTTAATTGTGTATTATTTTATTTAATTGGTTATTTTAATTGTGTGTTTCTTCCATGGTTATATAAATTTGACTATGTAGGAATCTTCTTTATGTTAGCTTTAGACTTTATTTCTATTATTTCAGTTTCGGTTTGAGAATCTTTGATAAGGGGTCCAATGGATGGATTCCCAAGTTGTAAACCTATGGAGTTTGGATTTAACAGATTTCAATAATTATATTTTTTTAAAGATTTTCAATTAGCATTCTTTCAGCTTATTATTTTTATTTCTTATTTTATCTTGTATTCTGTATTCGGTTACATATTAATTGTTTAATATCCATCGGGTTTGGGCCTGAGCCTGATCAACCCGTGTCTCGGATCCGAGGGGTATCACAATTAGTATCAGAGCTCTCCAGGTTCAAGTGTCTCTAGGATTCTATCGTATAAGACTTCCGCGTAACGTTCTCCATTGTTTAGAGCTTAAGTTTAGGATTCTTTGTAATCTTTACGGTTCGGTTTAGTCGTGCTGATGTCTGTCTTTTTGTGTTGACAGAATGGCTAACGCAAGAACCAGACGGAACAGTCGGCAACGAAGGGAAGCGGCCCGTAGGCAGCGTTAGGAGGATGAAGGTCAGTTCTATGAGGAGCAGGAGGAAGTTCAGCAGATTCGGGATCAGGGAGGAGATCCAGAGTTTCCTCCTCACCTCGATGACTTTATTGCTCAGGTTATAGAAGCAGGGGTAACGACTGCTCTTCGAAATCAGCCTCAAGTACAGCCGGCACCGTTACCAACACCGATTGTTCAGGTTGATACTTGGGAGAAGGCTAGGAGTTCTTTCACAAAGGGGAGCCCACCTAAGTTCACAGGCTCCACCGATGCGAGAGCAGCTCACCAGTGGAAACAGGATATCGAGCGACATCTTCGCTTAGTTCAGTGCATGGAGGTTCAGAAGCAGATGCTTGCTACATTTAAGCTAGTGGGGGATGCACTGCAGTGGTGGGAGTCAGTTACCACCATAAAAGAAAGGATAGCTTAACTTATGATGATTTCAGTGCACGCTTTGAAGAAAAGTATTTTCCTTCTGCAGTCAGGGTAGCCATGAAGACTGAGTTTCTCAATCTGCAACAGGAAAACATGACAATGGCAGAGTATGAGCAGCAGTTTACACGTTTGTCTCTCTTTGCACTAGAGGAGGTGGATACAGAGGAGAAGAAGCGTAACAGTTTCGTCAAAGGACTGATGTGGTCTATCAAGAGAGCTATTACAGGTAGTCCAACCTATACTACCTATGCTCAAGTGGTAGACGCCGCGCTAAAGCAGTATCAGTTGACTGTGGATATCAGACAGGCTAAGGGTGAGAAGCAGGGTGACAGAGACTCTGCTAATCAGTCAGCTGAGAAAGGGAATGGGAACGGACACCGACAGAACGACAAGGGCAGATTCCAGGGATAGCAGCCTTGGAAAAAGCACAAGGGTTGTTCAGATGCTCCCAAGGATGTGACACCTATTCAGCGTCAACAGAATGGGGGACCGCAGGCAGGACAGGGTCAGCCACAGGCTAACCGACAAAGGAGGCCATTTGGTTCTTTCCAGGGTAGTTGCTATACTTGTGGAGAGTATGGTCACACTTCCAGGCAGTGTCCTACAGTTAGACAGGGACAGGGACAGAGACGGGCAGGGACAGGGACAGAGACGGGCAGGGACAGCATGTGCAGCAGGGGCAGAGGGCGCCAGTGCCTCTACCAGCTCCACAGGTTCCTCGGATTCAGGGACAAACTTATTCGGCGTTACCAGCTTCGCCGCAGTCTCAGGGATAAGCACTGCAGCAGTTACATTATGGCAGGGTGTATAACCCTAAGCCACAAGATAAGCAGGCACCTTAGGTTGTTGAGGGTAAGTTTCCTATACATGGTTTTCATAAACGTGTTTTATTTTATACGGGTGCTATACACTCATTTGTAGCTAGGATTTTTATTGTTTTATCTGGGATGAGGACGAGGGTATGCACTAGACCTTAGGGTATTTCTACACCATTGGGCGATACAGCTATTATACATGAGAGTGATGGGCCTGTGACACTAGATATTGGCAGACTCAGATTTCTAGCCAACCTATTGGTCCTGGACATGCACACTTATGATGTGATACTTGGGATGAATTGGTTGTCTTACTACCATGCCCAAGTTAATTGTTATGATAGGTCTATTGTGTTTACCATACCTGATCAGGATATGTATGTTGTCGCTATGCCGCGTTCTAGCGGAGTCACTAGCACCTATTTGTTCCATGTGAAAGAGGAAACGGAGGAGGGGACTACTGTATCATTGGATAACATACAGATTGTACAGGATTTCCCGGATGTATTTCAGGAAATTCCAAGGTTGCCACCTAGTCGCGAGATTGATTTTGTGATAGACTTAACTCCGGACACTACGCCTATTGCTAGGGCACCTTATAAAATGGCACCGGTGGAGGTGCGCGAGCTGAGAGATCAGATTCAGCAGCTACTCAGCCAGGATTTCATTCGCAGGAGTACTTCACCCTGGGGAGCACCAGTATTATTTGTGAAGAAGAAGGATGATTCGTTCCGCTTGTGTATAGATTACAGGAAGTTGAACAAGGTTACGATTCGTAACAAGTATCATTTGCCCAGGATTGATGACTTGGTTGATCAGTTAAGAGGAGTCACATACTTCTCCAAGATTGATCTGCGTTTTGGGTATCATCAACTGAGGGTTAGAGAGTAGGATGTTCCTAAGACAGCATTTCTCACGAGATATGGTTCTTATGAGTTTCGTGTTATGCCGTTTGGGACGACTAACGCACCAGCAGTGTTCATGGACTTAATGAACAGAGTCTTCCGGGCTTATTTGGATCAGTTTGTTATTGTCTTTATTGATGACATCTTGATCTATTTTCGATCGGAGGACGATCATGCTAGGCATCTACAGATAGTGTTGCAGACGCTTCATGAGCACTAGTTGTATGCCAAGTTTGAGAAGTGTGAATTTTGGCAGCAGGAAGTGAAGTTTCTGGGTCACGTGGTGTCAGAAGGGGGGATAGCGGTTGATTCAGCCAAGGTTTCAGCTGTGGTAGAGTGGAGAAAGCTTACTTCACCTACCGAGATTCGGAGTTTTTTCGGTTTGGCAGGATATTATCGTTGGTTCATCCGGGGGTTCTCCAAGATAACAGGACCACTCACTTATTTGACCAAGAAGGGTGTACAGTTCATGTGGGATGACATTACAACAAATTGGGCTTTTTGCGACCAAATTTTTGGTCGCAAAAGGTCAAAAATTGGTCACAAATAGCCTTTAACGACCAAAACGTTTTGGTCGCCCCGTGGTCGACTATACCTGCGACGCGGATGGTTTTTAGCGACCAAAAAATGAATTGGTCGCTAATAAGCCCTTGTTTGCGACCAATTCATTATCAACCAAAATGCATTTTAACAACCAAATTATATGGTCACAAATAGTGAACTCTTTTGCGACCACCATGTTTGGTCGCAGATTATATCCCTTTTTGCGACCATTATTTTTGGTCGCAGATGAGGAACCCTTTTGCGACCCTTGTTTTTGGTCGCAAATGGGTTACCCTTTTTGCGACCCTTGTTTTTGGTCGCAAATGAGCTACCCTTTTTGCGACCCTTGTTTTTGGTCGCAGATGAGCTACCCCTTTTGCGACCCTTTTTTTTTTGTCGCAGATGAACTACCCATTTTGCGACTCTTATTTTTGGTCACACATAAGCTACCCTTTTGCGACTCTTATTTTTGGTCGCAAATAAACCGCCCTTTTGTGACCATTAAATTTAGTCGCAAATAAGTTATTCTTTTACGACCATAACATTTGGTCACAAATAGATAATCCTTTTATGGCCATAAAATTTGGTCTCAAATATCCAATTCTTTTGTTAAAAAAAAAAAAAACAATTTTAAACCAGCAATATAATTAATAAATCTATCATTTTCAATTTTTTTAATTTAAAATACACTAATAATTAAATACCATTAATCACATATTGTAAAAACTTAAAAAATAATTCAATTAATTATTTCAAATAAAATACATTCATTACACATTATATATATATATCCGTATGGTTTGTCTATAAAAAAAGAAAAATTATTAAATACATCTATGCATGACATTTCCATTACATCTATCAATGGCTTGTCCATTAATAACCAACTAATAAATTATAAAAAAAACTAACATATCCATAAGAAAACAAAATATGAACAAATTACTAAAGATAATTACTAAAGATATCGCTTTGTTCAGGGTATTAAGCTATGTCAAGCTTGTCCGTGATGGTTTTATACATTTGTGTAGTTTACTCATATTGCTTCAAATCCTTAACATTCTTTCTTTTCTTTCTTTTCGACTTTCCATACTCAGTCTTACTTTAAGTGTTTGTAGACTCTCTATAACAATAATTTTCTTCACAGCATCTCATTTATTAGTTGCAATTTGTCTTTATGATAACATTTTGCGTATGATATAGATTGCCTGTCAAGAAAAACAAGAAATATAAAAAATGGTTATGTCAAATATTGATTCATAGAACTTTTGGTAAAAATGTAACCTTTATTGATTTTGTAAAAACGTCAAAAACTGATCTACCTATATCAAGCCCTTTTGATTTAGCATAATCATAGTAATCTTTATACCAGCATTCAAACCAAAAGTATAAACATTTCAAATATAGTGTGAACTTCAAAAACTATGAATAAAGATTGTTTAAATTCAACTTGTACCAGCAAAAAATAATTTAACAATAATCTATTGTCTAATAGGAGATGGTTAAACCCATTTTTGAATCACTTTATTTAGTCTAAAAATTAAGTGAAATTGAATAGTCAAAACAAAAAAACAATGACTATACAATTACAATAGTACTTTACATTTATATCATGTATATTTGCTCTTAACACATTACAATTTAGTACAATGCAGTATTCGTCAAACATGTATAGAGGTGTATCCAGTAATTATAAAAATAAAATAATTAAACAAATGATTAACTTGTTACAATTAAAAACCCATGCTAGAGGCGTATTTAGTTACTTAGCAAGAAATTCTACTCCAATAAAGATGGCAACACTTTAGTCGTTATACATTGAATAAAACTACGCTTTATTGACTTCCAATCTGTCAATACAATCATAGTGTAGAATAAATCCAAGACTGAAAAAAAAAAAAAAAAAAAAACATATTTCTTTATCACAATAGAACTAATAGCCAAATATTACATTTTTCCTCTCCACTCTTGAGACATGCAAAAGGCATTCATGATTATTTAGTATCACTTCTAAAAATGATGCATGATAATTTAACGTCAGAACTAAAGCGTTAACCCATGGTCATTTAGTGAGGAGGCATACAGAAGATATTGATTGGCATGGAATATCTAATAAGAAATGCCAACAAAAACTATTCCATATAATTACATACTCAATGAGAAGTCTAACTAGGCAAGAGGCTGAAGGACTTATAAATTTGTATATTTGATTGATTAAATATACTTTTTGTAATTTGCAGAAGACTATGTTTTATGGTGCTTGGCCCAGGAGCTTTGAAAAAACTAGATTTTTGTTTAATAAATGCATATATTTTTGTTATGGTTCTTACTAAAGTTCACCCAAACACAACTTCACATTTGGAGACGAAATGAAGGTGCCAATGCAACTGGCAGTGTCATAATTTGAACATGGTTTTAGCAAACAACCAAATTTATTGAAAACATGTCTTCCCTTAACTTTCAATACATGATAATAAATAGACTAAAATACAAAAAATAAAATAAAAATTTCCAAGTAAAGTGCATACATGACAATATTTGTATAAACAAAGAAGTTTGTGGTTCTTCCACTTTCAATTTGTCATCATATATATGAGAATAAGCATTATAATTGAGGTTCCTTGAAGCCATCAGAAATACAAACAAGTACGGAAAAAAAAAAAAGTTGAAAGATAATTTATCATCAAGAATCAAAAGATGATATCACTCTAATCATCCTACATCAGGGACGGAGGGAATTAAGGCCAGGAGGGGCACGTGCCCCCCTGGACTTTCTCCCCCTCTTATATTTTATATATACTTTTATTAAAATATATATACTTTCATAAAAATATAGAAAGTGCCCCTCCTGAATTTTCTCTTTTACTTATAATATTCCATATATGTTTCTTTTTTCCCTCTTAAAACGTTTCCATAATCCTTATATTCTATATCTATAATTAGTTTAATTCCAAAAATATAACTCTCTCTCTCTATATATATACACTCATAAACATTAACTTATATGTATGGATATTATACATGAACTCTGAATTTACATGAATTCTGAAATTATATAATTAGCTATGAGAATTTGAAGGATATTTAATTAGCTGAAAATTGATTATCCTAGCAATTTATATCACCATCAAAGCTAAAATACCAAGCAACATATAACATGGAAGAAAAAATTATTTCAATTTAAAACATGGAATGTTTCCAATGTAACTAGCAAAAGAATTTCTTCTAGTTATGAGAGATAGAGATGCATGAAAAAAACTTACAGTCCTCATGCAAATGTGCTAGTCCTTCTGCAGACCCTAGAGCAATTCTTAATCTTGTGGGAAACCCAATACAGGTCTCCCCTTTCCTAAAAAATGTTGTTCTCCATTAAATCCTCGTTACCAGATACATCATACATCAACTAAAAAACAAAGGATATAGTCTTGTAATCTAAATCAGATTGTGACGAACTCATTTTTATGATGGCAATACAGCCAATCGAGATCGATTGAGATAAAACTAAGAAACAAACCATTAATTGGCCCTAAGAGACAAAAAAGTATACTAACACCTTCCATGACATAAACATTCAAAAGCAGCAAAAAAGAAAAAAAAAAATCATAAATTAGTAAGACAAAAAAGAAGTAATTATTTAAGCAGAGAATTTCAGAAAAGAAGAAGCAATTAGTCATACAATACTGATAACAAATCTATTACATATGTTTATTGTACTTTCTGAAAAGAATACCCATTATTCTTCTCAAGCATTCAGCATAGATAGTTACAAATTTGATGAAAAAGATACGGTCATCTGCAAAATTAAACATATAAACACTATGTTGTTGCTTCTACTTTTTGAGTTTTAACTATTCATTCTTTTTGTGTGCGCGTGTGTGTGTTTTGGGGGGAGTTCATCTTGCTATGATTCTTTTACCCTTGACAAATATGCGAGGATACATGATGTTTGTGGTAAATTCAATCATTTCATTTCCATGCTGTCTTGAAATGTCCATTAAATGGATATGACACAATGCACAAAGAAAAGAAATTTCCAAATAAAATTAGTAGAGTATCCTTCCTTGAAGCTGTTCAAAACACAAGTACTCAACCCATGTAGGAGAGTAAAACAAAAATGAGTACAGAAATAAAATTAAAGACTACTTAAAAATGCAATAGAGGAATGCTGAAGTTGGAATTAATTTCCCTAATATGTCAAATTTATTCTTTGTCAAACCAAAGATTTTTGAGTGTCAAGTAAGAATCATTAGAATTGAAAAGCTGATTGAAATATGTACAAGGACACATTATAGCATATATATACATGTATCATGCAAGGATCCCAATAGTTTTCTCTCTTTCCTTAATAAATAGATTTCATGGTGAAGTCCATATCCTGCCTGGTTAAGTAAGGAAATGCTCTCATATGTCACAACATTTTTTAATGATGAAACCTTTTTCAAATTGTTGAAAAAATGAAAATTTTCCCAAATCTATAGAAAAATACCGACTTCTCAATCAAAAATTATTGCACATTTTTTTATATCCCAAAGGAGTTCAGATAAATTAAACTTCAAATAAAAAATTCAATGTCAGACCCAAAATATTCTAACATGAGATCAGTAAAACGCATGTCTAATTGCATTTGAAAAATAATAGCAGTTCATGTAAATTCAGAATTCATGAAAAATAGTTAGGACTAAATAGTGTACAATATTACATTATTGTGCCCCTCCTGAATAAATTTTCTGGCTCCCTCCCTGTCCTACATTGAATAAAAATTACAGCGTTATTGATTCCAATTTGTCAATACAATCATAGTGGACAGTAAATCCAAGACAGGACACGCAAACAAAAAAACTATTGTCCCATAACAAGAAAGTATGATCTGGTCCAATACTACTCTTTGACAAATCTAGTTCATGTGACTATCTACTGTCTAGTTTAGTGCTTGAAATTTCTACACTATTTATCAGTTTTTATTAATCAATAACCAAACATATTTCTTAATCATATTTAACCGGGGTGGGGGGATCCAAAAAAAAACATATTTCCCTCTCCAAATGGAGGTTAATCCATAATAGAACAAAGTCAAAAACCCGTATGACTGTTAATGCTAGGAAAAACATTAAAGCTATGAAATTAATTCAAATATATGACCAACTATATATGCTTATTTAATCCTCAGTTTAGACGAACACGGGTTAGGACATGGGCATCAAAAAAATAATTGTTCAATCAGCCCTTGGTCCAAAAATGAATGTTTCAGTCTCTAAGAACAAGAAGAGAAAGTTTAAGCTATGTCATTAACAAAAAATTTATCCAAAGGCCAATATTTTCAACAAAAAGAATAAATAATTGAATTTTTTTTAAAAAATATTCAGAAATTAGAGCATATACAAATAGGACATTAAAAGAAAAAATGATAATCAAACACAGTGGAGAGAGAGGGTGAGAGAGAGTCTGACTTGGCCGGGCTCCATTCTTCCATCATTTTCCTTCACATCCTCGCCGAAATCCACCGAATCCACTGGTTTTGTGGTCTTTCCGCGGCCAACGCCGGAAATCGATAACACCGACAAAATGGCCGAAGGAGATCACTAAGTTTTGGGTTTCAACCCAGATCGCGAATTGGGGCTTTGGGTACCGAATAAACACATCTTCTCCACTGAAGAAAATGAGTTTTTGGGTCCAGATTGTTCAGGTTCTCGTGGGTGTGGTTTGGATTGCTGTGGGTTGTGACTACGACTCGACCAGTAACATATTCACGTTGGAATGAAGAAAATGATGGAAGAATGGAGCTGCGGCTAGGGTTGGTTACTCAAAAAAAATGGTTGAGAAAAAATATAATGGTAGAGATAAGATAGAACTTTGTGGCTTATATTGATTGTACGGAGTTGGGCTTGGGAAGCATGTGACGGGGCTGTTTTAATTTTGTTTGTAGCGCTGAAAATTTTAGCGGTATAAGAAATGTTTACCGCGAAATTTCAAAATATTCTGAAAATTTTAGCGGTACAAGAAACTAACATGACAAAATGATTTGTGGTAAATATTTTTAAAATAAATGTAAAAATAAGTTTTATTTTTTCAATAGTACTAATAAATCTGAATTTTTTTTTTTTTTTTTCATTTAAGTTCTAAAATAGATTTGTTTCTTAATTTAATAAAAATAATAATTCATCTATTTATAAAATAAAATAGCAAATAGCAAATTTGTATTTGTATTTTTTTATATTTATCATTTCAAAATTATCTTCTTTTATTTTAAGACCTACTTCAATATTAATTAATTGTCATGCGATAATTTTAACCAGACAAAGTTAATGAGATACCTCTCAAATTTAAATTATTTTTTATTTAATTTTTGTCAAAGATGGTGGTGTCGGTCTCCCCTTGCAAAGTGTTTATTAAAAAACTAATTTCCTCATATAAATAGAATTGTTTCTTAATTTAATAAAAAATATTCATCTATTTATAAAATAATATTTTTTTTATTTATTTAATAAATTAATTAAGACCGAATTTTAATTTTTTTTGGTTTTTGGGACAAAATATGAAGAATATCTTGCAAAATGTTTATTAAAAAACTAATTTTCTCATTTAAATAGATTTGTTTCTTAATTTAATAAAAAAATATTCATCTATTTGTAAAATAAAATAATAATTTTTTTTTTTATAATTACTCCTAATGCCTATATTTCTTGTGGTGACATAACAAGAATTAATCAATAGATAAATTATAATTGAAATAATATACACTATAAGTATAATTTAATTAGTGGAATAAAATCTCATTAAACCATAATTAATATAATTTAATTATGTTTTTATTAAAATATTCCCAACAGTAACTGCTACCCTCTTTTGCTGACACGTGTTCCTATGTAATTACTTATACCAAATGGCTTCCTTTGATAAAGTCACGTGTCGCTTCATGATTGCACCTTATTTGATAAATTTTTCTTATCTCAAAACGGTGCAGTTTTCAAACTTTCTTTAAATTAGTTGACGTAAGTAAATAGATTTTAAATGTTATGTGTCAATCTGTAACAAATTTAATTTAAGATAATTTAGAGAATATTTAAGTTAGAGGATCCAAATCCTTAGTGTAGAGGGGTCGTGTTCATGTAGATATTCTATTGTATTTATTTTAACTTAATAAAGGGGTATTAAAAATATTATTTTTAAAATAAGTCAAAAAAGATATATATATATACAAATTTATTTATTTATTTATTTTTCATAGATTTGAACATTTGACCATTACGCTCACGAGTTGTGTTAAACATTAACTCCTCTTGCAAAAAAAAATTCTATATTTCATTAAAAAAATTTATATATAAGGATAAATATTCCTCTTACCAATTCTGTTAAATATTTTTATATCTCTCTATATATATACACTATTATTAAATGTACGTAGAATTTTTGTACTTAAAAAAATAATAATAAACAAGAATCTATATTTATTTATATATAAATAACAAAAAGTTGTATGTAACATAAACTCTATTACTTAATTAGTCAATTCTTTTAAATATATAATACATTTTTTAAGAGAAGAGATATCATTGTGGCTGAGGACAAGATAAATTAAGAAATAAGATATCGCTGAAATTGCAAACAAAAATGAGATATCGGCTTACCCTAAATAAAGAAGAAGTTGAAGGTTGTAATAAGAGTTTTTGAAGAATATAGCTGAGAATAGAGAAATATAGTGTTTGCGATGTTGATATCGCTCTTAAAATTTTCAATATTTAAACCTTAGCCAATTCTCTTAAAAATATACTCCATAATATATATTTTTATATTTTTATTAAATAACAATAATTATTTATTAAAATACTTAAGGTACAGGTCAATTTAGATCGAGAATTAACAAAGCACTTAATAATTAATAAAACTTTAATAATTGTAGAGAAATTACTTTATTTTTTATATTAATAATTCGTGTCTAATTAGCTTTTCTTTGATAAAAAAAACTCATAATAAATAGATAAATATATAATTTGTGTTAGAATTTTATAAAAATTATTTTAAAAAACTCTTTTTATATCATTTAATAAATATTTTTTATATTAAAAAATTCTTTTCTATTTTTTTATATTAATAATTCTTGTATAATTAGATTTTCTTTTATTAAAAAACTCATAATAAATAGATAAATAGGTAATTTATATTAATTAAAAAATATTTTTTATATTAATTAATAAATAATGAAATACTGAAATACTGAAACTCTTTAAATTTTAATAATATAATAAAATAATTTTTATAAAATATACAACAAATTAGCTACTTTATTTTCTATAAAACTATATCACAATATCTATTTATGATGACTTTTTTAATAAAATAAAATCTAGTTAGACAATAGTATATTTAAAGAAAATAAAATAATTTCTATAAAATTCTTCCACAAATCAGCTATTTTATTTTCTATAAAACTCAATCACATATAACATGTATTTATTTATTTATTATGATTATATTTAAAGAAAATAAAATAATTTCTATAAAACTCTTCCACAAATTACCTATTTTATTTTCTTTAAAACTTTATCACATATATCGTGTATTTATCTATTTATTATGAGTTATTTAATAAAAGAAAATCTAATTAGACAAGGATATATTTAAAGAAAATAAAATAATTTTTATAAAACTCTTCTTTTTTTTTTCTTTTTTTTTTTTTTCCTAGTTGGGTACTCACACACACATGCCTCCGCTAAGGCTCGAATCCTGACCTCTCTTTGAGAAATAGGGGCCTAATATCGCTAGGTCACTGGCTTGTTGGTAATTTCTATAAAATTCTAACACAAATTACCTATTTTATTTTCTATAAAACTCTATCACATTAGAGAAAGATATATTTAAAGAATATATATAATATATATAATAATACATATAAATAAAATATAAAAATTATTAAAAGTATAAAGAGTTTCGGTGTTTCAGTATTTATTTATTAATATAAAAAATATTTATTAATTAATATAAATTAACTATTTATCTATTTATTATAAGTTTTTTTTTTAATAAAAGGAAATCTAATTAGACAAGAATGATTAAAAATAATTATTAATTGATATAAAAAGAGTTTTTTTAAAGAATTTCTATAAAACTCTAACACAAATTACCTATTTATCTATTTATTATGAGTTTTTTAATAAAAGAAAATCTAATTCGACAATAATTATTAATGTAAAAAATATTTTTTAATTGATATAAAAATAAAATAATTTCTATAAAATCTACCACAAATTAACTATTTTATTTTTTATAAAACTCTATCACAATTCTTAAATGAATTTTTTAATAAAATAAAATATAATTATACAATAATATATTTAAAGAAAATAAAATAATAGTGTTTGCGATGTTGATATCGCTTTTAAAATTTTTAATATTTAAATCTTAGTCAATTCTCTTAAAAATATACTCCATAATATATATTTTTATACTTTTATTAACTAACAATAGTTATTTATTAAAAAATTTAAGGTACAGGTCATTTTACATTGATAATTAATAAAACACTTAGTAATTATATATTCATACTTTTTTTTATATTTTTCTTATATTGACATTTTTACAAATTAATTAAACTCGAAATAATAAATGACTAATTTATCTATCTTGCATTTAATGACATTTTTGCCGAGTTATTAATTAGTCGACATATTATTTTACAAAAAAATTAGAATTCATCTTGTATTTTTAACAAAATTTGTCCTTTTGCGACCATAAGTTATTTTGGTCATTAATACCTTGTCCAATTGCGACCAAACTTTGATCATTTTCCAACCATAAAATTTGGTCGTAAAAGACCAATCCTTTCGCGACCATAATTTATTTTGGTTGTTAATACTTTGACCAATTGCGACCAAACTTTGATCATTTTCCAACCATAAAATTTTGTCGTAAAAGACTAATCCTTTCATGACCATAATTTATTTTGGTCATTAATACTTTGACCAATTGCGACCAAACTTTGATCATTTTCCAACCATAAAATTTGGTCGTAAAAGAACAATCCTTTCGCGACCATAATTTATTTTGGTCGTTAATACTTTCACCAATTGCGACCAAACTTTATTCATTTTGCAACCATAAAATTTGGTCGTAAAAGATCAATTCTTTCGCGACCATAATTTATTTTAGTCGTTAATACGCTGACCAATTGCGACCAAACTTTGATCATTTTGCAACCAGAAAGTTTGGTCGTCAAAAATCATTCATTTTGCTACCATAATTTATTTTGGTCGCTAATGTGCTTATTAATTGCGATCAAAATTTACCTTAGTCGCTAATATGTTAACTTTTGCGACTAACTCATTTTGGTCGCAAATAACATAGTATTTGCGACTTTTTCAGTTTGGTCGCAAATAATTTGGTCTCAAAAGACCCCGTTTGTTGTAGTGTGAGCACTGTCAGCGAGCTTTTGATGAGCTCAAAAGGAAGTTGACTTCTGCACCGGTTCTGGCAATTCCTCAGAGTGGGATCGAATATCTTGTTTACACGGATGCTTCGTTGCAGGGTCTTAGATGTGTTTTGATACAGTAGGAGCGACCGATTTCTTATGGATTTCAGAAGCTTAAGCCTCATGAGCTTAATTATCCAACACATGATTTAGAGTTGGCAGCAGTGGTTTTTGCCTTACGTATTTAGAGGCATTATCTGTTGGGTGAATCCTTCAGATTATTTAGTGATCACAAGAGTCTGCAGTACTTGTTCACTCAGCGGGAGCTAAATATGAGACAGTGCAGATGGTTGGAGTTTGTGAAAGACTATTACTTTTTTATACAGTATCATCTCAGGAAAGCGAATGTGGTGGCGAATGCACTCAGTTGCCGACCTGTTGGTAGTCTTTCTGCTCTATTCACTACTGAGTGGAATGCTTTGAAGAATGTAGATAAGTTGTCGGATGCTTTTATGGTTTGCATGGTAGTTACACCTTCCATCATTCGCAAGGTTTTACAAGCACAACTCACCGATCAACAGTGTATTGACAAAGTTGTAGAGGTAGCTTCTGGGGAGGTTCCATTCTATTATGTTAGGACTGATGGAGGTTTGAGGTACAAGGGACGGTTAGTGGTACATTCTGCTGATGATTTGAGGAATGATGTGATGACTGAGACTCACCACTCTGAGTTCTTTGTTCATCCAAGAGGCGATAAGATGTATCAGGATATGAAGTGGCAGTTTTGGTGGGCAGGTATGAAGAGGGACATTGCTCTTTTTGTCTCACGATATAGTACTTGTCAGATGGTTAAGATTGATCATCAAAGGCCGCTAGGAGCTTTACAGCCACTACCAATTCCGGAGTGAAAATGGGAGAGCATATCTATAGATTTTGTGGAAGAAATGCCAAATTCTTTCTAGGGGCATAATTCCATATGGGTCATTGTGGATAGGTTGACCAAGTCAGCTCATTTCTTGCCTATTTGCACTGATTTCACTTCGGAGCAGTTGGCAAGGCTTTACATCTCAGAGATTGTGAAGTTGCACGACATTCCATTATCTATTATATCGGACAGGGATTCAAGCTTTGTGTCTGGCTTTTGGAAGAGTTTTCAGCAGGCTTTGGGTACGGAATTGCACCTTAGCACTGCATATCATCCTTAAACTGACGGGCAGACTGAGAGGGTGAATTAAATTATGGAGGATATGTTTCGATCATGTGTTCTTGATTCCAAGGGCCACTAGGAGGATTACTTGCCACTTGTGGAGTTTCCGTACAATAATAGTTTTCAGAAAACTATTGGAATGGCACCATTTGAGGCATTGTACGGTCGACTGTGTCGGTCACTTATTTGTTGGATGGAGGTTGGAGAGAATCGATTCTTGGGTCCTGAGTTCATCAAGGATACCTCTGAAAAGATTGCTCTTATTAGAGATCGCATGTGTACTGCCCACAGTCGGTAGAAGAGTTATACTGATCGTCGTACTCGGGTATTGGAGTTTAGGGTTGGAGATCAGGTTTTACTCAAAGTGTCACCTATGAAAGGTGTCATGCGCTTTGGGAAGAACGGGAAGTTGTTACCGCGGTTTGTCAGTCCATTCATGATTACGGATCGAGTTAGAGCTGTGGCTTATCGGTTGGCACTTCTGGATAACTGGGATCGCGTTCACAACGTGTTTTATGTTTCTATGTTGCGAAAAAATTTTACGAGATGAGGATCAGTATCAGCATATCGATGTTGGGGAGATTGAGTTGCAGCCAGATGCAACTTATTTAGAGCCACCATGTCGTATTGTCAACCGTTGGGATCAAATCCTTTGTAACAAGGTTATCCCTTTAGTTCATGTGCAGTGGAGTAATCACAACGAGGCTGAATCCACTTGGGAATGGGAGAATGTCATTCGCTCGCAGTTTCCTGAAATATTGGAAGAAGGTAAGAGCGAATTCCGAGAACGGAATTCCTTTTGTTAGGGGGGAAGAATGTAATACCCCTAATTTTAAAAGGATAGTCCTGGCATTTATTCAATTGTTTAATCCTTTATTTAATTGTTTAATTGCATGTTATTTTATTTAATTGGTTATTTTAATTGTGTGTTTCTTCCATGGTTATATAAATTTGACTATGTAGGAATCTTCTTTATGTTAGCTTTAGACTTTATTTCTATTATTTCAGTTTCGGTTTGAGAATCTTTAATAAGGGGTCCAACGGATGGATTCCCAAGTTGTAAACCTATGGAGTTTGGATTTAACAGATTTCAATAATTATATTATTTTAAGGATTTTCAATTAGCATTCTTTCAGCTTATTATTTTTATTTCTTATTTTATCTTGTATTCTGTGTTCGGTTACATATTAATTGTTTAATATCCCTCGGGTTTGGGCCTGGGCCTGATCAACCCGTGTCTTGGATCCGAGGGGTATCACAGACTTCAATCCCCGCCGCTGCCGCCACAACATCACCATCACCTCCATACACGAATTTCTCCCAATAGATTTCAGATATATACCTTGTATATATATATATGTATGTCTGAGCCGCCGCAAGTTAGCCCATCTCTCCACCACCGTTCCTCGTCGGACTCTTTTCTCTACCGTCACTCCATAACGGGCCACCATCATTCGAACCAGCTGAGCCCACCGCCGTTCCTTCGTCGCCGATCGATCCTCATCACCGTCCCGTGGCAGCAGTACTTTCCCTGGGTTTGCATAGACATATATGATAATATATATATATATATATATACACACACAGTAGTGTCCATATACTCACGCAATCTAATCGTACAGCAATTAGTTAATTATTTTTTATTTTTCTTTATTTTAAGAAACATACTCTTTCTTTTCATTCATTAAATATCATCATTCATTAAATATCATTAAAGGGAAATGACAGAACTAAACAATTTATTAAAGGAAACAAAAATAAAATAATTTTGTTATTTTTTGCAAAATTAGCAAGTAGCCATTGAGACGGGGTAAAATTAATCTAAAATTACAAGTCATCATTTTAGTTTCTTTCCACACTTTATCAATTCTATTAATAAATTATAAAAACATATACTAAATGATTTTAAATAAATAGAGAACATAATTCTCCATTAGAATACTATAAGGACCTTGAAAAAACTTAGGATTTGCAATGATATTACATATATTTTGGCATGCTTTTATAGGATCAACACTTTGAAAATTTAATTTACCAAAAAAAAAAAAAGATTGAGAACATTTAGATAGATATATAATAATATATTAAGAGTTGTTTTGTAAGACTTTCTAAAAAATTTATGAAGCCAATAGTAGTCTCCTAATTCTAAATTAGTTGCTGAACAAATTCAAAATATTTTATCAATCTTGAAATTTGAGTTTTGATTATAATCAATACTTCTCAAACAATCTTTATTTAATGGCCATTTTATATATCTCTTTTAATTAATTTTATTTGGTTTTGGTTGCTGCTTGCATATTTGTTGAATAAACAATTGGTAGTGATGGAGAAGGGTTTTTTTACTAGACAAAGAAACTCAAGCAAAAAGTAACCAAATTATTTTATTCTTGTTTCCTTTAATAACTTGTCTAGTTATGTCATTTCCCTTTAATAATATTTAATAGTATGGAAAGAAATAGTAAGCTTTTTAAAATAAAGAAAATAAAAGTTAGTTAACTAATTGCCGTAGGATTAAATCCTAAGATTATAATTAAAGTGAGTATATAATTTCTTGCTCTCAAGGAGTAATTGAACACTACTATATATAAGTTTGAAACTGCGTCGTTTAATAGTAAGGGCGAAATTGTCTTTTGCCTTTTCCGGTGATCTGATGGGTCTAATTGCAACAAAATAATAGTTTATGGGTTTTTTTTTTTGTAGTTCAGGGGGGTTTATTGCAAAACCCCAATAATTCAGGATTTTTTTTTTTTTTTTTGGCATTTAACCCTTTTTAATATAAGTGAAAAAACTATAAGAATTAAAAGTTAAAATATGATGTTTGACCTAATGTTGGTTTATTTATTTATTTATTTTTATTTATTTATTTATTTTTTATTCTTTCTTTCCTGGCAAAAGTAAGCCAAACGGCATCTATAAGTACAGAAACAGAGAAATACACAAACACAACTTAGCACAAGCACAAAACCTAACAAAAGCACAAAAGAAAGACCCCACTGAAAACAGATCAGTGTGACGTGTCAACCTGAGGGTGGACATCACCAACCAAAAGAGCCAGTTGTCTAGCAAAAGACTACGATGGAGATGATTCCGAGGCAACGGAATCGCCAGTCGGCACACCAAGTGGAATATTACCTGCAGCATCAAAAGAAAACTGATTTGTTACTAAACCAGCTGTCATTGAAGCCACCGAAACCTTAGGTTTCTTTCCAGCAAGCACAGAGGAGCCCGGCACAATAGGAAGATTATTGCGACGCTTACGACCGGGTCAGGCAGGAATGGACTCCTGGCTTTGAGATGAATCCGACGAAGCTGAGGAACAACGTTGGTGAGACACCGCCTGCCCTTTACCTTTGCGACCACTTTTAGAGAGTTGGTCCCAACGGGATAAAGGCAACACTCGCCTGTGCTCAGGAGAAACTGACGGCACACATTGAACAGGATCCTCCACTTGGACAGAAGCAACAAAACTCTAAGTTGGGGAGCTAGAAGCATTATCATTATTCGACCAACAGTGAACCCGGAACTGGAGACGGGGAACAAACACCTAGAACATCACCAGCCCCGTCCACAAACCGCCACCCCCACATTGGAATGAACTCTATTATTTTGAACAGTAGCAGAGAGAACCAGGCCTCGAGACGCAGTCATATTAAGGTCTCCCACAGCCGCATCAGCATCATCCCCCTCCACATAAAGCCAATGCTTACCAGAACTGACAGGCAACGAAAGAGCAAGATCACTACCAGGATTCCACAGATCCTTCCCCAAGTACCCCTCTACCCCTAACCATGGACCATACTCCATCAAAGCCACCTGGGGTCGAGAGGTGCCTACTGAACAATTCTGCCAAAGGTATCCCATAAGACCACAAGCATAACACAGGGATGGGAGTTTTTCATAGCGAACTGAAATCCAAAACTCCGTATTCATAGGACCCAACAACCGTACACTCCGACGAAGCGGTTTAAAAATATCCAACTCCACTTTAAAACATAGAACGCGACTAGCAACCAACAACGTCTCCTTATGCTCCATCACCTCTTTGTCACGCAACTCGACCTTCAAACAGTGGCCAAAAGAGTCAGCGATGCGCCGCCCAACCATTTCAAAGAGATAATTAGCAGGACATCACAAAACTGAATCCAAAAGGGAGAAAGTTGAAAAGCCTTGTCAAAAAGGAGAAGACTATCCTCCCACTCTTTAAGAACCAACAAATGGCCATCAAATAACCAGGGGCAACCATTTAAGATCCGGAGATGAACCGAACTATCTGGAATGACAAGTTGAAACAAATTCCTTGCAATTTTATAAACAACCATATGGGAAGACAAAGCATTAGATTGACACTCCTTCGGCCACAACTTCTGAAACAAGCGCCCAAACGTATACTTAGCACCAGCAAGTGTAATAGTTTTGGTTGCCCAGACTTTGCCAAACAGGCTATTGCAACACAGCAAGACCCCTTAAGCGGTATCCTCAACCGAGAGTTGGACAGGCAATTGCTTTACACTTGTAAGATTCAACCCATTCATTTGAGCAATCAAAGAAGTAGCCATCAGACCAAGACAAACATAGGATAAAACAAGAACATGGAAAAACACCCAAAAGTGACGCGGACACTTGAAGTAAAAAACCATGAACCCTAAAAAGAAACAGAGATAACCCAACAGATATAACCTGCAAATAGAATATCCTAGAAATCTAAAGAAGGTAATCAACTCGTGGAAGCAAGAAACAGATCCCAGCCACAAAGATAAATGATAAGGCAAAGAAGTATACTGACACATAAACGCGTAGAAATTGAAGCCACACTTTGAAACAAACCGGGACAGAGACCCATGTGAATCCTTGGACAGAGGAAAGAACAGATGGAAGAAAAAAAGAACACGTGGTAAGAAAATAAACCAAAATCACAAAGGCAATGTGGAGACAGCCAACCCACCTGACAATCCAGTCTCAAACCCACGTGATGGCAACCCCACATGAAAATGACCGGCTAGGGTCGAGCCCAACCCGACCCAACCAGACAAGACCCACCGGGTCCCGAGGCAAACCAACAGGAAACACCACCTGGAACGGAACCAAGCACTCCGATGACAAATACCGATGAGAAAACGACAGCCAACAGAAGATGAACCAAACAGCAGCCAGCGCCGCCGGACACCGAACCACTCATAAAAGATGAATCGAAGCAACAAGACCCCAAGAAAAAGCCACCATGACCATAAGAAGAAAACCTCACAAGCAAAACGAAACTGGAAACGTGAGAAACCAAGAACAAGCATCACTAACCCACAGCAGATCAAGACCAACAACAACAAAAACAGAAAAGATCGAACTCTGATCAGACAGAGGACTCAGCAAAACTGAGAACTCTCATGAGAGAGAGAGAGAGAAAAGAACGCCCTCCAAAGCTGGGAAAAGAACTTTCATGTGTGACCTAATGTCACACAATGATAATAGTATCCTCTTCCCTCAAAATTTTTGTTAGATCCATCATATTGACTAAACTATCCTTTAACACATTGAAATAACTTTATTACCCTTCAAAGTGCAACAAAATTAGAAAAAAAACTCGTTTACAAGAACAAATATACCCTCATCTTATCTCACACACACTCTCTCTCTCTCTCCAAACACCACCGACCACCCCCCTCTCTCCCCACCTACTCCTTCCCTCTATCCACCACTGTTGACCAAATGGGTTGATCAAATGAATTCATATTGAAACAACAAAAGAAATGAAAAATCAACAATACAATATAAAACTTCCTCTGCACATGATAATGAACTTTCTCCAATAGTATAAAATAATAATGATAAACCCGCAAAAGTGGGTGTTTGATAGTGTTCATCATCTTACTCCTTTCGTCATTTTTTATCAACGAAAGAGCAGTGGCAGTGCGACAAATTTAGTTATGAGGGGACAACCGTTACAATAATATGGGTCTTTTCTAAATTTTTGAAATTCTTGTTGGGCTAACGAGTTAGAAAATGAAGAGCATTTTTCAATTCTGAATTTTTTTTAAAGGCTTGTGTGAAATTTTTAGAAGTGCATTGGGGGGCACTTTTAGAATTATTAAATTTTGTGCATAAAAAATACAAATAATAGAAAATTCCGGTGCAGCGAGAGAGGGCGAAAATAGCTTTGAAAACGTATTGTAGATCCAGAGGAGTAATGAACTATTAAAATATTGACTTCTATATGCACGATTGAAGTATTACTGGTCAAATCTTATTGAGTTGTTAAAAGAACAGTTTATATTTCTATATTTAATTATAATGGTGAATTAAACTAATATGCATGACGGAAGTATTACTGGTCAAATCTTATTGAGTTGTTAAAAGAACAGTTTATATTTCTATATTTAATTATAATGGTGAATATTTAATTCGTGAATAAATTATTTTATGAACAGTTATAATATATATATATATATTTCGAAGCTAAAGGTTGTGTTTGGAAAAACTAATGTTACCTTGGGAAGGCTCACAGGCTTGGATGGACAATTGCTACTCACAACCTACAAGTTTCCCAATTGCATGACATTCCTTGTCTTCCTTTTGATTGGAAATTCAGGTTAATAAATTTAGTTTGTAATTCTGAAAATAGTTTTAAAAAATTAAGAGAATAAAAAATTATTTTTACATAACTATAAAAGACAATTTTCTGAAAACAAATATTTTTCAAAAGACTTAACTAAATAATATTTTTTTTGTATAATTTTTTATTTTCAGTTCTTTAAATATAGAAATTGTTCTCAGAATTATAAATCAAGAAGGGTTAATTTTCAACATGCATCCTCTGATTTTGAGAAATATGGGGCCTGCCATGAGGGTGTTCTTGGTATGTTTACTCTGATCTGTCCTAAATAATAAGTCAAAGCATATAGCTACTAAATCATTTCAAATCCTTAGGCACCCACCCACCCACCCACCCACCCAACCAAATAATAATAAATAAATCTCAAATTATTAAATCCTTACTAGAACTGGTATTATTTAAGAATTCTTAGATATTGTAGCTGTTCTATAAACAACAGAATTTGTAATAGTTTGTGGGAAACAAATACACACACTGCTGACACACACATAGAAGTGCTCCACAGTTTTATTTATCTGGTACAGTGTATGACTTGTGGGAATTCAGTCCTGTGGTATTCGCAGCTTCAAAGCTTAAAATGATCAAGGCCAGACGTATTAAGTGCCCTGCAGTTATAATAATTGCTAATATATTCACTTACTAGAAATTCTCTATAGACTGGGGGACTTTCTTCTGATGCTATCTCTTCAATTGGTCCATACAACTTTGAGGAAGCAGCAAAGGCTGTGAAAAAACATGCCACGGAAATTCTTGGTCTGTCGCTGTTGGCCCGCACTCTGTGCACCGCACTTTTAAATTTGTTGTTTGATATAATCTGTTGTGCCAAATTAGGATTTCATTAACTTTCGGTAAATCAAATTAAGATTTCATTTGCATTACTCTAATAATAATTATTCCTTTAACGAACCTGGAGAGTGTCCCCGATGTTAACTACCAAACTTCCAACAATGGGTTGAACATCAACCCAACGGTTATCATGCACGACTTGAAGTCCTCCAGTTTGGTCTTGGAGAAGAATGGTGATGAATGTAGGATCAGAGTGCTTGTTAGTTCCCAGAGTTAGGTCTGGCTCTGGGCATGCTGGATAGTAGTGGCAAGAAAAACCACGCCCTTTGGAACATTCCATGTCTCTTAGATGGTTCGGTTTGAGGCCGAGAGCCTCTGATAATAATTCGAAGATGGTATCTCCCAACTCTGAAACATCCTTGATGTACTCAATCGTCGAATCTCTGTAGAATAAGAAAATGAATGTGATTGAAATTTGTTATTTGTGTTTATTTTTTTTCTTTTTCCCTGTTCTGTTCCCTGCTTACTTATGTCTAATTATATAGTCGATTTTGATTATCATCGAATAAAAATCTATGATGCATTTTATCACATTTAAATCTGAAAATAGTAACATAGTCAAATACTGTATGACAGGAACACGGTACCACGAGTTCCTGGCATTTTTTTTTCATTACTTTCATGTGGAGATTAGTTACTTGCACTAACTTGGTACAAATTTATATTTATGGTAATAATTTATTGTTTATTAATAGGATTTTGGTGGATCCAAACGGCAGAAAATCACCCACTAAATTAAGTCAACAACATGAGAAATCAAGATTGAAGAATTAGAGATATATAGAGAAAAACAAATTAAGTACCTGCAAGCCAAAGGCAGTTCATCAGGGTGAAGATGATCAGAAAACAGTAGAGAAATGTTCATGGTGTCCCTCCAATTAACAGATCTTGAAAGATACAGCTCAGAATTGGTTACCAACCTCACTTTTTTCATTCGATCACCCGAATAAAATTCTTGCTTCACCTCAGAAGGTTGTTCATGAAAAGCCCGAACCCCATTCATCATTTCACTCAGCACACTTAAGGGTATCCCATGATTAACCACTCGAAAAAAGCCCCACTTCTCTGATGCAATCCGAATTTCATCCACAATTTTTCTGCGTCGACGATCATCTTTTTCTGTGCCACTTAGATCTATGACTGGAACTTGAAGAGGGATGGTCAAGCAACTCAAGTCTTGAGCAATCTCTTCAGGTGATCGAATGAATATTCCAGGGATATTCATGGTTCCGGCATCTACTAGTCCTTTGACACCGGCTTTTGTATCATCGAAAGCCTTCACCTCTTTTGCTCTGTCATAATCCATTGCAGCAGCTTCACTTGACTCTCTGGTACCTGTGATATCCACTTTTTGTTCAGGGTAGGAGATAATAATTGTGGATTAGTTGTTGAAGTTGAATAAGTTTTGTTTACTTTAATTTAGAGAAATGATTGGAAGTCCCAGAGTTACCTAAAAAGACTGTATTACATCATTTAAGATCATCATTTACTCATCACATCAAAAAGACCTTATTACCCTTCAAAGTGTTATGTAATTAAATGAATTCATTTTAAAACAACAAAAGAGAAAAATAAATAAAATAATATAAATTTACCACTCCAACATGATGAACTTTCTCCAACTATTTTGTTAATTATACAAGGGCAGTCTTTTTTTTCCAAAAAAAAATAAAAATAAAATAAAAGTCTTACAGCATATCTAAGTCACACAAACCTTCTCAATAAATGTTGCTAGTGCGTTCTCGCTCTTATTCTTTGCGCATGCAGCGCGTTCAAATTCTCACTATTTATGATTTAATTCTGTTGTTCTCACGCTCTCGAATTTGTTCTCACTCCCGCGACTTAAGGACTCTTAGTTATTAAAAAGAAATTATTATTATTATTATTTATTAGTAAAAAATTTACACACATTACTCTCACACCCACTTTTCATCTAAAGTGATAAAAGATACACTCCGTGCTACTCAACCATAAGGCCTTGGTTTACCAAAAAGAATAAAAACACTATGATGTGCCATGTTTTTGCTATTTTATCAAAATTTAGATCCAAATGTCAAAAGTATTTAGCTACTGTTTCGATTGTGAGTCAGAATCCAATATTTGATCTTTTCGCTTTCCTCTGCTAAGCATCTAAAGATTTTATCAACTTATTGGGTGGGAAGAGACTTGAAATATTGAAGCATGAAACTATTTTTACTTTTACAAATTTTTTTTTTTTTTTGGGGCTTTTTTAACTTTAAGTTCCATAATTTTATATAGATTTTGACATTAATCTATTTTTTTAAAAAAATATTAGAAACTGATTTTTTTTTAGACCTTTTTGTTAGTCCAACAATCAGAACACTAAACAACCGTTAATGAATAATTTTTTTTTTTTTTATTTATAAAATTTCAAAAGTATGCACTTGCTTAAATTATCCTAGTTACTTACCTTTTGACTAATGAAAACTTTTATGGCAATTTAAAAACTTTATAATTGTGAGAAAAAAAAACATTGAAACCTCCCATGAAAAGTTTATTTTATGAATATTGTTCTCAGATTTCAATAAATTAATGGAATAACTTCTCAGTTTAAAAAAAGAAAAGAAAGAAAGTTAAATAAATTGAAACATTTGTTCCACACAAAATCCAAATCAACAACACATAACAGTGTTTTTATTTCTCCTTCACAATCTTTGATAATATTGTTTAACAAAATATTGATAATATTGCATCAATCAATTATGTAGTATTTGAAACGTAATCAATTATATACTTATGAACTTAGTCGTGAGAAGAAAAACCAAGTTTATATAATGTTAATTAGCGAAAAAAAAAAAATGGTTTATATAATGTTGTCTATTCTAAAGTTACATAATTAATTGAAAAAACAATCACCAAATATATAATTGTTTGCTGGTTGATAAACAACCGTGGAGGACAAATAAATAATTTAAAAGAGATAAAAAAATAGAGGAAGGGTTCTGATCCGTTCTAATAGCAGTCGCTAGGGTAGTTTGTCCGGAAACAATTTAGGATTAGTTTTGGAATTTTTTAAAAATCTCTCAACGGTAATATTGTTTAACAAAAATATGTAAAAATAAGACTAATCTCTATTTTTATTTTATTTTTAAAGGACTAATTTAAATTTATACAAAATTATAGGAGTTAGATAAATTTTCATCCTTAATAAAAAACACACCCTTCACTCACACACCAACTTTGTCTGGAATCCATTTTAAAAGATAAAAACAAATACTATCGACCACAAGGCCCAGACATTTTTACAATCATTGTACATAAGTTTTGGCTCTCTGTGACCCTTTATTTTATTTTTTATTTTTGTCGAAATTTCGGCTCTGTTACATAAGCTATAGTTATTATCCCAAAAAAATAAGACAATCCAATTATTGAACAGCAGAAATTTATGTAAAGATGGTCAAAAGGGTCACTTCCACAAACTGATCTTCTAAACCTCAAACCATAACAAGAATCCCCACCCAACCACTAAAAAAAAAATCTCAAATTCATGATTAATAAACAACCAGAATTGCTATAGTTTGTAGGAGACGACAAATCCACCACGTTGCTTTATGCACCATTCCAGCATCTACTAGTCATTTGACACTGGCCTTCGTATCATCAATAGCCTTCAGCTCGGTAACACATTGCAGTTTCAGTGGATTCTTTAGTACTTGTGATATTCATTTTTTGTTCTATGGAGAAGATGGCTTGAAGTTGATGAATTTATAACTAACTACTACTGTGTACTGTCATAATTTAATAATAATAAAAAAATTATCATATAATGTTTTTTTAGGTAAGCATTGAGATGATATATGATGGATCAGTGATAATCACATTAATTTAAGATTAAAAAGAATTCTTAATAGCCTCTTGAGAGATTTGTCTCCAAATGACCAATAGTTGGCTTCACACACACACACACACCAGTGCGGAGGAATTTTCTTCAAACTACTGGTGTGCCACAATAATATAAATAATTATTTATTTTATACGTGTCCTTTTTTGGCTTTAAATTATTGGTGTGCTACAATAATATAAGGGATTTTGCTAGTTGACAAAGGAAAACCCTGTTCATTTGTCAAAATTTAGCTACTATTTTTGTGCATATAAGTATTATTTTCGTGTATAGATATACAATTTTTATTCATACAAGTACTATCACTCTTGTGCATAGAGGTATCACTTATGAACAGAGGTATCACGTTTGTATACAAATGAACACTTATTGTGTAGGCATTTTGATAGACTTGGTTTGCACAAAAATAATACATACGTGCACAAGAGTGAAGTGGTACATTTATGCAAAAGAGTGGTACATGAAAATATTAAGAATTGCATGTCCACCTCAATTATTTATCAAAATCCATGACTGAAAAATATTGACTATGTAAAAAAAATCCTTCAAAGATCCATGTTTACGTAATTATCCCAATGATAGATTCGCACGTGTCCTTACTGTAGTTTTAAACTATGGTGTGCTACAATAATATAACTAACTACTAGTGAGTATTGTTGTAATTTAGAACAATGCTTGCATCCTGCGGGCGGAGGACGAGGTTCATCCTCCGCGCTGACGTGGCCCAATGACATGACGACAGGTGTCCAAAATAAAAATAATAATAAAACATGGGCAATGCCCATTTTGTCCGAGTTAAACCCGTTTTTTACTCTCTTCTCTCTTTTTCTCTCAATACCTAAATCGCGCCCCCATTCTAATCTTCCCATCCCTCTCTCTCTCTTCATCTCTGTGTTTCCATCTCTGAGGAGCTCACACATCAACCAATGAAGCAAGCTTAACTGAAAATCAAATTAACAGAGATTGGAATTTTAATAAAAATTGAACTGAAACCATAATTGGAGGTACTGCTTAAGCTTTCTGGCATGTAGACATTCTTTTCTTCCTTTTTTATATCTAAAACAATAGCTCTGCTAAGCAATCCTAAAAAAATGTTAAGAAATTTAAAGGGAAAAAAGGTATATTAAGTAGTTGCCCCTGTTGAAGCTTTTACTCTTGAATAACTTTAGCACCATACTCAGAGAAAAAGGCGGGCGAGGAATGAAGCTGAGATCCAAATGAAACATGAAAGAGTAAACTTTATAATTCCCTTGCTGAATACCCACATGCACACATAGCGAGACCAGAAAGAAAGAAGAACAATTAAAAATCACAATTCCTGCCCCAGCAAGCAAGATCTAGTAATTAGCTCCCACAAAAATTTTCTAGATTCAATATTTCATACAAAACTATGAAATTAACAGTTAGATTATAGATTTATCAAAGTCAAAGCTGTGATGCTTCTAATTTTCGGCATTTTTTATTTTTCGGGAATCTTGCCGTTGCAGGGGCATTTATGTCTTTTACCATTTTCCGTACCGGACACTACGAGGTGTGCCAGTTGTGTCTGAGAGCGGTTTGGGGCATTTCATTGAGTTCAGGACTCTTTGAAATGCAAGGGTGATCATTTATGCATTTTTCAGTTTTTCGGGCTGGACAGTCCCGTGTGGGACCCGCTACCGGGACTGTTGCATACAGGTATTTTGATTGGGTCCATTTGCACTCCATGCATTCTATTTGTTGTGCCGTATGTGAAATTTGTATAGTGGTGTATATGTATATTTATGTGGTGTAAAATAAAAGTTTAAAGAAAAAGGTAAAATAAAAAGAAAAGGTGGGACCCACCATTATCATGAAAAGAGGTTAGAGATCATTTTTTTGATATCATTTCCCAACTCTCTATCTCTCTCCCGCTGGTACACTCTCTTTCATGATTTTTTCTTTTTCTTTTGAGTTCAATCTTCAATCCAAGATCTCTCCTTCATCTCTTAGTATTTTCAAGTGTCGTTTGCGGCAAATTAAAGAGCGCATCGAGGGCTTCGAATTGATCGGAGCCAATCTCTTTTTGGCCATCATTTGGAGGATCTCTAATTCTAGGGTTTGAGAAAAATTTGGGGCTTTTCATTGCTTTTGAGGTAGGGGTTCCTAATCCATGCAAACTTGTTCTTTTGTGAGTTATCCTTTATGAATTGTTGTCTAGCATGACTAAATTGTGTTAAATCTAGCAAATTACTTGGTTGTTGTATATATGTTGATGTGTAGTTATGTGTATTAATTGATCCATGTGAAGAGCATGCTTAAATGTTGATTTTCATATATCTATCATGCGAGATCTCAATTGTGTGGAAGCATGTTGTAGTTTTACTTGAAAATCTTTGTGAGTCATGCTATATTAATTAAGTTTGAGTTAGTTATGGAATGATGAACTCGGACATGGCATAATGCATCCATGCACTAGTATTGGGCATGAAGTGGGATTAATGTAGTTTGAAATGACAAAAGGGAAATTTTGGGGAGAATTTTGGATAAATGGTTTTTGAGAAAACCCAGTCGCCGCGGAGTCACCAAAGGGCCGGTGTGTTAATATAGCCTAAAGGGAACTAGGGAGATTGCTCTAACGTGGTTGAGCTATCTGGGCCCAAAATGACACTGCGGGGGTACCAAAGGTCAGGGACAGTAGCCAATCCTTCTCTCTTGTCGCTGCGGTGTCACCAAAGGGCGGGTTATATTAACAGTTTGTGAAAGTGATGGATTTTCCTGAAAATGGAGAGTGACATGCATTACATTGCATTCATGGCACAACATTCATTTGTTTTGAATTTGGAAATATAAATTGTATTTTTCCTCGGCATGGTATATCCCCAAATCTTATTGTCCTATTCTTTGTTTGAATTCATGGGGCTTCAAGAGGTGTGTCTTAGGCACCACCTATTGAGCAATTTGCTTACCTCATTATTTAACATTTTTCAGGACTCGGAAAAAAAGTAGTGGACGCCGACCTTCTACAAGCATGAGGATGACTAGGAGTTATTTTGTAACTTTTGTATATTTCCCATTATTATTAATTTTTTTTTTTTTTTTTTTGGTAAAGCCCCATGTTTTTGAAAAGTATCATTATTTTGGTAAATCCTGGTTATGTAATATAACTAAGATACTTGATGATTTATGGATGTAAATTCGATAACATGTAAACACTTGTTAATGAATGGGAAGGATAATCATATTTTAATCTGTTATTGAGGTCCTTTAACTGTGTATTAGTATATATTGATGTCGTGAATTCGGGAAGGGATTACAAGACAGGTTTGGTTTGAGCTAAAGGGGTAGTGGACACATTCAGTGATCATTCTAATGAGGTACAGGGCCCAGAGACATGTTTCGGCCGGCTGATCCTCACCATCAGCCGACCGAAACCCCAGGTTCGGCTGACCGAACCCTAATCGTCAGCCGACCGAAGCGCCTACAGTGAAAGTCCCGAGAGCACACATTTTTCCTCACTGTTTCGGCCGACCGATCTTACCTTGTCGGTTGACCGGTCTTGCCTTGTCAGCCGGCCGACCATGGGCTACCAGCCAGCTGATAGCCTCTCTTTAACCTGTATGTTTGGATCTTCTTCTAAGCTTGGGACTTGGGACATTTTGAACCTTGGATTGCCTTGTGTGATGGTTAAGGACTCAAGAAATTGACGGTGTGACCTAGGTGACCTCGGGTCAGGATAAGGACCCGGGTAACGGTCCGGACCCACGGGTTCGGGTCGTTACAAAGTTTGTATCAGAGCGATGGTTTGAAAACCATTAGGACGACGAGTAGAGGCCTGCATGGGGTTGCATGGGAAGTTGCTTGCATTGCTTATGTGATTAATTGCTATGTGTTTTATTATTTGAAGAAACATGTTTAACTGATTATTTGTTTATGTGCTTACATGTCTATGCTAAGGTGTTATTGCATAGTTTTGCATGCTAAGTATTAGTGCAGCATCATTTCATGTTGAGTCATCCACAGTGGACCATTGTGTCATGTCATTGAAGTGTTTTCTCATTTTTTTTAGTACGATGTCACGGTGTGAGGAACCAAGAGAAGTTGGCCTTAGGCTAACAAGGGGTGATGTTGGCAAAAGTTCCAGCTCTAACCCAGCGGAGCCAGTTGATAAGGACACACTTTTTAGGGATCTTATTGCCCCGAGAGTTATTCCTATAAGGAGAGATAATGTGGAAGCACCCGTTGAAGAGGGTGAAAGTTCGACGGAACTTGCATTGAATTGTTTGTTGCAGAAAGCCTTGTGGGCTACAATTGATTCACAACCGCAGTTGGTACCTCAACTAGTACCACAACCTGTAGCCCAAGTTGAAGAGACGCCAGCACAGAAACGTCTTAAGATTATAAAAGGGTTTTCTCAGCTGATGCTGGTAATGTTCGAGGGTGGTGCAGATCCTATGGTAGCGGATGACTACATGGATCAAGTTGAAACTCAATTGACTTCTATAGATATGACGGATGATCACTTGAAAATCATCCTAGCCACTTACAAGTTTTCAAATGATGCCAAGTTTTGGTGGAAGTCGATCACAAATCAGTATAAGATTGAAGAGATGAGTTGGGATAGGTTCAAGGAGCTGTTCTATGAGAAGTATTTCCCTGCCTCCAAGAGATGGGAGTTAAATGATCAGTTTATTGGTCTCATCCAAGGTAACATATTGGTAACGGAGTATGAGAACAAGTTCACTTCTCTTTCCTGTTTTGCTCTAGAGATGGTGAAAGATAAAGTTGATAAGGTTCGAAAGTTTATCTCTGGACTTGACTACAAGATGAGGCCGTTGTTAATAGCACAGGGCATCAAGGTTTATTCTAAGGCAGTGGAAAGAGCATTGATGCTAGAGGTGGAGGCCAAGGATAAAGATGCAAGAAGGGAGCAGTGGAAGCAAAAGAGGAATGTAGGACCATTTTTAGAGGGACCTTCAAGGAAAAGGAATAGGGGTGGTTCATCCTAATTCCAGGGGTAGCAGTTTGCACGATCCACTCCTACCACTTCTATGCCAGCGCTGTCTGATAGGATTAGAGTTATTTGCTTTCAGTGTTAGCAGCCTGGACATTACAAGTCCAATTGTCCTATGAGATCGTCTTTAGTTTCTTCAGCTCTGAGGGCTTGTTATGGGTGTGGCCAGCAGGGCCATTTGATTAGAGACTGTTCGAGTCAGAGAGCAGGCATCACTAGTGGCAGAGGGTTACGGCAAAGGCCGTTACAGTCGACTACAGTTCAGTTAGGTTTCAGACCACCGCCACCACCATAACCTGCCATGTCTTCTCAGGGTTCACGACTAGCTAAGAGGGATACTCCTACTGTATCGGTACAGTAGTCTAGTGTTCAGATCGGTAGTTCTCAGGCACAGGTACTGCAGGGACGTGTCTTTATACTTGCACCGACTGATGTGTCTCCTAGATTGTCAGTTCTCCGAGGTATATATCCAGTGTTTGGTTCTTGGGCCCGTGTTTTGTTTGACTCTGGTACATCTCATTCCTTCATTTTATCATCATTTGCACATGCATCGGGGTTAGAGGTTAGTTTCATGGATCAGGCGTTGTATATTGATATGCCAGTTGGGTTTCAGTGTCTTTGAGCCGAGTTGTGCGGGATTGTTCCATTATGATAGCCGGGCGGACCTTCGTATTTGACATTATCCTCCTAGAGATGACTAGTTTTGATGTCATTCTCGGGATGGATTGGTTAGCTTCTTTTAATGCCACGATCGACTGTTTTAGAGGTAAAGTCACAGTTTGCACTCTCGAGAGAGACTGTTTCTTTTTCATGGGAGATTAGAGTGATTCCCACATTTCATCGTTTTATGGAGTTAGTGGACGGAGTCGTCGTGATTACTTCTTGGCTACCCTTATAGCCGAAGAAGATGATGTAGTAGAAAAAGATTACCCTGCAGTTGTTCGTGATTTTATGGATATGTTTCTAGAGGATTTGACAGAGTTGCTTCCACACCGAGAAGTGGAGTTTACTATTGATTTGATGCCTGGTACCGCGCCGATTTCTATGGCACCGTATCGTATGGCACTAGTTAAATTGGAAGAATTGAAGAAGCAGCTCGATGATTTGAGGATGAAAGGTTTCATCTGACTGAGTGTGTCGCCGTGGGGCGCACCGATCTTGTTTGCTAAGAAAAAAGATGGTTCTTTGAGGTTATGCATTGATTACAGAAAGTTGAATCATGCCACCATCAAGAACAAGTATCATTTACCAATGATAGATGATTTATTTGATCAGTTGAGATGAGCCAATTGTTTTTCAAAGATTGACCTGAGGTCAGGCTACTATCAGTTACGGGTTAGGGATGAGGATATCCCAAAGACAGCGTTCCGTACACGTTATGGACACTATGAGTTCTTTGTTATGCCTTTTGGCTTGACTAATGCGCCAGCGGCATTCATGGACTTGATGAACCGCGTCTTTCACGATTACTTGGACCAGTTTGTGGTAGTTTTCGTGGATGACATTCTCATGTATTCATGATCTCGGGAAGAGCACAAGGTCCATTTATGTATTATTTTACAGATTTTGCGGGAGCATCGATTGTATGCCAAATATGAGAAATGTGAGTTTTGGCTACAGGAGGTGAAATTTTTGGGACATGTTGTTTCAGAAGGTGGAGTGTCAGTAGATCCATCAAAGGTTGAAGTAGTTTTGAATTGGGAGCAACCCAAGAATGTGATACCCCTTGGATCCAAGACACAGGTTGATCAGGCCTAAGCCTAAACCCGAGGGGATATCAAATAATTAATATTTAAAACGAATACGGAATACAAAAATGAAATAAGAAATAAATAATTAAGAGTTGAAAGAAATCTAAGTTTAAAAATCCTTGAATAAATAAAATTAAAATCTAGAAATCCAATACCTCCAATAGTTTAAACAACTCAGGAATCCATCTCTAGTGGACCCCTAATAAAAATCCAAATTGAAATGAAACTATTAAAAGAACATCCAAAGTAAACTATGGAGAGAAGTCCTACGTCGTCGGAAGAGTAAGTGATAGTCTTTGCTCAGCACGATTAGGTCTAAAACTGGAACTGACGAATACTTGAAAAATAGAAGTGGGTCAGGCCCACGAACAAGTTCCATCCTACTGCAATCCAACAGAGACTCGATACGCATGTACATCCTAACCAACTCAACAATAACTATGTAGTCCGTACATATATATATATATCCATACTATGGGACTCTCACTGGACTATGATGTGGGTCTCAACCTGAGTAGAAGGCAACATGCAAAACGCACCTGGGTGGGCATGACTACCTAAGCTTAACAGGGTATACCTCAACCAACATAGCCAGCTACGCATCCTACTCTATATACGCTCCCTAACCATCGACTCTGAGACTCAAGCTCATATCGCGGTACCATTACAATATATTTAAAGTCCTATCCTATTCATCCACAAGAAATCGAGTAAGCCGTTTAGCTAGTTCAGCTGCACTGACTTACATATCTATAGTAAGTAATCCAGTTAGTCATTCAACTTAGTTTCAGCTGATCTTACTCAAATATAAGTAGGATTTATTTTATAATCCATTCCCTTATTCCGTATAGGTAGGATTTAGTATTTTGAAACTAATCCGTCCCTAGTATGCCACCGTCCCATACCAGTGCATACAATCCATCCATCCAGTAGTTGATAATATAGATAATGAAAGTAAATATCAACTAACCCATACATCCAACAATTGATAGTTAAAATATTAAATATAAGCATCAATTGTTCCGTAATAAGCATACTAAAGTTATGTATTTTAATATGCTGCTTTTACACTACACAACCAAAAATTCAGTAATTGACAATACAACAGTATATGTAAATATCAATTTATCCCCACTGTCTGTATAATTGAGGGAATATAAATAAATGTACACATCAATTAATTCCATGGCGGGCATAATAAACATAGGCGAACTGTCATGCCTATAATACCAGTCCCAACAATTATGCAATAATTGCTTAAATTGCATCATTAACTAATCCTTAACAAGCATAATAAAAATATATATTTTAACATGCTTAATTCATTCCACTGTTACATGATTAGAATTGGATAATCATTTACAGAAAATTGCTAGAACAGCATAAGCAATTTAAACCACTCGCACCCTCTAACAGTTTGCAAATTTGTTATAAACTGTTTACTGTTCAACTTATAAACCCTAGATGGTTTATTATCTAGTCCCACATTCTCTGGGACTTTAATGTAACCTCAGACCTCATCTAATTTCCCATGCACAGTCTCTAAATACTCCAGAAAAGTCAAAAAAACAAACCCAGAAGCGAAAATACACCAAAACTGGATCAAAAAGGGGTGAGCCGCCTCCCCCACATGGGGAGCTGCCTCCCCCTTGAGTGGAGCCGGCTCCACACTATGTGGAGCCACCTCTACCAGCCTTAGAGCCGAATCCACCCTTGTGGGGAGCCACCTCTACTCACAGGAACCCATACTGCTTGTTTCCTTCACCTGTTTCACTTCCGGTGACTTCCATTCCTTCTGTCCTCCATTGTTAAGGTTTCTATTGGTTAATTCTAAGTCCCAGTGTGTTCCAGAGATTTTAAAAATTATTAATCATTAACTGACATCAATCAACACAAGGAATATGCAAGAAAGAGTTAAAACAACCAATTACCGATTCATGAACACATACTGATTTAATCAAATCTAACATGCAAACCAGATTAATTTTAAGGTTTCCCAATGTGTTTCAGAACTAATAAGATTCTTTATCCATCAACTGACATCACTTAAATCATGAATTATGTAAAAAGAAGGTAAAATAAACAATTAACAGTTAATGAACACATGTTGATTAAAACAGTGCAAGCATGCGAACCAAATTGATTTTAGATCTTTCTCTGTTCCTGGAATTGAGTTAGATATGTAAAGAACACGAGTCAAAGGGAGGGAGTTAGGAATAGAACTTGCCTGTAAGATTTTAAATTAAAATCTTTACGCCGTCTTCCTAGATTTTCCGCCGGTTCCTACAGTCCCGACTCTTCTGTTGCCCTCTGTTTCTCTCAGTCTCACTATATACGTGAATAGGGTTTTTGATTTCTAAACCCTAAGGCAACGTCTAATGATATATTTATATAGGCTTAAGGAAAACTTAATTCTATTATAGTACGATACAAAAACCTCAACTAAATATAACCCTAATCGGCTAAACCGTGAAACATAAAAACCCTAGAATTATAATGAATACGAAAACCATTAAAAACAATTAATTCATATTTCCACGTAATTGTATATTAAAGAAAAGAAAATAAGTAAAATAAATACTCAATTAAATAATTCAATTAAATAAAAAAAATACTACAATTATTTCAATTAATTAACAATAACTAAAACAAATAAGCAAAAAGCCAAATAAACACATACAAATGCTAGAATTACAATAAAACCATAAAATAAACTATCGAGACTATCCTTTTAAAATTAGGGCAATAAAATTATAAAATAAACTACCAAGACTATCCTTTTAAAATTAGGGGTATTACATTTTTCCCCCCTAACAAAAGGAATGCCGTTCTCGGAATTCGCTCTTACCTTCTTTCAATATTTCAGGAAACTGCGAGCGAATGACATCTTCCCATTCCTAAGTAGACTCAGCCTCATTGTGTTGAATCCGCTGAACATGAACTAAAGGAATAACCTTGTTACGAATGATTTGATCTCGACGGTCGACAATACGACATGGTAGCTCCAACTAAGTTGCATCAGGCTGCAACTCAATCTCCCTAACATCGATATGCTGATATCGATCCTCAGCTCGCAGAAATTTCCGCAACATGGAAACATGGAACATATTGTGTACGCGATCCAAATTATCCGAAAATGCCAACCAATAAGCAACAGCTCCAATACGATCTGTAATCATGAATGGACCTACAAACTGTGGTGACAACTTCCCTTTTTTCCCAAAGCGTATCATTCCTTTTATAGGAGACACTTTGAGTAGAACCTGATCCCCAACCTGAAACTCTAATGCACGAGTACGACAATCTGCATAACTCTTCTGCCTACTCTGGGCAGTACGCTTGCAATCCCGAATAAGAGCGATCTTTTCTGAAGTATCCTTAATGAACTCAGGACCCAAAAATCTGCTCTCGCCAACCTCCATTCAACAAACAGGAGATCGACATGATCTGCCATATAATGCCTCAAATGGTGCCATACCAATAGTCTTCTGGAAATTATTGTTATACGCGAACTCTACAAGTTGTAAATAATCCTCCCAGTGACCCTTGAAATCAAGAACACACGAACGAAACATATCCTCCATGATCTGATTAACCCTCTTAGTTTGTCCATCAGTCTAAGGATGATAAGCAGTGCTAAGATGCAACTCTGTACCCAAAGCCTGTTGGAAACTCTTCCAAAATCCTAACACAAAGCTCGAATCCCTGTCCGATATAATAGACAATGGAATGCCATACAACTTTACAATCTTTGTAATATAAAGTCTCGCCAACTTCTCCAATGTGAAGTCAGTGCGAATAGGCAAGAAATGAGCTGATTTAGTCAATCTATCCATGATAACCCAAATGGAATTGTGATCCTCAAAGGAATTAGGCAATCCCTCCACAAAATCCTTAGAAATACTCTCCCATTTCCACTCCGGTATCGGTAGTGGCTGTAAAGCTCCTGATGGCCGCTAATGATCAGTCTTGACCATCTGACAAGTACTGCATCGAGAGACAAAAAGAGTAATGTCCTTTTTCATACCTGCCTACCAAAACTACCGTTTCATATCCTGATACATCTTGTCCCCTCCTGGATGAATAGAAAACTCAGAGTGGTGAGTCTCAGTCATCACATCTTTCCTCAAATCATCAGCAGAAGGTACCACTAACCGTCCCTTGTACGTCAAACCTCCATCAGTCCCAACATAGTAAAATGGAACCTCCCCGGAAGCTATCTTTCCAACTCTTTCAATGCACTGTGGGTCCGTGAGTTGTGCCTTCAAAACTTTGTGAATAATAGAAGGTGTAACTACTATGCAAGCTATGAAAGCATCCGATAACTCATCCACCGTCTTCAAAGCGTTCCACTCAGTGGTGAATAAAACAGAAAGACTATCAACAGGTCGGCGACTGAGTGCATCTGCCACTACATTCGCTTTCCCTGGATGGTACTGTATAGAGAAGTGATAGTCCTTCACAAACTCTAACCATCTGCGCTGTCTCATATTCAGCTCCCGTTGGGTGAACAAATACTACAAACTCTTGTGATCGCTAAATAATCTGAAGGACTTGCCCAACAGATAATGTCTCTAAATATGTAAGGCGAAGACTACAACTGCTAACTCCAAATCATGTGTTGGATAATTAAGCTTGTGAGGCTTATACTTACGAGATTCATACAAAATCGGTCGCTCCTCCTATATTAAAACACATCCAAGACCCTGCAACGAAGCATCTGTGTAGACAAGATACTCTATCCTGCTCTGTGGGGTAGACAAAACCGGTGTAGAAGTCAACTTAGTCTTTAGCTTATCAAAAGCTCACTGACAGTGTTCATCCCACACGAACCGTACACCCTTTTTAGTCAGATGAGTGAGTGATCCCGCTATCTTGGAAAATCCTTAGATGAACCTACGATAATATCCTGCTAATCCAAGGAAACTCCGAATCTCGGTAGGTGAAGTAGGTTATCCCCACTCAACCACTGCTGAAACCTTGGCTGGATCTACCGCTATTCCCCTTTCTGACGCCACGTGACCCAGAAACTTCACTTCTCGCTGTCAAAATTCACACTTCTTGAACTTGGCATAAAACTGGTGCTCACGAAGCGTCTGCAACACTATACGAAGATGTCTTGCATGATCATCCTCCGACTTAGAATAAATCAGAATATCATCAATGAAGACAATGACAAACTGATCTAAATAAGCCCTGAAGACCCTGTTCATCAAATCCATGAAGACTGCTGGTGCGTTCGTCAATCCAAATGGCATGACACGAAACTCATAAGAACCATATCTTGTGAGAAATGTTGTCCTAGGAACATCCTGCTCTTTAACCCAGAGTTGATGATATCCAGAACGTAGATCAATCTTAGAGAAGTACGTAACTCCCTTCAACTGATCAAAAAGATCATCAATCCTGGGCAAAGGGTACTTGTTATGAATAGTAACCTTGTTAAACTCCCTGTAATCTATACACAGACGAAGTGAACCATCCTTCTTCTTCACAAACAAAACCGGTGCTCCCTAGGGTGAAGTACTCCTACGAATGAAACCCTGGCTGAGTAATTGCTGAATCTGATCCCTCAGCTGTCACATCTCTACTGGTGCCATCCTATACGGTGCCCTAGCAATAGGCATAGTGCCTGGAGCTAAGTCAATCACAAAGTTGATCTCGCGACTAAGTGGCAACCCTGGAATCTCCTGAAATACATCCGGAAAATCCTGTATGATCGGTATGATTTCCAAAGATACCGTAATCCCTTCCTCCGTTTCCTCCTCCATATGGAACAAATAAGTGCTAGTGACCCCTTTAAAACATGGCATAACGACGACGTACATATCCTAACCAGGTATAGTAAGTATAACAGACCTATCATAACAATTAACTTGGGCATGGTAGTGAAATAACCAATCCATCCTAAGTAACACAGTATAAATATGCATGTCCAGGACCACTAGATTGGCTAGAGATCCGAGCCTTCAAATATCTAGTGTCACCAACTAAACTATCAAAACTAGATTGCTGAATACCTCGGAGAGCAAAACTCGAAAAGTATGCAAAATACTCCGAAGCTACTCCCTTTTAGATTATCGCGCTATCCTGGGAATTCCTCCTTCAGAAACAAACCTACCATATCAACTTACACAAGTTCTTTTATAAGCTACTTGGTAATCGTCCTGTCTCAACACAACGTACATGTATGCAAATGCTTGTTTGCCAGTCCAACTAACCACTCCACTGTGGTAGTCCTTTATTATCGCAACATACACATTCCAATACAGTTTAATAAAACCATATGTGAATAAATCACAAAAATTTCTCCTAAAACACAATAAAGATAGCTAAAACTGCTAGTTCACTTTATTAAGAACTTCTTTAAATCGTAAACCTCCAAAAGAATAATTGTCAAATATTCTTCAACATACTACTAGTCTACGTATTTAAATTCGTACTACACTTTTACTAATACCTTCACTACTACTAGAAATCAAAATTACTCTTAAAAGAGCAGTCATTCTTGAACTCCGGTACCCTTCATCTTGAATGCTCCGGTATCACCTCCATCCGAATCTTATTCGGGGTCTTCCTCTCCACTTGGCTCAGCTTCGAGCACCACTGAAGTTGTGTTGGGTCCACAGTATAGTGGACAATATTGCACACCAGAAAACTTCCTTGACTTGTACTCTGAAGCAACACCTATTGGAATCACAATTTGAGACGTCAGTATGATGTTGTTCAGTTTGTGGCTAAGTGTCTTATCTGTCAGTAGGTGAAGGCCGAGCATCAGAGACCAGCTGGTTTGTTGCAACCATTGCTTGTAGCGCAGTGGAAATGGGAACATATTGCTATGGATTTTGTAACATGTCTTCCAAGGTCACGGCGAGGCAACGAAGTTGTATGGGTCATCATTGATAGACTGACCAAGACGGCTCACTTTTTGCCTATTATGGCAACAAATGATGCAGAGGCACTTGGTATACTATATGTGAAGGAGATTGTAATGTTGCATGGAATTCCAGTAATCATTGTATCGGACAGGGATGCCAAGTTCGCTTCGAAGTTCTGGGAAGGACTTCAAGCAGTGTTTGGCTCAGCGTTGCACCTTAGTACGGCGTTCCATCCACAGACAGATGGCCAGTCGGAACGTACCATCCAAATCTTGAAAGATATACTTTGGGCATGTGTGCTTGATTTGGGAGGTAGTTGGGAGGATTACCTTCCACTGATTGAGTTTGCCTACAACAATAGTTATCAGGCGAGCATTAAGATGGCTTCATTTGAGGCATTGTATGGTAGACCTTGTAGGTCTCCGGTTTGTTGGACTAAGGTGGGTGAGCTTTAGGACTTGACATTGTACTCGAGATCACCGAGAAGATTAAATTGATTAGACAGAGATTACTCATGGCTCAGAGTTGATAGAAGAGCTATGCGAATAAGCGAAGATGGCCGTTATCTTTTGAGATGGGAGACTATATTTTTCTACGGGTCTTTCCACTGAAGGGATTGATGAGATTCGGGAAAAGTGGCAAGTTATCGCCATGATTTATTAGACTGTTTGAGATCTTGGACCGTGTAGGAGAGGTTGCCTACAGACTTGCCTTGTTACCACAGATGGACAGGGTCCACAATATTTTTTATGTGTCGATACTACGGAAGTATTAACCAGATCCATCTCATGTTTTGCATTGGGTTGATATGGATATTGATGAGGATGTTTCCTATGAAGAGGGATCTGTTCAGATCCTTGACACACGGCAGAAGGTGTTAAGGGATAAGACGATACCTTTAGTGAAAGTTCTTTGGAGGCACCATAGAGTCGAGGAGGCTACTTGAGAGCTTGAGCAAGAAGTTTGCTCCAAGTACCCAGAGTTGTTTTCTTCCTCAGGTGTGGCTTGATTTCGGGGACGAAATCCTTTTAAGTTGGGGAGATTGTGATGCTTCTAATTTTTGGCATTTTTTACTTTTCGGGAATCTTGCCGTTGCAGGGGCATTTTTGTCTTTTACCGTTTTGCGTACTGGACACTATGGGGTGTGCCAGTTACATCTGAGAGTTGTTTGGGACATTTCATTGAGTTCAGGACTCTTTGAAATGCAAAGGTGATCATTTGTGCATTTTTCAATTTTTCGGGCCGGACAGTCCTGTGTGGGACCCGTTACCAAGACTGTTGCATACAGGTATTTTGATCGGGTCCATTTGCACTCCATGCATTCTATTTGTTGTGCCTTATGTGAAATTTGTATAGTGGTGTATATGTATATTTATGTGGTGTAAAATAAAAGTTTAAAGAAAAAGGTAAAATAAAAAGAAAAGGTGGGAGCCACCATTATCATAAAAAGAGGTTAGAGATCATTTTTTTGATCTCATTTCCCAACTCTCTATCTCTCTCCCGCTGGTGCACTCTCTCCCCTCTCTTTCTTGATTTTTCTTTTTCTTTTGAGTTCAATCTTCAATCCAAGATCTCTCATTCATCTCTTAGTATTTTCAAGTGCCGTTTACGGCAAATTAAAGAGCGCATTGAGGGCTTCGAATTGATAGGAGCCAATCTCTTTTTGGCCATCATTTGGAGGATCTCTAATTCTAGGGTTTGAGAAAATTTTGGGGCTTTTAATTACTTTTGAGGTAGGGGTTCCTAATCCATGCAAACTTGTTCTCTTGTGAGTGTTGTTTAGCATGACTAAATTGTGTTAAATCTAGCAAATTACTTGGTTGTTGTATATATGTTGATGTGTAGTTATGTGGATTAATTGACCCATGTGAAGAGCATGCTTAAATGTTGATTTTTATATGTCTATCATGCGAGATCTTAATTGTGTGGAAGCATGTTGTAGTTTTACTTGAAAATCTTTGTGAGTCATGCTATATTAATTAAGTTTGAGTTAGTTATGGAATGATGAACTCGGACATGGCATGATGCATCCATGCACTAGTATTGGGCATGAAGTGGGATTAATGTAGTTTGAAATGAAAAAGGGGAATTTTGAGGAGAATTTTGGATAAATGGTTTTTGAGAAAACGCGGTCGCCGCGAAGTCACCAAAGGGCCGGTGTGTTAATATAGCCTAGCTGGAACTAGGGAGATTCCTCTAGCGTGGTGTAATACCCCTAATTTTAGAAGGATAGTCTCGGTATTTATTTATTTATTTTAATTATATTTTTAATTATTTAATTGATTATTTGACTAATTATTTTGGTGTTTAATTGAATTAGGTATTATTTGATTATTTGATTATGTGTCTATGTATTATTTGCATTTGTCTATGTGTTAATTGTTTAATTAGATTATATGTTTAAATGATGTTTTGATTAATTGTAAATTAAATGTTTTCTTTTCTTTTATTATTTTATTTTATTTTTCTTTTATGGTTATGGTTAGTAGTAATGGGCCAACCAATTGGGTCCCATGGACTACTTGGATAGGAGGTTGGATGTGTGTGGATTATTACCCATGGATAGTTGTGTATGTATATATATAGATATACATATATAAAAAGGAAAGTAATTTATCAATTACTTTTATGGTAACTTGGGTAGTAATATTTAATCTGATGTATATGTTTTATATTTAAATACTAAAAATATACATAGATTTGATACGTGTTATGTTTGAAGTTACTTTATAATATTATGGTAACTTAAATATTATTGGATAATCCATTAATAAATAATGGAATGTGTATAATTTATTTATTTAATAAACATATACATAAATTATATACGTAACATATTTTACTTACCTTTTTAATATATATAAAAAGGAAAGTAATTTATTAATTACTTTTATGGTAACTTGGGTAGTAATATTTAATCTGATGTATATGTTTTATATTTAAATAATAAAAATATACATAGATTTGATACGTGTTATGCTTTAAGTTACTTTATAATATTATGGAAGTATTATTGGAAAATCCATTAATAAATAATGGAATGTATGTAATTTATTTATTTAATAAACATATACATAAATTATATACGTAACATATTTTACTTACCTTTTTAATATATATAAAAAGTAAAGTAATTTATTAATTACTTTTATGGTAACTTGGGTAGTAATATTTAATCTTATGTATATGTTTTATATTTAAATAATAAAAATACACATAGATTTGATACGTGTTATGTTTTAAGTTACTTTATAATATTATGGTAACTTAAGTATTATTGGATAATCTATTAATAAATAATGGGATGTTTATAATTTATTTATTTAATAAAGATATACATAAATTATATACGTAACATATTTTACTTACCTTTTTAATATTTTAATATTTATTTTTTTTTAAATTGACTTGGATTGGGAAAAGGGTTAGGGTTATTTTATTTAACCTATAAATATATAGTTATAGGTTGTAAAAGGGGGTAGAAATATTCACGTGATATATTCTAGAGAGAGAGAGTTAGAGAGGGAAGGAGGAAAATGAAGGAAGGAGGAAAAAAACCCTGCAGAGAGAAGATCAAGGAAGAAGAAGTTTAACTTTCGATCCGAAAGTTTAAGGTAAGTTCTTCTTCTATCTCTTTCCCTTTAATTCGTGTTTCTATGCATGCCTAGGAAATTTCAGGATTTATTAAACACATAAAATTAAATAATTATGCATGTTTAATTGGATTAGAACATAGGTTTTATGAAATTGGTTCATATCTGTTCTTATGTTATGAATTGATAAATGCATGATTTTGATTTGATTTCCGGTGTGAATTTTTATATGTTTACATTATGTATTTTTCATATCTGTGAAATGATGGAACATAGAAACATGCCTAGGATTCCTGAACATTAAATAGGAACTAGGTTTGGGTTTAAATAAATTTAAATAAACTCAATCATAATGATGCTTGCTATTTGAATATTTTAAACAAACGAATGAATTTAATCTTTTAATATGTTTTAGCAATTGAGATTAAATGTGTATGATGAATTGGATATGGAGAATGCTTATTTGACGGTATAATAAAATATCATCATATGTATAAGATTCAGTTTATGTAGGACATATGATATAGGAAGCTTAAATAAATAATAAGTCATTCCTATTTTGTGATAACTTGATATCATATTATCATAGTTATTTTTGGATTGTTTGATGTATTTCCTTAATCGTTACATTAATTGTTGGATTGTGTGGTTTAATGCACCGGTATGGGACGGTGGCATTCTAGGGACGGATTAACTTATCAGTTAAGTCCTACCTATTTTATATAAGGGTATGGATTAATTAAAATGTTAAGTCCTACTTATATTCAAGTCAGGTCAACTGAACAAGTTGAATGACTTATGGAGGATTAATTTATTATATAAGGGAATGGATTAACTAAAATGTTAAGTCCTACTTATATTCAAGTTAGGTTAGCTGAACAAGTTGAATGACTTATGGAGGATTAATTTATACTGGATAGGATGGTTACTAGATTTTATATTTATAAGTATGGTGCCATGATATGAACTTGAGTCTTATGATCAGTGGTAAAGGCGCGTATATCGCCAGGGATGTGTAGCTAGATATAGTGTAGTTGTGTACCCTGGTAGGTCTAGGTACTCATGCCCACTATATATGCGTTTTGCATGTTGCCTACTATTCAGGTTGAGACAACCCTATAGTCTGTTGAGGTTCCTTTAGTGTGTATATATATATATATACAGACTACTAGTTACTGTTGGATTGACTAGGATGTATACGTGTATCGGATATCTGCTTGGATTGTAGTAGAGTAGAACTTGTTTGTGGGCCTGACCCACTATTATTTTTCAGGTGTTTGTCAGGAGTAGAGGTTGTTCGTGCTGAGCGGGGATCAGTCTACTTTATTCTTCCGATGCTACATAGGAGTTCCTTTATGATTCAGTTTCCTGATTTAGACAGTTATTGCTGTCATTTGTTTACTTTGGATTTTTTAGGGGTCCACACAGTATGGATTCCCGAGTTGTACTGGGAGGATCAGTTGTATCAGAAGAGTTTATTAATTAATGAAAATATATTCTGAGGTTTATTATTAGATTATCATTTTAGTTTCTTGTCAGCATTTCATTTATTCTTCTTTATTCTTTTGTACTCTGTGTTCGTTTATTATCAATTTGTTTTAATATCCTCGGGTATTCGGGCGTGGGCCTGGCCAACCCGCATTAAAAAATCCGGGGGTATCACAGTTGGTATCAGAGCACTCCAGGTTCAAGTGTCTTTAGGAGTGTCTTTCGTTATGTGACTTCTGCGTTGCATCTCTTAAAACTTAGAGCCCGTATTAGGATTCGTTGTACTCTATTTACGGTTTGTTAGGAGGAGCTGATGTCAATTATATTCTGTAGTCATAGAATGGTTGGCACTAGGAAAAGGATGGATTCAAGGCGAAAGTTATAAAGACCCAAAGGAGTAAAGGAGTACGTTATCGATTTCGTTGCCAGAAGGCAGAGTTAGGGATCGATGGTTTAGGTTAATTTGGCGTTATTTTAAAAGTATAAGCCAATGAAGGATTTAAGTGTACGTGATAGGTCACTGCATATCGGAGCCAACACAACTTCAGTTGATCTCAAAAAGGAGACAAGTGAGGAGTAGGAGCCGAAGAGGATTTTAATGGAGGAGATTTATGTGCATCCAATAGAGAGGGTACTAAATTTTGAAGATGGATGATCGTGCGAGGTGATCTGAATTGCTAGTAGTATAGCGAATGTTATTAGTAGAATTGGAGTTGATCAATTTATAAATAATTAAGTTTTCTTATCATTTCTAAAAGAGGTATATAAGAAGTATTGTTCAGGAGTTTGGGGATCGGATATGTTCTTATTAGAATAAAATACATAATTTTTAAATCACATACAAGAGGGCATTGATATTATGTTGTGACGTTCTAATTCGCTTTATAAAGCCAAGTTAGACAGTTTACATTTCGCATATAAGAAGGATGAGGGTTAAGCCCTTGGTATTTGCTTAGGCAAACATTTGTGTTTTTAAGCTATATTTTAAATGATATGTTTCAAATTTGGATGATTATTTACGAAACTATAAAAGGAAATTTTGAAACAATCTAGTAAGGTTGATTTCAAAGGAGATTTTCTTTTCTAGAAAGAACGATGTCCTAAGTAGGAGTATATTTTATTTTGTTGTGTTTATCATACGTGTTTTATTATTATTATTATTATTATTATTATTATTATTATTTTGTTAATTACTCGGGATTTGGTATGTGGTTTAGTTGGGGACACGAGTGTGTGATCAACCAACTATTGTTTTAATAACATGGAGTAATAGCGCTATTTACGCTAGATTTGTGAGCATACGGTCGTAGGATTTGGTAGATACACATAAATCTAGCCAATCTATTGGACCTGGACATGTGTCATTATGATGTGTTTTGGGATGGGATAATTAAACCATCACTACGAGTCAAACAATCTAGAACAATTAGTTTGATATACTTTACGTTAGGTATGGATTCGTATCATATTACAACGCCATGATATTGGTGGTTGTTAATATTTCGGTATGCGTAAGGTAGTGGTAAATAAAGATCACTATAACGCCATGATGATTTATCAGAGGTGCTGGATTTGCTGAACATCTTCTTGAAAATTTCAAAAGTTGTTATCAAGTCGGAAGGAGGATTTAGTACTACATTAAGTACTTATTGGAATGACACCAAGTGAGGATAGAAGACTGAATAAATATTCATCAGTAAATTCTTAATCAAGAATTTATTCACGAGGGTGTGTCATTAAGAGGAATTTGCCGGTGTTGCACATGGAGGAGGAAACTAAGTCTCTTCATTTCCATAAATAATATGGAATTATTTTTTTTAGTTACAATTTACAACAATTAGCTGTTGCTAGGAAATTGATAACTTATGTAGAGGATGGAAAGATTTCATATTCTTTTGAAGTTAGACAAAGAAGTCGGATTGTCATTAACTTGTCTTAAAGAAGCAGTGTGTGTCATAGACAAGATGGTGAGACCAAACACCTATATAAAAATGAGATGCATGGTATGTATGGAAAGGTTGTAGTTTGTTGACTTTTGTTGAGTTAAAGTCATAGTTGACTATTGATAAATGGAATTACCGATTGATTTTCAATATCAGCAAGTTTATCACGGATCAGTGGTGGATAAATTTAGTTACAGAATTCACTTTTGAAGATGCTCCAATTTAAAAGTTGGGTACAGACGAAAGCTGGTGGTACCGGACTAACGGTACTTTCTATAGACAAATTGGATGGAGGATGCACAGACTGAGTTTCACAACTTTTAGTTCTTCATCCTGGTGGAAACATGATGCTTCACGATAAGCAGGAGAAGGGACTTAGTGATTTCTCTCCAAGTTTAATATTTATTAGATAGTAGAGATGGACCATCAAAGATCACTAGATCCTTTGTAGCCATTTCCTATACTAAAGTGGAAATGAGAGAGCATTTTACAGATTTAGTTGCGGGATTTCTGATTTTATACAAGGGTCAGGATTCTGGATGGGATATTGGTTGACTGATACATTAGATCGGCTTGATTCTTGTGTATTTCGAACTGGTAGGACTTCAGTTCATACGAATAGAATGGATCACGAGACGGTTTAGATGGATTACAGTGGTGATACACACTTTATATCAAGTTCCGTCTGGTGGAAGCAATGATGTAAATGGATGCCCTTAACAAACGATATAATATTTAAATCTTTCGGTTAGTTATTAAGTTATCAGATACATTTATAGCATGTGTAATAATAACACTTGTTATTAATACGGTAGTTGAGAAGGTCAACTTTGAATATTGGAGCTGACCTTGGAGACAGTATTACCTTACTCAGATGGAGTTTAAGGTACTCGAGGAGGATTTAGTAGTTTCTGTAAATAGTGATATGACGATCGGGCGATTGAGCTGGAAAGTTTATAATTTTTTTCGGTGTGCTCAGACTGTTAGAAGGTACATCATGACATCAAATGTCAGTTTTGGTGAATAGATACAGATAGGGATGCATATATAATTGCCCTAAGTGTCAAACCTGCTACAAAGGTGGAAAGTTGATCATCGGATATCGTAGGAATTTTTGGCCACTTCCTCTAACAAATATAGAAGTTGAACTAAATAGGAGTGACGGTCGGTGGGAAGGATCGACATTGATTTGGAATTTCAATTTTCCATATGGAATCCGAGTGGTGGATTGAGAAAGATCGCTCGAGGATATAAATTTGATTGATGCTTATTTTAGAACTTCATAGTAGTTCTATATTTCAGTGATAGTGGTGTTATAACATGTAGATGTCCATATTAGTGGATGCAAAGTGCTATGTCGAAGGAGCTTTATGATGATTTTAGAGCAGCAGCTCTACTTCAAATCTATAGACGGAGGAATTAATCGAGAGATTAAATTAGACCATAAAGGATATGTTTGAGGCGTATATCCTAGATTTTCATGGATAGTTGGAAGTGTTTACTTCACTTGTCGGAATTTTGTCTGTGATATTGTTGGCACAAGGAGGTTAGTGCGACAACTTTGGAGGTTATGTATCTTTCACAATGCATACCTCTCATTTGTTGGTTGGAAATGAAAGTAAGGGTTGTACAATCAGACCTCGACTTCATTTAAAAATATGTCGGAATAAGATACTTCCCTTTGTATTGAACTGCGCACGGTTGGGAGGCGACAGTGGGATGTTATAAATAATTGAACTCGTATACTAGAGTTTTTCTATCAGGGAGTAGTTTGCTCGTTCTGTTTTCCATGTAGGAAGAAAGATGATTTTTGGAGAAAGGTTAATTTTACTTATTACATTGACTTTTAGAGGATTGTGTTTCGCAATTGAGGCAGTCACTTCTGGATTACCGTTACCAAATTAGTAGCGCTGGGTGCATAGGAGTTTGTGCGTATATTTTATGGCACTTGGAGGTATGTAGATCATTTCCTTGTCGAAATGAGAACATTACGTTGTTGTTTAATATAACCTATGCATTGTATGATTATTATGTTTCTTACAATATAGGAACCCTGTATACCACTTGGTATATTGGAGTTAAGTGGAGTCCTTATAGTGAGGTTGCGTCAACTTGGGAATAGGAGGATATTTTTCGCTCACAATTTCCAAGTATAATGGAAGAAAGTAAGGGCGAATTCCGAGGACGGAATTCCTTTTGTTAGGGGGGAAGAATGTAATACCCCTAATTTTAGAAGGATAGTCTCGGTATTTATTTATTTATTTTAATTGTATTTTTAATTATTTAATTGATTATTTGACTAATTGTTTATGTGTTTAATTGAATTAGGTATTACTTGATTATTTGATTATGTATCTATGTATTATTTGTATTTGTCTATGTGTTAATTGTTTAATTAAATTATATGCTTAAATGGTGTTTTGATTAATTGTAAATTAAATATTTTCTTTTCTTTTATTATTTTATTTTATTTTTCTTTTATGGTTATGATTAGTAGTAATGGGCCAACCAATTGGGTCCTATGGACTACTTGGATAGGAGGTTAGATGTGTGTGGATTATTATCCATGGATAGTTGTATATGTATATATATAGATATACATATATAAAAAGGAAAGTAATTTATTAATTACTTTTATGGTAACTTGGGTAGTAATATTTAATCTGATGTATATATGTTTTATATCTAAATACTAAAAATATACATAGATTTGATACGTGTTAGGTTTGAAGTTACTTTATACTATTATGGTAACTTAAGTATTATTGGATAATCCATTAATAAATAATGGAATGTGTATAATTTATTTATTTAATAAACATATACATAAATTATATACGTAACATACTTTACTTACCTTTTTAATATATATAAAAAAGAAAGTAATTTATTAATTACTTTTATGGTAACTTGGGTTGTAATATTTAATCTGATGTATATGTTTTATATTTAAATAATAAAAATATACATAGATTTGATACGTGTTATGTTTTAAGTTACTTTATAATATTATGGTAACTTAAGTATTATTGGATAATCCATTAATAAATAATGGAATGTGTATAATTTATTTATTTAATAAACATATACATAAATTATATACGTAACATATTTTACTTACCTTTTTAATATATATAAAAAGGAAAGTAATTTATTAATTACTTTTGTGGTAACTTGGGTAGTAATATTTAATCTTATGTATATGTTTTATATTTAAATAATAAAAATATACATAGATTTGATACGTGTTATATTTTAAGTTACTTTATAATATTATGGTAACTTAAGTATTATTGGATAATCCATTAATAAATAATGGGATGTGTATAATTTTTTTATTTAATAAAGATATACATAAATTATATATGTAACATATTTTACTTACCTTTTTAATATTTTAATATTTATTTTTTTTAAGTTAACTTGGATTGGGAAAAGGGTTAGGGTTATTTTATTTAACCTATAAATATATAGTTATAGGTTGTAAAAGGGGGTAGAAATATTCACGTGATATTTTCTAGAGAGAGAGAGAGTTAGAGAGGGAAGGAGGAAAATGAAAGAAGGAGGAAAATGTATCACATGTGGTTGAGCTATCTGGGCCCAAAATGATGCTGCAGGGGTACCAAAGATCAGGGACAGTAGCCAATTCTTCTCTCGTGTCGCTGTGGAGTCACCAAAGGGCGGGTTATATTATCAGTTTGTGAAAGTGATGGATTTTCCTGAAAATGGGGAGTGACATGCATTACATTGCATTCATGGCACGACATTCACTTGTTTTGAATGTGGAAATATAAATTGTATTTTTCCTCGGCATGGTATATTCCCATTTCCTATTGTCCTATTCTTTGTTTGAATTCACAGGGCTTCAAGAGGTGTGTCTTAGGCACCACATACTGAGCAATTTGCTCACCCCATTATTTAACATTTTTTAGGACTCAGAAAAGAAGTAGTGGACGCCGACCTTCCACTAGCATGAGGATGACTAGGAGTTATTTTTTAACTTTTGTATATTTCCCATTTTTTTTTTTGTTTTGGTAAAGCCCCATGTTTTTGAAAAGTGTCATTATTTTGGTAAATCCTGGTTATGTAATATAACTAAGATACTTGATGATTTATGGATGTAAATTCATTAACATGTAAACACTTGTTAATGAATGGGAAGGATATGTAACGACACAAATCTTCATGGATCTGGATCATTAAACGGGTCCTTACTCGACCTGGAATTGTCCAAGGGTGATACGGTCCTTTCACGTTAAATTCAATTCTCATAATACCACTACCAGGTAAACAATTTCATAACATCATTCGATTTAATTCTGACTTCGTCAAAACATTCAACACAACCATCCCATACCCAAGATCTCAAAAACAAAATCAATCATTCTTATTACCCTCAATGGAATCCCATAATCATTCCCTAAATGCAAAACATTCATCACTACCAACACCTGTCCTCAAGACATCGCTAGAATTAATCACCTATAAAAAAAACATCTGAATACATGAGTCACATTACATCACCTATTCATCCTCAACCTTTCATTCATGACAGTATTCTTGCCGCCACCACAATTAACAAACATTAAAAACACAACCCCCATTCGGCAACCCGTGCCTTATATCCTACCAGTTAAAACCAATCTCAAAACAAACACCATATAACTAAAGGCTATACCTCCCTCCGTGGAAGTAAGTCGACCCCCTTCAATCAGAACCTCAATCGAAGAACTCTAACAGCGTAACACCCATTCACAAATCCATCCGTCCACGGACGCGCACAACTCCTAGACATAGCCAAGACCCACAACAAATGACGTCTTTGCCAAGACTAAAACAAACGGAAGGGTAATAGACCCCGCTCTCACAAGAGACCAACAACTCGTACCTTATGAACCAAACACCCTACATACACTACTCACCAGTGGTCCAACCATGGACACCCAATCTCACCTGAGATGAAATGAACTCCTTATACCCAAGGAGAAGAACTAACTTGGAACGCATACGGAACCACAAACACCAATCTAAGCGACCTCTCCCATTACCGGACCGTCCTACACAATCAACACAAAAACCTCGCACACACTTCTCCGCAACACTATACTAACCAAAACTAATCAGATAAAAACACCAACGCCCTTAACATACTGACACTAAGAACCATTACTGTACCTTGGACACTACGTCCCATCTTACCTGATAATCTCCTAATGAGAAACTCTATGAAATACAACGACACCTGATCACCTATTCTATCTCTACCCTTTGAAGTCGACACTGCCTCAATCACTGTACGCGCAAGACCCGTGACCTCAGTCACAATAACCCACTGACTCCTCAAGGAAAAAGATGCTTACATGGCAACACCTATTTGTCTGGTTCTAAAGATTAAGCCGTCCACCATTACCTCGACTGATGCACAAACCCATCACATACCTATCAACACACAACAACACTCATAATTTTCAGCCTACATTCAGACCATACCTTAATCCATTATACTCATTAGTGCAAAACATCACGTCATAGCACCTCAACCACCATTCTTTCCAAACCACCATCCAAACCTATCATCCCACCGGATTATCAAGCCATTACTAAGCAATTCCTCCCCAAGTATTCTTGAGACATTACCATGCTAACAAGAAAATATCCATTATTCTCGATGCTCCCCTGCAACAACCACCATATACCACTAGAAAAGGTCATCCATACTGCAATGCCATGCCGACAAATCCTCAAAACATAAATGGGCTTAAAGTTCCAAAATGCTTCACACCCGTCTATTCCTTAAAACCATCAACAATGCAATCAATCACCACTTCCCTCCCGAATAATGGGGTCACCCCTAATCTGACCCACTCCTCAACTCAAGAACCTCAAGTTCCAACACCTCCATGATCATCCTTTTCCAAAATAACTGTACAACTGCTCCAATCCCTTGGAAACAACAAGATTCCACTACCAACCATTCATTCAGAAGTGAAGCCAACTTGACATGAAAACACACGTCATTCATAATACCCCAACACCATAGTCAACAACCCGTTACAAAAAAAAGAATCATACGTGGCACACCACATAAACAGTCCCTAAGAGGAAAACGAACACTACACTAAATGGTCAATCACATAAACTGTAGTAGACGACGACTACAATTGACTCTCTTTAGTATCTAACTAGACACTCGGGTCATACCTACAATTGACCTTTCTGACTAAACAACAGGATTTACAACTCCTATACCCCTCACACTTTCATTTCCCAAACAATCGCTAAGGCTACCATCCAACACAATGGATTGTTCACATTGATTTCATCTGAGTTATGTGCCCACAGCTCGCTTAGTGTGGTAGCTTTCTGGTGCCACCTGCACACACTCACGTACACCAGCCCACAGGGCCACAAAACAAAGAAATCAAATAGAATAGGCCACCAAGCCCAAGAGGTCACTCCTCATCTTGGCTCAACACAATATGTGACCAATAATACTCTATGGTCACCAAACAATATCACACTTAGTTTCTGTCTTCCTCACTGAAAATCATAGCAAAAGGTACAACCTACCCATCCCGTCGCCAACTCAAGATCAACCTCAACATTTACTCCTAAAACGGAAATCTAAGAGAAAATTCGTAATCTTAAACATCAATGAACTTCTAAATAAAAATCTAAAAACCAGCCTTGCTCAACCCGTACAACACTAGAACCTCACAAGTCACCCTCTACATACCACCTCAAGTCCTATGATATCCAATCAACTTTGCTTACATGGAAGGATCCCATGACTCACACACTATACCCTACTGTAATACCCCTAAAATTAAAAAGGATAAAATTGGAATTTAAATTTCATTCTATGTGCATTTTTGTCTATTGATTTTGTAATTGTTGTATTTTGTTTGTTTTATTTTAAATTGTATTTTAAATTCCTTATTTGGTTAATTATTTAATTGTCTTATTTTCTTTATTTGAATTATGGTTTGTTTAGTTATCTGAGTTATTGTATTGTTTGTTTTATTTTAAATTGTATTTTAAATGCCTTATTTGGTTAATTATTTAATTGTCTTTAATAAGTGCTTAAGTAGAATTTGAATTAACAGTTTTTAGTTAGGGTTTCTTGGAGCCGTCATACAAGTATTTAACGTGTATGTGACTTAAGTTTATGGGCCGACTCTAGTTTAATTAGGGTTCTGCCTTAGCTCTAGTTTAATTAGGGTTTTTCTAAAGGCCTATATATATACTTGTATGAGTTTCACTAAGGGTTTTGGAAGAACCCTATTCACGGCACAGTAAAAATAGAACGTAACAGAGAGAGAGTTGAGAGAACAGAGGCAATGGTAAGAGCTACCAAGGACAAGAACAGAGAGGGTCAAAGGAGGGTTGTGGTGGATTAGATCACACCCATAGGAGGCTTGAAGGAAGTTAGTAGTTGCCGGAAACTTAGAGACGACGCAGGGATTTCATAACTGAAATCACAGGCAAGTTCTTCTCTTTCTCCTTCCCTTTGGCTTGTGTTCTGTGCACCTAGATAGTCTCTAGGGTTTAATTGAACATTAATTGGAAATTATATGTTTAGTACATGTTATATCAATGATCTTTAGGTGTTGATATTAATTCTGTAAACCAAAATTTATGCATGCTTTCGTTTCAGCATTCTGTTCTTAAAGTATGTTAAGTTAGTTGCAATTTTAGCCTCTGTAATTGTTTCCAACTACTGCAGATAGGCCATTGGAATGATACTAGGTATTTATAAGACTAGTAAGTTCAGTATTTAAGAGAAACAGAGGAACTGGAATGACCGGAGGTGGAGCAGATAAGCTGAAACGGAGTAGAATGGGGACGGAGGCTCTCAAAGGAGGTGAGAGCCGGCTCCATGGATGTGGGAGCCGGCTCCCACACTTAAAGAGCCGGCTCTAAGACCTATAGAGCCAGCTCCAGGCTCAAAAGAGCCTGCTCTTTAAAACTTAGAGCAGGCTCTCTTCAACAGTGAGTGTTCTGTAAACTTTTCTACGAACTGTTTGTTACTTTGGAGCATGGGAATGTTTCTGTTGATTCTGGGGTTTCACAGAAGGATTAGAAGGTTGATTTTGGGTGTTATTAAGACCTTGAATTAATTAAATTTGATAAGGCTCCTAAGTTCAGTAGAATTGTTGTTGAAAAATAGTTTTAGTTTTGTTCTTAACACATGTTAATTCGGTAGCGAATTTAATTTCTGTAGTTGATTTTAATTGTTGTTTTCAAATCATTGGGATGATCTTTGGTATTAATAAGACCTTTAGGATCAGTTTTTGAAATCAATTGAATGGTGGAAAAGGCTGGAGAAGAAGCAGAACGGTCGGAAACGGAGAAGTAACTGAACTGAGGCTCATAGGGGAAGAGAGAAGGCTCCATGGAGGGAGGAGCCGCCTCCCCCATGAGTAGAGCCTGCTCTAGAGGAAGTAGAGTAGGCTCTACCTTTAAAAGAGGCTGCTCTACCTCTAAAAGAGCCTGCTCTTTTAGGATTAGAGCAGGCTCCCTTCATTTTGCACATTCAGTTAATGTTTTTACGAACTTTTTGCTGCTGTTTGGGCATTTGGGGTTCTTGAAAAATTCTAGAACTTTAATGGGGGTTTAAATAATTAATTTAACATGTAATTAAGATCTTAAATTGCATAAACTACCCTCGTTGTAATAATGGAATTAACAGTGCGCTAATTAACAATTTTGCGTATGGTTAACGACTGGAAGGAAATAAATTGTGTAATTTTAATTTGACAATTTAAGGTGTTATATATGTTCTAAATTAAATTTTAGATGCATGGGGGAGTCTTTTAATCAATAAATTAGACTCGTAGCATAGTTTGTGGCTGGGTGTTTAAACAACAAAACAATATACAAGTATGCAACCTAGCTTGCTATTGACGGATAAAAGGAACTGAATTGCTAGAATTAATTTTTAGCAAATTCTTGGATAATATTATGATTTTAAATCTTATTTGAATGCATGATAGAATAGTTGATTTATTAAAACTAATTTATTCATGCTTTGGATGCTTGTTGATGAACCGTTAAATAATTCATGGTTTAACTTTTGGATTTAAATTGCTAAAATAATAAATATTCTTCTGCAATTGTTTGGAATGATTTCGGATTGTAAATTACTAACATGTATTTATATGTTGAAATTTACATGGTTTTGGATTTTAAATTGCTGAAACTTAAATTACTTTTCTGCAAGGATATGGATATTTGGTTTTGAACTGTAAATTACGTGCTTAGTATTTATATGTTGTAATTTATATGGATATGGAGGATTGTATGCACTGGTATGGGACGGTGACATACTAGGTATGGTTTAGCTCAAAACGTTAATTCATACCTTATGGATTTTAATTGGTGAACAGTTTTATATGTTTAATCAATTATATGGATTTTGTGGATTGTATGCACCGGTATGGGACGGTGTCATACTAGGGACAGACTGATTCAAAATACTCAGTCCCCCCTATTTTGGAATAAGGGTACGAATTATAAAAACATAATTCTCCTTATATTTAAGTCTGTGCAGTTGAATAAGCTGAACGACTTACTGGATCTCTTATATAAGTCTGTGCGACTGAATAAGCTGAACGACTTATTGGATTTCCTATGGATGGATATGAATGGATTTTAAATATATGTTTATGGTACCACGAGAGGAGCTTGAGTCTCAGACTCGTTGGTTAGGGTGCATATATGCAGTGGATGCGTAGCTGGCTATAGTAGATTGAGGTGTACCCTGTTAGGTCTAGGTACTCATGCCCACCTTTGGGTGCGTTTTCGCATGTTGCCTTCTATTCAGGTTGAGACCCCTACTATAGTCCAGTGAATGTCCCTTAGTGTGGATATATCTATATGTATGGCCTAGATAGCTATTATAGAGATATTTAGGGTGTATCTGCGTATCGGGTCACTGTTTGGATTGTAGTTAGAGTAGAATTTGCATGTTGGCCTGACCCACTCTTATTTTTACAGGTGTTCGTTAGTTCCAGACTTAGAGCTGGATCGTGCTGAGTAGATACAGTTATTCACTCCACCGATGACCAGGGTTTTATTTCATATTTTAGACTTGGGATTCATTTCCAATCTTTTGAGTTCAGTGAGATATTTTAGGGGTCCACTAGATGGATTCCCGAGTTGTAATAGGAATGGAGAAGTAGGATGTATCAGAATCATTCTTTGTTAATTAAATTTTATTCTGAGATTTTTGGATTATTATTCTAATTTCTTTTCAGCAATTTATTTATTTATTTTTTTCTTTTCTTATTTGTTTTCTGTGTTCGATTATTGCTAATTGATTTGATATCCTCGGGTTATCGGGCGTGGGCCTGGCCAACCCGCATCCGGAAATTCGGGGGTATCACACCTACGAATTCATTATCCCAAGAGTCCACTCACCATACCGAGGAAACACAACACAAACTCTTGCTCGTGCAAGAAAATGGAAACCTCTGTCCCGGAAGATGCCTAAGATCAAACCCTCCCACCGTTACTAATCTCTAGGGTAAGACTCCTAATGGAACAATGCGTCCAGATTAAACCAGGTTCAAAAGATCGTGCTATTCATATCACCCATGCTCACAACACTGATGGCTTTCCCAGTCAAAGGTGACAACTCGTAAAACTAATACAAAACTAATACAACATAAACACGTGCCTGCTAAACAATTACGCATTGAAGACATAACACCTACCCGGGGGTCACTTAAGTTAGTGCTACAAACATATAACATATAAGCATACGATCACGTAAATAAATTTACACGTAGGCAATTAAACAAGTAAGCAAGTAAACAAGTAGGCATGCTACTTAAACATTTAAATACTTTAACATGTAGCACATAGGCAAGTAAATGATTTAGTATGCTTCTTCAAATATCTAAACACGTAACAAATAATCTCATACGCAATGCAAACAACTTCCCATGCAATCCTACAAAGGCCTCTACCCGTCGTCCAAAGGTTTTCGAACCATGGCTCTGATACCATTCTGTAACGACCTAAATCCTCATGGATCCGGATCATTAAACGGGTCCTTACCCGACTTGAAATCGTCCAAGGGTAATACGATCCTTTCACGTTAAATTCAATTATCATGGTCCAAAAAGGGCAAGATGGTAATTTGCTACAATTCAAGTAGTTTGAGATTCAAGGGTATAATAGTTATCTACTTGTATCACGTAATAAATAAAATAAGGTCTGAGACAATATAGTCTTTTCGGTGGTTAAAATATAATTAATGCATTTTATTGGGTCACAAACATTAATTTGGTGCAAGGGAGTAATTGGGAAAGTTAAATAAAAAAAATTATATGTGGAACAGGAACCAGTCGACGTATATACATTATACGTCCGCTGGTTAGGGTTATGAACAGTAGAAAAGCCTACTGCCGAGATACCGGTCCACGTGTGGGAAGCTACACGTCGACTGGTTTAGAACGTGTACAGTGAAAAACTTACTGTCAGGATACCGGTCGATGTGTGGGAAGCTACACGTTGACTCTCGGTCGACGTATGGAATTTTACGTCGACTGGTTTGGGTCATCCTCACTCATTGTCACCGAGATACACAAAGCCAATTACCCACACCACTACACTTACGTACGTACTTAAATACATTTCAACATCCACAATAACAACAAATACAACGTTAACATAATTTACCACAAGTTACCAAAATACTCTAAAGGATTAAATGATGGTAAAACTTAATTACATTACCCCACTGGCCATGTACATGCTAAAATCCAAATATTTTACATGTTGCAAAAGTAATACATCCTAAGTCAACACCTTTACAAAATAAGTTCAAGCTCTACAAAAATACATCCAAAATGCTTCCTAAGTGCTCTCAAGCAACTCCTTGCCGTGACCTGAAAAAAATTTAAATATGGTGGGGTAAGCAATTTGCTTAGTAAGTGGTGCCTAAGACGCACCTCTTGAGTCCCCGTGAATCTAAAACAAAGAATAGAACTATGAAAATCGAGGTCATACAATGTTGGGAAATTACAACATGGTTTCCAATCTAAACATAAATAATATGATGCAATGGGGATGCAATGCATGCCGATGTCGCTCCCCATTTTTCACATTTAAAATCATCACTTTCAAACTATTAATATAACCCGCCCTTTGGTGACCCCGCAGCTACACGAGAGAAGGATTGGTTAGTGTCCCTGACCCTTGGTACCCCCGTGACTTCATTATGGTGCCTAGCTAGCTCAATCAAGCTAGGGCGACTCCCTAGTTCCCTCTAGGCTATATTAACACTCCGGCCCTTTGGTACCCCCGCGGCCACCGGGTTTTCTCAAAACCGATTCAAAATAATTTTCTCCTGAAAATCCCCTTTTTACTTTATCCAAAACATTATCCATCATGACACCCAATGACTTACATGCATGTCTCATACTTTTAATGCTTTAACAGTAAGGGATTTTCACATAACACAACGAAACATGCCTTCATCCATCATTCATAGCATATAAACAACGAAATAAGCATAGAAATTCATCATATAAGCATGCTTTCCACATAATACATTTAATACATGTCCTCACATAACCACATATACACAATTAAATCATTTTAAACTACAATTAGCACAAATAAGCATGTTAAGTCACAGGTCAAGTAATTTAACTCACAAAAGTACAAGAGTATGGGGATTAAGAAGCCCCTACCCCAAGTTTGTGCAAAACCCTTAAAATGGGTTCCAAATTTTGAAATCCCTATGGAGGCCCTTTGCTGAAATTGTTGGTCCTCACGCGTAGAGCTCGTCGTGCTCTCCGTTTTGCCTCAAATGGCATATAAAACTTCCAAGTAGAGAGAGAGGAATCAAAGATCAAAGCTTGACACAAAATAGAGAAGAAAAAACAAGGAACTAGAGAGATGGAGGGAAACTTACGGGAGAGAGAGATAAGAGACCAAAAATGTGGTCTCTAAAAACTGAATGGGATAGTGATGGGTCCCGCCACCACTTTTATTTTTTTCTTTTTTTCTCTTTGCTTTACTTTACACCACATGAATACATGTAACACACTATCATACAAATGATACATAGCTCACATAATTCAAAATGTAGGAAACGCAAATGGACTCAACTAAAATCCCGTACGAAAAACGTGAAAAGACAAAAATGCCCTCACGGCGATGAAATTTTTGGAAAATTGAAAAATGCTGAAAATGAGAAACATCACAGGATAATCATATTTTAATCTGTTATTGAGGTCCTTTAACTGTGTATTAGCGTATATTAATGCCGTGAATTCGGGAAGGGATTGCAAGACAGGTTTGGTTTGAGCTAAAAGGGTAGTGGACACATTCAGTGATCATTCTAGTGAGGTACAGGGCCCAGAGACATGTTTCGGCCGGCTGATCCTCATCATCAGCCGACCGAACCCTCATCGTCAGCCGACCGAAGCGCCTATAGTGAAAGTCCCGAGAGCACACATTTTTCCTCACCGTTTTGGCCGACCGATCATGCCTTGTCGGTCGACCGGTCCTGCCTTGTCAGCCTGCTAACCATGGGCTACCAGCCAGTTGACAGCCTCTCTTTAACCTGTATGTTTGGATCTTCTTGTAAGCTTAGGACTTGGGACATTTTGAACCTTGGATTGTCTTGCGTGATGGTTAAGGACCCAAGAAATTGACGGTGTGACCTAGGTGACCTCGGGTCAGGATAAGAACCCGGGTAACGGTCCGGACCCACGGGTTTGGGTCATTAAAAAAGCTTAAAAATAATCTAAAGGCAGTAGATAAAATTTGACCTATCGTCTTCTTCTACCACAAAAATTAGCAACTGTGAAATAAACAGTTAGTTTAATTTGAAGAAACTAAATAAATGAGATGGAGCTTGAACGATCTGCGCTTCAACGACGATTCGGTAGACTTTAGTGACTGCAACAGTGACCGATCCGGTGAGTTCTCAATGGCGTCGTCTCAGAGCCGGTGACTCCTGGTCGCCTGTGATATGGAGAATTTCGATGAGCTGATCAGGTAACTCGTCTCCGGCCTCGAGAAGAGCTTAATCGAGGATCAAAAGTAAGCGGCGATGGAGATCAGGCTCCTCGCCAAGAACAAGTCCGAGAACCAAATCAAGATCGTTCGCACCGGCACGATCAAGCCATTGATTTTACTAATCTCGCCGTTCGATCCTCAGCTTTAAGAGTACGGCTTTACCGCAATTCTAAACCTATTTCTCTGCGATGAGAATAAAGATTTGATAGTTTCATCAGGAGCGATCAAACCACTGGTCAGCGCTTTCAAGGTCGGCACATCAACGGCGAGAGAGAACGCCGTGTCACCATGTGTGCCCATCTCATCAAGGTCGGCACATCAACCGAATCAACAAATTTAGGTATTGAGAGAAAGAGAGAGAAGAGAGTAATAAACGGGTTTAACCTGGACAAAATGGGTATTGTTCATGTTTTATTATTATTTTTATTTTGGACACCTATTATCATGTCATTGGGCCACATCAGCGAGGAGGATGAGGTGCAGGATGCAAGCATTGTTCCATAATTTAATATTAGTGAAAAAATTATAAGATTTAAAAGATGATGTTTGGCCTAATTAGATTATGATAGGGAAAAATAAACCTAACCTACCTTGACCTAACGATAGAGGCAACTAAGTGTTGACCAGCCGCTAAACTTCTTCGACTTTCGAATGATGATATTTCCATTGGATAAGAATGATAATATTTCATTATCAAGGATAATAAAAGATGATGTAGTTCAATAGGGTAAGGATAACCTTGGCACAATTTGAGGAAGTCAAAAGGGTTAAATCATATCCCCGACAAATCTGGCAACAAACGGATCTCCTCGGATCTTGCACAAACGAATCTCTTCTGATCCCGTAAAAGAACTGAGGGAAATTGACTATAAGAATAAGATCCTACAAGTCAATAAAGGTATGACAAAAAATGATTATTAAACCCATACCTTTCTTTTAAACCTTCGGTGACTAACTTGATCGTCGGAGAGCTCTTGGCAGACACCATACTGGTACCGTTAAGATTCATCGATCTTCTACTTTCTTCTTTACAGGAAAATGGTGTCGTATCGGACCGTGTGGATTTCTCCCCCAACAGTTGGCACCGTCTGTGGGAAATGACGATTCCCTTAAATCAATAAATTACTCGATTGGGTATATGCACTTGTGGTCCGGTATGGTAACTGGAAAAGAAACATCGTTGCAGGGATCCAATCAAAGAGAAGGGTCAGGTGAACACCCAGACGTCCCGAATGACCAGGAACGGCTTGCAGCATTAGAACTATAGGTCCAAACTCTGAATTAGGGTATGGACCAGTTGATGCAGCAAAATGCAGAGATCCTGCAACATCTTATCCTAATAGGACCACCACCTTAATAAGGATTGTCCGACCCATATCCTCTCAATCTGGATGATGGGGGAGAACATGAGAAAGACCGAGAAAATGATCCTCCTCACAAGTTTGAGGCAGAACAAAGCCAAGTCGAAAACTGACACAGAGAACCTCCTTCCCTGCCTTCGCGGAATCACCAACCTCAAACAGGCACAACTTTCTATGTTAAGGAAAAGACAGAGAAAGTTACCTATTTTGACCTACAGATTGAGAATCTCAAGGAAAAAATGGAAGATGTAATGCAGGCTATGAAAGGGAAAGGTCCTGCCGCCATAGATGAACCGATGCAGATGACCAACTGGCCGTTTAGCCCCGCCGTTATGAAATGCCCCCTGCTTAGCAAGTTTAGGTTGCCCCCGTTCGAAAGCTCCGATGGGACCAAAGATCTCCTCGATCACCTAGAGACTTTTCAAGCTCTTATGCATTTACACGCTGTGCCAGATAAAATCATGTGCTGAGCTTTTCCCACTACACTTAAGGGATCGGCAAGAGTTTGGTTCAATAAGTTGAAGCCAGTAACCATCAATACCTTCGAAGAACTGAGTAAGCAATTTGTGAGCCACTTCATTGCAGGTCAGAGGCATACGAGGCCGGCCACCTACCCGCTTATTGTGAAACAATAGAAGGGAGAGTCGATCTGGGAATACATCACCCGATTCAACACAGAGATGTTGCAGGTAGAAGAGGTGGACGATAAGGTGGCTTTGATAGCTTTCATAGGAGGACTCTAAACCTCCAAATTCTTGTTCTGCTTATCAAAAGAACTTCCCACCTGCATGGCAGAGTTGTTGACCAGAGCGCAGAAACACAAGAACGCTGAAGACGCCATGAGTGCATGGAGAAGAAAGGAAAAAGAGGACAAGAAGAGGTTAGGCCCTCTCGTTAGGGGTGAAAAGGATACCAATTATAAGAGATCATTTTTCAGCCAAAGCGATAGGACATATCGTGAGGACTCAGATGAGTATACCGACTAACAATTGTCTCACAGCTAGAATTAGCCTTATCAAGTCATTCAAAATAAAGACTGGGGGCATCTCAGTTCATCATTTTAAAAGGAGGATAGCTCCTTCACGTGTTATTTTGTTTTCCAATAAAGTCACCATCACCAATGAGATGGATGACCCTCAGTTTTTACGCAATAAAATATTACATTTTCAGTTACTTACCTATATGGTAATATTAAGCTCATAGTACTCTACTTCCCTTGTTAAAGGGTGAGCTAGGTGAAGCTCTTATTAATATACTTATCTTATTAAAGAGACGAGCTAAGTGAAACTCGTATTAATCTACTTCCCTTATTAAAGAGACGAAAGACCGACTACACCTCATTAAAGGTTTTCTCATTAAATGGACCAAGAGCCAATAACACATTCTTCCCTCATTAAAGGGACAAGAATCCGACTACTTTTTCTACACAGAAGTGTGAGATAATTAAAGCTTTTTTTATTTACTAGAGAGACGAGACAACTACCTTTCGTATTAAAAGGGTCACCCTCCTTCAGACTACACCTCTTTCCCCCATAAAGGAACGAAGGGTCAACTTCATATTCTTCATTCAGTAAAGAGACGAGGGGTTAACTACTCCTTTATTAAAGGGTGAGCTCACAACACTACTTCCTTTATTAAAAGGGGTAAGAAAGTAATCATTAAGCATGCTTAGCTTAGTAAGACTTGGCATTCCCGACGCTTGACAAAAATCTAATTCCCTTACTAAATGGACGAGTTAAGTGAAGCTCGTAAAACCTAATTCCCTTACTAAAGGGACGAGCTGAGTGAAGCTTATAAAATTTAATTCTTTTACTAAAGGGACAAGCTAAGTGAAGCTCGTTCCCTTGTTAAAGGAGTAACGAGCTGAGTGAAGCTTATAAAATTTATTCCCTTGCCAAAAGGATGGGTTGACTGAAACCCATAAAGTTTACAACTAGTATATTGGATTTTCAAAAGAAAAATCCAGTTTTACATCACTAAGACATTGACCATGGGTTTGAATCCACGCCCTTCCAAAATAGAACCTTTAGTTAGTATCTGTATTAATTCCACTAAGGGAAGATTACCCAAGGGAACATTACCCAAGGGAACATTACCCAAAGGAACAGTAGCCTAGGGAAAATTACCCAAGGGAACAGTACCCAAGGGAAGATTACCTAAAAGAACATTACCCAAGGGAAGAGTACCCAAGGGAAGATTACCCAAGGGAAGGGAAGATTACCCAAGGGAACAGTACCCAAGGGAAGATTACCCAAGGGAACAGTACCCAAGGGAAGATTACCTAAGGGAATATAACCCAAGAGAAGAGTATCCACGGGAACATTACTCAAGGGAATAGTACCCAAGGGAACATTACCCAAGGGAAGAGTACCCAAAGGAAGATTACCCAAGGGAAGAGTACCCACGGGAACATTACCCAATAAAAGAGTACCTAAGGGAAGATTACCCAAGGGAACAGTACCCAAGGGAAGATTACCTAAGGGAACATTACCCAAGGGAAGAGTACCCAAAGGAAGATTACCCAAGGAAACAATACCCAAGGGAAGATTACCCAAGGGAACATTACCCAAGGGAAGAGTACCTAAGGAAACATTACTCAAGGGTAGGGTACAAAAAAAAAAAAAAAAATTACTATTCAAGTGAACAGTACCCGCGACACTATTCCTAAGGGAACAGTGCCAAAGGCCAAAAAAAAAAAAAAAAAAAAAATTCACATTCCCAAAGCTAGACGAGCAAGCTTAGGAATGGGGGGCAACTGATAGGGAAAAATAAACCTAACCTACCTTGACCTAACGATAGAGGTAACTAAGTGTTGATCAGCCACCAGACCTCTTCGACTTTTGAATAATGATATTTTCGTTGGATAAGAATGATAATATTTCATTATCAAGGATAATGAAAGATGGCGTAGTTCAACAGGGTAAGGATAACCTTGACACAATTTGAGAAAGTCAAAAGGGTTAAATCATATCCTCGAAAAATCTGGCAACAAACGGATTTCCTCTAATCTCTCACAAGCAGATTTCCTCTGATCCCGCAAATGAACTGAGGGAAAACGACTATAAGAATGAGGTCCTACCAGTCAATAAAGGCACGATAAAAAATGATTATTAAATCCCTGCCTTTCTTTTAGACTTCCGGTGGCTGACTTGATCGTCGGATAACTCTTGGCAGGCACCACACCGATGCTGTCAAGATTCATCGATCTTCTACTCTTTTCTTTGCAGGAAAACGATGTCGTATCAGACAGTGTGGATTTTTCCTCCAATAAATTATATTGGCTAAATTATCCTTTAACACATTGAAATGATTCTGTTACCTTTCAAAGTGCCATGAAATTACAAAAGAAGCTTGTTTACAAAAGCAAATATACCCTCATCTTCTCTCTTTTTCCAAATACCACTGCCCACCCCCCTTTCTACCTTACCTACTCCTTCCCTCCATCCACCGCTGTTGACCAAATGGGTTGATCAAATGAATTCATATTGTGTGGAGGGAAAAAAATCACACCAATTGCAAAACAACACGTGGCCACAAAAGGCAGCTCGCAAAAAGGCTAAAAGCCCATAATAAGACATCCACCGCTGTTGACCAAATGGGTTGATAAAATGAATTCATATTGTGTGGAGGGAAAAAAATCACACCAATCGCAAAACAACACGTGGCCACAAAAGGTAGCCCACAAAAAGGCTAAAAGCCTATAATAAGACATAAGCCAAGCGAACGAAGGCCTACTTAAAACAGAAGTAGAATAAACAGGCCCAATTCTGACAAAACCTAAACTCCATAACGCCCGCAATAATGTCAAATGCACAATCTGTAGGTATAAATTACCCACATTTGGGAATAAAAGCCAAGAAACGGCTCCATGTAAATTCCTAAGCTAAAAAACACTTATAAATAGAGCCTGAGCAAAGGTAAAAGGCATGAGACTCTGAATACAATCACTATCTCAAAGATTTACTTGCTCCCTTCTTAATTTTTTCTATGTGTTTTCCATAGTCGATCCCTCTAGGTGTACGGGTGTAAAAAATTACACCCACACTTTGGCGCCGTCTGTGGGAAGTTTGATAAAAAAAGTCCATTCCCTATCCCTTGCATACAACATCACTCCAAAATTGTAACAGAGCCAGACACTGTTCAACGGCAACAGTAGGAGACCATGCAGAAGATACGCGAAGAGATGCAAGCACAACTGGATGTTCTACGACAAGCAAATGAAGCCAGCGCTGAACAAATCAATATGCTAAGGCAGGCTCAAGAAACTAGCGTAGCACAAATCAGCACTCTACGCAGAGAAAACGAAAGACTTCGAGGCAATGCTGGCGGAATGAACAGCCGAACGACCCCCGGTCCGAACGTCAAAATGAAGATCCCCCCATGGAGTCAGGCGATGATAATCCACCCCACCAATAGAAGGCTCCACGCCAATAGCCCAATGGAACGCTGGAAGACATCTATGATGCCGCAAGTCAGTTGCGCACCTTAGGGAACTCCAATATTGGGGGGCCTCGAATCACCAAAGCCCATCTATCAAATGACACGGATTCAGGTAGAAAAGAAGTGTGGACCCCAGCAGCTGGTCAGCCGCCTTCGGGGAGCGACTTTATTACCAGGCTCCAAAAAGAAATGGACGAACAAATAAAAGGACTGAAGGCCTAAATGCCCGAAGACATGGCGAGAGAATTTATTGCATCAATAGTAAAAACCCCTTTCACGGATGAGATAGAATGGATCGCAAGATCGAAGAAATTCACGATGCCCAAGTTCATCAAATTCAATGGGACTAGAGATCCCCTCCAGCACCTCAACCACTATACTCAGGAAATGACACTAGAGGCTCACAATGATCTATTCATGTGCAAAATATTTCCATCCACCTTGACGGGGGTGGCCTTAGAGTGGTTTAAGAATCGCCCATGCAAATCGATCCCAAACTTTGAATCATTATGCGTCACGTTCTTGCCCAGTATTGCAGAAATAAAAAACAAAAGAAAACCATTGCTACTCTCTTTACAATTCGGCAGATGAAGGGAGAATGCCTGCAAACCTTCCTCACTCGATTCAACATGGAGTCTTTGGGCATACCAGATTGCAATCAAGACACAGCCATAGAAGCGTTCAAGATAGCCATGGTGCAAGGCTCACGTTTTCATTCTTTTCTGGTGAAGAAGACCCCAACTAACATGTTAGAGCTGAATTCACGAGCACAAAACTATATCAGACTTGAAGAAAATGAAGTAACTAGGCAGCAGAGAGCGACACTGGTCACAGTAGAAAATCAACCGAAGGAGCGATCGAGCACCCTGCGGGCCCATCAGGAACCCCCAATTATTAAGGGACGAGCCCCTGAAAAGAAATCCCGAACAACCGAAAGGGTCACACCGCTCAAAGTAACATTGGCCCGACTGTACCAAAAGACCAAGGCACGAAACATCTTCCAGATCCCACCACCAATCAGACAGCCAATGGAGTAAAGAGACCAGAATAAACACTGTGCATTCCACAGTGACTTCGGCCACCTGACCAATGATTGTAGGAGGTTGAGAAGACAGGTGGAGGTGTTAATAGCCAAGGGCAAGTTAACCGAATACTTGATTACCTCAGGATAGCAAAGGCAACAAGATCGAGCTCGGATAATTCCAAAGGTCGCGGTAGAGAGCCATCATATCCGGGTAATTAACACAATTCATGGCCGTTTAGAAGAAGACGAGCAATCGAGAAATTCTTATAGGATCTAGCTCAAACAAGCCCATAAGCTACGAAGGATTGGGGAAATCAATACCGTCGACTGCAAACCCAATCCAGCACAGGTTTTTTTTTATAAAGGGGATCTCAGAAGGGTATAACACCCGCACGATGACCCATTAGTAGTTAGTCTACTAGTGGCCAACTGTCTGGTCAGACGAGTACTGATTGACCCCGGTAGTAATGCTAATATCATGATAAAGTGGACATCGATCAGTTAAAATTGGCTGCAGACCAGATTCATCCCACTAAAAGTCCTTTGGTAGGATTTGATGGAAGAAGAGTGGAGCCTATAGGTGTGATCACGCTATCAGTGACTGTTGCTAAAAGATCTCTGAAAGAGAACTTCGTGATTGTGGATATTCACCTGACCTACAATTTGCTAATAGGTCGAGGATGGATCCACTGCATGGAAGGAGTCCCACCAACCCTGCACTAAGTCATGAGATGCATAAGCCCGAATGGCCAAGAGGTTATCGATATATGGGGAGACCAGGTAACAGTAAAGGAGTGCTACCACATGACGGTTTACCCTTCCGAAAAGGACAAGAAATTGCTGAAATAGCAATTACTGAGCTCTTCCCCTCCAAAAGAGATGGAGGAACCAGAAGAAGAGCATCTTACTGTAGAACCTCTATAAGCCATACAGATAGTCACAGGGGACGAGCGTAAGCTAACTTACACAGGGACTCTCTAGTCAGTTCAGGAGAAGGAGGACTGGTAGAAATCCTAAGGAAGAACGCAGACATCTTCGCTTGGAATCACTGGGATATGCCGGGGATTGACCCACGGATGGCCTGTCACAGCCTGAATGTGGATCCCAGACACCATCCAGTGAAACAAAAGTAAAGAAGGTTTGCCCCTGAAAGGAACAAAATCATTGCTGAAGAAGTCAATCGACTTTTAGAAGCAGGGTTCATCAGAGAAGTCCGGTATCCTCAATGGTTGTCAAACGTGGTGGTTGTCCAGAAAAAGAATGGTAAATGGCGAGTATGCATTGACTTCACCAACCTGAATAAAGCATACCCAAAAGATAGCTTCCCACTCCCCAAGATCGATCAGATAGTAGAAGCCACGACCAGATATGAAAAACTGACTTTCCTTGATGCTTACTCGGGCTATAACCAAATCTCGATTAACCCTTCGGACGAAGAAAAGACTTCTTTCATCACCGACCGGGGGACCTATTGCTATAAGGTAATGCCCTTCGGGCTAAAAAATGCAGGAGCAACTTATTAAAGGCTGATCAACAAAATGTTCGAAGAGCAGATCGGCCGAGCGGTCGAAGCTTACATAAATGATATAGTAGCGAAAAATAAAGTTAAGAAAGATCATCGGCAACACCTGCAGGATGTGTTTGATACTATCAGGAAATATAGAATGATGTTAAACCCAACAAAATGTTCGTTTGGAGTGTCCTCGGGACAGTTCTTCGGTCACCTGGTGAGTAAAAAGGGAATAGAGGCAAGTCCCACTCAGTTGGCAAAATTGCTATAGAATCAAGAACCCCGAATCGTGAAGGAAGTCCAAATCCTCATTGGGAGAGTAGCGGCTCTTAGACACTCTATATCCAGACTATCAGACAAGTGTAAGCCATTCTTCGACACAATCAGAGCCAAAAAAGGAGATATCTGGGGGGCAGAGCAGAGAGAAGCTCTCGTGAAACTCAAGGAATACATGATAAGTCCCCCAATTCTATCTGCTCCAGAACCCGAATAGCCGTTGGACTTCTACTTAGCAGTATCTCAGTCAGCAACCAGCTCAGCCTTAGTAAGAGAAGTGGGAAAGAAGCAACACTCGGTCTTTTATTCCAGCAAGGCCATGATCGACGCAGAAAGCCAGTACTCAATGGCAGAAAAAATTATGCTTACTTTAATCTAAGTTAGAAGGAAACTCCGACACTAGTTTGAGGCGCATCGAATAGTAGTTCCCACGATACATCCTGTCAAAGCAATTCTCAGTAAACCAGACATCTTAGGTCAGATCACCAAATGGGCAATTGAATTAAGCTCCTTTGAAATTCGGTACGAATCAATCACTGCCAAAAAGGGGCAAGTGGCTGCTTTTTTTCTCTTAGACATTGACCCAGGGGAAGAACAGCAAACCACGAAAGAGCCTTGCTAGGAATTACACGTCGATGGTTCTTCGACTCAAAACGGAGCCGGAGCAGGAGTAAAGATAAGAACCCCCGAGGGGACCAGAATCCAACAGTCAGTCCGACTAAAGTTCTTAGTCACAAACAATGGAGCTAAATATGAGGCACTGTTGGCAGGGCTCAGATTGGCCAAGGAACTCCAAGTAAAGCACCTCAAAGCCTATAGTGATTCGCAGCTCATCACAAGGCAGGTGACTGGAGAGTACACCACCAGAAAGGGTAGAATGAATGCATATCAAGAAGAAGTTGAAAAAATGACAAAGTATTTTTGTACAATCGAATTTTAGCAGATCCCTAGGGAATAAAACCTGATAGCTGATCGTTTGGCGAATGCAACATTCCTAACGGACGAGTTACTTACCATAATCATCCCCATTGATGTCCTAGAAACACCGAGCATCACAAGGGGAGTGCAGGAGTTGGTCATCCCATGGGAACCAAGCTAGATAGATCCAATATTGGCCTACCTTAAGAGAAGAGAACTCCCCAATTCTAAGGAAGCTGCCCGACAGCTAAGGATGAAAGCTGTCAAATATTCTGTGGTAGGAGGACAGCTTTTTAGACGATCGCATTCCGGACCCTACCTCAAATGTCTGACCCCAACGGAGTCCCGAAAAGTTCTAAAACAGATACATGAAAGGGAGTGTGGGAATCATTCTAGGGGCAGGTCGTTGGCTCATAAAGCTCTCACTCAAGGTTATTTCTGGCCCTACATGGCGAGGGAAGCAGAAGAATACTCTCGCAGATGTGACAAGTGCTAAAGGTATGCCCTTCTTGTCTATCTACCCCAGGAAGAAATACACACCATGAGCAGCCTATGGCCGTTCGCGCAATGTGGAATGGACGTAGTATGACCCCTACCAATGGCGGCATCGCAGAAAAGGTACGCCTTGTTAGCCACTGATTATTTCACTAAATGGGTAGAAGTAGAGGCATATACGAGTGTTGATAAGCACCGAATATTTCATATTCAAGCGCCCTTATTTGCATTAGTTAAGTCCATTATTTAATTATTTAATATAGATTAGCTTCATTTGCATGCTTTTGTTTATTTTCAGGTTGGTTCCCCAAAGAGAGTTAAAAGAGATACTTTGACGAGTTCTTAAAGAATTAAAGCACGCCATTGCCAGGGACCTTCATTTTGGCCAAGATTAATGATCCATGGGACTCATGACGCTCTATACAAAAAGTTTTAAGAAGAATTACTGCATCTTCGAGCCGAGCCAAATCATTTCAGGTTGCAAGTAGCAAATTGGTGCAAGGCTGTAACAGCGCGGGCGCCGATTTATTTTCCATCAGACTTTGGCCTCCAATTATGACCCTTTGTATATGTGAATTTGGTCTTTAGTAAAACATGAAATATGAAGGGCTATGAGTTATATTTCCATAGACATAAAGTTTGCCTCATTTGGAGTTCGGAGCAAAGAGTTATGTCATTTTTACCAAAGGTGCGCAGAACAGCCTGGTAGCAGTGAAGTTTGACTTTCCTCTTCAGTTTAGACCCACCAAACTTAAGAACTGGACTTCTATTAAAACATGGAATACTTAGAGCTTTGAATTAGCTTTCCAAATCTTCAAACGGTTCATCATTTAGAGTTCAGAGTAGAAAGTTATGGCCATTTTACCAAAGCATCTCAAAGCTGAGTAAGTTGACTTCGAGTGCTCGAAGGGCTTATTTCGAGTGCTCGAACTTTGGGCAGAATGCTCTTCGAAATTCCATCACTTCAGCCCACTTGCTCCTGGATTCCCTCATTTATGATTTCCATCTTTATGGGTTGGTTGGAGATGTCTTTTGGGGGGAGTTGAGCCTTGTTTGGTGGAGAAGATGTCTACACAAAGGAGGGGAACCACACAAACAATATCATATCTCATCTTTGCAAGATTTGTGGAGAGAGAAAGAGGAGGAAAAAGATAGAGTTCTTGAAGGCAAGGAAAGGGAGCTCGAAAATGGAGGTTGCAACCAAGCTTCTTCCTTCTTCTAAAGCTTCCACGGGTAACTAATCCTCCATCTAGGGAGGTGATGAGGCCCCTCCCTTGTAAGCATGTTCTAATTTAGGCTATATTTTGGGGATTACAATGTATATTCTTTGGTCTTTTCATGGTCTAGAGCATTTTGCCTTTTGTAATGGATCTTCATGTATTTAAATGATTAATTTTGAGTCAATTATCTATCTTTGATGGTTTATTCTTTTAATCATGTTGCTTGCACTCTCATGGTGACAATGGCAGTGAGATCATGGAATTGTTTTAATGGCATGGAGTTGGAGGACTTTGATAGATCATTGCTTAGGTGAAACCTTTGATGATTTATGCTTATTTCTTACCTTCATGTGCTTCATCATTTTATCTAGGGCTTGATAGTCTTTCATTCAAGTAAATATGGTTAAGCTACACCTTAGTTAGGTAGTTTAAACATGTTCACCTTTGATGGATCATGCTTGCTTGAGATTTAATGAGCTTCTTGAGGATATTATAGCAACCAAGTGTGCTATGTATCATGACCGTATATATATTGTTTTTCCCCCAATTTAGCTCTAATCTAGCATGTGTATAGGGATGGAGGCGGATTCACTTCCCTAGTCCTCTTTACTTGTATTTTATCTCCCTTAAACTCTTGCAAATTTTTACTTTATGCACTTTAATTTCATAACTTAAGTGACAACCAACAAATCCTCTATGAACACCTCTATCATTCTAAAAAGACTCTAGACATTTAGGTTGCCATAGATTAGCGCAGTCCCAGTGGTTCGACTTACCCGACCAATAGCCCTATTTTACAATGATTCGTGCTATTGCGAAGGTTGATTTATAATTGTAATCGACTCAACCGATCAATTTTTGGCGCCGTTGCCGGGGATTGCAAACGGTTTAGCAACCGAAGTTCTAGGGTTAATTTTAGTGTGATTGTTAATATTGTGATTTGTGAATATTTCTTGTGCGGTTTTGACCATCTTTGTGTTTTAAGTGTTTGTGAGATTCTAGGAACTCGGGGCTCACTAAGGGAACGCTAGCAAATTTGTAAGTCTAGGGAACTCCAGGTAAGTTTCTTGACCTTCTAGTTTCGAATTTGTAATATATTGTGCATGTGTTAACCTTAGTGATAATTTAGTTTTAAAGCCCTGGTTGAGGCTCTTATCTTGTTTAAATTTCGTGTACAAGCATCGGTCCTTGTCGTGGCCATTTAAATTCTGTCTTGATAATTGAGGAGAATGGGAACATCGTATGTGGAGTTGGGAATTGAGAATAGTAGCATTGATAGTATTATATATTGTTGATGTTTGGCTGTAGATCGCTCTCCCTACCAACTCTTGACTCGCCAGTTGATATAAATTCACTTGAAAGAACGCTTAGACGAAACCTTAGGGAATCTTCTAGCGTAAGAGAACTTGAAACTGAATTTAACACAATGGCTGAAAATGTAGGAGATGCCAGAAATGAGGGAATTAGGGCCAAAATTCCAAATGAAGAGCCAATGACTCTCAGGGACCATTTCATCCCTACTACATATGCTTCACCTTCATGCATAATGATGCCAAACATTGATGCGGCTCAATATGAGATCAAATCAAGTACCATTCAACTGCTTCCATCTTTCCATGGCCTTGATAATGAAGATCCGTATAAGCATCTTGATGAATTCCTTGAAATCTGCTCGACCATCCGGTTGAGAGGTTTTCCTGAGAATGCACTCCATCTGCATCTTTTCCCATTTTCTTTAAAAGATAGGGCAAAGTATTGGTTAAACTCACTCACTCCAAATTCTATCTCTTCTTGGACTCAATTACAGCAAGAATTCCTTAAGAAGTATTATCCGGTGAGTAAAACCAACCAAATGAAGCGTTCCATTTTTAGCTTTTCTCAAACGGATGGAGAACAACTCTACGAGACTTGGGAAAGGCTACAAGACCTCCTTAGAAAATGTCCGCATCATTTGATTCCAAAATGGCAATTAGTGCAAGCTTTCTATGCTGGCTTAACCGAACCCCATAGATTCATGGTTGACTCTTCTTGTGGCGGGATGTTCATGTCCAAAAATGCAGATGAGGCTCGGACCCTACTAGAGAATTTAAGCGAAAATTCACTTCAACATAATTCTCGTAGGGCTCCGACCTCAACCAATGCAAAGAACACCAACCCATGTCAACTAAAATCAATAAGGGAGGAATCATCCCAAGTGGATGCCATAGCTCATAAATTCTATCAATTGATGGCACCACATCTCTCTCCTTCATTATCTCAAAATTCGGCAAGTTTGGTATGCTCATCATGTACTAGTCCATTCCATCTCACGGAAGATTGTCCCACACCGGAGCAATATTCCAATCCAAATGAAGAACAAGCTCATGCCATGTTCTCAAGATCCGGGAATAATCCCTATTCCAATACCTACAATCCGGGATGGCGAGATCACCCTAATTTTTCGTGGCGACAACAAGCCCCACAAAATTCCCAATTCCAAAATCAAGGGCATCAAAATCAGCCCCCTCCTCAATTTCAAAATAGGCAATTTCCAGCCTCCTTAAGCTACCGTCCTCCGTATAATCCAAATATCTCTAATCAACCTCCGGTCTGCCCAACTGATGAAATTGTGGCTGCAAACAAGCAAATGATGGAGTCATTAAACAAGAAAATCATGGACTCCAACAAGTAACCCTTAACATATTTGCAACCTACTCTTCAAATGGTTCACTCTCATACTCAATCCATAGCTAAGCTCGAAAATCAAGTGGGCCAAATAGCTAACTCTGTGAACCAATTGCTTCAAGAGGACAAGGGTAAGCTTCCCGCTCAACCATTTGAAAATCCTAGAGGGATGCATGCGATTGATGAAACCCTTCCAACGAGTGGGCCGAGTTACGAGCATGTTCAAGCGATTACCACCATTAGGAGTGGTAGAGTGGTTGACAACAAGGTTGATGGAGACAAAAATGGAAAAGAACCTCCTTTAATAAATCCAAATTCAAGCTCTTCCAATCAAAATCCAAGCTCTTCTTGTCCAAATACCATTCACGGAAATCCCACACATGTTAACCCAAATGTGGAAACTATTTATGAGCCAAAAGCTCCGTTTTCGCAACGTCTTCAAGAGTCAACACACATTGGGAACAAGAATTGTAAAATTCAAGACATGTGGGAAGTTTTCAAGCAAGTGAAGATCAACTTGCCCCTCTTGGATGCTATCAAGCAGATTCCTCCCTATGTGAAATTTCTCAAAGACTTGTGTACTCAAAAGCGCACTTCTAAAAGTCATTTGCCAAAGAAAGTGAGGTTAACTGAAAATGTTAGTGCTATCATTCAGCACATCACACCTCCAAAGTATAAGGATTCGGGTGCCCCCACAATCTCTTGTGTCATTGGTGACAACAAAATCGAGAGGGCCCTGTAATACCCCTAAATTCAAAAGGATAATTCTGATATTTTTATTAATTATTTTATTGCATTTTTAAATTGTTTAAGTCTGTATTTTCATTAATTGGTGTATTATTTGATTTTATCTGAATTTATTTGAACTACTTGATATTGTTTAATTTTATTGTTATTAGTTGATTTTATTTGAATTAAATGTTTTATTTTTAGTTTTAATTTAATTGTTTTAATTGTTTATTTATTTATTTATGTTAATTGGTTTAATGTGTTTTAAATGCATTAATTGTAACTTAGGGTTTTAAGTTTTATCATAGCCGACATTGTTATAACCTAGGATTACCTATGGGCCGAGTGATATCTATATGGACTTAGGGTTTCTGTAGAGTCTATATATATATTGTTTATACGTTGATTTAGGGTTACAAATAAAAACCATATTCACTATAATCACGTATACAGTGTGACAGAGAGAAAACAGAGAGAAAGATTGAGAGGAAATACATAGTGAACTTGAGTGATTAAAGGAGGAGTTCGGGATTGAATTAGGAGCAGCAAAGGCTGTTTGATACAACCAAGGTAGCCAAAGAAGATAGAGACAACAGTTGGGGGTTTTTAAACCAAAGTCTCAAGGCAAGTTCTGTTCTTCTCTCTCCCGTTAATTCGTGTTCTGTGCATCAATAGTTGGACTCCAGGGATTTAATAAATGCTAAAATGGTTGTAAATAAACATAATAATATGTTTTATGCATATAGGAATTTATGTTTAATCTCGTGAATTAATTGTTTTGCATGATCTTACTATTCTGTTTTTGTTTTCTTCTATGGGTTACGATTAAGCTTTTATGGTTGAGATTAGGGATGTGACTTGATGCCTTGTAACTAATCTGGGACTGAGTGTGAACTCTAGAACAAATTCTTAGAACATGATTTAGTTGCACTAAATTAAACTGAAATAAATTTCTGTTGGAACTTGCTTAAAATTGGACAACAGAGGTTTTGTAATTGTAGCTTTAAAGCTTGTGTTCCATGCATGTTTTAGTTGAATATCAGTGGTTTAATATGTGCTTAGGACTGAATTTGAACTTAGAACAAAGTTTTAGAAACACCTCAGAGGCTCTATAGTCACCGGAGCTGGAGAAAATGAAGCAGAACGGAGGAGAGGAGGAAGGAGGCGGCTCCAAAATATTTTGGAGTTGGCTCAAAGTCTTTTGGAGGCGGCTCCAAATGAGTTGGAGCCAGCTCCATCTTGTTTGGAGGCGGCTCCTTCAAGGTTTTTCCAGTTTTGATGTTTCGGCGACTGTTTGGGCTACGAGGGTTGGATTTTGGAGATTTCAGATTGTGTAGGAAGGTATAATTGGGGTTTTTAGTATGTTCTAAGGCTATATTAAAGTTTCCAAGTGGAAAATTGAGCAGGCTCAATGTTTAATTTGAGCCTGCTCTCTTTTATTGCGCACATATTTGGTTTTAAGGGGTTGTTTGGCTGTGCAGTGTTTTCTGAAGCCGTTTAAAAGCTACTATGAGATGTAATTAAATGTTAGGGACTTAAATAAATGTTTAAAACATTTAATACCATAATGGTTTAAGGGTAGGAGCAATGAACAGGTCAAATAATGGCTATACGTTGCACTATTTTTGCTAGGTTTATATAACTAGAACTTGGCAAAGTTTTTATATATAATTCAATTATATATAACCCTATATTGTTACTGTGTTATAAGTATGGTAAATTAATTATATTTATCTATACTTAGTTGGATTTAAATTGACATTTAACTTGTTTAATATGTATCAATTTATTGGCTCTTTTGGAGGATTTAAGTGCTATGTCTTATTCTAGCTATTTAAATGATTGGAGCATGATATTTAGGTTCTGTAGTGAATACCTAATATTGATATATGTATGAATTTATACCAATGCATATACTGGAGGATGGTTGTTGATTATATAGTGTTGTTTTAATAACTATGCTATATGGAGAATTTGTATGTACCGGTATGGGACGGTGACATACTAGGTATGGATTAGTCAAACACTAAATCCTACCTAATTTGGATTAAGGTATGGATTAACCCTATGAGTTAAGTCCATCACCTACTTGTGTCATATCAATCAAATAATTGAATGACTTAATATGGTTTCAGGATGGATTTGTTTTACATTTATCAAACCACTTTTTAGATGGTTGATATTTTGTAAAAGGAGGACACGGACTTTATATATTTATTATATGTGCCATGGTATGAGCTTGAGTCTCAGGACCATGGTTAGGGTGCGTATATTGCCTAGGATGGATAGCTGGACAGAGGTGTTGTTCCCTGGTAGGTCTAGATACACATGACCACAGTATGTGCGATTTGCATGGTATCTCTATTCAGGCTGAGACAGACCTTTTTGGACTAATGAGCGTCCTATAGTGTGTACTTATACACATATGGACTACTCTAGATATTGTTGAGTCTTTCTAGTATGTATCTGCGTATCGAATTCCTGTTTGGATTGTAGTAGATCAGGACTTGCATGTGGGCCTGACCCACCCTTATATTTTTCAGGTACTCGTCAGTTCCAGGGTTAGAGTTTGTTTGTGCAGAGCAGATACAGACTTTTATTCTACCGACAACGTAGGACTTCTTTCCAGATATTAGATTTGGATTTTATCTTCAGTTTTAATTCCATACATTTTAGGATTCGTTGTATTCTTTACGGTCCTAGTATATCGTACTGATGTCTGATTTTATGTGTTAACAGCATGGTTAACGCAAGAACCAGACGTAACAATCATCGACGAAGGGAGGAGGCACGTAGGCAGCAAGATTTCCTACGGCGTCGGTAGATGGAGGAAGAATAGCAAATGCCTGGGTTTCAGGATGTTGAAGGTCAGTTTCGTAATGAGCAGGAGAAAGTTCAGCAGACCCCGGGTCAGGTCAGAGATCCAGAGATTCCTCCTTACCTCAATGACCTTGTTGCTCGGGCTATAGAGACTGGGGTAACAGCTGCACTTCGGAATCAACCACCGGTTCAGCAGGCACCTATACCAGCACCGGTTGTTCAGACTAATATTTGGGAGACGGCTAAGAGTTCTTTCACCAAGGGGAGTCCACCTGTGTTCTCAGAATCCACCGATGCGAAAGCAGCTCACCAGTGGAAACGGGACATTGAGCGTCATCTTCGCTCGGTTCAGTGCACGGAGGTTCAGAAGCAGATGCTTGCTACCTTCAAGCTGGTTGGGGATGTACTACAGTGGTGGGAGTCCGTTACCACTGTAGAGGAGAGGATGACATTGAGTTATGATCAGTTCAGTACTCGCTTTGATGAGAAATATTTTCCCTATACAGTCAGGGCAGCTATGAAGACTGAGTTTCTAAATCTGCAGCAGGGGAACATAACGGTGGCAGAATATGAGCAGCAGTTCACACGCTTATCTCTGTTTGCTCCGGAGGAGGTGGATACGGAAGAGAAAAAGCGTAATAGTTTTGTGAAGGGACTGATGTGGTCGATTAAGCGAGCTATTATAGGCAGTCCAGCTTACACTACCTATGCTCAGGTGGTAGACGCCGCTTTACAGCAGTATCAGCTGACAGTGGACATCAGACAGGACAAGGGTGAGAAGCGGGGTGATAAAGACTCTGCTAATCGGTTAGTTGAGAAGGGAAATGGAAATGATCATCGACAGAATGACAAGGGCAAGTTCCAGGGACAGCAGCCTTGGAAGAAACACAAGAGTGGCTCAGATGATAACAGGGATGTGTCACCTATTCATGGGCAGCAGAATGGGGGACCACAGACTGGACAAGGTCAGCCTCAGGGACAGGCACCGCAACAGTTGCATTATGGCAGGGTGTACAACCCCATGCCACAGGATAGGCAAGCACCTCAGGCTAGTGAGGGTAAGTTTCCTATTCAAGATTACTAGGACGTGTTTTATGGAGTGCCACACACTCCTTATATTTCAGTCTTTATATTTTTTTTTATCTGGGATGAGGACGAGGGTATTAGTATATCGAAGTTGGGGAATTTAAGTTGTAGCTGGATGCGACTTATTTTGGAGTCACCGAATCATATTGTCGACTGTAAAGATTAAATCCTTCATAATCAGGTTTTTCTTTGGTACGTGTTCAGTGGAGTCATCATAATGAGGCTGAGTCCACTTGAGAATAGGAGGTTGGTAGTCGCTCGCGGTTTTCATAAATTTTGGAAGAAGGTAAGAGCGAATTCCGAGGACGGAATTCCTTTTATTAGGGAGGAAGAACGTAATACCCCTAAATTCAAAAGGATAATTCTGATATTTTTATTAATTATTTTATTGCATTTTTAAATTGTTTAAGTCTGTATTTTCATTAATTGGTGTATTATTTGATTTTATCTGAATTTATTTGAACTACTTGATATTGTTTAATTTTATTGTTATTAGTTGATTTTATTTGAATTAAATGTTTTATTTTTAGTTTTAATTTAATTGTTTTAATTGTTTATTTATTTATTTATGTTAATTGGTTTAATGTGTTTTAAATGCATTAATTGTAACTTAGGGTTTTAGGTTTTATCATAGCCGACATTGTTATAACCTAGGATTACCTATGGGCCGAGTGATATCTGTATGGACTTAGGGTTTCTGTAGAGTCTATATATATATTGTTTATACGTTGATTTAGGGTTACAAATAAAAACCATATTCACCATAATCACGTATACAGTGTGATAGAGAGAAAACAGAGAGAAAGATTGAGAGGAAATACATAGTGAACTTGAGTGATTAAAGGAGGAGTTCGGGACTGAATTAGGAGTAGCAGAGGCTGTTTGATACAACCAAGGTAGCCAAAGAAGATAGAGACAACAGTTGGGGGTTTTTAAACCAAAGTCTCAAAGCAAGTTATGTTCTTCTCTCTCCCGTTAATTCGTGTTCTGTGCATGACTAGTTGGACTCCAGGGATTTAATAAATGCTAAAACGGTTGTAAATAAACATAATAACATGTTTTGTGCATATAGGAATTTATGTTTAATCTCGTGAATTAATTGTTTTGCATGATCTTACTATTCTGTTTTTGTTTTCTTCTATGGGTTACGATTAAGCTTTGATGGTTGAGATTAGGGATGTGACTTGATGCCTTGTAACTAATCTGGGACTGAGTTTGAACTCTAGAACAAATTCTTAGAACATGATTTAGTTGCACTAAATTAAACTGAAATAAATTTCTGTTGGAACTTGCTTAAAATTGGACAACAGAGGTTTTGTAATCGTAGTTTTAAAGCTTGTGTTCCATGCATATTTTAGTTGAATATCAGTGGTTTAATATGTGCTTAGGACTCAGTTTGAACTTAGAACAAAGTTTTAGAAACACCTCAGAGGCTCTGTAATCACCGGAGCTGGAAAAGATGAAGCAGAACGGAAGAGAGGAGGAAGGAGGCGGCTCCAAAATATTTTGGAGTCGGCTCAAAGTCTTTTGGAGGCGGCTCCAAATGAGTTGGAGCCGGCTCTATCTTGTTTAGAGGCGGCTCCTTCAAGGTTTTTCCAGTTTTGATGTTTCGGCGACTGTTTGGGCTACGAGGGTTGGATTTTGGAGATTTCAGATCGTGTAGGAAGGTATATTTGGGGTTTTTAGTATGTTCTAAGGCTATATTAAAGTTTCCAAGTGGAAAATTGAGCAGGCTCAATGTTTAATTTGAGCCTGCTCTCTTTTATTGCGCACATATTTGGTTTTAAGGGGTTGCTTGGCTGTGCAGTGTTTTCTGAAGTCGTTTAAAAGCTACTGTGAGATGTAATTAAATGTTAGGGACTTAAATAAATGTTTAAAACATTTAATACCATAATAGTTTAAGGGTAGGAGCAATGAACAGATCAAATAATGGCTATACGTTGCACTGTTTTTGCTAGGTTTATATAACTGGAACTTGGCAAAGTTTTTATGTATAATTCAATTATATATAACCCTATATTGTTACTGTGTTATAAGTATGGTAAATTAATTATATTTATCTATACTTAGTTGGATTTAAATTGATATTTAACTTGTTTAATATGTATCAATTTATTGGCTGTTTTGGAGGATTCAAGTGCTATGTCTTATTCTAGCTATTTAAATGATTGGAGCATGATATTTAGGTTCTGTAGTGAATACCTAATATTGATATATGTATAAATTTATACCAATGCATATACTGGAGGATGGTTGTTGATTATATAGTGTTGTTTTAATAACTATGCTATATGGAGATTTGTATGTACCGGTATGGGACGGTGACATACTAGGTATGGATTAGTCAAACACTAAATCCTACCTAATTTGGATTAAGGTATGGATTAACCCTATGAGTTAAGTTCATCACCTACTTGTGTCATATCAATCAAATAATTGAATGACTTAATATGGTCTGGATGGATTTGCTTTACATTTATCAAACCACTTTTCAGATGGTTGATATTTTGTAAAAGGAGGACACAGACTTTATATATTTATTATATGTGCCATGGTATGAGCTTGAGTCTCAGGACCATGGTTAGGGTGCGTATATTGCCTAGGATGGATAGCTGGACAGAGGTGTTGTTCCCTGGTAGGTCTAGATACACATGACCACAGTATGTGCGATTTGCATGGTATCTCTATTCAGGCTGAGACAGACCTTTTTGGACTAGTGAGCGTCCTATAGTGTGTACTTATACATATATGGACTACTCTAGATATTGTTGAGTCTTTCTAGTATGTATCTGCGTATCGGATTCCTGTTTGGATTGTAGTAGATCAGGACTTGCATGTGGGCCTGACCCACCCTTATATTTTTCAGGTACTCGTCAGTTCCAGGGTTAGAGTTTGTTCGTGCAGAGCAGATACAGACTTCTATTCTACCGACAACGTAGGACTTCTTTCCAGATATTAGATTTGGATTTTATCTTCAGTTTTACTTCCATGCATTTTGGGATTTTATTAAGGGTTCACTAGAGATGGATTCCCGAGTTGTAAACTTATGGAGTTTGGATTGTCAAGATTTAAATATTTATATTTGAGGATTTATTTTAGTTTCTTTCCACTCATTATATTATTTCTTTAATCATTTTGTATTCCGTGTTCGTTTTAAAATATTAATTGTCTGATATCCCTCGGATTTGGGCTTGGGCCTGATCAACCCGTGTCTCGGATCCGAGGGGTATCACAGGCCCTCCTTGACTTAGGAGCTAGTGTGAATTTAATTCCATACTCAGTTTACTTACAGCTTGGCCTGGGAGATTTAAAGCCGACTTCCATGGTTTTGCAACTTGCCGATAGATCGGTCAAGCATCCACGAGGCATTCTTGAGGATGTTATCATCCAAGTGGATAAATTCTACTTCCCGGTAGACTTCGTGGTTCTTGACACGGAACCGGTCCACGATCCAAAAAAACATATTCCAGTGATCCTTGGTAGGCCATTCTTAGCTACGGCTAATGCATCAATTAATTGCCGAACCGGGGTGATGGACATTGCTTTTGGAAACATATAAGTTAAACTTCATATCTTTCATGCAACTCAACATCCTTCCAATGAGGATGATTGTTTTCTTGTTGATGTCATTGATGAAGTGGTTGAAGAATCTCTCCCCTTCATTCTAAGCAAGGACCCCCTTGAGACTTACATGTCTCATTTTGACTTCTTAAACTTTGATATTGACCAATCCATCTAAGAAGTTAATTCTCTGCTTGATGTCGACGCTATCATGGATTTTTGCCCTTGGAAAATTCCAAGAGAACCGCTTCCTCAGCTTTCCACTACTCCTCCGGTTCCGTCTTTGAAATCTCCACCGCTACTTGAGCTTAAGCCGCTCCCGGCCTATCTCAAGTATGTATTCCTTGGTTCAAATCAAACTCTCCCGGTCATCATTGCATCGGATCTTCTAAAGGACCAAGAAACCAACCTTTTAGCGGTGCTACAAGAGCACAAAGAAGCTATTGGTTGGGCAGTGGCTGACTTGAAGGGAATTGACCCCTCCATCTGTATGCACCGTATTCATATGGAGGATGATGCAAAGCCTACTAGAGAGGTTCAGCGCCAGTTAAATCCTAACATGAAGGAAGTGGTAATGAAGGAAGTAATAAAATTATTAGATGCGGGAATCATCTACCCCATCTCTGATAGCAAGTGGGTAAGCCCCACACAAGTTGTTCCCAATAAATCCGGTCTCACTGTTGTTGAAAATTCAGCGGGTGAGCTCATGCCACAACGAACCACCACTGAATGGCGTGTGTGTATTGATTACCGAAAGCTCAACTCGTCAACTAGGAAAGATCATTTTCCATTACCATTTATTGATCAAATCCTAGAAAGGCTAGCCGGCCAAAGCTACTATTGTTTTCTCGACAGTTATTCCAGCTATAACCAAGTGGCAATCGCCCCTCAAGATCATGAGAAAACAACATTCACATGTCCCTTCGGAACTTTTGAATATCGACGCATGCCTTTTGGGCTATGTAATGCTCCTGCAACGTTTCAAAGATGTATGATGTCCATATTTTCCGATATGGTTGAAAAATTCTTGGAAGTTTTCATGGACGATTTTTCTGTCTCTGGCTCCTCCTTTGATTCTTGTCTCAATAACTTATCTCTTGTACTCCAAAGATGTAAGGAGACAAATCTAATTCTAAGCTGGGAGAAGAGCCATTTTATGGTCCAAGAAGGCATTGTTCTAGGTCATGTCATCTCTAAACGGGGAATCGAGGTAGACAAGGCAAAAGTTTAGTTAATTTCTAATCTTCCTCCTCCGAGTTCCGTCCGTCAAATCCGTTCTTTTCTTGGCCATGCTGGTTTTTATCGCCGCTTCATCAAAGACTTTAGCAAAGTCTCACGGCCCTTGTGCAACCTCTTAGCCAAGGATGTTCCATTCGATTTTGATGAAGCTTGTATGGAAGCTTTCATTAACTTTCGCACCCTCCTCTCATCTGCCCCAATAATGAAACCGCCTAATTGGTCTCTTCCTTTTGAGATTACGTGTGATGCATCCGATTATGTATTAGGCGTGGTTTTGGGCTAACGTATGGACAAGCTCCCATACATCATTTATTACACCAGTCGAACTCTTTCTGATGCTCAATTAAATTACACAACTACTGAAAAAGAGTTGCTAGTTGTAGTTTATGCCTTGGACAAGTTCCGCTCCTATCTTCTAGGTTCCAAGGTCATAGTTTTCTCGAATCATGCCGCCCTTCGGCATTTGTTATCAAAAAAAGAGACCAAACCCCGCTTGATTCGATGGATACTCTTACTTCAAGAGTTCGACATCGAAATTCGGGATAAAAAAGGGGAAGACAATGTTGTCGCCGATCATCTCTCTCGCTTACTCATTGAAAAATCGTCCGATTTCGCTGTTGTCCGTGATTCTTTTTCGGATGAGCAATTCTTCCAGATTTCCCATGCAAATCTTCCATGGTTTACGGATATTGTTAACTACCTTACGGTAGGTAAAATTCCAACTCATTAGTCCAAACAAGAGAAGGACCGGTTCTTTTCCCAAGTCAAGCATTTCTTTTGGGAAGATCCGGAGCTATTCAAATACTACCCGGACCAAATCATCCGGCGATGTATTCCCGAAGTTGAGACTACAAGCATTCTCAATTTCTCTCATACTCTTACTTGTGGAGGCCATTTTAGTGCCAAAAAGACCGCTCACAAAGTTCTTCAAAGCGGATTCTATTGGCCCTCCTTGTTCCGAGATGCATACAATTTCTGTAAATCATGTGAAAGATGCCAAAGGCTCGGATCCATGTCCCAAAGAGACATGATGCCCCTCAATTCCATATTAATAATTGAAATTTTTGATGTGTGGGGAATCGACTTCATGGGACCATTTCCATCTTCTTATGGCTACGAGTACATCCTTGTAGCGGTGGATTATGTTTCCAAATGGGTGGAAGCCGCGGCCATCAGAACCAGTGATCATAAAGTTATGATCGAGTTCATTCAATCTAACATCTTTAGTCATTTTGGTACGCCCCGAGCAATCATCAGCGATGGCGGATCACATTTCAGAAATCGTTATCTTAAATCCGTCCTTTCTAGGTATTCCGTCATCCATAAGGTTGCTACACCTTACCATCCTCAAACGAGTGGTCAAGTAGAGGTGTCTAACCGGCAGATAAAACATATTTTGGAAAAAACGGTTCGACCGGACTGCAAGGATTGGTCACTAAGACTAGACGATGCACTTTGGGCTTACCGGACGGCTTATAAGACACCCATTGGCATGTCGCCATATCGACTTATCTTTGGCAAAGCGTGTCATCTTCCAGTAGAATTAAAGCACCGTGCTTTTTGGGCCATAAAAAGGCTAAATTTTGATCGCAAACAGGCTGGCTTTAATCGTGCTTTGCAACTGAATGAACTTGAGGAAATCCGAAATGATGCATACGAAAATGCCAAAATCTATAAGGCAAAGACTAAAGCTTTTCATGACAAGCACATTGTTAGCAAGTCTTTCGCCCCGGGATAAAAGGTTTGGCTTTTTAATTCCCGCTTGAAACTCTTTCCCGGTAAACTCCGGTCAAGATGGGATGGTCCATACATCGTCACTACTGTCTTCCCTCATGGAGCAATCGAACTCCAAGATCCGGCAAGAGGATCACTCTTTAAAGTTAATGGCTAACGGCTTAAGCCTTGCATTGACGGCATAGTCCCAACCCGAAAAATTGAGGAAGTCCTCTTGACAGACCCAATTTACGAGGATTGATGCCTGTTCTAGCTTCGTTTAGCTATCGACTTTAAATTTAGCACAGCAAGAGAAGCACTTCTTTCTATTTCCAGACTTCTCTACATTTTCATTGCCTGGGCTTTGAAATTTTCTGGTAAATTGCTAAGGAAAGCCAAAATTTAACCGTATCTGAAAGTATCTTAAATTGTGTCCAGCAATTCAAACTGGTTCTCTAAGCTTTCTACAACCCTTGTTTTCATACTTGGAAATTTTCAGCTCCATCCAGCAATTTTATTAGATTGTTGGAATGCTTCACATGTGTATGACCTCTATTTTTTTTAATGCATTATAGGAAAATTTTCTCCAAATTCCATTCATGCATTGAAGAGATGTTGGCAAATTGGCAATTTCAGTCATTTCACCCAAGCTTTGCTCCCTGGTCAAATTTCGAGCACTCAAAGTCCAAGCTTCAAGCCCTTGAAACTTCCATTTTTCAGTTCAGAGCCTACTGTCTCAAGTTCGAGCGCTCGAAGTGCACACTTCGAGAGCTCGAAAGTCCATCGAAGCTCACTACCTCAACTTCAAGCGCTCAAAACTCACTGCCTCAAGTTCGAGCACTCGAAGGCCTAACTTCGAGCGCTCGAACCCCCCTTCCCCAGTTTTTAAATCTGATCTCTCCCTCTCCAGCGTCTTTCTAGCTCCCTAACCCACGACCTCCTTGATTCATTTCACCTCCCTAACTTCTCGTCCTCTTCCTCTTCCTCATTTCTTCATCTCTAACCTTCTCCCATCTCCATCACTCTCTCATCCACATCACCACCACTTACTACCAAGCACAAGGGGCCTTTGGTTAATTTTTGGGTAAGTTTCTTCTTTCTCTTTCTCTTTCACATTTTTGGTATAAATGGAGGATGGGATTGATTGTGTAAAGGTGTAGTATGTGTTTGCGGCTTGTATATAGTCAATTGTAGGTAAAAATTTTTGGGTTTTCAAGCACCATTCACTGTCTTTGCCTCTAATTTTTGCAAAGTGCACACCACCTGCTCGACAAAATTCCTGAACCAACTTCATCTCTCTAAATGGCACCGCTTTTGGCATTATTTTGTTATCCGTTTTAAACTTGTGGCTAATGTGTGCATATTTGTGTTTTGTATGGATTTTTTTTTATTTTTCAATAAAATTCATGTTAGTGTTATCATTTCTGTTTTGGTTTTTCTTAAGAGACCTATGCTTTTACAAGTGTGTATTAGTTGTGTTTTGACAGTTCTTCATGTCCAAGTTTAGGGGAAGATCATTTTGGCATTTCTTCACGGGATTGCATGCGGCTACAATGCTGGAGTTGCCTCACTCACTTGGTATTATTGTTCCTCTCACCCTCTATGCTCTTTATTTATACATCTTTGTCTTCACACATTGAGGACAATGTGTTATTCAAGTTTGGGGGTATAGTGTAGGGTATTGTGTATTGTATAGTGTCTACATTTGCTATTTTGTTCAAATAGATTGGTATAAAACTGAAAATTTAAAAAAAAAAAAAAAGGAAGAAATGATTTTATAGTCTTGGAACTTGTTGGCGATTGAAGCATGCGTTGATTACTTTGTGTATAGGGGTAAATGATAGTTATGAAATGATGAAAATTTGAAATGAACATGTGGATTCAAAATGGTTTGTATAAATACTTCAATTAGATTATTTTCGAGTATCACTCTCTTCTATGCTTCACATTTCACATATGCACACCGGAAACTTAATTGTGAGGCATGCAACCCGATTTACCTTGACCATGACTTTGTTGATTTGAATTGATGACCCTAATGAATGGATATCTTTGGCATTGAAATATATATATATATATATATATATATATATATATAGTTAGATAAGGATAATGGCCAGTTTAAGTTCGTAACCTTGCAAACTCGAGTTATTAAGCCTTAGGAGTGTTTTTACATTTAACACCCTAAAGCCATCTGGTTTGGGAGTTGTTGGCCTAACACTTGCTACATGGGTTAGTTAGAAAGCTTAAAGGACTTAGGTATTGCACGGTCATTCGCGAAATAAAAATAAATAAATATGGTTCGTTGGAGTTTGTAGCCTTTCCAACTCGAGTTATTAAGCCCTTGGAGTGTCCTTACACTTAGCACCCTAAAGCCATTAGGTTTGGGAGTTACTGGCCTAACACTTGCTACATGGGTTGGTTAGAAAGCTTAAGGGACTTCGGTATTGCACAACCATAATATGTATCATCTGAAAAAAAAAAAAAACAACAACAACAACAAAAAGTTGTATGGTGAATAAATTCATGCCTTAAAGACCTCATTCAAAAGGAAAATTCAATGATTTGAAGATTTGTGTTATGAAATTGGAAAAAGAAGGTAAAAGCCACATGTTGGGAATTCGGTTCACTTTTACTGAAGCTAGAGTTGATTTCTATTATAGATATGACAATTGAAGTATTTATATGGACCATGATGTTGATGCATGAGAATTGAAAGTTGTTTTCCCATTTTGTATATCAAGGCCTCATATACACACGGTAATCTTCATAATGATTCCATCTCTAATGTTATCTATGTTCCAAGTTTGAAGATGAGCTTTGTGCAACTTTATGCACCATGTTTGATGTTTGTGGGTAATATTTCTGTTAAACCCTCACGAGACTTCACTCGTCCTCTAGGGATGCCTAGGGGTTTAAAAGGCTTGTTGCATATGCTAAATGCAACCATCACTCCCACGAAAGAGGAGATTTGTTGTCATTTCATTAAGTGTTTTCATTCTAGTTTTGCTAAGGGACTAGCAAAATGTAAGTTTGGGGGTGTGATAAGCGCCGAATATTGCATATTGAAGCGCCCTTATTTGCATTAGTTAAGTCCATTATTTGATTATTTTATATAGATTAGCTTCATTTGCATGCTTTTGTTTATTTTCAGGTTGGTTCCCCAAAGAGAGTTAAAAGAGATGCTTTGACGAGTTCTTAAAGAATTAAAGCACGCCGTTGCCAAGGACCTTCATTTTGGCCAACATTAATGATCTATGGGACTCATGACGCTCTATACAAAAAGTTCTAAGAAGAATTACTGCATCTTCAGGCCGAGCCAAATCATTTCAGGTTACAAGTAGCAAATTGGTGCAAGGCTGTAACAGCGCGGGCGCCGGTTCATTTTCCATCAGACTTTGGCCTCCAATTATGACCCTTTGTATATGCGAATTTGGTCTTTAGTAAAACATGAAATATGAAGGACTATGAGTCATATTTCCATAGACATAAAGTTTACCTCATTTGGAGTTCAGAGCAAAGAGTTATGTCATTTTTACCAAAGGTGCGTAGAACAGCCTGGCAGCAGTGAAGTTCGACTTTCCTCTTCATTTTAGACCTACCAAACTTAAGAACTGGACTTCTATTAAAACATGACATACTTAGAGCTTTGAATTTTCTTTCCAAATCTTCAAACGGTTCATCATTTGGAGTTCGGAACAGAAAGTTATGGCCATTTTACCAAAGCATCTCAAAGCTGAGTAAGTTGACTTCGAGCGCTCAAAGGGCTTATTTCGAGTGCTCGAACTTTGGGCAGAATGCTCTTCGAAATTCCATCACTTCAGTCCACTTGCTCCTTGATTTCCTCATTTATGATTTCCATCTTTATGGGTTGGTTGGAGATGTCTTTTGGGGAGAGTTGAGCCTCGTTTGGTAGAGAAGATGTCTACACAAAGGAGGGGAACCACATAAACAATATCATATCTCATCTTTACAAGATTTGTGGAGAGAGAAAGAGGGGGAAAAAGATAGAGTTCGTGAAGCCAAGGAAAGGGAGCTCGAAAATGGAGGTTGCAACCAAGCTTCTTCCTTCTTCTAAAGCTTCCATGGGTAACTAATCCTCCATCTAGGGAGGTGATGAGGCCCGCCCCTCCCTTGTAAGCATGTTCTAATTTAGGCTATATTTTGGAGATTACAATGTATATTCTTTGGTCTTTTCATGGTCTAGAGCATTTTGCCTTTTGTAATGGATCTTCATCTATTTAAATGATTAATTTTGAGTCAATTATCTATCTTTAATGGTTTATTCTTTTAATCATGTTGCTTGCACTCTCATGGTGACAATGGTAATGAGATCATGGAATTATTTTAATGGCATGGAGTTGGAGGACTTTGATAGATCATTGCTTAGGTGAAATCTTTGATGATTTATGCTTATTTCTTACCTTCATGTTCTTCATCATTTTATCTAGGGCTTGATAGTCTTTCATTCAAGTAAATGTGGTTAAGCTACACCTTAGTTAGGTAGTCTAAACATGTTCACCTTTGATGGATCATGCTTGCTTGAGATTTAATGAGCTTCTTGAGGATATTATAGCGACCAAGTGTGCTATGTATCATGACCATATATATATTGTTTTTCCCCCAATTTAGCTCTAATCTAGCATGTGTATAGGGATGGAGGCGGATTCACTTCCCTAGTCCTCTTTACTTGTATTTTATCTCCCTTAAACTCTTGTAAACTTTTACTTTATGCACTTTAATTTCATAGCTTAAGTGACAACCAACAAATCCTCTATGAACACCTCTATCATTCTAAAAAGACTCTAGACATTTAGGTTGCCATAGATTAGCGCAGTCCCAGTGGTTCGACTTACCCGACCAATAGCCCTATTTTACAATGATTCGTGCTATTGCGAAGGTTGATTTATAATTGTAATCGACTCAACCGATCAAGTGAAGAAATTCATTTGGAACAACCTGATATGCAGATTCGGAATCCCAAAATCCATCATCATGGACAACGGGCTGAATCTGGATAATCAATACATTCAACGTTTCTTCGACAAGTACGGTATCAACCAGAAAGTGTCAGCTGCATACCACCCCCAAGGCAATGAGCAAGCGGAGATAACCAACAGAACGATCTTTGCCTGTATCAAAAAGAAGCTTGAAGATAAAAAAAGGGAAGTGGTTAGAAGAATTGCCAAATGTCCTATGGGCATACAGAACCACCCCGAGACATCCCATTGGTGAAACCCCTTTCTCTCTAGCTTAAGGCACCGGGGCCGTAATCCCCACCGAAGTAGTGGCACTTGTAATACACCTAATTTTAAAAAGGATAGTCCTGGTATTTTAATAAATTATTTGAGTGTATTTTTATTTGTTAATTGTTTATATGTGTTTATTATTTGTTTTTAATTGCTTTAGTTGAGTTATTTGAGATTATTTGCATTTTGTGACTTATTCGATTTAACTGCATTTAGTTTTGTCATTTAATTAATTATTGTTGTTACATTGAACTACTTGATAAATTGTTTGTTTTAAAATTGAATTATTTGTTAATTGTTAAATCTGAATAGGTTAATTATGTAAATACGTTAACTAAGGTTTTAAATATGTTTCAGTTAGGGTTTTTCTTGGAGCCGTCATACAAGTATCTAACGTGTATGTGACTTAAGTTTATGGAATGACTCTAGTTTAATTAGGGTTTCTGCCTTAGCTCAAGTTTAATTAGGGTTTTCTAAGGGCCTATATATATACGTGTATGAGTTTCACTAAGGGTTTGGAGAACCCTATTCACGGCACAGTGAAAAAACAACGTAACAGAGAGAGAGTTGAAAGAACAGAGGCAATCGTAAGAGCTACCAAGGACAAGAACAGAGAGGATCAAAGGAGGGTTATGGTGGATTAAATCACACCCATAAGAGGCTTGAAGGAAGTTAGTAGTTGCTGGAAACTTAGAGACGATGCTGGGATTTCATAACTGAAATCACAGGCAAGTTCTTCTCTTTCTCCTTCTCTTTGGCTCGTATTCTATGCACCTAGATAATCTCTAGTGTTTAATCAATCAGTAACTAGAATTTACATGATTAATATATGTTATATTAATGATCTATTTCTGTTGAAATCAAAACTGTTACAATTTCTATATGTCTCGTTCCAGTTGTTTTTTCTGTAAGCATGTTAACTCTGTTGCAACTTTAGACTTCGTAATTGATTTCAAATACTGCAAATGAACCATGGGGATGTTACTGGGATGAGATAAGATCTTTAGGTTCAGTGGTGAAGAGGAACAGAGGGGTTGGAAGAGAACTAAAATTTCTTAAATTAGTTTTCAGTATTGTTCTTCAAGCATACTAGTTTAATGGCTTTGTTTAATCTCTGTATTTGGTTTCAAATTATTGTAATCAAATCTTAGGGATGACACTAGGCTTAAATAAGACTCTTGGATTAGTTTTAAAACCAAACAGAAAGGTTACAACTGGCCAGAGTTGGAACAGAGGTCAGAACGAAGCTGAAACGGAGAGAAAGCTCACTGGGGAAAGAGAGCCGGCTCTGGAATGCCAAGAGCTGGCTCCCACCTATTTAGAGCCGGCTCCAAGGTGGTGTTAGAGCCGGCTCTATGCTGATTTGGAGCCTGCTCTATTTTTCAAGAGCAGGCTCTTTCATTTTTGATGCGTATAGTGACTTTTTGGCTACTGTTTGGGCACTTGGGGTTCTTGAATAGTTTTAAAACTTTAATGGGCTTTTAAATAATTAATTTAAGATGTAATCAAGGTCTTGAATTGCATAAAATACCCTCTTTGTATTAGTGGAATTTACAGTGCGCTATTTAACAACTTTGCGTACGGTTAACGGCTAGAAGGAAATTTATTGTCTAATTTTGATTTGACAATTTAAGGTGCTATAATATGAATCTAAATTAAATTTTAGATGTATGATGGAGTCTTTTAATTAACAAATTAGACTTGTAGCATAGTGTGGCTCTGTGCTAAAAGATTAAACCGAATATAAGTATACATCTTAGCACGCTGTTACCGGATAGAAATAATTAAATTGCTTAAATTAAATTAGTAATTTAATGGACTATAATATGATTATAGAATTTATTTTAAATAAATGATAGAGTCATTGACATATTAGATTTGATCTATGCATGCTTTGGATGTTAGTTATTGAATTATTAAATCGTTCCTGCATCTACATGGTTAAATGCTTGGATTTAAATTGCTGAAATATTAAATACTTTTCTGCAATTATTTGGATTTTGGTTTTGGATTGTAAATTGCTAAACTGTTATGTACCTGTTGTAATTTACATGGATACAGAAGATTGTATGCACCGGTATAGGACAGTGGCATACTAGGGGCGGTTTAGCTCAAAACGCATAAACTTAACCTAATGGATTAATGGAATGGATTAAAAGATATTGAATCCTAATTTTAACTTAGTCAGATCAACTGTAACTAAGTTGGATGACTTCCTGGATTAATGGATTGTAGTTCAGTCATATCAACTGAATAAGTTAAGTGACTAACTAGTTTGTATATTGTATGTCAGCTCAATGAATATTTGAATGACATACCCTGGTTTTGGACAGACTTTATATATATGTTTATGGTACCACGAGATGAGCTTGAGTCTCGGACTCTTTGGTTAGGGTGCGTATATGTAGTGGATGCGTTGTTGGTTATAATAGGTTGAGGTGTACCCTGTTAGGTCTAGGTACTTTTGCTCACCTTTGGGTACGTTTTCGCATGTTGCGTTCTATTCAGGTTGAGACCCATATTATAGACCAGTGAATGTCCTTTAGTGTGGATATATTTATATGTATGGACTAGATAGATATTGTGAGGTGTCTACGGTGTATCTACGTATCGGGTCACTGTATGGATTGCAATTAGATTAGAAATTGCTTGTGGGCCTGACCCACTCGTTTATTATTCTTTTCTGGTAACGGACGGTTCCAGTCTCAAGCTTGATCGTGTTAAGCAGGGACTCTCATTCATTCTACCGATGATGTAGGACTTCACTTCATGATTTAGTTTTGGAATATCTTTACTTTCAGTTACTCAGTTTCAGTTGGAGTTTGGTTTAGGGGTCCACTAGTTGGATTCCCAAGTTGTAACCTTGAAGGTTTTTGGAGGATTAATTTATTATTTATCATTGGAGGATTTTATATTTAAATTCTTTATTTTTCTATTCTGTGTTCGATTTAAAATACTTTAATTGTTTGATATCCTTTGGGTTTGGGCCTAGGCCTGATCAACCCGTGTCTCAGATCCGAGGGGTATCATAGCTGGTATCAGAGCACTCCAGGTTTAAGTGTCTCTAGGACGTTTCGTATTAAGACTTCCGCGTAGCGTTTTCTTTTGAATAGAGCTTATGTTTAGGAATCGTTGAATTCTTTTACGGTTCGTTTAAACTCATACTGATGTTTGTCTTTCTATGTTAACAACATGGTTAACACTAGAAGAGGACATAATATGAATAGTTGACAGAGGAGAGCAGCACGTAGACAGCAGGAACGTCTACAACGTCGACAAATGGAGGAAGAGTAGCAAATGCCAGGGTTTTAGGAGGAGCAGGAGGAAGTTCAACAGGCTCAGGGTCAGGTCAGAGATCCAGAGATTCCTCCACACCTCAATGACCTTGTTACTCGGGCTATAGAGGCTGGGGTAATAGCTGTACTCTGGAACCAACCACAGGTTCAGCAGGTACCTGTACCAGCACCAGTGGTTCAGACGGATTCTTAGGAAAAGGCTAGGAGCTCTTTCACAAAGGTGAGTCCACCAGTGTTCTCAGGCTCCACCGATACGAAAGCAGCTCACCAGTGGAAACAGGACATTGAGGGTCATCTTCGTTTGGTTTAGTGCACGGAGGTGCAGAAGCAGATACTTGTTACTTTCAAGTTAGTTGGGGATGCACTACAGTGGTGGGAGTCGGTTACCACCCCAGAGGAGAGGATGACATTGACTTATGATGAGTTCAGTGCTCGCTTTGACGAGAAATATTTTCCCTGTGCAGTCAAGGCAGCTATAAAGACCGAGTTTCTTAATCTACAGTACGGGAACATGACAGTGGCGGAGTATGAGTAGCAATTTACGCGCTTATCACTTTTTGCTCTGGATGAGGTGGATATAGAGGAAAAGAAGCGGAATAGTTTCGTCAAAGGACTGATGTGGTCTATTAAGCAAGCTATCACAGGGAGTCCAGCTTATACTACATTTGCTCAGGTGGTAGACGCTGTTCTACAGCAGTATCAGTTGACTGTGGATATCAAACAGGCTCATGGTGAGAGGCGGGGTGATAAAGACTCTACTAATCAGTCAGCTGAAAAGGGGAACAACAATGGTCACCGACAGAATGACAAGGGTAAGTTCCAGGGACAATAGCCTTAGAAATAGCACAAGGGTGGTTCAGATGCTCACAAGAATGGGACACCTATTCAAAGGTAGCAGAATGGGGGACTACAGGCAGGACAAGGTCAGCCACCAGTTAATCGACGGAGGAGGCCATTTGGTACTTTCCAGGGTAGTTGCTACACTTGTAGGGAGTATGGCTATACCTCAAGGCAGTGCCTTATAACAGGATAGGGACATGGACAGTATGTGCAGCAAGGACAGAGGGTGCAAGTATCTTTACCAGTTCCACAGGTTCCACGGATTCAGGAACAGACACATCTGGCTTTACCGGCACCGCCGCAGACTCAGGGACAGGCACCAAAGCAGTTGCACTATGGCAGGGTGTATAACCCCATGCTGCAGGATGTTCAGGCACCTTAGGCTGTTGAGGTTAAGTTTCCTATTCATGGCTTATATGGATGTGTTTTGTTTGATACGGGTGCTACACACTCATTTGTAGCTAGGATTTTAGTTACTTTATCTGGGATAAGGACGAGGGTATGCACTAGATCTCAAGGTATTTCTACACCGTTGGGCGATACGGCCATTTTACATGAGAGTGATGGGCCTGTGACACTAGATATTGGTAGACTCAGATTTTTAGCCAATCTATTGGTCCTGGACATGCACACTTATGATGTGATACTTGGGATGGATTGGTTATCTCACTACTATGCCCAAGTTAATTATTTTGATAGGTCTATTTTGTTTACCATACTTGGTCAGGATATGTATGTTGTAGCTATGCCACGTAATAAGGGGGCGGAAGCACCTATTTGTTCCATGTGGAGGAGGAACCGGAGGAGGAGGTTACTGTGTCATTGGATCGTATACCGATTGTACAGGACTTTCTGGATGTATTTCAGGAGATTCCAGGGTTGCCACCTAATCGCAAGATCGATTTTGTTATTGGCTTAGCTCCAGTCGCTACGCCTATTGCTAGGGTACCATACAGGATGGCACCAGTAGAGATGAGAGAGCTGAGGGATCGAATTCAGCAATTACTCAGCCAGGGTATCATTCGTAGGAGTACATCACCTTGGGGAGCACCGGTTCTATTTGTAAAGAAGAAGGATGGTTCACTTTGGCTGTGTATTGATTATAGGGAGTTGAATAAGGTTACTATTCGTAATAAGTATCCTTTACCCAGGATTGATGATCTTTTTGATCAGTTAAGGGGAGCCACATACTTCTCCAAGATTGATCTACATTCTGGGTATTATCAGCTGAGAGTTAGGGAGCAGGATGTTCCTAAGACCGTGATTCTCACGAGATATGGTTCTTATAAGTTTTGTGTCATGCCGTTTGGGACAACTAACGCACTAGCAGTGTTCATGGACTTAATGAACAGAGTCTTCAAGGCTTATTTGGATCAGTTTGTCATTATTTTCATTGATGATATCTTGATCTATTCTAGGTTTGAGGACGATCATGCGAGACATCTTTGGATGGTGTTGCAGACGCTTCGTGAGCACCAGTTGTATGCTAAGTTCGAGAAATGTGAATTTTGGCAGCGGGAAGTGAAATTTCTGGGTCATGTGGTGTCAGAAAGGGGAATAGCGGTGGATCTAGCCAAGGTTTCAACAGTGGTTGAGTGGGGACAACCTACTTTACCTACCGAGATTCGAAGTTTTCTCGGTTTGGCAGGATATTACAGGAGGTTCATCCAGGGATTCTCTAAGATAGTGGAACCACTCACTCATTTGACTAAGAAGGGTGTACGGTTCGTGTGGGATGAACATTGTCAGAAAGCTTTTGATGAGCTGAAGACTAAGTTGACTTCTGTACCGATTTTATCTACCCCACAGAGCGGAATAGAGTATCTGGTTTACACAGATGCTTCATTGCAGGGTCTTGGATGTGTTTTAATGCAGGAGGAGTGACCGATTTCGTATGGATCTCGGAAGCTTAAGCCTCACGAGCTTAATTATCCAACACATGATTTGGAGTTGGCAGCTGTGGTCTTTGCCTTACGTATTTGGAGGCATTATCTGTTGGGTGAGTCCTTCAGATTATTCAGTGATCACAAGAGTCTGCAGTACTTGTTCACTCAGTGGGAGTTGAATATGAGACAGCGCAGGTGGTTGGAGTTTGTGAAAGACTATCACTTTTCTATACAGTACCATCCAGGGAAAGCGAATGTGGTGGCGGATGCACTCAGTCGCCGACCTGTTGGTAGTCTTTTTGCTCTATTCACTACTGAGTGGAATGTATTGAAGAAGGTGGATGAGTTATCAGATGCTTTTATGGCTTGCATGGTGGTTACACCTTCCATCATTCGCAAGGTTCTGAAAACTCAACTCACGGATCAACAGTGCATGGACAAGGTTATAGAGATAGCTTTTGGGGAAGTTTTATTTTACTATATTGGGACTGACGGAGGCTTGCGGTATAAGGGACGCTTAGTAGTACCTTCTGCTGATGATTTGAGGAAGGATGTGATGACTGAGACTCATCACTCTGAGTTTTCGGTTCATCCAGGAGGGGATAAGATGTATCAAGATATGAAGAGGCAGTTTTGGTGGGCTGGTATGAAGAGGGACATTGCTCTTTTTGTTTCTCAGTGTAGTACTTGTTAGATGGTTAAGATTGATCATCAAAGGCCGCCAGGAGCTCTACAGCCACTACCGATTTCAGAGTAGAAATGGGAGAGCATATCTATGGATTTTGTGAAGGGATTGCCGAATTCTTTCAAGGGTCATAACTCCATTTGGGTCATTATGGATAGGTTGACCAAATCAGCGCATTTCTTACCTATTTGCACTGACTACACCTCGGAGCAGTTGGCGAGGCTTTACATTTCAGAAATTGTGAAGCTACATGGTATTCCATTGTCTATTATATGAGATAGGGATTCGAACTTTGTGTCTGGCTTTTGGAAGAGTTTTCAGCAGGCTTTGGGTACAAAATTGCACCGTAGCACTGCCTATCATCCTCAGACTGATGGACAGACTGAGAGGGTTAATCAGATCATGGAAGATATGCTACGGTCGTATGTTCTTGACTTCAAGGGACACTGGGAAGATTATTTGCCACTTGTGGGGTTTGCTTATAATAATAGTTTCCAAAAGACTGTTATTATGGCACCATTTGAGGCATTGTACGGTCAACCATGTCGATCGCCTGTTTGTTGGATGGAGGTTGGCGAGAGCAGATTCTTGGGTCCTGAGTTTATTAAGGATACCTCTGAGAAGATAGCTCTTATTCGAGATCACATGCGTACTGCTCAGAATAGGTAGAAGAGTTATGCTGATCGGCGTACTCGTGCTTTGGAGTTTACGGTTGGGGATCAAGTTCTACTAAAAGTGTCTCCTATGAAAGGAGTTACGCACTTTGGGAAGAAAGGAAAGTTGTCCCCGTGGTTTGTCGGTCCATTCATGATTATGGATCGCATTGGAGCTGTCGCGTATCGGTTGGCACTTCCGGATAATTTGGATTGCGTCCATAATGTGTTCCATGTTTCCATGTTGCAAAAATTTCTGTGAGATGAAGATCGGTATCAGCATATCGATGTTGAGGAGATTGAGTTGCAGCCGGATGCAACTTATTTGGAGCCACCATGTCGTATTGTCAACCGTCGGGATCAAATCCTTCGTAACAAGGTTATCCCTTTAGTTCGTGTGCAGTGGAGTCATCACAATGAGGCTGAATCCACTTGGGAACGGGAGGATGTCATTCGCTCATAGTTTCCTGAAATATTGGAAGAAGGTAAGAGCGAATTCTAAGGACGGAATTCCTTTTGTTAGGGGGGAAGAATGTAATACCCCTAATTTTAAAAAGGATAGTCCTGGTATTTTAACAAATTATTTGAGTGTATTTTTGCTTGTTAATTGTTTATTTGTGTTTATTATTTGCTTTTAATTGCTTTAGTTGAGTTATTTGAGATTATTTGCATTTTGTGACTTATTTGATTTAATTGCATTTAGTTTTGTCACTTAATTAATTATTGTTGTTACATTGAACTACTTGATAAATTGTTTGTTTTAAAATTGAATTATTTGGTAATTGTTAAATTTGAATAGGTTAATTATGTAAATACGTTAACTAAGGTTTTAAATATGTTTCAGTTAAGGTTTTTCTTGGAGTCGTCATACAAGTATCTAACGTGTATGTGACTTAAGTTTATGGGCTGACTCTAGTTTAATTAGGGTTTCTGCATTAGCTCGAGTTTAATTAGGGTTTTCTAAGGGCCTATATATATATGTGTATGAGTTTCACTAAGGGTTTGGAGAACCTTATTCACGGCACAGTGAAAATACAACGTAACAGAGAGAGAGTTAAGAGAACAGAGGCAATCGTAAGAGCTACCAAGGACAAGAATGGAGAGGATCAAAGGAGGGTTGTGGTGGATTAAATCACACCCATAGGAGGCTTAAAGGAAATTAGTAGTTGCTGGAAACTTAGAGACGACGCTGGGATTTCATAACTGAAATCACATGCAAGTTCTTCTTTTTCTCTTTCTCTTTGGCTCGTGTTCTATGCACCTAGATAATCTCTAGGGTTTAATCAATCAGCAACTGGAATTTACATGTTTAATATATGTTATATTAATGATCTGTTTGTGTTGAAATCAAAACTGTTACAATTTCTATATGTCTCGTTCTAGTTATTTTTTCTGTAAGCAGGTTAACTCTGTTGCAACTTTAGACTTTGTAATTGATTTCAACTACTGCAAACGAACCATGGGGATGTTACTGGGATGAGATAAGATCTTTAGGTTCAGTGGTGAAGAGGAACAGAGGGGTTGGAAGAGAACTAAAATTTCTTAAATTAGTTTTCAGTGTTGTTCTTCAAGCATATTAGTTTAATGGCTTTGTTTAATCTCTGTAATTGGTTTCAAATTATTATAATCAAATCTTGGGGATGATACTAGGCTTAAATAAGACTCTTAGATTAGTTTTAAAACCAAACAGAAAGGTTGCAACTGGCCGGAGTTGGAACAGAGGTCAGAATGAAGCTGAAACGGAGAGAAAGCTCATAGGGGAAAGAGAGCCGGCTCTAGAATGCCAAGAGCCGGCTCCCACTTGTTTAGAGCCAACTCCATGGTGGTGTTAGAGCCGGCTCTATGCTGATTTGGAGCCTGCTCTATTTTTTAAGAGCAGGTTCTTTCATTTTTGATGCGTATAGTGACTTTTTGGCTACTGTTTGGGCACTTGGGGTTCTTGAATAGTTTTAAAACTTTAATGGGCTTTTCAATAATTAATTTAAGATGTAATCAAGGTCTTGAATTGCATAAAATACCCTCTTTGTATTAGTGGAATTAACAGTGCGCTATTTAACAACTTTGCGTACGGTTAACGGCTGGAAGGAAATTTATTGTCTAATTTTGATTTGACAATTTAAGGTGCTATAATATGAATCTAAATTAAATTTTAGATGTATGATGGAGTCTTCTAATTAAAAAATTAGACTTGTAGCATAGTGTGGCTCTGTGCTAAAAGATTAAACCAAATATAAGTATACATCTTAGCACGCTGTTACCGGATAGAAAGAATTAAATTGCTTAAATTAAATTAGTAATTTAATGGACTATAATATGATTATAGAATTTATTTTAAATAAATGATAGAGTCATTAACAATTAGATTTGATCTATGCATGCTCTGGATGTTAGTTGTTGAATTATTAAATCGTTCCTGCTATTACATGGTTAAATGCTTGGATTTAAATTGCTGAAATATTAAATACTTTTATGCAAATATTTGGATTTTGGTTTTAGATTGTAAATTCCTAAACTGTTATGTGCCTGTTGTAATTTACATGGATACAGTGGATTATATTGTAATACCCCTACTTTAAAAAGGGATAAAATTGGAATTTAAGTGTTATTTTATGCGCATTTTTTTTTTATTTTATTTATTAATTTTATGATTAAGTGCTTATGTGGCAAATTGTTTATTTGTATGTATTAATTGATTTATTTGTTAATTATTTATTTGCGTTTATTATTTTGGTTTAATTGCCTTAGTTGAATTATTTGAAATTATTTGCATTAATTGACTTAGGTGGATTATTTGATTTAATTGATTTATTTTAATGATTTAAGTAGGATAGTAAGTTATAAAGTATTTTTTTTTAAGATACGGTAATTATTTAGGGTCTTCTTTGAGACGTTTTAGGTGTTTGATATATAGAACTTGGATGACTTATGGGCCGACTAGGAATAAGATTAGGGCTCTGTCTCTAATATCATAAGGATTAGGGTTTTAGGATTAAGTCTATAAATATAACCGTTATGCTGTAACCTAGGGTTTAATTGCACAAAAATGTGAAGAGAGTTTTGTAATTAAAAACAGAGGGTAGAAGGAACAGAGCACTGTATGGGTGGCAAGGAGAAGAATAGTGGGGACCAAGGTGGGATTTTGGTGGATTATTTCCAGAGCACTAGGAGGCTTTACAGTGGTTCGTGTTGCCGGAACAGTGGACACGACGCCGAGATTTCATAATTGAAATCACAGGCAAGTTCTATTCTTCCTCTCTCCCGGTTGGCCTGTGTTCTGTGCATCCTTAGACTGTCTCTAGGAACTAATTAATCATTAACTGAGTTTTACATGTTTATTACATGCTATATTGAAAAACCGTATGTGTTTATTGGACCGTCTCTTATCTGTGAACACTTATCTGCAAAACAATTCTAGCGAGTATGTTGTATCATCTCTGTCTTGGCATAAAACTTCCACTGTTTTGGTGTTGTTTTTGAATCTTACTATATCAAACCATGATCTCAATTAATACTAGATGAAATTTAGGAACTATATGTTCAAATCTGAAAAAGAATAGTAAGGTTGAAGAGTCTAGGTGGACGCAAATGGTCGGACAACGGAGCTGGAGGAGATCAGAGGCTTAGAGGGATGAAGAGCCAGCTCTGGGAATTGAAGAACCGGCTCCCATCATTCAAAAAGCTGGCTCCAAGAAGGCATGGAGCCGGTTCCATGCTTGCAAAGAACCTGCTCTTTGCATTCTAAGAGCAGGCTCTCACCCATTTTAATGATTTTTGCGTTTTTATTTATTTTCCTTGTACTGGTTGGATGGTTTAAGTATGTCTGATGGTTTAGGAGTATACTGAGAATTCTTAAGCACTAGTTTATGTGGGTTTAACATCCTGTATGGTCTAAATTATACTTGTAAGCTAATAGGTTTTAATTGGTAGGAAAATAAACAACCTTGCGTATGTTTAACGGATGGAAGAGAATCAAGTGTTTGACTTGGTTTTAGCAAATTAGCAGGTTATAGCATAATTATAAAATCCTTAGATTCAATATATAAGAGGAACAGAGGGGTTGGAATGGAACTGTCGTTGCAATATAGTTTTAGTTTGTTACCAAAACATGTTTAGTTCGGAAACAAATTTAATCTAGTAATTGATTCCAGTTGTTGTTCTTAAATCATTGGGATGATATTTGGTATTAATAAGACCCTTAGGATCAGTTTTGGAGACCAATTGAAGGGTAGAAACAGGCCGGAGAAGAAAAGAGAAGGCTCTGTAATTTGAAGGAAAGGGCTCTATGTTAAAAGAGAAGGCTCTTTGATTTAAAAGAGAGGGCTCTTTAGTTAAGTTACATTTGGTTTAGAAAAGAGAAGGCTCTGTAATTTGAAGGAGAGGGCTCCATGCATAAAAAAAGGCTCTAAGAGCCTGCTCCTTAGAAACTTTGAGCAGGCTCTTTTCTGAAATTCATTTTTGATTTATTTTTTTAAGGCGTAAAAACTTTACTGTTGGAGCACTTGGGTTCATGAACAGTTTTGAAACATTAATGGGGGTTTTCAATAATTATTCTAAGATGTAATTAAGGTCTTGAATGACATAAAATACCCTCTTTATATTAATGGAATTAATAGTGTGCTATTTAACCCCTACGCGTCGGTTAACGGCTGGAAGGAAATTAATTGTCTAGTTTTAATTTGACAATTTAAGGTGTTATATAATGATTCTAAATTAAGTTTAAAAGCACAGTTAAGTCTTTTAAATTAATAGATTGGACTTAGGGCATAGTGCATGGCTCTGGCTAAACGATAAAACAGAATATAAGTATACAACTCAGTACCCTATTGTCGGATGGAAGGAATTAAATTGCTTAAATTAATTTAGTAATTTATTGGACTATAATATGATTATAGAATTTATTCTAAATGCATGATAGAGTCATTGGTATATTAGAGGTGATCTACGCATTCTCTGGATGTTAGTTGCTGAATTATTAATTGCTTCTTGCAATTATATGGTTTAACGCTTGGATTTAAATTGCTGAAACATTTAAAAATCTTCTGTAATTAATTGGATATTGGTTTTGGATTTTAAATTGCTGTACTATCATTCATAGTCTGTAATTTACATGGTTTTGGTTTTAAGTTGTTGAAATACTAAATACTATTCTGCAACGATATGGATGGTTGGTTTTGGACTATAAATTATGCGCTTATTATTTATGCCTTGTAATTTACCTGGATATGGAGGATTGTATGCACCGGTATGGGACGGTGGCATACTAGGTACGGTTTAGCTTGAAATGCTAATTCCTGCCTTATAGATTTTAAATTGGTGAACAGTTTTACATGTTCTATCAGTTATATGGATTTTGTGGATTGTATGCACCGGTATAGGACGGTGGCATACTGGGGATAGACTGATTCAAAATACTCAGTCCTACCTATTTTGGGAAGATGGGTACGAATTATAAAAACATAATTCTCCTTATATTTAAGTCTATGCAGTTGAATAAACTGAACGACTTACTAGATCTCTTATATAAGTCTGTGCAGCTGAATAAGCTGAACGATTTATTGGAGTTCCTATGGATGGATTTGAATGGACTTTAAATATATGGTTATGGTACCACGAGATGAGCTTGAGTCTCAGACTCGTTGGTTAGGACGCGTATATGCAGTGGATGCGTAGCTAACTATAGTAGGTTGAGGTGTACCCTGTTAGGTCTAGGTACTCATGCCCACATTTGGGTGCGTTTTCGCTTGTTACCTTCTATTCAGGTCGAGACCCCTATTGTAGTTCAGTGAATGTCCCATAGTGTGGATATATATATGTATGGACTAGATAGATATTGTGAGGTATCTACGGTGTATCTGCGTATCGGGTCACTGTATGGATTGCAGCTAGATTAGAACTTGCTCGTGGGCCTGACCCACTCTTCTATTATTCTTTACAGGTGTTCGTTAGTTCCAGGCTGCAAAGCTTGATCGTGCTGAGCAGATACAGTTGTTCACTCCACCGATGACATAGGAGCATATTTTGTGTGTAGACTTGGGTTTTGTTTCCCGTCTTTTGAGTTCAGTGGGTTATTTTAGGGGTCCACTAGATGGATTCCTGAGTTGTATTGGAGAACGATATGTGTTCGTGGTGAATCAGTTGTATCTGAAATATCTTATTTATCAATGGAGTTATTTTTCTGAGGTTTTCAAATATTGGATTACTCTTTTAGTTTTCATTTCAGCAAATTTTATTTATCTCTTTTGATATAATTATTCTGTGTTCGATTATTGCTAATTGTTTTGATATCCTCGGGTAATCGGGCGTGGGCCTGGCCAACCCTCATCTGAAAATCTGGGGGTATCACATGTATGCACTGGTATGAGACGGTGGCATACTAGGGACGGTTTAGCTCAAAACGCATAAACCTAATCTAATGGATTAATGGAATGGATTAAAAGATATTGAATCCTAATTATGACTAAGTCAGATCAACTGCAACTAAGTTGGATGACTTCCTGGATTAATGGATTGTAGTTCTGTCATATCAACTGAATAAGTTAACTGACTAACTAGTTTGTATATTGTATGTCAGCTCAATAAATATTTGAACGACATACCCTGGTTTTAGACGGACTTTATATATATGTTTATGGTACCACGAGATGAGCTTGAGTCTCAGACTCGTTGGTTAGAGTGCGTAGATACAGTGGATGCGTAGCTGGTTATAATAGGTTGAGGTGTACCCTGTTAGGTCTAGGTACTCATGCCCACATTTGGGTGCGTTTTCTTATGTTGCCTTCTATTCAGGTTGAAATCCCTATTATAGACCAGTGAATGTCCTTTAGTGTGGATATATTTATATGTATGGACTAGATAGATATTATGAGGAGTCTACGGTGTATTTACGTATCGGGTTACTGTATGGATTACAGCTAGATTAGAACTTGCTCGTGGGCCTGACCCATTCCTTTATTATTCTTTTCAGGTAACGGACGGTTCCAGTCTCAAGCTTGATTGTGCTAAGCAGGGACTCTCATTCATTCTACCGACGATGTAGGACTTCACTTCATAATTTAGTTTTGGAATATCTTTACTTTCAGTTACTCAGTTTCAGTTAGAGTTTGGTTTAGGGGTCAACTAATTAGATTCCCAAGTTGTAACCTTGAAGGTTTTTGGAGGATTAATTTATTATTTATCATTGGAGGTTTTTATATTTAAATTCTTTATTTTTCTATTCTGTGTTCGATTTAAAATACTTTAATTGTTTAATATCCCTCGAGTTTGGGCCTGGGCCTAATCAACCCGTGTCTCGGATTCGAGGGGTATCACAACACCCACTATCCGAGGCTTAGCTTGGAACCAGGAGTCAAATAATCAGCTTCTGGAACACAGTCTGGATTTATTGGATGAAAAAAGGGAAGCCGCAGCTATCCGGCTACCAGCCTACCAGTAGAAGATAGCAAATAGTTATAACAAAAGGGTCAGAAGGAGAAGCTTCAATCCAGGAGATCAGGTGCTGCTAAAATCAGAAAAGTACGTCAGCTAGTTGGAACCTAACTGGGAAGGGCCATACCGAATATCAGATGTGATTGGAAAATGAGCTTACAGACTTCGACACTTGGATGGCATCGAAATGACCAAGCCAAGGAATGCAATGAACCTGAAAAGGTACTTTCAATAAAGTAAATGTAACGACCCGAATTCGTGGATCCGGACCGTTATCGGGTCCTTGCCCAAACCTTAGGTCAACTAGGTCATACACTCTATTTCCTATATTTAAACCTATCAAAAGACTCACTTTGGAGCTCAGAATACTCAAGGGTGCAAGTTTACAATGCTGGTCAACATTATAGGTCAAAAGGGATAGTCAGCCGGCTAATAGGCCTTCATCGGCCGGCTGCCAAGGCATGATCGGCCTGCTGACCTACATGGTCAGTAGGCCGAAACGATGAAGAAGTTTACAGGCTCTCAGGACTTTCACTGTAGGCATTTCGGTCGGCTGATGGAGAGGGTCAGCTAGCCGAAACATGTCTCTGGCCCTGTACCTCTCTGGAATGATCACTGAATATGTCTATTATCCCTTTTTGCTCACACCAAACCTGTATTTCAACGAATTCCAGAATTTACGGCATCAAAATATGTTGAAACACAATTAAGTAACTTCAATAATAGACTAGAATATGATCACCATTCCCTTTCATCATTAAGTGTTTACATCCTATCAAATTTGCATCTAAAAGATAATCAAGCATCTAAATTATATTACATGACCATGGTTTACAAAATGAATACACTTTTCTAAAACATAGGACTTTACAAAAGAATGGGCAATATACAAAAGATGACAAAATGCAATTTCAAGTCTTCATCAAACTTGTGGTGGAATATTATCCGCCACTTCCTTCCCGAGCCCTGAAAAATGTTAAATAATGGGGTGAGCAAATTGCTCAGTAGGTGGTGCTTAAGACGCACTTCTTGTAGCCTCGTGAATCCAAATAATGAATAGATCAATAGGAAATGAGGTCATACAAAGCAGGGTAAAATACCATATCAAATCCAAGTTCAAAATAATTAAATGTCATGCCGTGAATGCAATGTTATGCATGTCACTCCCCATTTTCAGAAAAATCCATCATTTTACAAACTGTTAATATAACCCGCCCTTTGGTGACCCCACAGCGACACGAGAGAAGGATTGGCTACTGTCCCTGACCTTTGGTACCCCCGCAGCGTCATTTTGGGCCCAGATAGCTCAACCACGCTAGGGCAATCTCCCTAGTTCCTTCTAGGCTATATTAACACACCGGCCCTTTGGTGACCCCGCGGTGACCGGGTTTTCTCAAAATACTTTATCAAAATTTCTCCCCAAAATCTTCTTTTACTTTTATTTCAAAACACTTTCCCTTTTCTTTCATGCCCAATGCTATGAAATTCATATCATGTATTTCACCAATAATATGAGTATAAAAGAAGTTTACACCATACAATTTAACATGCTCCTTCATAGCATCTTCTAGAAAATTACTAAACATCATAGGCATGTAAATTAACATCTAAGCATGTTTTTCACATAATTTCATCAACACATACAAGTATAGATTGCAAATACAACTAATATATCATTCTCAAGACAACTAACTTAAAATTAAGCATGTTTTGCAACAATTAAAGAGAGATGACTCACAAAGGAACAAGAAAAGTGTGAATTAAGAACCCCTACCTTAAAATGATGCAAAATTCCCAATTTTTCACTTCAAACCCTAGGATTAGAGATCCTCCAAATGGTGGCCAAATGAGGATTGGCTCTGATCAACTTGAAGCCCTCGACGCGCTCTTCAATTTGCCACAAACGGCATTTAAAAACACAAAATATTGAGAAAGGGATCTAAACTTACAATTTGAAACCAAAAAGGAAAAGAAAAAGAAGCTTGAGAGGTGAGAGAGAGAAACCCACGAAGAGAGAGAAAGAGGATGAGAGAGTGAGACCAAAATTGTGGTCTTGGTCTATTTTCTAAAAGCTTGTGGGCCCCACCTATTTTTCTTTTTATTTTTCCGTTATCTTTTATCACCATTTTTACCACAAACACACATATATGCACACATTAAATCTCAACCATATGTAACACCTTAAATAAATTAAATATGATGCAAATGAATCCCAACCAAAATCCCTGGATGTAACCGTACCGGCAGCGGGTCCCACACGGGACCGTCCGGCCCGAAAAACTAAAAAATGGAAAGATAATCACCCTTACATTCCAAAGAGTCCTGGACTCAATGAAATGTCCCAAACAACTTTCAGACACAACCGGCACACCCCGTAGTATTCGGTACGCAAAACGGTAAAAGACGAAAATGCCCTTGCGGCAACAAAATTCTAGAAAAATGAAAAATGCTGAAGATTGGAAACATCACAGTAAATCGTACAGTGTTTTCTAGTACTCTACTTTTTGAATAAAATAAAGCTGTTGACAGCCTCTTTTCAAATGTCCCATATTGGATAAAAACAAAACTTCTGACTATTATTTAAAGTGGAATAACACGAGATCTAAACAGTGGAGTGGACCCCCTTATGGTAGGCAACCTATAACGGGACCCACCATCAGGGGTCTCCATTTCACACTTTTTATCTTTAATCTTACCACAAAAAATGTCTTATCACCTACGAGAAACGATGTCCCACATCGCTAAAAAATTGGAATCTAAACCTTTTCTTATAAGGATCCACACTTAAGTGCTTATCAGTGTGTGGGACCCATTGACAATAGGACCCCACTTATGACACTAAAGTGCCCTATTGTCAGAGGTTGTGATACCCCTCGGATCTGAGACACGGGTTGATTAGGCCCAGGCCCAAACCCAAGGGAATATCTGACAATTAATATTTTATAATGAACACGGAATACAAAATGAATTAAGAAATGAAATTAAAGCTGAAAGGAACTAAAAATAGAATCCGCAAAATATTATAATTATTGAAATCCATCAAACTCAAACTCCAAAATTCAATCAGTTTACAACTCAGGAATCCATCTCTAGTGGACCCCTATTAAACATCCTGACTGAAATAAAACAACTGTAATAAACATCCAGAAATAAACTATGGAGAGAATCCTACATCATCGGAAGAGTGAATAGAGACCTCTGCAGAGCACGAACACGTCTAAGCCTGGAACTGTCGTGTACCTGAAAAATAGAAGTGGGTCAGGCCCACGCACAAGTTCTATACTACTACAATCCAAATAGAGGCCCGATACGCATGTACATCCTAAAAATTCAATAATATCTAATAGTCCGTAAATATATATATAGTCATACTAAAGGACTTTCACTGGACTACAGGCCGGTCTCAACCTGAATAGAGGCAACGTGCTAAAACGCACACGAAGTGGGCATGTGTACCTAAACCTAAACAGGGTACACCTCTAACCATCGTATCCAACTATGCATCCTATACGCTCCCTAACCGTCGATCCTGAGACTCAAGCTCATATCAAGGTACCATAACAATATATTTAAAGTCCATCCTGAATCCTAGTAGTGTCGCTCAACTAGTTGTTGCGATGACATTACAATTAATAGGACTTAACTTTTAGTTAATCCATTTCATAATCTAGAGTGGGTATGTTTTGGTATTTTGAAACCAAACCATCCCTAGTATACCACCGTCCCATACCGGTGTATACTATCCAATCATCCAGCAGTTGATAATAACAACAATTAAAATAAACATTCGCTAAATCCATATTTCCATTACTGATACTAACAGGCATAGTGCAAGCATCAATGAACAGAATTAGCTATATACATAAACAGATTCAGTTTTAAATCCAACACTAATACTAACAGGCATAATGTAAGCATCAAGAACCATAGTCACAGTATAAATATAAACTTACTCAGTTTAGGTTGTTTCATAAAATCTGGTACAGTGATAGGATTATTTCAAATTGTTATCCACCACTTAGCAGTTGATACTACAGCCATTTAGAATAACCATCAAGAAGTTCATTCCTCCAATAGTTGATAATAGCAGTAATAGTGCAAGCATCAAGATAGAATTACAGTATGCATATATACATGCTTAGTTTTGGTTATTTCACAAAATCCAATTGATGTTAAATTTAAAACTTAGTTCCATTCAGCACTAACGCATCCTACCCATATATAATTCAAATACAAGATCATGGTATATGGTGAAACATGTTCTAATACAATTGTTCATCTCAGAAAAAGGCTATTGCAGAGAACTAAACACTGCAAGTCTATCAACTCCAAACACAGTGTAATTATTTGTTCAAGTTCTTTACTGTCCAAGCTATTCCAAGTGGATAGATTAATTAACACTCCTTCTGGAACCTTAACCCTAACATGAGCCTCTTCTAAACATTACATATTCAGTCCTAACCTCATCTGAAAAGTTCCAGAATCATCCACTGCATGAAAAACTAACTAGAAACGAAAAATGTAATACCCCGATATTTTAAAAGATATATTAATTATGATTAATTCTTTTTATTTGATTTTTAAATGATTTGGTTGATTTAGTTTGAATTAATTATTTTTATTTTTAAATGATTTGTTGGATTAATTACTTTTATTTGATTTTTTAAATGATTTGTTTGGTTTAATTGAGTATTATGGTTAATGGTCTTATTTGTATTAAATTATGTTTCGTGATTATATTTGATAAATTGGTGTGTTGGTTTGCTTTGTGAGAATGTCATAATTGTGTTGTTTTAAGTTGCTTATTTGACTACGTGTGATTTTTATGCCAGTGTGATTTTATTGTGAATTAATTATAATTGTTAGACTTAATTGGATTATTTTTATTTATTTAAGTTAATGGGTTTGGACGTAAGGGAAATTGGACCAAAGGATATGGTCTTGGGCTTGAATGAAGCTTTATTGGGTTAATTAATAAAGCCCATGGTTTTGTGATTATTTAAATAATCATTTTTGTATAATTATAATTATATATTTAATTATATATAAATATAATTAATTAATTAGTATTATAGAAGGATATATATATGATATATGATTTAATTATCCAATAGTTAATTATGGAAGATATATATATATATATATATATATATATATAGATAGGTAGTATAATATATGTTTATATATATTATATTATTTAAAAGATAATTATTATTATTTTTATTTGGTAATCCTAGTAGGAATAGGATTAGGGTAATTAATGTGTATAAATATAGACATAAGGTTTTATTGTTAAAAATTTTACATGTTAGAAAAATAAGAGAGAGAGAGAAAAGAAGAAGGGAAAGCTGACAAGGTCTAGGCCGGATTTGAGAAAGAGGATATCGGAATTTGAAAAGACAATCCAAGCTTGAAACGTTGGTTTCGTTAAGGCGAGTTTTTCTCTATCTTTCCTCTTAGAACTCATAAATATTTCACCTTGAGTATCAAGGCTTTAAATTAAATTTATTAATTTAAATCATGGATAGAACGAATTAATCAAAGTATTAAATTAAATTTATTTGATTAAATCATGGGTAGATCGGATTATTTAAAAGTATAAATTATTATATTGTATTCTCTTGGAATTTTAAAATTTAATTGGTATATATGTGTGTTGCATATATTTTTAAAAATAAATTTAGAGGCTTGATCTGGACTCAAGAGGGTTAGATACGGATTATGAGGTTTTATAGTTTTTTTTATAATTTTTTGAGATTTTTTTTAATGAAATTATTGTATTTTTTTTTTTGTTGTTTTATTAAATTTTTGGGTAAAAATATAAACTACTAAACTATAAATGGCCCTGTTGATCGGCGCATTATAAGGGATTTGGATTCTGTGTGAGCGTGTGTATAGAAAGTGGGTGCACACACTAGTCTTGACCATTAAATTAATTAAAGGTAAGTGGATTTATCTGGTGCGTCGCGGCACATTAAAGGTTGGTGCGTATGTTCATCTAAGCCATACAAGTGGTTTGGTACTTTGTGGATTGATCTAGTGTAGCGCAATCCATGGAGAGTGGTGCTCACTCAGATCTGAACCATTAATTGTGACTTGATGGAGGAAAATAATCCAATGTGGTTGCACTTAGACAGCAACCGAGAGCTCATCTAGTCACAGGAAGACACATTAGCCAGAGGGGTTATCAGGCGCGTGTGCAGCGCGTGAGAGCGCGTGGGAGCTCGTGAGGGCACGTGGTTACTTTTGGTGGTGCGTGGAAGCCCGTACAGAGAGTATGAGAGCATTTGGCGGCGCGTGGGGGTGCGTGAGGAAGTGTTTGGGGTTCCGATAAGGTTCTGTGGTGTCCAGTGATTTTCCAGAATTTATTTTAAGCTTGTTAGGGTTGAAGGCAACCACTAAAGGATGTGTTAATGGTGTTTTGAGAGCCATACAATATCATTACGATATTTAATGGGTTTAAGCTCTATTTAATTAATAACTGGGGATGGAAGGAAGTGTAGATATATATATATATATATATATATATATAATATGTATATATATGAATTAATTAATGTATGATTAGTATGGAAGGACGTATATATATATATATATTATTTTAATAATCAATGATTATTAAGGAAGGTGTTATACACACACACACACACACACACACACACATATATATATATATTAAATAATATATATATGTATATATCATTTAAGATAATTAATGTTATTGTTCTTATTTGGTATATCATGTTTTCCTAGAAGTATGATTGATTAAATTATAATAGATTGGTTATTAAATTTATGTTATGCATATAATATGCATGGGATGGCTATGTATGAATTAGCTTATTGTTAACTTAAAGTTGATACATAGTTGAGTTGTAGGCATGGATGAGTTGTCATAGGCGTAAATATATTGCTTGAGTATTTGTATGAATAAAATACATACATTGGAAGCATGGATGAGTTGCTAGTTTATTAGTATAAGTATATATACTTGTAGAGGCATGGTTAAATTGCCAATGTATAAATAAATATACTTGTAGAGGCATGGTTGAATTGCCAATGTATCACTAAAAATACTTAAAGAAGGCATGGTTGAATTGCCAATATATAAATAAATATATCTATAATGGCATGGTTGAATTGTCAAAGTGTAATTATACTGTTATGTGTTAGATTATTAAAATATATCATCTATGGTTATTGTATGGATAAGTTGGATTAGGATTAGATATTCTTAAATTAGAATAGTCTAGTACTTACCGGTTAGTGTATATTTTTATATATATATTAATAAAATAATACAGATGGTGACATGGATGATTTGTCAAAGCCTAGATAGTGGTTGTGTGATTTAAAAACTTAAACATCAGTGTTGGTTTTGGAATCTAATATAATATTCTTTTAATTATATTTTATTGTTTAAATTATTAAATTGTTGTCTATGATGGAATTAAGGTTAGAGGAGTTTCTTTAAAAAGAAATTGTAGATTGGACTACGTATGATTATTATTTAATCATTCATAATGGTTTTAGAATTAATGTGCCTAGTTATAGATGTTGTTGATATATTATATATAATCAATTATATATATGTATATCATTGTATATTAAAGATAAAAGACTTTATTAGGTTTGGTTTTGATCAGAGATGATCTACTTATTGGTTTTCAGAGGCCTGGTAGAGTGAACTTGCTCGTAGGGTTTAACTCACAATTTATTTTTCAGGTTATTAGAATTTCAAGTCTTAAGGTTGAGGATCCGTAGCTGAAGGATTTATCTATTCTTTGTATTTTATTTTAAAGTAGGATATTTTTACCTCCGTAAGTATTAATTGATTAATGGATAGTGGATTTTGGTTAAGAGGTCATTGAGTTAAGTGATTCCCGAGTTATAATCATTGGCGAGTTATTAATGAAAATTTTATTTATTAGTTTTTCTTCAGCATATTATTTATTCTCTTATTTCATTTTGTACTTTGTGCTTGTTTGAAATACTTTAATTGTTTTGATATCCTCTGATTTTGTGCGCGGACTTGATCAACCCGTGTTCCGAAATCAGGGGGTATTACACAAAAAAAAAAAAAAATTAAAAAACTGAGCAAGGAGACGTCTCCAAAAATTGGAGCCGCCTCCTTTAAACCTTGGAGCCGCCTCCACACTAAGGGGAGCCGACTCCCTCCAAGGGAGAGCCGGCTCCTTCCCTCTCTGCTTCGTCGTTTCTTCCTCCGATGAACTCTGCAGCTTCTACACCTTACTGTTATGACTTCCAAACACTGTAACCTAACCCTAGCGTGTTCCCAGTCCATGTTTAAGTCCTTATACCATTACTAATTATGAATTTAAATCAAGAATTATGCACACAACTATCAAGTTTTAACAATTTAACAACCATGCAACACATATTAGTGTATTTTAAACTTTAGCACGAACAGAGAAACTTTTTAAGTTACAATTAATCCTGGAACAGTTTAGGAATGCAAAGAACATGAAGCCTAAGGGAGAGAGTAAAGATAGAACTTGCCTTTGAGACTTTTGTTCAAAATCTCTACACCGTCTTCTACGATCTCCGGCGAACTCAAATATTGCAAAGTTTCTCCTCTATTCACCCTCTACCTCCACAGACGTGAATAGGGTTTTCTAAAAACCCTAAACAAAACTTAATACTTGAATTTATAGGATTTAGGTTACCCTAATTCTAGGCTCTCTTAAACCCTAACTTAATTTACTCGGCCCATAGAAAAACTAGGTTATAAACTATGTCGGCTATAAATTGTGTACTATATGTATGCAACTAACCCTACAGTCACGTTAAGGCAGAACAAATAATGAGATTGAATAAAATAAAACAATTTAATAATTAACAATTAACTTAAACAATTAATTCAAATAAAATAAATAATCAATTAATTTTAAACAAATAGTCAAATAATGAAATAAAAAAAACAATTTATGCAAATAAGTCAAATTTCAAGCAAACAATCTATTAAAAAAAATCAAATAATAAATAAAAATGTAATTTAAACAATAAATTAAATACCAGAATTATCCTTTTGAAATTAGGGGTATTACATTCTTCCCCCCTAACAAAAGGAATTCCATCCTCGGAATTCGCTCTCACCTTATTCCATTAATCCAGGAAACTGCGAGCGAATGACATCCTCCCGTTCCCAAGTGGACTCAGTCTCATTGTGATGACTCTACTGTACACGAACTAAAGGGATAACCTTGTTACGAAGGATTTGATCTCGACGGTCGACAATACGACACAGTGGCTCCAGATAAGTTGCACTCGGCTGCAACTCAATCTCCCCAACATCGATATACTGATACTGATCCTCATCTTGCAGAAATTTCCACAACATGGAAACATGAAACACGTTGTGGACGCGATCCAAAGTATCCGGAAGTGCCAACCGATAAGCAATAGTTCCAATGCGATCCGTAATCATGAATGGACCAACAAATCGCGGAGACAACTTCCCTTTCTTCCCAAAGCGTATGACACCTTTCATAGGCGACACTTTGAGTAGAACTTGATCTCCAACCTTAAACTCCAAAGCACGAGTGCGACGATCAGCATAGCTCTTCTACCTACTCTGAGCAGTGCGCATGCGATCTCGAATAAGAGCAATCTTCTCAGAAGTATCCTTAATGAACTCAGGACCTAAGAACCTGCTCTCTCCAACCTTCATCCAACAAATAGGCGATTGACAGGGTCGGCTGTATAATGCTTCAAATGGTGCCATCCCAATAGTCTTCTGAAAACTATTGTTATAAGGAAACTCCACAAGCGGTAAGTAATCCTTCCAGTGGCCCTTGAAATCAAGAACACACGACCGAAGCATATCCTCCATAATCTGATTCACCCGCTCAGTCTGTCCGTCAGTTTGAGGATGATAAGCAGTGCTAAGATGTAACTCTGTACCCAAAGCCTGCTGAAAACTTTTCCAGAATCCTGACACAAAGCTCGAATCCTTGTCAGATATGATAGATAACGGAATGCCATGCAACTTCACAATCTCTGAAATGTAAAGCCTCGCAAACTGCTCCGAGGTGAAATCAGTGCGAATAGGCAAGAAGTGAGCTGATTTCATCAGTCTGTCCATAATAACCCAAATGGAATTGTGATCATTGAAAGAATTTGGCAACCCTTCCACAAAATCTATAGAAATGCTCTCCCATTTTCACTCCGGTATCGGTAGTGGCTGTAGAGCTCCTGGTGGCCTCTGATGATCAATCCTGACCATCTGACAAGTACTACATCGTGAGACAAATAGAGCAATGTCCCTCTTCATACCTGCCCACCAAAACTACCGCTTTATAGCTTGATACATCTTGTCGCCTCCTGGATGAACAGAAAACTCAGAGTGGTGAATCTCAGTTATCACATCCTTCCTCAAATCATCAGCAGAAGGTACTACCAACCGTCCCTTGTACCTCAAACCCCCATCAGCCCCAACATAGTAGAATGAAACCTCGTTAGAAGCTATCTCTGTAACCTTGTCAATGCACTGCTGATCCGTGAGTTGTGCCTTCAAAACCTTGTGAATGACAGAAGGTGTAACTACCATACAAGCCATGAAAGCATCCGATAATTCATCCACCTTCTTCAACACATTCCACTCAGTAGTGAATAGGGCAGAAAGACTACCAACAGGTCGGTGACTGAGTGCATCCGTCACCACATTCGCTTTTCCTGGATGGTACTGTATAGAAAAATGATAATCTTTCACAAACTCCAACCACCTGCGATGTCTCATATTCAGCTCCCGCTGAGTGAACAAGTACTGCAGACTCTTATGATCACAAAATAATCTGAAGGACTCACCCAACAGATAATGCCTCCAAATACGCAAGGCAAAGACCACAGCTGCCAACTCCAAATCATGCGTTGGATAATGAAGCTCATGAGGCTTAAGCTTCCGAGATCTATAAGAAATCGGTCGCTTCTCCTGCATCAAAACACTTCCAAGACCCTGCAACGAAGCATCCGTGTAGACAAGATACTCTATCCTGCTCTGTGGAGTAGCCAGAACTGGTGCAGAAGTCAACTTCCTTTTCAGCTCATCAAAAGCTCACTGACAGTGCTCATTCCACATGAACTGTACACCCTTCTTGGTCAGATGAGTGAGTGGTCCTGCTATCTTGGAGAACCCCTGGATGAACCGATGATAATATCCTACCAAACCGAGAAAACTTTGAATCTTGGTAGGTGAAGTAGGCTGTCCCCACTCTACCACAGCTGAAACCTTGGCTGGATCAGCCGCTATCCCTCTTTCTGACACCACGTGACCCAGAAACTTCACTTCCTGCTGCCGAAATTCACACTTCTCAAACTTGGCATACAGCTGGTGCTCACGAAACGTCTACAACACTATCCGTAGATGCCTAGCATGATCGTCCTCCGATCGAGAATAGATCAAGATGTTATCAATAAAGACAATAACAAATTGATCCAAATAAGCTTGGAATACTCTATTCATTAAGTCCATAAACACTGCAGGTGCATTAGTCGTCTCAAATGGCATAACACGAAACTCATAAGAACCATATCTCGTGAGAAACGCTGTCTTAGGAACATCCTGCTCCCTAACCCTCAGTCGATGATACCCAGAATGCAGATAAATCTTGGAAAAGTATGTGGCTCCCAGTAACTGATCAAACAAATCATCGATCCTGGGTAAAGGGTACTTGTTAGGAATAGTAACCTAGTTCAACTCCCTGTAATCTATACACAGGCAAAGCGAACCATCCTTCTTCTTCACAAATAGAACTGGTGCTCCCCAAGGTGATGTACTCTTACGAATAAAACCCTGGCTGAGTAGCTGCTGAATCTGATCCCTTAGCTCACGCATCTCCACTGGTGTTATCTTATAGGGTGCCCTAGCAATAGGCGCAGTGCCAGGAGCTAAGTCTATCACAAAATTGATCTCGCGACTAGGTGGCAACCCTGGAATCTCCTGAAATACATCTGGGAAATCTTGTACAATCGGTATGTTATCCAATGATACAGTAGTCCCCTCCTCCGTTTCCTTCTCCACATGGAACAAATAGGTGTTAATGACTCCGCTAATACATGGCATGGCGATGACATACATGTCTTGACCTGGTATGGTAAACATAATAGACTTATCAAAACAATTAACTTGGGCATAGTAATGAGACAACCAATCAATCCCAAGTATCACATCATAAGTGTGCATGTCGAGGACTAGTAGATTGGCTAGAAATCTGAGTCTGCCAATATCTAGTGTCACAGGCCCATCACTCTCATATATAATGGCTGTATCGCCCAATGGTATAAAAATACCCTAAGGTCTAGTACATACCCTCGTCCTCATCCCTGATAAAGCAACAAAAGTCCTAGCTACAAATGAGTGTGTAGTACTCGTATCAAATAAAACACGTCTATGTAAACCATGAATAGGAAACTTACCCTCAACAGTCTGAGGTGCCTGAACATCCTGTGGCATGGGTTTATACACCCTGCCATAGTGCAACTGCTGTGGTGCCTGTCCCTGAGTCTGCGGCGGTGCCGGGAAAGCCAGATGTGTCTGTCCCTAAATCCGTGGAACTTGTGGAGTTGGTAGAGGCACTGGCGCCCTCTGTCCCTGCTGCATATACTGTCCATATCCCTATCCTTGTCCTGCTTTAGGACACTGTATGGTGGTATGACTATACTCTCCACAAGTGTAACAACTATCCTGGAAAGTACCAAATGGTTTCCTTTGTTGGTTAGCCTGTGGCTGACCCTGTCCTGCCTGTGGTCCCCCATTCTGTTGCCTCTGAATAGGTGCCCCATTCTTGTGAGCATTTGAACCACCCTTGTGCTTTTTCCAAGGCTGTTGTCCCTGGAACTTGCCTTTGTCATTCTGCCGGTGTCCATTGCCATTCCCTTTTTCCCCTGACTGATTAGCAGAGTCTTTGTCACCCCGCTTCTCACCTCTAGCCTATTTGATGTCCACGGTCAATTGATACTGCTGTAGAGCGGCGTCTACCACCTGAACATATGTAGTATAAGCTGGACTCCCTGTGATAGCTCACTTAATAGACCACATCAGTCCTTTGACGAAACTATTTCGCTTCTTTTCCTCTGTATCCACCTCCTCCGGAGCAAAAAGTGATAAGCGCGTGAACTGCTGCTCATACTCCACCACTATCATGTTCCCCTGCTGCAAATTTAGAAACTCAGTCTTCATAGCTGCCCTGACTGCATAAGAAAAGTACTTTTCATCAAAGCGTGCACTGAACTAATCGTAAGTCAATGCCATCCTCTCCTTTGCGGTGGTAACTGACTCCCACCACTGTAGTGTATCCCTAACTAGCTTGAATGTAGCAAACATCTGCTTCTGAACCTCCGTGCACTGAACTAAGCGAAGATGTCGCTCGATGTCCTGTTTCCACTGGTGAGCTGCTCTCGCATCGGTGGAGCCTGTGAACTCAGGTGGGCTCCCTTTTGTGAAAAAACTCCTAGCCTTCTTCCAAGTATCAGTCTGAACAACCGGTGCTGGTAGTAGTGTCAGCTGTACCTGTGGCTGATTCTGAAGTGCAGCTGTTACCCTAGCTTCTATAGCCAGAGCAATGAGGTCATTAAGGTGAGGAGGAATCTCTGGATCTCTGACCTGGTCTAGAGTCTACTGAACATTCTCCTATTCCTTCTGAAACTGACCCATGTCATCCTGAAACCCAAGCCTTTGCTGCTCTTCCTCCATTTGCTGACGCCGTAGAAGATATTGTTGCCTACGTGCCGCTCTCCTTTCCTTCCTAGTTCTTTGCATATTCTGTCCGTTTCTAGCGTTAACCATCTATTAACATGAAAAGACAGACATCGGTACCATTTCTATACGAACCGTAAGGAATACAATGAATCCTAACTTAAGCTCTAATCAAGAGAAAATGCTACGAGGAAGACTTAATACGAAAACATCCTAGAGACACTTGAACCTGGAATGCTCTGATACCAACTGTGATACCCCTCGGATCCAAGATACGGGTTGATCAGGCCTAGGCCCAAACCGAGGGAATATCTGATAATTAATATTTTATAATGAACACGGAATACAAAATGAATTAAGAAATGAAATTAAAGCTGAAAGGAACTAAAAATAGAATCCGTAAAATATTATAATTATTGAAATCCATCAAACCCAAACTCCAAAACTCCATCAGTTTACAACTCGGGAATCTATCTCTAGTGGACCCCTATTAAACATCCAGACTGAAATAAAACAACTGTAATAAACATCCAGAAATAAACTATGGAGAGAATCCTACATCATCGGAAGAGTGAATAGAGACCTCTGCTCAGCACGAACACGTCTAAGCTTGGAACTGTCGTGTACTTGAAAAATAGAAGTGGGTCAGGCCCACGCGCAAGTTCTATACTACTACAATCTAAACAGAGGCCCCGATACACATGTACATCCTAAAAAATTCAACAATAGCTAATAGTCCATAAATATATATATAGTCACACTAAAGACTCTCATTGAACTACAGGCCGGTCTCAACCTGAATAGAGGCCACATGCTAAAATGCATACGAAATGGGCATGTGTACCTAAACCTAAACAGGGTACACCTCTAACCATCGTACCCAGCTATGCATCCCAATGCATATACGCTCCCTAACCGTCGATCTTGAGACTCAAGCTCATATCGAGGTACCATAACAATATATTTAAAATCCATCTTGAATCCTAGTAGTGCCGCTCAATTAGTCGTTGCCATAACACTACAATTAATAGGACTTAACTTTTAGTTAATCCATTTCATAATCCAGAGTGGGTAGGTTTTGGTATTTTGAAACCAAACCGTCCCTAGTATACCACCGTCCCATACCGGTGTATACTATCCAATCATCCAGCAGTTGATAATATCAACAATTAAAATAAATATCCGCTAAATCCATATTTCCATTACTGATATTAACAGGCATAGTGCCAGCATCAATAAACAGAATCAGCTATATACATAAACAGATTCAGTTTTAAATCCAACACTGATACTAACAGGCATAATGTAAACATCAAGAACCATAGTCACAGTATAAATATAAACCTACTCAGTTTAGGTTGTTTCATAAAATCTGGTACAGTGATAGGATTATTTCATTTTGTCATCTGTGTTCGCTTTAAAAAACTTAATTTGTTTGATATTCCCTCGGGTTTGGGCCTGCGCCTGATCAACCCGTGTCTCGGATCCGAGGGGTATCACAGAGATCTCCATACACTCCCCCCAAAAATTTTTCCCTTTTTTAGAAAGTACGGTCCCACATTGACAAAAAAGGAAAAGAATCCCTTATTATTATAATATAACCTGCCGGGTATACAGTCAGCGGGTGAGGGCCCTAAATTATGAGGCCCATGGATAATCTCAGCTCATTATCAGAGGTCTGTAATGTAGGGTCTTCCCTGCTTTCTTTTGGGATAGGTAATTTCTTTTCAAATCCCTATCTCGCTTTAAATAGAAAATGGGTTTTCTATAAGACAGAAATCGTTTAAATTCTAAACGTCAACAAGGGAACGCCCACACAAAGAAGGCCCAATAAAAAGGGGTTCAGCACGAGGACTTCCCACTCAAGACGGACTTACGAACGGGCTTGACCGGATAAACCGCTCAAGTCCCAAAAAAGCCGAACGGCCCCAAGAGCCGATCGCAAAATAGGCGAAGGCCCCAAGAGCCTAACGCCCTAACGGGCTTGACCGGATAGACCGTTCAAGTCCAAAAAAGCCGGACGGCCCCAAGAGCCGATCGCAAAATAGGCGAAGGCCCCAAGAGCCTAACGCCCGAACGAGCTTGACCAGATAAACAGCTCAAGTCCAAAAAAACTGAACAGCCCCAAGAGCCTAATGCCCGAAACGGGCTTGACCCGATAAACCGCTCAAGTCTAAAAAAGCCAAACGACCCTAAGAGCCGATCGTAAAATAGGCGAAGGCCCTAAGAGCCTAATGCCTGAACGAGCTTGACTGAATAAACCGCTCAAGTCCAAAAAAGCTGAACGGCCCCAACAGCTGATCGTAAAATAGGTGAAGGCCCCAAGAGCATAACGCCCGAACGGGCTTGACAGGATAAATCGCTCAAGTCCAAAAAAGCCGAACTACGCCAAGAGCCGATCGTAAAATAGGCGAAGGCCCCAAGAGCCTAGCGCCTGAACGAGCTTAACCGAATAAACCGCTCAAGTCCAAAAAAGCCGAACGGCCCCAAGAGTTGATCGCAAAATAGGCGAAGGCCCCAAGAGCTTAATGCCCGAACGGGCTTGACCGGATAAACCGCTCAAGTCCAAAAAAGCCGAACGACCCCAAGAGCCGATCGCAAAATAGGCGAAGGCCCCAAGAGCTTAACGCCCGAACGGCCTTGATCGGATAAACCGCTCAAGTCTAAAAAAGCCAAACGGTCCCAAGAGCCGATCGCAAAATATGCGAAGACCCCAAGAGCCTAACGCCCGAACGGGCTTGACAGGATAAACCGCTCAAGTCCAAAAATGCCGAATGGCCCCAAGAGCCGATTGTAAAATAGGCAAAGGCCCCAAGAGCCTAACGCCCGAACGAGCTTGACCGGATAAACCGCTTAAGTTCAAAAACTCCAAACGGCCCCAAGAGTTGATCGCAAGATAGGCGAAGGCCTCAAGAGCCTAACGTCGGAACGGGCTTGACTGGATAAACTGCTCAAGTTCAAAAAAACCGAACGGCCCCAAGAGCCAATCACTAATAGGCAAAAAATGCCTAACGCCCGAACGTTAATTACAAAGTAGACAAATACATAGAACCACAAACAATAATGTAAGCAAAAGCAATCACAAAGATTGTCAAAAGAAAACCTTCATGTTCTTACAAATAAGTGAGGGTTTTTACAAAAGAGGCAGGGCATACCCAACACCTCCAAAAAAAAAAATAATAATAATAATAAAATAAAAATAAAAAAGGAGGAAGCTACGCAGGATCACCATCAGGCACAGCTCCACCCTCCGCATTGAACCTCTGCGTGAACGCATCAACCAACTCTACTCTAGCAGGAACAGAAGAAGGGGTATCGAGTGACAAGGCAGGTAACCCCTGAGAACCCGAAGGGTAATGGAGAGGAGGAGGAACCTCGCCAGACACCTCACCTTTTAGCAAAGCAACAAACTTTATCTTTCTAGGGCCAGCCGAAGTCTAGGCATACTCACTTGTAACCAAGAGCCCCTGTTCGGCGTCATGCTCGTCAGCATCACCATAATCTCTCTCCTCAGAAGGAAGCTGCCCCTGAGCAAAACCAAACCTGAAGCCTTTGGCATAGCGGAGATTCGCAATCTGGGAAAAACGATTAAACATCTCCAAACCCCCATCCTTGTGGGTTTGAATAAGAGAGTTTGCCTTCCCAAGCTGCAGGTCAAGCTCAGCAGCTTTGTCCTCAAACTTCCTAGTTCTTTTGCCGAAATACTCAATTGACTTCAGCTGTTGAGTTTTTTCCCTCTTCTCCTCGGCGAGAGAAGCCTCCAAAGCACTTACTCTCTTCTAAAGGGCAGCAGACTGGTTCGTATGAAAAGAGTCAACTGAGAGCTTCTTTATAAGAGCAAACATCAAGAAAGAACTCTGCGCAAAAGTAGCATGAAATTAAAAAAAAAAAAAAAAAAAAAAGGGAACAGAGGGAAGAGAAAAGGTTACCTCCATTATGGATTTGGGAGCAAGGGACAACAGATCATCAACGCTCATCTGTTGTTGTAAAATTTCATCTCTGGGAGGCCACATCCCTCTAGCCAAACCCATTAACGTCTCCGGGTCTTCGGCTCTAGAGTTGCCAATGGTGATCGGGGATCCATCAGACTTTATCATTACGGGGAACCACTTCTTGGTAGACCCTGCGAAATCACCCCCAGCGACATCAGCAGCGCCAGAAATCAAAGCACTTTTTCCTTTGAAGGCCCCAACCATTAACTTGGGACGCTTCGAAAAAGAATCATCCTTCGCTGATGGACGCTTAATCCCCGACTGGGCCCCTTTTTGCTTTTGAGAGGGAGAAAGCCTGCACACCTTGACAAGAAGGTTCTTCCTTTCTTATAATAACTTAGCGGCCGCCTCCCTCTCCTTCTTCGTTGTACGGGGTTTTGGAGGAGGAAGTTCCATCACTGATTGAGAGAGGGTAAGGGGGGCAGGCGATAAGATAGTCTCAGAGTTGGAAGCGTTAAGGTCAATAGGCTCTTCAGGATTTAAAGCAATTACTGGAGGAACTCAAGATCATCTTAAGAATAGAAGAGAGAGAAAGGTCTTGGCAGAAGGAACGTCGCCCCAAACTCTCTCCTGCAAGTAGACAAGATGACTATTTGCAAATTTCGAAGAGAAAAAGTTAGTTTTGTGACCTAGGAAGTCATATATACAACAAAAATGCTTTACGACGCAAACAAAGCAAGAAGACTCGCCTGAATCATCAAAGGTGGGGACAAATGGGGCATGAAAGCTCGATCAGATGAATAAATCCCGAACTGAAGAAGACTGCCATGCCCCTCCGACCTTAACAATTTTGTACTTTCACTCTTTGTCAGCTGTGTTAAGATGAAAGAAGAGAGTTCTACCTGGTCTAGAGTGAAGGTGAAACCTACCCTCACCTCCTTTCAACCTATCAAGTGAGTAGCAAAACAGAAGGTCGGTAAGATTCAAGGTTAATCCTCGAACCCTTTTCAGAGCAAGAAGACAGGAGAGAATACGAAAGAAATTAGGGTTAACCTGCAGAGGAGCTAAATTCAACACCGACAAAACCCGAAGATAAAAAGGGTTCAATGGGAATTGAAAGGCAGGAAAATGCAAAGCCGAGAAAAGCATTTTGCCCTCCTCTAAACCCTCACCTATACTAAATTTTAAATTATGGTCATACTCCTCAAGGGTAACGTCAGAAGGAACATGATTCTTCTTTCTCAACTGAGAAATCGAAAAGGACTTCCTTTCTACAACATCTGCAGGGAGGACTATGGGACCCTCAGCATAATAACTCAAACTCACTGCCATAGTTCTCGACTCAGAATCAGACATGTGAACACTACGAGTTCATTCACCACTTTCTTGACTCATTATATAAGAAAGATGGAACGAAAAAAAAACTAACCTCGACGGATGGAATGAGATGTCGAAGCAGCTAGCAATCAGGTCCTCACCAAAACTCAGAACAAAATCACATATGTAGATGCCTAAATCACGAAAGCGCAGTATATAAGCTAAAAGGGGCGGATAGCAGAAGGGCAAACACGTAGTCCCAGAATTGACAGCACGAACGGTAATGATCAGTCGTAACAGCCGTGAAAACTTCTCTACTTCCTGAAAATGGTTACAATTCCTTTTATGAATCAAATTCATAAAAAGAAATTGGAGGCAAAGTGTGGAGGGAAAAGGCAGCCTGTAAAAAGGCTAAAAGCCCATAATAAGACATAAGCCCAGTGAAAGAAGACCTACTTAAAACAGAAGCAGAATAAACAGGCCCAATTCTGACAAAACCTAAACTCTATAACGCCCGCAATAATGTCAAATGCACGATCTGTAGGCATAAATTACCCATGTTTGGGAATAAAAGCCAAGAAACGGCTCCATGTAAAATCCTAAGCTAAAAAACACTTATAAATAGAGCCTGAACAAAGGTAAAATGCATGAGACTCTGAATACAATCACTATCTCAAAGATTTACTTGCTCCCTTCTTAATTTTTTCTGTGTGTTTTCCATAGTCGATCCCTCTAGGTGTATGGGTGTAAAAAATTGCACCCACATATTGGATCACTAGTCAAAACGTTTTCTCTCTTTACCTTTTCTCTCGCATCTTTCTAACCCTTCAGCCGCCGCCTTCGTCCTCTTCCTTCTGCCTGCTCCCCACTCCCTCTCATGGGAGTGGGGAGGTGTCGATCCTTGCCACCCACTCTATAATAAACTCGGCGTGTTGTACATAGTTTGCTCAGTGGGTGGTCTCACGCCGTTTTGCTATTATTTTGTTAGATCTACTCCTGTTTGACTGGTTTTTTGGCTAAACGGGGTGGATATGTTATTTTGTCTCCGGCTAGATCTCTGATCTATATCGGATTTTGTTGTTCCTGCCTTCTTGTGCGGGGTTGGGTGGTGTTACCTCGTCGGCGGCGCCTTGTAATGTAGCCTTGGAGTAGTTGCCTTGATGATGACCTGACCTTTGGGTCACTCCCGCTTGCTGTTTTCCTCCCTTTAGTGGTTGTCACTATTATATGTTGGTTTTTTTCTCAACAAATCTAGAGCCTGTTCTTCAGTTTTTTCTTTTGTTGCTTCATGATTTGTTTGTCTTTATATGAACATTATTGGTAGCGTTTGTAGATGCCCTATGGCTGTTTTTCTTGCCAGGACAAAAAAAAAAAAAAAAAAAAAAAAAAAAAAAAATACTACCGCTCCACATGGGACAAAGATCCTCTCCAGCACATGAGATGTCCTGCACAGAACTCCATGATTGAGAATGAATTGATAAATATGACCCACTAGTGATGATGTAGGACCTCTCCTGTGTTGGAGAGGATCCTTGTCTTTCCACATGATAATGAACTTTCTCCAATATTATAAAAATAATAATGGTAAACCCGGAAAAGTGAGTGCTTGATAGAGCTCTCTTGATGGAGTGTCTTATCTTCCTCCTCTCGACATTTTTTATCAACCAGAGAGCTGTGGTACTGCTGGAAATTTAGTTTTAAGGGAACAACCGTTACAATAATATGGGTCTTTTCTAAAATTTTGAAATTCTTGTTGGGCTAACGAGTTAGAAAATGAAGAATATTTTTCAATTTTGAATTTTTTAAAAGGCTTTTGTGAATTTTTTAGAAGTGCAATGGGGGCACTTTTAGAATTATTAAAATTTGTGCATAAAAAATACAAATAGTAGAAAATTCCAGTGCCCCCGCTGCATGGCTCCGCCACTATTAGAGGGGGAGGGCGAAAATAGCTTTGAAAACATAAATGGAGAAACCAAGAAAGGTTTGGATATTGTAGATCTAGAGGAGTAATGAACTATTAAAATATCGACTTTCTTTTAGGCTACAAGAAAATGTATACACTACTCAAGTACTATCGGTCGGATCTTATTGGGTTGTTAAAAGGACAGTTTATGTTTCTATATTTAATTATAATGGTGAATATTTTATTCGTGAATAAATTATTTCATGAACAGGTCTAATATATATATTTTGAAGCTAAAGGTTTTGTTTGAAAAAACTATGCTTTCTTGGCTTGTTATTTTGAAAGCAGTTCTTATAAACTGTTTATTTTTATAAATGAGTTTTTAGAAAATAGTTTTCAGGAAACTGAACCAAGCAAAGATTTTGTACAGTTTTTTATTTTCAGTTTTCCGAGAACAATTTTCATAGTTACAAATCAAGCAAACCTATAACTTAGTTTTCAAAAAACTGAGCAAAACAGAATTTTTTTTTACAATTTTATGTTTTCAGTTTTCTGTGTAGCCCCGTAGCTACAGAATCATTTCAAATCCTTACCACACACACCCACCCACCCACCCAAATAATAATAAATAAACAAATAAAGTCTCAAATTATAAAATCCTTACTATAACTGGTATTATTTAAGAATACTTGATATTTTAGCTGTTCTATAAACAACAGAATCTGCAATAGTTTGTGGGAAACCAATACACACACCAACACACACATTGAAGTGCTCCACAAGTTTTATTTATCTAGTAGTGTATGACTTGTGGGAATTCAGTCCTGCGGTATTGGCAGCTTCATAGCTTAAAATGATCAAGGCCAGACGTACCAATTGCCTTGGAGAAAAAATTGCTAGTATATTCAGTTACTAGAAATTCTCTATAGACTGGGGGACTTTCTTCTGATATCATCTCTTCAATTGGTCCATACAACTTTGAGGAAGTAGTAAAGGCTGTGAAAAAACATGCCACGGAAATTCTTGGTCCCACGCGGTTGGCCAGCACTCTGTGCTCCACACTTTTAAATTTGTCGTTTGATATAATCTGTTGTGCCAAATTAAGATTTCATTAACTTTCAGTAAATCAAATTAAGATTTCCATTAACATTACTCTAATAATAATTATTTCCTTTAACGAACCTGGAGAGTGTCCCCGATGTTAACTATCAAACTTCCAACAATGGGTTGAACATCCACCCAATGGTTATCATGCAAGACTTGGAGCCCTCCAATTTGGTCTTGGAGCAGAATGGTGAGGAATGTAGGATCAGTGTGCTTGCTAATTCCCAGAGTTAGGTCTGGCTCTGGGCATGCTGGATAGTAGTGGCAAGAAAAACCACGCCCTTTAGAACATTCCATGTCTTTTAGATGGTTAGGTTTGAGGCCGAGAGCCTCTGATAATAACTCGAAGATGGTATCTCCCAACTCTGAAACACCCTTGATGTACTTAATCGTCGAATCTCTGTAGAATAAGAAAATGAATGTAATTGAAGTTTGTTATTTGTGTTTATTTTTTCCTTTTTCCCTAGCATTTATCCGTTCTGTTCCCTGCTTACTTATTATGTCTAGTATCTAGTCGAATTTAATTATCATCGAATAAAAATCTATTGATGCATTTTATGATATTTAAATCTGAAAATAATTACATAGTCAAATACTGTATGACTAGGAACATGGTACCACGAGTTCCTGGCATCTTCTTTTGCTTATATGAGTTTCTTTTTCAGTACTTTCATGTGGAGATTAGTTACTGGTACTAATTTGGTACAAATTTATATCTTTGGTAATCATTAATTAGTTATTTATTAATAGGATTTTGGTGGATCAGTGATCCAAACTATATATACTTGGCAGCAGAAAATCACCCATGTACCATTTTGACTAAATTAAGTCAACAACATGAGAAATCAAGATTGAAGAATTAGAGGCAGAGAGAAAAACAAAGTACCTGCAAGCCAAAGGCAGTTCATCAGGGTGAAGAAGATCAGAAAGCAGTAGAGAAATGTTCATGGTGTCCCTCCAATTAGCAGATCTTGAAAGATACAGATCAGAATTGCTTACCAACCTCACTTTTTTCATTGCATCACGCGAATAAAATTCTTGCTTCACCTCAGAAGGTTGTTCATGAAAAGCCCGAACGCCATTCATCATTTCATCCAGCACACTCAAGGGTATCCTGTGATTAACCACTTGAAAAAAGCCCCACTTCTCCGATGCAGTCCGAATTTCATCCACAATACCTTTGCGTCGATGATCATCTTTTTCCATGCCACTTAGATCTATAACTGGAACTTGAAGAGGGATGGTCAAGCAATTCAAATCCTGAGCAAGCTCATCAGGTGGTCGAATGAATATTCTAGGGATATTCATGGTTCCGGCTTCTACTAGTCCTTTGACTCCGGCGTTTGTATCATCGAAAGCCTTCAGCTCTTTTGCTCTGTCATAATCCATTGCAGCAGCTTCAGTTGACTCTCTGGTACCTGTGATATCCACCTTTTGATCTGTGGAGGAGATAACAATCCCACGTTGATATCATGTCTGTTTTTCATACATTAATAGGGAATCCCACGTTGATATCATGTCTGTTTTTGAATTTTAAATGTAAGAGATGAGGTTTAGATTTTACACTGACTCACCAGATCAACCTAATTATACACGGGATGTTAAGTTTAAAAAAAAAGTTGCGTGGATAAAAAAATCTGTTCAATTTCTCGCTGTAAAAATTGAATGTATGGGACTAAAATGCCTTCTTCAACACTTGAAAAAGACTTTATTACCTTTCAAAGTGTTATGAAATTAAATGAATTCCTATTAAAACAATAAAAAAGAAAAATAAACAAAATGATATAATATTACCTCCCCATCATCATGATGTGAACTTTCTCCAACTATTTTGTTTATTATACACAGGTGACTTTTTTTTCTTTTTTATTTTTTTAAAAAAGAAAGTGACTTACTTACACAAAAAAATAAAAATAAAACACTATGGTGTGCCAAATTTTTGCTATTTTATCAAAATTTAGATCCAAATGTCAAGAGTATTTAGCTACTGCTTCGGTTGAGTCAGAATCCAAGATTGATCTTTTCGCTTTCCTCTTATTAAACATCTAAGATTTTATCAACATAATCAGGTTGGGAGAGACTTCAAATATTTTTACTTTTACAATTTTTTTTTGATGTACCCACTCACACACACTTTGTCTAGAACTCAAACAATTTAAGAAGTAGAAAAAATATTACTGGATCACAAGAACCTTGATTATTTTTACATATTGTGTTAAACATTTTTACTTGTACATAAGCTTTGGTTCTGTGATGATGTAGGACCTCTCATATGTTGAAGAGAATCCTTGTCTCTCCACATGATAATGAACTTTCTCCAATATTATAAAAATAATAATGGTAAACCCGCAAAAGTGGGTGTTTGATAGAGCTCTCTCGATGGAGTGTCTCATCTCCTCCTCTTGTCATTTTTTATCAACCAAAGAGCAGTGGTAGTGCTGGAAATTTAGTTATGAGGGAACAACCATTACAATAATATGGGTCTTTTCTAAAATTTTGAAATTCTTGTTAGGCTAACGAGTTAGAAAATGAATAGTATTTTTCAATTTTGAATTTTTTAAAAGGCTTTTGTGAATTTTTTAGAAGTGCAATGGGGGCACTTCTAGAATTATTAAAATTTGTGCGTAAAAAATACAAATAGTAGAAAATTCCAGTGCCCCCGTTGCATGTCTCTGCCACTATTAGAGAGGGAGGGCGAAAATAGCTTTGAAAACATAAATGGAGAAATCAAGAAAGGTTTGAATATTGTAGATCTAGAGGAGTAATGAACTTGTAACGACCCGAACTCGTGGGTCCGAATCGTCAACCGGGTCCTTACCCGAATCCAAGCTCAACTAGGTCATACCATCCATTTCCTATGTCCATAACTGCCACACGAATCAATCCGAGGTCCCAAAACACTCCAAGACACAACCTTACAGAGAGGGTTAAATGATACAGGTCAAAAGGGGAGGATCAGTCGGCTGATGACCCTTGGTCGACCGGCTAACGGTAGGTTCGGTCGGCTGACCTACATGGTCGGCCGGCCGAAACGATTATGCAGAATGCATGCTCTCGGGACTTTGCTACAGTAGGAGTGTCGGTTGGCTGGTGGAGAGGTTCGGTATGCTGATGGTGAGGTTCAGCCGGCTGAAACAAGGCTCTTTATAGCCTAACTCTCTGGAATGGTCTCGAATGGCTCTATCAGTCGGCTAATCTTCCTTGCCAGCCGGCCGATAGGCCCTGAATAACTATTATTTGCGGCTTGAAAACTCCTCGAACTAGGCTCATTGTGAGCCAAACCTATATTGAACCTGTTGTACAAACGAACTCCGAATTCACGGTAATAGAACATAATGTATACAATTAAACATAACTTCACTTCTCATTCATCATGAAATATCTTACATAGTCTCAATTTACCTCAAAATGTCATTAGGGGTTATAGTTACAATACATGGCCTTGGTTTGCAAAATGAATACACTTTATTATGGTTTTACATTACAAAAGAATGGCAAATACACAAAAGGTGACAAAAATAGATTTCTAGTCCTCCTCGTGCTTGTGAAGGGTCGGCATCCACTACTTCCTTTCCCAGCCTTGAAAAATGTTAAATAAGGGGTGAACAAAATTTGCTCAGTACGTGGTGCCTAAGACACACCTCTTGTGACCCCGTGAATCCAAAAAATGAATAAAAATAAGGTAACGGGATCATACTATATTAGGAAAAACACAATACAAGCTCAAGTCATAATGAAACAAATTCATGCTATGAAATGCAAGGCCATATATGTCACTCTCCCATTTTCAAATCTCTTTAATTCTCCACTTTTCAATCCTTTAGCATAACCCGTCCCTCGGTGACCCCTCGACGACACAAGAGAAGGATTGGCTACTGTCCTAGACCCTTGGTAACTCCGCGGTGTCATTTAGGGCCCAGCTAGCTCAACCACGCTAGGGTGATTTCCCTAATTCCCTCTAGGTTATATTAACATCACGGTCCTTTAGTAACCCCGCCACGACCGAATTTTTCGCAAAAACCATTTTGATCAAAACTTTACCCAAAAAAAATCCCCTTTTTCATTCACTTCAAATCACTTTGCTCTTTTCTTTCATGCCCAATGCTATGAATGCATGCCACATACTTTTCAAATAATATGAAATTAAAGGAATTTACACTACACAAATTAATATGCTTCTTCATAGCAAATTTCTAGGAAATTAATAAACACCATAGATATGGAAATTAACATTTAGGCATACTTTTCACACAATTCAATCAATACACATAATCATAGCTTTCAAATACAACAATTACATCATTTTAAAGGCAATCAACTCAAATTAAGCATGCTTGACATTAATTTTTGAAAGAAGATTCATAAAGGAACAAGAAATTGGGAATTAGAAACCCCTACATCAAAATAAGCAAAAACCCCCAATTTTTGAGCCCTAGATTTCGAATTTCAAAGTGCACCAAAAGAGGAATTCTTCCGTTTTATACCCCTTGGATCCGAGACACGGGTTGATCAGGCCCAGGCCCAAACCCGAGGGAATATCAAACAATTAATATGTAATGCGAACACAGATGACAAAATAAAATAAGAATAAATAGTAAAAGTTGGAAGAAACTAAAATAAAATCCTTTTAGAAATAATGTTTAAATCTGGTATTCCAAAAACCTCCAATACTTTAACAACTTGGGAATCCATCTCTAGTGGACCCCTAATAATAATATAAACTGAAAAGAAAACTACTAAAAGAACATCAATAGTAAACTATAGAGAGAAGTCCTACATCGTCGGAAGAGTGAGTAATGGTCTCTGCTTAGCACGATCAAGCCTACGACTGGAATTGTCGAATACCTGAAAAATAGAAGTGGGTCAGGCCTACGAACAAATTCTATCCTACTACAATCCAAGCAGAGATTCAATATGCATATACATTCTAACCAACTCAACAATTGCTAATAGTCCTTAAATATATATATATATATATATATATATATATATATATATATATATATTCACACTACAGGACTCTCACTGGACTATAGAGAGGGTCTCAACCTAAATAGAAGGCAACATGCGAAAACGCACCCATAGGTGGGCATGAGTACCTAGACCTAACAGGGTACACCTCAACCTCTCATATTCAGCTACGCATCCTACTGCATATACGCTCCCTTACCGACGACTTTGAGACTCAAGCTCATATCGCGGTACCATAAAAATATATTTAAAATCCTATCCTATCCATCCATAAGAAATCCAGTTGGCTATTTAGCTTGTGCAACTTCTTTGACTCAACATAGATAACAAGTAATCCAGCTAGTCATTCAGCTTGTGCAGCTTCTTTGGCTTAGCATAAATATAAGTAGGATTTATTTATAATCCATTCCCTTATTCCAATACAGGTTGGATTTAGTATTTTGAAACTAAACCATTCCTGGTATGTCACCGTCCCATACCGGTGCATACAATCCAATCCATCCAACAGTTGATAGAATACATAGTCAATGCACATAGCAACTGAACCATAATAAGCATAAATAGAAATATAGACTAACATGCTTACACCAGTAACTGATAAATCCAAATAATAAGACATATCAATTAATTCCATGATGAACATAAAATAAATAGATAAGCTATCATGTTCATCCCATATCTTTGTTACAAATTATCCTACCCTGAGCATGCAGATAATTTATATCCTCGTCCATATATCCATAACAAGTATAATAAAAACTATTTTAATTATCATGTTTTTCCACTATTAATAACATCAAATAAATCAAATTTTCGTTCCCAGAGAATGATTAAATAAAGGTTCAGTGTTTAAAATTCCTCTGTACTGAAGTAAAACAATTTCTGTTGAGACTAACCACTGTTCAAGCTATAAACACCTACTGGTTTATTATTCATTAATCCACTCTCTGAAGTGTTAACAAGGCTTAGAACATCTTTAAACACCCAAATATAGCTTCCTCCAAAATCTGAAAATCCTAAAATCCAAGTCCCGTAGCCCATACAGTCGCAGAAAAACGAAAAAACTGAAGAAACCTTAAAGGAGCCGGCTCCAACCAAGTTGGAACCGCCTCCAAACAAGATGGAGATGGCTCCAACCCACTTGGAGCCGCCTCCAAAACCATTTAGAGCTGGCTCCATGATTCCACGGAGCCGCCTCTTCCCCCTCTCCTCATCTCTGCTTGTTTTCTTCCCTTGTGTCTACTCCAGCGACGTCCAGTTCATCCGTCTTAAATTGCTAAAGCTACTACTGGTTAAAATTATGTCCCAGTGTGATCCAAAGACAGTTTAATACCTTATTCATTCACTGACAACAATTAAAACAAGAGTTATGCAACAGGAAATTAGAACGAGCAATTTACCATTCAAGAACACACCCTGTTCTAAGTGAATCAATCATGTGAACCAGATTAATATTAAAGCTTCCCAGAGTGTTATAAACTAATTTAATGCTTTATACATCAGTTTACATGAATTATTTTATGAGTTTCTTAAACGAAGGATTATAAAACAAGCAGTAACTCATGGTTACGTTCAGTTTAAAAATAACAGAGATATGCAAACCAGTTTACTTTTAATCCTCATACATTCCTGGAGTTGCATTAGACATGCAAAGAACACAAGTCAACGGGATAAAGTTAGGATTAGAACTTGCCTTTAGCCTTGTATAGTTGTCTTCCTAAGTTTTTCGGCGAACACTACCTACTGAATTCACTCTCTATTCTCTGTTTCTCTTCGTCTCACTATATACGTGCATAAGGTTTTTAATCTCTCAACCCTAAGCCAACGTCTAATGATATATTTATAAGCTTAAGGAAACCCTAATTCTATTATAGTAGGATACAGAACCCTCAGCTAAATATAACCCTAGTCGGCTAAACCGTGAAACATAAAACCCTAGAATTATAATGAATCCGAAAACCCTAAATTAAAAGTTAGTAATTATTAAACTAATTAAATCAGTTAAAACAATCAAGTCACTTAAATAAAAGAAATACAACAATTACCCTAAAACAATTAAATCTAATTTCCACGTAAGCATATCAATAAGTACACAAATAATTCAACTCAATAAAACAATTAAGCAACAATCAATTCAATTAAATCAAATACCAAACAATAAATGCCACTAAATAATTAAACAAAACAAATTTACAATTAAACAATTAAAAATGCAAATAAAATAAATATTAAAATGCCGAAACGATCCTTTTAAAATTAGGGGTATTACATTCCGATCAAATCGTAAATCTCACCGTGATCTTTAATTTGCCACAAACGGCATCAAAAAACTCCAAACGGTAAGAGAGAAATCAAACTATGTAGCTTTGAAATAAAAAGGAAAAGGAAAATAAATTTGAGAGGGTGAGAGAGAGACTTGCGGAAGAGAGAGGAAGAAAGGAAAATAAGGCCAAAAATGTCTCTTGGCCCCGTCTTGAAACAATAATGTGGGTCCCACCTCCTTTTTTAAAAAAAAAATTTATTTTCTCTTTAATTTCTACCCCAAATATATATACACATAATAAATTACAACTACACAATAAACATTAAATGAAATGAACATTATGCAAATAGACCCAAACAAAAACCCCGTACGCAACAATTCTGGTAGCGGGTCCCACACGGAACTGTCCGGCCCGAAAAACTAAAAAACGCCAAAATAACAACCCTTGCATTTCAAAGAGTCTTGAGTTCAATAAAACACCCCAACCAATTCTCGGACACAACCGGCACACTCCACAGTATTCGGTACGCAAAATAATAAAAGAAGAAAATGCCCTTGTAACGACAGAAATTCCGAAAAAATGAAAAATGGCGAAAAATGAAAACATCAGAGAACTATTAAAATATCGACTTTCTTTTAGGGTACAAGAAAATGTATACACGACTCAAGTATTATCAGTCGGATCTTATTGGGTTGTTAAAAGGACAGTTTATGTTTCTATATTTAATTATAATGGTGAATATTTAATTCATGAATAAATTATTTCGTGAACAGGTCTAATATATATATTTTGAAGCTAAAGGTTTTGTTTGAGAAAACTATGCTTGCTTGGCTTGTTATTTTGAAAACAGTTCTTATAAAATGTTGTAATCTGAAAACATATACATTTTTATAAATGAGTTTTCAGAAAACAATTTTCAAGAAACTGAACCAAGCAGAGTTTTTGTACAACTTTTTATTTTCAGTTTTTCGAGAACAATTTGTATAATTACAAATCAAGCAAACCCATAACTCAATTTTCAAAAAACTGAACAAAACAGAGTTTTTTTTTTTTTACAATTTTATATTTTTAGTTTTCTGTGTAAGCGGTAGCTGTAATGTCTGTGTATTTATGTGCATAGGTGTATATATAATATGTGTATTATGTTGTGTTATGGCTCAAATTTAAGCAAAAAGTTAAAAGAAAAAGAAAATAAAAGGTGGTGGGACCTACCATTAAACCAACTAAGGGCCAAGAGACCACAAATGGTCTCATTTCTCTCCTTCTCTCCCGTGCGCCTCTCTCTTCCCCTCTTCCTTTCTGTTTTTCTTTTCATTTTAATTTCCAAAACTTTGAAGCAAGATCTTGATCTCATTTCTTATCGAAATTGAGTGCCGTTTGAGGCAAAACGAAGCTCGTGTCAAGCTCTACACATCCATACAAGCGATTTCAGATTTAGTGCACTCCTTGGAGTTCGAATCTTAGGACCCATTTCTAGGGTTTGTGAAGAAAATTGGGGTTTTTGCTCAATTAGAGGTAAAGGTGTCTAATTCACACTTTTCTTGTACCTTAGTGAGTTATTCCTCTAGAATTTTGGCCAAACATGCTTGATTTAAGGTTGATTGCTTTAAAAATGATTTAATGGTGCATATAAAGATTTTATATATGTGTGTTTGTTGACTTATGTGATAAGCATGCTTAGTTTAGATGGATTACTCCTTAAATGATTTAATTGTGTATATGAAACATGTATCTATGTGTATTTGTTGGATTGTATGGAAATTGTGATAAATGGTTGATTTATCATGCTTATTATAATGCTAAATATCTAGTTGATTGTTGTGAGCATGTGTGGTAAATTGTGATATTAAATTCCCTATTTTATGATATTGTCACGGCATGACAAATGTTAGAAATCCCTTATATTACAACATTGAAAGTATGTGGCATTCATGAATTCATCATTGGGGATTGCACGTATGGAAATGACTTTTTGGAAAAATGAAAGAATGGGGATTTTCGGGAAAGCTTTGTTGAAAAAGTTTTTTTTTGAGAAACTCGGTCGCCGCGGGGGTACCAAAGGGCCGGAGGTTAATATAGCCTAGAGGGGACTAGGGAGTCGCCCTAGCGTGGTTGAGCTAGCTGGGCCCCATAATGACGCCGCGGGGTTACCAAGGGTCAGGGACACTAGCCAATCCTCCTCTCGTGTCGCTGCGGGGTCACCAAAGGGCGGGTTATATTAACAGTTTGAAAAGTATGGTTGTTTTCTGAGAAATGGGGAGTGACACGCATATCATAGCATTCATGGCATTTTACATATGATTGTTTGGAATTGGAATTTAATATGTGTTTCCCTCATTTTGCATGACCCCTCTTCCTATTGGCCTATGCTTTGTTTGGATTCACGGGACTACAAGAGGTGCGTCTTAGGCACTCTCTACTGAGCTTTATGCTCACCCCATTTTATTTAACATTTTCCAGGAACCGGTAAGGAGGTAGTGGATGCCGACCTTCCACAAGCTTAAGGATGACTTGGAGCTCATTTTGTATCTTTTGTATATCTCCCATTTTTGTAAGGCCCCAAAAGTGTAGTAATGTGTATTTATTTTTCAAAACCATGGTTAGGTAATATAATTATGTTATTAGATGATATTTTGGATGTGAATTTGATAACATGTAAACCTTATTGATGAATGGGGAGAGTAATACTAGTTTGAAGTATTATTGAGGTCATTTGATTGTGTATTATCATCTACTATTGCCGTGAATTCGGAATTTGAGTCATGATAGGTTAAAAATGAATTTAAACAGGTTGTGATAGGCCTATTTTTAGGGGAGGTCATGCCGAATTTTTTTTTTTTGTTTAAAAAGTATCAGTTTTGGAATCGTTACAGTAGCTACTGAATCAATTCAAATCCTTACCCCACCCACCCACCCACCCAACCAAATAATAATAAATAAATAAATAAAGTCTCAAATTATAAAATCCTTACTACAACTGGTATTATTTAAGAATACTTGATATTTTAGCTGTTCTATAAACAACAGAATCTGCAATAGATTGTGGGAAACAAATACACACACTAACATACACATAGAAGTGCTCCACAAGTTTTATTTATCTAGTAGTGTATGACTTGTGGGAATTCAGTCCTGCGGTATTGGCAGCTTCATAGCTTAAAATGATCAAGGCCAGACGTACCAAGTGCCTTGGAGAGAATATTGCTAGTATAGTCACTTACTAGAAATTCTCTATAGACTGGGGGACTTTCTTCTGATATCATCTCTTCAATTGGTCCATACAACTTTGAGGAAGTAGTAAAGGCTGTGAAAAAACATGCCACGGAAATTCTTGGTCCCACGCGGTTGGCCAGCACTCTGTGCTCCACACTTTTAAATTTGTCATTTGATATTATCTGTTGTGCCAAATTAAGATTTCATTAACTTTTGGTAAATCAAATTAAGATTTCCATTAACATTACTCTAATAATAATTATTCCCTTTAACGAACCTGGAGAGTGTCCCCGATGTTAACTACCAAACTTCCAACATTGGGTTGAACATCCACCCAATGGTTATCATGCAAGACTTGGAGCCCTCCAATTTGGTCTTGGAGAAGAATGGTGAGGAATGTAGGATCAGTGTGCTTGCTAGTTCCCAGAGTTAGGTCTGGCTCTGGGCATGCTGGATAGTAGTGGCAAGAAAAACTACGCCCTCTAGAACATTCCATGTCTTTTAGATGGTTAGGTTTGAGGCCGAGAGCCTCTGATAATAACTCGAAGATGGTATCTCCCAACTCTGAAACACCCTTGATGTACTCAATCGTCGAATCTCTGTAGAATAAGAAAATGAATGTGATTGAAGTTTGTTATTTGTGTCAAATTTATATCTTTGGTAATCATTAATTAGTTATTTATTAATAGGATTTTGGTGGATCAGTGATCCTAACTATATATACTTGGCAGCAGAAAATCACCCATGCACCATTTTGACTAAATTAAGTCGACAACCTGGGAAATCAAGATTGAAGAATTAGAGGTAGAGAGAAAAACAAAGTACCTGCAAGCCAAAGGCAGTTCATCAGGGTGAAGATGATCAGAAAGCAGTAGATGAATGTTCATGGTGTCCCTCCAATTAGCAGATCTTGACAGATACAGATCATAATTGCTTACCAACCTCACTTTTTTCATTCCATCACGCGAATAAAATTCTTGCTTCACCTCAGAAGGTTGTTCATGAAAAGCCCGAACGCCATTCATCATTTCATCCAGCACACTCAAGGGTATCCTGTGATTAACCACTTGAAAAAAGCCCCACTTCTCCGATGCAATCCGAATTTCATCCACAATACCTTTGCGTCGATGATCATCTTTTTCTATGCCACTTAGATCTATAACTGGAACTTGAAGAGGGATGGTCAAGCAATTCAAATCCTGAGCAAGCTCATCAGGTGGTCGAATGAATATTCTAGGGATATTCATGGTTCCGGCATCTACTAGTCCTTTGACTCCGGCGTTTGTATCATCGAAAGCCTTCAGCTCTTTTGCTCTGTCATAATCCATTGCAGCAGCTTCAGTTGACTCTCTGGTACCTGTGATATCCACCTTTTGATCTGTGGAGGAGATAACAATCCCACGTTGATATCATGTCTGTTTTTCGTACATTAATAGGGAATCCCACGTTGATATCATGTCTGTTTTTGAATTTTAAATGTAAGAGATGAGGTTTAGATTTTACACTGACTAAGCAGATCAACCTAGTCCATACACGGGATGGTAAGTTTTAAAAAACAGTTGCGTGGATAAAAAAATCTTTTCAATTTCTCGCCGTAAAAATTGAATGTATGGGACTAAAATGTCTTTTACAACACTTGAAAAAGACTTTATTACCTTTCAAAGTGTTATGAAATTAAATGAATTCCTATTAAAACAATAAAAAAAGAAAAATCAACAAAATAATATAATATTACCTCCCCATCCATCATGATGTGAACTTTCTCCAACTATTTTGTTAATTATACACAGGTGACTTTTTTTCTTTTTTATTTTTTTAAAAACGAAAGTGACTTACTTACACAAAAAATAAAAATAAAACAATATGGTGTGCCATATTTTTGCTATTTTATCAAAATTTAGATCCAAATGTCAAAAGTATTTAGCTACTGCTTCGGTTGAGTCAAAATCCAAGATTGATCTTTTCGCTTTCCTCTTATTAAGCATCTAAGATTTTATAAACATAATCGGGTGGGAGAGATTTCAAATATTTTTACTTTTATAATTTATTTTGATGTCATCTGCAAGAAACACACAATCCACTCACACACACTTCGTCTAGAACTCAAACAATTTAAGGAATAGAAAAAATATTATTGAATCACAAGAACCTTGATTATTTTTACATATTGTGTTGCATTTTTACAATTATTGTACATAAGCTTTGGTTCTGTGTGAACTTTTTTTTTTCTTCGAAACTTTGGCTCTGTTACATAAACTATAGTTATTATTCCAAAAAAATAAAATAAAGTAAGACAAGCCAATTATTGAACAAGGGAGGAGGCAGAAATTTAGGTAAAGATGGTCAAAAGAGTCACTTTCACAAACTGATCTTCTAAACCTCAAACCATAACAAGAATCCCCAACCAAAAAAAAAAACACAAATCCATGATTAATAAACAACCAGAATTTGCAATAGTTTGTAGGAGACAAATCCACCAAGTTGCTTTATCCATTACAGAGCATGATTAGTGAAAAATCAGTCTTGCGGTGCGTGTTGGCAGCTTCATAGCTTTTAAAGATCAAGGACAGAATTATCATCAATTGCCCTGGAAAAACATTTGTTAATATATTCACTCACTCCAAATTCTCTATATAGTGGGGGACTTTCTTCTGATATCAGTTCTCCGATTGGGCCATACAGCTTTGCAGGAACAGTAACACCTGTGAATAAACATGCCACCGAAATTCTTGGTCCATTTCTGTTAATTCAAATTAAGATTTAGCATCAAGCATAATAAACTTTACTCTAATAATAATTCCTTTAACGAACCTGGAGAAGGTCCCCGATGTTAACTACCAAACCTCCAACAATTGGTCGGACATCAACCCATCGGTTATCATGCAAGACTTGAAGCCTCCAATTTGGTCTTGTAGAAGAATGGTGATGAATGGAGGATCAGAGTGCTTGCTAGCTCCCAGAGTTAGGTCCGGCTCTGGACATGCTGGATATAGTAGTGGCAAGCAAACGTACGCCCTCTAGAGCATTCCATGTCTGTTAGACGGTTTGGTTTGAGGCCAAGAGCCTCTGATAATAATTCCAAGAGGGTATCTCCCAACTTTGAAACATTCTTGATATACTCAATTGTTGCATCTGTGCAGGGTAAGAAAATGAATGTGATACCTACCAGCAAAAAAAGAAAAGAAAAGGGGAAATAGGAACATCTTGAAAACTGGACATGGGAAATGCCATATGTTTACCATCATCTTCCCAATGTATCTGTCATAGGGATGACATGCCAAACACAGCTTAAAGATTGAAGAATAAAATCACCCACCTACCACTAATGGATTATCAATTAAGTCAACAACATGGACAATCAAGATTCAAGAATAATTAGATATAAACAAAGTACCTGCAAGCCAGAGGCACTTCATCAGGGTCAAGATGATCAGAAAGCACCAGAGAAATGTTCAAGCTGTCCCTCCAATTAGCAGTTTTTGAATGATACAGATCAAAATTGCTTGCCAACCTCACTTTTTTCTTTCGATCACGCGTATAAAATTCTTCCTTGACCTCAAAAGGTTGTTCATGAAACTCCCGTACCCCATTCATCATTTCATCCAACACATTTAAGGGTATCCCATGATTAACCACTTGAAAAAATCCCCACTTCTCGGATGCAATCCGAATTTCATCCACAATATCTTTGCGTTGATCATCTTTTTCTATGCCACTTAGATCTATGACTGGAAGTTGAAGAGGGACAGTACTACTAAAGCAGCAATTCAAGTCATGATCCTGAGCAAGCTCATCAGCTGGTCGAATGAAAATCTTAGGGATATTCACAATTCCAGCATCTACTAGTCCTTTGACACCAGCTTTTGTATCATCAAAAGCCTTCACCTCGTTTGCTCGGTCGCAATCCATTGCAATTTCAGCCGACTCTTTGGTGCCTGTGACATCTATTCTTTGTTCTGAGGAGGGGATGATGAAGGTGCTTTAGTTATGGTTCAGTGAGGTTTTAAGTTCATAATTTATTAAAAAAAAATCATAAAATATTAGTTCAGTCATAACTGCAATAAATTTAAAATTATACAATGATTCCCTTTCCTCCACATTTCTCGATCCCCAACCACCCCTGCTCGCTCCCCTCTCTCATTCCACCCACTCTCTCTTGGCCCAGCGCGGTCCACCACCTAACGGGTTGATTAAATGAATCAAAGAGAAATTCATGATCAACACGTTCCCCATTGCCATTCCTCTTCTTTCTTTCTTTCTTTTTTTTTTTCTTTTTTTTTTTTTAATGGGAAATATAGGGCCTGCCATGATTACTGTGATCTGTCGTAAATAATAAGTCCATCATACCGTCTAGTTTTGGGAACAAGCATCTAACAAGCCATGGTGTGCCATATTTTTCCTATATTACCAAATATTTAGATCCAAAAATGTCAAACCATTTAGCTACTGAAGCATTTCAGTTATGAATCAGAATCTAAGATTTCATCTTTTCGTTTTCCTCTGGCTAAGCATCTAAGATTTCGTCAACTTGTGGGACAGAGTTCAAATATGGAAGCAAGTAACTATATTTTCCATTTACATATTGTGCCAACATTTTTTTAAAATTGTGGTACAAAAGCTTTGGCTCTATGACTTTGTTTTGGTCGAAACTTTGGCTTTCTGACATTAGCTATATATATATATATATATATATATATATATATATTATGTTACAATTCGAACTTTTAGAATTTTAATTTATATTTATTTCATGATTTTTAGATTGTCTAAATTAATTATCGTGATGAAGGAAGTTGATGGGTTGGATTTTGTCACAAAGTTAATGTGTGTGTGTGTGTATTGTAAATTATCTAATGATGGGATGAAAGGGACCAGCCGAAGTCTGAAAAAAAAAAAAAAAAAAAAAAAAAAAATTGGTGATGTTTTTCGGGGCCCACAAGGAATGGATATGTTAAAGGAGTTTGAATTTGCTTTTGTTTTACATATATATATATATATAATATACATATACATATATTGTCTGATTGAAGAAGTGAAGGGGAGCAGGTTCAGTAGCAAGTGGGAAAGGATTGAATTTGTGACCATGATGATGGGCCCGGTGACTTTTGACCATTTTTAGTGGGTAATTTACACAGACTTTCTTTATAGTTTGTTATAATTATAGGCGGCACCCTTCCTGTTTCGAAAATTATGCGGACCTTCCTTATTTTTTAAAATATCCTACACAGACCTCCCTTCCGTTACGGTCAACGCTAGTCAACGACGAAAAATGATGACATCAGCTACTATTTTTACTAAAATGCCGAAAATACCCTTGTCCTTGATATATATATATATATATATATATATATATATATATATATATACACACAAATCTGCCAATGCAATTATCTTTTTGTCAGATTTTGCCCTTAAGAGTTTTGGTTCTTCCAACCTTATTGATCGTTGGGTCTATAGTTTGCAAATATTACGAGTGTGTCTTTTTCTATGTTAACTGCGTATAATTTCATCCCTTATCCATCTCTAGAGACTGATGGTTAATCCATTTTGGAATCCACATATATGGTAAATTCAAAAACAAACTCACCTCAACCTCTCATGTGAGGTAGATTTTTTACTCATAATTTCCTAGAGTATTTAGCACCAAAAATCCCTCTGAAGCTCTGTTTTTTCTTCACCTCTTTTTCTGTCCTCCCGTTTCAAGTACACATTTTTCATAAAAGAGAAAATATAACTATATGTATGTATATGTAAGATATAACTATACAAACACACATTTTACACACACATATATAACTATATGTATGTATATGTAATATATATCGATATCTATAGATAAAGAGATGGAGTAAGATTTTCTGAATATATAGAATTTGAGAGATGTGAGGGGTGACGTCGTCGGTGGCGGCGAGGTTGGCGTTCTTTCCGTCGAATCCGCCGTCGTACACAGTGGCGACTGATGAATCGACCGGGAAATTGGGGATTTTTGATTTCCCGGTGAGGGAAAACGTTGACGTTTTGAAGTTGGAGACCAAAAGAGGGAACAAGATTGTGGCAGTGTACATGAAGAACCGGTCGGCGTCGTTGACACTGCTGTACTTGCACGAAAACGCAACTGATCTGGGTCAGATGTACGACTTGTTCAGTGAACTCAATGTTCATCTCCGAGTTAATGTTGCAAAACCCAGGCCGAGATCATCATCGCCATGAACCAAACCTCAACACTGTCACCTTAACCCCAAACCTCACTGCCACCACAGCCGTAAATTACGTCGCCGTTGTAGTCGCCCAAAATCAGTACGGCGAACTGTTTAGGATCAGGCCAAAGACATTTCGGTAAATTCTTTGACGGCGACCCACCATCGGTCTCTTCAGATCGCCTCTCTCTCTCTCTCTCTCTCTATATATATATATATATATATATATATAAAGAGAAGGTACTTCAGTCATTTATCATAGATCATTAAGGGCATTTCAGTAAATTAGCCAGATCTGTTAGTGTATTTGATGGTCCATCACACATAAGGGAAGTCCGTGTAGAATATTTTTAAAAATAGGGGAGGTCCGCGTAATTTTCAAAACAAGAAGAGTACCGCATATAATTATGACAAACCATAGAGGAGGTCTGTGTAAATTATACTTTTATTTATATATTTATTTTTTATTTATTTATTTATTTTCCTTGGCTTTGAAATTTCATGTGGCTAGGATTTGTTACTATTGAGAGACATTGTCTATGGAACGGGAAGAGGATGACCCCCTTATCCCTGACATATCCAAAGATAAGGTGGAGGCAGCCAGACCCAAATGGCCCACGGGGCCCCATGAAGATGTTGGTCTAGAACTGTTAGGGCTTGGGTAATTCCCTGACAGTTCGACAATTACAGAAACTGATCCAACTTCATTCCCCCACTTTTGTTCTGTTTTGGAAACCAAAAATGGTAAGTCTTTGTTACAAAAGGTACAGTGGCAAATAAATTTTCAATTTTCTTGTTTTGTTCCGCCTTGCGGAATGACAGGGGGTATAAGCTTATGGTGGCAGGAAGGTGTGGATTTCCAAATCTGTGCCTCTATGGACTTTCACATATCTGGGGTGGTCACTGATGGCCACGGTCGGCGTTGGGGTTTCTCCGTGGTTTATGCTAGTTGCCATGATAGTGTTCGAGTTGAGCAGTGGGGTTTTCTTCGTTGCATGGTGTAGCAATGGCGTTTTTCCTGGCTTTTTATGGGGGATTTTAATGAGATTCTACATTCGGGCGAAAAGTTTGGTGGTCGTCCCAAGCCATTTTGGGTGTTACATGGGTTTAAACAATTGATCAATGACTGTGGTCTCTGTGACTTTGGATTTACAGGCTTTCCTTTCACTTGGAATAATCAGTGAAGTGGGCGGGATAATATTCGGGAAAGATTGGATCGTGCTTTGGCTTCTGCTAACTGGCGTCTCCATTTTCCCCAAGCCTCTCTTTCTCATTTGACGATGGCTGGTTCAGATCATGCTGCCTTGTTGCTTAATCTTTACCCAGCCTGTTCTTCTCAAGTCCGGCAATTTCATTTTGATGCTCGTTAAGCTAATAATCCGGAATGTCACCATCTGTTGGAAGAGGCTTAGAACACTCCTATTTATGGATCTCGTCTTTTTTGTTGGGCGTCCAAGTTAAAAGTCTGTAAGTTGAAGTTGAAAGCTTGGGCTCGGCAGTGGCAACTTAATTCTCGCCTCAAAATTGTCACAGCAAAAACGTATCTTAAGGCTGTTCAAGAAAACCTCTCTATGTATTGCCATGATAAAGTTCTTGAGGCTGAGTGTGAATTAAACAAATTATGGCACGAAAAAGAGCTTTTTTGGAAGCAAAAATCCTGAGTGACTTGGTTGCAACTCTGAAGTCGGAATTGAATTTCAGGAATAAAGGATCAGCAGGGGCGTTGGATAGAGGATGATGTTGCAGTGCAAGATATTTTTCTGACATATTTCCAGACACTTTTTACATCTCAGTCCCCATCATCTATGGACCAGTTCTTACGCTATGTTAATCATGTGATCACTAATGAAATGAACCAGCAGTTGTTGAGGCCAATAACGGAGGTTGAGGTAGAGCAAACTGTTTTTTCTATGGCACCTTTCAAAGCACCAGGGCTTGATGGTATGACCCCATTTTTTTTCCAAAAATTTTGGAGTGTGATTAAATCTGATGTTGTTCATGCAATCTCCAGCTTTATATATTCGGGTTTCATGCTATCTAGTTTGAATCATACTAATATTGTTCTTATTCCAAAGGTGAAATCTCCTACATAGGTTACTCATTTTCGCCCTATTTCTTTATGTAACGTCGCCTATAGAATCACTTCTAAGGTGCTTGCTAACTGTCTTATATCTGTGATTGCTTCCTGTGTTAGTGATACTCAGACTGCTTTTTATTTCGGGTCGCCATATCACTAACAATATCCTTGTCGCCCATGAAGTTCTTCACTATCTGAAAAATAAAAGACGAGAAAAAATCTTTTTTAGCGTTAAAGCTAGACATGAGTAAAGCCTTCGATTGAATTGAATGGCCGTTTTTATTTGCTATGTTACATCAGTTGGGTTTCCATCCCCACTGGCTTCACTTAATTTCGGCTTGCATTTCTACTATCTCATTTTCTATAGTTCTTAATAGGTGTCCAGTGGGTTTTTTTAAGCCCTCCCGGGGATTGCGACAAGGTGACCCTTTATCCCCGTACCTGTTTATTTTGTGTGCTAGAAGTTTGTCCTAAGTGTTTCAGTGTGCAATACAAATGAAAGTTTTGACTGGTGTTCGGATTTGCCGTGGTACTCCTTCATTATCACATTTATTTTTTGCAGATGATTCTATCATTTTTCGCCAAGCCACTAGTTCTGAGTGCTCTCTATGAAGCGTATCCTTCAGGCTTATGAATGTGCCTCGGGGCAGATGGTGAATTTTTCTAAGTCATCTATTTTCTTCTCTAATAACACTGACACTTCTCGACGTTCCCTCTTCTGCCGTCTTCTGGGTATTCAGGAAGAGGGTTTGGCAGCTCGTTATTTGGGTTTGCCTGCACTTATTGGCTGCTCAAAAAATGACATGTTTAAATTTGTTTTGGAAAATGTTCAAAGTCAATTGGATGCTTGGCGATCTACTTTTCTTTCAAAAGGTGGTAAGAAAATCCTTATTAAATCAGTCTTAAGTGCTTTGCCCACGTATGTTATGGCTTGCTTCCGGCTGCCTATTTCTATGTGTGATAAAATTATGCAATGTATTTGATCCTTCTGGTGGCGTAACAAGCCTGTTTCTCGTTCCGTTCATTGGTCTCACTGGGACTCATTATGTCTGAGTAAACATGCTGGTGGCTTGGGCTTTCGCAATATGCATGCTTTCAATTCTGTTTTGCTTGCAAAACACGCGTGGAATTTTGAAGTCCATCATTTGGGTTTAGCCTTTAAATTGTTCAAGGCAAAATATTTCCGTAACTGTTCTTTCATGGAAGCTGGTTTGGGGTCAAAACCTTCATGGGTATGGAGAAGCATATGGTCTGCCAAGCCTATTATTAAAAAGGGACTACGTTGGAGTGTTGGTGATGGTCGATCAATTAATATTTGGTATGATTTTTGGGTACCATCTTTGGAGAATTTGCAACTTTATGCGCCTTAGAATATTACTTTCACACATGTATTTGACCTTATTCATTTTGCTTCTCATTCATGGAATTCTCAACTCCTTTCTCAGCTTTTTCCAGTCTCCATGGTTGCTACTATTCGTAGTATTCCACTAAGTATGAGGGGTTGTGCGGATCGTCCAATCTGGGCCTTCACTGACAATGGTAGGTTTTCAGTCAAATCGGCTTATCATGTGGTCTTTTCATTGTTTCATCCTTCTTTGGCCAATCAATCCTGTAACTCTCGTTTCTGGAAGACAATTTGGTCTTGCGGTTGTCCACCTAAAGTTAAGCATTTTTTGTGGCAATGTGCCCATGGTGTTCTTGCAACCTGATCCGCTTTGAAATTTTGGGTTTTAATGCATAATGATTGCTATGTTTTATGTGGTGAAGCTCCAGAATCTGTAGAGCATCTTCTCTTCTGTTATCCCAAGTCTATTCTTGTCTGGAAGTCTTCTCCTCTGCATTTTGATTGCACTCACTGGGCTGTTGTTTCTTTTGAGGCTTGGTGGTTGGAGATGTGTCAATGTGGGGCTGATGTGGTTAACATGGTTTCTTTCATTGCTTGGGCGATGTGGAAAGCAAGAAATATGTTTATTTTTCAATTTCACTCTTCTTCCCCTCTTTAGATTGTGCAAAGGGCAATTGCCGCTTTTTGGGAATTTAAAGATGCTTCACATCTTCACCCGGTCATGCCTTCATCATCTTCCCCCTCTCATTCTCGTATTTGGCAGCCTCCAGCTTCTGGCTTTATCAAATGTAATATGGATGCATCTTTTTATTCACATTTTGGTTGGGCGGGAGGGGATCTTGTATTTCGTGATCACCGTGGTACCGTTTTGCGCGTGGTGATGCTTAAGTCCTTCCTTGCTTCTTCAGCTCTTTTCGCCGAGGCTTATGTCCTTCGTACGGCTTTGCTTTGGGGTCATGCTTTTAATTTCCGTTGTTTGTGCCTTGAGAGTGATTCTCTTATCCTTTGCAATGCTGTTAGGAAATTACGCACCTGTCCTTCTTCCATTTTGGCTTTGGTTTATGATATTCAACAGTTTTTGGAAACTTGTCCTTGGGTTCAACTTACTCATGTTCGTCTTGAGGCTAATTCGCTAACTCATGATCTTGCTCAATTTTCTCTTGCGCATCCCATGACTTGTCTTGTGTTCAATGGTTTCCCTTGACATATGGGTTATGTGTTGTTTGCTCTGTTGCAGAGATTGTGTTGCTTTTCTCTACTTTGTTTGTATTGTTTTAGACTTGTTTATTTGCCATGTTAAAAAAAAAAAAGAAAAAGAAAAAGAAAAAGAAAGAAAGATGGATATATAAAGTTAGATTGTGATAGTAGGTGGGGGTCCACTATTGAATAATGGTCATGTGATATTTATGTAGTGTCGGTGGAGTGCAATTTGCCTATATATATATTAAGTGTTGTGTGGCACTAAGAGATGAATTACAGAAGAGAAATTTGAGACACAGAGAGAGTGAGCCGAGAAAGATAAGAGAGAAAGAGAGAGAGCCAAGATGAGCAGACAGAGAGGTCCGAGAGTTGCAGAGAAGGCCGGAAGCTTGAGGCTTCAATGATCTAGTGAGGAAAAAAATTCTTTTTTTCACGGTAGGGGTCTCTAATTCATGGTATTCTTGTACTTTTGTGAATCTATTTCTTATAAATTGTTCAATTGCATATTTAATTAGCAAAAGTTCCTGAAAATTGTTTAAATGCCATATATGAAATTATGACAAGGTGTTAATTGATTATATTGTGTTTAAACATGCTTATGTGAAATGAGAATATGAGTTGTGTATTTTTAGTAATTTATAAATTTATTTTAAAAATTATGTGAAAAATTTATGGTTGAAATGATGAAATGAAGCATGAAGCATTCATGCATCCATTGAGAAAGAAATAGGGGGGAAATTTTTTTAAAATAAATGAATTTGTTCTTGGAAAGAAAAAAATATTTTTCAAAGTAGTTTGCAAAAACCGGATGCTTAGGAGGCGCTTAGCGGTCCGTGTTGTTAGTGTAGTCTAGAAGGGAGTATGGTTGAGCTAACTAGGCTGGATGTGACACCTTAGAGGTGCCTTGTAGTCATGGATAGTTCGTCAACCCTCCATTCGTGACGCCTTGGATGTGTCTTGGGTCGGATTACACTAACTGTTTGGAAGTTGAAACGGAAATGTTTCAGAAAATGGGAAGTGACATTTGCATAATATTGCACTTTATGACATTGTGGTAAACTTGTGATTGGTTGATATTTGTTACATACTTGTTGTTATGGTTGAGAATGTGTATTTCCCTATGGCATGATCCCGTTCACTTTTTATCTATTCATTGTATGGATTCACAGGGATATAAGAAGTGTGTCTTAGACACTTCCTACTGAGCTTATGCTCATCCCTTTATTATAAACATTTTTCAGGATACGGAAGGGAAGTGGCGGATGATGCTCCTCCACAGGGTTCGATGGGTCAGTGAACTGTTTTGACATATTTTGTAGTTATGATCTCATTTTGTTATTATTGTTATTACTATTTGTTTTTAAACGTTGGGATAACACGCATATTATCTTATTGACGTAGGAGAGTACGGTAGTATCCTTAGTTGACCTTGGTTTCAGATAAAGACCCGGTTAGCGATTCGGACCATCGGGTTCGGATCGTTACATATTATCCCAAAAATGAATAAGATAAGGCAATTATTAAATAAGGGAGGACTTCCACAAAATGATTTGAGTAGACAAGTATTATCTTATATATTTTGTCATCGGTATAAAAAACACACACTTCAGTCATATACCCACTTTGTTCCTTTAGGAATTCAAACCCTAACCATTCATTTTAAAAGGTAAAGAAGATACTACCGAGCCCTTTGTTACTTCATTTTGGCAATTATTGTACATAAGCTTTTGGCTCTGTTTGACCTTTAGTTTTTGTTTTTGTTTTTGTTTTTGTTTTTGTTTTTTTGTTTTTGTCAAAACTTTGGCTCTGTTAGATAAGCTATAGTTATTATTCCACCAAAAAAAAAAAAAAAAAAAAAAAGCCAAGGCAATTATTGAACGAGTGTGGAGGCAGAACAAATTTAGGTAAAGATGGTCAAAAGAGTCACTTCCACAAACTGATCTTCTAAACTTCAAACCATAACAAGAATCCCCACCCACCCACTAAAAAAATTAAAACTCAAATCCATGATTAATAAACAACCAGAATTTGCAATAGTTTGTCGGAAACAAATCCACCAAGTTTCTTTATCTACTACAGTGCATGATTTGTGAAAAATGAGTCATGTGGTGTTGACAGCTTCATATCTTATAATGACCAAGGGTAGAATTATCATTAATTGCCTTGGAAATATATTTGTTAATATATTCACTCACCCGAAATTCTCTATATACTGGAGGACTTTCTTCTGATATCAGCTCTCCGATAGGGCCATACAGCTTTGAAGGAACAGTAACACCCGTGATTAAACCTGCCACCGAAATTCTTGGTTCAACACCATTGGCCAGCACTTTGTGCTTAACACTAGTAAATTTGTCGTTTGATATAATCTGTGCCAAATTAAGATGTCATTAATTTCCGTTAAAATTCAAATTAAGATTTAGAATCAAGCATGATAAACTTACTCTAATTAATTATTTCTTTAACGAACCTGGAGAAGTCTCCGATGTTAACTACCAAACCTCCAACAATTGGTCGGACATCAACCCATTTGTCTTCATGCAAGACTTGGAGCCCTCCAATTTGGTCTTGCAGAAGAATGGTGATGAACGTAGGATCAGAGTGCTTGCTAGTTCCCAGAGTTAGGTCTGGCTCTGGGCATGCTGGATAGTAGTGGCAAGCAAAATTACGCCCTACAGAGCATTCCATGTCTGTTAGAGTGTCCGGTTTGAGGCCAAGAGCCTCTGATAATAATTCGAACAGGGTATCTCCCAACTTTGAAACATTCTTGATTTACTCAATTGCCGTATCTCTGCAGAGTAAAGAAAATTAATGTGATAGAATCATAGAAGTCTGATAGAAACTGGACATCGGAAATACACTCCATAAGAAATATATACGTATATGTACCAAAAGATGTGGGGAATGTCATATGTACAAGTACAGGGTATAGAGCTAAGTGCAAAACTGAACAATATATATAACTAATGCACAAATTAAAACTTAAGATGCTACCTGACAGACATGGAGATGTTGTCGAAGAAAAGCCTACAGCTACGATGGCCTGCACTCATTATCAAGGACCTAATCAACTTTGTTTTGATTACATATGGATTAGATACCGATACAACTATCAGTAATATTGTCATAACATCCGAGATGATGCCAACTTGCCTAAATTGGTACAAGCTAATGAACCTTAGGCCCTACAGTTTCTTTCACTACGAGTTGCTTGCTAGGTGATGACACATATATGTTTACCATAATATGAACCATATATGTTTACCATCATCTTCCCAATGTATCTGTCACAGAGATGACATGCCAAACACATCTTAAAGAAGAAACAATTGTGATAATTTTCACCTATTATTAATGAAGACATATTTCTCCTTAATATTGTCTAAATATGCCCTGTTTGTGGCATACAATTCCACCCAAAGGAAAAGTTAGCAGTATGACAAATATTTGAATTTGAACTAATTATACTGATATAATTTTCTATATAATTTTCTTCTGAAGTGGGGAAGATGTTTGATACAACTAATTATACTGATATAATTTTCTTCTTAAGTGGGGAAGATGTTTGATACAAATTTATATTTTGGTGTTTGTATTTATGAATAACAGGATTTTAGTGAATCAATGACCCAAATTTGCAACACTATTCAACATCAAATTAGTTATGTACTTGGCAAAAAATCACCCACCCACCCCAACTGGCTTATCAATTAAGTCTAACAACATGGACAGACAATTGAGGTTGAAGAATAGAGGTAGAGAGAAAAACAAAGGACCTGCAAACCTGTAATGTCTGTGTAAGTGCATATGCGTATATATTTGTGTGTGTGTGTGTGTAAAAAGAGAAGAGAAAAGAAAAGGAAAAAAAAAAAAATGTGGGACCCACGCTCCTTTTAAGTGGATTGTGAGACCACATTTGGTCTCTGCCTTCTCTCTCTCTCTCCTGTCTCTTTGTTTCCTCTCGGCATTTTCTTTGTTTTTTTTTTTTTATTTTCCAAAGTCAAGGCTTGATTTCTCCCTCAATTCTTAGTGTTTTTAAGTGCCGTTTGCGGCAAAACGGAGAGTACGGCGAGCTCTACACATGTGTACCAGTAATTTCAGTTTTGAGCAACCTAGGGAGTCCTAAAATCTTGACCCATTTTGAGGGTTTGTGGTGCAAATTAGGAGTTTTTGCATAACATAGAGGTAGGGGTCTCTAATTCCTACAATCCTGTTCCTTTGTGAATTAATTGTTCTTGGTTAGTGTCCTAGTATGCTAAATTGTGATGATTGTTCCTTTGTAAATTAATTTTTCTTGATTAGTATCCTATTAGTATTCTAGCATGCTATATTGTGATAATTGTTCCTTAAAGTGACTAGATTGTATATATGAAATATGTGAAAAGGTGTAATTAATTTAATTATAATGTGTATTTAATTGAATTGTATGAAAAAAAAATAATAATAATAATAAAATAAAATAAAAACATGCTTAATGTGTTAGTTTTCCATGCCAATTAATTTGTTAGAAATTTATGTAAAAGCTTGTTAATTGTGTGTTAAAAATTCTCTCAATTTCCATATATGCACATAAGCATTGGGTATGAAAGAAAATGGAAAGTGTTTTGAAATGAAATTAAAAGGAATTTTGGGGGAGAATTTGATAAAATGGTTTTTTTGAGAAAACCCCGGTCGCCATGGAGTCATCAAAGGGCCGGTGTGTTAATATAGCTTAGAGGGAACTAGGGAGATTGCCCTAACGTGGTTGAGCTATCTGGGCCCCAAATGACGCTGCGGGGGTACCAAAGGTCAGGGACAGTAGCTAATCCTTCTCTCGTGTCGCTGCGGAGTCACCAAAGGGCGGGTTATATTAACAGTTTGTGAAATGATAATATTTTTCTGAAAATAGGGAGTGACATGCATAACATTGCATTCATGGCATAAGATTTATTTGCTTTGAACTTACGATTGATATTGTGTTTTCCTAGCTTTGCATGACCCAAAATTCCTATTGTCCTATTCTTTATTTGGATTCACGGGGACACAAGAGGTGAGTCTTAGGCACCACCTACTGAGCAATTTTGATTACCCCTTTTAATAAAACATTTTTTACAGGAAACGGGAAAGAAGTGGCGGATGACATTCTACCACAGACTTAGTATGGATTAGGAACTTATTTTGTTGTTTTTGTACTTGGGTTACTCTATTTTTGTAAGACTAAGCATAATTTATTTTGTACGATGACTTATGGACTTTGAATATTATAATTATACCTGTGGGCTTGTAAAGCATAAACATTTTATCTTAATTTTGTATTTTGGAACTGTAATTATGATACTTGGATGATATAGTATGTGATTGTACCACCATGGAATGTATTAGATGTTTATTGTGTTGGGATAGGTTAAAAATGTTTTTAAATAGGTTGTTGTAGGACGATTTTTAGCAGAGGTTATGCCGAATTTTTTTTAAAATTTTGGCATCAGTTAGGGTCATTACAAATTGGTGAGACAGTGAAAGATTGGACCTTGCATGCAGATGGGGGTCTACAATTCAAGGGTTTATTGGTGGTTTCCACGGTTTGTCGTGAGGACGTCTTACTGGAGTTTCACACTTCCCGCTTTGCAGTTCATCTAGGTGATACCAAGATATATCACAATTTGAGACGTCAGTATTGGTGGAATGGGATAAAGAAAGATGTTGCTCAGTTTGTGGCTATATGCCTCACCTGTCAGCAGGTGAAGGCCGAGCATCAGAGACCAGCTGGTTTGTTGCAACCATTACCTATAGGGCAGTGGAAATGGGAACATATTACTATGGATTTTGTGACAGGTCTTCCAAGGTCACGAAGGGGCAATGAAGCCGTATGGGTCATCGTTGACAGATTGACTAAGACGGCTCACTTTTTGCCTATTAAGGCAACAGACGATGCAAAGAAGCTTTGTGTACTTTATGTGAAGGAGATTGTAAGGTTACATGGAGTTCCTGTAACCATTGTGTCAGATAGGGATGTTAAGTTTACTTCGAAGTTCTGGGAAGGACTTCAAGCAGCGTTTGGTTCAGCATTGCATCTTAGTACGGCATTCCATCCACAGACAGACGACCAGTCGGAGCGTACTATCCAGATCTTGGGGGATATGTTTCGGGCATGTGTGCTTGACTTGGGTGGTAGTTAAGAATATTATCTACCGCTTATTGAGTTTGCTTATAACAATAGTTATCAGACGAGTATCTAGATGGCTCCATTTGAGGCGTTATATGGTAGACCTTGTAGGTCTCCTGTTTGTTAGACTGAGGTGGGTGAGACCGCCGCTTTAGGACCCGACATAGTACTTGAGACTACCGAGAAGATTAAGCTGATCAGACAGAGGTTACTTACAGCTCAGAGCCGACAGAAGAGTTTTGCGGATAAGCGGAGACGGCCGTTATCCTTTGAAGTGGGAGACCACATTTTTCTTCGAGTTTCTCCACGAAATGGGTTATTGAGGTTCGGGAAGAGTGGCAAGTTATCACCAAGATTCATAGGACCTTTTGAGATTTTGGACCGTGTAGGAGAGGTTGCCTACACTTGCTTTGCCACCACAGTTAGACAGGGTCCACAATGTTTTCCATGTATCGATGCTACGAAAGTATGAGCCAAATCCATCTCACATTTTGAGTTGGGTTGATGTGGACATTGATGAGGATGTTTCCTATGAAGAGAGACCAGTTCAAATCCTTGACACATAGCAGAAGGTGTTGAGGAACAAGACAATACCAATGGTGAAAGTTCTTTGGAGACACCACGGAGTCGAGGAGGCTACTTGGGAGCTTAAACAGGAGGTTCGCTCCAAGTACCCAGCGTTGTTTTCTTCCTCAGGTATGTCTTGATTTCGGGGACGAAATCTTTTAAAGTTGAGGAAAATGTAATGTCTGTATAAGTGCATATGTGTATATATTTGTGTGTGTGTGTGTGTGTGTGTGTGTGGTGCACTTTAACAGCAAAAGAAAAAAAGAAAAAATAAATAAATAAATAAATTGTGGGACCCACGCCCATTTTAAGTGGATTATGAGACCACATTTGGTCTCTGCCTTCTCACTCTCTCTTTTTCCCGTCTCTGTTTCTCTGTTTCCTCTCGGCATTTTCTTTGTTTTTTTTTTTTATTTTCCAAAGTCAAGGCTTGATTTCTCCCTCAATTCTTAGTGTTTTTAAGTGCCGTTTGTGGCAAAACGGAGAGCACGGCGAGCTCTACACGTGTGTACCAGCAATTTCAGTTTTGAGCAACCTAGGGAGTCCTAAAATCTTGACCCATTTTGAGGGTTTGTGGTGCAAATTGGGGGTTTTTGCATAACATAGAGGTAGGGGTCTCTAATTCCTACAATCTTGTTCCTTTGTGAATTAATTGTTCTTGATTAGTGTCCTAGTATGCTAAATTGTGATGATTGTTCCTTTGTGAATTAATTTTTCTTAATTAGTATCCTATTAGTATTCTAACATGCTATATTGTAATAATTGTTCCTTAAAGTGACTAGATTGTATATATGAAATATGTGAGAAGGTGTATTTAATTGAATTGTATGAAAATAATAATAATAATAAATAAATAAAACATGCTTAATGTGTCAGTTTTTCATGCCAATTAATTTGTTAGAAATTTATGTGAAAGCTTGTTAATTGTGTGTTAAAAATTCTCTCCATTTCCATATATGCACATAAGCATTGGGCATGAATGAGAAGGGAAAGTGTTTTGAAATGAAATTAAAAGGGGATTTTGGGGAGAATTTGATAAAATGGTTTTTTTGAGAAAAACCCGGTCGCCGCGGAGTCACCAAAGGGCCGGTGTGTTAATATAGCCTAGAGGGAATTACGGAGATTGCCCTAGTTTGGTTGAGCTATCTGGACCTCAAATGACACTACGGAGGTACTAAAGGTTAGGGACAGTAGCCAATCCTTCTCTCGTGTCATTGCGGAGTCACCAAAGGGCGGGTTATATTAACAGTTTTTGAAGTGATGATATTTTTCTGAAAATAGGGAGTGACATGCATAACATTGCATTCATTGCATGAGATTTATTTGCTTTGAACTAACAATTAATATTGTGTTTTCCCGGCTTTACACAACCCCAAATTCCTATTGTCCTATTCCTTGTTTGGATTGACGGGATACAAGAGGTGTGTCTTAGGCACCACCTACTGAGCAATTTTGCTCACCCCTTTTATTTAACATTTTTTATAGGAAATGGGAAAGAAGTGGCTGATGACATTCTACGACAGACTTAGTATGGATTAGGAGCTTATTTTGTTATTTTTGTACTTGGGTCACTCTATTTTTGTAAGACTAAGCATAATGTATTTTGTACGATGACTTATGGATTTTGAATATTATAATTATACCTATGGGCCTGTAAAGTATGGACATTTAATCTTAATCTTGTATTTTGGGACTGTAATTATGATACTTGGATGATATAGTATGCGGTTGTACCACCATGGAATGTATTAGATATTTATTATGTTGGGACATGTTAAAAATAATTTTAAACAAGTTGTTATTTTTAGTGGAGGTCATGCCAAAATTTTTTTAAAAAATTTTGGCATCAGTTAGGGTCGTTGCAAAACCAAAGCCAGTTCATCAGGGTGAAGATGATCAGAATGCAGCAAAGAAATGGTCAAGGTGTCCCTCCAATTAACAGGTCTTGAATGATACATATCAGAATTATTGCTTCCCAACCTCACTTTTTCCATTCGATCACGCGAATAAAATTCTTGCTTTACCTCATAAGGTTGTTCGTGAAACACCCGTACCCCATTCATCATTTCATCCACCACACTTTAGGGTATCCCATGATTAACCACTTGAAAAAAGCCCCACTTCTCTGATGCAATCTGAATTTCATCCACAATTTCTTTGCGTCGACGATCATCTTTTTCTATGCTACTTAGGTCTATGACTGGAACTTGAAGAGGGACAGTACTAAAGCAGCTATTCAAGTCCTGACCAAGCTCATCAGGCGGACGAATGAATATCTTAGGGATACTCACAATTCCAGCATCTACTAGTCCTTTGACACCGGCTTTTGTTTCATTGAAAGCCTTCACCTCTTTTGCTCGGTCAAAATCCATTGCAGTTTCTTAGCCAACCCTTTGCTACCCAGATATCAATTCCTTGTTTTGTAGAGAAGTTGATGAAGGTGTTTTAGCTGACATTGAAGGAATTTTTAATTACAATGGTCATAATTTAATAAAAATAACTATCATAAAATATTAATTCATAACAATAAATTTAAAATGTTAAATTACACTAATCTCTCTTGAAGTTTGGACAAATCTCACAACATTTAAGATTTCTTGTTTCGATCTCTCTTGAGGTTTGGGTTTATGTTCAACAACCTTCTCTATCCATCAAAACTTGTAAATTTTTTTTATAAAATGACCAAGTTGTCCTTACATTCATTTTTTTTATTTATTTACAAAATTTTTTTTAGGAGAGGGTAATGGCCCCAATGAGATTTAGTTTAATTAGCTCTCATATCCCTCTTTTTAAAATGATAAAATAAAATACCTAAATTATCCTCCATTATCTCAAATACATTATTATTCTTAAAAAAAAAATGTTAGCCTTTTTACCCTCTACTCTTTGCTCTATTTCTTCTGCACTTCTCCAGTGGCGGATTCATCACCGGTCCATTATCAGATCAATACTGGAGAGTGCTTGATTAAAAGCAAGGTCTTTTCTGTCAACACCAAAACTCCAATCATCTGTAGACCACTCACTTCCCCTGACTTCTTGAGCATTCAAAATCTGGAAACCCATTTGAGACTCTCTCTCTCCAAGATGGTTTACAGAGAGAGAAAGCTTAGGATCAACAGGAGAGGGAGGCATACTAAAGTTCATGTTTGGAAACCCAATGACACCATCACCATCATGATTCTTGATGTGTTGAAGACTCATTGGATTGAAAAAAAATAAAAATAAAAAGATGAACCCAGGAGTTAAAAGGGTAGAGACAAGAAACCAATTCTATTTTACTGAACCCGCAAGGCTCAATTTTCAGAAACAAATTTTGATTAGTTTTAGAAGAATCAGTGGAGAAGAGTACTGAGAGTTTGGAGATCTTTTTCTTGTTTCAAAAGCACAGAAAGTAATTTGCTCAAACCAATTGATGGTCCGTTGGAATAATTCATAGGCGTCACAGATAAGGCTGTATTACTTAAATTGTAGAAGTCATTATTTTCACTATCAAAGTTTAGGCTCCGTGATGAAAATAACAAGGGAAAGAGTGATCAGTTTTTGTTCATGGAATTATTGAAAAATCAATTGGGAGCTAAATTTTTGTGTCATCCCACGAATTGCAGCTTTGAGGAATGGATTTGGTGGTTGAATGCTAAATAGTACAATGCCGCAAACAGAGGCCTTGAGACTGAAAGAGGCAAAATAATGACCAGAAAACAATTGGGTTTCTCTCAAAATCCTCTCCTAGAGAGAAGCTGACTAGAAAATCAGTAAACAAATGAATTAAAAGATTTCATTTTTTTCATACTCTCTCTCTAATCTTTTGATGGTTTGCTCAAAGAGAAATAATGGAGAGAGGAAAGGGATGGAAGAGGAGATCACGACCATGGGGATGACCGATGATCACGATTCACGACTTCTACAGTCACCACATCCATTGTTTTGTTCAAGATCAATCTCTATCATTTGTCGCCGGTAGGATCTAAACTCCTCGCCGTCAACAACCGAGCCCACCTTGCTCATCGCCGTTGACGAAATCTAGCTGAGCATCGCTCCTCAACATCATGGTCGACGTGGTCCGGTTCTGGCCGGGTTTCTTCTTGCTCAATCCGATCACTTCACCGTCATCATCATCGTCCGCGTCGACCATTTTGGCAGCAGCTTCTCCGCCGCTGTCTTCTTCTCGGCCTTGGGAGCCATTTTAGAGAGAGAAAATGAGTGAAATTTTAGAGAGAGAAAGAGAGCGCTGGGAAAATTGAAGGAATAGGAGGACGGTATTGTCATTTCACATTTTATTTACACGCATCAGCAATGTATTTTTCATGGTTAAATATAGCACATTTTTCATATTTTAAAACAAAAATGTAAAAATAAAATTAGCTGAGGTTTAATATGGGAGTAAAACATTTAGCCCTACATATAATAATGTCAACCACAAAAACAAAAGAAACGGTCCAAGTGGGTGTTTGGATAGACAAATTGCATATCCACCTTTTGTGTTAAACAAATATCCAATCACCATCAACAAGTTCCCCATTGTCGTTCCCTTCTTTTTCTTTTTCTTTTTTTTTTTTTTTTTGTGATAAATTCTTGTTCGTTAATTTTCAAAAGCCCATTATCTGATTCGATGAAATATAGGGGCTGCCTTTTATTAGTGTGATTTGACCTAAATAATAGGTTTGGATAAATTATTTGATGATAACAAAGTGTTTGGCCTTTATTATTTTAACTTTCTTTAAAAATGTGAATTGTTTTTCATATTTTTATTTAGTTTAATAAATAAAAAATTTGTCAAACCAAAACACTATATGACCTTTTTATGTATTTTTTTTCAATGTTTTAAACACCATATTACTCTACTTAATATATATTCAAATAAAATAAAATAAAAACCTAATTAAATGTCATTAACAAAGAAATTATTTTTATAAATTTAATAATATAAACTTGGTATGAAAATTGATACTTTGCATTTGAATAGCAGTATTTCATGTATTTTGTCATTTTATGTCAAAATATAAAGTTATTCAGATCTTTTAACATAAGGAAATGATAACTTAGTCACTTTTTAAATTTTCATGAACAACAAAAGATTTGAGAAAGGTCAAAGTAATAAAGGTTAAACACACTACTATGTGTAATTTGTTCAAACCTAAATGGAGGAGATCAATGTAATTTACACCTAAATAATAAGTCTTACATCTAACAAACCGTGTGGTCCTAATTTTCCTATATTACCCAAAATTTAGATCCAAATGTCGAAGCATTTGGCTACTGAAGCATCTAAGATTTCATCTTTTCGTCTTCCTCTTGTTATGCTTATAAGATGATTTCATCTTTTCGTCATCCTCTTGCTAAGCATCTAAGATTTCATCAGGAGAGACTTCAAATATCGAAGCAAGTAACCATCTTTTTCATTTTTTACATATTGTGCCAACATTTTTTAAAACTGTGGTACAAAAGCTTTGGCTCTGTGACTTTGTTTTGGTCGAAACTTTGGGCTTTGTTACACTAGATATATATATATATATACATGTATATATATGTATATATATATATATATATATTATCCCAAAAATAAATAAGATAAGGTAATTATTAAAAAAGGGAGGACTTCCACAAAATGATCTTCTAAACCTCAAACCATAACCAGAATCCTCCCCCCACCCCCACACAAAATGAATGAATGAATAAATTCTCAACAAATAATAATCCTTACCAGAACTGGTATTATTTACTAATTATAATACTGTATGATTTGGCTGTTCTATAAACAACCAGAATTTGCAATAGTTTGTAGGAAACAAATACACAAAACACATAGAGGTCCTCCACCAGAGTTCTTTATCTATTACAGTGTATAATTTGTGGAAATCAGTCCTCTGGTATTTTTGCAGCTTCATAGCTTATAATGATCAAGCCCAGACTTATCAAGTGCCCTGGAAAAGAATTTGCTAAGATATTCACGTACTAGAAATTCTCTATATACTGGGGGACTTTCTTCTGATATCAGCTCTTCAATTGGGCCATACAGCTTTGCAGGAACAGCAACACCTGTGAAAAAACATGCCACGGAAATTCTTGGTCCGACACTGTTGGCCACCACTCTGTGGTCGGAACTTCTAAATTTGTCATTTGATATAATCTGTGCCAAATTAAGATTTCATTAGCATACTGCTATGAGCAATTTTTATTGGCACAATGGGTGTGCCGGCCACCATGATAGACTTATCTTACAATTATTTCATTAACGAACCTGGAGAAGGTCCCCGATGTTAACAACTAAAGCTCCTACAATGGGTTGAACATCAGCCCACTGGTTTTCATACAAGACTTGAAGCCCTCCAATTTGATCTTGTAGAAGAATTGTGAGGAAGGCAGGATCAGAGTGCTTGCTAACCCCCAGGGTTAGGTCTGGCTCTGGGCATGCTGGATAGTAGTGACAAACAAAAGTACCCCCTTTAGAACATTCCATGTCTGTTAGATGGTCCACTTTGAGGCCAAGCGCCTCTGATAATAACTCGAAGAGGGTATCTCCTAACTTTGAAACATTCTTGATGTACTCAATTGTTGTATCTCTGTAGAGTAAGAAAATGAATGTGATACCTAAAAAAATAAGAAAAATGAAGAAGAAAAAAAAAATTGAATGTGATGGAAGTTTGTTATGTCTGTTTATTTTGAGAAAGCGGTGAATAAGAACATCTTGAAACGGGAAATGGCAAAAGAAAGATATACGCACATGTACCAAAAGATGAGTGGAATGTCATATGTACAAGTACATGGTATAGTGCTAAGTGGAAAACAACGTAAGACGTACAACTAATGCAAATGTTTGATGGACATTTTGAGAACAATTTCTTTTGAAATGATTTTAGATGCAACCCCGTAGTCCTGGACATCTTAATATGAACAGTATGTGTGATCCACTGCACAAAGTGTACAGGGTGGAAAAATATTTTGTACTACTTTAAGTTTGGCACTGCAACCTGGATGGTGTCCAGTGATATAAAACCCTCAACTCAATTTGCTATAAAGCCATTCAGGGCTCCTCTATCGTCATAATGTCCCAGAGGACCCCTACAAGTTGCTAGGTGATGACTAATTATGCATCAAGAAAGTGACAGCAAGATATGAAAAGGCCGACTCACTGGGTACATATGTTTACCACCATCTTCCCAAAATATTTGTCACAGAGATGACATGCCAAACAAATCTTTAAAAAAAAGAATCAAATGTGATAAATTTTACCTACTAATCAAGACATATTTCTCCTTATCAAAACCCCCTTTGTGACACAAAATTCCACCCAAAGGAAAAGTTGGAAGTATGATAACTATTTGAATATGCCAGTGATATAGTGTTCTCTTGAAGTGGGAAAAATATCTGAATCACCCATTTAAGCAATCCGACACATCAATAGCTAGTCATGTGATCACTCTAAATTACAGAGAGAAACACCATCTTAATCACTACAACAGATCATCATACATCTCGGTTTATTTTTCATATTGGTTGACAATGCCCCAAATTTACAAAAAAAATTCCACATCAAACTAGTTATGTATAAAATCACCCACATACCAGTTTGGCTAGGTTATCGCTAATGGGTTATCAATTAACTCAACAACATGGGAATCAGGATTGAAGAATAGGTAGAGAACTAGAGATATATGAAGGTAGTAGTTAGGGATCAACAAAGTACCTGCAAGCCACGGGCACTTCATCAGGGTCAAGTTGATCAGAAAACACCATATTAATGGTCAACGTGTCCCTCCAATTAGCAGCTCTTGATTGGTACAGATCATAATTGCTTTCCAACCTCACTTTTCTCATTCGATCATGAGAATAAAATTCTTTCTTTACCTCAAAAGTTTGTTCATGAAACGACTGTACCCCTTTGATCATTTCATTTAGCACACTTAAGGGTATCCCATGATTAACCACTTGAAAAAAGCCCCACTTCTCTGAAGCAATCCGAATTTCATCAACAATATCCTTGTGTCGATCATCGTTTTCTATGCCACTTAGATCTATGACAGGAACTTGTAAACGGGTCTTAAAGCAATTCAACTCCTGAGCAAGCTCATCAGGTGGTCGAATGAATATCTTAGGGATATTCACAATTCCAGCATCAACTAGTCCTTTGACACCAGCTTTTGTATCATCAAAAGCCTTCAGCTCTTTTGCTCGATCATAATCCATTGCAGTTTCAGCTAATTCTTTGGTACCTGAGATATCCATTCTTTTTTCTGTGGAGGAGATAACCAAGGTACTTTAGTTGAAGTTGAATGAGTTATTAATTTCTGCTGTCATAATTTAATAAAAAATTATCATAAAAAATGAGTTTACTACTTTCATAATTTAATAAAAAATTATTATAAAATATTAATTCAGTCATAATCACAATAATCTAAAAGATTAAAAACAATTCTTAAAGCCATATGAGGGACTTGTCTCTATACATATATCGGAACAATTTCGAGCTGTGCACCACCAAACAGATAATCGACACCGTTTATTGTTTCCTTACAGCTATTTGTCCCTTTGAGCCTCACCCACCATGTGCTTTCTCTCTCCTGTTAAGCCTATATTTCTCTCCCTACAAGTATCAAAACTAACATTAAGAGACTCCATTTATATTGGCATTTCATAAGTACCCTTAAGAACCCAGATCTAGCTTGACTTTGGTCACAACACTTGGCTTTATGCCATTGATTTTGTGTACAATTTTTATTTTTTATTTTTATTGTTTTTGTGTACAATTAACCCTTCTTCTATTCTCAGAAAAAACTTGGACCTTCACAAACACAAAAAACCCATTATGATATATACACACACAATATATAATATGGACATTGCAAGATTGTCGTATGAGACTTCTATTACCGAGGATATTCACATGAAATTTGATTAATTTTTTACACAAATTTCGAAAACCTCATATAAACTGATAAACTTTCTCCAAAAATAATCACATAAAGAGGAATTTGAATACAATGAGATTTGTCAAGCTACTGGTAGCAAAATTCCAGTGACTGCAACGCAGATGTATGCTAATTAAATCATCGATTTTGGGGAGACTGAATAAGAACTGTCATTGTATCAAGTAATTGAATTGTGTTGGCTTCTAATTTCAATAATAAAAAAAAAAATTTTGTACGGTACCAAATTAAACATTGAATTTGCATTAGATCTGTCATACAATGTTTTGATAAAATGAATTCGTATTAAAACAACAAAATAATATATAAAATTACCTCTCCAACATGGTGACCAACTTTCTCCAATATTGTAGAAATTAAAATGATAACCGCAAAAACTAAAGAAACGGCCCATGTGGGTGTTTGATGTTGATGGAGCTCTCTTAATGTAGTATCTCCTCCTCCTGTCATTTTAGATCAACTAGAGAGAGAGAGAAAGATAGCTTTGAAAACGCAGTAGAAGAAATTCAGAAGGGTTTAAGTTGGATGGGTATTTGAAGAAAAAGATGGGCTGCAGTATGGTTTCTTGAAGTGTATACAAGTTGTCAAGAGTGGTGGTGGCGGCGGCGGCGGCGATGGCAATAGTGGAGGAAGTGATTGGAGGTGGTGGCGGCTGTGGAGAGGAGAAAATAGACAACGGGGGAGAAGAAGAACACACAGGAGAAAATAATAAGCAAGGTTAAAATAATAATAATATTGTTATTATTACTCTTATTATTATTATTTAATAATATTGTACTCTAATTAGTTTGCATTTTTCCCTTATTTATTTATTTTTAAACAAATACATACCCATTATTTATAATATGTCTCTCTCTTTTGAAAAGTATTGGGTTAGAAGCTTTTGATCATTTTTTTCTAAAAGTTTTCCTCACATTGTAATCTCAATAAATCGTAAAAGAGGTTAATGTATTTTGACTTAATTTAAATTAATTAAAAGAATCAGTCATTCACGGTCTAACCATTTGTATTTTCATTTTATATATATATATATATATATATATATATATATATTTTCAGCCTAGTTGAAGGGCTTTTTAGCAACAAGATGCTGAGTAATGAGATATAGTAATTCCACAGCCATAATGAAAATATAAGGAGTAATTGGATCTCATTGTCTAAACATTTAACCCCAGCAAAAAATAACTTTTCAAGGAACCATTTTCGGTTGAGAATTTTTTTGCCAGTTGAAATGGACTCTTCAAAAATATACCGAAAGTGTGTCAGCCTTGTTGTTCGGCTTTTGACGACACAATTGGGGCATATAAAGTTCCACAATTAATTATAATAAAGGACTTATGCTACCTGAGTTTTAAGACAGACTTAGTTTGTAATTTCAAAAATATTTCTCTCTTTTATACTACTCTAGAATTGAAAATTAAAAAATTATACGACTTTAATTATTTCAATTTTTTGAAAATTATTTTTTGAAACTTAATTATTAAAATATAAATATTTAGAAATAGCTAAAAGTAATTTTTTATTTTCAGAATTCTTCATAACTTTTTTCAAAATTACAAATCAAACAAGTTTTTACATTCTTGCACATTTTACGTTGGCACAATAAGGAAAATGCCATAGAAATGAAAATTATCAAACTACACCATTCATATGTGTCAAGAAATTTTGGTAAAATTCCACAATAATTCGTTTATTTGAACGTAAAATATTTTTCAAAATTTTTTATTTTTATTTTCTGATATTTGGTTGTCGTCACTGACAAAGTAAAAAAATAAAGAATATTTTATCTGAAAATAAAAAAAATTCAAAAAGAATATCTTACGTCAAAACAAACAAATCCTAAAAGAGTGAACCATCTATTCTCCAAACCATCCTTACTTCAACCATTTAATTACCTCGATTGCGAACTTTTGTATATGCAAGTATACATCAATCATCATCAATCTCTTGCTTAATTGGAGCAAACAAGTGGTACCATAACTATTAAATTTACATCGAGCTAGAGCTTGTTATCATAAATATTTAAGTAATGATATATCATCTGAATTCTGAATATATATATATATATATATATATATATAATTTTTTGTACTTCAAATGCAATAATTATTAACTCGGAGTGAATCAAGGATAATGCTGTATTAGCAAATAAGACGACAAAAATAACAAAAAAAGATCACACAAACGAACAGACCTACTCTATTTTGAAGTACCATATTGTCCTATCCAAATGCACTCCACCTGGTATTGTTTAATAAAAATGCTGTATGTTTTGGCTGTTCTATAAACAACCAGAATTTGCAGTATATAGGTTGTAGGAAACAAACAAAGACACACACATAGAGGTCCTCCACCAAGTTTATCTATTTATTACATTGTATGATTTGTGGAAAATCATTCCTGTGGTATTGGCTTAATACGAGCAAGGCCAGACTTGTCATAAAGTGGCTTGGATTGTGGCTTGTTATAGAAGTTGGTAAGAAATTCAGTTACCGTACATTCTCCATATACTTGGGGATTTTCTTCTGATATCAGCTCATTGATTGGGCCATACACCTTTGCAGGAACAGTCACACCTGTGAAAAAAACTGCCACCGAAATTCTTGGTCCGATGCGATTGGCCAGCACTCTGTGCTCCACACTTTTAAATTTGGCGTTCGTTATAACCTGTCCCAAAGTAATATATCATTAGAATGTTGTTATGAGTAAATTTATTGGTAACCTAGGTCACTGTAACAAGAAGTTTGCAATCAAGATAGACTTATTCTAATTAATGATAATTAATTTTTTGAAAAATAATAAGAAGCGAGGGGGGAGCATGGGCCCCATTACATAATATCATCCTAATATTATGTGGTGAGACCCACTCTTACACACTCACATATTTTTTATCAAGGATCTTCGAATTATAAAGATGCATCATTATTACTTTTTTTCCTAAAGGCTAAAATGAACCTCGAGAAGATCCCCGATGTTGATTACTAAACCTCCTGCAATGGGTTGAACATCAGCCCATTGGTTGTCATGCAAGACTTGGGGGCCTCCAATTTGGTCTTGCAGAACAATGCTGAGGATTGAAGGATCAGAGTGCTTGGTAGCTCCCAGAGTTAGGTCTGGCTCTGGGCATGCTGGATAGTAGTGACAAACAATACTACGCCCTTTACTACATTCCATGTCTTTTGTTAGATGGTCTGGTTTCAGTCCAAGAGCCTCCGATAATAACTCGAAGAGGGTATCTCCCAACTTTGAAGCATCCTTGATGTACTCAAATATCGAATCTCTGCAGAGTAAAAAAATGAATGTGATGGAAATTTGTTATTAGCCGTAGAAGATGTCGTAGTTATCTTAGGGCTTTGAGTTACAATAAATTCATGATGCATGTATGGTGAAGCTAAAGATAAAGAAAATTAAGAGTTTGAGTCACAGTTATCAAAACAAGACATTTTTATTTATTTATTTATTTGGCAAAGGAAGTTTTACATAATTTTGACACGACAACTATTACCCTTGGTACTGTCAATGTGATATGCGTGATCCGTGGGATATATTAGCACATATTAAACTTTCGATATTATTCAAATACTATTAAACTCGTACACAACACAAACTGTCATTCAAGTATACATGTTAATGGATTAGATTTTGATCTAAATATAATTTAATTATTCAGGTACAAATTTAATAAAAAAATATTGATAACTCAATAATAATTTGAATATGATAACCTGTTACCTTAACAAATCGAATATAAATTAAAGATAAACCGATCCGGCAATAATCTCATTCGATTAAAATTATATATATATATAGAGAAAAAAGTTTCAAATATAAATAAATAAATATATATATATATATATATATATATATAAGGCAATGTGCACGTAACACTTCTATACTATAAGATTAGTAGCATATATACCCCATTGGGCATTTTTGGAAAAGTAAAAGGGCAAAACAGGTATTATAACACTAATTTATGTCAGATGGGGTATTTTTGTACAATGTGAAAAGATTAGGGATGTTTTTTGTACATTTTTTTAAATAGAATAAAAATGTTACACGAAGTATACTTTATGAGTGTTTTATGCACTTATCCCATAAATATATATATCTTAATTATTTATCATTAGATTTTTATATATTAATAATCTACCATTAGAGTCATTTAGTAGGATAGTCGATCATATAATGCATCATAGAACTCTATACTCCACCTAGTCATATAGATTCAAATTTCATCCGGATTTGTAATAATCACTATATTAATTGGAGCATTTAATCTTACAATCCAATCCAAATAGCCCATTAGATAAACAAATTGAATACAAATTATGACTGATTCGTTAGGTTGATAGTCCTACAATGAGGGCCCCTCTATGCAACTTGTATGCACAACCAAATTATCAGTATTGTCATAACATACATACATGGAGGGCAATCAAGATTGAATAATAGTAGTTACAGAGATAAAGAAAGTACGTACCTGCAAGGGACAGGCACTTCATCGGGATCAATATATTCGGAAAGCATCAAAGAAATGCTGAAGGTGTCCCTCCAATTAGCAGCTCTAGAAAGATACAGATCATAATTGCTATCCCACCTCACTCTTTTCGTTGTATCGCGTGAATAAAATTCTTCCTTCACCTCAAAAGGTTGTTCATGAAACGCTCGAACACCATTCATCATTTCATCAAGCACACTTACAGGTATCCCATGATTCACCACTTGAAAAAAACCCCACTCCTCTGATGCAATCCGAATTTCATCCACAATTTCTCTGCGTCGATCGTGTTTTTCTATGCCACTTAGATCTATGACCGGAACTTGAAGATGGCTCTTAACGCAATTCGACTCGTGAGCAAGCTCATCAGGTGGTCGAATGAATATCTTAGGGATATTCATCATTCCGGCATCTACTAGTCCTTTGACACCGGCTTTTGTTTCGTCGAAAGCCTTCAGCTCTTTTGCTCGGTCGTAATCCATTGCAGTTTCTCAGCCAACTCTTTGCTACCTGAGATATCAATTCTCTGTTCTGTAGAGGAGATGATGAAGGTGCTTTAGTAGACATTGAATGAGTGTTTTCAACAACTGCTTTCATAATTTAATAAAAAATGAATTCTCGTAAAATATTATTTCAATCATAATCAAAATAATTTGGATTTAAAGATGCTATAGCTGGCTTAGCACAGCTTAATTTAAGTGGTGGCCGGACTAACATTAGAGTAATAAAGTTTGCTCTTGGATGTATATTAGTAAACACATTTAAAAAAATGTTTATTCGGACGTAATCGCAACAGTATATTTTTGAAAAATGATATGTTTTTTGTAAAAATTCAGTGTTCCTTTATGGAATATAACTACAAAAGCCGACAAATGATCCCTTTAACATGCAATCCTTTATATGTCCCCTGCAATGTAATCAATAAAATTACGTTGTTTTATTTGTTAGCATATTTCACCATGTTGTCACAATTCGTTCGTATTAAAAAAAATTTACTTAAATAAATCTGAAATTTTTTTATTGCATTAAATACTCCTTGGAATTCTATTTGCTCTAATTTTTTAACTTCTCTTTTAATTTGTCCAACTAATTTGGTATCTTGTGAATTAAATTTTTTTTTGTCCCCTTTTGTCCTACTATATAATTGTTCATAGGATAAAACTTCTTTCATAATTTAATAATCCTAAAAATGCATGTAATTATTTAATTTCTTCACTCTCTTCTGAAAAATCAAGAATTTTTTTTGTACAATGTGTTGCTGTCTTTAAATTTTGCCACCTTTAAGGTATAGTCCTTAAGATATATATTTTTTTCTAACTGCATTTTCTTAACTACTATTGATTTATCCTTGCGAAATAAATTCTTTAAATTTCATTTCTAGATGTTTTTAATGTTCTTGTTGTTTTGGCTCAATTGAAAATTAGTATTATTATTTCTATAAGTCCATGTACTACTCTTTCTCTTCCTATCAGTCTAGCGCAGCCTTTTTCATAGTATTTCTATAAATAAAAAGGAGTTATAAAATTTACAAAGGTCAAACCTTAAATATGAGCAAGTCCACGAACTATGGACAGACCCAATCACAAAAGAAACTATAATAAAACATAAAAGGGTCCAGCCCAACAAACTAAACACATTGTCAGTCTATAGAAGAAAACATAAACTCTTCGTGTGTAAGGTATTAAGGTATAGATAGATGGATATTATTGTTAATCTAGTAACTTTTGATTTTGATTTTTGTAAAAAAAAAAAAAAAAAAAAAAAAAAAAAAAAAAAAAAAAAAGGGCCTTTGTTTATGACTTGATGGTTTTTTGTTAAATTGGATAATTTACTATATAATGGATTAATAACTAGTTAGGGGCGAAATACATAGGTCTTACTTTCTAATGTGAATTTATTAATAAAAAACATTTATATCTTACTTTGCAATCCTCCCCTGCAACAGGGCACCTTTTTTATTTATTTCAATGCAAAGAATGGTAAACAATTTTTTAAAAAAAAAAAAAAAAAATTGGAATGGGGGTTATATATGTATATATATTGCTAGTTGGTACTCACACACAAATATCTCTTTTAAGACTTAAACCCCTGACCTACTTTTGGAAAGTAAGAAATTGATATCGTTAGGCCACTGATCCGTTGGTAATGAGATTATATATACATATATATATATATATATATGATAATCTCGGTTCGGAAGATGGCAGAATAACACTTTGATTATTTTTAAAATTACATTAGGATAAAATACAATGACTTTTTTTCTTCTTTTTTTTTGAGGTTTAATAAAATTACACGCAAAATTTTATGGGAATAAATATACATAGATAATTGACCAATGTTAAAAAAAAAAAAAAAAAAATGCATGTAAAAATACCATTCGACCCCAAAAACTACTCCATCAAGAATAAGGGAGCTACGTCTACCAGAGCTTCAAGGCTAGTTCAGAAATGGAGTATTTCACAGCCTATTTTACATCTAGAGCTGGTTTATGATAAATAATTTAATTAATACAGCAAATGCTATTATTACGGAGTGAATCAAGGTTAAGCGATCACACAAATGCACTGCATCTGGTATTGTTTAATAATACTGTATGTTTTGGATCTATTGTTTACCTACTCTTTGGTACCTGATTATTTTTGTTCAGTGGAGGAGGTGATGAAGATGCTTTAGTTGACCTTGAATGAGTTTTTAACCACTACTCTCATTATTTAATAATAATAAAAACATCATAAAATATTAGTTCAGTCATAATCACGATAATTTAAGATTTAGATAAGATGTTATAGCAAGCTTAGCAGCTTTAACAGGTGGATGAACATAAAATAAAGGTTTTTCTTTGAGGGATTAGTTCACATTCAAAATATATTGATTCAGTCGTAATCACAATAATTTAAAATAAAAAGAATTCATATATTAGTCTACACTAAACTAACAATACTGGCTTTCACACTTGTGAGACATTTAAATGCCATAAAGGCCGTAACTTAGAAGTACTTCCTCGAAATCAAGGGTCGAAGTTTTGGAAGGGATAAAACTAAATGTCAGTGTCTTAACCAAAAATAAATAAATAAAAATCCCTCCAAACCAGTAATGTAACACAATGACACCCTTCATGTTTGCTCCGCTTACATTTCTATCATCTCAGAGCTCTGATATTATGTAAAATGACTTACATGCCCTATGTCTCAGTTAAAGATCTATTTAACCTTAAAAAAAATAATACAAAAAGACCAAAATACTCCATAACTTTATATATTTACAATTATATGATTTATATATACACACATCTTCACTCCTCTTTCTTTCTTTCCTACTCTCGACGTGTGTGTTTGTGCGTGTGTGTTGTGTCTACATTTCATTCAATGTGATAAGAAACTTCACACGACGATTTCCAAATAGGATGACCAATCCCGGTGGTGAGGGCCGTTGGTTGAAGCAATAGCTAGGGCTTGGGTTGATACTGGCGGCTAGTACAAAATTAGGTTCTCGCCCCTATTATATAATTGGTTTGATGTCTTAGATGATCAATTAGGTTTTTCTATTATAATCCATTCATTTTAGTACTCTTAATCCAAACATCACAGACCATGATGTATGTATTAGTACTCAATAGTCAATTCTGGATATATATATATATATATATATGTATATAATCTTATATCTTCACGTAAAGAAATTAATACAAGGCTACAAGCTCTAACATAAATACAAAATGGGGGAAATTGATTAGATAAAGAAGACAGTGATGAATAATTCTCTAATAGAAAGGAAAACCAAAAATTAAGTGAGAGATAATAGATTGGAATTTTAGAAAATGGGGTAGTTTACATACCTTGTTCCGAGTGCAGTGAGAAGCGTTTGTGATTGAATCTACGGATCGGTTCAACTGGGTAAATGTAGAAGAAGACCATGAAACCAAAGTGGGTTTCTCTCTGCAACTGCCATAGAAGTGAGGAGAGATGAATCGATGATGATTGGGAAGAAGACATGCAAGCAGCCATGGCTTAGCTTATTAGAAGATACGCAGATTCATTCATATGTAGCTAGTTGAGAAATCGAGTATTCCACAATAAGAGTGAACCATTCATTCTTCAAACCACCCACTACTTCAACCATTTTATTTGAATTGCCAATCTTAGGGCTTGACATGAATGGTAGAAGTCTACCCTGGACTTAATTTTAAACAACTAGTATGCAAGTATCCATCATCAATCTATTGCTTTGAGCAAATAAGAAGTACCGCATCAATTAAATTTACATCTGGAGCTGGTTTATGATAAATATTTTGTACCGCAAAAGCTATTAATTCAGACCGGATCAAGGAGAATGCTATATTGGAAAATGAGACGCAAAAAGCAACAAAAACATACATTTTAAAGTACCAAATTGTCCTATCCAAATGCACTGCACTGGGTTAATGATACTGTATGTTTTGGTTGTTCTATAAACAACCAGAATTTGCAAATATAAACACATACAGAAGTCCTCCACCAAATTCTTTATTTATTACAGTGTATGATTTGTGGGAATTCAATCCAGTGGTATGGGCAGCTTCATAGCTTAAAATGATCAAGGCCAGACTTATCATCAAGTGCCCTGGAAAGAAATTTGCTCATATATTCCCTTATTAGAAATTCTCTATATACTGGGGGACTTTCTTCTGATATCAGCTCTTCAATTGGTCCATACAGCTTTTCAGAGACAATAATAGCTGTGAAAAAACACGCCACGGAAATTCTTGGTCCGACGCGGTTGGCCAGCACTCTGTGGTCGACACTTTTAAATTTGTCATTTGATATAACCTGTGCCAAATTAAGATCTCATTATTTTTTGGTAAATCCAATTAAGATTTCATTAGCATGATGTTACAAGTAATTTTTATTTGTGAACTATTATCAGGTCACTCTAACAATGAGTGTGGCATCATGATAGACTTAATCTAATAAATATTCCTTTAACGAACCTGGAGAAGGTCCCCGATGTTAACTACCAAACTTCCTACAATGGGTTGAACATCAACCCAGCGATTTTCATGCAAGACTTGGAGCCCTCCAATATGGTCTTGTAGAAGAATGGTGAGGAAAGTAGGATCAGAGTGCTTGCTAGCTCCCAGAGTTAGGTCTGGCTCTGGGCATGCTGGATAGTAGTGGCAAGCAAAAGTACGCCCTCTAGAACATTCCATGCCTGTAAGATGGTCCGGTTTGAGTCCAAGAGCCTCTGATAATAACTCGAAGAGGGTATCTCCCAACTTTGAAACATTCTTGATGTACTCAATTGTTGTATCTCTGCAGAGTAAGAAGATGAATGTGATACCTACCGGGGAAACAAAGAAAAAGAACAAAAAAGAAAAAAAAAAAAAAAAAAAAAAGAAAAAAAAAAAAGACAGATTGTGACTGAAGTTTGTTGTGTTTATTTTGAGAAATAGGAAAATCTTTAAAACTGGACATGGGAAATGCCATGAGAAATAGATACGTATGTATATGAATCGAAAGATGTGTGGGATGACATATGTACAAGGATCCGAAATAGAGATAGGTTGAAAACGAAATAAGATAAATATAACTAATCCACACGCTTCTTGGAATTTTTGAGAATAAAATCATTTGAAAAGATTTTCACCTTGCAGTCATGATCAAAAAGATGATGTAGAAGAAAAGCCTAAGCTATGAGGGACTTCACCAGTAATCAAGGACCTAGGGTTTTGAGTGACAATAACTCCATAATGTATGGAGAAGATAAAAATAAAATAAAATAAAAAAGAAGAAGAAGAGATAAATAAGAGCTGCAATCATAATCTGAACAGTATACGTGATCCCCCAGCTCACAATGTACAAGGTGGAAGCATATTTAGTACTACTTAAGTTTGACACTATCTATTACCTTGGTCCTGTCAGTGTGATATGCTCACAGGGATAGATTAGATATATTATATATATTCAATTTTGACATTATTCATACAAAGTGTATATTATTAAACTCAAACCCACAACTCACGCTGCTATAATGCCATTCAGGGCCAATATATCCATCATCTTTCCAAGATATCTGTCACAGAGTTGGCATGCCAACCAGATCTTAAGAAAGAATCAATTTTGATCATTTTTACCAACTAATCAAGACATATTTGTCCTTATATTGTCTAAATACTCCCCGTTTGTGACACAAAAGTTCACCAAAAGGAAAGGTTAGTAGTCCGAAAAATATTTGAATGTGAACATATGATAGGGATATAATTTTCTCTTAAAGTGGGGAACAAGTTTGAATCCCTCATTAGAAAACCTGAGACAACAATTGCCATGTGATCACTATAAAATTTTCCAAAGAGGGACATCATTATGATCATGCATCATGTAACTAACAGCCATAGACCCGACTCCAATTTATTTAAAACGGATCATCTTACTTCTATGCTTATTTTTCATAATGATTTTTCGCACCCCTTTCATGTGTCAAAGACTAGTAAGACGAAATATCCTTCCTAGATTTTTTTCTTTTTCAGCATTTATCTGTTCGGTTCTCTGTTTGCTTATGTCTAGTATCTAGTTTAATTTGATGCTCATTGAATAAAAAAACTATTGGTGCATTTTATGACATTTAAATCAGGAAATAGTAACATAATTACACCAACCCAATTTGGATTAAGAAAACAAAGGGAAAAGTCAAATAGTGTTCTCTACCATCTACATACGAGTACTTCCATGATGGATCAATGACCCAAATTTGCATTACTGACAGTTTGACTAAGTTAACTCTGATGGATTATCAATTAAGTCAACAACATGGACAATCAAGATTGAAAAATTGATAGAGATAAACAAAGTACCTGCAAGCCATAGGCACTTCATCAGGGTCAAGATGATCAGAAAGCAGCATAGAAATGTTCAAGGTGTCCCTCCAATTAGCAAATCTTGAATTATACAGATCATAATTGCATTCCAACCTCACTTTTTTCATTTGATCACGCGTATAAAATTCTTTCTTTACCTCAAAAGCTTGTTCATGAAACGACTGAATACCATTCATCATTTCACTCAGCACACTTAAGGGTATCCCATGATTAATCACTTGAAAAAAGCCCCACTTCTCTGATGCAATCCGAATTCCATCCACAATACCTTTGCGTCGATGATCATCTTTTTCTATGTCACTTAGATCTATAACTGGAACTTGAAGAGGGATGGTCAAGCAATTCAAGTCTTGAGCAATCTCTTCAGGTGGTCGAATGAATATTCTAGGGATATTCATCGTTCCGGCATCTACTAGTCCTTTGACACCAGCTTTTGTATCATCAAAAGCCTTCACCTCTTTTGCTCGGTCATAATCCATTGCAATTTCACTCGACTCTTTGGTACCTGAGAATGCTGAGATATCTATTATGTTCTATGGAGATGACCCAAGAAGTTGAATAAGTTTTTAACTACTACTAGTGTCATGCATATATATATATATATATATATATATATATATATATATATATATGTTCTCTCCGTAAAATCAAATAAAATTTTTAAGATTATCATAAAATGTTGATTCGGTCATAATCACAATAATTTAATATGAAAAAAAAAAAAAACACTTGTTTACAATGAAAATTATACCCTCCTCTCCTTACTGAACAAAATATAATACGATGATCAAATGAATTCTTGTTTAAAAAAAAAACCAACAAAATAATATAAAATTTCCTCTCCGATGACGAACTTTCTCCAGTAATATAGAAATAACAAAGATCGAGCTCTCTCGTTGGAGTACCTCTTCCTCCTCCTCCTCCTCTTGCCGTCGTTTTCGAGGGAGGGAGGGTGAAAACAGCTGTGAAAACGCAGAAGAAGAAATTTAGAAGGGTTCAGATATTGTGAATCCTAAGGAGTTTATTATTGTTTGTTGCGTGATTGTGGTTTCAAATTTAGGGAGATTTTAATTTTGGGGGATTGTTGCATCAATGTGGTATATATACGAATATGCATATATATGCGTATAAACCCAATGTAAATTGGGGAAAATGAGGAATTTGTTGAATTGGTATGAATGGGTATTTGAAGGAAAAGGATTGGCTCCAGTTTTGTTTCTTGGAGTGCCTATACGAGCTGTCAAGACGAATCGTGGAGAGGAGAGAGAGAACGGAGAGAATGAAGAGAAAGAGAAGTGGTGGTGGGAGTGGTGAGAGGTGACCTGGTTGAGAGATGTGGTGAGAGTGGCCGAGTAGGGGTGGGACTTGGGTGGTCCAAGGGTTAGCCCACCTGTTCAAGGGTTAGCACACTTTAAACCTGATGAACCCATCGCATCTTAATCCGTGACAGCTGTTAACGAATTTTGAGTCTTTCGGTACCTACTTCCCTGACATGAAATAAAACTAAAAATAATGATAGAGACACGGAGCATTAATCTTGAGTTTACATGGAATGTTACGTGATTTTGGCCACGTCGTCCACTTAAATAGTTTACAAAAAATATAATTATATAACAAATGACAAGTAAATCCTCTATATTTATCCTTATCTTTATTTTATGTAAGTTCTTATATCATCTTCACTTATTCTCTGTTTTAATTTTTTTATCCCTCTCAAAATCTCTTTGTTTTTTCCTTCTTGGATTTGGGTTCTGTATTTCTCCTCCATTGGCTCTCTACAATTACCTTAGATTTAGAAATTCGTTTCTTCATTGGCTCTCTGCAATCACTTTTTTTTCCTCTCTAAATTTATCTCTTTCCCAGTGTGAATATGAATTTATCTTCTCCATCTCTTTGTTCTTCTCATCACCACCACCACCATTCCTTTATTTCACATCTCATATTTCTCCCTAAAATATCCAAATTTGTTTATACTCTACCATGCCACAACCTCGACCCACAACCATCATCATCTCTTTTCCATATTCCTTGAACAAGTCTCTTGCATTTGTCTTCTACACAAACCCTAATCTCTAAATTTCATCAAAATGGGTCTATTGATTTGTTATGGTGACTTATTAACTTAGTCATCGTCTAAAAAATAAGAGAAAGATGCTTATTCAAATTTTCACCATCTACTAAAACAAAAATTGAAAAAAAAAAAAAATATCATTAGACCATAAGGCCATTGATATATTCCTTTCAATTAAAATTTTAAAACAACTCAAAATCTCATATTCTTTGTTAACTTTCTTTTACAAAAATAACATATAATCTTACAAATTAAAAAATCATAATTTTTTATTATATTTTGAGTTCTTGGAATTGTTTGGATGAATTAAATATTTGTTCAAATCTGTCCAAAATAAATTCAAGATTTAAAGTGTAAATCGAGTCCTAATTTGATGGTCTAATATCTTGTCCATATCGGTAAAATATTTTACAAAATTTGTTGAGCCAACACTCAAGTTACTCTGGTTGGATCCATCCAAGTTCTAAACCTAATTGAGAGGAGAGATAAAGAAGAAGACAGAGAGAGAAGAATAAATATGACCCACGGGCCACGAGACGAGTGAACCATTAAAAAAAAAAAAAAAAAAACACTATTCCACCCATTACTTTTATTATTATTATTATTATTATTTTCTAGATGCCAAGCATAAGGCTTGAAAATTTGAAATGCATGGGAGATGTCCAATCAATCCCTATAAATAATTTAAAACAAATTGTATTCAAAGTATTCACCATCGATCTTATTGCTTCGAACAAACAAGTGGTACCATAGTTATTAAATTTACATGTGGTGCTGGCTTATGATAAATATCCTGTTTAACAAGTGTGATAAATGTTACACGAGAAAATGTAACCCGTTTATTTCTTTTATTTGTTGCTAGTTTAAAATCTAGACTTCGACTTTTTACTACCATGATGAACGCACTCCAAGCCTTTTCATTTCCGCTGCCAAAGTTTAGAGCTTGAAATGCAGCAGACCAGAACAACCGTCAAGCCCTTTTGCAAAGTAGTAGCTCACATATTCGCTCACGGTGGTTTCCCTATACTTTGGAGGATTCTCTTCCGATAACAGCTCTTTAATGGGTCCGTACACCTTTGAAGACCGCGACATACCAGTGCTGAAAAAGCACGCCACCGATAATCTTGGACCGACTTGATTTGCTAATACTCTATGTTCAACGCTTTTGAACTTGTCATTTGTTATAAGCTGAAAAAAAAAAATAAAACAAAGTAAATGACATTCGTCATTCTCAAATCTCAAGTTAGATTCATATTATGAACACACATTCTCTAAAATAGTATTTGTGCAAGACTGCTATTTCATTAAGACTATTGTGATAATCATAATGTGGTAACTAATAAACACCATAGTGCATATCAATTGCTATGATTTTAAATGAAACAATTAATCAGCAGAAAATCAACAAAATAATTAAAAAACTTGCCTGCAGAAGATCTCCAATATTGACCACTAGAGCTCCAGGGGTCGGCGGGACATCAACCCATTTGTTCTGATGAAGAACTTGAAGGCCTCCTATATGGTCCTGCATAAGCACAGTGAGGAAGCCGTCATCGGCATGCTTGCTGGCACCCAAGGTTAGTTCTGGTTGCGGGCATGCTGGATAATAGTGGCAGGCAACAGCGAGCCCCTTGGCGCAATCCATGTCTTTCAGGTGGTTGGGATTGAGCCCAAGAGCCTCTGACAATATCTCAAACAAAGCATACCCCAATTTCATCACTTCCCTCGAGTACTCTGATAGAATATCCCTGCAGGAAGTGTAATTAAGCACATAAAACAGTAGAGATGGAAAGCTTTTGGACAGTAAATCTCCGTGGGATGACAAATAACCTCTTTGATTCAAATACAAATATGTCACCATTTCATATTCAAACTTGAAAACACCCCTAATTAATCTATCCCATATAGGTTTACGCACAAAGTTTTTTGACAAGATTTCAACTTTCCTTGCTAAGAAAATTAACTGTGGATTTATATTAACTGGTCAAAATTTCCTATAGGCATAATTTCATTTGCAATCCAAGATCAATAAAATTTTAGTTTTCATTGTTTGCATGTTGTGAAATAAATGGTTTTTGAATTAAAAACTTCAATATCCCCGGTATATAATCATGAACAGAGCATTCTTAGCACATGGTAGTTAATATGTATGGAAATGTAATTAGTGAAGTGAATGCTGGTTCTACAACTAATGGTCTTGATCATCAATTCGAAAACAATTATACGTACTAATTATTCCCTAAATGTGCAATATGTTCATGCTTAATTACCTGCAAGCTGTGGGCAATTCTTCTGGTTTGGGAGGATTAGGAGCCATAAAGCAGTAACAGGTGTCCCTCCAGTTAGCTGCTGGTGCAGTATAAAAATCAAAATTGGTGTTATACACGAATGTTTTCATGGCATCTCGTGTATACCAGTGCTTCTTCACCTCAGTGTCTTGTTCGTAGAACCTACGAACACCGTCCATCATCTCCTCCAAAACGCTTACCGGAATGCCATGATTGATCACTTGGAAGAAACCCCATGTCCCTGATGCATCTCTGACTTTGTCAACTATCTCCTTGTGCCGGATTGGATCTTTTTCGATGCCATTGAGATCTATGGTTGGGAAACTGAATTGGGCTTTGCATGAGTTGTCAAAATTGGCTGGTGGATGAATGAATATCCGAGGAACTTTGGTAACCCCAGCATCAACTAGTCCTTTAACACCAGCTTTTGTGTTATCAAAAGCTTTCAATTCGCTCGTTCGGTCATAATTCAGATCAGTTGCAGCTTGAACTTCACCTGTGCTGCTCACCACCATTTTTCTTGTTTTTCTGAGGTATTCACGAATTTGATACAAAAAATAATAATTTTGCAATTAGAATCTAGACAAGAAAGAGGATTGTATAACAGGGGAAAGAGATGCCTTGTTGACTTTTAGGAATTGGGAGATGCAGTGAACCATAATGCAATCTAACAATAACATCGTCTGTAGCCGACTCAATTGATCAATGTTGATAAAGAAAGAGACGAGCAAAGCCAAAATTGTGGAGTTCAATAGTCAACCTTTCCCAATAAGGATGGGTTGTAGCAAGGTGATCTTACAGTAGAGGATTTGTGCACGAGATCAACAACCTGTGATCCATTCATTATTATTCTTGTCGGAAAACATGACCCACAAAAATATAAATATTTAAATAAAGATTGATGGGGACAAAATCTCCATTATTGCTGCTATAGAAATGTCCACAATTATTTTAGTTCAGATTTCTGCTTTAGTCTAAGATGAGTTATTTTAGGGGTATGCCTCCTTTTCTTGTATTTTATTGTTTTATTTTATAAAATCATCCCATTAAGGGGGAAAAAAAACAAAGAGAGAGAGAGTTATTATCTGCATAAAGTATGCTTTACCGCATATTACAGCAGTAAATTTTGTACCTTCGACAGTGTTGATGCTCATTGTTTATATATCTCTAGTTTGAAAAATTAGGTCATATGAAGTTCATATTCTCCATGCCAAACAACAATAATAACAGTAATACATGAAGAGACTTGATTTTCATATTATTGATATCAGCATTTGGCACGGAGGATATGAACTTCATTCTTTTTTAAGATTATGCCACTATAATCATCTGTTTCCTTTCCTACATAGAAGTCTAGATTTACAAGCAAGCATGATAAACGAGCTCTTAATATCAGCACATAAAACAGTGATACATGAAGATTCTTGATTTTCATATTATTGATACACATGGTCTGATATGCTACAAATTGTATTGACACAGTGAGACCACAAGTGAAGGTTCAAGGGAAGCTGACCCCAGAATCTCCATGGGCCTAGTTATGCAACTTGAAATGCAATAGTGCAGAGGTTCCATTGAGTCCTTTCTGGAAGTGGTGTGCGAGGAACTCATTTACAGTAGTCTCCCTGTAGATTGAAGGGTTTTCTTCTGATAGCAACTCCTTGATTGGTCCATACACTCTCGATGTAAACCCTTTTGGAAGATGTGTTCTGAAAAAACTTGCAACTGAAATCCTAGGGCCAATTTTTTTTGCCAGTACCCTGTGATTGACACTTTTGAACTTATCATTGGTGATGAGCTGCACAAACACAAAGACGAAAATAAATAAGATAATCTGGTTAGTCACAATTGTTATTGATAATGCGATTTAAGTTTTTTCTTGGATAAGAAAGTAGCATTTGAAGTGAGCAATAGTAAAAATGATAACAATTTGAGAAGAATGAATTACTTCATATATGAAGCATAGTCCAACAATATGCTCCACACAGAACATGCAAGTTTCTTGCTTGAAACAACAATAAGAATCCAAATGATATTAAGGGTTGCACGGTGATACTTGGGAGATACTCCAAAAAAACGTACCATTATACAAGCCTAGAAATTAGTAGGCAACAAACTTAAAGAGCCACTGCACAACAGTTAGGAGGCAACAAACTTTTGAGTTATCAGAAATATTAAGTCTTAAGCCATCAACTAATTTCCTCTTTAGAATACTCTAATGTGATTTTCTGTAACTATGCCTTTGAAACAGAAAAGAGAAAAGGCAAGAAAGAAAATAAAGTGATATGGTATATCAAAATTAGTAGAACATAGACTTGCCTGTAGAAGATCTGCAATATTTACTATGAGAGCACCAGGATTGGGAGGCACATCAACCCATTGATTTTCATGGAGGACTTGAAGCCCACCAATCTGGTCTTGTAGAAGAACAGTAAGGAAGCCACTGTCAGCATGGTTGGTAGTGCCAAAAGTCAATTCTGGTTCAGGGCATGCTGGGTAGTAATGGCCAAGGAGCAAAAGCCCCTCGGCACAATTCATATCCTTCAGGTGATGGGAGTTAAGCCCAAGAGACTCAGAGAGCAATTCAAACAGAGTAAGCCCCAAGTTCATTATATGCTTGGAGTAATCGATCATAATATCTCTGCAAGATAAACAGATATTTCTAATGAAGAAATTACTTTCTAACAGTAGTTGCACATATGGCCATGAGACTGCATTGCATAAAAAGAGTAAACCATCGGACAAGTTCATATAAGGAAGACAAGAAAGATACACGGTAGGGGTTCAAAATTTATCTGTCGTTGGCCATGCTTTCTTTCTCAGTCAACGATTTCATCATTCTTTGGAATGATGTGTCACATTAGTCTGGTGAAATTTTAAGTTTCACTGTTTGCATGACTGAAATTAATAAGTTGTCAATCAAATGATTCAGCATCCCCAATATAAAATCATGAAAGAATAAAAATATCAATAGGATTTCATTATGCTAGTAGGAAACTTCTTATGAATAGGACATTCTTAGCACATGGTCGTATAACATGTAGGGAAATCTAATTAGTAAATTAAGCCAATGCGAATTCTGTAACAAAATGATTCAGTACTAATCTGTAAGTACCCACAAAAGGAGAGAGTTCACAGTCCCTAAACGCGCAATATATTTAAAGATTACAAGCTCTTGGTAACATTACCTGCACACTGCTGGCAATTCTTTTGGGTTAGGGGGATTAGGAGCCATAGAGCAATAAACAGTGTCTCTCCAGTTAGCTGCCGGTGCAGTATGCAAGTCAAAATTGCATTGATACACCACAGTTTTTGTTGCATCTCGTGTATACCACTGTTTCTTCACCTCAGTATCTTGCTCATTGAACCTACGTACACCCTCCATCATCTCCTCCAAAATACTTACTGGAATGCCATGATTGATCACTTGGAAGAAACCCCATGTCTCTGATGCTTCTCTGACTTGGTCAACTATCTCCTTGCGCCGGATTGGATCTTCATCGATGCCATTGAGATCTATGGTTGGGAAACCGAATTGGGTTTTGCATGAATTGTCAAATTTAGCTGGTGGATGAATGAATATTCGAGGAACATTGGTAACTCCAGCATCAACTAGTCCTTTAACACCAGCTTTTGTGTCATCAAAAGCTTTCAATTCACTTGTTCGGTCATAGTTCAGATCACTTGCAGCTTCAACTTCACCTGTGCTGGTGACCTCCATTTTTCGTATTTTGCTGAAGTATTTTTTAAATTTGATAACAGAAAATTAATTTAACAATTAGAATTTAGGCAAGAAAGATGGTTGTATAAAAGGGGAAAGTGATGCCTTGTTGACTTTTAAGAATGATAAATTCAGTGAACCATAGCCACCTTCACTGATCGATGTTAAAAGAAAGAGACAAGCAACAAAAATTATTGACTTCAAAAATCAATATACTGCCCCACCGCGCGAGACCCACAAGATCTAAGGGTTGAACTTGCAGAGTCATAACAGCAACAACTGTACAACTCAATTTTTTTTTTTGGAAAACATGAGCCACAAAAAATATAAATAAATAAAGAATGATGGGGACAAAATCTCCATTAATATTGCTGTTATAGAAATGTCCATAATTATTTTAGTTTAGCATTCTGATCCAATAGGTCTTAGATAAGTTAGTATACGAATAAAGTTTGCTTTACTGCATAGTACTGCAGACTATTTTGTACCTTTGACAATAGCAAGGCAACATTGTCTGAAAGTGTCAATGCTTCAATATGAAGTTTATATCCTCCATGCTAAAAAAAAAAATGGGATTCTACATGTTTACATGTTTTATCTGTGCTATATAAGAAAACAAGCTACAAATTTGTCCCTCATAATAAATTGAAAATAGAGATATTCAACAGGTAAGACGAGCTGAAAAAATAAAAAATAAAAACAGGTAAGAACATAACTGTTTTTTGATGGAAGTTTCAACTTTTGGGTGATAGGTCAAAGATTCGTTTTGTTAGTGCGTGGGAAAGACCCAAGGCTCGTATCGTTCTATAAAGTTAAGCCCACTGCTTATGAATTCTGATACAGACAATGTCCAACACATGGCTGAATTAGTGGGGCTGTTATATGGGCTTGATGTTCTAACTTGCCCAAGATTTAAGCCCCAACTCTGCTGCCTTCCAACTACACATGACCAGCGTAACGCCTTTTCTGATGGGTCTATCACAAAGCAGGCCCAATGGTCGTTGGGTTGCTGAAAGTGGTTTTTGATTAACAGTATATCTGACCAAAATCACAAGGAAACTAATACTCCAGTCCACACAAGATGGCACCCAAGCCAGGCCCAAGTAACAAGTGAAGGTTCAAGGGAAGCTGACCTCAGAATCTCCATGGGCCTAATTATGCAACTTGAAATGTGATAGTGCAGAGGTTCCATCAAGTCCTTTCTGCAAGTAGTGTGCGATGAACTCATTTACAGTAGTCTCCCTGTAGATTGAGGGGTTTTCTTCTGATAGCAACTCCCCGATTGGTTCATACACTCTGGATGTAAACCCTTTTGGAAGATGTGTTCTGAAAAACTTGCAACTGAAATTCTAGGGCCAATTTTTTTTGCCAATACTCTGTGATCGACACTTCTTAACTTGTCATTGGTAATGAGTGCACAAACACAAACATGAAAATAAATAAGAAAATCTGGTTAGTCATAATTGTTATTGACAATGTGAATATGTGCTTTTAAGTTTTTTCTTAGGTAAGACAATTGTATTAGAAGAGAGCAGTAGTAAAAATGACGACAATTTGAAAATAATGGATTACTTCATATATGAAGCATAGGCCAACAGTATGCTCCATACTACTATCTGAACATGCAAGTTTCTAGCTTGAAACGTGTCTAAGAATCCAAATGATACGGAGGATTGCACAGTAATACTTAGCAGATAGTCTTAAGTACCATTATACAAAGCCTAGAATTAATGCATTCGGTCTCACACTTAAAAGACCAATTCACAACAGTTAGGAGACAGCAGACTTTTGAGTTCTTAGAAATTAAGTCTTAAACCATCAAGTGATTCCCCATTTAGAGTATTCTAATGTGATTTTCTGTAACTATGCCTTTGAAAAAGAAAAAAGAAAAGGCAAGAAGAAGATCAAGTAATGTGGTATGTCAACATTAGTATAACATAGACTTGCCTGTAGAAGATCTGCAATATTTACTATGAGAGCTCCAGGTATTGGAGGTACATCAACCCATTGATTTTCATGGAGGACTTGAAGCCCACCCATTTGGTCTTGTAGAAGTATAGTAAGAAAGCCACTGTCAAAATGGATGGTAGTGCCAAAAGTCAATTCTGGTTCAGGGCATGCTGGGTAGTAATGGCCAGGGAGCAAATCCCCCTCAGCACAATTCATATCTTTCAGGTGATCAGAGTTAAGCCCAAGAGACTCAGACAGCAATTCAAACGGAGTAATCGCCAATTTCTTCACATGGTTGGAGTAATTGATCATTATATCTCTGCAGGTTAAACAGATATTTCTAATGACGAATTTTTTCCTGGCAGTAGATGCACATATGACTCTGAGACAGCATTGCATTAAAAAAGTAAGAAGAAAAGGCCTTCTCTTTAAATGCTGTATGTATCAATATTCAGTTCAGAATGTTTATGCAAATGGTGGTCAGACATTACACAGAGAGTGGTGGAAGGCCATCAGAAAAGTTCATATAGAACAATCTTGAGGACAAACATAAAGAAAAGCTACTAAAACTAGTATGGTTGGAAATTAGAATAATTTTTGCTTCCTGCAGAACTCTTTTTTTTTTTTTTTTTTTTTTTCCTCTTCGTCGCTGGGGTTGGTACGCTCATCCAAACACACTGCAATGGTGAATTTTTTTCTTCTACTAATCTAGTTCTTGAGTAGAAAACTTATTGATGGTTGTACATAACTAATGTTGTTCTACATGTTTAGAGGAAGTATATAAACGAGCTCCAACCAGAACCTAATAAATCCTGAAAATGTAGCATCACAAACCATTGAGTCCTTTTTCATTTTGGCATAGAAAACGAAATGAAAAACATTGGGGTAACGGATGTGATTAATTGCATGACCAAAGGTAGGTATGCTAGGCTAATTTACTATTTAAGTTTGTCAAACAACCTGCGCACCACAGGCAGTTCTCGGGGGTCTGGTGGATGAGCAAGCAACAGGTATCCCTCCAGTTAGCTGCCCTTGATTGATGCAGATCAAAATTACAAAAATAAGTACACATTCTCGTAAAATTACAAGAACAGAACTGTTTCTTCACCTCAGTGTCCTGCTCATGAAACCTACGTATACCATCAATCATTTCATCCATAACACTTTATGGAATTCCATGATTAACCACATAAAAGAAAACCCACTCTTCACAAGCATCTCAAATTTTGCCGATGATTTCACCACATAAAGCTGCATCTTTGTCAATGCCTTTGAAGTCGATCACTTTCATACTAAAGTTGGAGCTACCAGAACCTGACTCATCATTGTTAAGCAGATTTTGGTGATCCACAAATATATATGGTATTTTCACCACCCCAGCATCTACGGGTCCCTTCACACCAGTTTTTGTATCATCAAAAGCTTTTAGTACACTTCTTTGGTCATAGTTGATGGGCTTGATTCCTGGCAGAATTTCAGAATGGTTTGTTACCACCATTTTCTGTTCTCTAGGAAGAAGATATATAATCTATGGGTATGGAATTAAACTGTTTGTGAAAAATGAAAACACCATTTTCATTCTTATATATGAAGATAAAAAAGATACGAGGTAGAGGTTTTTATTTTCTCTGTGCATGACCATGCTTTCTTTCTCAGTCAACAATTACATTGTTCTTTGGAATGACGTGTCATGGTAGTTCAGTGAAAAATGATAAGCCTGTTAGGACTTGGGAGTTCTCTAAAGTGAGTTAATCCCTATGCTCCGTTTTCCTTTATTCTTTTTGAAACTTCCATACCAGCTGTAAGGCATAATTTCATTTCATTATGCTCCTAGGGAACTTCTTATGAGTAGGACATTCCTAGTACATGTACCATAACATATGTGGAAATCTAATTAGTAAAACCAATGTGAATTCTGTAACAAAATGATCTTGACCATCAATTACAAAATGATTCAGGTATAAATCTATAAGTAACCACAAAAGGAGAGAATTCACACTCCATAAATGTGCAATATGATTAAAGATTACATGCTCTTGGTAAAATTACCTGCACACTGTGGGTAAATCTTCGGGATTGGGAGGATTAGGAGCCATAAAGCAATTAAAAGTATCCCTCCAGTTAGCTGCCGGTGCAGTATACAAATCAAAATTGCTTTGAACTACCAGAGTTTTTGTGGCATCTCTTGTATACCACTGTTTCTTCACCTCAGTATCTTGCTCATTGAACCCACGTACACCCTCCATCATCTCCTCCAAAACACTTACTGGGATGCCATGGTTGATCACTTGGAAGAAACCCCATGTCTCTGATGCATCTCTGACTTGGTCAACTATCTCCTTGTGCTGGATTGGATCTTTATCTTTATCGACGCCATTGAGATCTATGATTGGGAAACTGAATTGGGTCTTGCTAGAGTTGCAGGATTTTTCAGAATTCTCTGTTGGATGAATGAATATCCGAGGGATATTGGTAACTCCAGCATCAACAAGACCTTTAACACCAGCTTTTGTGTCATCAAAAGCTTTCAATTCGATAGTTCGATCATAGTTCAGATCACTTGCAGCTTGAACTTGACATGTGCTATTGACCACCATTTTCTTATTTTGCTGAAAATAATAATTTTAAAATTAGAATTTAGGCAACAAAGATGATTATATATAAGAAGGGAAAGAGATGCCTTGTTAACTTTTTCAAGAATGAAGAGATTCCAGTGAAACATCAAATAATTAATAGGAAAAATTAGGTTTTAGTGACCAAACCTATATAAAATTGACCATAAAATAAAATCAAAATTAAATTTAAATGCGTATAAGTGACCATTTGACCTTTTTTTTTTTTTTTTTTCTACATAAAATGTAATTAGGACAAATCTACCCTTCTCTCTCTCTAGCCCAACACTTCCCCTCCCTCCCTCTAAATTCGTCAATCAAATGCCACAACTTCTCTTCACGGTTGATTCAGACTATATTTACGTCTGAAAATTCATATATTTAAGTTTTATAATGACACGATATAAAGATATCAGAACTATATATGCCTACCCAAAACTATATAGGCTGAATTTAAACCCTTACACAACATTTAGCTTACTTGCTATACTGCTGACAGTATCTCTGGATCTGCCACCGGAGATAAACCCTATGCCGTCGATGATACCCTTTGACCTCGCAGTTATCCGCCTCGGAGACGCACAGGGGATCCGACTCACCAGGAAATTGAAACACCCTTTCTGAAGTCGGCCTGGAATTTCCGGCAGGAACGACGAAATGTGATCTATCGGGGTTTCCGAGAGCAGTGGCTGGTCGGAGTCCCAGAAAACGGTCGTGAAATGGAGGAAATTGCTCCAACCCCAAAGCGATATTGAGGGTTCGTCCATGACTGTTTGAGAAGGTGTCCATTTTTTTAGGGTTTGGATGATGATGGTAGTGGTGGTGCTGTGGTGGTGCTTGCACTGTTATAACCCTAACCTTACACTGGTGAAGTAACCGTGGCTCAGAGAGAGAGGTACCGGCCTCACACCCAGGGACACGCACGCATAGGTCATTTGATTTTAGATTACAAATAAGGTTTGTAATTGTCCGTATAAACTTGCATATATATATATATATATATATATATATTTTCGCGTTATAAACTTGTACTTGGTTGAAAGATTAGTAAGGAATTTTTTACTTTAAAAATAAAAATTAAAAAAGAAAAAATATTGTGGTTCGGAATTAAATCGAATATTTTACTATTAGGTTTGATTAGGTTTCATGTCCTAATGGTTCGGGTTTTAATTTTTTTAATAATAATTAAAATTGGTTTGATTTCTATTTAGTTTAAAACATACCGAAATACCTCTAACAATTATCACGGATTATTTTATTTGAAAAACTCATATTGATAAGTGCAAGAATGAAATAAAATAAAATATTGATTCCAACCGTAATGGTTTGAGAGTGAAAAAAATAAAAATAAATAGCAGACCACAGAGTCTAGGATATTGTTTTTACTTCATAGCATGTTTTCATTGTGTGTTGTGAAGAAGATGAAAATGGGAATCTATGAGATCCAGATATATAAACTATTACTGTATGTTAAATCGGTCTTGATTGGGCCATTATTTTGTCCAATATTCTCATCATCCCATAATTACTATTTTTCCAAATGCAAATTGAAGAATGATTACCTTAACACAGGTACTTAATATTTTTGTGTCAACCATGTTCTACAAAGTCTTAAAAATTAACACTTCCAACATGTTTATGGACATCAAAACATTAATAATAAATTGGTCCTTCATAAAAAATTGAAAATAGAGATTTTCATCAGGTAAGATGAGTTCTATGAACTAAAATAAAAAGAGAGAGAACTGAAAAAACATGAATCCTACCTCTTTAATGTGATCCCATGAGACTTGAATACCATAAATTAAAGTAAAACTAATGTCTGAGGAATAGTGAAGAAGAATTAGAGGGAAAAATACTTGAAATTACAAAACTGGATTGCAAAACAAATGTGGGAACAAAAAAACTGATATTTGTGTTTTCCTTTCCAAATCTTCATCTGAAGTTACTCTTAACTCACACTTCCAGGACTGCCTTACACCATATTCCTTCATCACCCAAAATTAATCACCACAATAGTAGTCAAGCTCTTAATATCCGCACATATAACAGTAATACATGAAGAGTCTCGATTTTCATATCATTGATATGCATGCTTGGATATGCTACATTTTTTTTTTGGACACCTTGTAGATCACGAGTGAAGGTTCAAGGGAAATGGTTTTTTTTTTTTAATTAATATATGACCTCAGAATCTCCATGGGCCTAATTATGCAACTTGAAATGTGATAGTGCAGAGGTTCCATCAAGTCCTTTCTGCAAGTAGTGTGCGAAGAACTCATTTGCAGTAGTCTCCCTGTAGATCGAGGGGTTTTCTTCCGATAGCAACTCCTTGATTGGTCCATAAACTCTCGACGTAAAACCTTTTGGAAGATATGTTCTGAAAAAGCTTGCAACTGAAATTCTAGGGCCATTTTTTTTTGCCAGTACTCTGTGATTGACACTTTTGAACTTGTCATTAGTAATGAGCTGCACAAACACAAACATGAAAATAAATAAGACAATCTGGTTCGTCACAAATGTTATTGATACTGTGATTATGTGCTTAAAGTTTTTTCTTGGATAAGAAAATTGTATTTGAAGCGTGCACTAGTAAAAATGATAACAACTTGAAATGAACGAATTACTTCAGAGTTCAGATATGAAGCATAGTGCAACAATATGCTCCACACTATCTGAACAAGCAAGTTTCTAGCTTGAAGCATGTATAAGAATCCAAATGATTCAGAGGATTGCACTGTGATACTTGGCAGATACTCAAGTGCCTAGAGTAAATGCATTCAGAAAGTCTGGTTAGTACTTTGATAAAGACTTGCCTGTAGAAGATCTGCAATATTCACTATGAGAGCTCCAGGTATGGGAGGTACATCAACCCATTGATTTTCATGATGGACTTGAAGCCCGCCAATTTGGTCTTGTAGAAGTACAGTAAGGAAGCCACTGTCAGTATGGTTGGTGGTGCCAAAAGTCAATTCTGGTTCAGGGCATGCTGGGTAGTAATGGCCAAGGAGCATAAGCCCCTCAGCACAATTCATATCCTTCAGGTGATCAGAGTTAAGCCCAAGAGACTCCGAGAGCAATTCAAACAGAGTAAGCCCCAATTTCTTTATATGCTTGGAGTAATCGATCATTATATCTCTGCAAGATAAACAGATATTTCTAATGAAGTATGTATCAATAATCAGTAAAGAATAGGGTTCATACATTATAGAGACAGTGAACAAAAAGGTGAGACAAGCAGTGGATGGCCATTGGACAAGTTCATATAAGGAAGATACAAGGTAGAGGATCAAAATCTATCTGTGATTGACCATGTTTTCTTTCTCAGTCCATAATTTCATCTTTCTTTGGAATGATGTGTCAGTGAAAAAATGATAAGCCTCGGTAAAAGATTACATGCTCTTGGTAACATTACCTGCACACTGCTGGCAAATCTTCTGGATTGGGAGGATTAGGTGCCATAAAACAATTAAAAGTGTCCCTCCAGTTAGCTGCCGGTGCAGTATACAAATCAAAATTGCTTTGATACACCACAGTTTTTGTGGCATCTCTTGTATACCACTGTTTCTTCACCTCAGTATCTTGCTAATTGAACCTACGTACACCCTCCACCATCTCCTCCAAAACACTAACTGGGATGCCATGGTTGATCACTTGGAAGAAACCCCATGTCTCTGATGCATCTCTAACTTGATCAACTATCTCCTTGTGCCGGATTGGATCTTTATTGATGCCATTGAGATCTATGGTTGGGAAACTGAATTGAGTTTTGCATGAATTGTCAGAATTAGATGGTGGATGAATGAATATCCGAGGGACACTGGTAACCCCAGCATCAACAAGTCCTTTAACACCAGCTTTTGTGTCATCAAAAGCTTTCAATTCACTTGTTCGGTCATACTTCAGATCACTTGTGCTGGTGACCACCATTTCTCTTATTTTGCTGAAGTATTTCTGAAAATTGGTACAAAAAGAATTATTTTTACAATTAGGATTTAGGCAAGAAAGATAGTTATACGTGTGTGTGTGTGTGAAACCAATCTTTCCCGATAAGGATGGGTGCAAGAATCAGTGAGCCACTAATTATTTTTGCTGGAAAACATCACCACAAAAAATCTATAAAAACAAACAAGCAAAAAAACAAAACAAATAAAGAATGACAGGGACAAAACCTCCACAATTATTTTAGTTTAGTATTTCTACTACAGTAAGTCTTAGATGACTTCATATCCACCAGTCCAGTAAATCATGGATGAGTTCATATCCAGAAAAAGAATTAGTTACATTCGACAAATGCAATACAAACATTGTCTAATCAGTATTATTGTTCTGTCATAGTTCATATCACTTGCAGCTTGAACTTTATCACCACCATTTTTCTTATTTTGCTGAAGTATTTTCCGAAATAAAGAGATAATCAAAAGCCAACCTTTCCAAACAAGGATGGCTCACGACCAGTGAGTGACCCACTATTTATCTTTCCTAGAAGACATGAACCGCAAAGAAATAAACAAATAAAGATTGACAAGGACAAAACCTCCTCAATTTTTTTATTTTAGTATTTCAAATCCAATAAGTCTTAGATGAGTTCACATCCAGAGGAAGTTTGGTTTACCTTTTGAGAATTGAAAATACACATTATCTAGTCCGTGACCGAGGCCCTTTTTGGCCAAATTCTATTGTTTTGGGCAATATTTCAGAATTCTTATTGGAGGTCTAAATGAATTCGGATTGATTTAAAATTTGATAGTTATCTTTATTTAGTCTTTTATTTTTTTTTTTTCTTCCAAAGATTATGTTTCTTGAATCATTTGCTTCCTTTGCTCCATGGTACTCTAGATTTACAAGCAAGCATTATACTGAAGCTCATAATATCAGTACATGTAACAGTAATACATAAAAGGTCTCGACATCTATATCATTGACACACACGCTAAGCTATGCTAATTCTGAATTTTGTTGATACGTATTATACCACAAGTTAAGGTTCAATGGAAAGGGATAAGTTTTTAATCATATGGTCCATAACTCAAACCATGAGCCAGCAAAGATGACCCTAGAATCTCCATAGGCAATGTTTAAGTTTTTCATATGTGTGTGTGTGTGTGTGTGAGAGAGAGAGAGAGAGAGAGGTGTAATTCAAAAAAAAAATATATATAAATAAATAAATTTCAAACAAAATGGGTGGGACCCACTATCAAGTGGTCTCATGACCACTATTGTTGGTCTCTCTCTCTCTCTGCTTCCATTTTCTTTTTCTTTTGCTTTACAACTTTGAAGCTTGATTTTTCTTTCGATACTTAGTGATTTTGAGTGCCGTTTACGACAAAACGGAGAGTACGGCGAGCTCTACACGTGTGTATCAGCAATTTTAGTTTTGAACAACCTAGGGAGTCCGAAAATCTTGACCCATTTTGAGGGTTTGAAGTGAAAATTGGGAGTTTTGCATATAATAGAGATAGGGGTCTCTAATTCCTACAATCTTGTTTCTTTGTGAATTAATTGTTTTTGATTAGTGTCCTAGCATGCTAAATTGTGATGATTGTTCCTTTGTGAATTAATTTTTCTTGATTAGTATCCTATTAGTATTCTAGCATGCTATATTGTGATAATTGTTCCTTAAAGTGACTTGATTGTATATATGAAATATATGAGAAGGTGTATTTAATTGAATTATAATGTGTATTTAATTGAATTGTATAAAAAAAATAATAATAATAATAATATAATAAAATAAAAACATGCTTAATGTGTTAGTTTTTCATGCCAATTAATTTATCAGAAATTTATGTGAAAGCTTATTAATTGTGCATTAAAAATTCTCTCCATTTTCATATATGCACATAAGCATTGGGTATGAAAGAAAAGGGAAAGTGTTTTGAAATGAAATTAAAAGGGGATTTTGGGGAGAATTTGATAAAATGGTTTTTTTTTTTAGAAAAACCCGGTCGCCGCGGAGTCACCAAAGGGCAGGTGTGTTAATATAGCCCAGAGGGAATTAGGGAGATTGCCCTAGCGTGGTTGAGCTATTTGGGCCTCAAATGACGCTGCAGAGATACCAAAGGTCAGAGACAGTAGTCAATCCTTCTCTCGTGTCGCTGCGGAGTCACCAAATGGCGGGTTATATTAACAATTTGTGAAGTGATGATATTTTTCTAAAAATGGGGAGTGACATGCATAACATTGCATTCATTGGCACGAGATTTATTTGCTTTGAACTTAGAATTGATATTGTGTTTTCCCGGCTTTGCATGATCTCAAATTCCTATTGCCCTATTTCTTGTTTGGATTCACGGAGATACAAGAGATGTGTCTTAGGCACCACCTACTGAGCAATTTTGCTCACCCCTTTTATTTAACATTTTTTACAGGAAACGAGAAAGAAGTGGCGGATAACATTCTACCACAGACTTAGTATGGGTTAGGAGCTTATTTTGTTATTTTTGTACTTGGGTCACTCTATTTTTGTAAGACTAAGCATAATGTACTTTGTACGATGACTTATGGACTTTGAATATTATAATTATACCTATGGGCTTGTAAAACATAGACATTTGATCTTAATCTTGTATTTTAGGACTATAATTATGATACTTAGATGATATAGTATGTGGTTGTACCACCATGGAATGTATTAGATGTTTATTGTGTTGGGACAGGTTAAAAATGCTTTTAAACAGGTTATTGTAGGACGATTTTTAGCGGAGGTTATGCCTAATTTTTTTTTTAAAATTTTGGCATCAGTTAGGGTTGTTACAAATTTGGTGTCAGAGCAGAGGTTTGAAAACCATTAGGACGACGGATAGAGGCTTACATAGGGGTTGCATGGGAAATCAATTGCATAGTTTATGTGATTAATTGTTAAAGTGTTTTGCTATGTGCAAAAGCATACTTAACTGTTTACTTGTTTACATGTTTACGTGCTTATATGCTTATATTAATGTGTTCATTGCCTAGTCTTGCATGCTAAGTGTTAGTATAGCATCCTTTTATGTTGAGTTATTCACGGTTAGACCTTAGTGTTATCGTTATTGAATTATTTTATTTGTTTTATAGAACGATGTCACTGCGTGAGGAACCCAGGGAAGTTGGCCCTAGGCCAACAAGAGGTGATGTTGGCGAGAGCTTGAGCTCCAATCCGGCGAAACCAGTTGATGAGGACACACTTCTTTGGGATTTAATTGCCCCAAGAGTTGTTCCTACAACGAGGGATAATGTGGAAGCACCCGTTGAAGAGAGTGAAAATCCGGCGGAACTAATATTGAATCGCTTGTTGCAGAGGGCATTGAGGGCCACTATTGTTACTCAGCCGTAGCTGATACCGCAACCGATGCCACAACCGGTAGTGCAAGTGGAGGAGACGCCAGCACAGAAACTTCTTAAGATTATTAAAGGGTTTTCTCAGTTGATGCCGGTAATGTTTGAAGGTGGTGCAGATCCCATGGTGGCGGATGATTACATGGAGCAAGTTGAAACTCAATTGACTTCTATGGATGTGACGGAGGATCACTTGAAAATCATCCTAGCCACTTACAATTTCATAAAGGATGCCAAGTTTTGGTGGAAATCGATCACAAATCAATATAAGATTGAAGAGATGAGTTGGGATAGATTCAATGAGCTGTTCTATGAGAAATATTTCCCTGCCTCCAATAGGTGGGAGTTAAAGAATCAATTTATTGGCCTTATCCAAGGCAATATGTCAATGACAGAATACGAGAACAAGTTCACGTCTCTTTTCCACTTTACCCCAGAGATGGTGAGTAATGAAGTTGATAAGGTTCGTAAGTTTATCTCTGGACTTGACTACAAAATGAGGCCATTGTTAATAGCACAGGGTATCAAGGTTTATTCTGAGGCAGTGGAAAGAGCATTGATGCTAGAGGTGGATGTCAAAGATAAAGATGCAAGAAGGGAACAGTGGAGACAAAAGAAGAATGTAGGACCATCTGCAGAGGGACCTTTAGGGAAAGGGAACATGGGTGGTTCATTTCAGTTTCAAGGGCAGCAGTCTGCACGATCCGCTCCTACCACTCATATGCCAGCTGGATCTGATAGGAGTGCAGTTGTTTGCTTTCAGTGCCAGCAGCCTAGACATTACAAGTCCAATTGTCCTATGAGATCGTCTTCAATTTCTTCAGCTCCGAGGGTTTGTTATGGGTGTGGCTAGCAGGGCCACTTGATTCGAGACTGTCCAGGTCAGGGAGCAGGCACCACTAGTGGCAGAGGGTCACGGCAGAGGCCATCACAGTCTGCTACGGTTCAGTCAGGTTTCAGACCACTGCCACCACCACAGCCTGCCATGTCTTCTCAGGGTTCACGACCAACTAGGAGGGATACTCATACTGTATCGGCACAACAGTCTGGTGTTCAGATTAGTAGTTTACAGGCATAGGCACCGCAGGGACGTGTCTTTACACTTTCACCAACTGATGCATCTCCTGGATCGTCAGTTCTCCGAGGTATATTTCCGGTGTTTAGTTCTTGGGCTCGTGTTTTGTTTGATTCTGGTGCATCTCATCCTTTTATTTCATCATCATTTGCACTTACATCGAGGTTAGAGATCAGTTTCATGGATCGGGCGTTGTTTGTTGATATGCAAGTTGGGGTTTCAGTGTCATTGAGCCAAGTTGTGCGGGATTGTTCCATTGTGATAGCCGAGTGAACCTTTGTGTTTGATTTTATCCTCCTGGAAATGACTAGTTTTGATGTCATTCTCGGGATGGATTGGTTAGCTTCATTTCATGTTACGATCGACTGTTACAGAGGGAGGGTTACAGTTTGCACTCCCGAGGGAGATTGTTTCTTTTTCGTGGGACATCGAAGTGATTCCCATATTTCATCGTTTTATGGAGTTCGTGGAAGGAGTCGTGGTGATTACTTCTTGGCTAGTCTTATAGCTGAAGAAGATGATGTTGTGAAAGAGGATTATCCTGCAGTTGTTCGTGATTTTCTGGATGTGTTTCCGGAGGATTTAACAGAGTTGCCTCCACACCTAAAAGTGGAGTTCTCTATTGATTTGATGCTAGGTACCGCGCCGATTTCTATGACACCGTATCGTATGGCACCAGTTGAATTGGAAGAATTAAAGAGGCAGCCTGATGATTTGAGGATGAAAGGTTTGATCCGACCGAGTGTGTCACCGTGGGGCGCACCGGTCTTGTTTGCTAAGAAAAAAGATGGTTCTTTGAGGTTGTGCATTGATTACCGGAAGTTGAATCGTGCTACCATCAAGAATAAGTATCATTTGCCAATGATAGATGATTTGTTTGATTAGTTAAGAGAAGCCAGTTGTTTTTCGAAGATTGACTTGAGGTCAGGTTACTATCAGTTACAGGTTAGGGATGAGGATATCCCAAAGACAGCATTCCGTACACAGTATGGACACTATGAGTTCCTTGTTATGCCTTTTGGCTTGACTAATGCGCCAACGGCATTCATGGACTTGATGAACCGTGTCTTTCACGATTATTTGGACCAGTTTGTGGTAGTTTTCGTGGATAACATTCTCGTGTATTCATGATCTCGGGAGGAGCACGAGGTCCATTTGAGTATTGTTTTACAAATTTTATGGGAGCATTGATTGTATGCCAAATATGAGAAATGTGAGTTTTGGCTACAGGAGGTGAAATTTTTGGGGCATGTTGTTTCAGAAGGTAGAGTGTCAATAGATCCATCAAATGTTGAAACAGTTTTGAATTGGGAGCAACCCAAGAATATTTTTGAGATCTGGAGTTTCCTTGGCCTAGCGGGTTACTATCGGAGATTTGTGAAGGATTTCTCCCGTTTGGCAGCGCCTATGACCCGTTTGACCCGGAAAGGGATCAAATTTGTCTGGAATGAAGCCTGTGAGTCATCTTTTCAGGAGTTAAAAATAAAATTGACTACAACTCCAGTGTTTATGGTACCTAAGCGTGGCTTGAGTTATGTAATTTATTGTGATGCTTCACGTGATGGTTTGGGATGTGTGTTGATGCAGGATGGTAGAGTAGTGGCTTATGGGTCTCGACAGTTGAAGACTCACGAGCTTAACTACCTTACTCATGATTTGGAGTTAGCGGCAGTTGTATTTGCCTTGAAATGTTGGAGACATTACTTGTATGGTGAGAGATTCGAGGTATACTCGGATCATAAAAGTCTCAAGTACCTTTTCTCCCAAAAGGACTTAAACAACAGACAAAGAAGATAGGTTGAATTCTTGGAGAACTACAACTTTGTCTTACAGTATCATCCGGGTAAGGCAAATGTGGTAGCAGATGCCTTAAGCTGAAAATCTCGTGGAACTTTGGCTAGTTTGGCCTTCCGAAAATGGAAGATGCTTGAAGATTTGGCAGAAATGGGATTGTAGTGTTTTGATGACAATGCTTGCTGTGAGTCGGCATTTTTGTTTAGTCTTGTTACACAACCTACTCTTGTCAGACGAGTGATTGAGTCGCAGAGACAGGATCCAGATTTGGATGCCCTTTACACCTTGATCTCTAGTGGTGAGACAGTGAAAGATTGGACCTTGCATGCAAATGGAGGTTTACGGTTCAGGGGTTTATTGGTGGTTCCCATGGTTTGTCGTGAGGACGTCTTACGGGAGTTTCACACTTCCCGTTTTGCAGTTTATCCAGGTGGTACCAAGATGTATCACAATTTGAGACGTTAGTATTGGTGGAACGGGATAAAGAAAGATGTTGCTCAGTTTGTGGCTAAGTGCCTTACCTGTCAGCAGGTGAAGGCCGAGCATCAAAGACCAGCTAGTTTGTTGCAACCATTACCTGTAGGGCAGTGGAAATGGGACCATATTGCTATGGATTTTGCGACATGTCTTCCAAGGTCACGGAGGGGCAATGAAGCCATATGGGTCATTATTGATAGGTTGACCAAGATGGCTCATTTTTTGCCTATTAAGGCAACAGACGATGCAGAGAAGCTTGATGTACTTTATGTGAAGAAGATTGTAAGGTTACATGGAGTTCCTGTAACCATTGTGTCAGATAGGGATGCTAAGTTCACTTCGAAGTTCTGGGAAGGACTTCAAGTAGCGTTTGGTTTAGCGTTGCATCCTAGTACGGCATTCCATCCACAGACGGACGGTCAGTCGGTGCGTACTATCCAGATCTTGGAGGATATACTTCGGGTATGTGTGCTTGACTTGGGTGGTAGTTGGGAAGTTCATCTACCGCTTATTGAGTTTGCCTACAACAACAGTTATCAAGCGAGTATCCAGGTGGCTCCATTTGAGGCATTGTATGGTAGACCTTGTAGGTCTCCTGTTTGTTGGATTGAGGTGGGTGAGATCGTCGCTTTAGGATCCGACATAGTACTCGAGACTACTGAGAAGATTAAGCTGATCAAACAGAGGTTACTTACAGCTCAGAGCCGATTGAAGAGCTATGAAGATAAGCAGAGACGGCCATTATCTTTTGAGGTGGGAGACCATATTTTTCTACGGGTTTCTCTACGGAAAGGATTGATGAGATTTGAGAAAAGTGGCACGTTGTCGCCACGATTCATTGGACCGTTTGAGATTTTGGACCGAGTAGGAGAGGTTGCCTACAGACTTGCTTTGCCACCACAGTTGGACAGGGTTCACAATGTCTTCCATGTATCGATGCTACGAAAGTATGAGCCGGATCCATCTCATATTTTGAGTTGGGTTGATGTGGACATTGATGAGGATGTTTCCTATGAAGAGAGACCAGTTCAAATCCTTGACACACAGCAGAAGTTGTTGAGGAACAAGACGATACCAATAGTGAAAGTTCTTTGGAGACACCACGGAGTTGAGGAGGCTACTTTGGAGCTTAAACAGGAGGTTCGCTCCAAGTACCTAGCGTTGTTTTCTTCCTCAGGTATGTCTTGATTTCGGAGATGAAATCTTTTTAAGTTGGGGAGAATGTAATGTTTAAGTTTTTCATATATATATGTGTGTGTGTGAGGTGTAATTCAAAAAAAAAAAAAAAAAAAAAAAAAAAAAAAAAAGAGAGAAAAGAAAATTTAAACAAAATGGGTGGGACCCACTATCACTCTTAAGTGGTCATGAGACCACTATTGTTGGTCGGATTCTCTCTATCTATTCCGTTGTTCTACCTCTCTCGTCCTCTCTGCTTCCATTTTCTTTTTCTTTTGCTTTACAACTTTGAAGCTGTAATGCCTGTATCTTATATATTTATGTTAAAAGATTTTTTATTTTATGTTAGCTGTGGGGCCCACCTTATTTTAAGGCACATGTGGTTAATGGGATGAAGACCCATTTTGTTTTCATTACACTTTCTCTCTCGGCAGGTCTCTCTCTCTCTCGCTACCTCTGTATTTCTTTTTTTCTTTTTCTTTTGCAACTTCCACTCTTGATTTCTCCCTCATTTCTTGGTGTTTTTAAGAGCCGTTTGCGGCTATTCAAAGCCCACGACGACATCAACACGTTGATAGGAACAATTCTTTGATTGGTGCACTATAGGAGATTCGAAATCCTAGGGTTTGAGGTGAAGAAATTAGGGATTTTGCTTAAAAGTGAGGTAGGGGTCTCTAATTCCTACAATCTTGTTCCTTTGTGAGTTAATTGTTCTTGATTAGTGTCCTAGCATGCTAAATTGTGATGATTGCCCCTTTGTGAATTATTTTTTTTTTCTTGATTAGTATCCTATTAGTATTCTAGCATGCTATGTTGTGATAATTGTTCCTTAAAGTGACTTGATTATATATATGAAACATGTGAGAAGGTGTATTTAATTGAATTATAATGTGTATTTAATTGAATTGTATGAAAATAATAATAATAATAAAATGAAAGAAAATAAAATAAAAACATGCTTAATGTGTTAGTTTTCTATGCCAATTAATTTGTCAGAAATTATGTAAAAGCTTGTAAATTGTGCGTTAAAAAAATTCTCTCCATTTCCAAATATGCACACAAGCATTGGGCATGAAAGAAAAGGGAAAGTGTTTTAAAATAAAAGAAAAAGGGGATTTTGGAGAGAATTTGATGAATCGGCTTTTGAGAAAAACCCGGTCGCCGCGGAGTCACCAAAGGACCGGTGTGTTAATATAGCCTAAAGGGAACTAGGGAGATTGCCCTAGCGTGGTTGAGCTACCTGGGCTCCAAATGACGCTGCGGGGGTACCAAAGGTCAGGGACAGTAGCCAATCCTTCTCTCGTGTCGCTGCGGAGTCACCAAAGGGTGGGTTATATTAACAGTTTGTGAAGTAATGATGTTTTCTGAAAATGGGGAGTGACATGCATAACATTGCATTCATGGCACGAAATTTATTTGGTTTGAACTTAGAATTGATATTGTGTTTTCCCGGCTTTACATGACCCCAAATTCCTATTGTCCTATTCTTTGTTTGGATTCACGGGGACACAAGAGGTGTGTCTTAGGTACTACCTACTGAGCAACTTGCTCACCCTATTATTTAATAAATTTTTTTCCAAGAAACGGAAAAGAAGTGGCGGATGACGTTCCACTACAGGGCTAATTTGGATTAGAAGACTTTTTGCCATTTTGTGTACTAAGTCCCATATTTTTGTAAAATCTTAGTTTGTTATATTTGGTATAGAGATTCGTGAAACTCTTGTTATTGTAACTATATTTTGGGACTGTAATTATGATAATTTAGATTATTTGGTGTGTGGATGTTCCACCATGAAAGGAACTATGTTGAGGTGTGATGAATGGGATGTTGGAGTATATTAATTTTATTATGTGTTGGGACAAGTTGTTGAAGGACCACTTTTAGGGGAGGTCATGCCGAAATTTTTGTATAAATGGTTTTAGTTTAGGGTCGTTACAAATTTGGTATCAGAGCCATGGTTCGAATACCATTAGGACAACGGGTAGAAGCTTACCTAGGGTTGTCGGGGAAGTCATTTGCATTGTTATTTGCTTATTTGGAAAAGTGTTTTGCTATGTGAAAAAGCATGCTTAACTACTTACTTGTTTACGTGCTTATATGCCTATATTAATGTGTTCATTGCATAGTATTACATGCTAAATGTTTGTACAGTATGTTTTTGCGTTAGGTTGTTCACGGTTGGACCTTAGTGTTATCGGTATTGAATTGTTTCCTTTGTTTTATAGAACGATGTCACGGCATGAGGAAATCAGGGAAGTTGGCCCTAGACCAACTAGGGGTGATGTTGGTGAGAGCTCCAGCTCCAATCCGGAGGAGCTAAATGATGAGGACACACTTCTTAGGGACTTGATTCCCCCGAGAGCTGTGCCCACAAGGAAGGATAATGTTGAAGCACCCGTAGAAGTGGGTGAAGGTTCTGTGGCACTGGAGTTTAATCGTTTGTTGCAAAATGTCGTGAGGGCAACGATTGCTGCTCAGTCGCAGTCGGCACCACAACCTACAGTTCAAGTTGAGGAGACGCCAGCTCAGAAGCGTCTCAAGATTATTAAGGGGTTTTCTCAGCTGATGCCGGTTATGTTTGAGGGCGGTGCGGATCCAATGATAGCAGATGACTACATGGAGCAAGTTGAAACTCAATTGACTTCTATGGATGTGACGGAGGATCACTTGAAAATTATCCTAGCCACTTACAAGTTCACAAAAGATGCCAAGTTTTGGTGGAAATCGATAACAAATCAATATAAAATTGAAGAGATAAGTTGGGATAGATTCAAGGAATTGTTCTATGAGAAATATTTCCCTGCCTCCAATAGGTGGGAGTTAAAGAATCAGTTTATTGGCCTTATCCAAGGCAATATGTCTGTGACAGAATACGAGAACAAGTTCACGTCTCTTTCCCGCTTTGCTCCAGAGATGGTGAGTCATGAAGTTGATAAGGTTCAGAAGTTTATCTCCGGACTTGACTACAAAATGAGGCCATTGTTAATAGCACAGGGCATCAAGGTTTATTCTGAGGCAGTGGAAAGGGCATTAATGTTAGAGGTGGAGACCAAAGATAAAGAAGCAAGAATGGAACAATGGAGGCAAAAAAGGAATATAGGACCATCTGTAGAGGGACCTTTAGGGAAAAGGAACAGGGGTGGTTCATCTCAGTTTCAGGGGCAGCAGTCTACACGATTTGCTCCTACCACTCCGTTGCCAGCTGGGTCTGATAGGAGTGGAGTCATTTGCTTTCAGTGTCAGCAGCCTGGACATTATAAGTCCAATTGTCCCATGAGATTGACTTTAGTTTCTTCAGCTCCGAGGGCTTGTTATGGGTGTGGCCAGCAGGGCCACTTGATTCGAGATTGTCCGAGTCAGGGAGCAGTCACCGGTAGTGGCAGAGGGTCACGGCAGAGGCCATCACAGTCGGCTACAGTTCAGTCAAGTTTCAAACCACCGCCACTACCACAGCCTGCTATGTTTTCTCAGGGTTCACGACCTGCTAGGAGGGATACTCCTACTGTGTCGGCACAGCAGTCTGGTGTTCAGATGAGTAGTTCACAGGCACAGGCACCGCAGGGACGTGTCTTTACACTTGCACCGACTGATACATCTCCTGGATCTTCAGTTCTCCGAGGTATATTTCCAGTGTTTGGTTCTTGGGCCCGTGTTTTGTTTGATTCTGGTGCATCTCATTCTTTCATTTCATCATCATTTGCACTTGCATCGAGGTTAGAGGTCAGTTTTATGGATCGGGCGTTGTGTGTTGATACGCCAGTTGGAGTTTCTGTGTCTTTGAGCCGAGTCGTGAGGGACTGTTCCATTGTGATAGCCGGGCGGACTTTTGTGTTTGACCTTATCTTCCTAAAAATGACTAGCATTGATGTCATTCTCGGGATGGATTGGTTAGCTTCTTTTCATGCCACGATCGACTGTTTCAGAGGAAGGGTTACAGTTTGTACTCCCGAGGGAGACTGTTTCTTTTTCGTGGGAGATCGGAGTGATTCCCACATTTCATCGTTTCATGGAGTTCGTGGACGGAGTCGTGGTGATTACTTCTTGGCTAGTCTTATAGCCGAAGAGGATGATGTTGTGGAAAAAGAGTATCCTGCAGTTGTACGTGATTTTCTGGATGTGTTTCCGGAGGATTTGACAGAGTTGCCTCCACACCGAGAAGTGGAGTTCTCTATTGAGTTAATGCCAGGTACCGCGCCGATTTCTATGGCACCGTATCGTATGGCACCAGTTGAATTGGAGGAATTAAAAAGATAGCTTGATGATTTGAGGATGAAAGGTTTCATCCGACCGAGTGTGTCACTATGAGGCGCACCGGTCTTGTTTGCTAAGAAGAAAGATGGTTCTTTGAGATTATGCATCGATTATCGGAAGTTGAATCGCGCCACCATCAAGAACAAGTATCCTTTGCCAAGGATAGATGATTTATTTGATCAGTTGAGGGGAGCCGATTGTTTCTCCAAGATTGACTTGAGGTCTGGCTATTATCAGTTGCGGGTTAGGGATGAGGATATCCCGAAGAAAGCATTCCGTACACGGTATGGACACTATGAGTTCCTTGTTATGCCTTTTGGCTTGACTAATGCTCCAGCGGCTTTCATGGACTTGATGAACCGCGTCTTTCACGATTACTTGGACCAGTTTGTGGTAGTTTTCGTGGATGACATTCTTGTGTATTCACGATCTCGGGAGGAACACGAGATCCATTTAAGTATTGTTTTACAGATTTTGCGGGAGCACCGGTTGTATGCCAAATATGAGAAATGTGAGTTTTGGCTACAAGAGGTGAAGTTTTTGGGACATGTTGTTTCAGAAGGCGGAGTGTCAGTTGATCCGTCAAAGATTGAAGCTGTTTTGAATTGGGAGCGACCCAAGAATGTGTTTGAGATCCGTAGTTTTCTTGGTCTAGCGGGTTACTACCGGAGATTTGTGAAAGATTTCTCCCATTTGGCAGCGTCTATGACCCGTTTAACCCGGAAAGGGATTAAGTTTGCATGGAACGAAGCCTGTGAGTCATCTTTCCAGGAATTGAAGACAAGATTGACTACGACTCCAGTGTTGGTGATACCTGAGCGTGGCTTGGGTTATGTGATCTATTGTGATGCTTCACATGATGGTTTAGGGTGTGTGTTGATGCAGGATGGTAGAGTAGTGGCTTATGAGTCTCGACAGTTGAAGACTCATGAGTACAACTACCTTACTCATGATTTGGAGTTGGCGGCAGTTGTGCTTGCTTTGAAGTGTTGGAGACATTACTTGTATGGCGAGAGATTCGAAGTGTACTCGGATCATAAAAGTCTCAAGTACCTTTTCTCCCAAAAGGACTTGAACAATAGACAAAGAAGATGGGTTGAATTCTTGGAAGATTACAATTTTGACTTGCAGTATCATCCGGGCAAGGCAAATGTGGTAGTAGATGCCTTAAGCCAGAAATCTCATGGGACTCTGGCCTGTTTGGCTATTCAGAAGTGGAAGATGCTTAATAATCTGGCAGAGATGGGATTATAGTGTTTTGATGATGATGTTGACAGTGAGCCAGTATTCTTGTTTAGTCTTGTGGCTCAGCCTACTTTTGTTGTACGAGTGATTGAGTCACAGAGACAGGACCCAGATTTAGATGCCATTCACGCTTTGATCTCCAGTGGTGAGACAGTGAAAGATTGGGCCTTGCATGCAGATGGGGGTCTACGGTTCAGGAGTTTATTAGTGGTTCCCACGGTTTGTCGTGAGGACGCCTTACGGGAGTTTCACACTTCCCGCTTTGCAGTTCATCCAGGTAGTTCCAAGATATATCATAATTTAAGACATCAGTATTGGTGGAACGGGATGAAGAAAGATGTTGCACAGTTTGTGGTTAGATGCCTTACCTGTCAGCAGGTGAAGGTCGAGCATCAGAGACCAGCCGGTTTATTGCAACCATTGCCTGTAGCGCAATGGAAATGGGAACATATCGCTATGGATTTTGTGACAGGTTTTCCAAGGTCACGGAAGGGCAATGAGGCCGTATGGGTCATCATTGACAGATTGACCAAGACGGCTCACTTTTTACCTATTAAGGCAACAGATGATGCAGAGAAGCTTGGTGTTCTTTATGTGAAGGAGATTGTAAGGTTGCATGGAGTTCCAGTAACTATTGTTTCAGATAGGGATGCTAAGTTCACTTCAAAGTTTTGGGAAGGACTTCAAGCAGCGTTTGGCTCAGCGTTGCACCTGAGTACGGCATTCCATCCACAGACTGACGGTCAGTCGGAACGTACTATCCAGATTTTGGAGGATATGCTTCGGGCATGTGTGCTTGACTTGGGTGGTAGTTGGGAGGATCACCTTCCACTTATTGAGTTTGCCTACAACAACAGTTATCAGGTGAGCATTCAGATGGCTCCATTTGAGGCGTTGTATGGCAGACCTTGTAGGTCTCCTGTTTGTTGGACTGAGGTAGGCGAGACAGCCGCCTTAGGACCTGACATTGTACTCGAGACTACTGAGAAGATTAAGTTGATAAGACAAAGGTTACTTATAGCTCAGAGTCGACAGAAGAGTTATGCGGATAAGTGGAGGCGGTCGTTATCCTTTGAGGTAGGAGACTACGTTTTTCTTCGGGTTTCTCCACGGAAGGGATTGATGAGATTCGGGAAAAGTGGCAAGTTGTCTCCACGATTTATTGGACCGTTTGAGATTTTGGACCGTGTAGGAGAGGTTGCCTACAGACTTGCTTTACCACCACAGTTGGACAGGGTCCACAATGTTTTCCATGTATCGATGCTACGGAAGTACGAGCAAGATCCATCTCACATTTTGAGTTGGGTTGATGTAGACATTGATGAGGATGTTTCCTACGAGGAAGGACCAGTTCAGATACTTGACACACAACAGAAGGTGTTGAGAAAGAAGACGATACCGATGGTAAAAATCCTTTGAAGACACCACGGAGTCGATGAGGCTACTTGGGAGCTCGAACAGGAGGTTCGCTCCAAGTATCCAAAGTTGTTTTCTTCTCCAGGTATGTCTTGATTTCGGGGACGAAATCTTTTTTAAAGTTGGGGAGAATGTAATGCCTGTATCTTATATATTTATGTTAAAAGATTTTTTATTTTACGTTAGCTGTGGGGCCCACCTTATTTTAAGGCACATGTGGTTAATGGGATGAAGACCCATTTTGTTTTCATTACACTTTCTCTCTCGGCAGGTCTCTCTCTCTCTCGCTGCCTCTGTATTTCTTTTTTTCTTTTTCTTTTACAACTTCCACTCTTGATTTCTCCCTCATTTCTTGGTATTTTTAAGAGCCGTTTGCGGCTATTCGAAGCCCACGACGAGATCAACACGTTGATAGGAGCAATTCTTTGATTGGTGCACTATAGGAGATTCGAAATCCTAGGGTTTGAGGTGAAGAAATTGGGGATTTTGCTTAAAAGTGAGGTAGGGGTCTCTAATTCCTACAATCTTGTTCCTTTGGGAGTTAATTGTTCTTGATTAGTGTCCTAGCATGCTAAATTGTGATGATTGCCCCTTTGTGAATTATTTTTTTTTCTTGATTAGTATCCTATTAGTATTCTAGCATGCTATGTTGTGATAATTGTTCCTTAAAGTGACTTGATTATATATACGAAACATGTGAAAAGGTGTATTTAATTGAATTATAATATGTATTTAATTGAATTGTATAAAAATAATAATAATAATAAAATGAAAGAAAATAAAATAAAAATATGCTTAATGTGTTAGTTTTCTATGCCAATTAATTTGTCAGAAATTATGTAAAAGCTTGTAAATTGTGCGTTAAAAAAATTCTCTCCATTTCCATATATGCACACAAGCATTGGGCATGAAAGAAAAGGGAAAGTGTTTTGAAATAAAAGAAAAAAGGGGATTTTGGAGAGAATTTGATGAATCGGCTTTTGAAAAAAACCCGGTCGCCGCGGAGTCACCAAAGGACCGGTGTGTTAATATAGCCTAGAGGGAACTAGGGAGATTGCCCTAGCGTGGTTGAGCTACCTGGGCCCCAAATGACGTTGTGGGGGTACGAAAGGTCAGGGACAGTAGCCAATCCTTCTCTCGTGTCGCTGCGGAGTCACCAAAGGGCGGGTTATATTAACAGTTTGTGAAGTAATGATATTTTCTGAAAATGGGGAGTGACATGCATAACATTGCATTCATGGCACGAAATTTATTTGGTTTGAACTTAGAATTGATATTGTGTTTTCCTGGCTTTGCATGACCCCAAATTCCTATTGTCCTATTCTTTGTTTGGATTCACGGGGACACAAGAGGTGTGTCTTAGGTACTACCTACTGAGCAACTTGCTCACCCTATTATTTAATAAATGTTTTCCAAGAAACGGAAAAGAAGTGGCGGATGACGTTCCACTACAGGGCTAATTTGGATTAGAAGACTTTTTGCCATTTTGTGTACTAAGTCCCATATTTTTGTAAAATCTTAGTTTGTTATATTTGGTATAGAGATTCGTGAAACTCTTGTTATTGTAACTATATTTTGGGACTGTAATTATGATAATTTAGATTATTTGGTGTGTGGATGTTCCACCATGAAAGGAACTATGTTGAGGTGTGATGAATGGGATGTTGGAGTATATTAATTTTACTATGTGTTGGGACAGGTTGTTGAAGGACCACTTTTAGGGGAGGTCATGCCGAAATTTTTGTATAAATGGTTTTAGTTTAGGGTCGTTACAGAAGCTTGATTCCTCTTTTGATACTTAGTGATTTTGAGTGCCGTTTGTGGCAAAACGGAGAGCACAGCGAGCTCTACACGAGTGTACCAGCAATTTCAGTTTTGAGCAACCTAAGAAGCCCGAAAATCTTGACCCATTTTGAGGATTTGAGGTGAAAATTGGGGGTTTTGCATATAATAGAGGTAGGGGTCTCTAATTCCTACAATCTTGTTCCTTTGTGAATTAATTATTCTTGATTAGTGTCCTAGCATGCTAAATTGTGATGATTGTTCCTTTGTGAATTAATTTTTCTTGATTAGTATCTTATTAGTATTCTAGCATGCTATATTGTGATAATTGTTCCTTAAAGTGACTTAATTGTATATATGAAATATGTGAGAAGGTGTATTTAATTGAATTATAATGTGTATTTAATTGAATTGTATAATAATAATAATAATAATAATAATAATGAAATGAAATAAAATAAAATTAAAACATGCTTAATGTGTTAGTTTTCCATGTTAATTAATTTGTTAGAAATTTATGTGAAAGCTTGTTAATTGTGCGTCAAAAATTCTCTCCAGTTCCATATATGCACATAAGCATTGGGCATGAAAGAAAAGGGAAAGTGTTTTGATATGAAATTAAAAGGGGATTTTGGGGAGAATTTGATAAAATGGTTTTTTTTTAGAAAAACTCAGTCGCCGCGGAGTCACCAAAGGGCCGGTGTGTTAATATAGCCTAGAGGGAACTAGAGAGATTGCCCTAGCGTGGTTGAACTATCTGGGCTCCAAATGACATTGCGAAGGTACCAAAGGTCAGAGACAGTAGCCAATCCTTCTCTCGTGTCGCTGCGGAGTCACCAAAGGGCTGGTTATATTAACAGTTTGTGAAGTGATGATATTTTTCTGAAATTGGAGAGTGACATGCATAACATTGCATTCATGGCATGAGATATTTGCTTTGAACTTAGAATTGATATTATGTTTTCCTGGCTTTGCATGACCCCAAATTCCTATTCCCCTATTCCCTGTTTGGATTCACGGAGACACAAGAGGTGTGTCTTAGGTACCACCTACTGAGCAATTTTGCTCACCCCTTTTATTTAACATTTTTTACAAGAAACGAGAAATAAGTGACGGATGACATTCTATCACAGACTTAGTATGGATTAGGAGCTTATTTTGTTGTTTTTGTACTTGGGTCACTCTATTTTTGTAAGATTAAGCATAATGTACTTTGTACGATGACTTATGGACTTTGAATATTATGATTATACCTATGGGTTTGTAAAATATAAACATTTGATCTTAATATTGTATTTTGGGACTGTAATTATGATTCTTGGATGATATAATATGTGGTTATACCACCATGGAATGTATTAGATGTTTATTGTGTTAGGACAGGTTAAAAATGCTTTTAAACAGATTGTTGTAAGACGATTTTTAGTGAAGGTCCTGCTAAAAAATTTTTTAAAAATTTTGGCATCAGTTAGAGTCGTTACACTAATTATGCAACTTGAAATGTGATAGTGCAGAGGTTCCATCGAGTCCTTTCTGGAAGTAGTGCTCGAGATACTCTTTTACAGTGGTCTCCCTGTAGATTGAGGGGTTTTCTTCTGATACTAACTCCTCGATTGGTCCATACACTCCCGGTGGAAGCCCTTTTTGACGATGTGTTCTGAAAAAACTAGCCACTGAAATTCTAGGGCCAATTTTTTTTGCCAGTACTCTGTGATTAACACTTTTGAACTAGTCATTAGTGATAAGCGGCACAAAAACAAACATGAAAACAAATAAGACAGTCTGGTTAGCTACAATTGTTATTGATAATGTGAATAACAATTTTTAAAGGGAGCATTAGTAAAGATGATAAATAAAATAAAATAAAATAAAAAGGTAAAAAAAAAGAAAAAGAAAAAAGAAGTCAAGTTATATGGCATATTAAGCTTAGTACAACATAGACTTGCCTGTATAAGATCTGCAATGTTCACTACAAGAGCTCCAGGCAAGGGAGGGACATCAACCCATTGGTTTTCATGAAGGACTTGAAGCCCACCCATTTGGTCTTGTAGAAGTACAGTAAGGAAGCCATTGTCAGCATGTTTGGTAGTGCCAAAAGTCAATTCTGGTTCAGGGCATGCTGGGTAGTAATGGCCAAGGACCAAAAGCCCCTCGGCACAATTCATACTTATGAGGTGATCAGAATTAAGCCCAAGAGACTCCGAGAGCAATTCAAATAGAGTAAGCCCCATTTTCATTACATGCTTGGAGTAATCAATCAATATATCTCTGCAAGTTTATTTGGAGCGAGTATCACATATATTTATTACATGAGATAACAAGTATGTGTTTGGCCACGTCATTGAATAAATTAAAATGCTCTTAATTTTGATAATTTACTGGATGCACATATGGCTGTGAGACAGCATTGCATAAAAAGGGTAAGAAGGAAAAGGAGGGAAACCAAATAAAGGTGGCCAAAAATAATAATTACAGAATGTTAATGCAAATAGGGGTCATACATTAAGTGGATACTGCAGAAAAGGGTGAGAAGTAGTGGAAGGTCATGAGTCCGATTCATGTAACATATTATTGTGGACAAACAGAAATTAAGAAGAAAAAACCCTAAAATAGTATGATGGAAATTAGAGTAACTTTTGCTTCCTAATGTTACAATACTCAAGATATATAGATCTTCATCAAGCAGTGCAAATAAAAATTTCGTTACCATGCTATATGCAGATTGAAAACAGGGAAAATCTATGAACATGCTCAATAGAAACATGCTAGTACCAGAAGATGTTTCTTTATTTTTCTTTGGCATGTTGTGGGAAAGGATAAAATAATAGTCCAAGAAAGACTTTTCCCCAAATGCTTATCCAAACACACTGGAATGGTGAAACTTTTCTTCTGATAAACAGTTGTTCATAACTAATGTTGTTCTCCATGTTTGCCAGTAAACTAGTAAGTTTATAGGCAAACTACAACCGGAACCTAAGAAATCCCTGCAAAATCTAGCATCACAAACCATTCAGTCCTTTTTCCTTTTGGTAGAGAAGAAAAAATGAAAAATTTTAGTTACATAATTTCATAATTAAGACAAGGCATGTGATTAATTTCATGACCCCAAGGTGTACTGGGCTAATCAACTAATAAGTACATATCAAACATACCTACAAACAACAGGCAGTTCTTGAGGGTCAGGTGGATGAGGGGCCATGACAAAAGCAACAGTATCCCTCCAGTTAGCTGCTGGTGCTTGATACAAATCAAAGTTGCTAAAATAAGTACAATTTCTTGTGATATCACGAGAATACAATTGTTTCCTGACCTCAATGTCCTGCTCATGAAACCTGCGTATCCCATTGATCATTTCATCCATAACACTTTCTGGAATTCCATGATTGACCACCTGAAAGAAACCCCACTCCTCACAAGCATCTCGAATTTTGGCCATGATTTCACCACGTAAAGCTGCATCCTTGTCGATGCCTCTGAAGTCGATCACTGGAATACTAAACTTGGAGTTACCAGAACCTGGCCCATCATCATTAATCTTATTTTGGTGATCCACAAATATATATGGTATTTTCTCCACCCCATCATCTACGAGTCCCTTCACACCGGTTTTTGTATCATCAAAAGCTTTTAGTTCACTTCTTTGGTCATAGTTGTTGGGCTTGACTACTGCCTGAACTTCAGAATTGCTTGTTACCACCATTTTCTAGGAAGAAGATAATTAATCTATGGGAATGCAATTAAACTGTTTGTGAAATATGAAAACGACATTTGCTTTCCGGTGGAGATAAGGAAGATACAAGGTGGAGGTTCAAAATTTGTGTGGTTGGCCATGCTTTCTTTCTCAATCGACAACTACATCCTTCTTTGGAATGATGTGTCATGGTAATTCAGTGAAATGACCAAAGGGTTGCAAGGAGTAAAAGGTTGTATAAACATAAAAAAAATGTTCTATTTTATTTTCTTGTATAAAGGAAAGTGATGCATATAAAAGAGCAATAATAAGTTTGAGTGATAAACAACTCAAGGACAGAAGAGACATATTACTGTAAAAATACACTCACTGATCCTATGCAGGTTTGCTGATCACTGTTGTTTTGTTAAGCTCCTAGAACCGAACAAGACTTTGATCTCGATCATAAATATTTATGAGCTCCAAACCTTTAGATACATGTGACAACAATTACGTGTTTAACAAAAAAGATGTCTCAACATCCATGGTGAGAGCATCAATAATAGAAGTACGTATACAACTACACTGATTTGATCCAGAAAGAAATTTCTATGGAATCAAGTGGTGACTTGTTGAACGTTATAAAGGTTATAGGTTGCATGAACAATTCTACCATGGATATTCCAAAATGGATATTGTAACAAATCTAGTTAGAGATACAGGACAACTAGCAAGTCACAAAAAAGGCAATTCTCAACTACATTGACTTTTTCTTCTTCTTTTTTTCACCCAAGGGCGTACATTTGATTGTAAAAAGTTCGAGATTACAAACAGAAAAGATAAAATGGCATAAAATCATGAATATTGAAATATGTCTAGGTGACATAAACTTCTAGGTTTCAAATGATTGCTTTAATTAAACATACTTAAAGTTGCAGTACAGAAAAGCTACGATTTCCAGATTGTAGAAATATGAAGCATCCCACGTAATATATGATACATCAGGTCACACATCCAAGGAGAAGGAATTTATTGGTAAACATTAAGCCAAACCAGAAGTAACCAAACTAAGCTGGCTTCTAAATCTCCAAGGCCTACTTGCACAACTTGAAATGTGACAGTGCAGGGGATCCATCGAGCCCTTTCTTTAAGTAGTGTGCGAGGTACTCTTTAGTGGTAGTGTCCCGGTAGATTGGGGGGTTATCTTGTGACAGCAACTCCTTGATTGGCCCATAAACTCTTGATGTAGTCTCTTCTCCTAAATGTGATCTGAAAAAACAACCCACTGAAATTCTTGGGCCTAACTTGTTGGCAAGCACTCTGTGATTGACACTCTTGAACCTGTCATTGGTAGTGAGCTGCACAAATAGAGTCATAAAAGCAAATGAAACAACATGATGAGCTGCATTAGTAATATGTATGAGTACGCGAAATATACTATTACATAGACTTGCCTGTAGAAAATCTCCAATATTTACCACAAGAGCTCCAGGCAAGGGAGGGACATCAACCCATTGATCATCTCGAAGGACTTGAAGGCCACCCAATTGGTCCTGTAGAAGTATTGTAATGAAGCCAGCATCAGTATGGCTGCCAGTGCCCAATGTCAATTCAGGTTCAGGGCATGCCGGGTAGTAATGGCCGGTGAAGAATAGCCCCTCAGCACAATCCATGTCTTTCAAGTGATTTGGGTCAATCCCAAGTGCCTTGGAAAGCAATTCCAACAGAGTAAGTCCCAATCTCATTACGTTCTTGAAGTACTCCATCATTATATCTCTGCAATTACATAAATTGACACATGGACCAACGAAAATGAATAACTTTGGCAGTAGAAGTATAGAAAAACAGGGCTAGTGATTGTCGATTTTGTTGATTTTTGAAGGGAAAGATCAGCTAGTTTAAAGGAAATTCCCAAAATAAAAGATAAAGGCCGGAAAAAAAGCCTAATCAAACGTGGTTAGGACTGGAAAATTTGTTGTCATACATATACAAATATTGCTCTAATTGATAACATACCCGCACACTACGGGCAGTTCTGAAGGGTCAGGTGGTTGAGGAGCCAAAACACAATAAATGGAGTCCCTCCAGTTTGCTGCTGGTGCTTGATACAGACCAATATTGCTATTGTATACAAACCTTCTAGTCAAATCACGCGAATAGAATTGCTTCTTCACCTCAGTATCTTGCTCATGAAACCTGCGTACCCCATCAATCATTTCGTCCATGACACTGACCGGAATTCTATGATTGACCACCTGAAAGAAACCCCACTTCTCTGAAGCAGCTCTAACTTTTTCCACAATTTCACCATGTAGAGCTGCATCCTTGTTCATGCTTTCCAAGTCTATCGTTGGAATACTGAACTGGGAATTGCCGCAATCAGACTTCCCTGGAAGTTTAATTTTCTGATCATGGACAAATATACGAGGGAGCTTGGTCACCCCAGCATCTACTAGTCCCTTCACACCTGTTTTTGAATCATCAAAAGCTTTTAACTCACTTTTCCGATCATATTCAGCCATAGCTATGGCCTCAACTTCACGTGTGCTTGTTGTGGTCACCATTTTCTTTCTCTAGGAAGACAATGTTGTACAAAGTGCAATTATGTAGGATATTAGTTTAACTCCATGGAGGTAGGCCATGGATTTCAATTAACAATTGCATCACTTTTAATTTTATTATATTAATTCTTAGTTTCCTCCTAGACATGAACCGTTTTGTCCTTTACAAAAAAAAAATTATTCTTCAATGATCTGAAGACGGCATTTTGAGATTTCAGTTTTTAAATTCATTTGTCAAATAAAATTACAAGAGAAACGTGAACATCAACAGCCTACAAAAGATGCTGATACAAAAGTTGGATTTACAGTTCATGAGCCATTGTCATTGTTGGCTCGGGAAAGACTTGAACATTTATTATATTGATAAAATTGAAAAATGTTCTATTTTTGTTATCTATACTAACCTGTTACAAGAGGGAAATATATATATATAAATTAAATATATATTATTAATTATTAATATACTATATATTAAAGGCCTCTTTTATATTGAAAACAATAAAAATAAAAATGAATCATCTAATACGATTATATGAGAGCTTCAATCATAGAAGCACTTATTCAACTACACTTGATCACGAAAGAAAGTTGTATTGAATAAAGTGGTGAAATGTGGAATGTTATAATTAGAATTTAGGTCAGAAAGATGGTTGTATAAGAGGGGAAAGAGATACCTCCTTAAATTAATGGAGAGAATCAGTCAACCACCAAATAATTAATATCCTTAGTAGACACGTGAACTGATCAATGTTTCGGAATTTTTGTTGGAGGTCTAAACGAATTCGACTATGCTTCATGAGCTATTTGCTTCCTTCGCTGCATAGAAGCCTAGAATTACTACAAGCAAGCATTATACTGAAGCTCTTAATATCAGTACATATAACTGTAATACATAAAAGAGTCTTGATTTTCGTATCATTGACATACATGCTTGGCTATTCTAATTTTGAATTTTTTTGTTTTTTGACACATCTTAGACCACAAGTAAGGTTCAAGGGAGGGAGATAATTGATTAACCATATGGTCCATAACTCAAACCATGAGCCAGCCAGAATCAATCTCCAAGGGCCTAATTATGCAACTTGAAATGTGATAGTTTAGAGGTTCCATCAAGCCCCTTCTGTAAGAAGTGTGCGAGGTACTCTTTTACAGTGGTCTCCCTGTAGATTGAGGGGTTTTCTTCTGATATCAACTCCTTGATTGGTCCATACACTCTACATGTAAGCCCTTTCTGATAATGTGTTCGGAAAAAACTTGCCACTGAAATTCTAGGGCCAATTTTTTTGGCAAGTACTCTGTGATTTACACTTTTGAACTTGTCATCGGTGATGAGCTGCACAAACATGAAAACAAAAACAAAAAAAAAATGATAACAACGGTGTTGTTAATTACAATTGTCATTGATATTGTGAATAACTGCTTTAAAGTTTTTTCTTGGAGACGAAAATTGTATTTAAAGTGAGCAGTAGTAAAAATGATAACAATTTGAAAGAGGAAAGAAACTGAATTACTTCTGATACGGGGCGTATATTGTCCAAAAACAGGTTATACACCATCTGAACATGCAAGTTTCTAGCTTGAAGCATTTATAAGAATTCAAATGATACGAATGATTGCACATGATACTTAGGAGAAACTCTAAGTACCACTATACAAGCTTAGTGTAAATGCATTAAGATAGTCTCACACTTGGAAGAGCTAAGAGCATCTGGGGCGCATCAAATTGTAGAGAAGATTTGTGAAACGGGGGGAGAGAGAGAGAGAGAGGCTGTCTGCATTCAAAATTGATTGCCCTTTTTGTGGCCCCCACAAAGACTTATCTATGGGCTTCTTTACTGACAGAGAATGGTTTGGACCATATTTATTATTTTCTTTCTTTTGTTTATTAGTTGCTCTGTTTTGTATGGATTCGCAAAGAATCTGTAAATAGAAAGTAAAAAATAAATAGCAACTTCAACGGCTCTTTTAAAACGATAATAAACGGCTCTCTTTTAAAATGGCTATATTATTTATTCTGTAAATACTAATTTTCATCTTCAATAATTCTCTCTCAATTATTTTTTTAACATCCATCTCTATGGATCCTCCACCTTCATTAATCTCTATAGCCGTTGGAAAAAAGACAAAAAATTATAAAATTAAAATTAAAATTTGTTATTTAATTTTTAAATTAAATTAACAAAATAATAAATAGATAATGAGATAATTGAGTTTCACACCATGGAACATATTGGATAACAAAAAATAGAGTACCACATCACCAATTTTTAGCTTATGTGGCAATCTATTTTTTAAAAAGTAGATAGATAACCTTTAGCCCCACACCACATGCTCGAAGAGCATCCGGGTACAGTCAAAAGTAAAGGATATTTGTATAAAGTAGAGAGAAGGAAACTCGGTGTAGGTGAAAAGTGAAGTAGCAAAATTGTTGGGCCCATCAGTTGTCCGCTATTACATTTTGTCCACAGTTGGAGAATGCTAGAGTATATCTATCCGTTTTGACACAATTGTTTAATCATGGGTTGTCCTTGTTTTTGTCTTCCTCTCTTACATCACTTCTAAATTAATTATATAATAATAAAGTAGACAATGAAAAAATGAGTTCCACACGTATAACATAATCTAATATATGCATATTATCTATCTACTTTATTATGCTGAGTTGGCACTCTACTATTTTAAAAGTAGATAGATAGCATGCTTATTGCACACCAAATGCTCAATGCATAACAGTTAAGAGGCAGAAGTCTAGCGGCTAGTCTCGAGTTATGGAAAACTTTTAACCCATCAAGTGATTCCCTCTTTGGAGTATTCTAATGTGCTTTTATGTGAAACTATGCTTTTGAAGCAGAAAAGGGAAAAGGCAAAAATAAGAAATAAAAAATAATAAAGTTATATGGTAGACTTGCCTGTATAAGATCTGCAATGTTCACTACAAGAGCTCCAGGCAAGGGAGGGACATCAATCCATTGATTCTCATGAAGGACTTGAAGCCCACCCATTTGGTCTTGTAAGAGAACGGTAAGGAAGCCATTGTCAGAATGTTTGCTAGTGCCAAAGGTCAATTCTGGTTCAGGGCATGCTGGGTAGTATTGGCCAAGGACAAAAAGTCCCTCAGCACAATTCATATCTTTGAGGTGATCAGAATTAAGCCCGATAGACTCTGAGAGCAATTCAAATAGAGTAAGTCCCAATTGCATTACATACTTGGAGTAATCGATCAATACATCTCTGCAAGTTAAACAAATATACGTCATTCTAGCAGTAGATGCACATCTGTGAGACAGCATTGCATAAAAAGAGAGAAGGAAAAGGGATGAAACCATTTATGGGAGAAATTATTGGGTACCGACAATGTCGTATCCCGGCGTATAGGTCTTCTCTTCTGAAGCTGTAGGTATTAATATTCATTACAGAATGTTTATAGGGGTCATACATTATACAGACTGCAGAAAAGGGTGAGAAAGCAGTGGAAGGCCACCAGTCCAGTTCACATAAAACAATCTTGGGGACAAACAGAAATTAAGAAGAAAAGCTCCTAAAATAGTACTGAAATTGGAATAACTTTTGCATCCTATTGTTACAGTACTCAAGAATCAAGATATATTGATCTTCTTCAAGCAGTGCAAATACATTACCATGCTAAATGCAGATTGCAAACAGGGAAAACCTATGAACGTGCCCAATAGAAACATGTTCGTAGTACAAGAGTTTTTTATTTATTATTTTTTGGCATGTTGTGGGAAAGGATAAAATAATAGTAAAAGAGAGGTTTCCCCAAATTCTTATCCAAACACACTGCAATGGTGAAACTTTTCTACTAATCTAGTTCATAAGTAGAAAATTGATAAATGCCTTTTCATTGTTTTTAACATGTTTGCCAGTAAAATAATAAGCTTATGGGCAAACTCCAACCAGAACCTAAGAAATCCCTGCAAAATCTACCATCAAAAACCATTCAGTCCTTTTTCCTTTTGGTACAGAAGAAAAAATGAAAACCCCAAGGTGTACTGGGCTAATTAACTAAAAAGGTATATCAATCATACCTGCAAACAACAGGCAGTTCTTGAGGATCAGGTGGATGAGGAGCCACGACAAAAGCAACAGTATCCCTCCAGTTAGCTGCTGGTGCTTGATATAGATCAAAATTGCTAAAATAAGTACAATTTTTTTTTTTAAATCACGAGAAAAGAATTGTTTCTTGACCTCAATGTCCTGCTCATGAAACCTACGTATCCCATTGATCATTTCATCCATAACACTTTCTGGAATTCCATGATTGACCACCCGAAATAAACCCCACTCCTCACAAGCATCTCGAACTTCGCTCATGATTTCACCACGTAAAGCTGTATCTTTGTCGATGCCTTTGAAGTCGATCACTGGAATACTGAACTTGGAGTTACCACAACCTGATCCATCATCCTTAAGCTTATTTTGGTGATCCACAAATATATATGGTATTTTCTCCACCCCAGCATCTACGAGTCCCTTCACACCGGCTTTTGTATCATCAAAAGCTTTGAGTTCACTTCTTCGGTCATAGTTGTTGGGCTTGATTACTGCCTGAACTTCAGAATTGCTTGTTACCACCATTTTCTACTCTCTAGGAAGAAGATAATTAATCTATGGGAATGCAATTAAACTTTATGTGAAATATGAAAACAACAATAGCTTTCATGTGAAGACAAGGAAGATACAAGATGGAGGTTCAAAATCTCTCTGTGGTTGGCCATGCTTTCTATCTCAATCGACAATTACATCCTTCTTTGGAATGATGTGTCACAGTAATTCAGTGAAATGACCAAAGGGTTAGCAAGAAGTAAAAGGTTGTATAAAGGAAAGAGATGCATATAAAAGAGCAAAAATTAAGTTGAGTAATGAACACTTCCGGGACAGCAAAGAAATATTAATGTATAAAGACACCCATTGATCCCTAATGCATGGTCTGCCATGCTATAGAACTGGACAAGAGTTTGATCTTGATCAAAATCTTCCAGTGTGAGAGCGTGAATAATAGAAGCACCTATCCAACTACACTGATTTGATCATGAAAGAGATTTCTACGGAATCAAGTGGTGACTAGTGGAATATTACAAAGGATGTAGGTTGCACGACCAATTCTCCCATGAATTTTCCAGAATGAAAATTGTAACAAATCTAGATAGAGATGCAGGACAACCTGCAAGTCACAAAAAGGCAAAACTCAAATACACTAATTTAAAAAAAAAAAAATCACGTAAGGGCTAACATTTGATTGTAAAACGTTCGAGATTACAACCAGAAAAGAGCAAATGGTATAAAATCATGAATATTGAAATGTGTCTAGGTTTCATATTATTGCTTTAATTTAACATACTTGAAGTTGCAGTACAGAAGAGCTACGATTTTCAGGTTGTTGAAATATGAAGCATCCCACAGAATTATATAACACAACAGGTCACATATTCCAAGAGAAGGAATTTATTGGTAAACCTTAAGCCAAACCAGAAGTAACCAAATTAAGCTGGCCTCAAAATCTCCAAGGCCTACTTGCACAGCTTGAAATGTGACAGTGAAGGGATTCCATCGAGCCCTTTCGTTAAGAAGTGCGTGAGATACTCTTTTATGGTAGTGTGCCGGTAGATTGGGGGGTTATCTTGTGATAATAACTCCTTGATTGGCCCATAAACTCTTGTTGTAATATCTTCTCCTAAATGTGTTCTGAAAAAACAACCCACTGAAATTCTTGGGCCTAACTTGTTGGCAAGCACCCTGTGATTGACACTCTTGAACTTAACAGTCCGTCACACATAAGGAAAGGGAAGGTCCGCATAATTTTCGAAACAAGAAGAGAGTTGCCTGTAATTATGACAAACTATAAGGGAAGTCTATGTAATCCGAATTTTAATTAGTGTATTCTTAACGTGAGCAGGTGAATAGTGAGCAGTATTTTATATATATATACACACACACACACATACATACATACATATAGGAGGGGTCATTAAATGTAATCTAATGGTCACATTCTAAACCCACCTATATGCATTCCTTTTAATACAAAATCACTACCACTATTTCTAGTTTCCAAATTTAATATTTACTAATACAATTAATTATAACAATAAAAGGTAAGTACTAACAAAATAAAAATAAAAATTTCTTCACCTTTCGAAATCACATCTAACCACTAATTGGAAATTTTTTTTTTCTATAAATTTTTTTTTATAAGTGTTAGAAAATTGTCACACTCTAAACCCACCTATATACTTTCCTTTTAATACAAAACCACTACCACTATTTCTAGTTTCCAAATTTAATATTTAATACAAAATCACTACCACTATTTCTAGTTTCCAAATTTAATATTTACCAATACAATTAATTTTAACAATAAATAGTAGGTACTAACAAAATAAAAATAGAAATTTCTTCACCTATCAAATTCCTTGTAATGACCCGGTCATTTTCGTTCCTTTCCCTTTTCTCAGATTTTCACAAATATTTTTTTTCAATTCATCTTTTTCCTTTCTGATTCTATTTCTTCACCTATCGAATTCCTTGTAATGACCCGGTCATTTTCGTTCCTTTTCATTTTCTCAGATTTTCACAGATATTTTTTTTCCGTTGATCTTTTTCCTTTCTGAGTTCAGTTTCATGTCGCTAAGTGTCATCTTGAGTGCTTTGGAGTGATTTTCGAGACTCTTTTCTGTGGATTGACAACTTCTTTTGAGGACCGAGTCGTTTCCACATTTTTCGTTTTTCGACACTATTCACTTTTCATCCTTTTCCCTATTTTGTTTTCTTCCCGTTTGGCACTTTGTTTGCGTAACCACACTTCTTGTGTTCGGAGTTGGTTTTTGACTGCACGTATCTTCATTCTCAATGATTTCTATGAGATACGTATCTTTACTTTCGTGAAAAAGTACTCTGTTTGCTCCCGGTGTCCATAGGGGCATGGATGCATTGTTCTTTGGAAAAATTTCCTTTTCATGGGGTATTTTTCGTAAATATCTTTTGAAGATATTTTATTTCAGGGGTATCTAAGAAAATATCTTTTGGAAGATATTTTCATTCTGGGGCAGTTTCGCAGTTTTCACTTTTTGGAAGGGCCATTGTGTAATTAATGAAAGTTATTGCTTAATGCCTTGTTTTGAGCCTGAATTCTCATACGAGATTTATTTTCACATTTCGTTGCGTCATGGACTCTTAGAATTTCCTCCTGGACGATGTTTTCCAGTTTCAGGGTTTCTGGCCCCAATTTGTGCCAAACTTGTTTGGGGCATAACTCTCTGCTCGAGACTCGATTTTTGACGCCATTTCTTCCATTGTTCATATTTTCTATTTTGAATCTTTTTCGTTCACGGAGTTTTTCCGTTTGAGCGCGTCTGCTCAAATTTCACTTCTTTGGACCCGGCGGGGCCCGTTCGGTACACTTTTTGAGTTTTTTTTTTAATTTTATAAATAGGGGGTTAGTGGATGAAAAATCAGATTTTTTTCTCTCTCTCTCCTCTCACATGGCCGGTCCAAGCTCCTCCCATGGCTGCCACCTTCTCTCTCCTCTTTTGAGTTTCTTCCCTTCAATGAAAAGTTATCATGCCTTAATGTTTTATGTTCGTGTTGGCGAGGCCTTCGATTCCAACCGATTGGAATCTCGTTTTGGCTATTTCTTGAATTTCGGTTTGAAGTCAAGTTGTGTTTTTGATGGAGCTTCCTTGGGATTCATGTTCGTGGTGTTGTCCTCGACGAAACCTAGGAGTTTCGTCGGATTCGGAGCCGATTTATTTTGGGGGGGATTTGAGATTTCATCTCAAATGGAGGTAGGGAATGTTTTAGGATTTTATATGTGTTGTCTTGTGTGTTTTTTATGTTTGTACAACCTATATGCACGCCTTGTTTTAAATCTAGGAAATTTGAAATATTTAATTCTTTGTATAAGATTTAATTTTCATGATGATGAGAAATTTGGATTTGAATTGTGGCATGGTAGAAACTCTTATTTTAATATGTTGGTTAACATATATTAAATTGGGATTAATTAAATAAGAATTATTCTTTTAATTAATATTTATCTTTAGTGAAAGATTAAAGTTCATGGCCGTACCTTACATGAAATTGAGTTGTAATATGCTTTTAAATTAAGTCATGGCATGTTCTTTACCATACTTTAATTTGAGAGCATTTGGTTGAGTTTGGAAATCTAGAGACTTTAATTAAGAGAATTAATTAAAATCTATTTTGTGGTTTCATGGGCCTAATTGAGGCCATTTGGAAATGATTTGAAATCTAGAGAGTTTAATTATTTTGATGTAATTAAATTCTATATTATTTATCCATGGATCTAATCATGTTTTAGAAGTTGTTTCTATTTTAAGAGCATGGATTTAGACTTGTGATGTATTCACTTGATTATGTTATCTGCATTGAAGAGCATTGTTGTTAAATTTATATTCATGGGAGTATGTTTCTAATATGAATATATTGTTGGCTTGTGATTTCATAGCATTATGGATATGAAATGCTTATTATGCACTATTGGGAGTTAAATTGCTAACTTGTTACTATGTAGTAGTAATATGTATGAGTTGTGAACTTATTTGGCTTATTTTGGAATCTTGGGACATTGTTAAGTTGAGATGGCTAGGGTTTGGCTCTAGTACGGGGACATGAGTCCTCTAAGTCATTGAGATAGTGTGCACTTAGGGTGGTCTTCCTTGCGGGTTAGTGCCCGGAATAACCATTGAGGTCTCAACAGAATTCTGAGCGTGATGCCCAAGTCTTCCACTATTTGTTTTCGCATTCAATTCCAAGTTGACAATCATGTTTACCTTGTTGACTTGTGGTTTTGGCTATTGGCAATTTTGATGTTATTAAGTATATCCATACTAAATTGCTATATTTAGTTGATTTCACACTTTTAGATTTCTAGTTGATAACCTAGAGAATTTATGTCTTGATGTGTGGTATTAGATATTTTAATTATGCTAAATTGTTATATTTAGTTGATGTTGCATTTTAGACTTCAAGTTGATAACCTTGAAAATCTATATGTTGTTGCTTTGTGTAAGCATGCTCCTATGTTGTTGCTTTGTGTAAGCATGACCCTATATTGTTAAAATTGCATGAATGGGGTGATTGATGCTAGAACGATCTTAGGTAGCTAGGATGCTCCTTGAGTCTCACCTCTGACATAAACGTTAGGTGGAATGAATCACAATAAATAAATCATGCAAAATTGTAAAACGTATGTCGATGCATGCTTATTTCCTACGAGTAGCTTGAAGTTGCTCACCCCAAAGTTACTGGGGCATATTTTCAAGTACAGGAATCAAGTTGAGATTATGCTTGGATGGTTTATGGACTTGAAGATTTCCATTTTAGTGAAGGTTGGCTTGAAATGCCATATGTAACCTTATTTGTCAAATGTGCATATTTGATTTTAAACTTGTAATGTGTGCCTAAGCACACTTTTTGATTCTCATTTTTTTTATATGACATGAGGCCAAGAGCCAAACTTCTGTTGGAATCACATTTATATCATGGATGTTAATTTTTGTCTTAATGAGAATATATGAAAACTTATGCGTTTTAGTATGCTATTTTGCACCGGAGCTTGCATTGTGTATGAAATTCATTATCTAGAATTCATTTAGCATATTTGAAGTGTGGCCAAGGGCCAAACGACATTTTGAAACCATTTCAAGATTTTAAATTCCAAGTTTTTGTTCCAAACTTCGTTTTTGGCATTTTGGCCGTTGGGGGGTCATATTTTGTATCGGCCATATTTTGAGCTGTGGACCATTGTAGAACATCTTATTAGGTAAGTTACGTTTGCGTGCATGGTTGGTTCCGGGCAAAGCTTCTTCTTTGGTGAAATGTGCCTCTTACGGACTCATTTTACACTTTTGTTGCATAATCTGACCTAAGGGTATTTTGGGAATTTTCTTTAGGAAATAAATTCTGTTCTTCATATGGTCACTTAGAAAATGTGATTTTAGGGGGAGTTTTTTCTTCGTGTTATTCCTCAAAATGTCGTCTTGGCATCGGAAATCATTCCCGAAGTTTAGCTTTCAGTTTTGCATTTAGCAGCTTTTTCGACCCTCTGGACCAGATTTCTTAGGAGGGCATTTTGGGCATTTCACATTGAGTATTTTTCGAATTTTCTTAAAGGTCACGTAGAAAACTCAATTTTGAGGGGGGTTTCGTCTTTGTTTTTTTCCAGAAAATGTCATATAGGCCCTCAAAAATTCACTTTTTCTCGAAAAACCCCTGCTGCCAGGTTTTTGGGTGGCACCTTACTGCCCTCTTCACATCTAACCGGTTAGAAGGGGTTATCTAAATAGTTAGATGACTTGGGGCAGTGTCTTGGTCGTGTTTCTTGGTCTCCTAACTGGTTAGGAAGGTCTCCTAACCGGTTAGATGTTCTTGGGTTGGTACTTTTTGACCGTTTTGCCCCTGTTTCTTCCGTTAGCCATATCTTCTTCATCCGGACTCCGAATCAAGTGATTCTCGAGTTTAAATTCATTAATTTTTCGTTGCCTTTCCAATGGTGTGCTCGGTGGCACCCACTTTTAAGCTAGAAATGACGTTTTTGCCCCTAGGTTCATTCTTGTTTGTTTTTGAAACGTTACTTCCGTATTTGTTTACTTTGGGTTCAGTGACCTCATTGAGTGTCACATTGGTGTCTTAGAGTCATGTTGTATCTCTAAAGACCATTGTTTTATCTTTTGGTTCTGCATTTCGGATCCATTATCGGGTCATCTTTCGGTTCATCACTAACGCACCGGGTTGAAAAACTCGGGCCGTCACAAGTGCTATCAGAGCTCCTTGGTTTGAATACCTTGGACGACGGGTTTTGGGTGCATATCATGCTTTTGTTGCCATGCTTTATGTGCTTATATGCTTCATGATAACATGTTTTACTTTGATAACATGTTTATGTGCTTACGTGCTACATGTGGTATGCCATTTCTTTAGCATGATTTAAATTTATCGTAAAGAGCATGACATATGATGTATGTTAGATTAGATTTGTGTATGCATAACTGTATTGTATATTTGGCATGTCACGGGATTGGTCATTGAAGCACGAATTGAGGTTGATTGTGATTGTAGTCACAGTCTCGTGGTAGTGTAGGTTGTTATCGACCTAGCATTGGTTTTGAAGTAGGTGGTGGTCACCTTTTGTTTAGGCTCTCGTGAGGTAGGTCATTTAGCGTTGCTATAGTGCTGGATTTGTTGGTTTTGGGCCATGATGAGGTTATAGACCTCTTAGGATCCTTGGTTAATCAGGATGATTCCTTTGGGATTGCAATTTTTGTGGGCGGGTACGTTTGTGGGCGGTGCATGGCACTGTCATGCTACCGTGCTGGCTAGCTACAAACGCAGTTCAGATGGAATCAGTGTTGGTTTTGTTTTGATAGGCGTTGTCTTTTGATCGGTGATGATGATGGTTGTTTTGGGGATCATTCGTGGTGATTGATTTAGTTGTTATTGGTATGGCTATAGTTGCCATTTTCTTTGAAGAGTTCTTGTGTAATGACGCTTTTGGGATCAAGTCGATTGATTGATGTTACGGGTAGTGAGAGCACTGTACTATTAGTATCATTTGTAGTGTCACCTCTAGATTCGGAGTTAGATTGTTAGAGTCTTACCGTTGTGGTAAGGGCTCATGTTTGTTTGGAGACAGGTTGTTGTCGCATTGGTTTTGGAGACAGTTTATGACTAGGAATTGTCCTTTCATTTCTTAGACACTCTAGGACACAATGTCCATAGGGTTCATTGTTGCATCATGTTGTCTTATACAGTTTCGTTTACTACCATGTTAGTAGTATGATTTATGATATTGTGATGCATGAGTAGGTGGAGGTGTATCCACATTTGTAATACCCCTAGTTTTCAAAAGGATAGAATTGGAAATTTAATTTTATTTTTCACTGATTAATTGATTTTGTTTTGTGACTTAGTTGTTTTATTTTTCTTAAGTGATTAATTGTGTTTGCTTAATCGATTTAGTTTATATTTGTGTGTATTTAATTTACATGTTAATTGAGATTGTTTTAATTATAGTATTTGATTTTATTTAAATTAATTGCCTTAGTAATATGTAACTTGGATTTATTACCTGTTTAATTACTATACTTATTGAATTGTTTTATTTAATTAATGTAATGTTTATTTATTTTCTGTATGGTAACTTAGGGTTACAGTTATATTTTTTGGCTTATAATTCACATATAGGTGAGCCGCCGTAGGTTAGAACTGAGATAGTTTCATGGGCTGGTTAGGATGGGGATTAAGGCTTAGTCTCTGATTATTCGTGGACTAGGGTATTAATATACACCTATAAATATAAAGCAATACATGGTTTAGGGTTGGAGAACAGAATAAACATATGTTCTGTAAACTACAAACAGAGCCCTAAATTGGTAGTGAAAACCAGAAAGATACAAAGAGAACCGGAGTGGGAGTTTGGGTGGTTCACAAAACAGAATCAAGGAGAGAAGTTTGGTGTGTATTACCGGACTGCAGTAGGAGCAGCAAGGGTGGTTTAACACTCAGAGACGTGGAATTAGCTTTGCAAGTTTGGATTTCAAAGACAAGTCTTATTCTTACTCTTCCCCTTTAATTCATGTTCTGTACATGCCTAGTTAAAACTCTAGGGATTAATCAAAGATTTAAAATAGATGAAACTAATTCTGTATGCATGTTTAAACCAGTTTCTAGTTCCATCGTAATACTCTGCCTTATTATTGCTTAAAAATATTAACTGGAAACTTGTTGCCGATTGCTTTCAAATCTGGTGTTAGATTCCTATTGTGATCATATATTAATGTTGGAGGATTAGTCTTAGACATTAAACGAGCTCTAAAATAAGTACTTAAAACAGTGTTTGAATTTACCAAAATACTCTGTTGTGGGTTGCTTACAAATTTCAGACTAAGTTTCTATGATCAGTGATTCTAAACCTATTTTTCTATGCATGCTATCATTGCATGTAAGTGATTTAAAATTTACCTAGGACTGAGTTTAAACCTAGAGCAGAGATTTAAAAGCATCACAAAAGCTCCATTAATCACCGGAGTTGTAGAAGAAAACACAGAAACAGTCGACGGCGTCTAAAGGAGTGAGAGCAGGCTCAAAAGGGGGACAGAGCTGGCTCTATAACCCTTAGAGCCGGCTCCCTAATGTTAGAGCCGGATCTTGGCAGCCTTAGAGCCGGCTCTTAGGGCCATAGAGCCTGCTCAATCATCCAAAGAGCAGGCTCCATTTTTCTAGAGCCTGCTCTAGTCCAGTTTTTGCATTTTTGTGAGGTTTTAGGCGTGTTTGGGCTATACAGTGTTTTCAGGAGCTATTTAAAGGCTATTGTAAGGTGTAATTAAATGTTAGGGACTTATGTTAAAGTTGATAACACTTAGTACAGTAGTGGATTAAGGAAAGGAGTAAGGAACAGCTCAAAGAAATGTCTAAACGTTGCACTGTTTGGCTAAGGAAATTAATTACCGGAACTTAGCAAATTGTTGGTATATGAATTAATTATATTTAATCCTATTTTCCACCATGTAATGAACGTAGTGAATTATCTGTAAATTCAACTATGATTGGTTTGGAATGAATTTGGTACTTAAGGGCTGTTAAAAGGTATCAACTTATGCACTGTAGGTAGAATTTAAATACTTTGAAATATTTTAGTTATTTAAATTGTTGGAGTATGATATTTAGGTTCTGAAGTGAATACCTAATGTTGATATGTATGTATGAATTCATATGGGTGCATAGTTTGGAGGATGGCAGTTGATTATATAGTGTTGCTTTAGTAATTGTGCTATGTTGGAGGATTTGCTAGTTTTAGATATTGGAGCTTAACAAGGTTGCTAAATATGATTTGAATATATATAATAAATCATATGACCATAGTGTTGTAAGTATAGTGAAATAACTACAATTATCTATGCTTAGCTTGGGTGAACTTGATACTTAAAATATTTATTCACTGTATCAATTCGTGGACTATAATGGAGTATGTGAATGCTTGACTTTATTGTAGCACTTTACATTATTGGAATTAGATTTTAGGCCCGTAATGAATGCCTATTATTTATGTATATGCATTAAATTTACCTTGTGCATATTCTGGAGTGTGGTTGATGACTATTTAACATTGTATGGTCAACTGTGTTAACTGGAGGATTGTATGTACCGGTATGGGACGGTGACATACTAGGTATGGATTTATTCAAACACTAAATCCTACCTAAATTGGAATGAGTTGGATTAACCATAAAAAGGTTAAGTCCTACTTATATGAATGTATATATATGAACCGGTATGGGACGGTGTCATATTGGGGATGGCTTAGCTCAAAATACTAAGACCTATCTAAATTGGATTAAAGTATGAATTAACCATAGAGGTTAAGTCCATCACCTACATGTGTCATATCAATTGTGAATTGAAAGACTTACTATGGTTTCAGGATGGATTTATTATACAGATATCAGACCACTACACAGATGGATGATATTCTGTATTAGGAGGAGTACGGACTTTATATATTTATTATATGTGCCATGGTATGAGCCTGAGTCTCAGGACCATGGTTAGGACGCGTATATCGCCTAGGATGGATAACTGGACATAGGTATTGTTCCCTGGTAGGTCTAGGTACTCATGCCCACCTTAGGGTGCGTATTCGCATGTTGCCTTCTATTCAGCCTGAGACAGACCTACTAGACTAGCGAGCGTCCTATAGTGTGTACTATATATACATATATAGACTACTCTAGATATTGTTGAGTCTTTCTAGGATGTATATGCGTATCGGATTACTGTTTGGATCGTAGTAGATCAGGACTTGCATGTGGGCCTAACCCACTCTATTATTTTTTAGGTGTTCGACAGGACTCGGCTTCAAGCTTGATCGTGTTGATGCAGATACAGATACTCACTCTTCCAATTACATAAGATTTTCTTTCTATTTTAATTTTGGATTTTAATTCTATAAATTTAGTCAAGGATTTGAGATTAGGGGTCCACTAGGTGGATTCCCAAGTTGTACGGTTTCAAATTATACTTAATTTATTATTTCAAGTTTGAGGATTCTTATTTTAGATTTCTTTCAGCGTATTATTAATTTATTCTTAATTCAGTTTTTATTTTTGCTTGTTCATATATTAATTGTTTGGTATCCCTTGGATCTGTACTCGGACTTGATCACCCGTAGCTCTAGAATCGAGGGGTATCACAACATTTGCCTTCTTGTTGTGTGGCATTAGCATGCCTTTTTTATATGCATAGAGATGCCATGTTGTTTATGTGCTTTACTGACATGATTTTGTATTTATGTGGAGACGTGCAACATGTACTTTTGATTTTTATCTACGTGAGTAGATTTTCTTTCTGGTAGTTGCATTCCTTATCATATGCATGACTTCCAGGTTTGGTTTTCCCATTCGTTTCCTTCGGTTGCACGTAGTGTGTATGTGGGTTTCTGTAAGGGTTTGTTGTGAAATTCCTTGTAGAGGAGTTGTCATATTTGATTTGTTTTGAGCTGTCCACTTCCCTAAGGTGGGAAGTATGCTCTATTTTTGTGGTTGTCATATCGACACTTGTGGGAGGATAGGGTTTCTTCTCTTTTCTTGGCTCGAGTAAGGGACTTCACAAGAAGTGAGTCTCTTCTTTTCGTTGCGCTGTGCACTGTTTTGGGGTTGGTTGGCCCGTGAGGACCACTATCGTTGTTTTGAGTCCTTGGTGAGGATTTGATGGGATTTTGGTCGACTTACTTTTATGTAGGGGGTGAAGTCTTTGACCTTGTTGTCTTTCATTTCAGAGATGGAGTCGTGGTGTTGTCCTTTTAGGACTGGTGGTTCCCTTTCTTTCGTGTCATCCCTTGGAGAGTTTTTACTGTGGTTATTGACGGAGTTATGGTGCTCAAAGTGAGTGGATTGGTGTGAGATCATTTACGGGGACTTGTGTCCATATCATTGGGGATTTGTTTGATTCGTGAGGTGTAATACCCCTAAAATTAAAAAAGGATAAAATTGGAATTTCAATTTCATTCTATGTGTATTTTTGTCTATTGATTTTGTAATTGTTGTATTTTGTTTGTTTTATTTTAAATTGTATTTTAAATGCATTATTTGGTTAAGTATATTTTAATTAAATTAATTGTATTTTTGGTTGCTATGCTTACTTTAATTGTATTATTAATTATTTTCTTACATGGACGTAACTGTTTAATTAAATTAAGTGTATGAATTATCTTTTAGGGTTTTAGTATTTTTATGGGCTTGCCGACATAATTACTTAGGATTTACGTTTAGGGTTTTTATTGACTTAGGATTTGGAGTTAGTTATAAATATATAACTTATACATCCCTAGGGTTTGATAACCCTATTCACGACACAGTGAAAATACAAAGAGTTTGGAGAGAATTGAACGAGAGAAAAATAGAACAAAACTTAGAAGGAGAACAGAGAGGGCCAAGGGAGAGTTGTGGTGGATTAAACCAAAACCATAGGAGGCTTGAAGGTGGTCAGTGGTTGCCGAAAATTAGGAAGACGACAACATAGTTTTGAGACCAAAGCTACAAGCAAGTTCTTCTACTTTCTCCTTCCCTTTGGCTTGTGTTCTGTGCACCTAGGTAGTCTCTAGGGTTAAATAAATTATAAACTAAAACTTACATGTTAATTGTATGTTATATTGATAATCTGTTTGGGTTGTAATAGAATCTATTACAGAATTCGTACACATCTGTTTTCAGTTTTGTTGGAAAAGCTTGTTAGTCCGGTTGTAATTTTAGACTCTAGGGAATTTGTTGAGTCTTAAATGGATCTTTATTATTATATGGCAAATTTCATTATATAGTTGTCTGAGAAATTGGTCTGAAATAAATTCATTTTTTTCTGTTCCAGTTTTGCTCTTTAAGCATGCTAGTAAATTGCTTAGTTAAATCTCTGTATTTGATTTCAAATTGTTATTTTAAAACCATTGGGAGTCTATTTTGGTATTAATAAGACCCTTAGGATCAATTTTTGAAACCAATTGAAGGGCAGAAACATGCCGGAGAAGAAGCAGAAAGTCATAACGGAGCAGAACGGGGACAGAGGCTCTCAAAGGAGGTGAGAGTCGGCTCCATGGATGTGGGAGCCGGCTCCCATACTCATTGAGCCGGCTCTACATTCTTAGAGCCGGCTCCAGGCTCAAAAAAGAGCCTGCTCTTGGAATTTAGAGCAGGCTCTTTCAAATAGTGATTTTCTGAATTTTTTTTTTTTACGATCTGTTTGCAACTGTTGGAGCATGGGAACTGTTTGGATGGGTTTGGGTCTACACAGAGGTATTAAGAAATTTATTTTGGGTGTAATTAAGACCTTAAGTTGATTAAAGTTGACCTCTAAGTCAATGGGATAAACAGTATAAAATTAAGGAATTTTCTATGCTGTTAACGGATGGAAGAGAAATAAATTGCTTAATTAAATTTCAGCAATTGTTATGAGATTTAGTAAGATATTTAAACTTATTTTATATGCATGGTGAAGTATTTTAATAACTAATTGGACTTGTAGCTGATTGGGGCTCTGTGCTAACAGATTTAAACAGAATATCAGTATGCAACTTAGCACGCGGTTACCTGATGGAGAAAATTAAGTTGCTCAAATTAATTTAGCAATTTATGGGACTATAATGTGATTTAAAAACTTATTTTTAATGCATGATAGAGTCATTGATATATTAGATGTGATCTACGCGTGCTATGGATGCTAGTTGTTGAACCTTTAAACCGTTTCCTACAAATACATGGTTTAACTCTTGGATTTAAATTGCTGAAACTATAAATAGTCTTCTATAATTATTTGGGATGGTTTTGGATTGTAAATTGCTATACTGTTATTTATAGGTTGTAATTTACATGGTTTGGATGTTAATTGTGGGATCTTAGATATTATCATATAAGTAATTGGATTATGGTTTTGAACTGTAATTGCTGTAGTGTTATGTAAACTATTCTGCAATTACCTGGCTTTTGGTTTTAGTTATTAAATTGTTGTACTGTTATTGATAGTCTGTAATTTGTACATGGTTTTGGATTTAAATTGCTGAATAAATATATTCTGTCAATTACATGGATATGGAGGATTGTGTGCACCGGTATGGGACAGTGACATACTAGGGGATGGTTTAGCTCAAAACGCGTAAACCTAACCTAATAGATTAAAGGAATGGATTTAAAAATATTGAATCCTAATTGTGTTAAGTCAAATCAACTGTAACTAAGTTGAGTGGCTTCCTGGATTAATGGATGATAGTTAAGTCATATCAACTGAATAAGTTGATAGACTAACTAGCTTATTTATAGTATGTCAGTTCAATAAATATTTGAACTACATACCCTGGTTTTGGGACGGACTTTATATATATGTTTATGGTACCACGAGATGAGCTTGAGCCTCAGACTTATTGGTTAGGGTGCGTATATGCAGTGGATGCGTAGCTGGCTATAGTAGGTTGAGGTGTACCCTGTTAGGTTTAGGTACTCATGCCCACCTTTGGGTGCGTTTTCGCATGTTGCCTTCTATTCAGGTTGAGACCCCTACTATAGTCCAATGAATGTCCCTTACTGTGGATATATCTATATGTATGGACTAGATAACTATTGTTGAGATATCTAGGGTGTATCTGCATATCGAGTCACTGTTTGGATTATAGTTAGAGAAGAATTTGCATGTGGGCCTGACCCACTCTTATTTTTACAGGTGTTTGTTAGTTCCAGACTTGGAGCTGGATCATGCTGAACAGATACAGTTATTCACTCCACCGATGACCAGGGTTTTATTTCATATTTTAGACTTGGGTTTCATTTCCAATTGTTTGAGCTCAGTGAGATATTTTAGGGGTCCACTAGATGGATTCCCGAGTTGTAATAGAAATGGAGAAGTAGGATGTATCAGAATTTCTTTGTTAATTAAATTTTATTTTTGAGGTTTTTGGATTATTATTCTAGTTTCTTTTCAGCAATTTATTTATTCTTGTTTTTCTTATTTGTATTCTGTGTTCGATTATTGCTAATTGATTTGATATCATCGGGTTATCGGACGTGGGCCTGGCCAACCCGCATCCGAAAATTCGGGGGTATCACATGAGGTGAGCTCGATGCTCTTTTGAGAACATCTTTTGGAGACTTGTTTCAGTTTTGGAAATCTTGATGTTGTTGACTCTTAGGAGGAGTTTTGAAGGATTACTGTTCGATATGACTGTTTGTGGAGTTTTCTCGTCCTAGTTATGGCTAGGCGTAGTTTTGAGGAATCGTAGTTCCAGTGGTTGTTTATGGATCGATAGAAATTGAGGAATTTTGATTTAGTTTGGTGTTGCCAACTATGGTTTTGAGAGATTCATCTTGTGACCTTAGTTGTTGGCATTTTGATGTGTGTACCACTTAGTGGACTTGTATTTTGAGGATTTAGTCATCTATGATAGGGGTGCGGATCTGATGTTTGATTACGGTGTAGTCTTATAGTTGATCTGTTTCAGGGAGATATGAAGGACTTTCGATGAAATGTCTTGTGGAGAGGTTCGTGTTGATTTTTGGAGGTTCTGATTTGCTTTTTAGGCTTTGGATTCTTCATTAATGTTGTTGGTTGAAGTATTTTGAGACATTGGAGATGCTAGTTTTGTTGTATTGGGGATTTAAGGCCTTAAGCATAACGGTACCTATGACATTATTGTCAAAGTTTTGGGATTAGTCAGGATGGTCCGACCAAATATCTTTGGACCATATCTTAACTCTCACAAAATGTTGGTCTCCGTAGTGCTTTTGGCAATGATCATTTTTTACATTGATGTCATTTGTATCGAGAAGTTTCTTGGATAGACCTAATGGGGGGCAGGTTATGAATTAGTGCCTTATACTGTCATGCTACTGTAGAAAGTTGTGTGTTGTGGGCGAGTACTAGTTGCCGTCGATGCTACCTTACTGACGAGTAAGTGTGGGCAGGCACTAGGCACTGTTATTGCTACCACATATTTGAGTACGTCGTGTGTGACGGCCCAAGTTTTTCAACCCGGTACGTCAGTGATGAACCGAAAGATGACCCAATAATGAATCCGAAGTGCAGAAGAAAGAGAGAAAACAACAGTTTCTAGAGATACAACATGGCTCTAAGACACCATTATGACCCTCAACGAGGTCACAGAACCCAAAGGAATCAAATGCAGAAGCAACGTTTCAAAAACGAACAAGAATGAACCTAGGGGCAAAATCATCATTTCCAGCTTAAAAGCGGGTGCCATTGAGCACACCATTGGAAAGACAACGAAAAATTAATGAATTAGACTCAAGAATCACTTGATTCGGAGTCCGGATGAAGAAGATATGGCTAACGGAAGAAGAAGGGGCAAAACGGTCAAAAAATGCAAACCTTAGATCATCTAACTGGTTAGGAGACCTTCCTAACCGGTTAGGAGGCCAAAAATCTCGAGAAATACACTGACCATACTCATCTAACCGGTTACGAAACCCCTCGTAACCGTTTAGATGTGAAGTTGGCAGAATGGGTAGCAAGAAACCCTGGCAGCAGGGGTTTTTCCGAGAAAAATGTAAATTTGAGGGCCAAGATGACATTTTCTGGAAAAACTCAAAGAAGAAACCCCCCTCAAAATCGAGTTTTCTACGTGACGTTTAAGAAAAATTGAAAAAATACGCACTGTGAAATGCCCAAAATGCCCTCCCAAGAAAACTGGTCCAAAGGGTTCAAAAAGCTGCTAAATTTAAAAACTGGGAGCTGAACTTCGGAAGCAATTTCCGATGTCAAGATGACATTTCCTGGAAAAACATAAAGAAGAAACCCCCCCTAAAATCACATTTTCTATTCAACCATGTAAAGAACGGAATTTATTTCTCAAAGAAAATTCTCAAAATACCCTTAGGTCAGAATATGCAATGAAAGTGTAAAATGAGTCCGTAGGAGGCTCATTTCACCAAAGAAGAAACTTTGCCCGGAAACGACCATGCATGCAAACGTAACTTACCTAGTAAGATGTGCTATAATGGTCCATGGCCCAAAAATATGGACGATACAAAATATGACCCCCCAACGGCCAAAATGCTAAAAATGTAATTTGGAATGAAAACTTGGAATTCAAAACTATGAAATGGTTTCAAAATGCCATTTGGCCTTTGGCCACACCTTATACATGATGAATGAATGCTAATGGATGAGTTTCATACACAATGTACACTTCGGTGCAAAATAGTATACTAAAACACATGAATCTTCATATAATCTCATTAAAGGCAAAAATCAACATCCAAGACATAAATGTGATTCTAAAAGAAGTTTGGCCCTTGGCCTCATGTCATATACATAAAATGAGAATCAAAAGTGTGCTTAGGCACACATTACAAGTTTCGAATCAAATATACACATTTGACAATTAAGACTACAATTGGCATTCCGAACCAACCTTCACAAAAATGGAAGTCTTCAAGTCCACAAGTCATCTAAGCATAATGGAAGTCTCAACTTTAATTCTTGTACCTGAAATATGCCCCAGTATCGTAGGGGTAAGTAATATAAAGCTACACGTAGGAAATGAGCATGCATCGACCTACGTTTTACAAGTTTGCATGATTTAAATATTGTGGTTCATTCCACCTAACATCTCTGTCAAAGGTGAGACTCAAGGAGCATCCTAGCTACCTAAGATCATTTCTAGCATCAATCACCCCATTCATGCAATTTTAGCAACATAGGGTCATACTTACACAAAGTAACAACATAAGAGCATGCTTACACAAAGCAACAACATATAAGTTCTCAAGGTTATCGACTTGAAGTCTAAAATGCAACATCAACTAAATATAACAATTTAGCATAATTAGAATATCTAATACCACACATCAAGACATAGATTCTCTAGGTTATCAACTAGAAATCTAAAAGTGTGAAATCAACCAAATATATCAATTTAGTATGGATGTACTTAACAACATCAAAATCGCCAATAGTCAAAACCACAAGTCAACAAGGTAAACATGATTGTCAACTTGGAATTGAATGCGAAAACAAATAGTGGAAGATTTGGACATCACGCTCGGAATTCTGCCGAGACCTCAATGGTTATTCCGGGCACTAACTCGCAGGGAAAACCACCCTAAGTGCACAATATCTCAATGACTTAGAGGACTCACGTCCCCGTACTAGAGCCAAACCCTAGCCATCTCAACTCAATAATGTTCTAAGATTCCAAAATAAGCCAAATAAGTTCATAACTTATACATATTACTACTACATAGTAACAAGTTAGCAATATAACTCTCAATTGTGCATAATAAGCATTTAATATCCATAATGCTACGAAATCACAAGCTAACAATATATTCATATTAGAAACATACTCTCATGAATATAAATTTAACAACAATATCCTTCAATGCATATAACACAATCAAGTGAATACTTCACAAGTCTAAATCAATGATCTTAAAATAGAAGCACCTTCTAAAACATGATTAAATCCATTGATAAACAAGATAGAATCTAATTACATCAAAATAATTAAACTCTCTAAATTTCAAATAATTTCCAATTGACCCCAATTTAATATATGCTAATAGACATATCATGGTCATTACATACATTCAAACAAAAGCTTAATTAGGCCCATGAAACCACAAAATTAGATTTTAATTAATTCTCTTAATTAAAGTCTCTAAATTTTCAAATTCAACTAAATGCTCTCAAATTAAGGTATGTTAAAGAACATGCCATGACTTAATTTAGAAGCATATTACAACTCAATTTCATGCAAGGTACGGCCATGAACTTTAATCTTTCACAAAAGATAAATATTAATTAAAAAGAGCAATTCTTATTTAATTAATCCCAATTTAATATATGTTAACCAACATATTAAAACAAGATTTTCTACCATGCCACAATTCAAATCAAAGTTATATATCATCATGAATTTTAAATCTTATACAAGGAATTAAAAAATTACTAACTTTCTAGATTTGATACAAGGCACACATATAAGTTGTATAATCATGCTAAACACTCAATACAACACACACAAAAGCCTAAAACATTCCCTACCTCCATTTGAGATGAAATCTCAAATCCCCACCAAAATAAATCGGCTCCGAATCCGACGAAACTCCTAGGTTTTGTCAGGGACAACACCATGAACATGAATCCCAAGGAAGTCCCATCAAAAACACAACTTGACTTCAAACCCGAAGTCAAGAAATGGCCAAAACAAGATTCCAATCGGTGGAATCGAAGGCCTAGCCGAGGGGAACAATAAACACTAAGGCATTAAGGTATTTCATTGAAGGGAAGAAGCTCAAAAGAAGAGAGAGAAGATGGCAGCCATAGCTGCCTCTCGATCCGGCCAAAAGAGAGGAGAGAGAGAGCAAAAATCTAATTTTTCACTTAAAGACCCCCTATTTATAGGAAAAACTCAAAAAGTGTCCCGAACGGGCCTCGCCGGGTCCGGAAAAGTGAAATCTGAGCAGACATGCTCAAACGGTAAAACTCTATGAATGAAAAAGATTTCAAATGAGAAAATATGAACAACGGAAGAAACGGTGTCGAAAACCGAGTCCTGAGCAGAGAGTTATGCCCAAAAAAAGTTTAGCGCAAATTGGGGCCAGAAACCCTGAAACTGGAAAACATCATTCAGGAGGAAATTCTAAAAGTCCATGACTCGACGAAATGTGAAAATGAATCCCATACGAGGATCCATGCTCAAAATAAGGCATTGAGCAATAACTTTCATTAATTGCACAATGACCCCTCTAAAAAGTGAAAACTGTGAAACTGCCCCAGAATTTTCTTAGATACCCCTGAAATAAAATATCTTCAAAATATATTTATGAAAAACACCCCAAGAAAAGAAAAAAGAAAAAGTTTCCAAAGAACTTTGCATTTATGCCCCTATGGACACCGGGAGCAACCAGAGTACTTTCTCACGAAAGTAAAGATACATATCTCATAAAAATCATTGGGAATGAAGATATGTGAAGTCAGAAACCAACTCCGAACACAAAAAGTGTGGTTACCCAAACAGAGTGACAAATGAGGAAAAGACGGAATAGGAAAAAAGATAAAAAGTGAATGGTGTCGAAAAAAGAAAAATGTGGGAATAACTCGGTCCTCAAAGGAAGTTGTCAATCCACAGAAAAGAGTCTCAGAAATCACTCCAGAGCATTCGAGATGACACTAATCGACAAGAAACCAAATTCAGAAGGGAAAAGACAACGGAAAAAATTTATCCGAAAAATCCGGGTCATTACATCGTGGGCGGGTTCTGGTCGTTATTCGTACTGCCATGTCGTCTCTGTTCAGTACCTTGATTTGACACGTTGTTGTTTTGGAGTTCTTTTGTTGGTTGTTTTCGAACTCGTATGGTGGTTCGTTAGGAGGGATGCTTTCGGTTGTTGTCTTCCATTCCTTTGTCTGACCTTGGGTTCAGTGTGTGAGTCCTGATTTGTCGTATGGCCATGTGGTCACTTTTCCCTTAGGGGGTTGTCTTGTCATGAGCACACGGGTGCAATTGACACTGGTTTGTGTGTTCCTTTTAGCTTTGAGGTTGCTGGTGTAGCGCGTTATGAGGGATACTCGGAGATGTACTCTGTAGTTATCCTGGTTTCGCTTTCTGTTTAGTTGGGCTGGATTTCGGGGACGAAATCCCTTTAAGGTGGGAAAGTTGTAATGACTCGGTCATTTTCATTCCTTTCCCTTTCCTCATATTTTCACGGATATTTTTTTCTGTTGATCTTTTTCCTTTCTGAGTTCAGTTTCATGTCGCTTAGTGTCATCTTGAGTGCTCTAGAGTGATTTCCGAGACTCTTTTCTGTGGATTGACAACTTCCTTTGAGGACCGAGTCGTTTCCACATTTTTCATTTTTTGACACTATTCACTTTTCGTCCTTTTCCCTATTTTGTCTTTTTCCCGTTTGGCACTTTGTTTGCGTAACCACACTTCTTGTGTTCGGAGTTGGTTTCTGACTGCACGTATCTTCATTCTCAATGATTTCTATGAGATACGTATTTTTACTTTCGTGAGAAAGTACTCTGGTTGCTCCCGGTTTCCATAGGGGCATGGATGTATTGTTCTTTGGAAACATTTCCTTTTCTTGGGGTGTTTTTCATAAATATCTTTTGAAAATATTTTATTTCAGGGGTATCTAAGAATTCTGGGGCAGTTTCGCAGTTTTCACTTTTTAGAGGGGCCATTATGCAATTAATGAAAGTTATTGCTCAATGTCTTGTTTTGAGCCTGGATCCTCGTACGGGATTCATTTTCACATTTCGTCGAGTCACGGACTCTTAGAATTTCCTCCTGGACGATGTTTTCCAGTTTCAGGGTTTCTGGCCCAAGTTTGTGCCAAACTTGTTTGGGGCATAACTCTCTGCTCAGGACTCGGTTTTTGATGCCATTTCTTCTGTTGTTCATATTTTCTCATTTTAAATCTTTTTTGTTCATGGAGTTTGGCCGTTTGAGCGCATCTGCTCAAATTTCACTTTTTCAGACCCGGCATGGCACATTTGGGGCACTTTTTGAGTTTTTCTATAAATAGGGGGTTAGTAGATGAAAAATCAGATTTTTCTCTCTCTCTTTCCTCTCTCATGGCCGGTCCAAGCTCCTCCCATGGCTGCCACCTTCTCTCTCCTCTTTTGAGCTTCTTCCCTTCAATGAAAAGTTATCATGCCTTAGTGTTTTATGTTCGTGTTGGCGAGGCCTTCTATTCCAATCGATTGGAATCTCATTTTGGTCATTTCTTGAGTTCGGGTTTGAAGTCAAGTTGTGTTTTTAATGGAGCTTCCTTGGGATTCATGTTCGTGGTGTTGTCCCTGACAAAACGTAGGAGTTTCATCGGATTCAGAGCCAATTTTTTTTTTTTTTTGGGGAGGGGGGGGGGGGGGGATTTGAGATTTCATTTCAAATAGAGGTAGGGAATGTTTTAGGATTTTATATGTATTGTATTGTATGTTTTCCATGTTTGTACAACCTATATGCATGCCTTGTATTAAATTTAGGAAATTTGAAATATTTAATTTTTTGTATAAGATTTAATTTTCATGATGATGAAAATTTTGGATTTGAATTGTGACATGGTAGAAATTCTTGTTTTAATATGGTGGTTAACATATATTAAATTGGGATTAATTAAATAAGAATTGCTATTTTTAATTAATATTTATCTTTAGTGAAAGATTAAAGTTCATGGCCGTACCTTGCATGAAATTGAGTTGTAATATGCTTTTAAATTAAGTCATGGCATATTCTTTAACATACTTTAATTTGAGAGCATTTGGTTGAGTTTGGAAATCTAGAGACTTTAATTAAGAGAATTAATTAAAATCTATTTTGTGGTTTTATGGGCCTAATTAAGCTTTTGTGTGAATATATGTAATGACCACGATATGTCTTTTATCATATATTAAATTGAGGCCATTTGGAAATGATTTGAAATCTAGAGAGTTGAATTATTTTGATGTAATTAAATTCTATCTTGTTTATCTATGGATCTAATCATATTTTAGAAGTTGTTTTTATTTTAAGAGCATGGATTTAGACTTGTGATGTATTCATTTGATTGTGTTATATGCATTAAAGAGCATTATTGTTAAATTTATATTCATGAGAGTGTGTTTCTAATATGAATATATTGTTGGCTTGTGATGTCATAGCATTATGGATATGAAATGCTTATTATGCACTATTGGGAGTTAAATTGCTAACTTATTACTATGTAGTAGTAATATGTATGAGTTGTGAACTTATTTGGCTTATTTTAGAATCTTGGGACATTGTTGAGTTGAGATGGCTAGGGTTTGGCTCTTGTACGGGGACGTGAGTCCTATAAGTCATTGAGATAGTGCGCACTTAGGGTGGTTTTCCCTGCGGGTTAGTGCCCGGAATAACCTTTGAGGTCTCGACAGAATTCCGAGTGTGATGCCCAAGTCTTCCACTATTTGTTTTCGCATTCAATTCCAAGTTGACAATCATGTTTACCTTGTTGACTTATGGTTTTGGCTATTGGCCATTTTGATGTTGTTAAGTATATTCATACTAAATTGCTATATTTAGTTGATTTGACACTTTTAGATTTCTAGTTGATAACCTAGAGAATCTATTTCTTGATGTGTGGCATTAGATATTCTAATTATGCTAAATTGTTATATTTAGTTGATGTTGCATTTTAGACTTCAAGTTGATAACCTTGAAAATCTATATGTTGTTGCTTTGTGTAAGCATGCTCCTATGTTATTGTTTTGTGTAAGCATGCTCCTATGTTGTTACTTTGTATAAGCATGCTCCTATGTTGTTGTTTTGTGTAAGCATGACCCTATATTGTTAAAATCGCATGAATGGGGTGATTGATGCTTGAATGATCTTAGGTAGCTAAGATGCTCCCTGAGTTTCACCTTTGACATAGACGTTAGGTGGAATGAACCACAATAAATAAATCATGCAAAATTGTAAAACGTAGGTCGATGCATGCTCATTTCCTACGAGTAGCTTGAAGTTGCTCACCCCAAAGTTATTGGGGCATATTTTTCGGTACAGGAATCAAGTTGAGATTTCCATTATGCTTGGATGGTTTGTGGACTTGAAGATTTCCATTTTAGTGAAGGTTGGCTTGAAATGCCATATGTAACCTTATTTGTCAAATGTGCATATTTGATTTTAAACTTGTAATGTGTGCCTAAGCACACTTTTTGATTCTCATTTTGTGTATTTGACATGAGGCCAAGGGCCAAACTTCTGTTGGAATCACATTTATATCATGGATGTTAATTTTTGTCTTAATGAGAATATTTGGAAACTTATGCGTTTTAGTATGCTATTTTGCACCGGAGCGTGCATTGTGTATGAAATTCATTATCTAGAATTCATTTAGCATGTTTGAAGTGTGGCCACCAAACAGCATTTTGAAACCATTTCAAGATTTTAAATTCCAAGTTTTCGTTCCAAACTTTGTTTTTGGCATTTTGCATTAGGGTGGTCATATTTTGTATCGGCCATATTTTGAACTGTGGACCATTGTAGCACCTCTTATTTGGTAAGTTATGTTTGCGTGCATGGTCGTTTCCGGGCAAAGCTTCTTCTTTGCTGAAATGATCTTCCTACAGACTCATTTTACACTTTTATTGCATAATCTGACCTAAGGGTATTTTGGAAATTTTCTTTAGGAAATAAATTCTGTTCTTCATATGGTCACTTAGAAAATGTGATTTTAGGGGAGGGTTTCTTCTTCGTGTTTTTTCTGAAAATGTCGTCTTGGCTTCGGAAATCATTCTCGAAGTTCAGCTTTCAGTTTTGCATTTAGCAGCTTTTTCGACCATCTGGACCAGATTTCTTGGGAGGGCATTTTGGGCATTTCACATTGAGTTTTTTTCAATTTTTTACATGAGTCAAGTAGAAAACTCGATTTTGAGGGGGGTTTCTTCTTTGTGTTTTTCCAGAAAATGTCATCTAGACCCTCAAAAATTCACTTTTTCCCGAAAAACCCCTGCTGCCAGGTTTTTGGGTGGCACCTTACTGCCCTATTCACATCTAACTGGTTAGAAGGGGTTATCTAAACGGTTAAATGACTTTGGGCAGTGTCTTGGTTGTGTTTCTTGGTCTCCTAACCGGTTAAGAAGGTCTCCTAACCGGTTAGATGTTCTTGGGTTGGTACTTTTTGACCGTTTTGCTCCTGTTTCTTCCGTTAGCCATATCTTCTTCATCCGGACTCCGAATCAAGTGATTCTCGAGTCTAAATTCATTAATTTTTCGTTGTCTTTCTAATGGTGTGCTCGGTGGCACCTACTTTTAAGCTGAAAATGACGTTTTTGCCCCTATGTTCATTCTTGTTCGTTTTTGAAACGTTGCTTCCGTATTTGTTTCCTTTGGGTTTCGTGACCTCATTGAGTGTCACATTGGTGTCTTAGAGTCATGTTGTATCTCTAGAGACCGTTGTTTTATCTTTTACTTCCGCATTTTAGATCCATTATCGGGTCATCTTTCGGTTCATCACTGACGCACCGGGTTGAAAAACTTGGGCCGTCACATTCCTATTGTCATATTCCTTGTTTGGATTCATAGGGACATAAGAGGTGTGTCTTAGGCACTACCTACTGAGAAATTTTGCTCACCCCTTTTATTTAACATTTTTTTTCAGGAAACGAGAAAGAAGTGGCGGATGACATTCTAACACAGACTTAGTATAGATAAGGAGCTTATTTTGTTGTTTTGTACTTGGGTCTCACTATTTTTGTAAGACTAAGCATAATGTATTTTGTACGACGACTTATGGACTTTTAATATTATAATTATACCTATGGACTGTAACTTTTATACAAGCTGTCTAAATGTTGTAAAACATTGACATTTGATATTAATCTTGTATTTTGGGACTGTAATTATGATACCTGGATGATATAGTATGTGGTTGTACCACCATGAAATGTATTAGATGTTTATTGTGTTGGGACAGGTTAAAAATGTATTTAAACAGGTTGTTGTAGGATGATTTTTTGCGGAGGTCATGCCGAATTTTTTTTATAAATGGTATTAGTTTAGGGTCATTACATAAATAGTAAATTTTAATAATAAGTTAATCATTTTAGAAAATGGTACTTACAAATCTATTTTATTTTTTTTATTTTTATGATAAATTGAAACTAATAATAAAATTAAGAGAAATGGTATAATTAATATTTAAATAAGATAATATATAATAAAAATAATTTAATAAAAAATGACAAATTTAATGAGAAGGGGAGTCTTTTGAGATGGGTTTGTCCTTAATTGCAACAAATCTATAGTTTAGGGGGTAATTTATAATTTAGGGAGATTAGTTGCAAAAGGACAATAGTTCAATGATTTTTTTCACACTTTACCCTATAAATTATAAGAATTTTACATTAAAATAAAATAAAATAAATCTATTTTATAATACTAGGGGTGATTAGGAACAGGATTAAGCATAAATGGATTAGAAAATTTTGAAATCATCACTCATCAGTGACAAGGTTCAATCTTATCTAGTAATTCGTAACAATAATTAAATTGTAATTCTTAAAACTCCAAGGACAGTTGCCATGTTTTGAATCCATCACCAATCCATGAGTTTAAAAATCCAATTCAATCTGCCGATTTTGATCAGATCAAGCATACGAATTACTGGATAAATAAACACCCCTTTGTAACCATGAGGACCGAAATATGATTGCTTAATTTAGCATATAAAGTTGCAGTACATAATACTTATACAACCAAATTAAGCTGGCCTCTAAATCTCCTACGCCTACTTGCACAACTTGAAATGCGACAATGCAGGGGTTCCATCAAGCCCTTTCTTGTAGTAGTGGGTGAAGTACTCTTTTATGGTAGTCTCCCTATAGACTGGGGGGTTTTCTTGTGATACCAACTCCTTGATTGGCCCATAAAGTTTTGGTGTAATCTCTTCTGTAAAATGTGTTCTCAAAGAACTTGCCACTGAAATTCTTGGGCCTATCTTGTTGGAAAGCACTCTGTGATTGACACTCTTGAACTTGTCATTGGTAATGAGCTGCACAAACACCGACATGAAAACAAATGAAACAACCTGATGAGTTACATTAGTAACATATATAACTCCTCGAAATATAATCTATCATATACTTGCCTGTAAAAGATCTGCAATATTTATTACAAGAGCTCCAGGCAAGGGAGGAACATCAACCCATTGATTTTCTTGAAGGACTTGAAGCCCACCCTGTTGGTCCTGTAGAAGTATAGTAATGAAGCCAGTATCAGCATGGCTGCTGGTGCCGAAAGTCAATTCAGGTTCAGGGCATGCCGGGTAGTAATGGCTGGTGACGAATAGCCCCTCAGCACAATTCATATCTTTCAGGTGGTCGAGGTCAAGTCCGAGTGCCTTGGAAAGCAATTCTAATAGAGTAAGTCCCAATTTCAATACATACTTGGAGTACTCCATCATTATATCTCTGCAAGTTGAACAAATACATGTATTGCCATATGAATCAACGAAAATGAATAAATTTGGCAGTAGAAGTACAGAAAAACAGGGGATAATTCCACAAAATTGCCTTTGAATCTTTTCCTTTTGGCAAAGAAAGAGCACATGAGAATTCAAAGTAGGGAGATGATGAATTCTATCAGTGAAGTTGAAAATAGTCTAATCAAATGTGGTTAGGATTTGATAAATTGTTGTCATACATGTACAAATATTGGTCTAATTGATCACATACCTGCACACTGCAGGTAGTTCTGCAAGGTCAGGTGGTTGAGGAGCCATGACACAATAAGTGGTGTCCTTCCAATTTGCTGCTGGTGTCTGAAACAGATCAAAATTGCTATTGTATACAAACCTTCCCGTGAAATTACGCGTATAGAATTGCTTCTTTACCTCAGTATCTTGCTCGTGAAACCTGCGTACCCCATCAAACATTTCATCCATGACACTGATCGGAATTCCATGATTGACCACCTGAAAGAAACCCCACTTCTCCGAAGCATCTCTAACTTTTTCTACAATTTCACCAAGGAGAGCTGCATCTTTTTTTATGCCTTCCAGGTCAATGGTTGGAATACTGAACTGGGAATTGCCGCAGACAGACTTCTCTGGAAGCTTTACTTTGTGAGCATGGACAAATATATGAGGGAGCTTGGTCACCCCAACATCTACAAGTCCCTTTACACCCGTTTTTGAATCATAAAAAGCTTTTAACTCACTTTTACGATCAAATTCAGGCATGGTTATGGCCTCAACCTCACATGTGCTTGTTGCGGTCGCCATTTTCTCTCTTGGAAGACAACAAGACCATACAGTTAAAATGCTAGGTTTATGATTGGGGACTCCAATCATTGGAGCATTGGGCCTGTTGAAACTTCATTACAACTTAAAACATGGCATTAACTTGAAAAGAAAATAAAGATACCCTCAGGAAAATAGATATATTCTTCAATGATCTCAAGAGGACACTATGGGATTTCAGTATTTAACTTCATTTGACAAATAGTAGTAGAACAAAAAGAAAATATGACAATAAACATGATGATAAAAGATTCTGATATAAAAAATTGGATTTACATTTCATACTGCACATTGTTGGCTGGAAACACAGACAATTATTTTAACATCCTCGAAAAATGTTGTGTTTTTGTTTTTTTATCTTGTATTTATTTTTGGTCAGGTAATATTGAGCCAATTGGTGGGTGGTGTTTTTGTTTTCTTCTACAGAGGAAAGAGAGATGTTTTAAAAGAAGACAAATTAAGTTGTCTGATGAGCTCTTCAATGACAAAATAAAGACAGTAACGTAGACCCACCCAGAACCTAATCCTAATCCTTTGTCTGCCATGTGAAGGTTTTCTGATCATTTCCAATTTGTCAAGCTCAATATTATAGAACCGGACAAAACATATATCTCAACTATACATATCTAAGACCTCCTACTCCTAACTTTCGATTTATGGGACCACAATAAAATATTTAACATTTAAAAAAAATAAAATAAAAATGAATCATCCATTATGAGAGCATCGATAACATTCAACTATATGATTTGATCATGAAAGAAAGTTTATTGAATGGACACAATCAAATATTTGTCTGTTTACAACTGTAACGACTCGATTAATTACCAAAATAATAATAAAAATTTTGACATGACTTTCACAGAAAATATCCATCAACAACCTGTAAAAATACAAAAATAAATACAATGGCCTCACTGAGCCTTAAATCTAACTTATCCTATCCCAACGCACAATTCAAATATTATATTACATTCCCAAAATGGTTATATACATACAAAAGTCTCGTTCCTCTATCTCATCCAAACATGGAACCCACTTAAGTTACATCAAATTACAATCCATAAAATGTAGCTAGAATTAAAAGTCCATAACTTACAACATTATACTAATTAAACTAAAGTGTCACAAGGTAGTTAATATCACATTTACAAAATATTAGAGTCTAATACAAAAGATAACAAAATAGAATGGGTCTTCAAGCTCATCTAAACCTGTGGTGGACCGTTGTCCGCCACCTCTTTTCCATATCCTGAAAAAATGTTAAAAATAAGGGGGTGAGCATAAGCTTAGTAGGAAGTGTCTAAAACACACTTCTTATGTCCCCGTGAATCCATACAATGAATAGATAAAAAGTGAACGGGATCATGCCATCGGAAAACACCCATTCTTAACCGCAATAACAAGTATATAACAAATATCAACCAATCACAAATTTACCACGATGTCATGAAGTGCAATGTTATGCAAATGTCACTCCCCATTTCCGAAACAATTCCGTTTCAACAACCAAACCGTTAGTGTAGTCCGACCCAAGGCACCTCCATGGCGTCACGAAAGGAAGGTTGGTTAACTATCCACGACCACAAGGCACCTCCAAGGTGTCGCATCCGGCCTAGTTAACTAAACTATTTTCCCCTCTAGACTACATCAACATCACGGACCACTAGGCGCCTCCTAGGCGTCCGGTTTTCGCAACACTTTTAGAAAATATTTTTCCCAAAACAATTTTATTTGTTCTAACAATTATTTTTCCCCCTTTCTCTTTCCCAATGGATACATGAATACTTCATGCTTCAAATCATTAATTTAACTATATGTTTTCACACATTTCCATTTACATTATCATCACAATTTAATGAAAATTTCTAAACATTCATTTCCTTTATTTATTTATAACCATAGCATCCATTTTTCTTCAAGATAATAATTAAATAAATAATCATGGAAACATACAACACATCAAACACTAAGCATGCTCATTTACCGTAATAAAAATAGACATGTATATGAACTCAAATAACACAATGAGCACAATTATCATTGTAATTACAAAGAACTACAACAATAACAAGCTAAGTAATTAAAATTTAGCATGCTTAGAATCAAATTTAAGGGGAAAAATTCACCAAAGGCCAAAAAATTGTAGATTAGAACACTCCTACCTCAAATTGCTGAAAACCCCCAATTTGATCCCAAGAACCCTAAAATTTCGAACTCCCTAGAGAGCACTAAAGTTGAAATTGCTGGTACCCACGCGTAGATCTCGCCGTGCTCTCCGACTTTGCTTCACAAGGTTCTATCAAATTCCAATTGAGTGAAGCTAGATCAAGTCTTGAACTTGCAAAAAGAAAAAAGAAAAAGAAACTGCCGAGGTGAGAATGATGCAGCAAAGAGAGATAGAGAAGCTAATGATCTGCGAAATGGCCATATGGCCTTTTTGATGTTTTAATATAGTGGTGGGACCCACTTATTTTATTTCTTTTTCTTTTAACATTAATTATATATATATACATATATATCACAACATTACAACAACATTTTATTGGAATATAGGACACATATAGTCACACATCCAAGGCTCAAGGAAAGGAATTTATTGGTAAACCTTAAGCCAAACCAGAAGTAATTAATCAAAACTAAGATGGCCAATAAATCTCTCCTAGGCCTAGTTGCACAACTTGAACTTCGACAGTGAAGATGTTCCATCGAGCCCTTTCTTGTAGTAGTGTGTGATGAACTCTTTTATCGTAGTCTCGCGGTAGATTGGGGGTTTATCTTTTGATAGTAACTCCTTGATCGGCCCATAAACTCTTGATGTAATCTCTTCTCTAAAATGAGTTCTGAAAAAACCTGCCACTGAAATTCTCGGGCCTCTCTTTTTGGCAAGCACTCTGTGGTTCACACTCTTGAACTTGTCATTGGTAATGAGCTGCACAAATACACAAACATGATGTGTTACAACTATAATTATAAGATAGTATAATAATCCTACGAGTTTAACGTAAAACATAGACTTGCCTGTAGAAGATCTGCAATGTTTACCACAAGAGCTCCAGGCAAAGGAGGGACATCAACCCATTGATTTTCCTGGAGGACTTGGAGGCCTCCCAATTGGTCCTGTAGAAGTATGGTAAAGAAACCACTATCAGAGTGACTGCTAGTGCCGAAAGTCCGTTCAGGTTCAGGGCATGCCGGGTAATAATGGCCGATGAGGAAAAGCCCCTCTGCACAATTCATGTCTTTCAGGTAATTGGAGTCGAGGCCAAGTGCCTCGGAGAGCAATTCGAACAGAACAAGTGCCACTTCCATTAAATACTTGGAGTACTCAATCATTATATCCCTGCAAGTTGAACAAGTACACCAACAGCAATGAGTTGACTTCGGCAATACAAGTATATATATGCCATTAGTAGGAATCATATAACACAACCAGCAACAGAAAAACAGGGGATGAACCCATTAAGTTGCCTTCATTATTTTGGTTCTTCTGACTCGGAATATATAGTCATACAATTGTATATTCATAGTGGATAAAGCAGATGAAACTGAAATTTTTGCCACAAGATTGTGTAATGTTTTAGACTACCATGTCATCATTACAAGCCATTAGATCATAAAGCTTTTGTGTAGAGTAATTCTGACCTGATATCAATCATAAACCAACAAAATCAACAATAAACAGCCATTCATCAAAAAAAAAAATATTTATTATTATTATTTATCGTAAGCAAAATTTTATTAACAAGAATACAAGAGGCAAATGAGCAAATCCCTCTAAAAAAAGTAAAGCCCACTTCCAGAAATTGGCTAGCAAAAACATCACAACAAACCAACCCTCAAAAGGACTAAACAAAATACATGAAAAGCAAAAGCAAAATCCCACAATAAGATAGAGTTCTAAAGACAAAGGATATGATAAATTATATCACTTAATCAAATGTTGTTAGGACTGAATAAACAGTTGTCATGGATATACCAATATTGGTCTAATCATATATATATATATATACATACCTGCACAGTGCAGGCAATTCTTGAGGGTCAGGTGGATGAGGAGCCATAACACAAGAAGTAGTGTCCCTCCAGTTAGCTGATGGTGCACGATGCAGGTCAAAATTGCTATTGTATATAAACCTTCTCGTGACATCCCGCGAATAGAAATGTTTCTTCACCTCTGTATCTTGCTCATGAAACCTGCGAACCCCATCAATCATTTCGTCCATGACACTGATCGGAATTCCATGATTGACCACCTGAAAGAAACCCCACTTCTCAGAAGCATCTCTAACTTTTTCTACGATTTCATGACGAAGAGTTTCATCTTTATTGATGTTTTGCAAGTCTATGATTGGAATACTGAACTGCGAATTGCAAGAGTCAGACTTGTCTTGAAGCTTAATTTGGTCATGGACAAATATACTTGGGATCTTGGTTACCCCAGCATCTACAAGTCCTTTTACTCCGGTTTTTGAATCATCGAAGGCTTGTAATTCACTTTTCCGATCATATTCAGGCATGGATATAGCCTGAGCTTCACTTGTGGTGGTGGTCACCATTTTCTCTCGGAAATTGTGTTTATTTTTTTTTTTCTTTTTCGGAAAGTGTGTTTAATATTACTAAAACAGAACTGTCTTCTAATAAGATAAAGACGAACTATTCTTCACCATGAAAAAAAAAGGGAAAATTACATATAAATGGAGTTAAAGTTCCATATTTACTTAGAGGCTGAGTCAAAGTCCTATATTTTTCTAAAATGGATTGCTGAGGTGGCACATGGTTTTTTACTGTTTAGAAATTGTGATGCCTAAAATACCCTTCCGCGAAGGTACTACTTTTTCTTCGAAGGTATTACTTTTTTGAACTGAATGTACTACTTTTTGGCGTCCAGGTACCATATTTTTTAAACACTCGCGAAGGTACTACTTTTTCTCCGAAGGTACTACTTTTTTGAATTGAAGGTACTACTTTTTTGAACTGAAGGTACTATTTTTTTATTAGGGAAGGGCATTTTAGACACCACAATTTTTTAAACAGTAAAAAACCATGTGCCACCTCAGCAATCCATTTTAGAGAAATATGAAATTTTGACTCAGTCTCTAAGTAAATATGAAACTTTGACTCCATTTATATGTAATTTTCCCAAAAAAAAATGTTGGTAGGCCATGTTTGAACATCATTGATTGCATCACTTTTTTGGAACGATGTGCCAAAAAAGTAAGAGGAATGATGTGGACAGGGTAGCGACTGCCCATTCACGATTACTGTTTTTATTGGTGAGTTGAATTGTGTTGGTGTTTATATATAAATAGCTAACAATATGCGACTGTATTCTTTCTTTTCTTTTATTTTAAATTATATTTATTCTCTATGTGAATTTATGGTTGAGAGGATTACATATATATATATATATATAAACCGGCATACGGATCTAATAAGTAAAAAAAAAAAAAAAAAGGAAAGTAACCCATATAGCTCTAACAAAGAAAAAAATGACAAAAAAAAAAAAAAAAGAAGAAGAAGAAAAGTAATGCTCTCTCTCTCTCTCTATATATATATATATATAGGCATACGGATCGAAAAAAAGAAAAAAAAGAAAGGAAAGTAATGCTGCAATGCTTTATATATATATATACACACACTATATATTTAAATTTTATCAAGTGAGAACTAAATAGACGAATGAAAGGCTTAAAATGGCTGTTTTGTCAAAAAAAAAAAAAAATATAGTTTTAATATTCCATAAAAAGTGAGAAACTTGTAATTAATGAAGGCATTAATTACAATTCTACTCACTAATAAAAACAGCGACTACAATCGCCTTACTGACTGTCCTTAGCAATCCTCAAAATGTAAAGAAATAAAACGTCAAATTACGGTTATGTTTTGAAAGTAAGTTTATTCATGATCCTCATATTTTGACCATTCAGAAAATTAGTTTTAAATTCACTGGTAGGAATAGATCATAAAGATAGCGGTAGCAATTTATGTTCGTGCATCATAATCGTATCCTTCATGGGCTTTGAGAGGGGTTGGACCACTAAGGGAATTGCTTTTGTTAGAGTTGTTTGTTGTTCTTCTCCATGGGTTGGGTTATTAGCGAGACTTGTTAGCACGTTCAAGCCTCCGTGTCGATGTAAGAATATTATATTAAATAGGTAAATTTAAACTCTACCCATTTAATAATCGTGTCAGGAACTCTCCATACTAACCCAACCTGTTTATTAAACGACTTGTTTATCAAAATAATATATTTAATATTTAATCAAATAATAAATACTAGAAAAAAAATTCGCAATTAACCCAAATATTCAAAATAAGAAGAAAAATCTTAAGGTCTAGTCAAAGTTTATGTTTAAATGACTTAAATATTCATAATAATTGGATTTAAACAGATAACATATTACATAAATCATATTCACAATTATGACATGTTGAGTTAAAGGAATATAAAGGTTACACGGGTTGAACCCCTCAACCCTAACTCGACACGGTTAAGTAAACGGATTAATTGTATCAACCCGTTTATGATCCGAACCTATCTAAGCTCAACCCAAACCCCACTTATTTAGTATCGTGTTGGCAGATCGTGTAATAATTTGGCACCCCTACAAAAAGACCAGGGTAGGAGCGAATTTACATATTAAATTTAGTTTCTTCTCAAACATCTCTCTACATACCTATCCACCTTTAAAAAAGTCTAGAGGTTTTTTTTAACTTTTAACAAATACAAATAACATAACTGCATTACGTATGATGCTAATGATCATTTTAATGGTATGTTTCTTCGTAAGTATAATGATAATGATCATTTTAAATTAGATGAATTCAGGAATTATTAATGGGATGGATTAATAGTTTTTGAATGAGCTAATACTAGGGCTTATTTATTTATTTATTTTGATTGGGCTAAAATTATCTATACTATTTTTTTTATTTTTTTTGTGCGCTCAAGTCCACTAGAATCCACCCCTACATCCACTATACTATATTTCTTTGTAAGTATAATGCCAATCATAGTTCAAAGAGACATGGTATGTTTCTTTGTACTTGTTAAAAAAAAAAAAAATAGAAAAAAAAAAAAAAAAAAGGAAGAAAGAAGAAGAAGAAGAAGCAGCATGATGATTAACATCATGCAAGAGATGCTTAATAAACCATTTCATGAGTCATTGGCTTTGTCGACCGCAAATACAAACACTTTAATGAATTTTTTTGTTCTTTTAAACATCATGAAAAAATAAATAAATATAAATGCCTCTTGTTTTCTAAAATATAGTAATGCTTAATAATAATAAACCCATATTTGGACCCCCATCCTAACACTTGTTGATTTGCTGTTTATTGTATATATATATTTTTAATAAATTACATTGACTTTTGGATAAATTACACATTATTGTTGGTCTTTATTACTTTGAATTTCTTTTGAGTTTGAAAAGTTAATAATGCCATTTATATTTTAATGAGAAATTATTTTTTTTGTTCAACATTGTTAAAAAAACACTCCCACTCAAAGGAAGGATAACATGGACATTTTATAGTAAAAAAAATTAAGAGTAAGGGCATCGTTAGTACACATGTCAAATCTCAAAGGAGATCAAAGTAATAAACTATAAACGATTTACCCGAGTGTAATTTAAAAGGTAAATTACACTGACTTGCTTGAGACTTGGACTATCGAAAAAGAATTGTGTAAGATAAAGTCTCCCTTTTCTCTAAAATATATATCCACACTCTTGCAAGGTTTTATATACGCCATGGAGGGAGAGGCCATATAGAATAGAGGATATGAATCTTGGACTGTTTAATTGCAATTGATAACAAAGACTTAGCACCGGATACTCAAGAATTTTTTTTTTTTTTTTTTTTCCTTGCTAATATGAGTCCATGTTCTTCCCCTTTTTTATTCTTTTTTTCTTTTTCCACCTCTCTCTCCTTATATATACACAAATATGTGCCAAGAAAATCAAGGAAATCAAAACAAGATTAGCAAATTAATATATAGTATAAATGTGTGTGTATATATATATATATATATCTGCATTTTTTTTTTCCTTTAGTTCTTTTTCTGTTTTGGGTCGTTTTTTGAGTTCTTATTATTTTTTTTTAGAGTTTTCATTATTTCATTCTTTTGAGGATGTTTAAATTTCAACCAACTGGGATTCATGAGGTGAAAGTCAATTCATTAAATAATAAATACTATAAATGATGTATATTGTATGTATGTATATATTAGAAATTTAATAATAATAAATTTAACTGAACGGTCAAGTCGGCTTTTTTATCCTTCACTGGACCAATTTAGTGAGAGAGTAAAGGCGATTTTTTTTCATACTGAGATCACATGAATTTTTATTTTTTTTTTATTATTATTTTTTTTCCTGTCAAAAAAACTGCCATGTGCCATACGGCATCTGCAAAGCAAGAACAGAAGACCATGAATGACAGTTTTATGCTTCCTCAAAAGAAAATGATTGAATGGCTGGTGATTGTCAATATGTTGGTCTACGAAGGGTATTGACTCGGGCCCATAACCGACCCATCAGTACAGCCCACTAAACTAATAATGGCCTTGAACTGTTCTTCCATTTCCATTTTTTGGATTCAAAATTTTTTTTAATTGTTTCCGCATTGGGCTTGATCACCTTATGAACTAGAAAGGTCACCATCTATGGATTCAGTGCGCTTTCTAAGATCTAACAAATTTTCTTTTATATTACGCCGTGTAAATCGCAAATCGGTGTGATTCTGGACATAAAATCAAAATTTTATTTTCTGTTAATGATTTCTATGTACCCATCTCATCCTTGAAATCAAAATTTCATATTTAACAAATGAAAGAACACAAGTGAATTACATATATGTTATGTTTAGTAGCATCAAATCCGGGACTTGGTTTTAAGGTTGAAAAAAATTTAGTATAAATTTTAAATTAAAATTCTTCTGATCTCAAATTGAAGATACCGATTAAATGCTATCAAACATAACAATAATGTATGTAATTTTTATGTGCAATAAACATGATGATTAACATCATGCAAGAGATGCTTGATAATCTATGGGATTTACATTTCATGGGTCATGCTTTGCCCATTGCAAATACAAAATCTTTAGGATTGTTTTCTTTTTTAAAACATCATGCAATATATATATATATATATATATATATATATATATGTTTTCTTTTAGAAATAGAGTGTATTTTGACAAGCACTTAAACTAGGCCTTCTCAGAAGTTTATTTCCTCCGCACCAAATGCAAACTACAAATAACTTCTTATTCAAGACAGTTTGGATTACCTGGTTTTGACCCAAAATAACTTATTTCAAATCGAAAACAGTCCAATGATTAATATGCAATAACTTTGCTTTTGATGAACTAAGAGGATTGTTGAATATTTTTATTACTCCGTAGGAGTCTATACATGCAAGTCACTTGGATTATTATGATTTTTGGTATTTAAGAAATGATTAGGTTTCATATATATATTGGGTAAAAGAACAAAAAAACATTCCTGAAGTAAAGGGTTGTTGCAAAACGCCCCTTTACTATTTTTTGGGAGCAACTCAGTTCTTCAATTATGCAAATGTTGCATATAGCTCCCTTATAACTTATTGGAGTGTACTTTCCGATGGTATGAAGGACACAATTACTAAACTACCCCACTTTTTTAATTTATTAGTATTAAAATAACTAAATGTCAGATATGTAAAATATTTATAATACCCTCTATGAAATAAGTTATCAATTTTACTCAAACCCGTCTTTGGGATTTACCGCTGTTGGTATAGAGAGAGTAAGAGAGGAGGGTTTCTTTCACTTTGATTGTGCTTATCATGATCTCTTTTATTGTGGGTCTCTGCTCGATTATGGGTGTTTCGTATTCATATTTTAAGGTCCCATTTTGAATCACGATTGAGCGCATGAAAACCTTTGCTTTATGTCTGTTATATGTTGTAAAATAATCTTGTATGCCTTTTACTTTAATGTTTCTTAATGTTATTTTGTTCCTTGCTGGTCATGAGAGATTTGTTTTATTGGATTTAAGAATAGAATCTTTCAAGGTGTTATATGCATCGTTTTCAACTTTTTGCAAAAGATTCCATAGTCTTCGTCTTGTTGTGAAAACTTTTTAGTTTTTTTGGTTGATTACATTCTTTTCTTTTTTTTTTTAAGTTGGTATTCACACACATCTATTTTCATTGAAGCTTGAACCTTTGAACTCCCTTTAAAAAGTAAAAGCCTGATACGGCTACGCCTAGTCTGTCTTTGTCATGTTGCTTATTAATTTCTGAATCTTGCCTACTGCTATCATTTTTTTGTGTGTTGAATTATGGTGGGAGCTCAAACTCAGACGAGTTTACACTTAAATTGTCTAATGTGATCTTAGCATTATGTTATCTCTTTGTCCTGCTCACTTGTTTTTACTCGTTCTCTTAATATTTTTTTGTCAGTATCCATAATTTTCTTTTTGTTGTGACTGTTGTTTCTAAAATATTATCTTAAATTTTGTTCCTGTTTTTTTTCCGTAACATCTCGGTGCCAGTTTTGAGCAATTTGGCAAAAGTGCTATAAAAAAATGGTTCTTACTTGGTATCTTCAACAATTAAATAAAGAAAATTTTCTAATTAATAAATGATTGCAAGATGATATAAATAATTCATAATAATTGGGTAGATGTTCAATTTATTATTAGCCTATTGCATTTGTCATACTTTTTATTAATATTATTTCTCATAATTCTTCATCTGTTTTTTGTCATTTTCTTATTTACTTACTTTATTTTAGTTGGAATTTTGCTTTGATATTTACTTTTTCCTTTACAGAGACAATGAGCAAGTTAGTTATTGATGGCTTTGTGGATAAGGGGTTGGAAGTTGGAACACACTGAAGTACTTGACATGCAATGCGACAATTCTAATTGGGAAGATGAAATCCTAGCATGGACTGAAACAAAAGATGCCAATGTTGATATTGATGAAAATGTCATTGATGGTGGCTATGCTGAGATGGGTGAAAATGTCAATGCTAACTTGGAGCATGGCTTTAGTCAGGTTGGGTGAAGATGTTAATGCTGCCTTGGAGCATGGCTTTAGTCAGGCGGGTGAAGATGTTAATGCTGATGTGGAGCATGATCTACACGAGAGAGATTACAATTTTTTAGATATTCATTTAAAATATTGTATTAAGTTTATAATAAAGTACTCTTATGATGTAACTGTTGGGAAACGTGCAAGTTTTTAAAACTTTTGAGGGATTTGCAATCATGGATCTTGATTCATCACATAGAGACAAGTTTTATGCAAAGATAAATAAAAGATGATGCATAATTCAATAAACAGATTGAATACTTACATCAAGGGTCTGAGTAAACCTTTTGAACTTTCCTCTAAAGTGAATGTTCTCACTTATTGTAGATCCCTTTAGCAAGATCTTTTCTCCTTCTTTTTGATTATTATCTTCCCTTTAGGAATCACCAATATGCCTTGATGAATGACCTTGGAATCTAGGCTGGTGGTAGCCTCCTTTAGAAGAGAAAACAAAACCCTAAAATTTAGAAAGAGAAAGTGTATTCTTTTTTCTTGTTCTCCAAGTCACCCCTAAAATATACATGAACTCAGGTATATATAGGCAAAATAAAAATAAGAATAAGGAAACAATAAATCATTCTCCATCTCTAATTCAACTTTCTCAATCCTAACATGACTCCAATATCAACTTGGGCTATTGGTGAGAATCCTTTTGGGCTTACTATTTTCTTGGCTCCTATAAATTAATAATTGGTCCGGTCCATTAAACCATGGACCCAATTCAATTAATTCATAAATTAATTTCTACTCCACTAAAAGAAATTAATTGCACTCCAATTAAATAGTAAATAACCTCTAAGTCAATGTTGCATTTTGACCCCTCTATGCTTAATTATTTATCGGATAATTAAAGCCATCAATCCGACAACATAATTAATATAACTATTTTGTTACCTTTGATTATTTCCGGCTCGATCACAGTAAAATATTTATTTGACAAAAAAATAATAATAATTTATTAAATAAATATATATAGAAAACATTTGTCTAAAACATACGAAGGCTTTCGAATTTAATTTGTGATCAACCATAATCAAAACAAAATAAAGACAAATAGCACTGATGCAAATATTGAAAATATAGACCTCTAATTATTAATTACATAACTACCCAAAGTGTCGATCTAAGGATCCCGAGGTATCCGCCGAACAAATCAAAGTAATTATTAATTAATAAAAGAATCTATACTTCTCTCATGCTTGAGAGTCAAAAGCCATGACTGTGATAGAGAGTAATTGCATACGACAATTCTTGTAATATATCTCAATCTATCGTGGACTCGGTTTAAGTCTTAACTAATTAAATGTCCATCCATAATTACCGACTTTAAACCATTTATAATTACTAATTTATATCATAGTATTAATTGCCATTACATACATATATAAATATATTTTGTAATCAAGCAGATACCATCAATTCCATAAAGAATCGAAAAATAATACATTCCATTCACCAATTGTATAATGCTTTAATAATAATATCCAAATAAGAAAATCATGACTTTTACAATCCAAAATTAGAATTTGCTATACTAGGGCACACATATCCTAACAGTAACTTATTAGGAAAAAGAAAAGGAGCGGAGATTTGGAGATTTGGGAAAAAGATTAATTTGCAACCACCATTACATGCATAATTAGAGAGATGGAGATTTGACATTGCAACCATAATTATATTCCACTAAATAAAGTCAGGTGTAAAAGGTGAGAGATTAACTTTGAAGTGATCGAAGGAGAAAGATCAATTTTGAAATGAAAATCACAACAAATGGGTCTTATAAGCAATTGAGGGTACAATGGTCATGTGCAATGGCATTTTTGCCTTCAAAGGCAAAAGTTAAGTCAGACCGTCAGAAAATAAGCTTCGGTGAGTTATAAGGGGGGTAATACGCAGCATTTGCATAGTTGAGGGATTGGATTGCTACCAAAAATAATAAGGGGACATTTTGCAGCAACCTTGTAGTCCAAGAGTGTGTTTTGCTCTTTTTGTTTATTTTTTTCATAATTTTTAAGAACAGTTGAATTTTGGGCTGTTAGAATTGATTTTCTCTCATCATATACATGTAGTGAGAATAGTAAAATTATTCATTCATTAATGATATTTCAGAATCATCTTGGTGAAGCTTTGTGGATTAAAAAAAAAAAATTATTGATCCCTATGGGAATGTGTTTAGTTTGGCTTAATCACTTTAGTAAAAGATGGGTCATAGCACAGCGCTTCAAGGATTGTGTAATCATGTTGGCCTTTTAAAGTTTTTCTTCACCACTAAAAAACACAAACAAGGGTGACCAGTGGCTCTTTCGATTTCTTAGTTATTGTTTTGCTTATTTCTATAAAAACTAAGGACAATATTTAGATTTGGACTTTCACATAAAGAATAATTAAAAAAATTGTGTTAAGTTTATTTTATTTTAGGCTATATATTTTGTATTATATTGTGATTGATTAAATGGAAGGAAATTAAAACAAGAGATGAAAATCAAATAAATAATTTAATTGTGTGAATAATCTATATATTATACATTACATTACATCATTACATCATTACAATGCAACTTTTATAAAGTTTACAAAAGATTTGACACTAATAAATTATAAAGCAATTTGAAAAACACAACATTTTTACATCACAGTCAATTGATTCAACTATTTTATCAATTTCATCAAAATATTGGCGATAGCAATTAGTTTTATTATCTACGTTTACTTATGATAAATTCTAGTATTTGAGACAAATCAAATAAAAAAATTTCCACCTTAGTAAGCCATTACTATAATAAATAACTAAAAATTTTGTGCAAGTCATTACTATATTAAATTGGTGCAATTACTCTAATAAATAAATAAAAATTTTGTTTAAACCTTTACTATATTAAATTGCTGTAAAAGATACCAAATCTGTCAACTAAGAACACATCTGAAAAGATAAAAATATATAAAATAAAAAATTACAAGACCACTAAGGAAAATGGTGACCCACTATATTTACAATAGTATTAACGACCAGGATGACGACCAATTATCACAGGTGCAGTAAAATTTAATTTAGATATTGAATTCAATTTTTTCTTTTTTTTTCAATTGATACTCATACAAACATGCTTTAATGGAGATTTGAACCTTGACCTTTCTTTGAAAAGAAAAAACTTAATACCGCTAGGTGACTGCTTGGTGGTTAAATTTTTAAGTTTAACAAACAAAAGAGAAAAACTAAATTGCATATAATGCTAATGGTCATTCCAATAATTTGTTTCTTTGTATCTGCAAAAAACATGATGATTAACATCATGCAAGATATGCTTAATAAATCATTTGATTTACATTTCACGAGTGGTTGCCTTTGTTGGCTGCAAATACAAAAACATTAATGAATTGTTTTCTTCCTTTAAACATCATGAGAAAATAAATAAATAAATAAAAATATCTGTTTTCTTCAATATATTTTGAAATGAACATAATATATATTGACCGCTTATTGAAAGGCAAGACTTTGATCTCCAGCTCATAACCTTTCTGTTTTCCGGTTGTTAGTCTTGTTATGTAATTTCAGTTTTCTGTTTTTACATCGGGTCTTTTAGATAGTTTTTTTTAGAAAGGTTATTCTTGTCTTTGTTTGTGTCTCGGGTTGAAACAAATTACTATAATTCATCCCCGCCTGTGGATTAGTTGACATTTTTAACAAATTTTATGAACAGAAGCCCTTATTTTCATATTTGTCCTTTCTTGCCTTAATTCTGAATCTACTTCCTGAAAGAAAATAAGTTTCTTAAAATTTTGAATCTCTGAATTGTATTCCCACGGAAGGGAAGTCAATTAATGGAAACAATCGATGATATCAACTACGAGAAAGAAATCTCTTATTGATAAGTTTGAACTCACTACTTAGTTAAGAGTTGTAACATGTGACAGAGAGGAAGAAAAGTTTTAAAATCAATTAAATTCTTTGGGGGCATTGTTAAATCTAAACTATTGGTATTGGTTGGGGTCTAATAATATAAGACATTTATTTTTTATTATTTTTTTTTAAGGTCTAATAATATAAGAAAATAAAACCTTTAGGGACTTTTCTATTGATTTTTTTTTTTTTTTTTTAACAAAAAGTCTAATAACACAAGGAAAAAAAAAAACTATTAAAGGCAAGCTTCCTATTGACTTAGGCCTTAAGCGATTGCCTAAGTTCGCCTAAGGCTTCAGTTGGCCTTGGATAAAAGGCGTTCTTTGATAAAAGATTGAATTCTTGAGAGAAGAGAGTTTTGGTCCGCCTAAGGCTCCAGTCGGCCTTGGATAGAAGGCGCTCTCATTTGAATGATTGAATTTTAGAGAGAACATAGTTTTGGGAGTTGCTAGTATCTCTGAACGCTCGATGCATTTCTGTGACGACCTATGTGGGAGGGGTGTGTCATAGGCGGGTGCAAGAGGCACTCGTAGTGTAATGTCCCCGAATTTTTTTGGATTTTTTTTAATTTTTTTTTTTTATTATTATTTTTTGTGCATCGTTTTGTGTGTTATGTGGGTCTCAGGAGTCGTTTGGGACTCTTAAAAATGTATTTTGATCATCTTAGTCGTTTTTGAGTTATCGAGGTCATTTTTAAGTTTTCAGGGCTGGATCGAATTTTCATACTCAGGAATTTTCCCGGTCTTCCTTTTTCATTTATTATTTCATTTTTGGTGTGTATATTATATGTATATATGTGGTAGGATATTTTTTTGGTAAGGTTGCAATTAGTGAAAGCTTATAGGACTTTTAGCATGATGACACATGGACCCCACTTGGACCAAAATGTGTGGACGAGACCAAAGTTAGATTTTTGTTTTCTAAACACACTCTCTTCTCTGGGGGCGGATCCTCTCCATTGAGCCTTCTGTCCAGTTAGTGTCTAGCTACAAATAGACACTAATTTCTAGCCCAAATCGTCTTCGAAATATAGTAGAGCTCTGCACTTTTTCCGGCATAATGATTGAAAAATGAGTCATCTTAGAATGGGCGGGAAAGAGGAAATTTTAGAAATGGACCAAGTATTGCGAGCCCGGTGCTAACTCGACCTAGAGGGGGCGCGGTCCGGTGTAGGAAGTGAAAAAGTTGATGCTAAGCCCCAAATGGCGAAGAGGCCAGGGATAATGTCAATCTAAGCTCTGTAAAGTCGGTCAACGTAGGTGGAGATTGGGGTCAGTTTGAGACCAAGTATGGGAATAGACTTGCATTGCATTGCATCCGCATTCATAGAGTGCAAAGTTGTATCTATGCTATTGATTTGATTGAGATGTGGTTTAAATTCCATAAAATCTCCAATAAATGATCCCTGTAATGACTCGGTCATTTTCCTTCCTTTCTTTTTTCGGAATTTCTTTTTTTTTTTTGTCCTTTTCTCGTTTGTCATTTTTCCTTTCATAACCTCACCTTTTGTGTTTAGATTTGATTCCGGCTTTGCATACATCCATAATATTTAATTTTCATGATTTCTATATTTTTACTTTTGTAGAAAAGCATGCTAGGTGTTTATTTTTCTTATAAAGGGTATGGATGCATAATTTCTTGATAATATTCTTAACTTTTTGGGGTTTAGTGCAATGAAATAAAGTAATTATTTTTCGTCTTAGGGACCATTTTGTAATTTAATTTAGAAGATATTTTGGAAATGGGCCTTTTTGTAATTTTTGAAAAGTGTGACAAGTGTCATACTCCTATGGAGCTACTTGTTGACATTGTGGTGGAACCATTTGGAGGCTTAGTTTGATGATTCATGGAAGCTGGAGATTCACCAATTTGTTGGTCTAGGATAGAAGCACTTGTTGGCATGGATGGTTGACAAGTGTAGGCACTAACTTAAGTCTTGCATTAGTGTGTGTGTGATAGGTAGTGCAAAAATACATAGTGAGTGGAGAAACCCACCACATTTAGTTTAGGGTTTGTGTCTTTATTTCATTTCATCACTTTCCTCTCAAGCCCTAACCTAACCACCATTGAAGCAAATCTTAGTTTAGAGCTTTAAGCTTCATTTTGGCCTCCTTCTGCTCACTTTAGACCTATAAGCTTAGAATACTTTAGCTTCCTCTCACTCTCCTCTACAAAACCCTAATTTGGTTTTCCATTTTAAGCTTGGTTACTTTGGATTATAGAGATTCAATTCTCTATTAAGGTAGGGGTGGTTGTATGTTTATCCTCTTTGGGTTTTATATATATTGGAGCTTGATATATATTGATTACATGCCTTTTAAATTCTTGTATTTGCATATAAATGGAGATTTGATATGTTTGACTTAGGATTTGTGAATTAAAGCATGTATATGACTATTAAATTGAATAGGTAGATTGTTATTTAATGACTTGCCTAATACTTGTGATTTCATTGAGGGTTTATTATGAATATCTTAGGGTTATACTTATGTTGCTAAGTAATAAAGGTCTCTTTGAAAGTTTAGTACGAAAATCTTGTATATAGCACTTGAATTTACTTGTAGGTGAATTACTATATTGCATGATTAGTGATTGTGGCCTATATTGATAGTAAATTGCTTTAGTGTAATGTGTAGTATCATTAACTTATCACTTTAGACATGTAACCTTAGAGCATGGTTTGTGTGACTTCACCCTACTTGTGCTTAGTAAGTAGTTTCATGCATTGAGATTATATAAATGTCATGGACTTGTTGATTTTTGAAAGCTTGTAAGGATATGAAATGTTTGATGGCTAGGGTTTGGCTCTAGTACGGAGGATAAGAATTCTCCTAAGTCATCGTGCGCACTAGGTAGTACCTTGTGGGTCGTAATTACCCGAAATAACTTATATGGTCTCGTGGCCATATATCCTAGTCTTTCTATTATTTGATTTCGCATTATATTCCAAGTTGTAAATCATGGATTCCTTGTAGCTTGTGATTTGGTGATTTTGGTTTCAATGCGGTTAGTGTACTTGTTCATGTATACTTGGATGCTATGTGGTTATCATTTCAAATATTTGTATAGCTTGAGATGATCCCTTAAAGTACCTTCAGAACATAGACGTTAGGTGGAATGCACCCTTGTGATAATCTATGTTTGGTTCGCATTATACTTGAAACTATAGGGTATGCGCATGCACCACATCCTACGAGTAACTTGATTATTCACCCTAGTTATTGGTGTCATTTTGCAGGTAAAGAAACTTTGTTTTGGGATGCATCACATCCCTAAGTTACTTGATGCCTTGAAGTATTTTGTTGTATTTTGGAAAACATACAAGTGTTAGCATGTAGTATCATTTTGGTGTAAAATGCTATTTTTGCCTTGAATCATGTAATGTGTACCTAAGTGCACCTTTTGTTGCTTATTTTATATATATGACATGAGGCCAAGGGCCATTAACTCTAAAGTTTACAAGTGTGTTTTTAAAACTCAAGCATTGCCATTATAGCATACTTTGTGAAAATGGAGGTTTGGTAGGTCGAAATTTGTAGATGGATTGTTATGAGGCCATAGGCTATTGTAACGCATCTATTTTATCATATTACATATGCGTGCATAGTCGTTTCCGGACAAAACCCATTCCTTGGTGATTTGAGCCTCCAATAGACTCATTTCACATTTATTTTGCAAAAAAAAAACTAAGCATAAGGGCATTTTGGGATTTTCACATGATAAATAAAGTTTTCTTTTGGCATGGTTAGTTAGAAAACATGATTTTTTTTTTTTTTTTTTGGGGTTTCTTCTTTGTGTTTTTTTTAAAAATACCCAAAAAATCCTCAAAATCACATTTCAAGTCCAAAGAGCTATTAAGCTTGTCTGCAAGACGAATACTCGTCCATGGGGTAAGAGCGCTAGTAATTGGGGCAGTGGGATTTGGCCCTGGGGCGTGCTCTTCTACGAGCGCTCGTCGCCCTTGGACGAGTGCTCGTTTGTACTATTCATGGGTGTGTGTGTGTGTGTGTCTTAGTTCAGCACTATACCTCTGAATTGAAGTTGTTGTAACTTCTTCATTTTAACTCCAAATTGGTCCGTTCTTAAGTCTAAACTGACCGCGTCGAAATAAGATTTCCAATGGTACCAATTAGAGCTTCAGATTTCATTTGTAACTCAAGATATTCCAGTTTTAGTGAGGTAGTGTCAGGATTTGGTTTGAACCGGGAGGGGATTTTTCTTCCCTTGACTTCAAGACTCGATATCTCCTTCGTCCGGACTCCAAATCAAGTGATTCTTGAGTCTAAATTTATTAATTTTTCATTATATTTCCAATGGTGTGCTTGGTAGTACCCACTTTCATTTTTAAAATGACCATTTTACCCCTAGGTTCATTCTTGTCCATTTTTGAGACGTCGTTTCCACAATTGTTTTCTTTGGGTTTTGTGACTTCATTGAGGGTCACATTGGTGTTTGATAGATGTTTAGTATCTCTAGAGACCATTGTTTTGCCTTTTGCTTCCGCATTCTAGATTCATTAGTGAATCTACGTTTGGTCTATCATAGGACGCACTGGCCTAAAAACCAAGGCCGTCACAATCCTTATTTCTTTTTAACCCCAATGTGTGACGTGTGGCTTAAGGGGGTCCAAAGTTGGTGCCTTACGCATCTTCTACTGAGCCTTCATGCTCAGCCCTTCTTTTAATATTTTTCAGGTTTTAATGATGATGCGGTTGATGACGGACTTTCATATGTGTAGTTAGGGTTGACGAAAGCATTCTTTTGTTATTCTTATAATAATGCATAGTTGATGTAAATTTAATTGTAAAGAAGTAAATGGACCTTAAAGGTCTAGACTTGGAACTGCATCCTCAAGGATCACTTCAGTGTATTTCGGGCATGTAAATAAGATTGACATGATTTTATATTCCAAGACCATAAATTGATGCATTTATTTCATATTCCGCTATGCTTGTGAGTTGGGACAAGGGCATTAAGGTCAAAATTGGCCAAAAGAAGGTTCAAAAACAGGTTCAGGGGCTAGAAGTGGCAAAGCCCCAATTTTCTAGGCAGCTTGAGCGCTCTCGGCGTAGGCGTGCGCTGGCACTTGGATGTCCTACGAACGATCGTACAACACCCTACGAGTGCTCGTGGTTAGGGCTTTGGGAACTATTTTTTTGGGGGTTTTCCGATTGTCCCGGGCTTTAATGTATAGGTCCCATAGGGTATTTGCAAGGATTAGATCACCATGGCCCCGCCAGGAAACGAGCAAAGTGGCCAAAAATGACATTTTTACCGTTTTTAGTCCTAAAACAGGCGGCCTTGAACCATGTTGATTTCTTTCAATTATAATTGATCCTAAGTAACTAGACATGGCCTTTAAGACAGTTATAAGGTCCTTAATGCGTTGGACGGCCCAAAAAGACCGAAGTACCCTTGTAACCCTAAGTGTCTCGAATGGTGATAACCGGGGTTGGCTATTTCATTCATAAGCGATTTAAAATGGTTAGAATTGACATTTAAGACGTCAATTAGACTTCTAATACTGGGTACGGCTCATATAGACCATTTTACCCTTTGGTTTTCTCGGGTCGGGTCGGGCCCCGTTTAGCGATCCGGACCCCGGGTTTGGGTTGTTACAACTATGTCCACTCCTACCACTAAAAGTGTAAAAACCTCATAGTAGGCACATAAGACAATTAACATGCAATGAATCAACATTTTTTAATTTATTTTTAGGCACATTCAAGTTATTAGGTTTCACAAAGATAGTTTTATCCTTGTTACTAAAAGAAGCCTCATTAAAACCTAAGCCAGGTTTTGCATTAACATTCTTGCCAATATTAATCATTTCATCAAGTTTAACCTGCCAGAAGTGCAAGTGATTAATTTATGTTGTGACTTTCTCAGTTCATTCTCAAGAAATCATAATCTAGTAATAATAAATTCTTTAGTAGAATTAACTTGACTTACCTTTCTTTCAAGAAATTATACCTTTTACTTTGAAGACTTTGAATTTCAACTTCGTTTTCCTGAAGTAATTTATGTTTTTGTTCATTCTTCTTCTTTAAGTGCAACCAGATCTTTTTTTATTTATTTTTGGACTTGTTTTATGCAAAAGTACAACCGGTTGGAAAAATCCTACGTGCTATTCTTACCAAAAAGTGGTATTGGTTCTAAATGCAAATGCAACAAGTTGTAACACCAGAAACCAATTCGGAACTCTAATCCAACTTCAAATCTATTCTAAGTTATCCTCACACACTTACCTTAACTATATATTGTTAATCATTGAATTGAAGTTGTCAAGAGTGGCTTTACTTGAATTTTTAGCTTTCAAAATTGAGACTCAAATAAATGAAAAATTTACAACTCAATTTGGACTTCGTTTTGATCCCCTATATATGCCAATTACGATTTTATATTTCACACAAACTTGTTTCTATTCAGAAAAAAAAAAAAAAAAAAAAAAATTTGTTACAAGTTCTGCTTTATATGAAATAGAGAATGGAGAATAGAAATTATTGCCAAAAGGAATCTTAATATCCCTATTTTATGTGTTTTTTTTATTTTTTTTAAAATATTAAATATTATATGAATATTGATTACTGTATTGTAGCAACACTTATATTTTTTTGACTTCTTGTCATGCTGCACTGTTAATTAATTTTATTTCATTTTTATCTTGTTTAATATGGTGGCCCGTCAACAGATTAGTGGCTTCAGCAGCTCTTTGCCCCAGTGGTAACTTTCAAATGTAGGTGGACCAATTTTATATAATTATATATTTTCATTTGAAGGGAATACTAATGACTAAATGACTTGGCATGCCAGCACATCAAATATATATATATATATATATGATGATTCAAAAAGCAAAGAAAAAAGAAAAAAAAATAAATAAAAAAAAAAAAGATTGTGGCCGACATAATGGGCAAAGAAGACTCGATTTGTATTACTCCTAGAGAAGACCGTCTTGCAAGCATTGGAAGAAGAAGAGAATATATATATATATATATATATATATATATATATATATGATGATTCAAAAAGCAAACAAAAAAGAAAAAAAAAAAAAAGATTGTGGCCGACATCATGGGCAAAGAAGACTCGATTTGTATTAGTCCTAGAGAAGACCGTCTTGCAAGCATTGGAAGAAGAAGAACCTCCTCTTTGTATATATATAGGACTAATACAAATCGAGTCTTCTTTGCCCATGATGTCGGCCACAATCTTTTTTTTTTTTCTTTTTTTTCTTTTTTGTTTGCTTTTTGAATCATCATTTTCAGGTCATTATCTTAATTAATTGACTTTGATACTAAACAAGTCTGCGGTTTAAATTATTTATTTTCCTAACTTTTTATTCGTTCACTTTTTAATTTCATTGAGCTAAATTAAATAATTACAAATTTATCAAAAATTGTTGTTAAAACCAAAAATGCCTTCAAAGCTCTTATTAAAAAACACTAAAACGAATTCTTAAAGTCATATAATTTTTAAAATTATTTGCTATCTTATTGAATCATTTGTGAATGAAGAACTCAATAATTCAAGTGCACTTTCAAGCTTTCAAACTCATCCAAACAGATCCGCCATGCATCCATAGTGCTTAATTTTTGGCTTCAAATTTAATTTTCATTTCATGCAGTGAAAAATATATTGGGTTTATTTCCTTCTATATGTAGGAAATCCTAAGTAGGTTTTATTAAAGCCCAAAACCTAACTCTTTAAGGTGAATAACTCTAAGGAAGTCAGAATAAAAAGAGGGGGAGATCAGCCGTAGCTTGTTGAAGAAAAGAGAAGAAAAACGCAACTTTTTCTCATACTGCCCAGATTTCATCAAAACTCCGATCCTGCTTCGTCCGTGACCCGATCGAGTTGAAATTTTGAGGAGAGGTTCAAACTCAATGAGTTAAAATCTGACGGTGGAGATCGGATTTTGAGCTCGGGAACAGTGATTCTTGCCCGTGAACAGTAACCGGGTTTATGGTATTTTCTCTCCAATTCTCTTTGTATTTGCCAAGACTGTTGATATCTTGATGAGATGTATTATAACCTCTAATTGCGATTAGAGAAGACTTTGTATAACCATTATTTGGTTGATAGTAGAGATTTCAACTGGACTAGGTCCCGTGGTTTTTCTTCCTCACATTGGGGAAGTTTTCTACGTAAAAAAATTGCTTGTGTTCTTGTGGCTTAGTGTGATTGAATTTTTTCTCTATTATTTTCAGCACCTATAAAAATAGAGATACACTATATTTGCTTGCATATAGGGAGAAGAGTTATTCCGCTGTGTTTGTTTATTATTATCTCTCCCAACAAAGTGGTATCAGAGCTTCAGGTTGACAGATTGCCAAGTTGGCAGTTTGAGTTATGGAAGCAAATACGAGTAGAATGATTAATCTCAATGGTTCAAATTATCACATATGAAAAGGAAAAATGGATGATATTCTTTGTGTGAAAGATTATTACCTACCAGTGTTTAGTGTTGAAAAACCAAAAAATAAGTTTGATGTAGAATGGACTTTGTTACATCGGTAGGTGTATGGGTATATCAGGCAGTGGGTAGACGATAATGTTTTGAACCATATTAGTGGAGAAACGAATGCATGTTCTCTATGGAGTAAGCTTGAACAGCTATATGCTAGAAAGACTAGAAAGATTGGAAATAATAAATTGTTTCTAATTAAGCAGATGATGGCTTTGAGATACTAGGATGGGACTCCTTTATCTGATCACCTGAATACATTCCAAGAAATTATTAATCAGCTGGCTGAAATGGGTATTAAGTTTGATGATGAGATACAAGGGTTATGGTTGCTTGGTTCATTACCGGACTCGTGGGAGATGTGATACCCCTCGATTCTAGAGCCACGGGCGATTAAGTCCGAGCACAGAATACAAAGGATATCAAACAATTAATATTTAAACAAGCATTTGAATACAAAAAGAATAATAAATAAATAAATAAATAATAAGCTGAAGGAAACTAAATAATAAATCCCTATTTTAAAATTCTCAAATAAATAATAATTAAAAATCCAATAATAAAATCCTCCAATCCTCGGATACTAGTAATTAATTAAACTACAATTCGGGAATCCATACTATGGACCCCTAATAATATCCTAACTAAAATAACTGAACCGAAATAAAAATAATAAGTAACTAATGAAAACGAGTCATACGTAGAGTCGGAAGAGTGAATGGTTGTCTCTGCTCGCCACGAACAATCTCTAAGACTGGAACTGACGAACACCTGAAAAATAATGGTGGGTCAGGCCCACAAACAAGTTCTAATCTACTACATCCCAAACAGAGACCCGATACACGTACACATCCTAATTAATTCAACAATAACCAAATAGTCCATATGTAGATATATAACACTAAAGGAACCTCACTACACTATAGGGTTGTCTTAACCTGAATAGTAGGCAACATGTAAAACGTACATATAATGGGCATGAGTACCTAGACCTACCAGGGTACACAATTACGCTATATCTAGCTACACATCCCTGACAATATACGCTCCCTAACCACTGATCCTGAGATTCAAACTCATATCATGACGTATAATTATATATTTAAAATCCATCATATCCAACCATCAAAAATAAACTATCAAATTATTATTTTAATAATATGTCGTCCAACTATTCCGTTGACCTGACACGAATAAGTAGGATTTAACACTATGGTTAATCCGTTCCCTTATTAAAAATAGGTAGGACTTAACTCTTAAGTTAATCCGTCCCTAATATGCCCCCATCCCATAATGGTGCATTAATCCATATCATAATCAAATAAAAGTTTCAAATCCAATGACAATGTAAATAATATTTACATCTAATAATCCAAATAAATATGATGTAATCATATGTACATCACTTACATTTAATTGAGCAAAAATAACAATTCTAAGTATCATGCAATTAATTTACCTCATAAAAAAAAAAAATTTAACATGCATCTCAATTAATTGTATTCTCCCACAAACTGATTAAATTCATTTAAATTCAATTAACTGATTTAAATAATTTAACTCAACCCTATTTAATTAATTTAATCTTTTAAATTAAATTTTATATCAGTTACTATTTACAAACTTATGCAAATTAATCCAAACTGATATTAATCATATCAAGAAAAAAAACAAAACGAAATTTCATTTAATATTAACTACTAATGCAGCCTTTAACTTTTGTTTTTTTCTTCTTCATTCGGCGTGCCCATGTGTTCTCACACATACATTAAACTAATCTAAGTAATTATTAACCATGGGAAGGAAAAAAAAAAAAAAAACAAAGTCTCAATTAATATAACAACTGATGCATGTTTATAAAAGTTCCTCGTTCGGCGTGCATGGAAGGAAAACACACAGAATTTGTACATGCATATAACTGATGCATGCTCATGCTAATTTGGTTCATACTAAGCTAAAAGAATTCCTCGTTATGCGTGCATGAAGTAAACAAACAGAAATTCTAATTACCATTAAATTACAATTTGTTTTTTTTTTTATTTTTTTATTTTTTAAATCAACTGTCAATGGTTTCCTCGTTCGGTGCGTGTGAACCAAATTTAATTCCATCTGAATTATATAAATTACTCAATACTAAACCCATAATATATTACAACATAATTAAAACCCAAATTATAATACAACACCTGAAAATTTAATTTATCAAAATATGAAAATTATCTCAAACCCATTATTAAAACACATGAACTGAATTTTTCAAATAAATCCATATAATTAGATTCAATTAATTTATTTAAAGAAACTAGAATTAATCTAGCATGCATAAGGTACGAATCAAAGGAAAAGAGAAGAATTATAACTTGCCTTTAGGGATTTGATAAAAACCATAACCTCCTTCTTCCTTTTCCTCTTCCTTCTTTCTCTCTCTAAAATATAGTACGTGATATATTTTCTAACCTCTTTCACAACTCTATAGTTATATATTTATAGGCAACTAAAATAACCCTAATCCTTTTTCCATTCCAAGACAAACTAAAATAAAATAAAAATAAAATAAAATAAAATTTAAATACTAAAAAGGTAACTTAAATATATGTTACGTATAATCTATGTGTACTCATTTTTATATATAATATATAAATATATATCAGATTATTATTTAAGGACTTTCCTTATATATATATATATATATATATATATATTTATTAAATATACATATACATGGGTAATTATCCGTACCCATCAAACCCCTTATCCAAGAGTCCAATTGATTGGTCAATTACTACTATACATATCCAATTCCTTAAAAATATAAAAATAAAATAAAAATAAAAATAAAACAATTAAATTCTTAAATAAATACACATCATCACATACAATTCAATTTAAACAAATAATTAAATCAATTAAACAAGTAAACAATTAGCTAAGAAAACAACTAAATAATTAAATACAATTAAAACTATTAAAATAATATCGAGACTATCCTTTTTAAATTAGGGGTATTATATTCTTCCTCCCTAATAAAAGGAATTCCGTCCTCGGAATTCGCCCTTACCTTCTTCTATTATATCTGGAAACTGTGAGTGAATGACATCTTTTTGTTCCCAAGTAGACGCAGCCTCATTATGGTGACTCCATTAGACACGTACTAACGATATGACTTTATTGTGAAGAACATGATCCTTACGGTCTATAATGCGACACGGTGGTTCCACATATGTTGCATCCGGTTGCAACTCAATCTCACCCACATCTATGCGCTGATACCTATCCTCATCGCGCAAAAATTTCCGCAACATGGAAACATGAAACACATTGTGGACGCGATCCAAATGATCCGGAAGTGCCAACCGATAAGTTACAGCTCCAACACGATCGGTAATCATGAATGGACCCACAAACCGTGGTGATAACTTCCCTTTCTTCCCAAAGCGCATTACACCTTTCATAGGAGACACTTTGAGTAGAACCTGGTCCCCAACCTGAAACTCCAATGCACGAGTACGACGATTCGCATAACTCTTCTGCCTACTCTGGGCAATGCGTATGTGATCCCTAATAAGAGCAATCTTCTCAGAAATATCTTTAATGAACTCAGGACCCAAAAATCTGCTTTCGCCAACCTCCATCCAACAAACAGGAGATCTACATGGTCGGCCATATAATGCCTCAAACGGTGCCATACCAATAGTCTTCTGAAAGTTATTGTTATATGCGAACTCCACAAGTGGCAAATACTCCTCCCAATGGCCCTTAAAGTCAAAGACACAAGAACGAAGCATATCCTCCATTATCTGATTAACCCTCTCAGTCTGTCCATCAGTCTGGGGATGATAAGCAGTGCTAAGATACAACTCTATACCCAAAGCCTGCTGAAAACTCTTCCAAGACCCTGATACAAAGCTCGAATCCCTATCCGATATAATAGATAACGGAATGCCATGCAACTTCACAATCTCTATAATGTAAAGTCTCGCCAACTGTTCCGAAGTGTAATCAGTGCGAATAGGCAAGAAATGAGCTGATTTGGTTAACCTAACAACGATGACCCAAATGGAATTGTGATTTTTGAAAGAATTAGGCAATCCCTCCACAAAATCCATAGAAATGCTCTCCCATTTCCACTCCGGTATCGACAGTGGCTGTAGAGCTCCTGGCGGTCTCTAATGATTAATCTTGACCATCTGACAAGTACTTCATCGTGAGACAAATAGAGCAATGTCCCTCTTCATACCTGCCCACCAAAACTGCCGCTTCATATCCTGATACATTTTGTCACCTCCTGGATGAACCGAAAACTCAGAGTGGTGAGTCTCAGTTATCACATCCTTCCTCAACTCATCAGCAGAAGGTACCACTAACCATCCCTTGTACCTCAAACCTCCATCAGCCCCAACATAGTAGAATGGAACCTCTCCGGAAACTATCTCTGCAACTTTATCAATGCACTACTGATCCGTGAGTTGTGCCTTCAAAACTTTGTGAATGATAGAAGGTGTAACTACCATACAAGCTATGAAAGCATCCGACAACTCATCCACCGTCTTCAAAGCATCCCACTCAGTAGTAAATAGAGCAGAAAGACTACCAACAGGTCGACGACTGAGTGCATCTGCCACCACATTCGCTTTCCTTGGATGATATTGGATAGAGAAATAGTAGTCTTTTACAAACTCTGACCATCGGCGCTGTCTCATATTCAGCTCTCACTGAGTGAACAAGTACTGCAGACTCTTGTGATCACTGAATAATCTAAAGGACTCACCTAATAGATAATGCCTCCAAATACGTAAGGCAAAGACCACAGTAACTAACTCCAAATCATGCGTTGGATAATTAAGCTCGTGAGGCTTAAGCTTCCGAGATCCATACGAAATCGGTCGTTCCTCCTGCATTAAAACACATCCAAGACCTTGCAACGAAGCATCTGTGTACACAAAATACTCTATCCCGCTCTGTGGGGTAGACAAAACTGGTGTTGAAGTCAACTTAGTCTTCAGCTCATCAAAAGCTTTCTGATAATGTTCATCCCACACGAACCGTATACCCTTCTTAGTTAAATCAGTGAGTGGTCCCGCTATCTTTGAAAACCCCTAGATGAACCTCCTGTAATATCTTGCCAAACCTAGAAAACTCCGAATCTCGGTAGGTGATGTAGGCTGTCCCCACTCAACCACCACTGAAACCTTGGCTGGATCCACCGCTATTCCCCTTTCTGACACCACGTGACCCAGAAATTTCACTTCCCGTTGCCAAAATTCACATTTCTTAAAACTTGGCATAGAACTGGTGCTCACGAAGCGTCTGTAAGACTATCCGAAGATGTCTAGCATGATCGTCCTCTGACCTCGAGAAAATCAAAATGTCATCTATGAAGACAATAACAAATTGATCCAAGTAAGCCCTGAAGACTCTGTTCATTAAATCCATGAAAACCGCTGGTGCATTAGTCAACCCGAATGGCATCACCCGAAACTCATAAGATCCATATCTAGTGAGAAATGTTGTCCTCGGAACATCCTGCTCCCGAACCTGAAGTTGATGATATCCAGACCGCAGATCAATCTTAGAGAAATAAGTAACTCCCTTCAACTGATCAAATAAGTTATTAATCCTGGGCAAAGGATACTTGTTACAAATAGTAACCTTGTTCAACTCCCTATAATCTATACACAAGCGGTGCGAACTATCTTTCTTCTTCACAAATAAAACCGGTGCTCCCCAGGGTGAAGTACTCCTGCGAATGAAACCTTGGCTGAGTAACTGCTGAATATGATCCCTTAGCTCGCGCATCTCCACTGGTGCCATCCTATACGGTGCCCTAGCAATAGGCGTAGTGCCTGGAGCCAAGTCTATCACAAAGTCAATCTCGCGACTAAGCAGCAACCCTGGAATCTCCTGAAATACATCCGGGTAATCTTGTACAATTGGTATGTTATCCAATAATACAGTAGCCCCCTCCTCCGTTTCCTCTTCCATATGAAACAAATAGGTGCTAGTGACCCTCTTAAAACGCGGCATAGCGACGACGTACATGTCCTGACCAGGTATGGTGAAAACAACTGACCTATCATAACAATCAACTTCGGCATGGTAATGCGATAACCAATCCATCCCAAGTATCACATCATAAGTGTGCATGTCCAGGACCAAAAGATTGGCTAGAAATTTGAGTCTACCAATATCAAGTGTCACAGGCCCATCACTCTCATGAAGAATGGCTGTATTACCTAACGGTGTAGAAATACCCTGAGGTTTAGTGCATACCCTGTCGTTATCCCAGATAAAACAACAAAAGTCCTAGCTACAAATGAGTGTGTAGCACCCGTATTAAATAAAACACGTCCATGCAAACCATGAATAGGAAACTTACCCTCAACAGCCTGAGGTGCCCGAGCATCCTATGGCATGAGGTTGTACACCCTGCTATAGTGCAACTATTGCGGTGCCTGTCCCTGAGGCTGCGGCGGAGCTGGTAAAGCCGGATATGTCTGTCCCTGAATCTGTGGAGCCTGTGGAGCTGGTAAAGGCACTGGTGCCCTCTGCCCTTGTTGCACATGTTGTCCCTGTCTCTGTCACTGTCTTACTGTAGGACACTGCCTGGAAGTGTGACCATACTCTCCACAAGTATAACAACTACCCTGGAAAGTACCAAATGGCTTCCTCTGTCGGTTAGTTTGTGGCTGACCCTGTCCTGCCTGTGGTCCCTTATTCTGCTGTCGCTGAACAGGTGCCACATCCCTGGGAGCATCTGATCCACCCTTGTGCTTCTTCCAAGGCTGTTGTCCCTGGAACTTGCCCTTGTCATTCTGTCGGTGTCCGTTTCTATTCCCTTTCTCAGCTGACTGATTAGCAGAGTCTCTCTCACCCCGCTTGTCACCCTTGGCCTGTCTGAAATCCACGGTCAACTGATACTGCTGTAGAGCGGCGTCTACCACTTGACCATAGGTAGTATAGGCTGGACTACCTGTAATAGCTCTCTTGATAGAACACATCAGTCCCTTAACGAAATTGTTGCCCTTCTTCTCCTCTGTATCCACCTCATCCGGTGCAAAAAGAGACAAGCGTGTGAACTGCTGCTTATACTCCGCTATTGTCATGTTCCCCTGTTGCAGATTAAGAAACTCAGTCTTCATGGCTGCCCTGATTGCATAAGGGAAATACTTTTCATCAAAGCGTGCACTGAACTGATCGTAAATCAATGCCATCCTCTCCTCTACGGTGGTAACTGACTCCCACCACTGTAGTGTATCCCCAACTAGCTTGAAGGTAGTAAGCATCTGCTTCTGAACCTCCGTGCAATGAACCAAAAGAAGATGTCGCTCGATATCCTGTTTCCACTGATGAGCTGCTCTCACATCGGTGGAGCCTGTGAACTAAGGTGGACTCCTCTTTGTGAAAGAACTCCGGGCATTCTCCCAAGTATCAGTCTGAATAATCGGTGCTGGTAATGGTACCGGCTGTACTTGAGGCTAATTCCGAAGTGTAGCTGTTACCCCTGCTTCTATAGCCCGAGCAATAAGGTCATTGAGGTGAGGAAGAAACTCTGGATCTCCTCCCTGATCCCAAGTCTGCTGAACTTCCTCATGCTCCTCATAGAACTGACCCTCATCCTCCTGACGCTTCCTACGGGCTGCCTCCCTGCGTTGCTTGTTTCCCTGAATGTCCCGTCTTCTTCTAACGTTAACCATTTTGTTAACATAGAAAGACAGACATTAGTACGATATAACCGAACCGTAAAGAATACAACGAATCCTAATCTTAGGCTCCAAATAAAAGAATACGCTATGCAAAACTCTTAAAACGATAGATCCCTAGAGACACTTGAACCTGGAGTGCTCTGATACCAACTGTGATACCCCTCGATTCTAAAGCCAAGGGTGATCAAGTCCGAGGACAGAATATAAGGGATATCAAACAATTAATATTTAAACAAGCATTTGAATATAAAAAGAATAATAAAGAAATAAATAAATAATAAGCTGAAGGAAACTAAATAATAAATCCCTATTTTAAAATCCTCAAATAAATAATAATTAAAAATCCAATAATAAAATCCTCCAATCCTCGGATACTAGTAATTAATTAAACTACAACTCGGGAATCCATACTGTGGACCCCTAATAATATCCTAACTGAAATAACTAAACCGAAATAAAAATAATAAGCAACTAATGAAGACGAGTCCTACGTAGAGTTGGAAGAGTGAATGGCTGTCTCTACTCGGCACGAACAATCTCTAAGACTGGAACTGACGAACACCTGAAAAATAATGGTGGGTCAGGCCCACAAACAAGTTCTAATCTACTACATCCCAAACAGAGACCCGATACACGTACACATCCTAATTAATTCAGCAATAACCAAATAGTCCATATGTAGATATATACACACTAAAGGAACCTCACTACATTATAGAGTTGTCTTAACCTGAATAGTAAGCAACATGTAAAACGCACATATAATGGGCATGAGTACCTAGACCTACCAGGGTACACAACTACGCTATATCTAGCTACACATCCCTGACAATATACGCACCCTAACCACTGATCCTGAGACTCAAACTCATATCATGACGTATAATTATATATTTAAAATCCGTCCTATCCAACCATAAAAAATAAACTATCCAATTATTATTTTAATAATATTTCATCCAACTATTCTGTTGACCTGACACGAATAAGTAGGACTTAACACTATGGTTAATCCGTTCCCTTATTAAAAATAGGTAGGACTTAACTCTTAAGTTAATCCGTTCCTAATATGCCCCCATCCCATAATGGTGCATTAATCCATATCATAATCAAATAAAAGTTTCAAATCCAATGACAATGTAAATAATATTTACATATAATAATCCCAATAAATATGATGTAATCATATGTACATCACTTACATTTAATTGAGTAAAAATAACAATTCTAAGTATCATGCAATTAATTTACCTCATAAAAAAAAAAATTAACATGCATCTCAATTAATTGTACTCTCCCACAAACTGATTAAATTCATTTAAATTCAATTAACTGATTTAAATAATTTAACTCAACCCTATTTAATTAATTTAATCTTTTAAATTAAATTTTATATCAGTTACTATTTACAAACTTAAGCAAATTAATCCAAACTGATATTAATCATATCAAGAAAAAAACAAAACGAAATTTCATTTAATATTAACTATTGATGTAGCCTTTAACTTTTGTTTTTTTCTTCTTCATTCGGTGTGCCCATATGTTCTCACACATACATTAAACTAATCTAAGTATTATTAACCATGTGAAGGAAAAAAAAAAAACAAAGTCTCAATTAATATAACAGCTGATGCATGTTTATAAAAGTTCCTCGTTCGGCGTGCATGGAAGGAAAACACACAGAATTCGTACATGCATATAATTGATGTATGCTCATGCTAATTTGGTTCATACTAAGCTAAAAGAATTCCTCGTTACGCGTGCATGAAGTAAACAAACAGAAATTCTAATTACCATTAAATTATAATATGTTTGTTTGTTTTTTTTTTTTTAAATCAACTGTCAATGGTTTCTTTGTTCGGCGTGTGTGAACCAAATTTAATTCCATCTAAATTATATAAATTACTCAATACTGAACCCATAATATATTACAATATAATTAAAACCCAAACTATAATACAACACATGAAAATTTAATTTATCAAAATATGAAAATTATCTCAAACCCATTATTAAAACACATGAACTGAATTTTTCAAATAAATCCATATAATTAGATTCAATTAATTTATTTAAAGAACCTAGAATTAATCTAGCATGCATAGGGTACGAATTAAAGGAGAAGAGAAGAATTAAAACTTGCCTTTAGGGAAAACCCTAGCCTCCTTCTTCCTTTTCCTCTTCCTTCCTCTTCCTTCTTTCTCTCTCTAAAATATAGTACGTGATATATTTTCTAACCTCTTTCACAACTCTATAGTTATATATTTATAGACAACTAAAATAACCCTAATCCTTTTTTCAATCCAAAACAAACTAAAATAAAATAAGATAAAATTTAAATACTAACAAGGTAACTTAAATATATGTTACGTATAATCTATGTGTACTCCTTTATATATATAATATATAAATATATATTAAATATACATATACATGGGTAATTATCCGTACCCATTAAACCCCTTATCCAAGTAGTCCATGGAGTCCAATTGATTGGTCAATTATTACTATCCATATCCAATTCCTTAAAAATATAAAAATAAAATAAATAAAATAAAAATAAAAATAATAAAATTAAATTCCTAAATAAATACACATCATCACATACAATTCAATTTAAACAAATAATTAAATCAATTAAACAAGTAAACAATTAGCCAAAAAAATAACTAAATAATTAAATGCAATTAAAACTATTAAAATAATACCGAGACTATCCTTTTTAAATTTGGAGCATTACAGGAGACGCTCAGAACTTCATTGTCTAACTCCGCTCCAGAAGGTGTAATCACAATGGATATGGCCAAGAGTTGTTTGCTAAATGAACAGATGAGAAGAAAAACACAGGGATCCTTTTCACTGTCAGAGATCTTGGTTACAGAAAAGAGGGGGAGAAGTAAGAGCAGAGGTCCGAAGAATAGAGATAACAACAGAAGTAAGTCCAACAAGTTTGCAAATGTTGAGTGTTATCATTGTGGGAAAAAGGGACATATTAAGAAATATTGCAGGCAATTGAAGAAAGAAAACAAGAATGAGAAAGGAAAGAGAACAAAGATTGGAAATGACAAAGATGGTGATGACAGAGTTGCTCCACCACTCTTGTAGACGTCCTCATTGTTTATAATGATGAGACGATAAATGTTCCATACCATGAGACCAGTTGGGTGATTGACAGTGGTGCTTCTATTCATACTACATCTCGGAAGGATTTTTTTACATCTTATAAATCTGGTGATTTTGGAACAGTAAAGATGGGCAATGATGGTTTGGTTAAAGCCATTGGAATTGGGGATGTGTATCTGAAGACGAATAATGGCACGAGGTTAGTTCTCAGAGATGTGAAGCATATTCCTGACATTTGTTTGAATTTAATTTCTGTAGGTAAACTTGATGATGAAGGGTATTACAACACTTTCAGTGATAGCCAGTGGAATCTCACTAGGGGTACTATGGTTGTGGCTCGAGGCATGAAGCACTTTGCACTGTACGTTCTGCAAACCAAGATCTCCAACGACATTGTTAATACGATAGAGGATAATGATACAACAGAGTTGTGGCATAAGAGACTGGCTCACATGAGTGAGAAATGATTAGCTCTATTTAGGAAGAAAAGTCTACTATGTGGACTGAAAAGTACACTTCTGAAAAGGTGTACTCATTGTTTGTCAGGGAAGCAGAGCAGAGTCTCCTTCAAGAATTCCCCTCATTCGAGAAAGTCAAAGATACTGGATTTGGTACATTCAGATGTGTGTGTCCCTATGAAGACGAGAACACTTGGTGGCTCCAGATACTTTGTGACCTTCATAAATGATCATTCAAGGAAGTTATGGATATATACCTTGAATTCAAAAGACCAAGTGTTAGCAATGTTCAAGCAATTTCAAGCCCTAGTTGAGAGACAGACTTGGAAGAAACTGTGATGCATTCGTACTGATAACGATGGAGAGTATTCTGGTCCTTTTGATGGGTATTGTAGACAGCAGGGTATCCAGCATCAAAAGACAACACCTAAAACTCCTCAGTTGAATGGCATAGCAGAAAGGATAAACAGGACACTGGTTGAGAGAGTGAGATGTTTGCTTTCATAAGCCCAGTTGCCAAAATCCTTTTGGGGGGAAGCATTGAGCACAGTTGTTCATGTGTTAAATCTTACACCCTGTGTTCCTCTACAGTTTGATGTGCCAGATCGAGTTTGGATAGGTAAGGATGTCTCCTATAATTATCTGCGTATTTTTGGGTGCAAAGCATTTGTGCATATTTCAAAAGATGAAAGGTCCAAACTTGATGTGAAAACGCGACAGTGTATATTCCTTGGCTATGGCCAAGATGAGTTTGGGTACAAGCTTTATGATCTAGTTGAGAAGAAAATTGTGAGAAGTAGAGATGTTGTATTTGTAGAAGATCAGACGATTCAGGATATTAAGAAAGCAGGGAAATTTATGTCTCAGCAAGGTAATATCTTGACTGACGTAGATCCAGCTCCTCTGAAGAATCTGCCATCTCAGGTTGAGAATGATGTTCAGGATGACCACCAGTGTACAGATGATATGGATGTTCCCCTACAGGTTCAGGGAGATGTTGAGACTGATGAGCAGTTAACAGCGCCAGAGATTCCACCAGAGATTCCATCCAGGAAGTTGCCTAGAGACCGACGTCTTTCCACTTAGTATTCAGCAGAGCAGTATGTGTTATTGACTGACGGGGGAAAGCTCCAGTGTTTTACAGAAGCTATAGAAGATGAACACAAGACAGAGTAGGTTGAGGCCATACAAGATGAGATGCAGTCATTGCATGATAACCATACCTTTGAGTTAATAAAGCTACCTAAAGGAAAAAGATCTTTGGAAAACAAGTGGATTTATAAGAAAAAGCCAAATGGGTTCTCTTCACGGCCACGGTACAAAGTTAGATTGGTTGTCAAAGGGTTCGGTTAGAGAAAAGGTGTTGACTTTGATGAGATCTTCTCTCCAGTCGTAAAGATGTCATCGATCCGTATAGCACTCGGCCTAACAGCTAGTCTTGACTTGGAAGTTGAGCAGATGGATGTGAAAACTGCCTTTCTTCACTGTGATTTGGAAGAAGAGATTTATATGAAGCAGTCAGAGGGTTTCAAAGTGAAAGGGAAAGAGGATTATGTGTGCAAGCTGAAGAAAAGCCTATATAGTTTGAAACAAGCACTGAGACAGTGGTATAAGAAGTTTGAGTCTGTTATGGGGGAGCAAGGCTACAAGAAGACAACTTCTGATCACTGTGTATTTGTTAAAAAATTCTTTGATGATGATTTTATTATTCTACTGCTTTATGTGGATGATATGTTGATTGTTAGAAAGAATGCTTCAAGGATTGACCAGTTGAAAAAGCAATTGAGTAAGTCATTTGCTATGAAGGATTTGGGGCTAGCAAAGAAAATTCTTGGCATAAGAATCAGTCGTGATAGGAATGCCAAGAAGTTATATTTGTCATAGGAGGAGTACATTGAAAAAGTACTTCAGAGGTTTAATATGGATAACACTAAAGTGGTTAGCTTTCCTCTTGCTACCCACTTCAGACTGAGTACAAAGCAATGTCCTTCTACAGATAAGGAAAAGGAAAATATGGAAAGAGTTCCTTATGCCTCAACAGTAGGAAGTTTGATGTATGCAATGATTTGCACAAGACTAGATATAGCCCATGCAGTTGGAGTAGTTAGTCGATTCTTGTCAAATCCGGGAAAAGAGCATTTGAATGTAGTGAAGTGGATTATGAGATATCTTCGAGGCACTTCCCGTTTGAGACTTGGTTTGGGAAACAGATAACCGTTGTTAGTTGGCTACATAGATGCAGATATGGCAGGGGATGTGGATACTCGTAAGTCTACTTTGGGTTATTTGATCACTTTTGCAGGTGGGGCTGTAGGTTGGCAATCGAGACTTCAGAAATGTATTGCTCTTTCTACGACAGAGGCAGAGTTTATTGCAGCAACGGAAGCGACTAAAGAGTTGTTATGGGCAAAGAAGCTCTTGAGAGAACTTGGTTTGAAGTAGCAGAGGTATGTGTTGTTTTGTGATAGTCAGAGTGCTATTCATCTTGCTAAGAATTCCAATTTCCATGCAAGATCTAAGCACATTGATGTACGATACCATTGGATCATAAATGTGTTGAACAATAAGTTACTTGAACTTAAGAAGATTCACACTGATGATAATGGTTCTAATATGTTGACAAAGACCCTACCAAGAGAGAAGCTTGAAGTTTGTTGTTTGATTGCTGGGATGGCGATTGCCTCCACATAGTGGGAAAAGGGGGAGATTTGTTGGGTTTATTTCTTTCTATATAGAGGAAAGCCTAAGTGGGTTTTATTAAAGCCCAAAGCCCAGCTCTTTAAGGTGAATAACCCTAAGGAAATCAGAATAAAAAGAGAGGGAGATCAGTCGTAGATTGTTGAAGAAAAGAGAAGAAAAACGCAGCTTTTTCTCATACTACCCAGATTTCATCAAAACTCCAATCCCGCTTCGTTTGTGGTCCGATCGAGCTGAAATTTGGAGGAGAGGTTCACAACTCAATGAGTTAAAATCTGAATGATAGAGATTGAATTTTGAGCCCGGGAACAGTGATTTGTGACCGTGAACAGTAACCGGGTTTATGGTATTTTCTCTCCAATTCTCTTTGTATTTGTCAAGATTGTTGATATCTTGATGAGATGTATTGTAGCCTCTAATTGTGATTAGAGAAGACTTTGTGTACCCATTATTTGGTTGATAGTGGAGATTTCTGGACTAGGTCCCATGGTTTTTCTTCCTTACACTAGGGAAGTTTTCCATGTAAAAAAATTGCTTGTGTTCTTGTGGCTTAGTGTGATTGAATTTTTTTCTCTATTCTTTTCAGCACATATAAAAGTTGAGATACACTATATTTGCTTGCATATAGGGAGAAGAGTTATTCTGCTGTGTTTGTTTATTATTATTTCTCCTAACAAAATACTCGACACCCTATACTGTACAGTAGGTTCACACACACACACACACACACACAAAGACTTGCTCTTCAGAGAGAGAGAAAAAAAGAAAAAGAAAAAAAGACCTCTTGCTAGGTCTCCCACTTGCATGAGCTTTTAACTAAACAACAAATTCACACCAATAATTTCCATTAAAATTAAACAAATTTCAGATTATAAAACTATTAATAATGGGCATTATATAGTACTACATTAAACCTGAGGATCTGCATTAGTACCATTATTAAAAAAGCCATGAGCTGCCTACCCAAAATTTCACTGCTGCCTTTGTTGCTTGTGGTGATTCCGATAGCAGCCACTGTAGCAACACCAACAGCTCTTGCCAGGCCTCATTGCCCACACAGCTGTGGCAATCTCCCCATTCCGTACCCTTTTGGCACAAGGGAGGGCTGTTACTTAAATTCCAATTTCCACATAACATGCAACGAGTTGTCAAAACTTATGTTTCTTGGAAATTCCATTTTAGGTGTCCTTGACATATCAATCCAACGTCATGAGCTTCGAATCTCGAGTTGGGTAGCTGCCGATTGTTATGACGATTTGGGTAGATCGATTCGTAGAAATAATCCATTTGTATGGGTCTCCACATTCTCCATCTCACACACCAAAAACAAGTTCATGGTCATAGGTTGCGACTCTTACGCATACGTGAGAGGTTCTCTGGGAGTAAAATATTCCACCGGTTGCATGTCACTGTGTGATACTATTGATGATGTGGCCAATAATTCATGCTCTGGCATCGGTTGTTGCCAAACATCAATTCCGGAAGGAGTAAGGGATTTTAATTTGAGTGCAAGAAGTTTCAAAAACCATAGAAATATTATGGACTTCAATCCCTGCAGCTTCGCTTTTGTTGTTGAAGATGGCTTCTATAATTTCTCCACCGTCGATCTTTTCAATTTAAGCAACGTTGTGACGATGCCGGTGGTGCTTGATTGGGCTATTGCCAATGAAACTTGTGCAAAAGCCGAGACTCTGGAAAGCTACGCATGTGGGAACAATAGCATCTGCTATGAGCCACATAATAATCTGGGGTATCGCTGCAATTGTTCTCAAGGTTACCAAGGGAACCCTTACCTTCCAAATGGTTGCCAGGGTACGTACGTAATTCATTCATACACACGTTCATATTATTATGGAAAATAATTTTTACACATTAGTTGCTGTGAATTGATAGACTTATTGTTTCTAATTGGTCATTTATGTAACAAATAAGAAAGTGAAATCCTCTACTTGTATTAATCATAAATAACCAATCAAAAATTATTGGATTTGACAATTCATTGCCACTGCTCAGTTATTATTGTTCTCTTAAATTATTTATTACGGAGTATTATTTTGAATCAATTTGTTTGGATGGTTCACAGATATTGACGAGTGCTCGAGTCCTGAACTGAATCCGTGCACTAATGGTTGTAAGAACAACGATGGGGGTTTTACATGTACTTGCCCAAGAGGGTATCACGGGGATGGCAGAAAACAAGGCCAGGGTTGTATTTCAAAAAAATTATGGCTAAAGCTCGCTATTGGTAAGATATATAGACTGAATTTTATATACTTAAATAAAAGCTTCTCCGATAACTGCATGTGTTGAATGCTTGTGAAGTCTTGAAAAATAGATCAATATTACATGATCAGTAGCCAAATTGCAATACAGTACGTACTGGTTATTAATTGCTCGAATGCAAAGCATGCATGCTTTCCTTAATCAGCTGTGGTTTGAAATGATTTGCATGTTTAATTGATTGTAGGTTTTGGCGTAACAATTGTGGTATTTGTTGTGGGAGGTTCTTTGACATTTTGGGGAATCAAGAGAAGAAGGAAATTCATCCAACATAAAAATGAACTTTTTGAGCAAAATGGTGGTCCAGAGATACGACGGCTCTTGGAGCCAGGCGGTTCAGCCCAGAAAACCAAAATCTTTACCATAGAACAGCTCAAGAACGCAACCAATGACTTCCATGAAAGTTCAATCATTGGTCGAGGAGGGTGTGGCACAGTATATAAAGCAGTTCTACCCCAAAACAAATTAGCTGCTATTAAGAAGTCGTCGACAGAAGTCGATAAAACCCAAATTACGAAATTTGTTAATGAGGTAGTTGTGCTCTCTCAAATCAACCACAGGAATGTGGTTAAATTGTTGGGCTGTTGTTTAGAGACTGAAGTCCCCTTGCTTGTTTATGAATTTATCACAAATAAGACTCTGTACCACCATCTCCATGAAGAACCTCATGGGTCCTCCATTTCATGGGAAATTCGTCTGAAGATAGCAAAAGAAACCGCTGGTGCGCTTTCTTATTTGCACTCAGATGCTTCCACAACTATCATTCATAGAGATGTTAAGTCTACTAACATACTCTTAGATGATAACTTCAATGCAAAAGTCTCTGACTTTGGATCTTCAAGATTAGTTCCATCGGATAAAACACAATTGAAGACAATGATTCAAGGAACACTTGGATATTTAGATCCTGAATATTTTCATATAGGCCATTTGTCAAAAAAAAGTGATGTCTATAGCTTTGGAGTTGTACTTGTGGAGTTACTTACAGGCAAAATGCCACTTTCTTTTGACACGCCAGAGAGGGACATAACTTTAGCCACATTTTTTATTTCTTCAATGAAAAAAAATGATTTATCCTTTATTTCAGAGGATCCTATTGTGGATGGGGGTAATCCAGATCAGGTACGTAAAGTTGCTAATCTTGCGTATAATTGCTTAAGATTGAAGGGGGAAGAACGACCTACGATGACCGAAGTGGCAAGGGAGCTTGAAAGAGTAATGCCAGGGGACAAACACCTTTGGACCAGTGTTGAAGTAAATCGAGAGGAGACCGAGTAACTGCTAGGCGAATCATTGGATTTCGGCAGCACTAGCACCGCAGCTGGGTATGATGGTTTGAAGAACCTTTAATACCATTGGAGAATGATGATGGCCGTTGAGTGTTATGCATAATTTCAACTTGTATCGCATGATATATTAATCTAGTAATAATGTGTGTTGAGAGTAATGTAAAAATACGTATGTGGGTTATGGGAAGATACGTGTTTAGCACGTGGGTCTGCATAAGTGGAAAGTTCAGAGTTGTTTGGGTTAATAGCGGATTGTGTTACTGTTATGTTAATTATTGGGTTTTTTGTGTTACTATGACATGGGGTGGTTTACGTTATTGTCAAAGTGACGTGTGTAATTGTGGTTAAGATGTTATAGAATAATTAGGTGATGTAATGAATTTTGATTTCAGAGTATTATAATTCTTGTTTATGTCGTTGTTGTGTCTTCCAAACTAACACTTGAAATAGACCTTTTCTTTTTAACCAGTAAAGGGTAATTTACAAAGACCACCTTTATAATTTGCCTTAATTACAGGGATCATTTTTACTGTTTTGAAAATTATGCAGTCCTTTTCTAATTTTGAAATTATCTTATACGAACTTCCTTTCTGTTAAAGTCAACGACAAAATTTGATGATGCTACTATTTTTATTAAAATTCCTAAAACACACTTGTCTATATAATTATATATTTTATTTAAAATATATATATATATATATATATATATATATATATATTAAGCCTTCATCTAGTTTAGTCAGTGGTGATGGCGGCGAGGATCTGTGACGGCGATGGGATGTGGTGGTGGGTATCTGTGACAGCGACGGGTTGTGGTGGTTGGTTTGAAACGATGAGGCTGTGAGATGGTGACGGTGAGGCTATGAGATAGCGACGGTGAGGATCTATGATGGCAAGGTTGTGACTGGATGATCCGGCCGGTGTTAATAGTGATTGATTCGGCAGTGTGATTTTGGGATATTTTGTTTTTCACTAAATAGTCATGATAGTATTCAACGTACTGTAAGAGGATCTATGATCTGTGATTTTGGGACCTTTTGTTTCACATGCAAATTTATTCCATGGTCATCATCAAGATGTAGACAACTATAACACCTTGATTCCAAGAGAAGTTCATTGGAATTAAGTCCTTGTAATATAATAAAGACTCAAACATGAATTAAGTCCAGTGATATATTACTAATAGATCAAACAGAAGAAATTTACAAAAGAATATAATGGAAAATCCTTTAATAAATTAATAGTAACGATCAGATGGTAATCTTATTTGAAAGTTTTGAAAAGATCCACATCTACATGTGATAGCCCTCGATTCTAGAGTCACGGGTGATCAAGTCTGAACACAGATTTGAGGGACACCAAACAATTGATATGTAAACAAGCAGAAATAAAAACTGAATCAAGAATAAAATAATAATACGCTGAAAGAAATCTAAAATAAGAATCCTCAAACTTGAAATAATAAATTAACATAATTTAAAACCGTACAACTCGGGAATCCACCTAGCGGACCTCTAATCCCAAATCCTTGAATAAATTTACAGAATTAAAATCCAAAATTAAAATAGAAAGGAAATCCTATGTAACCGGAAGATTGAGTGTCTGTATCTGCATCAACACGATCAAACTCTAAGCCTGGTACTGTCGAACACCTGAAAAATAAGAGAGTGGGTCAGGCCCACATGCAAGTCCTGATCTACTACGATCTAAACAGGAATCCGATACGCAGATACATCTTAAATAGACTCAACAATATCTAAAGTAGTCCATATATGTATATATTACATACTATAGGATGCTCATTAGTCCAATAGGTACGTCTCAGCCTGAGTAGAGATACCATGCAAATCGTACGTAATGTGGTCATGTGTATCTAGACATACCAGGGAACAAAACCACTGTCCAGTTATCCATCCTAGGCGATATACGCACCCTAATCATGTTCCTTAGATTCAAGCTCATACCATGGCACCATAATATAAATATATAAAGTCCGTTCAAGGTGTATCATTCAAAAAGTTTATTAACCTGACACAAAGTTATAAGTAGGACTTAACTTTTGTAGTTAATCCATCTTATTTTAATATAGGTAGGACTTAGTGTTTGAACTAATTCATCCCCAATATAGGCAGGTCTCAGTGTTTTGAACTGAGCCGTCCCTAATATGCCACCGTTCCATACCGGTGCATAGACATGCACATAAGTAGGACTTAACATTTTATAGTTAATCCAACTCATTCCAAAATAGGTAGGATTTAGTGTTTTACTAATCCATCCCTAGTATGCCACCGTCCCATACCGGTGCACACAATCCTCCAAACAACATAATTGTAAAGACAATAATTGTTATCTATCAACTATTATCCAGAATATGCATAAATACAGTTTAATACATATAACATGACATTAGGCATTCATTATAGAACCTAAATATCACATTCCAACTATTTAAATTGCTAATATGAGTCATAGCATTTAAATCCTCCATTTACCATAGTTGACCAAAAACAGTATAAATAGTTATCAACTATATTCCAAAATAAGCACAGATATAATTTCACATGTGTAAAACTAAATCATGCATCCACTAACAGAGTTAGAAGCCAAATCCCAGTCCTTTAAATTTGTAAAATAAGATTACACAATCTACCTTTCCAAACAGTGCCATATTGATGCAATGCATAACAGATTTAAACACCAGTTAATTCCATTTAAGCATACACATATTTAAATTACTATATGCTTACAACACAGCTGAAAATATGATTCTCAATTTAAGATTTTTCAGAGACATCAAAACTTCAAAAACAATAAGTAACAGAAGCATTCACATCCTCCAACTCATCCCTAAACTGTTGCAGTTGATTTACAAGATGACTATTAATTTAGTCCAACACAAGCATCGTTAAATTCCTATTTAAACATGATTACTCAAAATTAAATCACATATAAATAATCCTCGAAGTTCTAGAGTTTAAACTGATCAATATTCAAGGTACAACCTGTAGATTTCTTTCCTAACTGTACATTGCCTCCTTCTTAATCCCTTTATGAATTCTTGTTTAAACATGCTCTTACAGGTTTAAAACAATAACATGCATCATTTAAAACCATTTAAACCAAGTCTTAAAACTCTGCACAGCCCAAAAATAATCAGAAAACCAAATTAAATGCAATCTGGGTGAGAGCAGGCTCTCTCAAAATTGAGAGCCTGCTCTCTTTTAATGTGAGAGCCGGCTCCCTAAACTAGGAAGCCTGCTCTTGATAGCATAGAGCTGGCTCCATGCTCCTTGGAGCCGGCTCCTTGGTGAGGGAGCCTTCTCCCTCTCTCTCCGAGGCTCTTTACAATTTTCCTACTCCATCCTCCTCACATCTGGTGATTCCCAAGTCTATATAGTTTGTTAGATACCTAATATAAGGCTTAATTTATGTTCCAGATTGATTGTAAGACAAGAATATACAAGCAAAAACCTAATTTGCAACACAAGTTGTAACGACCCGCTCCACCATATGGTATGATATTGTCCGCTTTGGGCTTGAGCCCGCACGGTTTTGCTATTGGGCTTCACCCCAAAAGGCCTCATACCAATTGGAGGTGACACACTTACATATAAGCACTTCACCTTTCCTCTACCCAGGCGATGTGGGACTGTGCACCCGTAACTCGCCAGTGTGGTAGCCTGATAGTGTCTTTCGCACCCGCCCACAGCACACCCGCCCACAGGGTCATCATAATCCACCCCCCTTGGAGGCCTGACGTCCCCGTCGGCACACTTCCGGCTGGGTCAGGCTCTGATACCATTTGTAACGACCCGCTCCACCACATAGTATGATATTATCCGCTTTGGGCTTGAGCCCGCACGGTTTTGCTATTGGGCTTCACCCCAAAAGGCCTCATACCAATTGGAGGTGACACACTTACATATAAGCACTTCACCTTTCCTCTACCTAGGCGATGTGGGACTGTGCACCCGTAACTCGCAAGTGTGGTAGCCTGACAGTGTCTCTCGCACCCGCCCACGGCACACCCGCCCACAGGGTCATCACACAAGTTGTTGAGCATCGGCAGTAAGTTTAAAACTGAACTTTTAACCAACTGAAGAACAGATTCATTCACTGATTTTAAACACAGATTAAACATGCATAAACATTGTATTCAAAACTTAATTAAATCCCTAGAGCCCATCTAAGCATGCACAAAACACAGACTCGAACGATAGAATAGACCAGAAACTTGCCTTTGAATTTCAGATTTGAAATTCTAATTCACCGTCTCTGTATGATATATCTGTGTCCTAAACTGCAAGTCTGCTCCTCCAGTGCCTTGGTTCAACCCAGAAACACCTCTCCTTCCTCCTTCTTGGTCCAACCTTGGTCTAGACCAAAACCTAGACCTCCTCTCTTTATCTTCCTCTGTGTCTCTCAATACCTCACTGTATCTCTGTTCTACAGAAAACCTATGTTTTGTTTTGTGATGTTTTAAACCCTAATCCACCGTAATATACATATATATAGGTTTAGATATTAAACCTTAATCGATATTTAACTCGGCCCATAGATAAACCTAGGTGATAATTAATGACGGCTACTTATGAAAAGCTATATAACAGTCACGTTGAAAACTAAATCCATGTAACTAAAGCCAGTCATTTAAAACAATTAAAGTATTAAATCCCACAAAATTAATTCAATTAAAATAATTAAATTAAAACAATTAAGATAACTAATTAAAACAGAAAAATTAATTAACTAACTTAAACAATGAATGCAATTAAAATCAATTACACAAATATTAATTAAATCAATTAAACAAACACAATTAATCACTTAAAAACAAAACAACTAAGTCACATAACTAAATCAATTAATCAATGAAAAACAAAATTAAATTTCCAATTCTATCATTTTGAAAACTAGGGGTATTACACTATATATGTACTTTTAGTTTTGAATTTCAATTCCGGTCATCAATCCTGCAACACCAAATTTATCTCTGCCCTCTGTTCGGAAACGTAATTCCCATGCTCATAGTCAGTTAGAGCAAAAAAATCCACTCATGTCTTTCTCCACCTCACACTCATACATAAATCATAAGAGTTGCCCTGAATTGAATTTCATGGATGAGAATTTGGTGCCAAATCAAGGTCTCTGTAACTATTTTTAGCCACCTGTACTATTCGTCGGACTGGATCAAAAGCTCACCAGAGTTGGGGTAATATTCCATTGGAAACAATGGTTAGGGTACATAAGTAAATTCATCTCATTTTTATTTACACTATTATGTATATAATATATATATATATATATATATATATATTGTTTATATGGGTATTTTAGTCATTTATCATGGAAAATTGAGGGCATTTCAGTAAATTTGATGTGTTCGTTAGTGCATTGACGGTTAGTTACCCATAAGGGAGGTCTGTGTATGATATTTTCAAAATTATGGGAGGTCTGCGTAATTTTTCGAAACAGTAATGGTAGTCTATGCAATTGGGGCAAACCATAGGGGAGGTCTGTGTAAATTACCCACTAGTAAATTGATTGGAGTTTGGAAATTTGCATTGAAGAATCAAGGGTAAAGTGCATAAAATCCCCGTAAACTATAAGGCCTTTGCACAAAACCTCCCTGAATTAACAGGTGCCCCCTAAACTATCAAAAAGTTGCATTTGAGGACAAATATAAGTTTTTTGGTACCGAAAAAAAAGAAGATTACGAAATTATCCTTCCATGAAACAACACCATTTTGATGCTTTATACACTTGTGCTGCTAATGTGTCAGCAAAATCTCAATAACCAATAAGAATTAGACAACATATCACCTACCCCATCACTATAACGCGAAACACCTGTTCCCACCTTATTTTAGCACCGCCAAACACGATGTCTGTTCGATGTCCTCCTCCAGGAACAGTTGTGTAATATCGGTGGCGAAGCAGCGACGAGGATGACGACCACCACACTGCCATTAACACCTTAACAACTCCGATTCATCTTGCTCAATTACAAATTCACTCATCAAATCATCACCAAATGAGCTCGAACAAATGGACCAAAAAAACCCTGAGAAATTATTGTTCGAATTATTGTGGGCGTGGAGAACTTACGGAAATTGCCCAAGTCTTGGAATAAATGAAGAAAATTGACTCATGAAGCACTGAATCCACTATTTTTTCTTGCTTAAACTGAAGAAAGCCAATTCCACTGACTCCATGCGAGTCAGAATCTCTATTATTAATAGATTTCTCTTTTTAAAGAAGGTTTTCATTCCTTAGAGGCATGACTAATCTCAGGAGCAGGACCTTGAGAATGGCATTCTCCATAAAAAATAAAAAAAACATGTCCTTAAGGATGGTACTGACCAACCGTTACTTCATCGACCCCTACCCCAGGAAATATTCCCCCACTAGTACGTGATTAATGGATTAATGGATCCCACGTTTGTCCATGGCCACCACCAACCATCTCTCTCATAAAGATTGTTCTCTACCTAACCACATCTTCCATTCACGGCCGACCCCCTCCGATCTACCTCCCTCTCTCTCTCTGTCTCTATTTTTTTTTTCTCCTCTCCCTAATCAGCCTCCAACTCCGGTAACGATAGAAATTGGATAAGACGATCAGTGAACAAAGAATAGGTGAAAAATCTTTTCAGAAAGAGCCACAAAATCACTCAACGCGGGGTAGATACACCGTCTCGCTCTTACCTTCTACACCCACACTTCCCATCAGATGGCTTCGTTTTACTATAATCCCATTGGCTTCTCAATTTGTTGAAACCCAAATTTCCTCAAAACACCAGTTTGAAACCCAAACTTCCTCGTTGAACCCTAACCCCCAAATTGAAACCCCATCACCATTTACAGTGATACCAAACCCTAAATAAAGGTGAAGACATTCTCCACAACCCATTCTTATTCTCATCTCACCATCGCCGGTCGCCATTCGCTCTTTCGATCCATGCTTTGTTGACAATTCTTAACCATGTCCGGCCTACAAATTGAGGGCCGATTCGATGGTAACACACTTAAGACTCTCGCAATCCATATTAGGCTGAGCATAGGGCGATAATTTAGATTGCAATGACGGAGATACATATACATATATATATATATATGACACTCACAAATATATATATATATATATACACACAGAGAGATTGATGGCCTAGATTCCCACGAGAGAGAAAGGTTAGGAATATTGGTTTTTTTTATTATCAATTAATAGTTTATAAGGGTAAGTTCGTCATTTTAAAATTATATCCTTGGCATGTGATCATCACGCGCCAATTTAGCAGGAGAAATCAACAGAACCTCACCCATGGATGCTTTTTGCAAAAATTTTGATAGTTCAGGTGGTTATCTGTAAGAATAGAAGTTCAAATGGGGTTTTTAGGAAAAGGGAGTATAGTTCAGGAGTGTTTTATGCACTTTGCCCAAGAATCAATAACCCCACCAACAAAGTTCCTAGTTTTTTTATTTTATTTATTATTTTTTTGGGTAAGAAAGAAAGTTCCTAATTGACATGTGAGTTGTGAGAACACATATTGATTCAAAAAAAATAAAAAATCTTTCTGTTCTTTCCTTTTCATTTTAGCAACTATAAGCTCCTTGACCTTAAGTTGCTTTATAAACTGAGCCTTTCCATGTATATAAATGTCTTAAGTGCAGGTACGAAAGTCGTTGGTGTATCACATCCATGGTGAAAGATTAATTATTTTTCTAATCCAAATGAGTAATTGATATTTATATTAAAAAAATTATTAATCCTATTATATCTAATTCATTAATCCGTGAGATAAGAAAGTAAGATGTCCCATTCTTTTATACTAATCAAATTTAATAGAGTTAACAATTTTGCATATATGCCAATATCATTAGAGTAGTTTGCATTGATTATTTATAGGGTAAAATGCCTCAACCATACTTTAAGTGCAATAAACTCCCCTTCAACTATACTTTAAGTGCAACTAACCCCTCAAGGAAATGGAGAAAACACTGACCAAAGAATATCTTGATCTTGCAAATCTCCAAGAGGACATACTAAGGCAGAAATCAAGAATGATGTGGCTAAAACTGGGTGATTGCAACTTCTCATACTGTGATACCCATCGATTCTAGAGCCACGGGTGATTAAGTCCAAGCACAGATCTGAGGGATACCAAACAATTAATATTTAACCGAACACAGAATACAAAATGAATTTAAGAAATAACAATAATAAGCTGAAGGAACTACTAAATTTTAAAAAAAAATCCTCAAACATAAATATTTAAACTCTGATAATCCAAACTTCATAAGTTTACAACTCGGGAATCCATCTCTAGTGGACACTTATTAAAAACCCAAATCGAACGAAAATAAATAACTGAAGATAAAAGCCCAAATCTAATATCTGGAAAGAAGTCCTACGTCATCGGTAGAATGGAAGATCGTTTCTGCTCAGCTCGAACAAGCCCTAAGACCTCAAACGTCCAATACCTGAAAAATGATAAGTGGGTCAGGCCCACTAGCAAGTTCTATACTACTACTACCCAAGCAGAGACCTGATACGCATGTAAATCCTAACCAATCCAATAATAACTAAATAGTCCGTAGCTACAGATATATATAATCACACTACAGGACTCTCACTGGATTACAGGCCCATCTTAACCTGACTAGTAGGCACCATGCAAAACGCACCTGAGGTGGGCATGACTACCTAAACCTAGTAGGGTACACATCCAACCATCATATCCAGCTATGCTTCCCAATGCATATATGCTCCCTAGCCAACGACTCTGAGACTCAAGCTCATATCGTGGCACCATAAAAATATATTTAAAATCCGTTCCAAACCAAAAGTGTCACTCAATTATTTAGTGATTTGACACAAAATACAGGTAGGACTTAACTTTTGTAGTTAATCCATCTCTTAATCCAGAGTAGGTAGGACTTAGCGTTTTTGAGCTAATCCCCTTGGTATGACACCGTCCCATACCGGTGCATACAAACCATCCATCCAGTGTTGATTATTTAGATAACAGTATAGTATATCAATATCAACATATCCATTACAAGTATAGCAAGAATGTGTAAATAACATGCTTATACGATACTACCAGTACTTGATTCTCTAACAAATATAAATTGTTGAGAATAAATGTAACCATCCTGTAACCCACAATAAGCATAATAATAATTATAACAGAATTAACATGCTTAAATATAACCACTCCATAACATCCCTTAAGTTGATATATATAATTTTTTGAAAAATATCAGCTAGTTTCTTATTAAGCATTAACTAAATTTATAATAGTTAACAAGCATAATCTTAAACCACTGTCATATGATTTAAAAAAATTTCTAATTCGATCGCTAATTTTAAAACAAGAAACTTGAATTATCCGCATCGCAGTAAAATTGATCTCTTTCTTAAGAGTTTCCGGCGGTTCCCTATTTTAGCTTCTTATGGAAAATTATGAACTACCAGGTCTTTTAAAAATTTAATACAGGTTTAGACCTTACTAAATACCTTTAGAAACACTCTATTTTCAGCCTAGAATGTAAAGAATTCAATCCCAATAGCCCAGGTCTCGCAGAAAATTAAAACTGGAAGCAAAATCAAAGGAGCCGGCTCCACACAAGGTGGAGCCGCCTCCACAACAAGGTAGAGCCGGCTCCACCTTGTGTGGAGCTGCCTCTAGACTTTAAAGAACCGGCTCTACCTAAGGTAGAGCTTGTTCCTCTTTTTGGTGAGCCTGCTCTTCTTGAAATAGAGCAGGCTCCTTCCCCTGTGTGTCTTTTTTTTTTCAATTCCGGCGGTGTCCGACAACTGTGTTCCTCCAACCAAGTTTATTACTGATTAAAAATAAGTTCTATAGAGTTCCAAAGTTGATTAAATTCATTACTTATTAATCAAAATCATATGGAACAAGAATTACGCAAAACAGTTTCTAAGTGGATTAAAAACCCATACAAGAACACATACTGTTTCAAGTATCTAACCCTGCGACCCAGATTAATTTTAAGATTTCCCAATATGTTTTAGAACTAATAAAATTCTTAATCCATCAATTGACATCATTTAAATCATGAATTAGGTAAAACAAAACTGTAAAATAAACAAAACTGTAAAACGAACAATTTAACAGTTCATGAACATATGTTTATTAAACAATGCAAGCATGCGAACTAGATTTATTTTAGACCTTTATCTATACCTGAAATTGAGTTAGAGATGCAAAGAACACATGCCAAAGAGATAGAGTTAGTATTAGAACTTGCCTGTGAGATTCGGTTCAAAAATCTCAACATCTTCTCCTAAGCTTTTCCGGTGATCCCTTGGTTTTTCCTCTCTGTTCTCTCCTAGACTCCTCTATACTGCTCTCTGTATATCGTAAATAGGGTTCTAAAACCCTAAACCGAACGTAATACATAGTTTTATAGGCTTACTCCAAAACCCTAATTTCAATCAAATCCTAAACTGAAAACTTGGCCCATGTTTAATTACGTCGGCTACTTACGTGACCTCTTAAAACCTAATTTAATAAAAATATTATTAACGTAATTCAAATAATATAACCATGAAATAAATAAAAATAATAATTAACCAAATAACAATTACAAAACCATTTAATTACACACAAAAATGAAATTCACAATTAAATAAGATAACTAAATAAAAACTTACAATTAAATAAAATAATCAAATAAAACCACCACATAACACAAGTAATTTAAATAATGCACAATTAATAAATTAAAACGCAATTCAACAATTAAATAAATTCCAGGACTATCCTTTTAAAATTAGGGGTATTACACATACTTCCACAAATCTCTCTCCTCTAAGAATAAAAAGAAGAAAATTGTTTCCCTCACTACAGACACTGGTCAAGTCATCACTGATATGGAATATATCAAGTTTGAAGTGGTGAACCATTTCCAGAAATTACTTGGCTACTCCCCTCCCTTAACACATACTATCTCTGACCTTCAGCACCTCATTACCAAAAAGATCCTTGACTTTCCATCAAGCATGGATATCCAAACTTGTATGTTTAAACTTAACAAAGAAAAAACTCCTGGTCCAGATGGTTACAGTGCTTTTTTCTTTCACAAGGCTTAGGGTATTGTAGGAAGGTATGTAACCAATGCAATATCTGAATTCTTTAGAAATGGGAAGATGTTTTCTGAGGCCAATAATACCTACATTATACTAGTTCTCAAATGTCCCAACCCTTCCACCATGCATGACTACAGATCTATTTCCTGATGTAACACTGTCTACAAGTGTATAGCCAAATTGCTTGCTACTAAGCTGCAGTCTACACTCCCACACTTCATGGACATGTCACAAGCATGCACAGAACATGACCAATTAATGACCAATTAAAACCCTAGAGACTATCTAAGGATGCACAGAACACAGGCCAACGGGAGAGAGAAAAGAAATAACTTGCCTCTGTGGTTTTGAATAAAAAACCTTGTTGCCGTCTTCCTAAAGTTTTCCGGCGACCATGACTGCCGTCAAGAACTCCTCTGCTCTGGTTCTCCTCCACAAATAGACCCTCTACATTCCTCCTTGGTCTAACCTAATCCACAGCCAAAACCTTCACCAAGGTTGCTCTGTTTTCTTCACAACCTCTCTCTGTTTTCTCTCAATATCTCTGAACGTGAATAGGGTCTGTGTTTTGTTTTTCAACCCTAAACAACCTTAATACCATATATTTATAGGTGTATAGAAAAACCTAATTCTAATTAACTGAGGAGATGTCACCGTGAAATAACAATTAAACCAACTATATGTATAAGTCGGCGCTTAATAAAAAGATAAAACCCTAGAATTATATTCCTCCATATATAATGAATAAAAAAAATATATAATTCAATTGTTAATAATTATTATTAATTCATATATATATATATACATATATATATATATATACCCTTATATACTTGTATACACATCCATGGGTATTAACCGTACCCATTTACTCCATACCATCCAATCCTATCCTTAATAAATTAAACACCTTAATTGAAACAATTCATTTAACCATTTAATTTAAGTCACCTATTTTATAATTTCAATTAAACAGACAATGCCAGTTAAACAAACAAATTAATTTACACAACAACGTAATTCAAATTTCACACAAAAACAGGAAACCATCAAAACACGTAGCCACGTAAGCACCTAAAAATAATAAAAGAAATAATGAAATCAATAAAATCAATAGTAAAATTCCAATTATATCCCTTTTAAAACTAGGGGTATTACAATGCCTTTGCCAGAACCAACCTCATCGCGGGTCAACTGTAAACGTTGCATTTTCCTAGGACTAGCTCTAAATAAAAATGATCAGCGACCATGGATTCCGATTCCGGCAAAATTTTTTATGTTTCTCTCTAATGCCATCTCTACACTCCTTTTTCTCTAGTAGTTTACTGCTTCACAGACATCCTCATTAGCAACCGTGGCGTCCATAGCAACCGGCTAGACTAATCTTTGTTTCTCTCCGACACCATCTCTGCACTCTTCTTTCTAGCAGTCTTCTCCTTCATCGATATCCTCATCGGCGACAATGGTGTTCATGGATTCCGTCGAGATCTTCTTTTTATCTAGTGTAATCCTTGTATTACTCTTTCTCCAGCAGCCATTTCCATAAAACAGTTACCCATCAGCGACCATGGGTTCCATGGATTCCAGCGAGTTCGTCTATGTCTTTCTCTAATGCCATTTCTGCACTTTTCCTTCTCTAGCAACCAACTATGTTTCTCCCATTACATCTACTCCAAAGGCACGATTTTTTGAGGAACGGCAAGTTCGGAGGTCTGGGTTCGGTATTCTGCTGTGAGAAATTATTGTAGAGAGAATTTCAGTTGACATGGTGTATGTGCAAAAATTCGTTCGACTTTGACAAGTTAACGAAATCTCTACAATTACTACACCCAAAATAATAATATAAAAAAGCAATGAACTAGAGAAATTGTATAGAGATGAGGGGATATTTTGATGATATGACCGAACCTAGGATTACCTAGATTGCCTAGGTATCCCGCGTCATAGAGTGTGGGAATCAGGTCGGAACGTAGTTCTGGCGATGAGAATTGGATCTCTCTTTGGGGGCTTTGCCCTTTTTTCTGTGTGTTCTCTATTGAAGGTCCTAAGCCCTTTTTAGATAGGAAAAACCCTAATCGATTCCTTTTAGGACCGCATTACTTGTCCCTTAAGATTTTGAATCATATCATACTATCCTTATAATAAGGATTTACATTATTTGGTTTCCATATATTACGATCCTTCTTCTAATAGGACTGTTACTAAAATGGGTTTAGTAATATATTCTTAATTAGGCTCGGGGTCTCATCATCTCAGGCCTTTTTAATGAGTTCAGCCCATTATGCTTAGTTAACCCGGCCCAAACTTCTTGTAAAGGCCTAATTTGAAGGTTGATAGTCTCAGTATTTGTGGTGGTCCCCTTATGTGCTGATGTGTCTTGTCTTAATTGGAAGGGGAGATTTTTGCCCCCACACTTTGCCCCCAATTCCCTTTAGTTTGACGTGGTAGCCATAATTAGAGGGAATTAATTGTAGCTAATGAATTGTAATGGTAACTGTAGTAAACCAAAAGTTATATTAGTTGAAAATTGGGATAGTATGCCTTGACGGCGGTGACTTATATTTGTCTTCTTGGAAATTACGAAAACCCAAAATTAAGGTTTCTGAGGAGGTTGTAGTTGAGGTGCCCCCATACTCAAAGGTGGCGTCTTATGTTAAGCCTTTTTCTGTTTAAGCTATTGGTGCTTTTATTTTCTCAGGTTGACGGTGATCACTCTTGGCGATTAGCTTAGGTGACTAACCTTAATGAATAATGATGGTGACCAACCTTAGTGATCATCTTTAGTGATCATCCTCGAGATCAACCTAGTGTTTTTCTTGAGCAATTAGCTTCAACTTTCATTATTAGCATTGGTGATCAACTTCGGATGATCAACCTTTTGCACTGTTTGCTACTATTTATTAATAATCGACTTTTCATGTGCATAGACTCTTTATACTAATGATCGAATTCTCATGCCTTCTACTACTTCAATGGTTTTTTTTTTTTTTTTTTTTCTTTGTGTAAAATCTTGGCCTTTGAAGTTTTTCCCGAGGCGATGTATTTTGCTTTGGCACTCTTCTGTGTCTTAGGCCATTTATAAAATTTATACTTTAGCTCTAGTGAGTCTGAGGTATTTTTTTGTGTAACTTTCGTTCTTCGGCATTCTCCTATGCCTTAGCGGATTTTGCATGAAAATTTAACCTTTGAATTCTTTGATTCCGAGGTAATTTATTTTTATCCTCGGCACTGCTCTGTGATTTAGAGGATTTTATATGAAAATTTTAACCATCGACTTCTTTGAGTTCGAGGTAATTTTCATGTCATTTTGTTCCGCGGCACTTTTGTGCCTTAGAAAAATTTTGAGGTCCTCGGACTCTTGAGGTCTAAAGGCGAATATTTATTCCTCGACAGTTCTTTGTGCCTTAGAAGAATTTTTTAATACCTTCAAACTCTTGAGGTCCGAAGATTATTGTTCCTCGGCAAATGTTTATGCCTTAGAAGAACTTTGAGGTCCTCAGACTTTTGAGATCCGAAGACGAATTTTATTCCTCGGCAGCTTTTTGTGCCTTAGAGGAATTTTTTGATACCTTCAAACCTTTCAGATCCGAGGATTTAAAAATGAGAGGAGGACACAAAAAAGAGTAACCGTGACTGGGTAATCCCCCATTCGTTTGTTTGGAAACCTATATTTTAGGGATATTCTTTTCGTGGCGTCTACCTGTGGTGATATATGGTTATATTAACCATATTTTATTCTTATTTGCATTCGATGTGGGATAAAATAGAATAGAGTTAACGTACTAGGCCAAGTATTTTGGACTTTTTGTTTGTAAAAAATGGGGGAAGGATAATTACAAAGAGTGTCATTTGGACACAGGGCTTGGAGATGGCTCGTAGGCCGCCTCTGTTACTAATGGGCCCTCTTTGCAATATGCTTGTATGTTTGAGTGTTTCCTTATCTAAAGGAGTTGATAAAGTTGTACTTTATAGATGTGGGATAACATATATATTTTTGTTTGTGTCAACCAAAGAAAGAAAAAGAGAGAATATATATTTTTCTCTTAATATCTCAGGCTACTTATCTTGCCCCCATTATGGAAGGTATTACCCCCGTTAAGGAAAGAAAAATATGTCTCATTTTTGTTTTGCCTTTATTTTGGCTTTGCTATATGTCACTTGAAAAGGTGGGGCAATATGCCTTGATGGCAACGATGTAGGCAATTTTCATAAAATTTTATTCCTTAACACTATTTTTTGCCTTGGAGGATTTTACATGAAAATTTAACCTTCGACTTCTTTGAGTTCGAGGTAATTTTCATGTAATTTTATTGATCGGCACTCTTTGTGCCTTAGAGGATTTTACATGAAAATTTAACCTTCGACTTCTTTGAGTTCAAGGTAGTTTTCATGTAATTTTATTCATGCCTTAGAGGATTTTACACAAAAATTTAACCTTCAACTTCTTTAAGTTCAGGGTAATTTTCATGTAATTTTATTCATCGGCACTCTTTTGTGCCTTAGAGGATTTTACATAAAATTTAACCTTCGACTTCTTTAAGTTCAAGGTAATTTTCATGTAAATTTATTCAGTGTCACTTTTTTGCACCCTAGAGAATTTTACATGAAAATTTATCCTTTGACTTCTTTGAGTTCGAGGTAATTTTCATGTAATTTTATTCATCGGCACTCTTTTGTGCCTTAGAGGATTTTTCATGAAAATTTAACATTCGACTTATTTGAGTTTGAGGTAATTTTCTTGTAATTTTGTTCCTTGGCACTATTTTTTGCCTTAGAGGATTTTTATGAAAATTTAATCGTTGGCTTCTTTGAGTCCTAGATAATTTTCATATAATTTTATTCTTCGACACTTTTTGGTGCCTTGAGGAGTTTTGTGAAAATTTAACCTTCGACTTTCTTGAATCCGAGGTAATTTTCATGTAATTTTATTCCTCGGCACTTTTTTGTGTCTTGAAGATTTTTATGAAAATTTAACCTTCGGCTTCTTTGAGTTCGAGGTAATTTTCATATAATTTTATTCTTCGGCACTCTTTGGTACCTAAGGATTTTTATGAAAATTTAACCTTCGGCTTCTTTGACTGTGATGTAATTTTCATATAATTTTATTCTTCGGCATTCTTTGGTGCTTGAGGATTTTTATGAAAATTTAACCTTCGACTTCTTTGAGTTCGAGGTAATTTCATATAATTTTATTCTTCGGCACTCTTTAATGCTTGAGGATTTTTTTGAAAATTTAACCTTCGGCTTCTTTTAGTCCGAGGTAATTTTCATATAATTTTATTTTTCAGCATTTTTTGTGCCTGAGGATTTTTATGAAAATTTAACTTTTGGTTTCTTTGAGTCTAAGGTAATTTTTATATAATTTTAATTTTTGGCACTTTTTGTGCTATAGACGATTTTACATGAAAATTTAACTTTCGACTTCTTTGAGTTCGAGATAATTTTCATGTAATTTTATTACTCGGCACTCTGTTGTGCCTTAAAGGATTTTACATGAAAATTTAACCTTTTGACTTCTTTGAGTTCGAGGTAATTTTCATGTAAATTTATTCCTCGGCACTCTTTTGTGCCTTAAAGGAATTTTAGGTTTTCGGACTCTTAAGATCCGAAGATGAATGTTTTTGTTACCTTCGGACTCTTGAGGTCCAAGGCTTTTTGTTTCTCGGCACTCTTTTGTGCCTCAGAGAAAATTTTACTTTTTGATGCCCTTTGGACTCTTGAGGTCCGAGGCTTTTTATGGTTAGGCTTGCCCCCACTTTTTTTCGTTCTAACACCACATATAGCATAGCTGCATAGTTGGGCTATTTGCCACTTCACTTAGGGATCGGTCTTTCTTGCAATGCAAATAAACCAAAACCCAAATATTAGTAAACAACATATGAATCATGGAGCAAATATAAATGATTGATAAATACAAAACTATTTATAATCGTTTATATGCACAAAATTATTAGAAATATGCAAAAAAAAATCTATACACAATATATACATATTGCATGAAGGTCTCTATGCATCGAGAAATAATGTAATAACATGCACTCCATTCAAAATCCCATAAGATATGATTTTTTGGGGAACTCATAACAGGATGCACAAATATTATTCAATAAATAAATAAACTTTCAGCCCGACACCAAGGTATTGAGGTACTACTACCTATTATCACTTAATTTATGTTCCAAATCCCACATTGGAAGTGTATTTGGGTGGTCCCAGATCTTAAGTGGGTGTGGCAAAGCCAAGTCATTTTGGACAATCCATCCTATGAAAGTGGTACGTATCAGCAAGCCCAAAGGTACATGATTCGGGGAATTGTTGCACAGGTTCCACGCACGAGATTTGTGTCACCATATATATATATATATATATATATATATATATATATATATATATATATAATTGGAAAGTAATCTAAACCTCTGAAAATTTTATTTTAAGTGGTAGATTGTAAGTTTATTTGGGGCATGCATACTGTCATGATTCAATGCCCATTCAACAATAATCTGCATTATACAAAATCTTCCGAGATAAGCGTGCTAATTAAATATCTCATATAATAGTTATTGTACATACATCTGAATGAAAATTAAATATTAATCAAATATTCAATTAAGCATTCAACTTAACATCTTATTTATATTTTTACACAATAGCGTATACTGAGTAAGCAATCAAACCAAAGATCCAATCTTATTCTATGTATTTGGTCCTGATAGGTTATACCAACCTGAGTCATAAATCTTTATATATAATGATCGCATACATGATTAACAAAATCTGATTGCATCATGTGTAAATGTGTGTGTGTGTGTGTGTATGTGTGTATATATATATATATATATATATAATATGTATTTTATTTTTAATAAAGATTTAACTGTATATGTTTATTAAATAAATAAATTATACACATTCCATTATTTATTAATGGATTATCCAATAATACTTAAGTTACCATAATATTATAAAGTAACTTAAAACATAACACGTATCAAATCTATGTATATTTTTATTATTTAAATATAAAACATATACATCAGATTAAATATTACTACCCAAGTTACCATAAAAATAATTAATAAATTACTTTCCTTTTTATATATGTATATAATATATATCTATATATATACATACATTATCCATGGGTAATAATTCATACACATCCAACCTCCTATCCAAGTAGTCCATGGGACCCAATTGGTTGGCCCATTACTACTAACCATAACCATAAAAGAAAAATAAAATAAAATAATAAAAGAAAAGAAAACATTTAATTTACAATTAATCAAAACACCATTTAAGCACATAATCTAATTAAACAATTAACACATAGACAAATGCAAATAATACATAGACACATAATCAAATAATCAAGTAATACCTAATTCAATTAAACCCATAAGCAATTAGTCAAATAATTAATTAAATAATTAAAAAATACAATTAAAACAAATAAATAAATACCGACACTATCATTTTAAAATTAAGGGTATTACATTCTTCCCCCCTAATAAAAGGAATTCCGTCCTCGGAATTCGCCCTTACTTTCTTCCATTATGCTTGGAAACTGTGAACGAAAAACATCCTCATATTCCCAAATAGACGCAACCTCACTATAAGGACTCCACTTAACTCCAATATACCAAGTGGTATACAGAGTTCCTATATTTTAAGAAACACAATAATCATACAATGCGTATGTTGTATCAAATAACAACGTAATCCTCCTATGTCGACAAGGGAATGATCTACATACCTCCAAGTGCCATAGAATATACGCACAAACTCCTATGCACCCGGCGCTAATAATTTGGTAACGCTAATTCAGAGGTGACTGCCTCAATTGCGAAACACAATCTTCTAAAAGTCAATGTAATAAGTAAATTGACCTTTCTCCAAAAATCGCCTTTCTTCCTACATAGAAAATAGAACGAGCAAACTACTCCCTGATAGAAAAACTCTAGTATACGAGTTCAACTATTTACAACATCCTACTATTGCCTCCCAACCGCGCGCGGTTCAATATAAAGGGAAGCATCTATTTTTGATATATTTTTAAATGAAGTCGAGGTCTGATTGTACAACCCTTACTTCCATTTCCAACCAACAAATGAGAGGTATGCATTGTGAAGATACAAAACCTCCAAAGTTGTTACACTAACCTCCTTATGCCAACAATATCACAGACAAAATTCTGACAAGTGAAGTAAACACTTCCAACAGTCCATGAAAATCTAGGATATACGCCTCAAACATATCCTTTATGGTCTAATTTAATCTTTCGATTAATTTCTTCGTCTATATATATGAAGTAGAGCTGCTGCTCCAAAATCTTCATAAAGCTCCTTCGAAATAGCACTTTGCATCCACTAATATGGACATCCACATGCTATAACACCACTATCACTGAACTATATAACTACTATGAAGTTCTAAAATAAGCATCACTTAAATTTATGTCTTCAAGCGATCTTTCTCAATCCACCACTCGGATTCCATATGGAAAATTGAAATTCCAAATCAATGTCGATCCTTCCACCAACTATCACTCCTGTTTAGTTCAACTTCCATATTTGTTATAGGAAGTGGCTAAAGATTCCTATGATATCTAATGATCAACTTTCCACCTTTGTAGCAAGTTTTACACTTAGGGCAATTATATACACGTCCCTATCCGTACCTGTGCACCAAAACTAACATTTGATGTCGTGATGTACCTTTTAACCGTCTGGGTGTACCAAGAAAAATTATAAATTTTCATCTCAGTCACCCGACAGTCATATCACTATTTATAGAAACTACTAACTCCTCCTCCAGTACCTTAAACTCCATCTGAGTAAGGTAACACCTTCTCTAGGGTCAACTCCGATATTCAAAATTGACCTCCTGAACTACCTTGGTAATAACAAGTGTTATTATTCACACTTTGCATCTATCTAAGCCGTCTCGTGATCCGTTATATTCGTATGAACGGATATCTTACCAGCTCGATCAAAATAGACAAAATGAAACTGATTTAATTTTATCAGTCAACCAATATCCCATCTAGAATCCTGACCCTTGCATCAAATCAGCAATCCCTCAACTAAATCTGTGAAAATGCTCTATCATTTCCACTTCAGTATAGAAAATAGCTGCATGAATCCAGTAATCTCTGATGGTCCATCTCTACTATTTATTAAATATTAGACTTAGAGAAAAAACACTATATTCCTCTTCCTACCTGATGAGCACTGAAAAGTGCGCATTTAAACCCGTTAAGCTTAAGCATTCTAGTACCTTTATCTATCTTACTTTGCCATTTTAGACTTATTACGTGTTATTTATATTTTCAGGCACTAATCCCAAAATTAAGCTAACTCAGCCAAATAAGAGCTTAATTGAAGTAATCCTGAGATAAACCAAAGGAAGGATCAAAGTGGAGAAAGAAAGGAGCAAAAAGGAATCAAAGTTGTGCAGCTGAAAAGTTCGATCGATCGAACATCTATGATCGATCACAGTACTTCTCGATAGATCCAACCTTGGCCTTTGCTGAAATTCCAAGTTCGATCGATCCAACATCACCTTCGATAGATCGAACCCTATTTTGTCCTATTCAAATGATTGATCTTATCCACAGCTGTACGCCTACCAACCACTTTTGTCCTTTTTCCCATAAATATCTTCAAAATATCTCAGTCTTGTCCTTATCCGGAGGAGTCAGACCACTTCGATCGATCCAAGATGCAGTTCGATCGATCGAACCCATCTTCGATCGATCCAAGTTAAGGTTTGATCGATCGAACTTCCTCCAGCGAGAAAAAGTTAAAGTCCAGCTCATTTATTCCGTCCTTCACCCAATCATTGGAGAATATGCCTTGCACGACCACAGCTCATCATAGGGTGTATTTGACCTACCTATATAAGGAATATAATACACTTTTTGGAAGGGGGGTCTAGAGTCTCTTGTCACACATTGAAAATCATCTTGGAGGCTACTCTTGGAGAGGAAGAAGGGAGGAAGCTAGAGCAACCATTGGAAGAGATCTTCACCAACAAGGAGCAGCCATGGAGTTAGCCCTTGAGGGTTGGATCATCACTACCATGAGTGGCTAGACATCTTCTTGGGGCTAGAGTTAGCCCCAAGCATGCTTTCTATACTCTAATCTTGTGTATTATTGAGGGATTAGTGTTGTATGATACATCTTGATATTCATGTATATATAAATCTTGATTATTTCGTGGTTTGTATGGTTTAATGTTTTCAATTGACTATTCTATTCTATCCATATGTCTATGTATGCTAGAGTAGGATATTCATGTGCTTATCTCTAGATTTAGTGTTTTTGATGCATGTCTATGTGTATTGATGCTATAGATCTAGAGATTATCAAGATGATATGCTTAATGAATGCTATTTTGGTTCATTTGATGGTTTATGCCTATTCTTGATGGTTTGTGCCTCTCCCCTAGTCTAGATAGCTTTATTTTCATGCTAGTAGTGTAGATTTAGTGTAGTGGTAGTATAATGTTAGATGGGAGGACAATCTACTCTTGATGTTTGATGTTCTATGCTTGTGAGTCCAAATGGCATATTCCTTTAATATTGTGTTGCATGTGCATTGTGAGCTTAATGAAGGATTAATGACTTGTTTTGATCTATTGTGCTATCCCCATGTTGTCTAGACAATATATGCTCTATTGTTTAGATATATTGTGCTCTTCACATGATGTTTAGACAATACTTGCTTGATTTGTCATCCTTGCCAATTGAATCAACCTAATGCACACACACCCTTATCATATTGCAACACATCCATTACCCTCAATTGATCACTTGTTAGTAGTATAGAAAAGTATTGCTTGGTGGTGATCTCTACACCCCAAGACCTCTCTCTCTCTTGTTTACCTCATATTATTTTATTTAGTTGAATTCAATTTAGCTTAATCAACCAACCAACCAATTGTGTGATCACTCGACCTACTAACCCTAATTACCATAGTTTCACAATTCAATACACCATCAAATCTCTTGGGACGATCCCTACTCGCCCTATCTATATTTTATATACACCCCCAAACTTAAATATTGCTAGTCCCTAGCAATGAACTAAGAAGTAAAGGAATGAAATGAACAACTAAACAAGTATAAACTGGAAAGCAAGTAAAATGATAATACCATTTCCGTAGGGAACACGATTGCATTTAGCATATGCAACAAGCCTTTTAAACCCCTAGGTTACCCCTAGTGGACGAGTGAAGTCTCATGAGGGTTTCCAGAAATGGTACCCACAAACATTAAGCTCATTTTTTCAAAAGAGGCACCAATATTGCAAACAAGCATTGGGAGAAAACTACCTCAAGTATGCAATTTTTCAACCGTTTCTAAGCAATCTCCCAAAATCTCAACATCAAACAAACAAGTATGGTCTTCCACACATCAAGAAAATGATCATGAAAATCGAAACAAGTCTAGAATCCTTTTTTGAGTGGTCTGGCATCAAGTGTGTTGCTATCTTAGCCAACTAGAGAAGTAATCACATCATTACCCTCAAACTAGTACACAAATCTAGTACCGATCATCAAGATAAGAGAGTGGACCTTTTATTAAAGCTTTATTATTCTAGGTGCGCTTATTCTTTTCACTCTATTTTTTTTTTTTTTTATATTATTGAGGATCAAAGATGGAAATATTGTGCAATGTGTTGATCTCTTAAGCTTTCTAGAAGATTCATGTAGCGAGCGTTAGGTCAATGACTCCCAAACCAGATGGCTTTAGGGCATTAGGTGTTAAGACACCCCTACAGACTTACAAACTAAAATCAACTAGGCTACAAATCAAGACAACAACCATCTAATCATTTCCTACTTCTCACCTTTTGGGAGAAGTCCTCACTTTTATTACTTTTGCAACTTTTTCTCTTTTTTTTTTTTCTTTTTTTTTTCTTTTTTTTTTTTAAATAAATTATTAACCTAGAGTTTGGGCCCTCCACCTTTCGGCGCGAGAAGTTCACTGCTTAATGAGGCAAGAATCCCGGCTACTCAATGAAAAGGGGTTGTTATCCACTTTTATCAAGAATGAAAGTTTTCAATGTACTACTAGCCCAATTAGGATATAACCAATTCAATAATCAACAAAGCATGTACCCCACAAATGAATGCTAGTGTGCACCGGTGCTAGTGTAGAATCCTAGAATGAATCTCAAAACAATCACAAATTCAGGATGATGTGGACCACAAATGCAAGCAAGATATCAGTCTTTTGAAAAATTTACTCCTAAATGGCATCCTCAAGGCATACAAGGAGTATTGGACTCTCAAGTCAAGCAATTTTTAAATTTTAAGCAATATAGTCCTCAAAAGATCAAAATCATAACTAGAAATGGACCAAGTATAGAAATATCCCTCAAATACACAAGACATGCTCAAAATTTGAATTTTAAAGTAACACTGAAACATACACCAATACCCCCAAACTTAAACTGCACATTGTCCTCAATGTGTGAAGAGAACAAAGGAAAGAGTATACCAATGCTTTAGACATGAATGATCGGGATAGAAGTATCCAAAGTGGGTGGCATGGCCCCCCCAAACTTGGGATAAACTGTGGTCCTGAAAAATTTGCACTCGGATAAACTCATTAGATAACGAGATAAGATAATCAGTGCACAGTGGACATGCAAGTATAAAATGGGATAAATAGAGAATAGAGAGAGAGGTGTAAGAGTGGTTCTGAAAAATTGGGCAGCACTCTCTCACTGAAGTCACTGTGGTGTACCTGATGGAGTCAAACATACAAATATGAGATACTAAGAGACATCCATAATAAAAAAGCAATATATAGAGAATATAAAGTGCAGGTACATCAATAAAATAATAAAGCCGACAGACTGGCCGCAAAGTATAATACAGTAATAGTGACAGTATAATACAGATCCAGAATAAAGAAATGAAAGCATAGAACAACTGGAAGTGGAGTCTCAGGAGGCCTGATCGTGAAGATCTGCAGTGGCTGGAGGTGCAAGTGCAGGTGCAGGGAGTCGGCTGGAGAGATCGGCAAAGCAAGCCATGACATCCGCCCTGAAAGAGGTGAACTCAGCTCAGTGGGCAGTGATGTTGGCTCGCATGGCTGCTACGTCCTCCTCCAGTGTCTGCAAGCGTGCTCCGAATCCGGGAGTGGGAACTGGAGACTCAGGCAGAGATGCCTCTGAAGAAGACTCCCGAACTCGCTCCTGAGCAGCGGCTCGATCACTAGTATCATCGGCATCAGCATCATCTGCAGCATCGGCATACTCCTCCGCAGGTTGCTCCAGGTCAATGTCCATGTGATCAGTAGCCGGACCGACTGGTGCGTCGTCCTTTGCGATATCTGCTACTGTTGGAGGTGCTGGCTGTGCCTGGGTTGCCTCCTCCTCCTCTAGTTCAGCTGCTGCCTCTACAGCTGGCTCCTGAAGACTCCGAATAAGAGCATTGTAGCTCTTATTCCAGTCGCTCCTCCTATAGAAGCTGGACCGTGCAAGGGGCTCCTCATCTGGGGGCACTCTGTAGTGCTGGTCAAGAAGGATCTGCGTGATGAGGTGTCCGAAGGGCAGGACCTTGGACCGCTTAGGATCCTTCCTGGAAATGAAAGAATCATACAGCAACCTCATCACGCTCCAGATGAGGACTGGGATAGATACCCAGCAGCCTGTGTAAAAAGTGTAAAGAGCTGTCAAGTAGTCATGACGCCTCTGGATCTTGTGGCCCACCATGTAAATGTTCTGGAAGAGAACTGTGTCGATGAACCAGAGGTCGTCAGGCAAGAAGGTCCTGGTGGCGAATGTCTGACCACCGGCATGATGGCCTGTCAAGGAGACAGCCATGTCAGAAAATGAAGGCCTATGCAGCCTCGGGTATGTCTCTGCAAGCTCAGGTGGACACCGGTGTGGGCACCGGCAAGCACGGGCCAGAGTGTCAACTGTGATGACAATCTCGTGGCCGTCCAGTGTAGTGATCATCTCCGCGGTAGATCGTGGCGAGGGCCGGAGATGCTGAAAGAATAGCCGCACCAGTCGCGAGTATACTAGGCCGGTGACTGGGGCAAGGATGGCTGAGAGGCCCCGCTGCATGATATCCTGATAGCCATACCGGGTCAGGATAGACTCGGAAAAGTACTCAGTATCGAAGTACGACTCCTGAGCCACGGTCATGGCTGCATATCTCGGCAGCAACTGGTCACGACGCTGAGCCGGTAGAGGTGGCTGCGGTGATGGCATGGCGGCTGCATCTGCCTGATGGTGCACAGGAGAAGGTGATGGTGTGAAGGCTGGAGGAGCCTGGGATGTAGATGGCATGTGGTCAGCTCCCTCCTCAGCCTCGTGGGATGGGGACTGAGGGGGAGTAGCCTGTGCGGGCTCCTCCTAAGCATGAGATGGCTCTGCAACCATCTCTATCCTAGGCCGTATATGTCTGCGGGGTCGCTGTGGCCCCGAAGATCTCCTGGCTGTACTCTTGTACCGCGGAGGCATGATCTGTAAAAAGACAAGAAAATTTTAATATAAGTCAGTGCCAGATATAAGAATTTAAGTGCATAATAAAAACATGTATGTCAAATAAGATAGACAAAATATGGATGACATGAATCTATGATAATAATGAAATGTGAGTCATGCTAAGCAGTGTAGGTATGAAATGCATTCAATGTGGAATATCACAGGCATTGTACATATAAAGATAGCATGAAGACAACATGAGATGAATAGAGTGTGTATGTGTGATCTGTGAAAGTTCGATCGATCGAACTTTAGTTCGATCGATCACAGAAAATTTTCGATTGATCGAAGTGAAAAAGTTCAAAAGTTGGATCGATCGAAGTGAATTGGATCGATCGAAGGTAGTGAAATGAAGTTCACTACTTTGATCGATCGAAGTACAAGTTCGATCGATCGAACTGCGCGAATGCTGAATCTGAAAAGTCGCAGATCTGTGAGATCTAGAGCACGGGGCCCACACAAACGTGTTTGTGGGCCCATCTACACACCAAACATCCAATCCTCAACACCCAAACACTCCCCAAATGCCACAAATCACATCACAATCCCCAATTTGGTTCGGCCGAATGGATATGTATATGTATATCATGTAACAGGAAATTCAAGCTTCAATAATGGACGATTTACACATTTATAACATGATTTGACATAGAAAATCAATAACATGCATCAATTTAAGCTTGGAATCAAGAAAATTGCATTCGGTTTACCTCTAAACCGAGAGAGATGAGATGAGAGAAAGGTGTGAAGCCGCGGGGAAAATGAGACTTGAGTTGGCCAGAATTTGCTCGCCGGAGATGGGGAAGATGATTGGGAATTGGGTTTTTGCCGGATTAGGATGAGATTGAGAGAAGAGGGAGACTAGGGTTCGGTTTCCTTTTGAAGTTGGATCGATCCAAAGTGATCGATCCAACTCGGTTATATTTTAAAAACACGATATACAGAGTTTGATCGATCGAAGATGGAGTTCGATCGATCGAACTTAGGTCTCCACTCTTAATGGCATTTTTTTTGAAATTTTGGATTTTTTTTTTTTTTAATGAATCTTGAAAAATCAAAGGAAATTAAATTAATGAGATGCAAATTTCGATCGATCGAAGAAAGATTTCGATCGATCGAAGAGGATAAAGAATGTACAGGGTTCAAGAGTTGATACGTGTTGGAACCTTGGATCGATCGAACATGAAAAATTTTGAAAAGTCCCGAGAGCATGCATTTTGGAATTTGGATGCAGGTCCAAAATTTTTCTAAGTGTTGGGACTCATGATCGATCGAACCACATGTTGGATCAATCGAAAGGTAGTTAGATCGATCGAAATGGTTTACGATCAATCGAACTTTTCAAAATTTGGAGATCCCGAGAGCATGCATTTTGGAATTTGGATACAGGTCTAAAATTTTTCTAAGTGTTGGGTGCAAAATGAGAGCTGGATCGATCGAGTCCATAGTTGGATCGATCGAACCAAAGTTCGATCGATCGAACCAAAACTTGGATCGATCAAAATTATGCCTAAATGCTCAAAATGACTTGAATGCTCATGCAATCCCTTACTCAGTTCCTTCCAATGTATGTGAACCACAAAAGCAGTATCTAGACTTCGCAAGAATCAAAATGCAAGATAGAAATGAGGGAGGAATAGGGTTTTGACATCTTACGAATTTCGGTGCTAGTCTTTAACGTCTCTAGCAAGACCTAGGGTTCTTTTAACCCGGATCAAAGATCTTGCAATGCATCCCCTCCTTTTTGGGATGAGAGATGTTTCGAGTCACTCCCAACAAATGGTTCTTAGAAGAACTTGTTGGGGTAAACTCAAAAGATGTCTTGAGTTCCTTGTCAAAACTTTCCTTGGGCTTCCACGCCCTTTCACAACAAGAGTTCGAAATCACTTTTCTGGCATGCAATGCTGAAGATGAAGATGAAGGCTTTGAAACATTGTTTATGCATAAAAGCTCATTCCTTTCACAAGCAAGATCATGATATTCCTCTACCACATTAACATCTTCCTCGTATTTGTCAAATGGATTGGGTATGGGGTTAAAGATGTTCAACTTCACTCTCATGTGCCCAAAAGAAATCTTCATTATCCCCGTCCTACAATTTACGTTGGCATTTGAGGTTGCCAAGAAAGGACGGCCAAGGATAACCGGAATTTGGTTCTTGGGATTGGGCACCGATTCCGTGTCAATGACGACAAAGTCAACCGGGAAGAAAAACTTATCAATCTTAATCAACACATCCTCAATTATCCCCCTAGGCTTCTTAATGGATCGGTCGGCAAGTTGTAAAACCACCGACGTTGGTTTCAATTCATTTAGGCCCAATTTGACATAAACCGAATAGGGAAGAAGGTTAACACTAGCCCCTAAGTCAAGAAATGCCCGGTTGATGACATGTTCACCAATGACACAAGATGTTGTAGGTGCACCGGGGTCCTTAAACTTTGGCAAAGTGTTGTGTTGTAGAATGGAACTCACTTGTTCGGTTAAGACCACTTTTTTTGATGTTTGGCTCTTGTTCTTTCGCTTTTGGGTGCATAAGTCCTTCAAGAATTTGGCATAAGCCAGAATTTGCTTAATTGCATCCAAAAGTGGAAGATTGACTATGACTTGCCTAAACATATCCATTATCTCATTGTTCTTGGTCTTTTGCCTTTCTTTTGAAATGGACCCTTTCAAGGCGTCCGGAAATGGAGCTTTTTCAAAAACTCTTTCAGCATTTTCTTTCAAAGAATTTTCAGCATTGGACTTGTTCGATTCATTGGATTTCAAATCACTTTTCAAAGAAGAATCATGAATAACATTTTTCAAAGAACTTTTCTCAAACACATTTTTCAACACTGTTTTCAATGAATCTCTTTGGAAATCATCTTTCAACTCACAATTTGAGGGCTTCTCATTCTCAAGATCATGCACATGCAATGAAGGAGGAATAGTGTATGGAACGGGACGGGTGACAACTTGAGGTTGTACCGGTTCACTCTCTTCATTAGGCATTCTAACTTGATTGTTTACTATCCTACCACTTCTCAAGGTTGTTACCGCATTGACATGCTCAACATTATGCCCTTCCAATGAGGATTTGGTTTCTACAACACATTGTTGTTTGATTGGGGCATTCATGTGCATCTTTCCCTTCTCTCTAGCATTAAGTGTTTCAGCTATTTGCCCTACTTGGGTTTCTAGCTTGACAATTGATTGAGAATGAGAATGCAACAATTGAGTATTTGCTTCTAGAGTGCCCAAAGCATTTAAAACCTTTTCCTCAAAAGCGGAACCTCTAGAATTTCCTTGAGAATATGATTGGTTAGGAAAATGAGAATTAGCAAATTGATTTCCTTGTGAGTTATATGGTCTTGAACCTTGGGATCCTTGGTTTTGAAGTGGAGGTGGAATGTATTTCCCTTGAAAACCGCCTTAGGAAGAGTTTGAGCCCTCCCCTTGGTTTTTCCAAGAAAAATTAGGATGATTCCTCCAACTGGGATCGTAATGGTTACCATAAGGATTGTTCCCTTGGTTCACAAATGTTGCATTAACTTGCTCAATGGGTTCATTTTGAATTTGTCCATGAGGACAATTAGAAGTAGAATGAAGAACACTAGAACAAGTCATACATGATTCATTTTGAGCTCTAGGAGAATGGTTAGGAAAGGAAGACACTTGATTCGCCAAGTTTTGATTGATCAATTGATCAAACTTTTGAGATAAAGACTTCATCTCGGCGGTTATATCATTTGAGTGGTCAACTTGATGCAAGCCAACACTCTTCCTACCTTGAGAATTTCTACCATTCCTAGATGACAATGTTCTATGCAAAGAGTTTTCACTCATGCTCTCATAAAGACGCCACACGTCTTCCTCTTACCGGTCTATATAAGAACCTCCCATTGAAGCATCAACCATGCCTTTATAATTGTCCGATAAGCTTTCAAAGAAGAATTGGACCAATTGCCATTTAGGCATGTCATGGTGAGGATACTTCCTAAGCAATTCATTGAAGCGTTCCCATGCCTCGTGGAAAGTTTCTCCCTCCCCATGTGTGAATTCCCTAATGGCGGTTCTCATAGCATTGGTCTTCGAAACCGGATAGTACTTTTTCAAAAATTCTTGTTGCATTTCTGCCCAAGAAGTTATAGAAAAAGGCCTAAGGTTGTTAAACCAATACTTCGCCTTATCTTTAAGGGTGAATGGAAAAAGTTTCAGTCTTAAAACTTCCTCCGGCATGTCCATGTATCGAACGGTAGAACAAACTTCAAGAAACTCATCCAAATGCTTGTAAGGTTCTTCACTAGGAAGTCCATGAAAGTTAGGTAGCATTTGGATAGTTTGTGCTTTAATCTCATAATGGTGTGCTCTAAATGGTGGCAATTGAATGCATGTGGGTGCATTATACTCATTAGGCACATAGTGATCTCTCAATGCGAGTGGTGGATTAGCAACTTAAGGTGCAACATGGACACCTTGGTTATATTGAGCTTGATTAATGATGGGGGGTTGTGGTGCATACATTGGCCTTGGAATTCCCATTGGAATTTGGCCTTGTTGTTGAGGAGGTTGATGAATGTATGGCCTAGGCATGCCTAATGGAACTTGCATATTATCATTTTGCACATTAGGGTGAAGGAGGCCTTGTTGGTCTATGCGACCAAGGTCTTCAACATGATCATCATTGAGAGCGTCCATTGGTAGATTGGTTCTATGTGAACTTCCTCTTCTCCTTGGATTCCTAATAGTGGATTCTAAATGCAAATCAAGAGGAACAAGATTAGGTCTCAATGAACGACGACCATGCATGCACAATGCAACACGAATAAGCAACTTTTTCAACAATGCAATTAAACTTCACAACCACAATTTTCAAATGCAATGTATGTCAAATAAATGCCTCCACGTGGGCCCCCGATTTAACTAAGGAGATTGAGTAAGAAGGTCTCACAATAGTCCTTTAGCACTTCAACTCCAAAATTAAAAGCCTAGCTTAGCAATTTTACTTAGCAATTTTTCATTTTAAGCATTTTTCCTTTGCTTTGCTTTGCTCCTTAGCTTGGAATTACTTTGCTAGCTCCTTGCTCAATGCACCTTGTTAATGAAGAACAAACTTAATAAGTAATCAAAAACAGAAAATAAAAAGAAAGTAAAGACACGATCAAAAGAGTACTAATCCTAATTGAATTTCACAATTCGACGTTGCCAATTTAAAATCCCCGGCAACGGCGCCAAAAACTGACCGGGTCCTCTTTTACAAGGGTCGCGATACCAAGTCAAGCTTGAAAGTTGTGTGTGAATTTAGGAGGTGGCCAAGTTTTACATTTATAAAAAGCCACTACTACCTTTCTCTATATAAAATATAGATAAGGCGAGTAGGGATCGTCCCAAGGGATTTGATGGTGTATTGAATTGTGAAACTATGGTAATTAGGGTTAGTAGGTCGAGTGATCACACAATTGGTTGGTTGGTTGATTAAGCTAAATTGAATTCAACTAAATAAAATAATATGAGGTAAACAAGAGAGAGAGAGGTCTTGGGGTGTAGAGATCACCACCAAGCAATACTTTTCTATACTACTAACAAGTGATCAATTGAGGGTAATGGATGTGTTGCAATATGATAAGGGTGTGTGTGCATTAGGTTGATTCAATTGGCAAGGATGACAAATCAAGCAAGTATTGTCTAAACATCATGTGAAGAGCACAATATATCTAAACAATAGAGCATATATTGTCTAGACAACATGGGGATAGCACAATAGATCAAAACAAGTCATTAATCCTTCATTAAGCTCACAATCCACATGCAACACAATATTAAAGGAATATGCCATTTGGATTCACAAGCATGGAACATCAAACATCAAGAGTAGATTGTCCTCCCATCTAACATTATACTACCACTACACTAAATCTACACTACTAGCATGAAAATAAAGCTATCTAGACTAGAAGAGAGGCACAAACCATCAAGAATAGGCATAAACCATCAAATGAACCAAAATAACATTCATTAAGCATATCATCTTGATAATCTCTAGATCTATAGCATCAATACACATAGACATGCATCAAAAACACTAAATCTAGATATAAGCACATGAATATCCTACTCTAGCATACATAGACATATGGATAGAATAGAATAGTCAATTGGAAGCATTAAACCATACAAACCATGAAATAATTAAGATTTATATATACATGAATATCAAGATGTATCATACAACACTAATCCCTCAATAATACACAAGATTAGAGTATAAAAAGCATGATTGGGGCTAACTCTAGCCCCAAGAAGATGTCTAGCCACTCATGGTAGTGATGATCCAACCCTCAAGGGCTAACTCCATGGCTGCTCCTTGTTGGTGAAGATCTCCTCCAATGGTTGCTCTAGCTTCCTCCCTTCTTCCTCTCTAAGAATAGCCTCCACTGCCTGTCCTCTAAACATCTGCTTCATACTGTGAAGCATCATGTTTCTACTAGGGTGAATAAAGAACTAAGAGTTGTGAAATTCAATCCTTGCATCCTCCATCAAATTTGTCTACAGAAAGTACCGTTAGTCCGGTACCACCAGCTTTCGTCTGTACCCATTGTTTAAATTGGAGCATCTTCAAAAGCGAATTCTGTAACTAAATCTATCCACCACTGATCCGTGATAAACTTGCCGATATTAAAAATCAATCGGTAATTCAATTTATCAATAGTAAATTATGACTTTAACTCAACAAAAGTCAACAAACTACGACCTTTCCGTACATACCATGCACCTCATCTTTATATAAGTATTTGGTCTCACCATCTTGTCTTTGACACGCCCTGCTTCTTTAAGACAAGTTAATGACAATCCGACTTCTTTCTCTAACTTCAAAAGAATATGAAATCTTCCCATCCTTTACTTAAGTCATCAATTTCCTTGTAACAACTAATTGTTGCAAATTGTGACTAAAAATAATAATTCCATATTATTTATGGAAATGAAGAGACTTAGTTTCCTCCTCCATGTGCAACACCGGCAAATTCCTCCCAATGACACACCCTCTTGAATAAATTCTTGATTAAGAATTTACTGATGAATATTTATTTAGTCTCCCCTCACTCGGTGTCATTCCAATAAGTACTTAATCCAGTACTAAATCCTCCTTCTGACTTGGTAACAACTTCTGAAATTTTCAAGAAGATGTTCAGCAAATCCAGCACCTCTGATATATCATCATGGCGTTTTAGTGATCTTTATTTACCACTACCTCACTCATACCGAAACATTAACAATCACCAATATCATGACGTTGTAATATGATACGAATCCATACCTAACGTAAAGTATATCAAATTAATCGTTCTAGATTGTTAGACTCGTAGTGATGATTTAATTATCCCATCCCAAAACACACCATAATGACACATGTCCAAGTCCAATAAATTGGTTAGATTTATGTGTATCTACCAAATCCTATGACCGTATGCTCACAAATTTAGCGTAAATAGCGCTATGACTACATGTTATTAAAACAATAATTGGTTGATCACACACTTATGTCCCCAACTAAACCACATACCAAATCCCGAGTAATTAACAAAAAAGTAAAATAAAACACGTATGATAAACACAATAGAACAAAATATACTCCTACTTAGGACATCGTTCTTTCTAGAAAAGAAAGTCTCATTTGAAATCAACCTTACTAGATTGTTTCAAAATTTCCTTTTATAGTTTCGTAAATAATCATTCAACCTCGAAACATATCCTTTAAAACATCACTTAAAAGCACAAATGTTTTCCTAAGCAAATACCAAGGGCTTAACCCTCATCCTCCTTATATGCGGAATGTAAACTGTCTTACTTGACTTTATAAATCGAATTAGAACGTCACAATATAATACCAATGCCTTTTTATATGTGATTTAAAAATTATGTATTTCGTTCTGATAAGAACACATCCGATCCCCAAACTCCTGAACAATACTTCTTATATACCTCTTTTAGAGATGATAAGAAAGATTTAATTATTTGTAGATTGATCAACCCTAATTCTACTAATAACATTCGCTATACTACTAGCAATTCAGATCACCTCGCGCAATCATCCCTCTTCAAGATTTAGTACCCTCTCTATTGGATACACATAAATCTCCTCTATTAGGATCCTCTTTGGCTCCTACTCATTGCTTGTCTTCTTTTTGAGATCAACTGAAGTCGTGTTGGTCCCGATATGTGGTGACCTATCACGTACACCTAAATCCTTCCTTGGCTTATACTTTTAAAGTAACGCTAAATGAACCTAAACCATCGATCCCTAACTTTGCCTTCTGGCAACGAAATCGATAACGTACTCCTTTACTCCTTTGGGTCTTTGTCGCTTTCGCCTTGAACCCATCATTTTCTTAGTGCCAACCATTCTGTAACTACAGAATATAATTGACATCAACTCCTCCTAACGAATCGTAAATAGAGTACAATGAATCATAATACAGACTCTAAGTTTTAAGAGACGCAACGCGGAAGTCACATAACAGAAGACACTCCTAAGGACACTTGAACCTGGAATGCTCTGATACCAATTGTAAGGCAAGTTCTTCTTTTATCTCTTTCCCTTTGATTCATGTTTCTGTACATGCCTAGGAAATTCTAGAATTTATTAAACACATAAAATTAAATAATTATGCATGCTTAATTGGGTTAGAACATAGGTTTTATGAAATTGGTTCATATCTGTTCTTGTGTTATGAATTAATAAAATGCATGATTTTGATTTGATTTCTTATGTGAATTTTTATATGTTTAAATTATGTATTTTTCATATCTGTGGAATGATGGAACGCAAAAACATGCCTAGGATTCCTGAACATTAAATAGGGACTAGGTTTGGGTTTTAATAAATTTAAATAGACTCAATCATAATGATGCTTGCTATTTGAATGTTTTAAACAAACGAATGGATTTAATCTTTTAAAATAGTTTAGCAATTGAGATTAAATGTGTAGGATGAATTGGATATAGAGAATCCTTATTTAACGGTATAATAAAATATTATCATGTATAAGATTCAGTTTGTGTAGGACATATGATATAGAAAGTTTAAAGATATAATAAGTCATTCCTATTATGTGATAACTTGATATCATATTTATCATAGTTATTTATGGAATGTTTGATATATTTCCTTAATTGTTACATCAATTGTTGGATTGTGTGGTTTAATACACCGGTATGGGATGGTGGCATTCTAGGGATGGATTAACTTATCAGTTAAGTCCTGCCTATTTTATGTAAGGGAATGGATTAACTAAAATGTTAAGTCCTACTTATATTTAAGTCAGGTCAGCTGAACAAGTTGAATGACTTATGGAGGATTAATTTATTATATAAGGGAATGGATTAACTAAAATGTTAAGTCCTACTTATATTTAAGTCAGGTCAGCTAAACAAGTTGAATGACTTATGAAGGATTAATTTATACTGGATAGGATGGTTACTAGATTATATATATATAAGTATGGTGCCATGATATGAGCTTGAGTCTCAGGATCAATGGTTAGGGCGCGTATATCGCCAGGGATGTGTAGCTAGATATAGTGTAGTTGTGTACCCTGGTAGGTCTAGGTACTCATGCCCACTATATGTGCATTTTGCATGTTGCCTACTATTCAGGTTGAGACAACCCTATAGTCTAGTGAGGTTCCTTTAGTGTGTGTATATATATATACGGACTACTAGTTACTGTTGGATTGACTAGGATGTATACGTGTATCGGATCTCTGCTTGGACTGTAGTAGAGTAGAACTTGTTTGTGGGCCTAACCCACCATTATTTTTCAGGTGTTCGTCACGAGTAGAGGTTGTTCGTGCTAAGCGGGGATCAATCTACTTCATTCTTCCGATGCTACATAGGAGTTCCTTTATGATTCAGTTTCCTGTTTTAGATTACTGTCATTTGTTTAGTTTGGATTTTCTAGGGGTCCACACAGTATGGATTCCCGAGTTGTATTTTGGAGGATCAGTTGTATCAGAAGAGTTTATTAATTAATGGAAATATATTATGAGGTTTATTATTAGATTATCATTTTAGTTTCTTGTCAGCATTTTATTTATTCTTCTTTATTCTTTTGTACTCTGTGTTCATTTATTATCAATTTGTTTTGATATTCTCGGGTATTCGGGCGTGGGCCTGGCCAACCCGCATTCGGAAATCCGGGGGGGGGGGGGGGGTATCACAGGTCCCATCATCTCGGGCCTTCTTAATGAGTTCAGCCTATTATGCTTAGTTAACCTAGCCCAGGCTTCTTGTAAAAGCCTAATCTGAAGGTTGAATAATCTCAGAATTTGTGGTGGTCCCCTTATGTGCTGATGTGTTTTGTCTTAATTGAAAGGGGAGATTTTTACCCCCACACATGGCTTAAACTTCAGCTTACAAGGGAGAGAGAATACTTGCCAATTTAGCCATTAAGCTCATCTTACAAAAGATGAAGAAGACCAAACATGTCCATAGATCAAAAACATAACAAAGATGGCTTTTAATATGGGAATTTCATAGTTATATAATTAATTAATAGTTTCTAAAGATAAGAAAGGCAGATTCGCCATTTTAAAATTACAGCTTGGACACGTGGTCATCACATGTGTGCTTATTTAACGGGAAGAACTTAACTGAGGCTTGCCGGTGGGTAAATTTTGCAAAATTTTTGATAGTTTAGGAAATTAACTGTAAAAATAAAAGTTCAGAAGAGTTTAAAGGAAGAGAGAGTATAGTTTGGGTATTATTTTGCACTTTACTCTTAAAGTTATATTATATGAGTTTGGTGATGATGGGTTGTAAATTTTACAATTAGATTTGCTTGGTAATAAGTGACAAAGATATTAACGGAGTTTTGCGATTGGGTTTTGATTAATGGGGTTTTTCAATTGGGTTGTAATTAGGTTTACTTGGTGATCAGTGACAAAAAATTTCATGGCTTTTGCAATTGGTTTACTTGATGATCAGTGACAAAATTTTTATGGGGTTTTGAAATTGGGTTCAATGACAAAAATGTTGATGGGGAACTCTAATAGGTGCTTAAATGTTGCACATTTCAGCACCTAAGCTAGCGTATTTCAGTCCTTACATCTATCTTACTTTTATGTTTTAGTCCTAATTTATATTTATGTGTATTTCAGGGCAATAAAGGTAAAATAGGTTTACAGCAGTCCATTATGACTATTTTGGAGTCAAGCCAAAACATCATGACAAGATTCAAGAAGCAGAAAAATGCAGCAGCATCACGTTCGGACACCAAGCTTCTGGCAGCAATTTTAGTTACGGGTTTGACCTGTTTTTATGGCTATGGGTTTTAACCTTTTGGGTTGATTTTTGTAACCTATAGGCTTTATTAGGTTTTGTATTAGAGGGAAAATAAGCCCATTATTTTGTCAGTTTTCATTATTTTAAGTTTTTATTATTATATTATTTTAATTATTAGGTTTTGTATTAAAGGGAAAATAAGCCCATTAGTTATGAACTTATGATTATTATGTATTATTTAATTTTTATTTTTTTGGGATATTGATATGCTGTCTGGAAAACACGCGAAAGAGGAGAAACTGAAGTACAGGCTAGGTTTTGGAAGAAGAAGCTCAGAGATGATAAAGCAGATGATGGAGATTATTTCTGTCTTCAACTCCATCAACCATGAGTAGCTGATTCTTCTACTTAGGGTTGGATAAACCCTAAGCATGTAATCTAACTTCTCTCTCTTTTACTATTTTAGGGATATAAATTGTGTAATTTTTGTATAGACTTTGAATGTTATTGAATAAATTCTTCCAATTGATTATCAATGTTAAATTTATGTTGTCTTATGTGTTTTTGCTTGTTAATCAACCTTTACACTGGATTTATCTGTGAATAAAACTTATGATGTCTATGCATGGTGATAATTAGTTGTAGTTGCACTTCAATTTGATGAAAATTGCTTTTACTTGATGGATGGTACTACACAATTAGGTTAATTCATTGTCTAATTAATTGTTTAAGTTCATGTTTATATAATTAGTTTAATTTAAGTTTAATTAGTTTAATTGTAATTTAATTATTAGGTAAGTAGACCATCCATACTTGTGTTTGAATTCCATACTCTTTGTCACAATTGTATTACCTTCTTGATTGATGTATGTTAAAATTGTAACTTGAATTGATGAGTCATGCTTTGGATTGATGAATTATATTATACTTAGTTTAATTGTCATTAAGTAGGTAATTCAAGCTTGAAATTGATGATTCATACTTTTCTTTGCAAATGTTAGCTACATTAGAATTACATTTAATTATTTCCCCAAGTAGTGAAAGTTAGTAAGTTAGGGAATGTGCTTAGTGGTGAATCCTACACCCTAAGTCTCTTTCCAATCTTTTAAACTCCATTATTTTATTACAGTCACTTAAGTTAAATTAGTTCTAATTACAAAACAAAACCCTTTTCAGCAATCACATGAGCACTAAAGTAGAATTCAATTCTAAAAACCTATAATTGTTTAGATCTCTTGGGACGATCCCTGCTCACTTCATACTCTATAGTATAAGTGTTTAGTGGTTTATAAATTATAAAATATGATGCTCACTTGACATTACTTCTAAACCTAAAGTGTTGTGCATTATTTTGTGCACACGCGCAGTCGCATCAAACTCTGTTCTAGATGAATCACTACGGCCGGGATAGAACAACAAACTCCAGAGTTTCAATTGTCAATGATTTAATTAAGGTCGGTTTCATGATTATTTGTGCATGTATATGTAAGATTTCATTAAGTTTTGCTTGGGCCGTCATCAAAATTGGTGAAAATTGTTGGTATTTGTATGCACTGGCATAGTGAATTTCTATTTGAATTAAGGTGACAAATGTTCCTAACAAATTTGAAATATTTATGCTTTATATAATTGGTGAATTCAATGTACTATGTTTCGAGTCATTATGAAATTGATAGTGTCCATTTGATTACAAGAGATATTTATATGTATGTGATGACAATTAATACATGAACATGAATAATAATCATAAATAGATTATAGTCGGTAATTATGGATGGACTCTTAATTAACTAAGACTTGAACCGGATCCGCGTTAGGTTGAGATATATTGCGAGAGTTGTCATATGTAATTGCTCCCTATCACTGTCATGGCATTTGACTCTTAAGTATGAGAGAAGTATAGACTATTTTATTAATTAGTAATTACTTTAATTTGTTCAGCGGATTATTCAGAATCCAAAGACCGGTACTTTGGGTAATTATGTAATTAATTGTTAGAGGGTATTTTCAATATTTGCATCATTACTACTTGTATTTATTTTGTCTTGATTATGGTAGATCACAAAATAAATTCGAAAGCCTTCGTGTGTTTTAGACAAAATAATTTTTTATATATTTATTTATTTAAATTATTATTTTTGTCAAATAAATTTTTATTGTTATCGAGCCGGAAATAATCAAATGTACCAAAATAAATATATTAATTTAGTAGTTGGATTGATGGCTTTATTTATCCGATAACTAATTATGTATAGAGAGGTCAAAATGCAACATTGACTTAAAGGTTATTTATTATTTAATTGGAGTTCAATTAATTTATTTTGATGGAGTAGAAATTAATTTATGAATTAATTAAATTGGGTCCATGGTTTAATGGACCAGGTCAATTCTTCTCACTTATAGTCCAACATGATATTGGAGGTCAATTATTCTCACTTATAGTCCAATATGATATTGGAGGTTTATTAAATTTGAAATATTACGTGAATTTTAGAGATTGAGAAAAATATATTATTTTTAATTTTTTTTTTTTTTTTTTACTTTCACAAACTTAGCTCTCCAAAATCATTGATGAGGGTTTATGAATGATATATTTCTAAAGGCAAAATCACATTCAGCCATCGTTATTGTCTGAACTTCAATCACTTGTGCTTATTATGGTCAGCAATTTCTTTCTCCGGGAAGATTACGTATAATATTATAACAGAAACATAAACACGAAACAAGGTCGGTGATCCATTAACAAAATGGTGGTAGGCCATGTTTTTCAATAAAAAATTGCTTCACTTCTGGTTCTTTGGAACCATGTACTGACTGCTGAGTCAAAGATCAGACAATTCCAAATAAGTTGAGTTAGTGATAGCATCAAAACAATATTAAATGACCATTGTGCTGGCCACCACAAAATAAAAAATAAAAAATGGGGATTTGATTTGGGAAATCAATTGATGATAATCCTCAAAATTTTTTGGAAAAAATATTTAATTGCCCCGAAAACTCGTGAGTATGGAGATTTGATTTGAGAAATCAGTTGATGATGATTCTCAAAATCTTTTGGAAAAAATATTTAATTGTCCTAAAAACTTGTGAGATTTTTAAATTTACTTTCACGTATAATGTCTAAATTTTTTTTTTCTCTAAAAGTATGTTAAGATACATAAATGTGTAAAATTATTGTATATTTTACACAATAATTTTACACAGTCACATCAATACATTTTTTTCTCCTCTCTCTTTCTCATTCAATCAACCCTATATTAAAAAGGTTTGTAAAAATTATGTGGGATATTTTAACACAAAGGTATAAAAGTATTGGGCCACAAAGATTTATATACTAAAATAATTTTTTTGTTTGTTTATCTTTTCTCTCCCATCCTCCTTCACCTTTTTAATTAAACTCTAACTAATACAAAAAATTTCACTTTTCTTTTTTGACAGCAACTCTAATTTTTTTTTCTCTTTCTTACTTTTTCAAATGCTTACAGAATTTTATTATCACTAATTTTTGCTTTAGTTATTTGGAATTAAGAATGATTACATCTGAGTCGCCCCTGACTACTATAGTAGCACTATAGCTGGTCAATCGAGGACGTTGAATGTCATGCACAATTTCAGTATCTTTGACTGAGATATAAATATTACATAATTTGCGCACAGGCCTGTGATAAGCGGAAAAAAAAAAAAAATGTGAGAGCTCTGTAGCAAGGACACCGTGTTATTATATTGCATTACCATTAATATTATTTCACTTTCTTAAATATTTGATCATATTCTATCATATTATTGCTAATAAAGGTGGTTGTTCGTTAATCTTTCTATATAAAAAGAATGCATGTTTAAAAATTGTGTAACTTCCTAAAATGAGTAGTTGATGTATAACTAAAATTGAAATTTTTTTTTTTTTTCCTCATTGGGTTGGGGCACTTAAAATCTGGCTGCTCTTTACAACTCGGACATTATAGTCACACTCAAGTTAAAATACTAACACAACCTCTTATGTTGCCTTTCGATATGATGTTTAAAGCACAGATGAAGATTTTACCGATTACCTTCTAAATGAGATTTTTTTGAGATTTTTTTTTTTACAAAATTTAGAAGTTTAATATTGTTGCTATGTTTTTGGCCTCTTGATTTACGGTATTGTGTGTAACGTAGCTATATTGATTTAATCCTACAAAAAGACATGGTGATCGATTATTCAATTTTTGGGAGAGGCAATAAAGTCCAGATTGTGATAAAGCAAACTTATGGCAAAATATTGTGGGAAGGTGGTAAAAAAAAAAAAAAAAAAAAAAAATGAGAGAGCAATATAGGATAACAAAATAATTGGAATGCATGAAGTATAGAAAGAAACAGAGACTTTTTGATGGTAATATATCCCATAGTTGAAAGAAAGAGACAGAGAAGACTTGGTAAAGACTTGTATAGTTCTAGTGCCATTGTTGATTGAAAGTAGGTGATCCCACGAAAAGAAGAACTCAAAAGTTAATAGTCATTGTTTGAGTCCCACCCAAAAACAAAGACTATGAATATAACCAGTATACAAAAAGATGGACAGATTGTATAGTTCTAGTGCCATTGCATGGTGATTGCAAGAAGGTGACGGCCTTGAAAATGAAAACACTAATTAGCGCACTACCTTCTTGTCCAATCTCACCCAAGCACAATAAAGAGTAAAGATATGGAATACTACCATCAAATTAAGTTGAATAGTGCCTTTTTAATTTCTGTCACATTCCATGACCCGCTAGAGTTTTTGATGATTGCAGTAAACATATCAGTTGGTTAGAATCATCATAGACGGAGTTGTTAAGGATAATAAATTGGATTGCAAAATGATATACGTACAACAAATAACCAACCAGCTGTGTAGCTCACAAGTTTAGTAAAATTCTGTTGCCAAGACCTTATTTATGATGTATATGGATATAATAGATTAAAGATAAGTAGTCTAAGGGTTCGATGTATTCTACTCTTTTATGTAAGTGTGAGTAATGTCATCATAAAGTTATTAAATATAATAACGTCATTCTTTACTTACATAAATTTAGTGATGTGGGCTTCTGTCATTACTCAGATGTAATATTTTGTAATTATTTTAAATTATCTATGTCCTAAATATTCACAATGTGAAATATACTCCTCCAAATAAATATTTTTCTTAAAAAGATTAACAATAGTGTGGTATGTTTGGCATCTCATAACATTTTACTACGATCTGATTGCTCTTTTAAGTCAGTTCCATCACTCAGATAAAAAATATATAGGTTATAGAATAAAGGCCCAAACTTCTCATAGTTCCTCCTACAAAATTTAGTACTCTAATATATATGATGCAGAGTTTGGAAATATTACTACATATTCGCACAATTTGACTGCCGCCTGATACGGGAAAATTGGGAATCAAAACAAAATAGGAAGGGAGAAAAAAATAAGTGTAAGAAAATAATAGAGTAAAAAAAGAAAATCAACCTTCCTTCAAGCCACTTCCTACTTAGTGCAATATTTGCAGGTAATAAACTTATACCAGTAGAAATTTATTACTAGGTCATTATGCAATTAAATCAGTACATGAAGTGCCTGCAGTGGTGGGGTGTGAGAAAGAGAGAGGAGAGAAAGAAGATGCATGAAAAAAAGAACAAGGAAGTGAATTGTGTGGGTTGGTTATAAAGGAGGAAATGACAATGATGGGGTCCATCGAATGCTAATTTCCGGCTACTGGAGTAGTGCCTACATGTAAGCACCAGTCTGAGAAGATTCCTATGAAAAAGTCTTGAAAATTTTCAAATACAAAATCTAGAATTATACCCTCCATATATTTAAAAGGTATATTTTCACTTTGAAGATGATTTTATTAGACGGCTATGTAAAAAGATAATTATATTTTTAATTTGAAGGTTGTATTCAAAATATAGGGGAGATAAGTATAATGAAGTCTAACTAGAGAGTAGGTGTGAAATTAACCCTTTGTAATTTATTATATAATATATATATATTCTATTGCTTTTCGATAGGGTGTTTAAAGCATGAGCGAAGGCTTTACCAATGGTCTTTTAGGTGGTTATTTTTTATTTTTTCTTTCAATTAAAAATTTCAGAAGTTTAATATTCTTGTTATGTTAATTTTCCCGCATGGTGCGTATAACCTGGAATGCTTTAATTACGTAAAACGACATGATATTCAATTTTATTTATTTATTTATTTATTTTTTTAAAAAAAGACAGGTTATTCAATTTTTGGGAGAGTCAAGAAATTCCATCCAGATTGTGGTCAATCAAATTTAGGGCATTACATTAGAGAAAATATATTGCGGGACAAACATCAATTAAAGAGAGAAAAAAAAAATCTAGGATAACAAAATAATTGGAGTTCACAAAATATACAAAGAGGGAAAATAAAGTGTTTATAAGAACAAAACACTTTGTGATAGCCATCCATTTGTTTAAAGAGAGGGAGAAGACTTGGGAAAGACTTATATTTGTATACTTCGGTTTCATGCATGGACTCTTGTGAATGAGTCGAATTCCAGTATCATTATTGCGGAGGTAGGTCCACCCACTTTCTTTAATACAATTATTGTCCATCCATCTTTTTTTAGTTCAAAGGGAAAAAGAAAGAGAGAATAAGTAATAGATGAATGAGATCGAGACGATGAAGTCATGCAGACTGTAGTGACTGAAGTAAATAAATATATAAATGGTGATAGTCGCCTGAGTCATACTTTACTGACTTTCTACATTGTTTGCAATATATATATATATATGCGCTCGCGAACAAGTGACGGTGATGACAAGGGTTGTGATGTTCCACACATGAATCTAAGAAAGAAGGTCGTAATAATTCAAAAAGTTAAAATAAATTTATAAAGAACAAACACTTTGTGATAGCCATTCATTTGTTGAAAGAGACACAGAAGACTTGGAGAAGACTTGTATAGTTCTATTTCATGCATGGACGCTTGTGGAGTACTATTTTATATATATATATATATATATATATATATATATATATATTTATAAAGAACAAACACTTTGTGATAGTCATTCATTTGTTGAAAGAGACAAAGAAGACTTGGGGAAGACTTGTATAGTTCTATTTCATGCATGGACTATTATATATATATATATATATATGATAATGATGAGTGGAATTCCAGTATCATTATTGGTAGGTCCACCACTTTCTTTAATTCAATGAAAGGTTCAATTCAATGCTGTTTTCCAGTGCAATTATTGTGGTGCTAAGCATAAAAAGAAAACAGATCGAAAAAGAAAAAGAATAAAAAAATAAGAAAAAGAAAAGGTGATAGATCATGACATACTTTCTACATTGACTATCGGTCAATGTATCTGAATTAATATTTTTCTCTTCATTATATATTACTCAAATTTTGCAATATATATATATATATATATGTGTGTGTGTTTTGTTTATATTTTGTTAGGAAAAAAATATTATTAAGACAAATAATTGTTCATTCAAGTTACGATTACACTATGAACAACTTTTTTAATTATTTTTCACATATAGCAGAGTTTAGCCTTTTTTTTTTTTTTTTTTTTTTTTTTTTTTTTTTTTTTTTTTTTTTACCTGGGGTGTCCGGGATGATACCAACTCTTAAGATCCCTCTAATCTCAGATGACCCGGAAAGGCACCTCCCCACTCGGGTTGGGTAAGTCATTATAGGAGCAACGGAGGTTAACCACAAAAAATACCTAACGGGACTCGAACTCTAGACCTTAGACTTGCTAAGCTTCAAAGTCCAGTGAATTTAGCGTGTTTATTGTTTGGTATATCTCTTGAATTATAAAAATTGGATATAGAGTGCGCTGGACTATGCCCAATTAATCTATATATTCTATTAAGTTTTTATTTTTTGTCTTCTGATAAACGGTTGCAACTATTCGCTTTTTGAACTTGTAGCTATTCTATTTAAGTTGTTTGGTCATACATAATCATAAAAATTACTCTCAATTAATTTGAATTGTACTTTTTAATTAATTGAATACATCAATGATTTGATATGCTCTAGCGGTGATGGCACAGTTGTTCAGTTACACGCATGTAACTAGAAAGAAGGTAATTGTAATAATTTAAAACTATGCAACCTTTAAAAAAAAAAATTAAAAAAAAAAAAAAAACAACTAATTAGAGGGTAGGAAGCGTAATTTATTGAAAAAAATATTTTAGTTCATTAGATATATATATATATATATATATATATATATATATATATATAAAATCTCTCAATAACAAGAATAATTTAAAAACACAATGCTACATATACCATCATGTATCCAGTTTTATTTTTTCTCCAAAATATTAACAATCACAAAACTCCATGAACGAATGAGCCGGGCCAGCCTGCGCTCGGCCTGCAACTTGGGAACCCTGGCCCAGTAGTCGAGCTTTCACTTGTTTAGGCCAAATCTATACAGATTTGATAAACCCAAGCCCATCCCATGGGCCTTTCAGACTGTCGGCTTTGGGCTTTAAATGGGTTTTAGAACTTAAATCTTTGGATTGAATTTGAAAAAAAAAAAAAAAAAAAAAAAAAAATGAATGAATGAATGTACATTTGGGGTGGCGGTTGTCCTTCAGAAGTAGTTAAACTACATACATTATACAGTAATACATAATATACTATACATTTATAAGTAACTAGTAAAAACCATTTGGGGTGGCGGTGCACATGATCAAAATTTATTTTATAATTTTAATTAAAAATAATCAAAATTATAAAGAATTATTAAATTTATTTTAATAATTCTAACTACTTTTTTTACTTTGGGTGTGAAGTTTTAATAAATTTTTTAATTTTTTGATTTGACAAGTTAGCTTTAGTAAATGTTGAGTCCTGAATAACTGAAAAAAAATGAAGGATGAGACAAATATTTTTAAAAAATCACAATATAATTGAATTTGTGACTTTGCGTGCTTTGATTCCTATATATAAAATATAATTAAGATAGTATGATTCCTTTCTTTGGTTAGGAGAGAATTCGATTTCAAATATAATTATTGATTAAAAATTTCATATAAATTATAAATACATCAAATTAAAAAAATAAAAATTCCGACACAAAAAATTTGAAAAATATTGAAAAGAAAATATATTGATTTTAATAAAGTATATTTTATTTAGTGAGAGATTAAACTTGTAATAGTCGAAAATAATATTACTTTTTGGATTAAATTAAGTAAAATCATATAGAAATAAATAAAAACTTGTGTCATTGTTTAAAAAACTATATTTCCTTTTGAGTAAAGTATATATAGGAAGAGTTTAACTTTAAGTAGAGTTTATCTTGATTGAATTTTAAATAAATAATTACCTATTTAATTTTAATTGGTAATTTATTTAATGATTTGAAACATCTTGATTGAATTTCAGTTAAACAATTATCTATTTAATTTTAATTAGTAATTTATTTTGTTATTTAGTAAATTATTTTATTAAAATACGTAACTTGTTTTAGTTGTTTAAATAATGATTTGAAACATCTTAATAGAATTTCAATTAAAAAATTACCTATTTAATTTTAATTGGTAATTTATTTTATTATTTGATAAATTATTTTATTCAATTGAATTTTAATTAAACAATTAATTATTTAATTTTAATTGGTAATTTAGTATAATAGGATTTATTTTAATTAATAACTTATAGGATTTATTTTATTCGGTAACTTATTTTATTATTTGGTAAATTATTTTAGGTTTCCTTTTATTAAAAAACTCCTTATAAATAGGTGATTTGAGTTTTATAGAAATTCTTATAAATACCTTATATTAATTAAAAAATAAATACTCATAATAAATAGGTCATTTGTGTTATAATTTTAAAGAGATAAAAACATTAATTATTAATTAAAATTTTTAATAGGAATTAAATTATTAAACTTTTTCATAGGAATTCATTATTAAAATTTTTATATATTTCCTTAACTAATTAAAGAAACTAAATTATTTATTTTCTGTATATATTTCCTTGTCTAATAGTTTATTTTTTATTAAAAAAAAAAACTCACAATAAAAATTGATTTAATTGTGAAAATTGAAATTTCTTTAACTTTGTGTCTCACTGTATATAATGTTTTAATACTTTCTTTCTTATGCTCATTATTATTTTTCTTTTTTGAAAAGTTAAAAACAAATTTATGAATATAAAAAATAAAAAAATTTGTATAAAGGCCGGCCTTAACACTATTTTTTTTTTATTAATTTTTTGAAGATGTAAATTTCTATATCACAACATAGCTGCGTCCATGCATTTATAGATTTTTTAATTTTTTGGTTGAAAAAATTATATGATTTTAAAAACAATAATTTGATATTTTAAAATAAAAATTTGTGAGTATTTTGGACATTAACAATGATTCTCTAAAAAAACTCATAATAAATAGATAAATGTTAATTATAAGTGATAAAGTCTTATTGAAAATAAAATAGGTAATTTGTGGTAAAGTTTTATAGAAATAGGTAATTTGTGGTAGAGTTTTATAGAAATTATTTTATTTTCTTTAAATATATCCTTGTCTAATTAGATTTTTTTTATTATTAAAAACTCATAATAAATAGATAATTAAGTAATTTGTATTTTTATAGAAACTCTTTTAAAAACACTTTTTATATCAATTAATAAATATTTTTCCATATTATAAATAGATAAATACAGATTATATGTGGTATGGTAGGATTTTATAGAAAATAAAATAGATAATTTGTGGTAGAGCTTTATAGCAATGGGTAATTTGTGGTACAATTTTATAAAATTTATTTTATTTTCTTTAAATATATCCTTGTCAAATTAGATTTCCTTTTTTAAAAAAATACTCATAAGTTATAGATAAATATAGGTTATATGTGTAAGAGTTTTATAGAAAAGAAAATTGGTAATTTGTCGTAGAATTTTATAGAAATAGGTATTTGTGGTAGAGTTTTTAGAAATATGTAATTTGTAGTAGAGTTTCATAGAAATTATTTTATTTTCTTTAAATATATCCTTATTTAATTAGATTTTCTTTTATTAAAAAACTCATAATTAATAGATAATTAGGTAATTTGTGTTAGATTTTTATAGAAACTCTTTTAAAAATTATTTTTATATTAATTAATAAATATTTTTTTATATTAAATATTAAAATCTTTGTCTAATTAGATTTTCTTTTAAAAAAAAACTCATAATAAATAAATAAATAAATACAAGTTATATGTGATGGATTTTTATAGAAAATAAAATAGTTAATTTGTGGTAGAATTTTATAGAAATTATTTTATTTTCTTTAAGCATATTCTTGTCTAATTAGATTTTCTTTTAATTAATTTATTAATAAATAAATAGTGAAATCCTTGTCTAATTAGATTTCTTTTTTTAAAAAACTCATAATAAATAAATAAATAGAGGTTATATGTGATAGAGTTTTATAGAAAATAAAATAGGTAATTTGTAGTAAAATTTTATAAAAATAGATAATTTGTGGTAGAGTTTTATAGAAATTATTTTATTTTATTTAAACATATCATTTTCTAATTTGATTTTCTTTTAATTAATATATAAATACTAAATCATTGTCTAATTAGATTTCCTTTTTTAAAAAAAAAAAAAATCTCATAATAAATAGATAAATACAGGTAATTTGTGTTAGAGTTTTATAGAAACTCTTTTAAAAATTATTTTTATATCAATTAATAAATTTTTTTAATAATAGTGTAGATATAAATATATATCACACTATTAATATAACTAAGTATATAATAATTTAGTAATATAAGTAAGTTACAAATGAGGCACTATGGTCTCCATCTCATGTATCTCAGACCAGCAGGTCCAGCACTAGTCATGATCGTTGTTTTTTCCTACTACTATCCAAGTACTCCTTCAAACAAGGGAAAAAGAATAAAAAAGAAAAAGTGATATATATATATATATAGAAAAAGAATAAGAAAGCAAAAGAAAAAGTGATATATATATATATATATATATATATATATATATATATATATATATATATGTTTGTGTTTGTATATATTTTGTTATAAAAAAAAAAAAAAAAAAACTATTAAGACAAATAATTGTTCATACAAGTTACAATGACACTATGATCAATTTTTTTATTTTCACATATAACATGGCTTAGCGTATTTATTGTTTACTATACCTTTTGAATTATAAAGATCGGATATAGAGTCCGTTGAAGTATGCCCAATTAATCTATGTATTCTATTTAAAGTTTTTATTTGTAATTTATTATTTTTATTATTTTAGTTATAAGTCCAAAGGGAGGATAATTGCTATGGTTCTTACGTTAAAATAATAATAATAATTATAATAATAAATTACTCCGTATAATTTATTATTATTATTTTTTCTTTCTAATTATACAATACTCAGCATATATGCATAAAAGGTGTGTGTAATATATATAGTTGCATGTTATCTTCAAATGATTAAAACTGTGATGATTATCTTCTAGTAGGTTTTATATTAAATCATTAATCTTTGTTGTGACCTGTGTTTGTTTGGATTTTATTACATACACTTTTTATTTTATTTTTTTTAAGTTAAAACAATTTTCAGTATAAGAAAATACAGAGAATTGCATAAAATAAAACTTTGTGCACGACCCTCTAATGATGACAACTTAAACTTAAACCTGGAACCAAAATCACTGTCTTATGCCTAACTCCCGTGGAATGGAATTTTGACTCAGAGCTATGAGCAGAACCTAATCAATTGATAATAGCTAAGATTGAAAAAATATATATATATATTAAATGACCATTGTGCTAGCGACCACAAAATAAAAAATAAAAAATGGGGATTTGATTTGGGAAATCAATTGATGATGATCCTCAAAATCTTTTCGAAAAAATATCAAATTGCCCCGAAAACTCGTGAGTATGGGATTTGATTTGGGAAATCAATTGATGATGATCCTCAAAATAAAAAATATTTAATTGCCCCGAAAACTTGTGAGTTTTCTAAGTTTTATTTTTCAATGTGGGAAATCAATTGATGATGATCCTCAAAATCTTTTCGAAAAAATATCAAATTGCCCCGAAAACTCGTGAGTATGGGATTTGATTTGGGAAATCAATTGATGATGATCATCCTCAAAATAAAAAATATTTAATTGCCCCGAAAACTTGTGAGTTTTCTAAATTTTATTTTTCAATGTCTCTAGTATTGTTTTGCTCTGGTAAATTTTGAATTTCCCACTACTAATGGATTAGTTGTGTTTTGAATTTTTGACAAAAATACCTCCACTAACCAAGTCAATGGGAGTTATGCAACTTGCCCAATTGAGTGAATTTAATTATTATCTTTTTTTTTTTTCCTTTCTTAAATAATAATATTTCAATTTATATTTTTGTTACATGTATCACTATACTTAAAATAGTTAAAAATATTTACTTGTATTATGTATTATATATTCCCTCCGTCTCAAAATAAGTGTCATGCTTTTCTTTTATTTGTCCCAAAATAAGTGTGTATTTTTCTTTTTCAAATAATATATTTCACATCTTTTCATATATGTACTTTAAGTTTAAAATTTAAAATTTGAATATTCAAAACTTAAAAGGGTAAGTTAGTAATTTTTTAAGAAGATAATACAAGTCCCATATACCTCTTAAAAATTACTACTTTCCGTGGGCAATACTTAAATTGAATGTGTATCTTTATTATATTATTATTTTTTAATTTATATATTGTGTAGAGAGGAAGTATATATTTGCTTAATCAAAAGCATTCAATCAATTTGTTCAAAAAAATTTATTTATTTATTTATTTTTCTGGGACAGAAACAATATATTTGTTTAATCAAAGGCATTCGATCAATGTTTGTCTTATTAAACCCTCAAAATCACTTAACTCTGAAATGTCAACACCGAAACACTTAACTCTGAAATGTCAACTAGTGATGGAACAATTGGCGGCACCTACAATAACACTACTACCACTTGCATATCTTCCATATTCTCATCTAGCAAAACGCAATTAAACCTCGGGATCTTCTCTCATTAAATTTTATCGTAAATCTTTATATTTTCAAGCATTTTTTTGTCCTAAAAAAAACCCAAATCTATCTCATCTTCTCCGATAAGGTAATTGATAACAAGTTCGATTTGGATAGGGTTTGATGGTCGTTGATCACTAGAGGTAGAGTTTGATTTGGATTTGATGGTGGTTGGTTAATGAAGGTTGGGTGAGAATCACTGATGGAGAGAAATATGAAAGAGAGCACTTACTGAAGAAAAGGAATCAAAACTATTTTTTTTTGGGTAAGTAAGAATCAAAACTATTTCTCTTGTTTCATGGTCTGGTAATTGAGTAATATCGAGAGAATCAAAACTTGATTAACGAAAATTTAATCCGTAAGTCATTTTTGGATTTTTGGCGTAAAATCATTTTAGGAATATTTTACCGGTTTTAAATGACAACAAAACATTACAAAATGATAATTATCCAATTATTATTAGTATTATTGTTATTATTCATTTTTTTTTTTTTTGCGAAAAAATGTTTTACATTGACGTAAAATATTTTTTGTGTAAAATTTTTCACATAAAAAAATTTGTTTTCTCAACAGGAAGGAATTTATTGCTATAAAACTACATATAAACCCCAAGTAACGAAATTAAGCGGGCCTCCTAATTCTACAAGGTCTACTTGCACAACCTGAAATGTGACACTGAAGAGGCGGTTCCACCGAGCCCTTTGTTGTAGAAGTGTGTGAGGAACTCTTTTATGGTAGTATCCCTATAGATTGGGGGTTTATCTTCTGAAACCAACTCCATGATTGGCCCATAAACTCTGTATGTAATCTCTTCTCTGAGATGTGTTCTGAAAAAACTCGCCACCCAGTTGGTCTTGTAGAAGTACAGTAATGAAGCAAGTATCAGTATGGCTGCTGGTGCCGAAAGTCCGTTCAGGTTCAGGGCATGCCGGGTAGTAATGGCCCATGAGGAAAAGTCCCTCGGCACAACTTATGTCTTTCAGGTGATTGGGATTAAGGCCAAGTGCCTCGGAGAGCAATTCGAACAGAGTAAGACCCAATCTCAGTACATACTTAGTACTCCACCATTATATCCCTGCAAGTTCAACAAGTACACATATTGACATATGGAACTTTTTGACTTTGGCAATACAAGTATATATGCCATGAGCAGAAATCAATAGAGGAGATGATATTAAATGTTTTGGCACAGGATTGTGTAATGTTTTAGACTACCATGTCAACATTACAAGCCATTTGATCAAATGATGTTAGGACTAAGTAAATCAGGCTCATGCATATACCAATATTGATCTAATCACACACACACATATGCCTGCACACTGCAGCCAATTCTCGAGGGTCAGGTGGATGAGGAGCCATAATGCAATTAATAGTGTCCTTCCAGCTAGCTGCTGGTGCATGATACAAATCATAATTGCTTTTGTACGTAAACCTTCTCGCGAGATCACGCGAATAGAACTGTTTCTTCACCTCCGTATCTTGCTCATGAAACCTGCGAACCCCATCAATCATTTCGTCCATGACACTGATCGGAATTCCATGATTGAGCACCTGAAAGAAACCCCACTTCTCCGAAGCATCTCTAACTTTTTCTATAATTTCACTGCGTAAAGATGCATCTTTGTTAATGTCCTCCAAGTCTATGGTTGGAATACTGAACTGGGAATTGTCAGAGTCGGACATGTTTTGAAGCTTGATTTGGTCATGAACAAATATACTAGGGATCTTGGTTACCCCAGCATCTACAAGTCCCTTAACGCCGGTTTTCGAATCGTCAAAAGCTTGTAACTCACTTTTCCGATCATATTCAGCCATCGTTATTACCTGAACTGCAATCACTTGTGCTTATTATGGTCACCAATTTCTTTCTCTGGGAAGGTTATGTATAATATTATAACAGAAACATAAAAATGAAACAAGATCCGTCGGTGATCCATTAACAAAATGGTGGTAGGCCATGTTTTTCAATTAAAATTTGCTTCACTTCTAGTTCTTTGGAACGATGTACTAACTGCTGAGTCAAAGATCAGACAATTCCAAATAAGTTTTATTTTTTACAAAAGATGTCTTTGATAGCATGACCATTGTGCTGGTCACCACAAAATAAAAAATAAAATATGGGGATCTGATTTGGTAAATCAATTGATAATGATCCTCAAAATCTTTTGGAAAAAATATTTAATTACCCCGAAAACTAGTTAGTATGGGGATTTGATTTGGGAAATCAATCGGGAATGGATCCTTTATAAGAAAAATTCTCTCTTAGTATTTACAGGTATTAATTCTACAACTATTAAACCGCTACGTCAATAACTCATTTGACTCACTCATATACTAAAAGTTACAACACTTCCTTAAAATATCTAACTATGTTAAATTACAAATTTACCCACATTAAAAAATATACATATAAAAAATATATATATACTCTTCCTTCTCTCCCCTATATATTTTTATAAACATGGCTATATATATATATATACGATTCAACTCTCTTTTTTACTGTTGAATCGATTTTTATTTTTTTTTATTTTTGTCAATTCCAATTAAAATTGATTATAATCCTTCAACTTGTATTTTATACCTGAAATTCAATTATAGTTCTCCAATAATATATATTTAAGAGTTTGAGCAGTTTTGTTGATTGGCATCACCAAGCATTGGAATTATTAATAAGCTTGAACAGTTTTGTTGATTGAAGGTTTGAAGCATTTGTTCGCTACTTTTCAACGGATTCTTGTGAACCTAATTAGATGAGACACACAACTCTCTGGAACGACATAGAAATAAAGGAAGATCAAGAAAAGGAGTAAACTGGGTCTGTTCTAGCCATGTGTGTGTGTGTGTATATATATATATATATATATATGTTATATATAGGAGAGAAAAGGAAGAGACAATAAAGAGAAAAAAAGTTTTTTTAATGTGAGTAAACCTGTAATTTAACATACTTAGATATTTTAAGAAAGTGCAATAACTTTTAATATATTAGGAAAACGCACGTGCGGTGATGAATGCTTTATAATGATAAGAATATATTTATAAACACAATTGTGAAATATGTATCACTAAACAAAAAAATATTTATTGTATATTATTGAAATCAAGTCCTTCAGTATATATCACTAAACAGGAAAACATTTATATATTATTGAAGATTATCCATGTAACATTTGTTTTGTTTTCCTTGTTCTATAAATGTAAACATTGTAATAGGAATATGTATTGCATTTGGGCTAGTAATAAGAAAAAGAAAAAACGATCAACATTTTATTCTCTTGGCTTCCTTCTGATCTTCAATTGTATTGTCTTCAAAAGAAACTTCTTTCCTTGCTTCTGCTATGAAACTATTTGAAATCACATCATCTTTGATGCTGTTTATCTTTATGAGGAACAAAAAAGCCTTGCCTTGGCAACTTGTTATCTTCTCCTCAAATTCGTTTGTCACGTCTTGCTACAAAAGTAAAATTTGAGTTTATGTTAGTTTGTTAAATTAATAATGGAAAAAACTTTTTAGTTTTTGTTAACCAATAATAATTATTTAAAAATTTTAACTCGGCTTTCAAACTTAGGAGTTCATTCATGTAGCAATTAGTCAATGATTGACAATCATACAAAATTGTTACAGTTGCTTCTCCAGTTGGATCCTTGACTCCAAAACGGATCATAAATCTACATTTGTGGTCAAATATCTTATTATCAAGTACAATGGAGATTTAACAAGTAAGATAATTTATCTTTTTTAGAGTTGAATAAAATGATTAAAAATATATTTTAAAAGTAGTTCATTCTTGAATAGCCATTCCAAATTTATTAACTAAACCAAATAAATCCAAGAGAAAGAAACAAATTCGAGCACTTCTTGAATAACCATCCTAAATTGATTAACTAAACCAAATAATGAAACAATATTCACAAATGTAAATATATAAATACAGAAGTGAAAAAACAATAATGAAGGAAAATAGGAAGAAAAATATATTCAAATTTTCTGTTTCCACCATTGCCATTCCAGACAAGAATAAATAATGAAGTGTACATAATTGAAAACAGCAGAAATAATTGTGTATGTACATCATGAATTGATAATTACTTGATTATGTGTAAAATATGATTTTTAACCGTAAAATAAAATCAAAATCAATGGTTATGATTTAGTTTTTCCCAAATAATGAAACAATATTCACAAATGTAAATATAAATACAAAAGTGAAAAAACAATAATGAAGGAAAATAGGAAGAAAAATATATTAATTTTTTTTGTTTTCACCATTGCCTTTCCAGAAAAGAATAAATAATGAAGTGTACATATCGAAAACAGCAGAAATAGTTGTGTATGTACATCATGAATTGTTAATTACCTATTATGTGTAAAATATGATTTTTATTTTTTATTATTAGTGGTACGGTACGTGTATTAAATTTATTGTTATGAATATATATATTTTTTCCAATAATATCATCTCACATATATATTTGTTATGAATATTTTTTTTTCCATTAATATCATCTCATATATATATTTATATATTCTTATTTATACTATTAATAGTACGTATATGTGTGCGGCGTTTGTTTTATTTTATTTTTTCTTTGGAAAGAATGGTAATGGTTAAAAAAAAATGTAGACTTCTTGAATTTTTGTTTATGAATTTGTAGAGTTATTGAATTTTTTGTTATGAATATATTTTTTTTCTATTAATATATAATCATATATACATTTTTATATTATTATATATACTATTAATAGCACACATACTTTATTTTTTGGTTATGAATTTGTAGAGTTATTGAATTTTTTGTTATGAATTTTTTTTTTCCATTAATATCATCTCATATATATTTGTTATGAATATTTTTTTTCCCATTAATATCATCTCATATATTAAAATGAAAAAATCACGTTTACCAGAATAAATTTTTATTTATATTCATTTCAATAAATATTGAAATTTGAAATTTGATATCAAAAATGAAAAATTCCTTAATAATAATATTACATAATTTTATAGATATATATTCTATTAGTACCCTCAATTGAATAAAATTAAACTCAAATTTTAAATTTTATTATATAAATTTTAAAAAATTTTATTATATAAATATAAAAATATATTAGCAAAGGTAAAAGAACTTAATTAGAAACCCTATATTAAAATAGAATTGAAGGAAAAAATTAAAAACAAAAGTGAAAAAAAAATTTAATTAAAAATCCTAAATTGGACAAAACCTTATTAAACCTTACTAACTTTATGAAAAATAATTAATAATAGCAAAATTAATAGACTACTTGTCGTTAATCATATTGATTAATTAGATCCCTTGAAAAAGGAAAAAGGTGTTAACTTATGCGCTCGATTTCATGCTTTTTTAAAATTAATAAATACCATATAGAAGGCAAAATACAAAATAATGACAAATAAAATCAATATAATACTCAAGTAGAATATAAGAGAGAATTTTTTATAAAAAAAACTTAATTAATAACTCTAAATTGGACAAAACCATAGTAATTTTATGAAACATAATTAATAATGTACAACAAAATCAATAGACAAATAACAACAATTGAATAAAATACAATGCTTTAAAAAACATAAAGAATAAAATAGACGGATAAAATTTCAGGGGCAGGGTGGACTTTGGGGGAATAACAGAACTCTGAGATTAAGCCCTAAGCTCTATTTTGATGTTTATGCTGTCAAAAGAAAAATATAATTGTGAAAAGTATGTAATCTTAGGATGGTAAAATTCCCGATAGAATTATAATTGAGGAAAAAGAAAGTAAGGTAAATTTATTTATTATATTATAAAGGTAAATTTAGAATTGAGGAAAAGGGACGTAAATAACTCAAAATAAATAATGTTTTGATTATTGTAGGATTCAACAGTGTCCAAATTTTATATATTTTAGAAAAAAATAATATATAAATATTTGAGTCCAAATAACTATTTATTTTTAACTAATAGAAGAATTTATAGAAACTCATTTAAGACGATAAAATACAAAATAGTTTTCATTAAATACTTTACATTATATCATAAACTCATATATATATTACATAGAATTTTAATAGCCACATATGATTAGATGAGTCATCTCTCTATATATAAAAGTTTTAAAAAATTCAATAGTCACGTTAGTTAAATAAGTCCTCTCTTTATATATAGAATTTTAAAAAAAATCCAATAGTCACATGTGATTAATGAGTTAAATGAGTCCTCTCTCTACATATAAAAGTAAAAAAAGAAATCTAATAGTCATATATGATTAATGAGTGCATATATTTTTCATTATTTCTATACATTTTTAACAATTTTGAATTCAAATATTTTTCTAAAGGTTAAACACACATACCCTAATCAATATTCCAAGAAAAAAAAAAAAAAAAAAAAAAAAACTATTTTTGTCTCCCCACTTCTTAAAAAACAGCCCATTTCCTTTCCCCAAAAATTCCATGCCCAATCCACAATATTCCAAATAAAAAAAAAAAAAAACTCCATTTTTTTGCGCAGGAGTTCTCAGTAAATAGAAAAAATCAGATATTTTTAATAGTTTCCAAATACAATTATTATTTTGTTGGAAACTTTACTCGATGTATGTCTAAATAACTATTTATTTACAATTAATAGAAAGTCAAAATATGATAAAAACAGTAATAAATAACTAAAGATTTCAAAATTAATACAAACTATTTTTAAAAAAATAATAAATAACTAAAGAGTCCCACAAAAAGAAAAAAAGGAAAAAAAAGAAGAGAATAGAAACAAATAATAAATTAGAAACCTAAATTTAATTTAATTTTTTTTTTAAAAAAAAAACATAGAGGCCAAAATTCATAAAAACTTATTTATAATTATTACTATTATGTTTTGATTGTTATAGGTTTCTAAAGAGTCCAAAATTGATAAAAACTCTTTGAAAAAAATCATAAATAATTAAAGAGTCTAGAATTTATAGAAAATCTTTTCAATAAATAGTAAATAACTAAAGAGTCCAAAATTTATAGAAACTCTTTTCAAATAATAAAATTAGAAAGGTCAATACAGAATTTTTGAAAAAGGAACGTAGATTCCAAATAGTTTTATAAAAACTCTTTTTAGAAAATAGTAAATAGTACTAAAGAGTCCAAAATTTATAAAAACTACAAATAATAAATTAGAAATATAAATTTAGTTTTTTTCAGACAGAAATGTAGAGGCTAAAAATCATAGAAACTTATTTATAATTATCATTTTTAGAGGTTTATAAAGAGTCCAAAATATATACAAACTCTTTTTGAAAAAGGTGAAAAATATATAAAAACAATAAATAAATAAAAAAAAAGTCTATACGTCGATTATATTTATAGATAATTTAATTCGGACCATAAAAACTCTTAATTAATGTCTTCCATGAAAAGGAAACGTTTAGGAATAGGTAATAATTACATTCTTTTATAAAAAAAAGGTGAAAAAGATGGAAGGATAAAAACAATAATAAATAACTAAATATCTCAAAATTTATACAAACTATTCTTTTAAAAATAATAAATAACTAAAGAGTCCCGAAAAAAAAAAAAAAAAAAGAAAGAAACAAATAATAAATTAGATACCTAAATTTAATTTTTTTTTTAAAAAGAAACATACAATCCAAAATTCATAAAAACTTATTTATAATTATTACTATTATGTGTTGCCCAAGAATTGACTCTAGAGAGGGGGGGGGGGAATAGAGTCAATTACAAACAATGGATAATTTTCGCAATATAGAAAAGTAATTTCAAGTAAAGTACTTAACACAATTATGCAACTATAAAGATATGAAATTAGCAATTAAATAGCACAATTATAAGAGAAATAAGAGAAGAGAAATTGCAAACATTGACTCGGAGATTTTAGCGAGGTTCGGAAACTCCTACTTCTCGGCTCAAGGCTCCTCTTGAGACTTCCTAATCCACTATGGCTTCTCCTTACTGGTGGAGAGCAAACCTTTACATGAAGCAAGACCTTACTTTTTTTCCTTGCTAAGAGAACAACCTTCTCTTAGTCTTCTTTTGGGTCACACCAACCCTTACAAGTTTGTAGAAAAGATTGTAATTGAAATGCAAGATTGAATCTCTCTCAAGATAAATATACAAGTGTAAGTTCACAAGAAATATCTCTCAAAGATTGATGTACAAACTTTAGCTCTCAACTAGAGTATATATGAATATAAGTGAAGCTCAAACTCTATAAATAATATGAATGAGAGAAGATGATATAAGTGAAGAACAAAAGCTCTAATGAACTCAATAAGATCTCTCAAGTGTAGAATATAACAAAAGCTCTATGAAGATTCGAATTAGAGCAAAAGCCCTTTGAATCCTTAGTTAAATCTCTCAAGATTTGTATATGAGTGAATGAGAGAGATGAAGAGAAGATTTGAGAACAAAAGCTCTCTTTAATGCAATATGAAGTCTTTTAAATGATGTCTCTTAATTATTAAGACTTTCCCCACTCTATTTATAGAGTTTGCAAGCTCAATATAGCTGTTAGGAGTTAAATGCACAAAGGTCGAGGAAAATAGAGCCGTTGCATTTTGAATTCTGCAGATCCGACAGGAACCGGTCGACGTATGGCATAAACCAGTCGACGTCTTTGCATGAACCGATTGATGTATGCTACAAACCGGTCGACGTAAAATCCAAACCGGTCTACGTGACAGTTATGTTCCTGAAATATCAGTACTGCCTAGATACCGGTCGACATGAAGCTAGAACCGATCGACGTGTGTATCTGGTGCATTGACAGTTTTGACAGATTACAGCTTATGCATAGGACTTTCAGTATAGGACATGTGTGTATCTGGTGCATTGACAGTTTTGACAGATTACAGCTTATGCATAGGACTTTTCAGTACAGGACATCTGCACACTTAAGTAAATGTCTTTACAGTATTTATATATCCATTTACTTTAAGTTTACAATGTAAATAAGGAAGTACCCCCCATTTGGATTCAATAAAAAATACTAAAAAATTGAAATCCAACAAAATCAAAATGTAGAAATTCAGTTTTAGTACAAATTTGGATTTCCGACAATTTTGGTAAAAATGAATCCTTATGTAAACCAATGTAGACTTGGTCAAAAATTCTGATAAAATCATTTTAGGCTAGTTGAAGTATAAAGAGTTATTACCGGGAAAAATTATTTTGAAATAATCATTATTTCAAAAATCCATTTTTCACACTTAGCCAAAAACACAGTTTTTCATGACGCGCATTCTGGGGTCCTAATGTCCGTTACCAACTCATGGTAATAAAGACTTCTCATGCCTTAATTGTTGACCAATATGAATTTTATGATTGATGTGCATGGTCTTAACATTTCTAGCACAAGTGATGATTCTTTCAAAGCTTATGCAAGCTTGAACTAACTCACTCTTTAGCAAAGACTCCATATGTCAATTGTATATGAATGAAGTACATAGTCAATTGCTAATGGATATAAAAGCATATGAATGATGATATAATATGCATGGTTCTATAGAGATGAGCTTCAAATGGATTCATAGATACTTTGACATTGAATCCTAAACACTCACCATCCTATCTACCCTTTTCTTCAAGCTTTGTCCATGATCTTTAGGCTTTGAGGTAGTCTCATTTTCTTCCTTCATTTGAGTTGCTTTCTTGCTTATTGTAGTCCAAGCTATATGTCTTTGGAACTTCAACTCTTCTTTGTATCCATTTCTTTCCTTGATGTGATCTTGAATAATAGAATACTTGGAATGGTCTTTATGATCTTCATTGAGGTTCTTCTTTGAATATAAGTCATCTATAACACTCAATGTGAACATTGGTCCTTAAACACCATTAATGGTTTGTTATCATCAAAACAACTAGATTGTCATTAGATGAAATCCTTAAGTTCAACAATCTCCCCCTTTTTGATGATGACAAAACATTGATGTGTTCATAAGCAAATGGAGTAGCATTTGAAAAATGCTCCCCCTATCAAAGTGCATTCAATGAACATAATGTTATAAAATTGCATGCTTGATATATCATAAATTATTTTATACATAAACATGCATTTAAGATCATTTAACATATCACATATCTCCCCCCCTTTGGCATCTCAAAAAGGTGGGAGGTCTAAACAACTTCATTAAGCATTTAGTATAGTGAAGCAATGAAAGCATGAGTTCAATACATCATTAAGGTTCATGACATATACAAAAGTATATATAAAGAATAAACTCAAGATGGAATATATACTCAATTAAGCAAAGGTATACAAAAGTGTTAGTCTCTAATTGACTCTAGAGGGGGAGGTGAATAGAGTCAAGAGCCAATTTTTGCAATTTAAAAATATTAAATCTAACAAACTATTAATCACAGAGAAACTGAAATATTCAAGCAGTGTATAGCACAAGTATAAGAGAGATATAGATGAGAGATTGCAAACTATGACTCGGCGATTTAGCGAGGTTCGGAAACTCCTACTCCTCGGCTCAAGGTCCCCATTGAGACTTCCCAAAATCACTGGAGCTTCTCCTTAATGGTGGAGAGCAAACCTTCAATTGAAGTAAGACCTTACTTCTCTTCCTTGCTAAGAGAACACCCTTCTCCTAGACTTTCTTTTGGGTCACACCAACCCTTTTACAATAACTTGGAATAGAAATGAATTGTACAATAAATCTCTCAAAGATAGAAGTACACAGTTCTGCTCATGATTATAGTAAAGATGAATATATATTTGAAGCCCAGAATTACTACAGTAGAATGAAATGTAAGAGAGGAAATGAAAGCAGAAGGAATGAAAGCTCAATAAATGCTTTTTTAATGCTTTTCAGGAATGGTAGAATGCTCTCTGTAATAGTGTTGCTTTTGATGCAGACCAACCTCTGTATTTATAGATAAACAATGGTCAATATAGCTGTTGCAGGTGGTTGGAAAACAATAAATGAAAAAGTTTCCGTTGAAGATCAAAACCCTAGAAGGAGCCGGCTCTTGAAAACAAGAGGAGGCGGCTCCCTAGCCTTGAGAGCCGGCTCTCCTTTTTGGGAGCCGGCTCTTTGGATGGAAGCTTCATTTTTCATTGAGAAAAGCTTTTAGAGCCGTCTCTAATTGAAATAGAGCCTGCTCTAATTTTCTGAGCCTTCTCTAGATTTTTAGAGCCTTCTTTACTTTCGTAGAGCCTTCTCTACTTTCCCCTGAGCCTTCTCTAATTTTTGTAGAGCCTTCTCTACTTTCAGTAGGAGGCTTAAAATGAATTCCAATATGATGTAAGGCTCATATGAATGTGTTCAAAATCCTAATGAACTAATTTTATGTTCTTTGGGAAATGAAATGAGAATGATATGCATGAATTGTAATTTTGAGCTTCAAAATATATTCAACCAAACTTTGACATTGAACCTTAAGCTCTCACCATCCTATTTACCATTTTCTTCATTTCTTGACCATGATTGTCTAGGCTTGATAAAGATTTGCTGAAAAGCTTGAATGATCTTTGAAGTCCGAGTTCTTCTTTAATTTCTTGCACTTTGATGCTTCTTTGAAATCATTGCTTGAGTGTCTGGAATGCTTGAGATGGAACTTTTAGCTCATCATTGAGGATTGAATGATTGAACAACTATACTTCACTCAATGAAAATATTAGTACATAAACATCATTAATGGATTGTAATCATCAAAACATATGATTGACCTTTAGATAAAATCCTTAGGCCAACAATCTCCCCCTTTTTGATGATGACAAAACATTGATGTGTTTATAGTCAACATGGAGTTGCATTAGAAAGAATGCTCCCCCTATCAAGAAGCATATTTTGAAAATTATATCAAACTTGATTCTATAGCAATAATTTTAGACAATTTGAAAGCATATAAATTTCATAGACATTTTTAGAAGACTCCCCCTATCAATATGCATCTATCAAGATACTTAAAAAGCAATAGAATAGCACATTAGCATGATAACACATCTTTCTCCCCCTTTGTCATCTCAAAAAAAATGGGAGACTAAATGAATAGATAAAGAAAAATAGCTTGCCATTTCAAAAAATATCAGAGAAGAATGAATTAAAGGGCAAAAGATAAGCAAATATGGTATTTTATAGATAACAGAAAGAGACTGTGAACACGAGTACCATATGACAGATAAAGGCATAGTTTATAAAACACGAAAAAATGCTTCTCTAAAGCAAATAAAGCTAATAAGTGCACACAAAAGAGGGTTTGAAATGGAGAAAAAATGTTCTAAGGAGAAGAAGGTCCATATTGGTTTCGAAATTCTGTAAAATCCTCATTAAGATGAGCGATTGCCATGTGCATTTCGTCAAGTTGAGTTTGTTGTTTTTCAAGAGTGGCTTGGTTTTGACGAGTACCTTTGAGAATTTCCAACAAGAGAGCACGATTGGTACGATTTTCAACTGGAACTTCCTCATTTTCATCATCGTCATCACTTTCATGTTCCTCTTCATCCATATCATCAACATCCTCAATCTCTTCTCTTCTAGCTCGAGCCTCTTCCAACCTTCGTTGCCTAGGATAAAACCACACTCCATTGGAATCCCTTTTTAGTCCTATTGATGCAAGATTTGAGGCAGTGAGAATGTGTCTTGGCCCTGGTTTGACTGCTTCACGACTATCAAGCGGAACCTTCTTAGCCATAAATATATGAGAGAGAACCATGGGATAATATAGAGAGACCTTTTTCTTTCTTTTGCATGTAAGAAGGTGATGAAATATTATGTATGCAAGATTAAAGTGCTTGCCATTTAAGACACACCAGATAAGAAAGACGTCCATGTGGGAAACTTTGGATCGACTGCCAGATTTGGGAAGAATAGAGTACATGATGATCTTGTGAATCAGCCGAGCTTCCATAGTTAATTGCTTGGTGTTGACTTCTCTGGTATTGGTTACATTTAAATCATAACTCATTTGCCGAATAGCCGCGAGTTTATCAAAGCCTTGTCCTTTAAACCAGTTGAAATGAGAATATAATTGAATTCCATCCACAAGGGGAAGATGAAGGATTCGAGCAATGCTGTTTGTATCAAGGTGAAAATATATTCCAGCCACATAGCAGTTAAGTTTTTCTTCTCCAGGCATTTCTTCAAGATGAGTGTAGAATAACTTTACTAATTTTGGATAGTAGCCTTCATTCATTCCAACAAATGATCCAAGGCCAATTGCATCAAACAATCTATAGGTGTTAAGATGAAGATCATTGCAAATTGTGTCAGACAACACCATTGCTGTGGCCACTTTTCTATGCTGAAAGAATTTGTCATATATGCTTTTGTATGTGGGGTTTTTATATAGCATGGTGGCAGAGATTTGAAGTGGAGGAGGATTTGGTTCACTAGGGCCTGATTCATCATTATGTTGAGTAGACCGTTTTTGTCCACGAGAAGGATTCTTTCTACATGAGGATAAAGCCGTGGACATTTCTAGAGATTAAACTGAAATGACAGAGGAATTCTCTGAATAAAAATCCAATTTAAAAGACAATGAAAAATTCAAATCTCAAATAAGTTTAGACAGAAGATTAACATTAAAAATAATAAAACATATTGAACCAATGAAAAGGCCCAATTAAAGTTGCACATTAGTTAGAATTTTGAGTGAAAAAAAAAAAAAAAAATTATCTAGACATGAAGAAACAAAATGGAATCATAATGGAGGATTTAAATTTAAACTTAAATGGAAGCATATGGAATTTTGACAAGACAGTGCATGGAACAATCCTAAAATGTGTGCTCGATAAACCCAAAAAAAATTTATATAACATGCTCTAGGAATTGAGATATATATAACTTCATCTTAAGAGTAGGAATTCAACAGATTTGTGAACCAAATTCATCATATTGAAATGAACTACTCAAATGAACCAAAGATATCACATTTATTTTTTTTTAAAAAAAATTCAGATAATAAAACAAAAACACAAAAAAATGGGTTTGATAACAAAATTTATGCAAGAACTTAAGATTTGATCTAAGTATGATGGATCAACAAAATGATTAAAGTATAAATGGAAGTTTGTGGAATAAATTTTGAAATTACAGATCATAAACAAGCAAATTTCATATGGAAGAGAAAAGTTATGGATATAGTTAAGGGATTCATAGAATGATGGATTCAAAGGATGAAAATACAAATTAATGACTGAAAATTCAATTAACAACCAATGAATTAATGAAATGTGGAAAGAATTAGATGCAAATTCACTTACTTGTGAAGAAATTGGAGGAGAAAGAACAATGCCCTAGCCGAGAAGCCCTCTAGAAGTGAATGAGATAATACCCAAAAGTGAGTGGAATAAAGAACCAACAGCTAGAATCATTTCGTGAGGTCTGTATTCAGCAAATGGAGCCGGCTCTTGGAGTTTAATGGAGCCGGCTCTTAGAATTTAATGGAGCCGGCTCTTAGGCCATTGGCAGCCGGCTCTAAAAAAAAGATAGAGCCGGCTCTTAGAAGTTTTAGAGCCGGCTCCTTGCCAAGCAAAATAAAATAAAATAAAATAAACTGAACAGCCGGCTCAAGAAGAAATGTAGAGACGGCTCAACCCAATTTTTGGAGACGGCCCAATAAATTTGTAAAGCCGGCTCTTTTGGGCTTTTTCAGAGATGCCAAGAGATAGATGTTTAAGGCATTTTAGGAGCCGGCTCTTCCTTTTTGTTGAGCAGGCTCAATTGTCTGCAGAGGAGATCCCGAGAGTTAGAAAAAATTTAGCATTGAAGGAGCCGGCTCTGCCTTTTTCTAGAGACGGCTCTTCCTATTCCAATTTGTATGCAGGTTTGAGAGCCAGCTCTTATTTTTATAGAACAGGCTTTTTCTTAAAATTTTTGAGATCCCGAGAGCAAGCAATTTGATATCATCTGTGGAGATTGCTCTGCCTTGTGTAGAGACGGCTCTTTTTCTTCAAAGAGACGACTCTTTTTCTGAATGGAGCTGGCTCTGCTGCTGCTTTGCTTTACTGCTGTATTTCTTCTTCTGAGCACATTCCAATTTCCCTTCTAAGCAAGCAAAACCTATCTTCTTGGAGTGGTTTTGTAAAAATATCAACTAATTGTTTCTCCGTATTGACAAACATAAGTTCAATGTCGCCCTTAGAGACATGATGCCTAAGAAAGTGGTACCTAATTTCTATATGCTTTGTCCTAGAATGTTGAATCGGATTTTTTGAAATACAAATTGCACTTGTATTATCACACATAATAGGAACATGATCAAAATGAAGTCCAAAGTCCTCAAGTTGTTGCTTAATGTAAAGCGTTCGAGCTCAACAACTACCGGCTGTAATATACTCGGCTTCCGCCGTTGATAGAGCGACAAAATTTTGTTTCTTACAGGACCAAGAAACCAATGATTGTCCAATGAAGTGGCAAGTCCCGCTAGTGCTTTTTCTATTAACTTTGCATCCTCCAAAATCAGCATCCGAGTAACCAACAAGTTCAAATGATGTATGTCTAGGATACCAAAGACCTAAGAATGAGGTATAACTTAAATAGCGAAAGATACGTTTAACAGCACATAGATGAGATTCTTTAAGGCAAGATTGAAAATGAGCACATAAGCATACACTAAACATGATGTCCGGTCTACTTGCGGTTAAATATAAGAGACTACCAATCATACCTCTATATTTTTTAATATCCACATTAATTCCCTTTTAATCTTTGTCAAGTTTCAAAGAAGAGCTCATTGGAGTAATGGCATGTTTGACTTCCTCCAAGCCAAATTTCTTTAGCAAATCCTTGACATACTTAGATTGGCAAACAAAAATACCATCAAGTGTTTGTTTGATTTGCAACCCTAAAAAGAAGGTTAGTTCACCCATCATGCTTATTTCAAATTCATTTTGCATACAAGAGGCAAACTTTTCACATAATACACTATTGGTTGATCCAAAGATAATATCATCAACGTAAATTTGAATGACCAACAAGTTCCAGTCAATGGTTTTAGTGAAAAAAGTATTGTCAATTTTTCCTCGAATGAACCCATTAGCAAGTAAAAAACCACTTAGTCTTTCATACCAAGCTCTTGGAGCTTGTTTCAAACCATACTATGTTTTGTCAATTTGAAAACATGGTTTGGACAATTATAACTTTCAAAATTAGGTGGTTGTTCAACATACACTTCTTCTTCAATGAAGCCATTTAAGAAAGCGCTTTTTACATCCATTTGATATAACTTAAAGTTTTTATGAGATGCAAATGTAAGGAGCATTCTTATAGCTTCAAGTCGAGCTACGGGGGCAAAATTTTCCTCATAATCAATGCCTTCTTCTTGATTATAACCTTGAGCAACAAGCCTTACCTTATTTCTCACAATTGTTCCCGATTCATCCTTTTTATTTCTAAACACCCACTTTGTGCCAATGACAGTTTTATCTTTAGGTCTTGGAACCAAATGCCAAACATAATTTCTTTTAAATTGATTAAGTTCTTCTTGTATGGCCAAGAGCCAAGATTCATCATTTTTGGCTTCAAGAATATTCTTTGGTTCAAATTGGGAAACAAAAGCTGCATAGTTGCAAACATTACTTATTTGAGATCTAGTGCTTACTCCTTTAGATGGATCGCCAATAATTTGATTTATTGGATGATTAGACACTTACTTCCAAGCCTTAGGAAGAGTATCTTCATGAGAGTGACAATATTTTGGAACATCTTTGGAGTGATCTTCAATAGACGAACCATTTAAATCAAGATTTTCAAGGTTCTTTTCAATCTCAATCACATCTTTATTATCATCCAATGAGCACCTAAGAGGGGGTAATGGTGATTCATCAAATACGACATGTATAGATTCCACCACCACTAGTGTTCTTTTGTTGAACACTCTAAATGCTTTGCTACGAGTTGAATAACCTAGAAAAATACCTTCATCCGATTTAGGATCAAATTTTCCTAGACTATCTTTGTCATTTAACACGAAGCATTTACACCCAAAAACTTTAAAGTATCCAATATTTGGCTTCCTTTTGTTCCAAAGTTCATAAGGAGTCTTATTAAGAAGTTTTCTAATGATTACTCTATTTATGACATAGCATGAGGTACTAATGGCTTCAGCCCATAGAGTTCCAGGAGATTTATGTTCATTTAACATAGTCCTAGCCATTTCTTGGAGAGACCTATTTTTCCTTTCAACAATTCCATTTTGTTGAGGAGTTCTAGGAGCCGAAAGATTATGATTGTATCCATTTTCATCACAAAATCTTTCTATATCTTGGTTATCGAACTCTCTTCCTCTATCACTTATAATGGACTTAATCTTACACTCTTTCTCATTCTCGACTCTCTTACAAAATTTAGCAAAGATTGCATAAGCCTCATTTTTGTGTGCAAGGAAAAATACCCAAGAGAATCTAGAGAAATCATCAACAATGACAAATGCATAGAGTTTTCTACCAAGACTAGCAATTCCCTCCGGACCGAAGAAGTCCATATGAATTAATTCAAGTGGCCTTGTAGTTGTTATGTCATTTTTCCTTTTAAATGATGTCTTAATTTGCTTGCCTATTTGGCATGCGCTACAAGTTTTATCTTTAGAAAAATTAGTCTTTGGGAGGCCTTTGACTAATTCATTTCTAGATAGCTTTGAAATCAAATCCATACTAGCATGACATAACCTTCTATGCCACAACCAACAATTTTCATTTGAGGATACAAAGCACTTGACATCTTGATCATGTAATTCACACAAAAGCAAAGTGTACACATTACCATTTCTTATAGCACGAAAAACTTCATTATTATCCTTTTTGATAATGCATTTATCCGATTTAAACAAAACATCATATCCTTTATCACATAATTGGCTAATACTAAATAAGTTGTGTTTTATGCCTTTAACAAGTAAAACGTCATCAATAGATAAGGAAGAGGAGATACCAATAGTTCCAATGCCAATGACCTTGCCTTTTGAATTGTCGCCAAATGTAACATTTCCTCCTTTGTGAGGTTTGATAGAGCGAAATTTTGATTGATCTCCCGTCATATGTCTTGAGCATCCACTATCAAGGAACCATTTGTCCTTGGATAAATATGAAGACTTCACGCAAACCTACAAAATGAATTTGAGTAATCTTCTTTTGGTACCCACATTCTTTTGGGTCCATAGGAAGAAGCACATAAGTCCCTTTAACAACCCAAACTTCTTTTGTCCTACATGGCCTAATAGGATAATGATTGATCTTATGTCCTATCTTTTTACAATAATTGTATGTTGGACTAAAGGAGGAATTTTTAACAAAGTAATTGTTCAAGGGCTTTCTCACAATAAACATGAATCTTTGTTATGAGGATCAAATCCAAGCCCATCCTTAGCATAAGCATTTCGTTGCTTTCCAAGAATGATGCTTAAATTCTCTCTGCCTTTTGTGAATTTGGCTAAGGTTTCAACTTGATCCTCAATAATGACTTTCAATGATTCACTTTCAGAAATTAACTCAACTGAGGCCGCTTCTTTAGCTAATTCTTTTTCCTTTTTCAAGGTTTCATTTTCAAGTTGAGATTTTTCAAGGTTTTGAGAGATGATAAGCTTTTCTCTTCTAAGGCTAGCACACTTTTGAACCATTTTGCCTAATTCATCATGTAAATCTTTAAAAGCATCTAGCAAATAATTGTGTGCATCTACTAATTCATCATATGAAGTTTCTAAATCAAATGAGTCATGATTAGAATTTACTTCATCTTCATCGGCCATGAGATAAAGATTGACCAATTCATTGAGTTCATCGTCACTTTCGGATCCATTTGAATCATCATCTTCCCATGTAGCTCACATGGCTTTGCCTTTCTTTTTCCTTTCCTTTTCATTTTTGTAGGCATAGCAATCGGATTTGAAATGTCCCGGTTTTCCACAATGAAAACATGTAGGTGCTTCTCTTTTTCCTTGCTCACTTGATGCACCATTTCTTTTGAAGTTGTTACTCTTTTGGAATTTTTTCATTTGAAGAACTCTTCTCAAGGTCTTGGTAATGAAAGCAACTTCTTCTTCTTCTTCATCATTAGGAGCTTTATCAATAGTGACTTCTTAGGCAGTAGATTGAAGAGCTATATCCTTCTTTTGAGCTTCTTTGTCTTCATCTCTATCATTCATCTCTAACTCATAGGCCATTAATGAGCCAATGAGTTCATCTATAGGGAGTGTATTGAGATCCTTGGCCTCTTGGATAGCGGTCTTCTTAGCTTCCCAATTTTTAGGCAAAGACCTAAGAATTTTTCTCACATTGTCGGATGATGTATATGATCTTCCAAGAGCCTTCAAAGGATTCACAATGTTAGTAAAACGAGAATACATTTCACTAATAGTTTCTCTGTTGTTCATGGTGAAAAGTTCATATTTATGGACAAGCATATTCATTTTGGATTCCTTTACATGACTGGTCCCTACATAGGTAACTTCAAGTTTATCCCAAATTTCTTTGGCTGTTTTGCAATCCGAAATTCTATTGAATTCGTCTTTGCTTAAAGCACAATAGAGATTAGTGATAGCCTTGACATTACATTGTACAAGCCTACAGTCATTTAGGGTCCATTCAATATCAAATGTTGGAACAGTTTCACCATTTACTATTTTGGTTGGAACATGGTCTCCTTTTTCTGTGGCTTTCCAGACATCTATATCAACACCTCTTAAGAATGCTCTCATTTTGATCTTCCAATAGTTATAGTCATTTCCGTCAAACCAAGGAGGTCTATTGTTAGATTGACCTTCTTGATGAAAATTTGTATTGGCCATGGTCGTTCTCTAAGATGGTTAGATCTTTTTCTAGAGATTAGGCTCAGATACCAATTGTTAGTCTCTAATTGACTCTAGAGGGGGGATGAATAAAGTCAAGGGCCAATTTTTACAATTTAAAAATATTAAATCTAATAAACTATTAATCACAGAGAAACTGAAATATTCAAGCAGTGTATAGCACAAGTATAAGAGAGATAGAGATGAGAGATTGCAAACTATGACTCGGCGATTTAGCGAGGTCCGGAAACTCCTACTCCTCGGCTCAAGGTCCCTCTTGAGACTTCCCAAAATCACTAGAACTTCTCCTTAATGGTGGAGAGCAAACCTTCAATTGAAGCAAGACCTTGCTTCTCTTCCTTGCTAAGAGAACACCCTTCTCCTAGACTTTCTTTTGGGTCACACCAACCCTTTTACAATAACTTGGAATAGAAATGAATTGTATAATACTCTCAAAGATAGAAGTACACAGTTCTGCTCACGACTATAGTAAAGATGAATATATATTTGAAGCCCAGAATTACTACAGTAGAATGAAATGTAAGAGAGGAAATGAAAGCAAAGGGAATGAAAGCTTAACAAATGCTTCTTTAATGCTTTTTAGGAATGGTAGAATGCTCTCTGTAATAGTGTTGCTTTTGATGCAGACCAACCTCTGTATTTATAGATAAACAATGGTCAATATAGCTGTTGCAGGTGGTTGGAAAACAATAAATGAAAAAGTTTTCGTTGAAGATCAAAACCCTAGAAGGAGCCAGTTCTTGAAAACAAGAAGAGGCGGCTCCCTAGCTGAGAGCCGGCTCTCCTTTTTGGGAGCCTGCTCTTTGGATGGAAACTTCATTTTTTGTTGAAAAAAGCTTTTAGAGCCGTCTCTAATTGAAATGGAGCCTACTCTAATTTTCTGAGCCTTCTCTAAATTTTTAGAGCCTTCTCTACTTTCGTAGAGCCTTCTCTACTTTCCGCTGAGCTTTCTCTAATTTTTGTAGAGCCTTCTCTACTTTCAGTAGGAGGCTTAAAATGAATTCCAGTATGATGTAAGGCTCATATGAATGTGTTCAAAATCCTAATGAACTAATTTTATGTTCTTTGAGAGATGAAATGAGAATGATATGCATGAATTGTAATTTTGAGCTTCAAAATATATTCAACTAAACTTTGACATTGAACCTTAAGCTCTCACCATCCTATCTACCATTTTCTTCATTTCTTGACCATGATTGTCTAGGCTTGATGAAGATTTGCTGAAAAGCTTGAATGATCTTTGAAGTCCGAGTTCTTCTTTAATTTCTTGCACTTTTATGCTTCTTTGAAATCATTGCTTGAGTGTCTGGAATGCTTGAGATGGAACTTCTAGCTCATCATTGAGGATTGAATGATTGAACAACTATACTTCACTCAATGAAAATATTAGTACATAAACATTATTAATGGATTGTAATCATCAAAACATAAGATTGACCTTTAGATAAAATCCTTAGGCCAACAAAAAGTATACATAATAGTTCGTAATAAAAATAAAAATTAAGCAAGGATTAGAGTAAGCCAAAAGGCAAAAACCTTTGTAGATGCAAATCTAAGAAGTTAAGTGTGCTTCAATCCTAATATATTTTTCCCATTTGATGTATTCAATAAGAAAGGAAATATCATCAAAATCATGAAAGTTCATAGGAATGAATATAATGACCAAAAAGTCATTTTAAAACATGTTTAACAAAATATGCAACATTCCTTCAGTAGAGATTACTAATAATCTCCCCCTATCAATATGCTTCCATTTACATCCTATATTATTCAATGATTATGCAACTAATTGAACAATGAAGCAATGATTGGTAAAGTATGCTTAAGATATATCATGAAATAAGTCATACTTAAAAACCCTTAATTCATTAATGGAAACGATAAGATGTATTATTTGAAGATCATAGGTTTTCCAAAAGTATATAAGCCAATAAAGAGATGTAATTATAACACATAGGAGCAAGTATGGCTAAAATCATCAAAAATGAAGTCTTGATACCAAAATAACTTCTTTAAGAGATGTAGTGAGAGATTGGCTACATGAATTTCCATGTGGATGAACTAACTATCTCTTCTAGATTCATTCTTTAAAAAGTGATCAAGAAATATCACATGAAATTCTATAGTGCTAGAAATGGATACGTCAAAGTAGAATAGCACTTGAGATATCACATTAGTCATCTAAGTTAGAATAACGTGTTCTTTGAATGACATATTCCCGAGATTAAAGTGTTATATAAATATATGAATTTTAATTTTTATGACACTAAAGGAGCTTTATTCCTTAGAAGAAGCTAAGTTCACTTATCATGCTAATATCAATTTATTTTGCATGCTTGAGGTAAGCTTCTTTGTACAAATCATAAATGTTGATCCAATGATAGTATATATGATCAATCAACATATTTTCATGAATGGTTTTAAAAACACATATATATCAATTTAGTCAAAAACCATCAATATTGAGAAAATCACTAAGCCTTTTAAAGAGAACTCTAGGAGCTTATTTTAATCATATAAGGCCAATGAAAATTTTAAACATCTAGTCCAAAATTTATGCATTTCAAGTCCGGGTAATTTTTCCTCAAAAGACTTTTTAGATTTGAAGACAACAAATTATGCATTTGAGAAAACTCATTTCATGCAAAAACATGTAGCATTTTTATTCCTTCAATCCAAAAACACATGTGCACAAAGACATAGAATTTATTTCTCCTTTTTGGTTTAACTTCTTGGGAATAGTCTAGCTAAGTTACCAATGACAACTCAAGATACTTATCATGATTTGATTGTAAAGGAACAAAGATGTATAACAACTTTAAGAAAGAAGTAGTTTCTTTAATTAGCACAATAGAGTATTCACCAATGAATGCTTAAATGGATGGTGGTGAACACTTCTTCAATGCTTAGGAAGACATTATAAATTCTCATTTTTCATTTTCATGAGATGGCTCTTCCAAGAAGATTCACTTCTTGAGGTTTTCAAGTGAGGACTTATTTGATTATCTAAAATCCAACAAAACATTTTCAAGATTAATAACCTCATTTTCTATATGCATAGAAGTGATACAATAAAATAGATAAAGCATTTAAGATCACACAAGCATATAGATGATGTTTTAGACATTGCTACTTTGATAGATTTGATAAGGTTCAAATGAAATAGCATTAATAGTCTACATGCGAAAATGTATGCTTTCCTTTGATGGCATATCTTCCAAAAAGTAAATCTTTCACAAGGTTGACATAATTAATCTAAAGATTATTTGAAAGATAGAATAATATTTCATATTAGCATGTTCATAACTCATATGCCAAAACAAACTACTTTCATGCAAAATTATCAAAATTTATAACATAGACATTTTTACATCTATTAGCAACAAGTAGCATATTAAAAATGTCATGCTTAGAATTTCACGATTGAATTCTTCATATAAGAGCACATTAATGAGAAATGAATTCTTTACCCATGGTGCTAACTTCATTAGCTTGGGAGTTGTTTCTCAATATGATGCATCCTTTCTATTTTGTGAGTGAGATGAATTCTTGGCATGATATTTCTTTTGTGCTCTAGGCACCAACTTGAGAATCCACTTGTCCTTGAGTAAAAAGGATTTTAAACCTATAAAACATACTCAAGTGACATTCTTGGTACCCCTTTCTTTTAGGGTCCTCACTAGTTAGCACACATGATATGGTTCCTTTTGGAACTTAATTCAATAAAGCACAAATGTGGTACTCTCATTAATTAACATGCTTCAAGCAAAATTAGAATTTTAAATGTCTCTAGCATGCTAGTATATTTGTCAATTCAATAAGTATGTATGCTTATAGCAAAATAAAACCTAATGAACCAATATGAAAAAAAATAATTGAGTGGAAAACATAATTTCATATATGGATCATAATAGAATTCCATGAGCATTATCCATGATCAAATTCAAGAAATAACAATGAGATTTTTCAAGTGGGCAAAAATGAATTAGGTGCCCCACTTTTGAACTCCTTAAAGGATTCAACAATTAAGGAAGATCTTTCCTTTTCAAAAATAAATTTCATTTACAAAGAATGTTTAGCTCATTGGAAAGTAAGTTCCTTCTCAAGACTTACACTTTTTAGAACGATTTTCTTCTAATTCAAGAGAAAATCTTCAAATGCAATTTCAAGTAATGTAATACATGAAGAATTATTGTACAATCAATGAAGGACATTATACGAGAGTTTCACACTTTGTGATACCCCTCGGATCCGAGAAGCAGGTTGATCAGGCCCAGGCCCAAACCCGAGGGATATCGAATAATTAAAGTATTTTAAATCTAACACTGAATACAAAATAATGAATTAAAGAAATAAATAATAACATTGAACGAATACTAAATAAAAACAACCTCAGTCATTAAATCATTAAAACCAAACTTCCTAAAACCTCCAATTCATACAACTCGGGAATCCATCCAGTGGACCCCTAATAAAAGCCCAAACTGAAACTGAAACAACTGAAATAAAAACTAAAGCTAAACATATAGAGTAGTCCTATGTAGTCGGAGGAATGATTATCTGTATCTGCTCTGCACGTCCAAGCTCTAACCCTGGAACTGACGAACACCTGAAAAATAAAGGAGTGGGTCAAGCCCACATGCAAGTCCTGATCTACTACAATCCAACAGTAATCCAATACACAGATAAATCTTAGGAAGACTCAACAATAGCTAGAGTAGTCCATATATATATTAGTACACACTATAGGACGCTCGCTAGTCAAGTAGGTCTGTCTCAGTCTGAATAGAAGGCAACATGCAAATATGCGCCCTAAGGTGGGCATGAGTACCTAGACCTACCAGGAACAACACCTATGTCCAGTTATCCATCCTAGGCAATATACGCGCCCTAACCATGGTCATGAGACTCAAGCTCATACCATGGCACCATATAATATATATATAAAGTCCGTACTCCTCCTAATACAAAATACCATCCATCTGTGTAGTGGTTTGATATATATATAACAAATCCATCCTGAAACCATAGTAGGTCATTCAATTCTCAATTGATATGACACAAGTATGAGATGGACTTAACCTTTATGGTTAATCCATACCTCAATCCAGATTAGGTAGGACTTAGTGTTTGAACTAATCCGTCCCTAGAATAGGTAGGTCTTAGTGTTTTGAACTAAGCCGTCCCTAATATGCCATCGTCCCATACCGGTACTTATATACATACATAAGTAGGACTTAACTTTTATTGTTAATCCAACTTATTTTCAAATAGGTAGGACTTAGTATTTTTAACTAATCCGTCCCTAGTATGCCACCGTCCCATACCGGTGCATACAATCCTCCAGATAGCATAGTTAATAAAACGACATTATATATATCTAACAACCATCCTTCATAACATGCATCAATATAAATTAACACATATCCAACAATATTAGGCAGTCATTATAGAGCCTAAAATCCAATTCCAATAATGTATACAGCTAAAACAAGTATAAGCGTTCACATCCTCTAAAATATCCATACACAAATGCAGTTGAATAACAAAGTGAATATTAATTTGATCCAACACAAGCATGATTAAGTTCAAGTAATCCATGTTACTTACAATCCTATCCAAATATGATTAATTAAAATTAAATCACATATAAACAATCCTCCAAGTTCCAAAGTGTAAGCTGATTAACATTCAAAGTTCAACATGAAGGATCTTCCCCTGACTGTACACTGTCCATACCTTAATCCATTTATGAATCATTGTTTACCTATATTCTTGCAGGTCTAAAACAATAATATACATCATTTAAGACAATTTAAACGAAGTGCTAACACTCTGTGTAGTCCAAACAGTGCACAAAACCCAAACTGGGCGTTTAAAACCAAAAATCTCAACTGAGCAAGCTAAGTTACAACTGAGCAGCCTCAGTTGCTAACTTAGGGGACTGAATTGCTAACTTAGGGGGCTGAATTGCTAACTTAGGGGCCTCAGTTGCTAACTTAGGCGCCTCAGTTAGTGTTGAGGTCTTCTTCTTCGCCCATTCAGTCTTTGTAAACCCTAAAACTTCATTGTTAAGTCCCCTAAGCTTCAACCTAAGTCCCATACGTCCATACTAAATTATTTTAAGTGTTTTAGTAGGCAAAGATTCAAGTTAAACCACAAATCATACATAAAGATCTAAGAAAATAATGAAATCACGCACAAGTATATATAACCATAAAACTCTCAATTTTAGTCCGTTAAGCATACATGATTACTTCATTTTGTCATTAGTTAAACCCCTGGAGTCTAGCTAGGCATGCACAGAACACAGATTAAAGGGAAAGAATAGAACAAAGACTTGCCTTAGATTTCAGTTCAGAAATCTTAAACCTCCGTCTCTGAGTTTTCGTTAAAGTCCTAGGCTGCCGTTAAACACCTCCAGTGCTCTTGGTTCAACCCAGAAGCACTCCACCCTATCCTCCTTGAACCGCTCTGTAAACCTCTCAAGGTTCACTAACTATTTCTCTCCAATTCTTTCTCTGTTGCTCACTATGTTTTCTCTCTGTTACGTGAATAGGGTTAACAAAATCCTTGGCAGACGAATACTATGTATTTATAGGCTTTATTTGAAACCCTAAATTAAATCTTAAACCAACTACAAGTCGGCTCAAACCCAGACATGATATATAACATAAAACCCTAATGATTAAACAGCTAATTTACTTTTAAATCACAAAGGCACATAACTAATTAAAAACGTTAGAATATAATTAAGTTAAATGGAAAACAAAATACAATTTAAATAACCAATTAAAATAACTAATATTATTCAATTAATTAAATAAATGAATCCACAAGTAATTTAAATAAAACAAATAAGCAAATAATCCAATAAAATGACACATAATCAAATAAAATGCAATTAAATACAATAATTAAATTCCAGAACTGTCCTTTTAAAATTAGGGGTATTACATTTTTCCCCCATAACAAAAGGAATTCCGTCCTCGGAATTCGCTCTTACCATCTTCCAATATTTCAGGAAACTGCGAGCGAATAACATCCTCCCGTTCCCAAGTGGACTTAGCCTCATTGTGATGACTCCATTGAACACGAACTAATGGAATAACCTTATTACGAAGGATTTGATCCTGAAGGTCGACAATACGATACGGTGGCTCCAAATATGTTGCATCTGGCTGCAACGCAATCGCCCCTACATCGATATGTTGATACCGATCCTCATCTCGCAGAAATTTCCGCAACATGGAAACATAGAACACATTGTGAACACGATCCAAAGTATCCGGAAGTGCAAACCGATAAGCAATAGCTCCAACACGATCCGTGATCATGAATGGACCGACAAACCGCGGTGACAACTTCCCTTTCTTCCCAAAGTGCATAACACCTTTCATAGGTGATACTTTGAGGATAACCTGATCTTCAACCCTAAACTCCAAAGCATGAGTGTGATGATCAGCATAACTTTTCTGCCTACTATGGGCAGTGCGCATGCAATCCCTAATAAGAGCAATCTTCTCAGAAGTATCGTTGATGAACTCAGGACCCAAAAATCTGCTCTCGCCAACCTCCATCCAACAAACAGGTGATTGACCCCGTCGGCCGTACAACGCCTCAAACGGTGCCATCCCAATAGTCTTCTGAAAAATATTGTTATAGGCAAACTCCATAAGCGGTAAGTAATCCTCCCAGTGGTCCTTAAAATCAATAACACACGATCGAAGCATGTCCTCCATAATTTGATTTACCCTCTCAGTCTGTCCATTAGTCTGAGGATGATACGCAGTGCTAAGATGCAACTCTGTACCCAAAGCCTGCTAAAAACTCTTCCAGAATCCTGACACAAAGCTCGAATCCTTGTCTGAGATGATAGACAACGGAATGCCATGCAGCTTCATAATCTCGGTAATGTAAAGCCTCGCCAACTGTTCCGAAGTAAAGTCAGTGCAAATAGGCAAGAAGTGAGCTGATTTCGTCAATCTGTCCACGATGACCCAAATGGAATTGTGATCCTTGAAAGAATTAGGCAATCCCTCCACAAAATCTATAGAAATACTCTCCCATTTCCACTCTGGTATCGGTAGTGGCTGTAGAGTGGATGTAGAGCTCTTGGCGGCCTCCGATGATCAATCTTAACCATCTGACAAGTACTGCACTGAGAAACAAAAAGAGCAATGTCTCTCTTCATACCTGCCCACCAAAACTGCCGCTTCATATCCTGATACATTTTATCCCCTCCTGAATGAACAGAAAACTCAGAGTGATGAGTTTTCGTCATCACATCCTTCCTCAAATCGTCAGCAGAAGGTACCACTAATTGTCCCTTGTACCTCAAGCCTCCGTCAATCCCAACATGATAAAATGGAACTCCCCCAGAAGCTATCTCTGCAACTTTGTCAATGCACTGTTGATCCGTGAGTTGTGTCTTTAAAACCTTATGAATGATAGAAGGTGTAACTACAATGCAAGCCATGAAAGCATCCGACAACTCATCCACTGTCTTCAAAGCATTCGACTCAGTAGTGAATAGAGCAGAAAGATTAATAACAGGTCGGCGACTGAGTGCATCCGCCACCATATTCGCTTTCCCTGGATGATACTGTATAGAAAAGTGATAGTATTTTACAAACGCCAACCATCTGCGCTGTCTCATATTTAGCTCCCGCTGAGTGAACAAATACTGTAGACTTTTATGATCGCTAAATAATCTGAAGGACTCACGAACAGATAATGCCTCCAAATACATAAGACAAAGACCACAGCTGCCAACTCCAGATCATGTGTTGGGTAATTAAGCTCATGAGGCTTAAGCATACGAGATCCATACAAAATCGGTCGCTCCTCCTACATCAAAACACATCCAAGACCTTGCAAAGAAGCATCTGTGTAGACAAGATACTTTATCCCGCTCTGTGGGGTAGACAAAACCGGTGCAGAAGTCAACCTAGTCTTCAGCTCATCAAAAGCTTTCTGACAATGTTCATCCCACATGAATTGTACACCCTTTTTAGTCAAATGAGTGAGTGGTCCCGCTATCTTTGGAGAACCCCTGGATGAACCTACGATAATATCCTGCCAAGCCAAGGAAACTCCGAATCTTGGTAGGTGAAGTAAGCTGTCCCCACTCAACTACTTCTGAAAACTTGGCTGGATCTACCGCTATTCCCCTTTCTGACACCACGTGACCCAGAAACTTCACTTCCCTCTGCCAAAATTCACACTTCTCAAACTTGGCATATAATTGGTGCTCACGAAGTGTTTGCAACACTATCCGAAGATGTCTCGCATGATCGTCCTCAGACCTAGAATAGATCAAGATATCATCAATGAAAACAATGACAAACTGATCCAAATAAGCCCTGAAGACTCTGTTCATTAAATCCATGAAAACTGCTGGTGCGTCAGTCGTCCCAAACGGCATGACACGGAACTCATAAGATCCATATCTCGTAAAAAACGCTGTCTTAGGAACATCCTGCTCCCTAACCCTCAACTGATGATACCTAGAACGCAGATCAATCTTGGAGAAGTATGTGGCTCCCCTTAATTGATCAACCGTAGACCTCTATCTGCATGAAAGGTCCAATCCTTCACTGTCTCACCACTGGAGATAGTGAAGGATGCTGACTCAATGCCATTGTCATCATAGCAACACAATCCCATCTCTGCTAAGTCTTCAAGCATCTTCTATTTCTGAATAGCCAAATTGGCCAGAGTCACTTGAGATTTCCAACTTAAGGCATCTGCTACCACATTTGTCTTGCCTGGATGATACTGCAAGTCAAAATTGTAATCTTCCAAGAACTCAACCGATCGCCTCTGTTTGTTGTTCAAGTCCTTTTGAGAAAAAATGTACTTAAGACTCTTGTGATCCGAGAACACCTCGAATCTCTCACCAAATGTACTACCCCTAATTTTAAAAATGATATTCCTGGTATTTAATGGTATTTAATTTATTATTTAAGTGCATTTTATTTGATTATGTGTCATTATTTTTTTATTAGGTGCTTAATTGTTTTCTTTTGTGGTGATTTAATTTATTTAAATGATATTAATTGGTTTAGTTATTTGATTGAAATTACTTGTTAGTGTTTTAATTATTTAATTGGCATTAATGGTTTAAGTGTAATTGGTTTAATTATTCTATGTGTGTCTTATTTTATGTGTGTCTTATTTGGTTTAATTGGGTTTACTAATTATTATTTTGTTCAATTAGATTATTTGTTAAGTATTTAATGGTGAATAGGGTAATTAGGTAAATACATCTAACTAGGGTTTTAATTACAGTTTAACTTAGGGTTTTATATTATAACCGTCGTAGGTTTCTACGTTAATTGGATGGGCCGGTTAGGATTGTGAGTTGGACTTAAATGAACCTAGGGTTTAAGAAAACTCTATAAGTATAAGGTAGATGTCTGTGTAGGGTTTTTTTAAACAAAGCACACGTTTTGTGGAAGTGGAGAAGGAAAAATGCAGTTTTTCACATTCTGCCAAGGTTTGATCAAAGCTCCGATTCGCTTCGTTTGTGGTCCGATCGAGCTGAATTTTAGAGGAGAGGTTCACGACTCAGTAACACACAATCTGAACGGTGGAGATCAGAGTTTGACCTCGGGAACAGTGATTCATACTCGTGAACAGTAACCGGGTCGCACAGGTTTTTTCCATTCTGCCCAGATTTCATCAAACATCCAATCCCGCTTCGTCCGTGGTCCGATTGAGCTGAAATTTGGAGGATAGGTTCATGACTCAGTGTCGCACAATCTGAACGGTGGAGATGAGATTTTGAGTTCAGGAATAGTGTTTCATACCTGTGAACAGTAACCGGGTTTTGGAACTCGCCGGGATTTTTTTTAAAAAGACGACGTTCAAACTTTGAACAAAAATTTCTGAGGCAAGATTCTATCCTTACTCTTTCCCTTAGGCTTCATACTCTTTGCACTCTTAAATGATTCCAGGATTAATAAAGATTAAACCAAACAAAAATGATATCTGTTTTGCTATGAAACTGGTAGTTACAGTAGTGTTGTATGCTTGTTTAACCTAGACTAAGCATGTTTGTGGATGCATTGTGGTTCTGTGGTTCACGTTTTTCCTTACCACTGCTAGTATAAATTATTGGAAGGATGGGTCTAGATGATAGCTATCTTAACTTCTGTAATAGCAACTGTTGGAACTTAAATACTAGGAGAATTTGAGTTTAACACTAGATCGGTTTTGTGGAACACTATAATTTGAGCATGTCTACATACATACTGTGAATTTTGTTTTAATGCTTACATTATCACAGTTAGTATCAACTGTGGAGGTTAGGATTTTGTGATACATACCCTACATATCTGTATGTCATTTGTAAGGTGTTAAATGGAAGTTTTAATTAATTCTGTCTTTATATCAGACTAAAGGGAACAACGTAAACTGGGCATGTATATGTTGTTGTTGGGACCCTGTTTATCAATGCTTATTTTATCACTGCTAACATTGAATGTTGGATGTTGGAATTTAGTTGATATATATTTGATTTATTGGTATTATTGACTACTGGAGGATTGGAAAGTAGGCACCAGTATGGGACAGTGGCATACTAAGGATGGGTTTGGTTTTTAAAACAATACCATTACCTACCTACTTGGAATAAAGATGGGATTAACTAAAAGTTAAGTCCCGTGGATTTGTATTGTCATGGCAACTACTTGTTGAGCGGCAATACCAGGGATTTTGGATGGATTTTATATATGTACTGTTATGGTGCCTCGGTATGAGCTTGAGCCTCAGGACAGATGGCTAGGGAGCGTATATGCATCGGGATGTGTAGCTGGCTACGATGGTTGGAGGTGTACCCTGTTTAGGTATAGGTACATATGCCCACTTCGTGTGCGTTTTAGCATGTTACCTCTATTCATGTTGAGACCGGCCTGTAGTCCAGTGAGAGTCCTTTAGTGTGACTATATATATATTTACGGACTATTAGCTATTGTTGAATTGTTTAGGATGTACATGTGTATCGGGCCTCTGTTTGGATTGTAGTAGTATAGAACTTGCGCGTGGGCCTGACCCACTTCTATTTTTCAGGTACACGACAATTCCAGGCTTAGATGTGTTCGTGCTGAGCAGAGGTCTCTATTCACTCTTCCGACGATGTAGGGCTCTCTCTATAGTTTTATTTCTGGACGTTTATTACGGTTGTTCTATCTTCCGTATGAATGTTTAATAGGGGTCCACTAGAGATGGATTCCCAAGTTGTAAACTGATGGAGTTTTAGAGTTTGGGTTTGATGGATTTTAATAATTATAATATTTTACGGATTCTATTTTTAGTTTCTTCCAGCTTTAATTTCATTTCTTAATTTATTTTGTATTCCGTGTTCATTATAAAATATTAATTGTTTGATATTCCCTCAGGTTTGGGCATGGGCCTGATCAACCCGTGTCTCGGATCCGAGGGGTATCACAGTTGGTATCAGAGCATTCCAGGTTCAAGCGTCTCTAGGATGTTATCGTATTAAGTCTTCCGCGTAGCATTTTCTCTTGAATAGAGCTTAAGTTAGGATTCATTGTATTCCTTATGTTTCGTATAGAAAGGGTACTGACGTCTATCTTTTCGTATTAACAGATGGTTAACGCTAGAAATGGACAGAATATGCAAGGAACTAGGAAGGAAAGGAGAACGGCACGTAGGCAACAATATCTCCTACGGCGTCAGCAAATGGAGGAAGAGCAGCAAAGGCTTGGGTTTCAAGATGACATGGATCAGTTTTAGGAGGAACAGGAGAATGTTCAACAGACTCTGGACCAGGTCAGAGATCCAGAGATTCCTCTTCACCTCAATGACCTCGTTGCTCGGGCTATAGAGGCTGGGGTAACAGCTGCACTTCGGAATCAGCCTCAGGTATAGCCGGCACCTGTACCAGCACCAGTGGTTCAGACGGATTCTTGGGGAAAGGCTAGGAGCTCCTTCACAAAGGGGAGTCCACCTGTGTTCTCAGGATCAATCGATGCGAGAGCAGCTCACCAGTGGAAACAGGACATTGAGCGTCATCTTCGTTTGGTTCAGTGCACGGAGGTTCAGAAGCAGATGCTTGCTACTTTCAAGCTAGTTGGGGATGCACTACAGTGGTGGGAGTCAGTTACCACCTCAGAGGAGAGGATGACATTGTCTTATGATGAGTTCAGTGCTCGCTTTGATGAGAAATATGTTCCCTATACAGTCAGGGCAGCTATGAAGACCGAGTTTCTAAGTCTGCAGCAGGGAAACATGACAGTGGCGGAGTATGAGCAGCAGTTCACACGCTTGTCTCTCTTTGCACCGGAGGAGGTGGATACAGAGGAGAAGAAGCGCAACAGTTTTGTCAAGGGACTGATGTGGTCTATCAAGAGAGCTATACAGGTAGTCCAGCCTATACTACCTATGCTCAGGTGGTAGACGCCGCTCTACAACAGTATCAGTTGACTGTGGACATCAGACAGGCTCGTGGTGAGAAGCGGGGAAATAAAGACTACTAATCAGTCAGCTGAAAAGGGGAATGGCAATGGTCACCGGCAGAATGACAAAGGCAAGTTCCAAGGACAACAGCCTTGGAAGAAGCACAAGGGTGGTTTAGATGCTCACCGGAATGGGGCACCTATTCAGAGGCAACAGAATAGGGGACCACAGGCAGGACAGGGTCAGCCACAGGCTAACCGACAGAGGAGGCCATTTGGTACTTTCCAGGGTAGTTGTTACACTTGTGGAGAGTATGGTCATACCACCAGGCAGTGTCCTAAAACAGGACAAGGACAGGGACAGAGACAGTATGTGCAGCAGGGACAGAGGGCGCCAGTGCCTCTACCAGCTCCACAGGTTCCATGGATTCAGGGACAGACATATCTGGCTTTACCGGCACCGCCGCAGACTCAGGGATAAGCACCACAGCAGTTGCACTATGGCAGGGTGTATAACCCCATGCCACAGGATATTCAGGCACCTCAGACTATTGAGGGTAAGTTTCTTATTCATGGTTTGCATGGACGTGTTTTATTTGATACGGGTGCTACACACTCATTTGTAGCTAGGACTTTTGTTGCTTTGTCTGGGATGAGGACGAGGGTATGCACTAGACCTCAGGGTATTTCTACACCATTGGGTGATACAGCTATTATATATGAGAGTGATGGGCCTGTGACACTAGATATTGGCAGACTCAGATTTTTAGCCAATTTATTGTTCCTGGACATGCACACTTATGATGTGATACTTGGGATGGATTGGTTGTTTCACTACCATGCCCAAGTTGGTTATTTTGATAGATCTATTATTTTTACCATACCTGGTCAGGATATGTATGTAGTAGCTATGCCACGTTCTAAAGGGGGCGGTAGCACCTATTTGTTCCATGTGGAGGAGGAAAATGAGGAGGGGATTACTGTGTCATTGGATAACATACCGATTGTACAGGATTTCCCGGATGTATTTCAGGAGATTCTAGGGTTGCCACCTAGTCGCGAGATCGATTTTGTGATAGACTTAGCTCCAGGAACTGCGCCTATTGCTAGGGCACCCTATAGGATGGCACCGGTAGAGATGAGAGAGCTGAGGGATCAGATTCAGCAGTTATTCAGCCAGGGTTTTATTCGTAGAAGTACATCACCTTGGGGAGCACCGGTTCTGTTTGTGAAGAAGAATGATGGTTCGCTTCGTCTGTGTATAGATTACAGGGAGTCGAACAAGGTTACGATTCGTAACAAGTATCCTTTGCCCAGGATTGATGACTTGTTTGATCAGTTAAGGGGAACCACATATTTCTCCAAGATTGATCTGCGTTCTGGGTATCATCAGCTGAGGGTCAGGGAGCAGGATGTTCCTAAGGCAGCATTTCTCACGCGATATGGTTCTTATGAGTTTCGAGTTATGCCGTTTGGGACGACTAATGCACCTGCAGTATTCATGAACTTAATGAATAGAGTCTTTCGGGCTTATTTGGATCAGTTTGTTATTGTCTTTATTGATGACATCTTGATCTATTCTCGGTCGGAGGACGATCATGCTAGACATCTTCGCATAGTCTTGCAGACGCTTCGTGAGTACCAGTTATATGCCAAGTTCGAGAAGTGTGAATTTTGGCAGCGGGAGGTGAAATTTCTGGGTCACGTGGTGTCAGAAAAGGGGATAGCAGTGGATCCTGCCAAAGTTTCAGCGGTGGTTGAGTGGGGACAACCTACATCACCTACTGAGATTCGGAGTTTTCTCGGTCTGGCAGGATATTACAGGAGATTCATCCAGGGGTTCTCCAAGATAGCAGGACCACTCACTCATCTGACCAAGAAGGGTGTACAGTTCGTGTGGGATGAACACTGTCAGCGAGCTTTTGATGAGCTGAAAAGGAAGCTGACTTCTGCACCAGTTCTGGCTACTTCGTAGAGCGGGATAGAGTATCTTGTTTACACGGATGCTTCGTTGCAGGGTCTTGGATGTGTATTGATGCAGGAGGAGCGACCGATTTCTTATGGATCTCGGAAACTTAAGCCTCATGAACTTAATTATCCAACACATGATTTGGAGTTGGCAGCAGTAGTCTTTGCCTTGCGTATTTGGAGGCATTATCTGTTGGGTAAGTCCTTCAGATTATTTAGTGATCATAAGAGTCTACAGTACTTGTTCACTCAGCTGGAGCTAAATATGAGACAGCGTAGGTGGTTGCAGTTTGTAAAAGACTATCATTTTTCTATACAGTACCATCCAGGGAAAACGAATGTAGTGGTGGATGCACTCAGTCGCCGACCTGTTGGTAGTCTTTCTGCTCTATTCACTACTGAGTGGAATGCTTTAAAGAGTGTGGATGAGTTATCGGATGCTTTTATGCTTGCATGGTGGTTACACCTTCCATCATTCGCAAGGTTTCACAAGCACAACTCACCGATCAGCAGTGTGTCGACAAGGTCTCAGAGATAGCTTCCGGAGAGGTTCCATTCTACTATGTTGGGGCTGATGGAGGTTTAAGGTATAAGGGACGGTTAGTGGTACCTTCTGCTGATAATTTGAGGAAGGATGTGATGACTGAGACTCATCACTCTGACTTCTCTGTTCATCCAGGAGGCGATAAGATGTATCAAGATATGAAGCGGCAGTTTTGGTGGGCAGGTATGAAGAGGGACATTGCTCTTTTTGTTTCTCAATGTAGTACTTGTCAGATGGTTAAGATTGATCATCAGAGGCCGCCAGGAGCTCTACAGCCACTACCAATTTCGGAGTGGAAATGGGAGAGCATATCTATGGATTTTGTGGAAGGGTTGCCAAATTCTTTCAAGGGGCATAATTCCATATGGGTCATTGTGGATAGGTTGACCAAGTCAGCTCATTTCTTGCTTATTTGCACTGACTACACTTCGGAGCAGTTGGCGAGGCTTTACATTTCAAAGATTGTGAAGTTACATGGCATTCCATTGTCTATTATATCGGACAGGGATTCGAGCTTTGTATCTGGATTTTGGAAGAGTTTTCAGCAGGCTTTAGGTACGGAGTTACACCTTAGTACTGCTTATCATCCTCAGACTGACGGACAGACTGAGAGGGTGAATCAGATTATGGAAGATATGCTTCGGTCGTGTGTTCTGGATTTCAAGGGCCACTGGGAGGAATATTTGCCACTTGTGGAGTTTGCTTATAACAATAGTTTCCAGAAGACTATTGGTATGGCACCATTTGAGGCATTGTACGGTCGACCGTGTCGGTCACCTGTTTGTTGGATGGAGGTTGGAGAGAATCGATTCTTAGGTCCTGAGTTCATCAAGGATACCTCTGAAAAGATTGCGCTTATTCGAGATCGCATGCGTACTGCCCAAAGTAGGCAGAAGAGCTATGCTGATCGTCGTACTCGGGCTTTGGAGTTTCAGGTTGGGGATCAGGTTCTCCTATGAAGGGTGTTATGCGCTTTGGGAAGAAAGGGAAGTTGTCACCGCGATTTGTTGGTCCATTCATGATTACGGATCGCATTGGAGTTGTTGCTTATCGGTTGGCACTTCCGGATACTTTGAATCGCGTCCACAACGTGTTTCATGTTTCCATGTTGCGAAAATTTCTTCGAGATGAGGATCGGTATCAGCATATCGATGTTAGGGAGATTGAGTTGCAGCCGGATGCAACTTATTTAGAGCCACCGTGTCGTATTGTCGACCGACGAGATCAGATTCTTCGTAATAAGGTTATTCCTTTGGTTCGTGTTCAGTGGAGTCATCACAATGAGTCTGAGTCCACTTGGGAACGAGACGATGTCATTCGCTCACGGTTTCCTGAAATATTGGAAGAAGGTAAGAGTGAATTCCGATGACGGAATTCCTTTTGTTAGGGGGGAAGAATATAATACCCCTAATTTTAAAAAGGATATTCCTGGTATTTAATGGTATTTAATTTATTATTTAAGTGCATTTTATTTGATTATGTATCATTATTTTTTTATTAGGTCCTTAATTGTTTTCTTTTGTGGTGATTTAATTTATTTAAATGATATTAATTGGTTTAATTATTTGATTGGAATTACTTGTAAGTGTTTTAATTATTTAATTGGCATTAATGGTTTAAGTGTAATTGGTTATTCTATGTGTGTCTTATTTTATGTGTGTCTTATTTGGTTTAATTGGGTTTACTAATTATTATTTTGTTCAATTAGATTATTTGTTAAGTATTTAATGGTGAATAGGGTAATTAGGTAAATACATCTAACTAGGGTTTTAATTACAGTTTAAATTAGGGTTTATAGCCGTCGTAGGTTTCTACGTTAATTGGATGGGCCGGTTAGGATTGTGAGTTGGACTTAAATGAACCTAGGGTTTAGGAAAACTCTATAAGTATAAGGTAGATGTCTGTGTAGGGTTTTTTTAAACAAAGCACACGTTTTGTGGAAGTGGAGAAGGAAAAACGCAGTTTTTCACATTCTGCCAAGGTTTGATCAAAGCTCCGATCCCGCTTCGTCTGTGGTCCGATCGAGCTGAATTTTGGAGGAAAGGTTCATGACTCAGTAACGCACAATCTGAATGGTGGAGATCAGAGTTTGACCTCGGGAACAGTGATTCATACTCGTGAACAGTAACCGGGTCGCACAGGTTTTTTCCATTCTGCCCAGATTTCATCAACCATCCGATCATGCTTCGTTCGTGGTCCGATCGAGCTGAAATTTGGAGGATAGGTTCATGACTCAGTGTCGCACAATCTGAATGGTGGAGATCAGATTTTGAGTTCGGGAATAGTGTTTCGTACCTGTGAACAGTAACCGGGTTTTGGAACTCGCCGGGATTTTTTTTAAGAAGACGACGTTGAAACTTTGAACAAAAGTTTCTGAGGCAAGATTCTATCTTTACTCTTTCCCTTAGGCTTCATACTCTTTGCACTCTTAAATGATTCCAGGATTAATGAAGATTAAACCAAACAAAAATGATATCTGTTTTGCTATGAAACTGGTAGTTGCAGTAGTGTTGTATGCTTGTTCAACCTAGACTAAGCATGTTTGTGGATGCATTGTGGTTCTGTGGTTCATGTTTTTCCTTACCACTGCTAGTATAAATTATTGGAAGGATGGGTCTAGATGATAGCTATCTTAACTTCTGTAATAGCAACTGTTGGAACTTAAATACTAGGAGGATTTGAGTTTAACACGAGATCGGTTTTGTGGAACACTATAATTTGAGCATGTCTACATACATACTGTGAATATTGTTTTGATGCTTACATTATCACAGTTAGTATCAACTGTGGAGGTTAGGATTTTGTGATACATACCTTACATATCTGTATGTCATTTGTAAGGTGTTAAATGGAAGTTTTAATTAATTCTGTCTTTATATCAGACTAAAGGGAACAACGTAAACTGGGCATGTATATGTTGTTGTTGGGACCCTGTTTATCAATGCTTATTCTATCACTGCTAACATTGAATGTTGGATGTTGGAATTTAGTTGATATATACTTGATTTATTGGTATTATTGACTACTGGAGGATTGGAAAGTAGGCACTGGTATGGGACGGTGGCATACTAAGGATGGGTTTGATTTTTAAAACAATACCATTACCCACCTACTTGGAATAAGGATGGGATTAACTAAAAGTTAAGTCCCGTGGATTTGTATTGTCATGGCAACTACTTGTTGAGCGGCAATACCAGAGATTTTGGATGGATTTTATATATGTACTGTTATGGTGCCTCGGTATGAGCTTGAGCCTCAGGACCGATGGCTAGGGAGCGTATATGCATCGGGATGTGTAGCTGGCTACGATGGTTGGAGGTGTACCCTGTTTAGGTATAGGTACATATGCCCACTTCGTGTGCGTTTTAGCATGTTACCTCTATTCAGGTTGAGACCGACCTGTAGTCCTGTGAGAGTCTTTTAGTGTGACTATATATATATTTACGGACTATTAGCTATTGTTGAATTGTTTAGGATGTACATGCGTATCGGGCCTCTGTTTGGATTGTAGTAGTATAGAACTTGCGCGTGGGCCTGACCCACTTCTATTTTTCTGGTACACGACAGTTCCAGGCTTAGACGTGTTCGTGCTGAGCAGAGGTCTCTATTCACTCTTCCGACGATGTAGGGCTCTCTCTATAGTTTTATTTCTGGACGTTTATTACAGTTGTTCTATTTTTCGTATGGATGTTTAATAGGGGTCCACTAGAGATGGATTCCCAAGTTGTAAACTGATGGAGTTTTGGAGTTTGGGTTTGATGGATTTTAATAATTATAATATTTTGCGGATTCTATTTTTAGTTTCTTCCAGCTTTAATTTCATTTCTTAATTTATTTTGTATTCCGTGTTCATTATAAAATATTAATTGTTTGATATTCCCTCGGGTTTGGGCCTGGGCCTGATCAACCCGTGTCTCGGATCCGAGGGGTATCACACCATACAAGTAATGTCTCCAACACTTCAAAGCAAACACGACTGCCGCTAACTCTAAATCATGAGTAGGGTAGTTAAGCTCATGAGTCTTCAACTGTCGAGACCCATAAGCCACTACTCTACCATCCTGCATCAACACACTACCCAAACCATCACATAAAGCGTCATAATAAATCACATAACCCAAGCTACGTTCAGGTATCACCAACACTGGAGCTGTAGTCAATCTTGTCTTCAACTCCTAAAAAGATGACTCACAGGCTTCATTCCACATAAACTTGATCCCTTTCTAGGTCAAACGGGTCATAGACGCTGCCAACCGAGAAAAATCCTTCACAAATCTTCGGTAACCCACTAAACCAAGAAAACTACAGATATTAAACACATTCTTGGGTTGCTCCCGAGTCAAAACTGCTTCAATCTTTGATGGATCAACCGATACTCCACCTTCTAAAACAACATGTCCCAAAAACTTCACATCTTTTAGCCAAAACTCACACTTCTCATATTTAGCATACAATCGGTGCTCCCGTAAAATCTGCAATACAATACTCAAATGGATCTCGTGCTCCTCCCAAGATCGTGAATACACAAGAATGTCATCTACAAAAACTACCACAAACTGGTCCAAGTAATCGTAAAAGACGTGGTTCATCAAGTCCATGAATGCCGCTGGCGCATTAGTTAAGCCAAAAGACATAACAAGGAACTCATAGTGTCCATACCGTGTAGGAACGCCTTTTCGGGATATCCTCATCCCTAACTCGCAACTGATAGTATCTTGACCTTAAGTCAATCTTCGAGAAACAACTAGCTCCCCTCAACTAGTCAAACAAATCATCTATCCTTGGCAAATGATACTTGTTCTTGATGGTGACATGATTCAACTTTCGGTAATCAATGCACAACCTCAAAGAACCATCTTTCTTCTTAGCAAACAAGACCGGTGCGCCCCACGGTGACACACTCGGTCGGATGAAACCTTTCATCCTCAAATCATCAAGCTGCCTCTTCAATTCTTCCAATTCAACTGGTGCCATATGATACGGTGCCATAAAAATTGGCGCGGTACTGGGCATCAAATCAATAGCAAACTCCACTTCTCGGTGTGGAGGCAACTCTGTCAAATCCTTCGGAAACACATCCAGAAAATCACTAACAACTGCAGGATAATCCTCTTTCACAGCATCATCTTCTTCGACTAGAAGATTAGCCAAGAAGTAATCACTACGACTCTGTCCATGAATTCTATACAATGATAAAGGTTGGGAATCACTTCGATCTCCCATGAAAAAGAAACAGTCTCCCTCAGGAGTGCAAACTGTGACTCTACCTCTAAAACAGTCGATCATGGCACGAAAGGAAGTTAACCAATTCATCCTGAGAATGACATCAAAGCTAGTTATCTCTAGGAAGATAAGGTCAAACACAAAAGTCTGCCCAACTATCACAATAGAACAATCTCTCACAACTCTGCTCAAAGATACTGAAACCCCAACTAGCGTATCAACACACAACGCCTGATCCATGAAACTGACCTCTAACCCTGATGCAAGTGCAAATGATGATGAAATGAAGGAATGAGATGCACTAGAATCAAAGAGAACACGAGCCCAAGAATCAAACACTGGAAAGATACCTTAGAGAACTGACAATCCAGGAGATGCATCAGTCGGTGCAAGTGCAAAGACACGTCCCTGCGGTGCCTGTGCCTGAGAACTACCAATCTGAACACCAAACTGATACGTTGACATAGTAGGAGTATCCCTCCTAACTGACTGTGAACCTTGAGAAGACATGGAAGGCTGTGGTGGTGACGGTGGTTTGAAACCTGACTGAACTATAGCCGACTGTGACAGCCTCTGCCGTGACCCTCTGCCATTAGTGGTACCTGCTCCCTGACTCGAACAGTCTAGAAATAAGTGGCCTTGCTGGCCACACCCATAACAAACTCTCGGAGCTGAAGAAACTAAAGACGGTCTCATGGGGCAATTGGACTTGTAATGTCCAGGCTGCTGACATTGAAAGCAAATGACTCCACTCTTATCACACCCTATTGGCATAGGAGTGGTAGGAGCGGATCGTGTAAACTACTGCCCCTGAAACTGAGACGAACCATCCCTGTTCCTCTTTCATGAAGGTCTCTCTAAAGATGACCCTGCATTCCTCTTTTGCTTCCACTGTTCCCTTCTTGCATCTTTATATTTGGCCTCCGCCTCTAGCATCAATGCTCTTTCCACTACCTCAAAATAAACCTTGATGTACTATGCCGTTATCAGCGGCCTCATTTTGTTATCAAGCCCGGAGACAAATTTCCTAGTCTTTTCAACTTCATTGCTCACCGTCTTTGGAGCAAAGCGAGAGAGAGATGTGAACTTGTTCTCGTACTCCATCACTGACATATTGCCTTGGATAAGGCCATTAAACTGATCCCTTAGCTCCCATCTCTTAGTGAGCAGAAAATATTTTTCATAACAGCTCTTTAAACATCTCCCAACTCATCTCCTCCACTTTATGTCGGTTGGTGACTGACTTCCACCAAAGTTTGGCATCTTTTGAAAACTTGTAAGTGGCTAGAATGATTTTCAAGTGATCATCCGTCACATCCATAGAAGTCAAATGGGTTTCCACTTGGTCCATGTAGTCGTCCGCTACAATTAGATTTGCACCACCCTCAAACATCATTGGCAACAACTTAGAAAACCCTTTAATAATCTTGAGACATTTCTGTGCTGGCATTTCCTCTACCTGAACTACCGGTTGTGGTACCGGCTACGGATGAGTAGCAATTGTAGCCCTCAAGGCTCTCTGTAACAAACGGTTTAATGCTAGTTCCACCGAACCTTCACCCTCTTCAACAGGCGTTTCAACACTACCCCTTCTGGTGGAAACACCTCTTGGGGTAATCAAATCCCTAAAAAGTGTATCTTCTTCATTTTGCTCCGCCGGATTGGAGCTAGAGCTTTCACCAACATCACCTCTTGTCGGCATAGAGCCAACATCTCTGGTTCCTTTCGTGGCGGCATCGTACTATAAAACAAAAAAACGGTTCAATAACGATAGCAATAAGGTCTAACCGTGAACAACTCAACACAAAATAATACTATACTAATACTTAGCATGCAAAACTATGCAATGAACACATTAATATAAGCACATAAGCAAGTAAACAGTTAAGCATGCTCCCTCAAATAATAGAACACATAGCAAACAATTACATAATCGACACAAATAACTTCCCATGCAACCCTATGTATGCCTCTACCCGTCATCCTAAAGGTTTTCGATCCATCGCTCTGATACCAAATTTGTAACGACCCTAAACTGATACCATTTAAAAATAATAATAATAATAATTTGACATGACCTCTACTAAAAAGGGGCCTTTCAAGATTTATCCAACCTGTACCAACACACAATACAAAAATATATATATAATACATTTACCAAAACAATAACATCAACAACCTCCTCAAAATAACCCATCATCATCATCTCATTCATCCAGAACAAAGGAGTACTTATCTTATACATAATCCCATGCTCACATACTAGAATTTTTACTCCAATTACATCAACTTACAGTCCATGAAACAAAATTACAATAACAAGAATTTATAAGTCTCTATACCGGATATAACAAACTAAGGTTTTACAAAAATAGCAAAATGATCTTCTAATCCAATTTAAGCTTGTGGTGGAACGTCATCCGCCACTTCTTTTCCGTGTCCAGAAAAAAATGTTAAATGTAATGAGGTGAGCAAATTGCTCAGTAGGTTGTGCCTAAAATACGCCTCTTGTAGCTCCGTGAATCCAAATAATGAATAGAAATAGAGAATATGGGTCATGCTATGCTAAGAAAGAAGACAACATCACTTCCAATTTCAAAATAAACAATGTCATGCCATGATATGCGATGCCATGTATATCGCTCCCCATTTTTAAAATTCTAAATCCATCACTTTTCAAACTGTTAAAATAATCCGCCCTTTGATGACTCCGCAGCGACACGAGAGAAGGATTGGCTACTGTCCCAGACCCTTGGTACTCCCGCGGCGTCATTGGGGCCAGCTAGCTCAATCACACTAGGGCGATCTCCCTAATTTCCTTTAGGTTATATTAACACACCGGCCCTTTGATGACTCCGCGGCGACCAGGTTTTGTCAAAAATCATTTTATCCAAATTCTTCCAAAAAAAAAAAAAAAAACCTTTCTATTTCATTTCAAATAATTTGCCCTTTTTCATGCCCAAGGTTATGAATGTATGTCACATGCTTTGCCATTTGCAAAGAAATAAAAATTTCTACAACATAATTTAGGAAGCATTCTCATAATCATTTCTATCAAAATAATAAACAATAGGCATGAAAATTAACACTTAGGCATTTTTTTTTCTTCATATAATTCCATCAACACATATAAGCATAGATTTCATTTACAACAATTATATAGATTTCAGTTACAACAATTATATCATTTTCAAGGCAATCAAATTCAACTAGAGCATGTTTTCCATGTAAATCAACAAATACACATAATTGAATGCTTCATAAACACAATTAAATCATTTAAGAAATAATCAATTCAAATTAACCATGCTTAACAACAATTAAAGTTAAAAAACTCATAAAGGAGCAAAAAAGTGAGGATTAGAGACCCCTACCTCCAAAATTATGAAAACCCCCAATTTTTGTGCCGTAATTTCGAAATTCCTAAAGTTAGCCAAACAAGGAATTGTTTACACCCACGCGTAAATTTCGTCGTGCTCTCCGATTTGCCGCAAACGACACCCACAAACTCCCAATGATTGGAGATTAATCAAAGCTTTAAAGTTGCAAAAGAAAAAAAAAAATGCAATGCACAGAAAGAGAGAGAAGACGCGGCGGAGATGAGAGAAGCAGAAAATGGGTCTGCAATCCCATTAGCCACATAATAACTTAAAGTAAAGTGGGTTCTACAGCTAAAGTAAAAAAATCTTTTAACACACACACACACACACACACACACATATATATATATATATATATATATATATAACATATCATAAATATTACAATATGTACATATCGGACCCTTTAAAAAATCTAATTAATACCTCAATTTTACCAAGTCTTAACAAATAAAAGAAGAGAAGTATATTAATATTACATATAATGCTAAGGGTCATTTTAACGGGATGTGTTTTTTTTTTTTTTTTTTTTCATGCAAAAAGCATGCTTATCATTCAAGAGTTGCTTAACATATCATGTGATTTACATTTCATTAGTCATTTGGTTTGTTGACTGCAAACATAAAAAATTTAATGAATTGTTTTTTTCTTTCAAACATCGATAATGCAAAAATCCTTCAAGAAAAAAAAATCTATGACAAGTATTGAACACTTCTTGGTTTGCGGATCACTATGAATATTTTTAAGCTCATAGTATTACATTACAATGTTGATCAACTAAGAGTATTGGCAAAGTTTTGTACTTGAAAGGCAACAATGCCCAAGTGCCGTCAAGTCCTTTTGCATTGTAGCAGGCCACATTGTAGGAAGATATTAAGCTTCAACGAACATAAGATGATAAAATGAATATGAAACAAGATGGTGATCCATTAACAAACTGGTTGTAGGCCATATTTTCCAATTAATAATTGCATCACTCTATTGGAACGATTTGCAGAGTCAAAGATCAGACAATTCCAAATATATTAAAGAAAAATAATTAGGATATTAACTTAAAAATTATAAAAAGGTCAATACTTATGATAAATTATTTTGAAAATTTAATAAAAATTATTAAAATTCACTAAAAAAAAATCATATTTATTGGATTGTAAAAAATTGTGGCTCAGTGTATTTTTAAACTTTATGATAATTGATTCCATTATGTAACACTTATATAGGCCTAAATTCGTACGTTCCTCTAACTTTTTTTTGTACTTTGTGCATGTGTGAGCTTGTAAAAGAGTCTCAAATGAAAATGTGTTTCTGAAGTGAAACTTCTTACCCGTAGGCAATGTGAATCCCAAAAAAATCAATGGAGACCATAAAGAGTTGATATCATGTTGGGGGAGAAGAAGCGTCCCATTAATTAGTTCGCCTAAGATGATCATGGCTATTGACAGCGTTTGCAATAACTCATCAGTCGAATGATTTGCAGCATTTCACAATATATATATATATATATATATATATATATATATATATATTCTTTTCTTGTAAATGATGAGTAAGAAAAGACTACTTATAATGATGGTAATCATTTATTTTGATCAATAGAAGTTTTTTTGTTTGCCACGATAAATACACAAGTTATATATATTATTTTACTCCTTCAAGACTTTTGCTTGTAGATGTCTAGACTTCGGAGGGTTATGCTTTGACTCTTTACATTTATTAATCTAACTTCTAATATTTTTTACTTGAAAAAAAATAATAATAATAAAAAAATTATATTATATTATAGATAAAATTGAAAGAAATTAAAATAAGAGATTAAAATCAAATCTAACATTTAATTGTGTTTTAGACATTACAGAGTCACATAATGAAAATTTTAAAACCGAAAAAAAAAAAAAAAAAAATATCAGTCATTCAGTTGTTATTCTAACAACAAATAAAGACGAATATTTCATTACTTGATGCAACCGGGTAAGATCATGTTTTTAAATTGTTTTTTCCACAAGTACGCAGGTCAAGCAAGATCCAACAAAACTTCTTAGCGCAGTAAAGAAAAACAGCTGATATGACTATCTCCTGTAGCGTGACCCAAAGAGTTGTCAATCGGAGTTTTTTGAATTTGGTTTCCTCAAATACCTCACAAATTTATTTTAATGCTTTATGTATATCTTACTTTTAAAAAACAAACTATATAATACCTTAGTTTTTCAAACAGTATGTTTCTTTGTATCTCCAAAAAGGCATGATGATTAACATAATAAAACCATTTGATGTACGTTTCCAGTCATTGGCTTTGTCGGCTACAAATACAAAGACTTTAATGAATTGTTTTATTCTCTATACGTCGATCATGCAACAAAAATATTTGTTTTTGAACCATTGAACTAATGGTATAATTTTCCTACGTACCCTCAAAGAGGAAGGGAAGGATTGGAGTCCCGAGGTATTTGTAAGTATTTGCATTTGCATTTGCATTTGCATTTGAAGCTAATTACTCCATAAATCCTTTTTCTCTCCTTTTCCAACCTTATCGCTTGAAATGCAGGGAGAAGTTTCATTTTACATTTCAAAACATTTCGATTTATCCAGATGCACTGCATATGGTCAACTTGTAATATACTAGGCTTATTTCCTCTACACCAAATTGTTGGGATTTATATGCCCTGACATAGCAAATTACTATCTGAATTATAGTGACATATGTTCCTGACATATCTGAAATATTTATGATTTATATAATTGGTGAATTCAATGTATTATGTTTCGATTCACTATGAAATTGATAGTGTCCCTGTAATTACAAGAAATATTTATATATATGTATGTGATGGCAATCAATGCATGATATATAAATAGTAATTATAAATTGTTCATAGTCGGTAATTATGGATGGACTCATAATTAATTAAGACTTGAACTGGATCCGCGTTAGGTTGAGATATATTGCGAGAGCCGTCGTATGTAATTACTCCCTATCACCGTCATGGCATTTGACTCTTAAGCATGAGAAAAGTATAGACTCTTTTATTAATTAATAATTACTTTAATTTGTTCGGCGGATTCTTCGGGATCCTTAGACCGACACTTTGGGTAGTTATGTAATTAATAGTTAGAGGGTTATATTTTCAATATTTGCATCATTGCTATTTGTATTTATTTTGTATTAATTATGTTTGATCACAAAGTAAATTCGAAGGCCTTCGTGTGTTTTTAGACAAAATGATTTATTATATATTTATTTATTTAAATTATTATTTTTGTCAAATAAATATTTTATTTTGATCGAGCTAGAAATAATCAAAGGTACCAAAATAAATATATTAATTAAGTAGTCGGATTGATGGCTTTATTTATCCGATAACTAATTATGCATAGAGGGGTCAAAGTGCAATATTGACTTAGAGGTTATTTATTATTTAATTGGAGTTCAATTAATTTCTTTTAGTGGAGTAGAAATTAATTTATGAATTAATTGAATAGGTCCATGGACTGGGCCAATTATTAATTCATTGTAGCCAATAAAAAAATAGGCCCAATGGATTCTCACTCATAGCCCAACTTGATATTGGAATCATATTAAATTTGAGACATGTGAATTAGAGATTGAGAATGATTTGTTGTTTCCTTTTCTTTATTTTTATGTTGCCTATAAATATACATGGTTTATGTATATTTTAGAGCTGATTTTTAGTAGAAGAAAAAAGGAATATATTTTCTCTCTCTAGAAAATTAGGGTTTATGTTCTCATCTAATGAAGGCTCTCACAAGCCTAGTTTTCCAAGGTCATTCATGGAGACATATAAGTGATTCCTAAAGGCAAAATAATTACCAAGAAGATGGAGATCCAAGGAGAATGCATCTTACTAAGGAATCTACAATAAGTGAGAACATTCACTTTAGAGGAGAGATCTAAGGTTTACTCAAACCTTGATGTAAGTATTCAATCTTTTAATTGAATGATACATCATGTTTTATTTTTGCATAAAACTTGTCTCTATGTAATGAATCAAGATCTATGAATTTAAATCCCTCGAAAAGTTTTTAAAACTAGCACGTTTCCCAACAGTGGTATCAGAGCATGATTTGATTCATTATTAGAGATCATGATTTTATGAAAATCATCATTCATGGATCCAAAATTATATTCATATATATTTTTATTGATGTATGTTGATGTATGATTTAATATGTTGATATATATTGATACATGATGATGTATGAATAATTGTGAATGAATGATGATGTATGGTTGGGCCATGGATGAAGCTTATAGGTTAAATTAATGTAATTTTATCTTTGGATGAATGTAATTAAGGCTTTGATTTACCCGTTTGAAAGTTCAATGATGTAATTTAATTTTTTTCATTATATTTCAAATTGTAAATATTTTTAAAGCCATGTAATCTTCGTCAAAGGATGCTATGAAGCTTCAAGAAGATCCAAGAGGGTTAAATTAGGCTTTAGGAATTTTCTGGGATTTTTTAGAAATTTTCCGGAATTTTTCTGGAATTTTTTAAGGCCTAATTTAATTTCTGGAATTTTTCGGTGATTTTCCGGCGACCGAAGAGTTGTCGGCGGCAAGGTTTTGGCCGGAGATCAAGAGGGATTGATGGGAAATAATCCCATGTGATGCGGCTAATGATAGACCCTCGCGCATTACTTAGAGCATATAAATGTTAAAAGCTGAATCCATTGGCCATTTAAATTGTTGCTGTCTGTTATTTATTTATTTAACTGATGCATGGAATAATTAATTGTTTATTATTATTATTCATGCATTGGATCCATGATATTTAATTAAATGACTTGATTTATATTAATTAAATTATGAAAATTAATTGGATTTGATTACTAATTAATTTGAGTGCACTTATTGGGAAACGAAAAATTATTTTTGTAAATTATTTTTAAAGTGTATCTCAAATTAAATATTAGTGAATTGTTTAAAGTCCAAATATTTTCTAAATTTAATTGGATTAAAATCAAGACGTTTTGCATGCATCATATCATGTATTTGAATAAATTGAAAACCCTAATTATGAATGATTAAAAATTGAGTGGGAGCGGAGATTTTTATACATTGCCCCATGGCCTTCGTTATTAACACCATTGTAATTAGATCTTAAAAAATAAGGCCCCACGCATGATTTGAAGAGTCTTAATATTACAAGAATGGTTGTCTCATGAAAATTAAAATATTAAATGTTCATTGTAATTAGATCTTTAAAAATAAGGCCCTACGCATGATTTAAAGAGTCTAGATTATAATGACAAGATATTTAATATTTTATTTTTCATTAGAGTTTTAATAACGTTATACACTCAATCTAAAATCAATAATGTTAGCTCCCCAACGGAGTGGTCTATATTAGGTGATTTTAGAAAGGCTAAACATAATCGGGAATCATTTCATATAGATAGACAAGGCATTGTCTTAAGAGATATGGAGATGATGGGATTTGTCCGCTAATAGTAATAATGAACTTCGCCAACCGAATAAGTTATTGGCGTATTGGTTATCCGATTTTTCATACAGTGGTTAAGGGACCCACATATTATTATTTTAATGGAAGTGCTCACCTAATAGCAAATGAATCTCTACAATAGTAATAATGAACTCCTCCAACAGGATAAGTTATTGACATATTGATTGGTTGATTTATTATGCTACAGAGTTGAGGGACCCGCATTAATTAAAAGCGATTGTTCACCAATAATGATAATGATCTCTTGTTCGATTGAGATTTATTATATTATGTGGTAAACAAACTCATTTTAATTTTAAATATGCATGACAGTATTAATAATTCACCTTGCATATTGTATGAATGCATTTATATTCAATTTAATTATGTCTAATCCAGTTTATCTGCTTGCTTACATATTCAATGTAACTGGACCTCATTAATATTGACTGGGAAAGGAATTTAGATATTTTATTCACAACGTAAGGGTACAAACGTATTTACTACTCCTAAACCTAATCATTTTACTTTAAGATACCCAAGAGAACATTAATGCTTTGAATAAGTGAAATAAGACAAATGAGATGACTTGGTGCAATATTCTAGAGTTTATCTCGAATACGCTCCAAAGCTAACATTTACATTATTTTATTTTCTTCAAGCATCATGTTAAATGTCAATATGATGTTTTGGTGAGATTAGATAGGGCGTATGCCTACGTACTATGTCAGACTTGAACACCATCAAGATAGCCTAAGGAACTCCAGTATGAAATCGAATTTTGGAAAATGATTGTTTATTATTTAAAAATTAGCTGGAGATCAATAGAGCTGACTTGGGTGGTAAGTTTCAAGCTGACATGATTATTGCCTTGTTACCAAACTCGTTCGACTCTTTTAGAGTGAACTAAATAAGGAATTAGTTTGAGTTTATACTCGCTGATATTCTTATAGAATTGGTAACAAATGAAAGGATAATCAAATAGTATAAGTATTCCTATTAATCTAACCTAGTCTATACCATCTTCTTCTAGGCCCAAGTGGAAGGGCAAAGTAAAGAAGAAGGATGATAATAGAACTAGGCTAGCACAAAACATGGATATCCAAAAGGTTAAAGGGAATAAGGCAGTGTATGTTGAGGGCAAATTAAATTGTTTCTTTTGCTGCTAACGAAGACACTAAAGGACGAACTGTCTAAGCAATGACGTGGCATAGGAAAATATATATTTAATCATTGAGCCATGTTATGTGGTTGTATCTATTTATTCCTGATGGATAGATTCTGGAGCCACTAAACATTTTTGCAATTCGTTGCAAGGATTTCAGGAATCCAGAAGCCTCGATGATATGGAATATATTTGTACCTGACCTGATGTCAAGGTTGTAGCTAAGTCAGTGGGAGTTTTACATCTGAAATTAGAGAGTATGAGGATATTAGTATTAGAGAACTATCTTTATGCACAGAAGTTAGACGCTATCTTCTTCTTGTTTCACTTGTGGTTTATAAAAAAAAACTGTGTTGTTATTTTGTAAAATTGGTTTTATAAAATTGAATAGATATGGGATTGCTTCTGGTGCATTGAAAGATGGTTAATATACTATAATCACAAACTCTTAAGATTTGCAGGATGTAGAAACTAATGTTGCATCTCTAGATTGAATGTTAAGAGAAAATTTGTTATTCCTGACTCATTGTATTTTTTGGTATCAATTTTTGGGTTATAATCAATCAAAATGAGATTCAAAGATTGGTCAAAGAAGGTTTATTATCTAGTGAGGCAGAGGAACCTAAACCAAACTTGTGAATCCTGTTTTGAAGGATAGATAACTCTAAGGGCTTAATCAGCCAAATGAAATAGATATAAAGAATAATTGGAGTCGGTACACACAGACACGTGTGGTCTTGTGAACATCCAAGCAAGATTACTCACGTTTTGGATAAATTTACCTATTGCGACACAAGTCTTATACTTTTGGTATATTCTGAGAGGGTCAAGACTGATGTGGAGCACAGATTAGGTAAACTTATCAAGACATTTCCATCTGATCGAGGATATAAGTATTTCTTGGGATAGTGCAAAGACTATATGATCAATGACGGTGTTGTGTACCAGTTTTCCGCAATTGACGCTAAATGCATTTAGGTGTCAAATAGGAATAACATAATTCCACTTAACATGGTTAGATCTATGATTAGTTATGCCACATTATCTGTTTCATTTAAGAGTTTAGCGTTAATGACATCGATGCGCATTATGAACTGCATTCCATCTTAGTCTGTCTCAAGGATACCGTTGAGCTGTGTTTTTGACTAAATCTTAGTTTGAATCACATGCACGTATGGGGTAGTCTTGCACATGTGCGTTTGATATGGACAAGTAAGTTGGAAGCAGATCATAGGCATGCTAGATTTGATAGCTACTCTTAAGTCACTAGGATGGATTATTTTATGATCTCAAAGATAAAAGTTGATTGTTTACACTCACTGTTTATCTATAGGAGAATCATATTATGAATCACACACCTAGTAACATAATGTTAGAGAATATGGTATGAGTACCAGATGTACCACATGTGAACACACTTATTATAGAGATTGAGAATAATATATGAATTCCCTATTGATGCGTTAACATCATCTACTACACAGATTCTTGCATCAGTACATTGATGTAGTGGGAGGATTATCATCCAATCCGACAGAATCATGTTTTTAGGTGAGACCATTATGGACATCCCTGTTAAACATGAGTTGGACCCAGTAAGCTACACGGAAGCGTGAACCGATATGGATACAGATCGTTTTGGCGAGTTACTATGAAATCAGAGTTGGAATCTATGTATTCTAATAAATTCTGGGATCTTGTAGAATTTTCTAGTAGGGTGATTCCTATAGAAGGCAAGTTAATCTACAAAAAGATATCAGAAGATTTCTTAGTGAATAAATCATGAGTGTACAAGGGAATGCCATTATTTTTCTGATTCGATATATATTGATGACATCCTACTAATTTAGAATGATGTGGAAGTTTTGTCATCAATAAAGAGGTAGTTGTTCAATTACTTTTAAATGAAGGATTTTCAGGATGTAAGCTATATTCCTAGGATCAAGCTTTTGCAAGATCAGGTTAAAAGAAAAATAGGCTTATCTTAATAATCCTACATTGATAAAGTTTTGACCAGGTTTGGTATGCATAACTCAAAGAATGAGTTCTTGCTTTATTGATGTGGATGGCTCTCTCTAGTAAGTAGTTTTTCAAGACTATCAAAGGAGATTGAGCAAATGAGACTGGAACAATATGCTTCGGCATATGAGAGTCTCATATATGCCATGGTCTATACCAAACAGGACATCCGTTACATAGTAGGGATAGTCAGTAGAGATCAGTCCAATACTGGACTTGACAACTGGTCTATTGTGAAAAATATCATTAAGTACCTAAGGAGAACCAAAAATATCATACTCATTTATGGATGTGATGATATAGTCCTAGTCAGGTATGCTAGTTCTGATTTTAAATCAGAAGTAGATACTATGAGGTTCATGACTTAGTGTATGTTCACTTAATGGAAGGGAGATCAGTTGGTAGATTGTTAAGCAGATTTCAACTGTTGACTCAAACCTGCAGGTGGAATATATTGCAGCCTTAAAGGCGGCAAAGGAAGCCTATTGGTTTGATCTCACTGATTTAGAGGTTGTGGAGTATATTAGCTTGCCTATTGAGTTATGTTGTGACAATAGTGCAGAAGTAGTCCAAACCAATGACCCAAGGTTCCATAGAGGAACAAGATACACTGAGAGGAAGTATCATGTTCTACATGATATTGTCCGGCAAGAAAATGCACTTGTAGTTAGAACATTGCATTGGAACACAACTTTGTTGATCCATTATCAAAGGTGTCATTGATCAATAATTTTGATCATCATCTGGATAACATTGAAGTTAGGTGCAATTTGAATTAGCTATGAGGGCAAGTGGGAGCTGTTGGGATTTATATGCCCTGGCATAGCAAATTCCTATCTGGATTATAGTGACATGTGTTCCTGACATATCTGAAATATTTATGATTTATATAATTGGTGAATTCAATGTATTATGTTTCGATTCACTATGAAATTGATAGTGTCCCTGTAATTACAAGAAATATTTATATATATGTATGTGATGGCAATCAATGCATGATATATAAATAGTAATTATAAATTGTTCATAGTCGGTAATTATGGATGGACTCATAATTAATTAAGACTTGAACTGGATCCGCGTTAGGTTGAGATATATTGCGAAAGCCGTCGTATGTAATTACTCCCAATCACCGTCATGGCATTTGACTCTTAAGCATGAGAAAAGTATAGACTCTTTTATTAATTAATAATTACTTTAATTTGTTCGACGGATTCTTCGGGATCCTTAGACCGACACTTTGGGTAGTTATGTAATTAATAGTTAGAGGGTTATATTTTCAATATTTGCATCATTGCTATTTGTATTTATTTTGTATTGATTATGGTTGATCACAAAGTAAATTCGAAGGCCTTCGTGTGTTTTTAGACAAAATGATTTATTATATATTTATTTATTTAAATTATTATTTTTGTCAAACAAATGTTTTATTGTGATCGAGTTAGAAATAATCAAAGGTACCAAAATAAATATATTAATTAAGTAGTCGGATTGATGGCTTTATTTATCCGATAACTAATTATGCATAAAGGGGTCAAAGTGCAATATTGACTTAGAGGTTATTTATTATTTAATTGGAGTTCAATTAATTTCTTTTAGTGGAGTAGAAATTAATTTATGAATTAATTGAATAGGTCCATGGACTGGGCCAATTATTAATTCATTGTAGCCAATAAAATAATAAGCCCAATGGATTCTCACTCATAACCCAACTTGATATTGGAATCATATTAAATTTGAGACATGTGAATTAGAGATTGAGAATGATTTGTTGTTTCCTTTTCTTTATTTTTATGTTGCCTATAAATATACATGGTTTATGTATATTTTAGGGGTGATTTTTAGTAGAAGGAAAAAGGAATATATTTTCTCTCTCTAGAAAATTAGGGTTTATGTTCTCATATAATGGAGGCTCCCACAAGCCTAGTTTTCCAAGGTCATTCATGGAGACATATGAGTGATTCCTAAAGGCAAAATAATTACCAAGAAGATGGAGATCTAAGGAGAATGCATCTTACTAAGGGATCTACAATAAGTGAGAACATTCACTTTAGAGGAGAGATCTAAGATTTACTCAAACATTGATGTAAGTATTCAATCTTTTAATTGAATGATACATCATGTTTTATTTTTGTATAAAACTTGTCTCTATGTAATGAATCAAAGTCTATGAATTTAAATCCCTCGAAAAGTTTTTAAAACTAGCACGTTTCCCAACACAAATGTCACAAATTACAATTTACAAATAACATTCAAACATGTTTAACTGTTAACACAGTTTACAAATATGATGATCAACTACAGAGTAATGCCAAGTTTAGAGCTTGAAATGCTCCAGTGCAGAAGTGCCATCAAGTCCTTTTGCATGGAAGTGGGCTACATAATCTCTTACGGTGGTTTCTCTGTACTTTGGAGAATTCTCTTCCGATAACAACTCTTTAATGGGTCCGTACATTTTTGGGGATGGCAACAACTCTGTGGTAAAAAAGCACGCCACAGATAATCTTGGACCGACTTGGTTTGCTACTACTCTGTGTTCAACACTTTTGAACTTATCATTTGTCATAAGCTGAAAAAACCAAAACAGAGTAAATGATGTTCATCATTCTCAAATCTCAAGTTACATCAAAATTTTGATCACACACAGTTCTCTAAAATACTATGTAAGACTATTGTTAGGTTCATTGAGACTATTTTCATAATCATAATATGGTAAGTAATAGACACCATAGTGCATATCAATTGCTATGATTTTAAAGGGACACAAAAAATCAACAAAATAAAAGACTTGCCTGTAGAAGATCTCCTATATTTACCACTAGAGCTCCAGGTTTAGGGGGAACATCAACCCACTGATTCTGATGAAGAACTTGAAGGCCTCCTATATGGTCCTGTAGAAGCACGGTGAGGAAGTCGTTGTCAGAGTGCTTGGTGGCACCAAGGGTTAGTTCTGGTTGCGGGCATGCTGGATAACAATGGCATAGAACAGCGAGCCCCTCAGCACAACCCATGTCTTTCAGGTGGTTGGGATTGAGCCCAAGAGCCTCTGACAACAACTCGAACAAAAAATTGCCCAATTTCATTACTTGCTTTGAGAACTCGATTAGAATGTCCCTGCAGAAATAGTAAATAAGCACATAAAGTGCTACCAAAGGAATAACTTTTGGAATTAAAATCTATATGGCATGAATGACTTATAGCTTCAGTCCATATAGGCTTATGTTCAAACCATTGGCACAAGACTACAAGTCCCTTGCTAAGAAAATTAACTACGGACTTACTTAACTGAACTGAACATAATTTTTTGTAGTGATTTTCTTTTTCCTTTGTTATTTCTTTGTATAAGTTTTTAGGGATGATTTCATTCTCAATGCACAGAATTCATGAAATCTGAATTTCATGGTTTGTATGTATATATGTATCCCTGTTATTAGCACATTTCTGGCATATGGTAGCAACCGTAGCATAGAATGTATGGAAATCCAATTAGGCTGAAATGAATTATGAATTACAAAACCTAAATGATGTTGACCATCAATTGTGAAATGAGTCTAGTACTAATCATCATATGATTTATCAAGGAGGGAGTCCACACTACCTAAATGTTCAATATGTATAACAATTACATGCTCTTGATTACATACCTGCATGCCACGGGCAATTCCTCTGGGTTGGGAGGATTAGGACCCATAATACAAAGAAAGGTGTCCCTCCAGTTAGCTGCCGGTGCAGTATACAAATCAAAGTTGGTGTTATACACCACAGTTTTTGTGCCATCTCGCGTATACCACTGTTTCTTCACCTCAGTATCTTGCTCATAGAATCTACGTACACCATCCATCATCTCCGCCAAAACACTCACAGGGATGCCATGATTGATCACTTGAAAGAAACCCCACTTCTCGGATGCATCTATGACTTGCTCAACCATCTCCTTGTGCCGGATTGGATCTTCATGGCTGCCATCAAGGTCTATGACTGGAAAACTCGAGTCAGATGACTTGTCGGTGTTGTCTGGTGGATGAATGAATATCCGAGGGACATTGGTAATTCCAGCTTCAACGAGTCCCATAACCCCAGCTTTTGTGTCATCAAAAGCTTTCAATTCGCTTGTTCGGTCATAATTCAGCTCACTTTCAGCTTGAACTTCACATGTGCTGGTCACCACCATTTTTCTTGTTTTGCCGAGGTATTGAGAAAGTTCATACAAAAAAAAAAATATTGTTTCTACAAATAGAATTTAGGAAGTTCAGGGGGAAGAGAAGTCTTTGTGGAAAGAGTGAGGAAATTAGGTGTTGACCCTAAAATGGGCATGCCGATTCAGAAATTTGTGTATGCGGGCGTGTCAGAACCAACAGCTTCATTCGAGTGTAAAGAGATTAGGTCAAACTGAGTCTGTTTTGCAAGAAAGTTATGGATCAGATGATTGTATGAAAAAGAATATTAACTCTCAAGTAGGTTCAAACTGCCTTGATAAACCGGACTTTAATTGAGAAAGTGAACTGCAATGATCGTGAAAACAAAATAAGAAAAGGAGAGAAAGAGAAATAGAAGAAAGAAATAGAGGGAGAAAGAAGAAGAGAGAGACTGAGAATAGCAATGTTGCTAAAGAGAGAGAGTTGAATGAGAGAGAGAACATAATTTACAAACAACGCTTCTACAGTTATTTATAGAAATCATAAAGAGTCCTAAAATAAACTAATTCTTAAATCTAATCTATTGGATTACAATTGATTACTAAATTTATTCCACTTAATATACTTCACTTTCCTTGAATAACATATTGCCACGTAATTTGCCGTGCCGTGTAAACATTGAACAATAATGCAATCGAAAAATCAATAGTCCAGCCACCACAATTGATCAACGTGGAAAAAGAAAGAAACAAAGCAAAATGTTTTGAATTCAAAAGCCAACCTTTCAAAATTACGATAGTTTCAAGCCTGTGAACCAGTAATTATTTTTAATGAAAAACATGAACCACAAAAAATATAAATGATGATTGATGGAGACCAAATCTCCAGATTTATTTTAGTTTTGTTTAGTATTCTATTTATAGTAACATTAGTATTCCGGTATAGCAAACTTTATGATAATATCGTCACGTTCTGTATGTATGCTTCACTTTTATAGCCAACTTTAAGATTAAACAAGATGAAGTCTTAAACAACAGAACAGTATAGTGAGATTTTGCAGACTGTAATACAGTGAATTCTCGTTTGCCTCTATATTTTTTCTCACTGTTTGGTCACTGTTCGTACTTCCTGTTGTCTTTGCCCTTTATGTTTTATATTATATGATCTTGTAGTGTTTGCCGAACTCGCCCAAATCCTCTGCCGTAATTTTTTGGAATTGTAGTAGTCTTTTCAACACTATTATTACATTTACTTATTTCAGCTTTCAGCTAGATGTAAGTAGACAGTAACACTACAGGAGAGATTAGCGGAAGATCCGAGCTCATTATAAACTGAGTTGGCGTCTTCACCTTCTTTTCTTCCCCTCTTTTCTCCGGAATATATAATAGGCAAGAAAGGAAGATAAAGAAATGATGGAATAAGGGCAAAAGAAAAAGAAGGATACATTATGGTTTTGCTCTCCTCTTTCCATCTTTCTTTATTTTATTTTATTTTTCACTTTGTTTATTAAAAAATTAGTGAGATGAGGAATCCATGTCGGCCAAACAATTCCAGCTGACAAACGAGCTTCAGAAGAGAGAAGCAATAATTACCTTTAGAAGTTATTTGAATTCATGAAAACCACAGGCTCCATAAATTCAATCATCCAAATAATATTAGCGCGAATGACTATTAGGTTTAACAAGAAAAAGAAGTCTGCCAAGAAAAAGAACTAGAAACATTATAAGACGGAAAGGGAAAAACTATGCAAAGAATTTTGAACACCAAGGTTCTACTTGGAAAAACACGAAAACACTTCTCGACCTAAAAATAAATCTGAATCTAACTTTGCAAAGCCTTGAGCCAAAAGATCCAATATTTCAGGCTTGGGCACGCCAAGAGCTACTTGCAATGGACACACACTTTGGAGAGTATAATTATCTCTGTTTTACAGTTATATGATGATCTCAATCAGAGTCTCATCTACAACATAGGCATCAACTGAATCAACTCCAACTATCAGGATTCAACAATCATTTGCTCCTCAGACATACCATATCGCTCAAATTAGACCCACTAAAGCAATAGGAAACCAAATTAAGAATCCAAGATAGCAAACAAAAACCTATTTTTCAATGGAGATTATAGATACCAAAATTCCCATTAATTCCGGGGATGAAATAAAACCACACAATAAAAGTTAGATATATAGTTGAGCAAAAACAAGAAGAAAATGAAGAACAAGAAACCGCTGCCTCAAAAGAAACATACAAAAGTGGTTTCTGAACCAAATTCTGTCACATTGGCATTGTGAATTTTCTGAACCCATGACATTCCTTCTCATACTGTTTTCGTTTTGGGAGCCTTCTTCTTAAGTAATCTCCTTGGCATTGAATTCTTCATACCAATGAAATAGAGCAGTGCCCCAAAGAGTGCCAAACTCTGGAAACAAAATATGAAACTGATCAATCACAATCCATTCATTTCGACTCTTTGAGATTAAAAAAACAACAAACGAGGACAGGAATACAAGTCTCCCCACAGATTCGTAGAGAGGACCATATTTCTTACCTGCGTAAACTTGAGAAAAAGATGAGTGAATTCTTTCTTGTCGACATCATAGTTGTAAAAGTCATACAAGATGGGAGTGGCAATTGCCTGATGAAGAAGCTGCACAAGGGAAAGAGGGGGAACAACACTCAGCAAGGTTGATTTAGTTGATATAAATGATAAATAGTACATAAATTAAGATTACAGACCAGGATATAGGCTCCAAGAGAGCTGCCAAAGATGAAAAGAAGGCTTCCGATACCCTTCATCGCAATAGCTGCAGCAACTAAATATTTGAGCTGTGAATAGCATTACTCCAAGTTAGCTATGATATTTGTCTCCATAAATGTGCTGACAAACAAAAATGACTCCATTATCCCAATTTGATGGGGGTAAAGGGAAGGGAAAGGATCTCACTTCTATATCCGGAACTTGCAGCCCAGTATTAGTTGACACGTGTTTTGAGAAAACATTGAACTTTGGTCCAAGTGACTTCGCTGCTGGCCCACCATCAACACCAAAATCATTAAACCTACAAGAAAAATGGTTAATGATAATTTAAAACAGAGAAATGCATATTTTAGGAAAACCATCAGTCCACATTTGAGAGATTCTCAAGTTGTGATTGGGACGCAACACTCACTTTTTTAAACATAATATGGAAAATACTTAAAGACCATCTTGACAGGTCTTGGGGACACCAGAGCTATTACTTTTCTCTTTTCTGTATAAAATTATATCACTTCTTCTACCCTTAAACATAAGGACACGTGATCCGTAACAATGGATGTTGGAACCTAATATAATTTTTAAAAGATTAAAATAAACAGAAAGAGCTTCATGTTACATCGAATTATCCTGAGTCAGTTTATCAGTTTATCCTTTTCTTCTTACAAGTAATCCCAAGTTAATCATTACGCATATTAAGGGTTACTTCACTAAAAAAAATCAAAGAATTAGTCCTTTTTTTTATTATATGAAAACTAAAATATGTGGCTTCCAGGTGATAGAGGTAAACTTTGCAAGCCATACAACTTATTGGCTAACAGGAGCATTTGTAGATAACTGACGTGTTGAAACAGACATCTCTATAAAGAATGCATTTCTATGTAGAATATATGCATTAGAAGAAAATCACTGAGCAAAACTCAGGTGGCATGTTTTACTGACACCTTGATATGTCAAAGAAATGAACAGCAAAGCAACACCAATTAACCATAAAGATCACTAACATTGTTTCGACAAATGGCCAAACCATTAACATATCAACTGCACTAGATAAATTTACTATTCCTTAAAATCAAACCAGTAACTTGATTAAGAAATACTCCCAAAAAAATTCAAATGAGAAATCCTATCTTACTAACAAATCAAAACAAAATTAAAGTATACCAATCTAGGCATAATGCAAAGACACTACATACAACAATAAAAACAGTTACAATGGGAAAATAAATAAATAGTGAAAAGATGTAACTTCTTTATGGATGCAATAATGAGCATAATCAGCAATGTAACTAGCAATTCAAAAAATACTATTGATGTGGTATCTCTACAAAGTAAAAACCCCTCAGCCACCATCGGCTTTAAAGGAGGGGGGATAGAGGCTATCACTGCAGTAAGGTGCGGTTAGAAGTGTTGTACAGTCACCTATTAAAACTACCCAATTTTTGTGAATGGGTCCACCGTCCACATATATATTTTATTATAACTATAATAAAGATGAGAAGAATATGGTGGTTCCAAAATGCCACTGCTAAGAAAATACCCAATTATGGCTGGTGTTGTAAGAGGGCATTGTTGGAGAAAAGAAAATAGGGGAGAAAAAGGAGGGATGTCTGAAGGACATTTTAATTGTTTGGTGGAAGATGGAAAAGAGAAGGGAACGTAGGAAGCAAGGACATTTTCCTCCACACACACCATATTCCTTCCTCCAAAACGTGGGAGGAAATGAGGGAAAAGGCTTCTCAGTTTTCACGTTTTGTCCCCTCAAGAACGAACATGCATTTAATATTTAACCAATGATAGTAAAATCACACAATACCCCTCCCTTGTCCCTCCTTTCCTTCCTACTCAACCAAACAAAAAACATGAGAGGTTCATTCCTTTTTTTATGGATATTTCTCTATCCTTTCTACTTTCCTTTCATTCAAACTGTCCACCCCTCCAATTAGAATACTCAATTGACAAACTTATTCCCAGCTAAATGGAATAAAGTACCCAAAAGATACCATAAGCATGATACCATAAAAAACGGGTGAAATTGACATCCCCAAAATTCACCACCTATCCTATAATAGTTGTCATGACACCACGCGCCTGTTTTCCATTCATTTATCGAACCTTAAAAGGAAAAAACAAAGAAACAGGCAATGCACCTCAAGACCTACCCATGCACACCCCTTCACGAGGACGAGAAAATCCATAATCAAATCCACACGCATAGACATTTAACATATTTATAATGTTTAAATAAGACCTCCAGACCTAGCCGTGCTCATCTAATGTTCTAGTTTGGTTTTGTTGGCTTTCTTGATGGTTTAGTTAAAAACACCATATACAAGAAGGGGAAGGACAAAAGGACATAAATAAAGCATTAAACAAGTATTCTCTGAGAAGGGGAAGAAACACATCTGAAAAGTGAACATTTTAAGAAATTACAGAGAGAATTTTTCGACATGTTCAAATAATCCCAAAGAGCCTATTTCAACAAGTGACCATCAAAAGTCATGAACCTATTTCATTCAGACAATCCTTGTCCTACTGCATATTCAATTAGGAAATCTTTCTAAAATTTAATTCGAATCATGGGAATTGTCATAAAATCAACAGCAAATCCTTGAAGGGAAAGATAAACTAAAATTTACATGAAGATATCAAATTTAAACCAGATACAGTAACTAACTACCTAGTTCAATACAAAAATGGGAATAAGTAACTACCCACTTGTGGTTCTGAATGTTCAATCTTAAAGAAGATCCTGAATGCACAACTTAAAACAATTTTTTAAATTTAATCAACTATGGGAAAAAATTTGTTAGGAAAAAAATATGAAATTGCAAAAGTCCACCCACATAAAAAGGAGAGAAAGTAATGTGAACAAGAGAAAGTAAGAGATAAATGAGTAAAGCTAAATGCTACCAAAAGGGCCTTAATCTAATAGTGCTAAAAAGGAAAAATCATTGCAAATACCAATAATTACATTAAATAAATTTAAATCTAAAGAGTGGTTCAGTGTTCAGATCAAAATTTATCAAAATTAAAAACCAGTTCTTGAACTTAGGAGATCCAAGTCTACTATCACATACACTAGCAAAAAATTTCTCTTTAGACTAGCAAAATAATTCTAGCTAATTTCTACCAATAGACACATACCCTACAAAATAAAAATAAAAAATAAAAAAACCAGACACACACACAAAACAAAAGAACAGGGGAAGAGCCAAATCTGATATGTACTAAAACACATCGTTAATGAAGTTTGAATATAGCAGATCTAACGATCATATGGAAGAAGAAGAAGAAAAATGAAGTGAATAACTTACTCCTGGTATGCAGAGAGTACGAAGACAGAGACGAAGAGAACTCTCCCAACGAAAGACACGAATGCCATTTTCTCTCTCTCTAGTTTCTCTCTCTAGAAATCTATTCCGGACAGGAGACAGAGATGCAAGGAGAAAAACAGGGGACGGCGTCTAAGAGAGAAGAGGAGGGGGGGGTTCTAAATTGATTGCTTGGTTGAATTTAGCGATTCAATACCGATCTACACTCTGTGAAAGTCAGACATGTGGTCGTTGTACTCTCACGTTTATAGGGTAGGTTTGTACTCGCTGCTCTAATATGACACGTCATACAATGATGATTCGGACGATCTAACGCGTCATTCTACCCAATCAAAGTATTTTGGGTGATTAAAAAATATGTAGACATATCATTGTATAATTGTATGTTTTTTTTTTTCTTAAAAAAACGAAGGAGTCAACTTCTTTTAGTGGATGGAGAAAATATAAGGGAAGAAAGTAGAATAGGAAGAATATCTTCTTCTTTTTTTATAAATTTTTATTCATTAAGAAATTAGCAAAAGAAATTAAAAAATATATAAAAAATATTATAAAAATTTTAAATTAAATATTATTCTAAATTATACAAGTTTTAAATTATATAATCCTTTATAAATTATAATATTATAAATATTATTGAATATGATGGTAAAAATCATTAAAACTTTCCCTTTCATTTTTTCCACAAACATAGTATATTATTAGTTTATTATATTCTCTTCTAACAAAAAGAAAGAAACACACAACCTTTTCCATAGGAATACCTCATCTACGCTTTCTTTTCTCACTTCCATCCAATTTTTTTCTTTCCTATCTAACCATTGGCGGATCCAAGGGTGGGCTTGCCCATCAAAAATAAATAATATTTTTTTTATATACCTGATTTTAGTCCAACTCAAAAAACAAAACAAAAAAATTATTACTAGTATTAGCCCATACAAATAAATATTAGCTCACCATATTGACAATTCCTACATCCGTTCTTGTACCTAACAAATGGCAGGTTCGAACGGGTATTTCTTTCCCAAATTCATCCCATTAAAAAAAAAAAATTCTCAAACTCGGTTCAACCCAAATATCACAATATGCGTGAATTCATATCAGTGATATCACCTCGATACACATATTTTTAAATAAAAACAAGTTAGAATTTAAACAAATTTAAGATAAATTTTGTAAAATTCTTTTAGTATAATCAAATATTTAACCATCATACTAACAAAAAAGTTGTAAAAGTATAAAATTATAATGAGAAATAAAGAAACTTGGGATGGATTAGGACTTTTGCGGGTTTAAAACTCAGTACTTGAATTCTTCTATAACTCTATTAAGATGATTACCAACTCAGTCTAATAGGTGCAGAACGAGACGACTACCGGGGCGAGATGGGGCGGATTAAATTGACATCTCAAGATTCTCTACCCTACAAAATAAAAAATTTCTCTACAGTAAATTTTCTTCCCTTCAAGTTATCATGTCATTATTTGTTCAACATACGCTTTAGATAATGGGTTAAAAATGCAAACTGAGGGGAGAATCCAAAATCACAAACAAGAGCAGTTAGAGCATATACAAACAGCTCCCTATATTATGATTACACCGTAGATAGATAATGGCTCGAAAATGGAAACTGATGGAGGGAATCCAAAATCACAACACGAGAGAACTTTTGAGCATATACGGGCTTGATGCTCTGTTTGTTTGAACTCACCCGAAATGACCAATAGATTGATGCTCCAATTGGACCTATATTTGCGTTGGGCCTGTTTTACTTTTTGTCCTTGCTCCAATAACTCAGAATTTTTCTCTTCTTCCTCTTTTATCAAACCCAATTTTATATGAAACTTTAAAAGTGTTTTTTTAAAAAAAAAAAAAAAAAAAAAAAAAAAAAAAAAAAAATTTTAACTTTTTAAGAAGATAGGTTTTACTCATAATTTTTTTTCTTGTTATATTAGTAGTAAATGAATTACTAAATATGTTCATAGTGAATTCATATGATAGTTCACTTTTTATAAGTTTAATGTAAATTTTAGTTGATCTTTTGTCGCTTACATCCCAACCAAATACTATCACCTTTTTATGCTTATATATGTATCTTAGTCCTAACTCGAGTTGATAATAAGATACTGAGTTGCAAGTCAACCGGGGTGGACTTTGAGCGAAAAATAAATAAATTAAAATAAAATAAAATAAAAAGAAGAAGAAGAAGAATATTAAGTTAAAGGATAAGTCGAATTTACATTATAATTAAGCATGCTTGACTTGATTCACGAGTTTATGAAAAATACTATTATTTTACTTTGCATACCCACAACACAACCAAAGCAATAAAACACAGAAAACACATTTTGATATTTCAAAGACGTGAAGAGATAGAAACTATGGTGTTCTTCTCCAACCCAAAAATGTCACGTATCTCCGGGTACATCCCCTTCCGTATCTCTGCATACACCTTGCCATCCCACTTCCTCTTGCCTAATTCGTCCCCGAGGCGTACCGCAGCCTCCACCGTGCCTTCCACGCTACCGTGCGCCGAGTGTACAATCCCCATAGCCACGGCCTCCTCCGCCTTGATCTTCCTGGCTCTCAACAGCAGGTGACGGAGAGCCGCCACCGAAACCACCTTTGACCTCAGAAATGCCATGTAGTCGTCCGGTATAGTCATCCCTATGTCGAGCTCACTCGCGTAGAGCACACCTCTATCGCCCCTCATGAGGACGTAGTCGTGGCTCATCGCCAGAATCAACCCCGAGCCGGAAGTGTGGCCGGTAACGGCTGGTATGGTCGGCATCGAGAGTTCCAGAAATGTTTGAAGTGGCCTGGCTTTAGAGGCCGAAGCGGAAGCGGCGGCTTGGGCCCACTTGAAGTCCATGCCGTTGGAAAAGTACTTGCCTTGCGCTGTGGTGATCAATACAGAGCCGCGAGTGGACTGCGACTTGGCATCGGAGAGAGCCGAACGGAGAGAAGCTATGAGTGTCGGGTTTAAACGGTGCTCGTCGTCTCCGTTTAAGTTTAGGAAGAAGATGTTCCCGCGCTTCTCTAACGAGCACATGGTGGTGCTGGGCTGGTTTGGAAATGAAAATAGATGGCTAGCTTTCTTGGTTATTAGCTTCGTTCCCAAGTAAGTGTTCTGTTTTGAAATGGAGAGAGTGGAGTATAATTATACAAGTTATCGCCCACGTGAGAAACATTGCGTTGGGAATTGACGAAAAATTAAAGTGGTTCACGTTGATTCGTACGGTATGATGATGTGTGTGCTTATGATGAGTAGGCGGCTGTCGACTTCGCATATGTTGTATTGGGGAATGGCCGGTGAGTGTCAATTTAGTGAATGAATATGCAAACAAAAATGATATTTGTGACTCAATGATAATGATAAAGATCATAAATTAATGATTTTTGTGATATAGTATTATGAATGATATTGTATATCAGTTGTCAATTAAGTGCATCACTCACATATCTTCCGAAAAAAAAAAATAATAAGTGTAATTTGAAAGTAATTTTTTCAAAGAAAAAAAATAGAGGAATGGAAAGAAACTTAAAACAAATTAGGATAAACTACATTGACATTCTTGATATTTCGGTTAATGTGAAGATTACTCAGATGTTGATAAATGACTTTTTTAGCAGTGGCATCTCCTTAATTTCAAATGTTATATTTACTTTGATTATTTAATTCAATTTATTTACAAAATATAAGTTATGTTATTCCATAAAACTATCTTCATTATTAAGCCCCTTTTTCTATCCTAATTTTTAACTTTTTTTTTTTTTTGGTCCATTAATTTTAATACCGAACCGCCTTGCACTCCGTCTCTCCCTTCTCGGTCTCTGCATGGCGCTGTTTTTTCTTTTATTATTATTATTATTTACTCCTGTTGTGGTGGACTTGGGACCATGGCTGTTTATAAAAGTCAGCTGTTACATGAGTTTTTATAATCATTTTACACCAAGCCACTAAAATGAAACCGTGACTAGTCTATTAATGGGCAATTTATGAACTACTTTACTCACCAAACAAGTTAAAGTCAAACCCTTACCCATGCTGTAGTGCATCACTCAGACCAGTCAATTCATACATATACTCGTACGCATTAACTATTAGAAAAGCTTGAGAATTGAGAAATGTAAGAAAAATTGTGAAACCAAGTACAAATGTCAAATTTTCGAAAAGCACATTTATCTCCAACATCATTAACAAGGTGAGCTGAACATAGGTAAGATTTTTTCTTATTTTCTTCTGGTTTTCTTTTAACAGATTTAGCCATATATAGTCACTGAGATTTTTGCTCGATATTTCTAGTTTTGATTTTAACATTTTTTTTTAAAAAAAAAGACATAATATATCGTGAAGATGGATTTTGATTTTTTATCTACAATGGAGAAAAATATACTATTTTTTAAATTTTTTATAATCGTACAATTAAATGAGTGTGTTTATAAGTGGGTGGCGGATGTGTAATTGGCTATGCTCTGTTAAGTGAATGTTTGGCTAATGATGAGTCAATGATTCAATTTAACGACTCAATATAAAAAATAATAATAAAAAAAAATGAAACAATTAGATGTTATTTTCAAAATCAAATAATTAATAATAACCTTAATTATTTGATTTTGATTAATAAATTTAAATAGTCAGTCTTATATATGCATGCGTTAGTGGAAGTGAATGAATGGGATGCACTTGCATGTAAATGCTAAAGTCAAAGCTTGTGTGGGTGGAAGAAATGTAAAGGCTAGGGAAAAAGTCAAGGTGAAGAAAGGTTAAGGCGGCAAAAGGCTTGTCTATAAATACAAGTGCATGGTGTGAAGAACCGAAAGAGGGAATAGTACACAGGAAAGAGTTGAGAGATTATTGAGGGCTTGAGTGTATTCTTTAAAAAGAAAGGCCTGTTTTCGTCCGGTGAGTGTTGTAATTTTTTTATTTTATCTATATTGAAATAGTGGTTCTTCACTTGTGTGTCAAGTTTGTTTTTGTTGAGTGTGTTATTAATTCTATTTTATGTTCTCTTCGTTTTTTTTTTTTTTTGGAAAGTTAAAGTTAATATTAAAATGGAGAAAGATACAGTCTAGTAGTTAGCCCAATGCTAACACAATAGAACTATACAAACACAGCCCAGAGGCACAATGGGAACAAACAACAATGAAGACATACAAAGCAGCCCAACAATAGTATTGTGAAATTGAACACAACAATCCGGTGATCAGGGAGCTAATATCCAGCAGTGTTGAAGAATTTCAGCAGTTCAAGCCAGGTGGTTTTGCAGGTTGACGAATCACTGCTTCAGGGATATTCCATTCCAAAGCAATTCTGGTAGTGTGGAGAAAATCAGTGATTGTAGAGGTAAGTAGCTTTGCTCGAACTGTCTCCAAGAACTGGTGAAGGATTGAATTAGCACTGAGTGTTCTCTTTTTGAAAATTCTGTTGTTCCTCTCAGTCCAAATATGATAGACAAGGGCTGCTAATCCCAACTTAGATATTGCATTGCTATTGAATCTTGAATTCCCCCTCCAATGGTGCGATGCCCAAACAACAAATTCTGCCTAAGAGGATGGTTGGGTGTAGAAACCACATCTTGCTTGTAAAAAACTCCACAATGGTTTGACAAATGTACAAGAGAAGAATAGATGATCATGGGATTCATCTTCAGTATTGCTTAGACTGCATAATGTTGAGTTGATGTGTGCTGTGCACCTCTTGTTGAGTGTTGGCAGCTTATGTTGAATGGCAACCCAAAGTGTGAAAGAGTGCTTTGGAATGGATGGTTTGGACCAGACCAGATGAGGCCAAGGTAGGGTAGGATGTTGCTGGTTGAAGTGCTTCATTGTCTTTGAGATAGAGAATTGATTGGAATTAGATGGAAGCCAAATGAATTTGTCTTTGTTGTTGGGGTTTGGGTTAGGTAATGAGCCAATATTTTGTAATTGTGGTAGGAGGTTGAGGATGGTTGTAGGGAAAGACCAGGTGTTGGAGCTGATGAATGAGCTGCATTTTGTTATGTTTCCAAACTCCAATCCAGCCATCTTCAGTGTTGCATAACTGATGAATTTCTCTTTGTTGTCGATGCATATTTGTTACGTATGATGTTGGGAAAATTAAACGATCCACAAGCACTAATGAGAGTAGTTTAATGTTAGACTATAGAACGATCGACAAGAGATCCAATTACGTTGGTTTCATATTCTATCGACAACAGATTGTCACTAAAATTTTCTGGTAAAGGAATTGTAAGTAAGCATATATTATGTTCTTCTCCGACAGCCACAACAAGGGGTGGAGGGAGGGGTGGCTAGGGGGCCAAATTTTTTTTGTAACCTTTATTAGTGGTGTATATTTATACTTATTAAAGATAATTTAGTATAGAAAAATTTAAATTGGCCCCTCCAAATTTCTGTAACTTCTATTAATAGTGTATCTTTATAATTACTAATGTTAACTTACTATAAAAAAAATTAAAATTGGCCCCCCAAGTTTTCAAAAAATACTTATTTATGGTTACTAAAGATGGTTTGCAAAAGAAATTGTTTGTGTTTATCAAAGTCTAACAAATCTAGGGATGGCAACGAGGCAAGTTTGGAGTGGGTTTCCCTAAATCCCGCCCCGCCCCTTTTGATTTTTACCAAGTCCATGCCCGCCCCGAGACTCATGACGGGTTAGATTTTCATGTCTAACCCCGCCCCATTGGGAAATACTATGCCCCCGTGCCCGCCCCGCTAGCAAATTTTTTTCTCCCACTTTTTGGAACTTAAGCTCCTGCCATTTAAATGTGGAAAGCCTGAGAATGGCACAACATAAACGAAATTATATATCCCAACAAAAATAAAAAAAAAAAATAACATGCACATAACATAATTCAGAGAACATAATAAACAAAAATAAAAGTTTAATACAACCAAATCACAAGAAGTTCTAAGTTTCAACTTCCACCATAACCAAAATAAAAGCAAATTTAATACCAAGTTTACATCCCAAATTAGAATTGTAAGAAATGGGTAACTGGGTAAGCCGCTAAAATAAGTTATTATTATTATTATTATTATATAAAATATAGTTATATGCGTAGTGGGGCGGGGCCCATAGGATATGTATACTGAACCCTTACCCGCCTCATGACTCACGACGGGTACAAAATTTGTATCCATGCCCACCCCAACGGTATAAAAAGTGTTCCCATATCCGTTATTAACGGGGCGGGACGGGGTAGTAAAAATTGACATCCCTAAACAAATCCCTCTTTTTTTTTTTTTTTTGGAAGGTTATTATTACAATCTTGATATAACATATTAGTACTCTATTCATATCCTTCATATAATATTCAGCTTTATTATTATATAGTGCTTTATGCATATACGTACGCGCACACTGCACACACACACACATATATATATATTGTTTGTTATGAATTAAAAATAGAAAAAAATATTTTAGTTTGACAACCTCATTTATCGACTGTCATATGTTAGTCTTTTCATTTTTTTCTTTACATATCATTTATAGACATGTTAACAAAATATATATATATATATATATATATATATATATATATATATATATATTTTAACCCCCCAACTTTATATTTCTAGCTCCGGCCCTGGCCACGACACAACCAACCAAAGCAATAAAACACATAAAACACTTTTTGATACTATTTTAAAGGCGTGGAGAGGGATGGATTATGGTCTTCTTCTCCAACCCAAAAATGACGCGTAGCTCCGGATACATCCCCTTCCGTATCTCCGCATATACCACGCCGTCCCACTTCCTCTTGCCCAATTCCTCCCCAAGGCATACCGCAACCTCCACCGTGCCCTCAACACTACCGTGCGCCGAGTTTACAATCCTCATAGCTACCGCCTCCTCGGCCTTGACCTTCATGGCTCTCAAAAGCAGGTCACGGCGAGCCACTGCTAAAGCCACCTTTGAGCTCACAAATGCCATTTACTCGTCCGGTAGAGTCATCCCTATGTCAAGCGCGCTCGCATAAAACACACATCTAGCTATCACTCCTCATGAGGACGTAGTCGTGGCTCATCGCCAACATACCTCACAAGCCGGCAGCGTGGCCGGTTACGGCGGATATGGTCGGCATCGAGAGGGCCAACAGGTCGTCGACAGCTAGCTTGAAGTGTTCCAGCATTTGAAGCAAACAGTCTCTGGAGGCCGAAGCGGAAGCAGCGACTTAGGCCCACTTGACTTGGCATCGAGCCGCGAGTGCACTGCGATTTGGCATCGGAGAGAGCCGAACAAAGAGAAGCTATGAGTGTCGGGTTGTGGATGTGGTTCAACCACATCACCAAGGGTCAAGTCAAGATGACCCCACTACGACACTATCTTCGAGCAAGAAGACAAACGATCAACATTTGAGACAAAGTCCACCTCAACAAGACAAGTAATAGTTGACCACTGGGCCTCGAATCTTGGCCCAACATTCAGTTGATGGGCCTTGAACCTCGATCCGACCTCTCACCAACTGTCGATCGACGGGCCTTGAACCTCGATCCGACCTCTTCACAAACGGTCGATCGACAACCTTGAACCTCGATCCGACCTCTTCATAAACGGTCGACCGATGGGCCTTGAACCTCGATCCGACCTCTTCACCAACTGTCGATCGGCGAGCCTTGAACCTCGATCCAACCTCTTCAAAAACGGTCGACTAATGGCCTTGAACCTTGATCCGACCTCTTCACCAACTGTCGATCGACGGGTCTTGAACCTCAATCCGACCTCTTCATAAACCGTCGATCAATGGGCCTTGAACCTCGATCCGACTTAACCACAAACTGTCAATCAACGGGTCTTGAACCTCGATCCAATATAACCTCGTTCGGAGCAATAAAGAGCTATGGTAGGACTCTTCAAGTGACCATGGGATGCAGAAAGGATTTTGGAATGGAGGATGGAAAATTAGTAATGCCTTGCCCAAGACAACGAGAGTAGTACAATTGCCTTTACAGCTTGCCATTTTTGGATTGTTCAACAAGAGAGGTACACTTGGCAGCAGCTCCAGAAATATAAGGATTAGGGTGACATGGCCCAAAGAGGCATGACCCCGACCCGTCCTCAACATGAAGGCCCAACAGTGTACCACCTGAATGACCTAAGGCTATAAAAAGAGGCAGTGACAGAAAAGAAAAGGAGAGAACTGACGGCAACTTCTTCCCTACCATTGCTCAAAATTCTCACACTAGACTGATTTTTTCTCCCTTCTTCCACCCTTCTACATTCCTCACATTGTCAAGTGGTATATTCCCAAACTTCTTTGACTTTTCCAGAACCAACGAGAAACAAGTATCTACACGGGTTTAACGGGTGCTCATCGTCTCAGTTAGGGTTAGGAAGAAGACGTTTGCCCGCTTCTCTGACGTGCACATGATGGTGACCTGCGTCTCCAAAAATATATTAAGAGAGATGGTACCTGTGATGACCCTGTGGGCGGGTGTGCCGTGGGCGGATGCGAGAGACACTGTCAGGCTACCACACTGGCGAGCTACGAGTGCACAGTCCTACATCGCCTGGGTAGAGGAAAGGTGAAGTGTTTATATGTAAGTGTGTCACCTCCAATTAGTATGAGGCCTTTTGGGGTGAAGCCCAAGAGCAAAATTGTGCGGGCTCAAGCCCAAAGCGGGTAATATCATATCATGTGGTGGAGTGGGTCGTTACAAATGGTATCAAAGCCTGACCCAGCGGGAAGTGTGCCGATGGAGACGTCGGGCCTCCAAGGGGGGTGGATTGTGATAACCCTGTGGGCGGGTGTGCCGTGGGCGGGTGCGAGAGACACTGTCAGGCTACCACACTGGAGAGTTACGAATGCACAGTCCCACATCGCCTGGGTAGAGGAAAGGTGAAGTGCTTATATGTAAGTGTGTCACCTCCAATTGGTATGAAGTCTTTTGGAGTGAAGTCCAAGAACAAAACCGTGCGGGTTCAGGCCCAAAACGAATAATATCATACCATATGATGAAGTGGGTCATTACCGTACCTTTTCTTGGTTGGGAATGCACATCACTTGATGGAAAACATGGACCAATAACCAACGTTTTTCGGACTCAAGTCTTCAGGCAGTTAAAAGCCCATGCGTAAGATGCGCCAGAGCCGAAGGCTATAGACCAAATAAATAATAGAATTATGCTTCGAGTACGTAGGTCGTCAGCTGAAAACTTGGGTAGAAACACATGCATTGGCGGGATGCATGAGAGCTAAGACTTGATCAACCAATAATTATGCTTTGAAGACTTGATAGATCAATAACAAACAAGTTATGCTTAAATTCACATGTGGATGAAGGTGCATATGCTTTTGCCAATGTCTTCCGGTGGGAAAAATCATAATATATATATATATATATATATATATATTACAAATATATGAAATTTTGGAGTGTAACTTTCGTAGACATGAAGTTAAAGTCACGAATGTACAGAAAACATGTATTTTCTTTCAAAATTTGATGTAAAAATGAAAAAACAGTGTTGATTTACTAAGTGTCCAATTAAATAACACTTAATATTTTCATTCAAAGTACCACTGTGTATATAATTTTTTTCCTAACTTATTTTACATGCTAGATGAAGTCAACATGAACTTCAACCTAAATCTCTGTCAAACACTGAAAAATACAAATAAAAAAATATTTTTTCCAAAAAAAATTATATATTTTCCAAAGAAAATATTTGACATGGGAGCCATGATTCATGAGTTTACTTTCATGCACTATAATTTGTAAGCATGTCTTCTTCGGCTACTGCAACACCACAACCAAAGTAATAAAACACAGAAAACACTTTTTGGTATTTCAAAGACGTGGAGAGAGTGAGACTATGGTCTTCTTCTCCAAACCAAAAATGACATGTAACTCCGGATACATCCCCTTTCGTATCTCCGCATACACCTCGCCGTCCCATTTCCTCTTGCCCAATTCCTCCCCAAGTCGCACCGCAGCTTCCACCGTGCCTTCCACGCTACCGTGCGCCGAGTGTACAATCCCCATAGCCACCGCCTCCTCCGCCTTAACCTTCATGGCTCTCAACAGCAGGTCACGACGAGCCGCTTCCAAAACCACCTTTGACCTCAAAAATGCCATGTAGTCGTCCGGTACGGTCATCCCCATGTCTAGCTCGCTCAAATAGAGCACACCTCGATCACTCCTCATGAGAATGTAGTCGTGGCACATTGCCAGAATAACGCCCACGCCGGCAGCGTGGCCGGTTACGGCGGAAATGGTCGGCATTGGGAGCGCCAACAGGTCGGCGACAACGGGCTTGAAGAGTTCCAGCATTTGAAGAAACCTGTCTCTGGAGGCCGAAGCGGAAGTAGCAGCTTGGGCCCACTTCAAGTCGAAGCCGTTGGAGAAGAACTTGCCGTGCGCTGTGGTGATTAAAACCGAGCCGCGAGTGGGCTGCGACTTGACATTGGAGAGAACCGAACGGAGAGAAGCTATGAGTGTCGGGTTTAACCGGTGCTCGTCGTCTCCCGTTAGAGTTAGGAAGTAGACGTTCCCGCGCTTCTCTAAAGTGCACATGGTGGTGACTGGTGACCTGATCGGGGTTTTGGAAATGAAAGCAACACACCTATATGGCTATATATCAAGCGCGAGGTTGACTTTCTTGGGTTGAATGCACGAGTTATGCTTCTCAGGCCCAAGTTTTCAGCCCAAAGTTATCGCCACCTGAAAGTTGGGTTGAAGCACATGCGTCCATGTGAGCTGAAGACTTCACAAGACATGCGTGCAGGTCTTTAGTTGAAGACATGCATGTGTTTTTGCCCAAGTTTTCGGATGAGGACTTGAGCGGGCGATAACAAATCTACATTATTGAGATCTTAATTTCAAAATTACAAAGCGTTTTGTTTAAGAAATAAAAAATAATTAAAAAAATGTATGATTTTATTGTGTGGGTCGGGTTTTGTTCAGAAAAGAACTGAATTTAGCCAGTAAATTACATTCTTAATTGGGTCTCGTAGAAATTCAAATTAGGAGGAGAGTTCATAAGGTATGTTTTGATCATTTCCGGATTTGATTCTTTTGTTTTTGTTTTTGTTTTTTGTTTTTTTTTTGTTTTTTGTTTTTTAAGGCAGATTTGATTATTTTGCTTTTTTTTCATTATACTTTCCTTTCTTCATATTCAAATTGTTCTACCTCAGTACAAATTTTCAGCATATTTGAGGAAATCATTGAATTGGAGTGAGTGAGAAACAGTTACTCTCACATGATTCATTGTTAAGTAAAAATATAAGCCTGTTGGTTCGCGATTTGTTTTTGACATTTTGGGTTAATTCAAAACAAAATAAATATTTTGTTTTAGAATATTTTGAATAATAATTGGAAGCCTGCTTAGTAACGTACATTTGTTATAAGATTTTTAAAAGTGAAACATATTTGATAAAAAGAGTGTTACAAGTTTAAAAAATATAATAGTTAAGTTTAAAATAGTTTTTCAACTTCTTTTTCTTTTTCTTTTTTTCGTTTTTTTTTTTTTTTAATGTACAGCATTATAGCAGGTTTTTTTTTTTTTTTTTTTAACTATCCATCATTACAGCGATTTTTTTATTTTATTTTTTACTGTCCATCATTACTGCTGGTTGAATACTAAATTGGTGATTCAATTTTTTGTCACTGTTTACAAAAACATTTTGACTAACATAAAATATGTTTTATCAAACACATTTTTTCACTGTTCATTACTATAGTACCTAATAAAAACAAAGACACGAAACATACTCATACCAAACATACCATATTATCCTTCTGCAATATTACATATATACATTTAGTATCACACCTAAACTATCATCTTTATCTTTCTTTTTTCTTTTTAAAATTGACTGGAGTTTTAAGGTTGTTGGACTATTTTGTTCATCAAGTCAACTCAAATAAACTTTTGATAAAATTTTAATGGAAAAAAAAAAAAAAAAAATGAAGTTCAAATCTCAATGAATTTACATTGCAAATAAGAATGCTTGACTTGATTCATGAGTTTATGAATCAATATACTAAAGCATTTTATTAGAATCTTTGTAGAACTAGAGTCATTGACAACATAAATCAACAATTCTTCCCCCTTTTTTTTTTTCAACGTTTTTTTTTTTTTTGGTAAAAAACACTTCTTTTTTTGTAAGTAACAAATTATCATTAAAAAAGGGGGGGGGGGGGGGGGGGGGGGCGGCTATGTAAAATTCACACCTATAATCCTTAAACTTAAATTAAAACCATCTATCTCAAATAATTACACAAAATTCATTCATTTCAAATCACTTAATCAAAATGATTATAGGTTATCAAACATGATTTCCACTATTTTACCTTTTTTTTTCTTTTCTTTTCAAATAATTCAATCCAAACTAGACCTAAATTAGAAGCCTAAAATTTATTTAGGATTCCACTCATGAACATATTTAATAAGACATAAAAGCCCTTTGACTAATCGTTTAGGCTTAGATTAGCAGTGTTATTTGATAGTATTTCAAAGCAGTGGAAAGAATATGGTTTTCTCCTCCAACCCCAGCGTGCCACGTAGCTCCGGATACATTCCCTTCCTTATCTCCGCATACACCTCGCCGTCCCACCTCCTCTTGCCCAATTCCTCCCCCAGGCGCACCGCAGCTTCCACCGTGCCTTCCAAGCTACCATGCGCCGAGTGCACAATCCCCATAGCCACCGCCTCCTCCGCCTTGACCTTCATGGCTCTCAACAGCAAGTCACGGCGAGCCGCCACCGAAGCCACCTTTGACCTCACCAATGCCATGAAGTAGTCCGGTATGGGCAGTCCTATGTCGAGCTCGCTCATGTACAGCACACCTCTATCGCTCCTCATGAGGACGTAATCATGGCTCATCGCCAGCATCAACCCCGCGGCGGAGGCATGGCCAGTCACGGCGGCTATGGTTGGCATTTGGAGGGCTAACAGGTCGGCTACAACCAGCCTGAAGAGTTCGAGCATTTGAATCAGTCGGTCTCTGGAGGTCGACTCGGAGCCTGCCGCTTGGGCCCACTTGAGGTCGAAACCGTTGGAGAAGAACTTGCCTTGTGCTGTGGTGATTAAAACCGAGCCGCGACTGGACTGCGACTTGACATCGGAAAGAACCGAACGGAGAGAAGCTATGAGTGTCAGGTTTAACAGGTGCTCGTCGTCTCCCGTTAGAGTTAGGAAGAAGACGTTCTCGCGCTTCTCTAAAGTGCACATGGTGGTGACCTGATCGAACCTGGGTTTGGAAATGGATGTGTGTATGTGTATATGTATTGTTTCCAACAATATAAATCAAGCTAGAGGGTTAGCTTTTTTTGTTTGAGTGCACGTTATTCCCACTTGAAGGTGAAAATAAGGACCAATAACAAATTGTTATATAAATGTAAGTCACTCTAGCTTTCAATATTTTCATGCATATATATATATATATAGAGTACGTCCATGTGTCCTTTTTTTTATGTGATAACTTTTCCAACAAGAATATAGCAATCAACAGCTACCACAACCAAGTTTATTAGGTTAGCATTTGTTCAACAAAAGGGACTTACGGTTGCTAAAATACGAAATGTAATTGGACATCAGTCGAGTGTTTTATTGAAGTGTAAGTTGCCGATGACATTGCAGTAATTTGACTAACATCATGATGATATCACCTTCTAAACTCTTTATATCATTATTTTAAGTTTTTTTTATTTTTTATTTTAAACAATAACTTACTAAAAGTTGTGGGTTGTGGAGTTTGAATTAGGTCGCCAATATGTTCAAGAAAAATATTAGTTAATATATTTGTTAAATAAATCTCATGAACTCTCAATTATTAGAATTTGTTTGCAATTATAATCAATATTTGTCTTATCAGTTTTAGTCTCGAGCTCAAATTTGAGCACATACGGTTAGACCAGAGTTAGGCTCGACTCATTTGCAACTTTACCGTTTTGACACTAAGATCAGCTATTATGAAACAACAAATACAAATGAAATGAAATGTTTTATTATAAAATTAATCTTCCAAACACAAATTGCCCAAATAAATACCTTAATAGGGAAATTTAAGATTTTTTTCACAATTCATAGTTTTGGGAGAGCCACGATGCCCTTTATTTTAAATCTGTGCAATAAAAATGGAAATTTTTTTATTGTAGTTAAAACTCATATGTAAATAGTAGTTTTATAGTAGTCCAAAAGGAACTAGGAAAAATGAAAATTCAGTGTTTCACATTTACCTTTAAAAGGAACAAAATTATTGGGACTAGGGATGGCAATGGCAATAGGGTGGGTTTCTCATTCCCCATCTCCATCTCTATTACCATCCCCGTTTAAATTTGACACCTCCAAAATAGTCCCATAACCGATTATTTTTTTACCTCTAATCTCCATAACCGACCCCATCCCCGCCCGCTCTGCCCCTCCATGCTCCGCTCCGCTTTAGAAGATAGGAATGAGTATGGTTTATTTAGAAGTGTATATATAATATAATATGATATTTATAGATATAATATGTTAAATCGGTAAGTAAAATAACATGGCAGGGCTAATAGGAATAATTACATATGTAATCGGGGCGGGGGTACCCTTCCCCCACCGCGAGAGTATTTCATCGCCGCGAGGGTATTTCTGTCTTTTCACGTTTTTCGTACAGGATTTTGGTTTAGTCCACTTGCATTTCATACATTTTATTTTATGTGTTTTATATAGTATTTGTATGATGTGTGATTCATGTATTTGTGTGGTGTGGAAATTAAAGCAAAAAGAAAAAGAGAAAATGAAAATGGGAGTGGTGGGACCCACCACTAACTTATATGTAAGGCTAGAGACCATTTTGGTCTCACTTTTTCTCTCCCCGTAATCCCTCTCCTCCTCCCATTTTTCTTCTCCTTTTCTTCTTCTTTTGATTTTCAAATTTCAAGCTTTGATTCTAACTTCAATACTTGGAATTTTTAAGTGCCGTTTGAGGCAAAACGGAGAGCACGACGAGCTCTACGCATGAGTACCAACAATTTCAGCTTTGGGCCTCCATAGGCATTTCGAAATATTGGAAATCATTTTGAAGGTTTTGCACAAATTTGAGGTAGGGGCACTTAATCCATGATGTTCTTGTGCTTTTGTGAATTAATTTCCCATAAATGATTGTTTAACATGCTTAATTTGGGTAGTATCTAGCCAATTATTTAGTTGTTATGGACAATGTGTTAAGTTTGTGATTATGTGTATTACATGAATTAAGTGAAGAACATGCCTAAGCGTTGAATTTGTATGTCCATCATGCTAGATTTCTATTGTATAAAAGCATGTTGTATTCTTCTTAGAAAATTCTTGTGAATGTATGCCTTGATGACTAAATTTGAACTAGTTGTGAGATGATGATTATGTACATGGCATTGAAGCATCCATGCATTGGCATTGGGCATGAAATAGGAGAAATGATTTTGAAATGAAAGGGGAAATTTTGGGAAATTGTTTTGATGAACTTGTTTTATGAAAACCCGGTCGCCGCGGGGGTACCAAAGGGCGGGAGTGTTAATATAGCCTAGAGGGAACTAGGGAGATTGCCCTAGCGTGGTTGAGTTAGCTGGGCCAAAGGGCGGGTTATATTAACAGTTTGAAAGTGACAGTTTAAAAGTAAAAATGGGGAGTGAAGTCGGCATGCATTGCATTCCATTGCATTACATTGTTTACACTTGAGGTTGATTAGTATGTTGTAATATCCCGATATAGTATGATCCTCATTCCCATTGTTCTATTCTTTGTTGTGGGTTCACGGGGACACAAGAGGCATGTCTTAAGTGCCACCTACTGAGCAAATTGCTCACCCCACCATATGTAAAAAAAATCAAGTAACGGCTAGGAGTTGGCGGATGATAATCCACCTCATGCTTGAGAGCACTTAGGAAGCATTTTGGATGTATTTTTGTAGAGCTTGAACTTTATTTTGTAAAGATGTTGATTTAGGATGTATTACTTTTTCAACATGTAAAATATTTGGATTTTAGCATGTACATGCCAGTGGGGTAATGTAATTAAGTTTTATCATCATTTAATCCTTTAGTGTATTTTGGTAACGGGTGGTAAATTATGTTAATGTTGTAATTGTTGTTATTGTGGATATTGAAATGTATTTACGTATGTACGTGAGTGCAGTGGTGTGGGTAATTGGCTTTCAAAGTTAGTGTATCTCAGTGACAGTGAGTGAGGATGACCCAAACCAGTTGAAGTAAAATCCCATACGTCGGCCGAGTTGCGTGAACTAGTCGACGTGTAGTTTCCCACACGTCGACCGGTATCCTGACAGTAAGTTTTTTCACTGTGCACGTTCCAAACCAGTCGACGTGTAGCTTCCCACACTTTGACCGATATCTCAGCAGTGGGTTTTTCCACTATTCATAACCCACACCAGCTAACGTATAATGTATATACGTCGACCGGTTCTTGTCCCATAAGCATTCTTCTTTTAATTTTCCTAATTACACTTTGGCACCCAATTGATGTTGTGAGTATTTACCTTATGGCCCAATCAAAGTACAATAAATATATTTTAACCACCAAAAAAATTTTATTGTCCTGGACCTTAATGTTAATGTTGCAGTTGTTGTTATTATAGATGTTGAAATGTATTTACGTATGTACGTGAGTGCAGTGGTGTGGGTGATTGGCTTTCAAAGTTGGTGTATCTCGGTGACAGTGAGAGAGGATGACCCAAACCAGTCAACGTAAAATCCCATACGTCGACCGAGTTGCGTGAACCAGTCGACGTGTAGCTTCCCACACGTCGACCGGTATCCTGACAGTAAGTTTTTTCACTGTGCACGTTCCAAACCAGTCGACGTGTAGCTTCCCACACGTCGATAGGTATCTCGGCAGTGGGTTTTTTCACTGTTCATAACCCACACCGCTGACGTATAATGTATATACGTCGACCGGTTCTTGTCCCATAACCATTCTTCTTTTAATTTTTTAATTACACTTTGGCACCCAATTGATGTTGTGAGTATTTGCCTTATGACCCAATCAAAGTACAATAAATATATTTTAACCACCGAAAAAACTTTATTGTCCCGGACCTTATTTTATTTATTGCGTGATGTAAGTAAATGACTATTATGCCCTTGAGTCTCAACTTCTTATATTGTAGGAAATTACCATCTTACCCCTTTTGGACCTCAATAATTGAATTTAACGTGAAAGGACCGTATTACCCTTGGTCGTTTCTGGGTCGAGTAAGAACCCGTTTAATGATCCTGATCCATGAGGATTTGGGTCGTTACATTTTTTTCCCAACCCCCATCCCTACCCCATTTAAATAAACGGCTCTCCAAACCATCTTTAAACGAGGTGGGGGCAGAGGCAGGGCAGTTCCCCACCGGGTTGGAATAAATTGCCATCCTTAATTGGGATAATAGATTTGGATGAACTCCATTAAGTAATTAGAATAGTCCAATTACCATAGTTAGCTGCACCTATCACATCCAAAAAATAATAATAATAATAAATTTTATTTCTGTTAAAAAAAAAAACACTTGGTATATATAAATCCAAAACCCTGACCTTTTGATCCATTATTTATCGATTATCAACTACTATTAACCCAATTCATGAACAATACGTCATTTGTAATTAGTCTTAGAGCAACCCCAATGCATAAGCAAAGTGCACAATATCTGATGAAGTGTTGAATGAATATCCTTACTATGCACATTACACACTTGTGGGGCCCCCTTCAGATTCCACACCCAATTCTTTAAATATGTAGAATCAAGTAGCCATTGTACACTTGAAATGTTGGGCCTTGTGTGTACTTTTAATATTATAAAATAAATTGATTGTATATTAGTAATATGTGGGTAAATTTTAAAATAATAAAATACTAAAGTGTAGAATATAAAAGATGTGTGCACAACAAGAGAAATAAATCTTCAAAAAATGTGTAGAGCCATGTCACTACAATTGCTGACATGGCACTACACTTTGTAAAAGTGTAGAATAAGAATGGAGATGCTGCACTGGGGATGCTCTTACAGTATATGAAAAAATAGTTTATTTTTAATTCGGAGTAAAGATATCAGATCAGCAATAAAAAAATAAAGAAAAATAAAAAAATAAAGAAGTTAACTGGCAAGAAATGGGCTCTAACCCAGCTATAGGTTGAGTTGGGATTTCAGCCTTTAAGCCCTTTAATTTCCAGTGACACACAAGCTTCAACTCTGTTGGTGGTCAGTATGTGCTACCACGTCAACAAAAGCTCAAAAACTTTACCCTTGCTACATCTTTTCCCTTGCTACATCAGCAGAAAGTCAATACTTCACCACATCAGCAAAAAGCCAAAACCCTTGCCACGTCAACAAGGAAAGCAAAATAACCATAGTATCAACTAAAAAAAAAAAAAAGAGAGAGAGAGAAGCCTTTGAAAGCAATAAATCTTATGGTTTTTCTTCTTTGAATGAAGTTTAGGAAAGGGTCACGGTTCAAAGAAGAAAAACTTTGACTTGAACAATTCTCAAGCGAACGGAGCCAGCATTGGCCTAGGCCTATTGTCACGGGCTTAGAGTTTTAGCACCACTCTAGTTACTCCAGTGCGGCACCAAAATGTTACTTCTACTCTCGCAAGTACTTGGTCAGCCTGACTCCCGTGCCCACCTTCACCAACGCACTCCCCTCATGCGCTTACTAGTGTTGTAGTGGCCTTTGCCCTTTCCTCACTTGGCTTGCACACTCACACACACTAAGGCACTTAAGTTAGCAAGGAAAGAACACTACTATTACTTCAAAGAATGTTTTGTACAAGGCTAGCACTCAAACTCTCTACAAAATTCTCAAGACTCACTCCAGGGCTTGTTGCCTATAAAATGAAGTCCTACTCTTATTTATAGGTATCCCCATCCCTAATGGACGGCTAAAATGCATTCCAACCAACGGTGGAGATCGATTCTCTAGAATCTTCTCTCACCTTTTTCACACTTCTATACATCTCTACAAGTATCTACAATATTTTAGAACTCTCCATATTACTCCACACAATTCTAGAGAACTCTAGAATATATTACACATATCTAAAATCTTACACACAACTCTAGACAACTCCAGAAGACTCTAGAAACTCCATTCGCCATGCAGTTGCCATGCAGCGTCCTCTTCAGCGTCTGCATGTCGCCTACATGGCATAACCTCCATAGACGGGGCGTGACATTCTTCCCCACACATTTCCGTGATGCCCTCATCACGGTTTCTTCAGCTGACCCAACCTTTCGCAGGCCCAAACGTATGCGCCCCATTCGGGAGATGTGAGGTCCTCACGAGCTCCATTGTGTTGATTGCCTCCTTTGGACTCTCCTTCCTGCCCACGAGCGGCACCATGCATGCGGCCTTGCCATCCTCACATCCAAGTATCATCAATGCACCAAGGCATGGTAGTGGCGCGGCGTTGTTCCTGTCCATGAACTCCAGCCCCAATACCATATCGTAGTAGTCCATCTCCGCAACCTGGAAGTCGGCCTTGCCCTTCCACCCTTGCATGCATAGCTCCATCTCCTTGCACACCATGCTCACGCGTGCCTCCTCGAAGTTGACGGCCTTGATCCAGCTCTCCGTCTTGCACATCTCTGAGCCAAGTCGTTGCGCCTCCTTCGGGGTAATGAAGTTGTGTGTAGCGCCCGTGTCCACCAACGCTTGCACGGCTTTGCCACTAACCTGCGCATCCACGTAGCGCACCCCAGCTACCTTCTTCGCTATGCTGTCGATCAACTCGTAAAGCTCCGCCATCTTTCTCTCGAGCCTGTTGAACTTGGTCTCCGTGTAAACCGCGTGTGTAGCGAGCTTTTCCTCCAAGCTCCGCTCTAAGACGTGGACTTAGTGGTCTCCTCCGCTAGCCATGTCTACTTCACAAAGCTCCCTTGACGAACTTGTTCTAATACCAATTGTCATGGGCTTAGAGTTTCAGCACCACTCTAGCTACTCCAGTGCGACACCAAGACGTTACTTCTACTCTCGCAAGTATTTAGTCAGCCTAACTCTCATGCCCACCTTCGCCAACACACCCCTCGTGTGCTTACTAGTGTTGTAGTGGCCCTCGCCCTCTCCTCACTTGGCTTGCACACTCACATGCACTAAGGCACTTAAGTTGGCAAGGAAAAAACACTTCTATTATTTCAAAGAATGCTTTGTACAAGGCTGGCACTCAAACTCTCTACAAAGCTCTCAAGACTTAGTCCAGGACTTGTTGCCTATAAAATGAAGTCCTACTCCTATTTATAGGCATCCCCATCCCTAATGGACGGCTAAGATGCATTCCAACCAACGGTGGAGATCGATTCTCTAGAATCTTCTCTCACCTTCTTCACACTTCCATACATATCTACAAGTATCTACAATATTCTAAAACTCTCCATACTACTCCACACAATTCTGGAGAGTTCTAGAATATACTACACATATCTAAAATCTTCCACACAACTCTAGACAACGCCGGAAGACTCTAGAAACTCCACTCGCCATGCAGTTGCCATGCAACGTCTTCTTCAGCGTCTGCGTGTCACCTACGAGGCATAACCTCCATAAGCGGGGTGCGCGTGACACTATGCTGACCCATTACAAAATTTCATATTTCATATATGTAGTTCATTAAATCTTAAAAAATACTTCTTTATTCTTCTTCTTTTTTTCTTATGCTTCTTATTTTTATAAAATGTCCCCATGAAATTATATTTTTCAAAAAAAGTCTTTCTAGTTCTTTCTTTTTTTTCAATCTTACTTCTTGATTTTACAAAATGCCCACTTAATTTTTGTTTTTCAAAAAATCTTTCTAATTCTTTCTTTCTTTTTCTTTCTACTTTTCTAACCATTTTTCTTTTCTCTTTAAAAAACATAAATTGTATTTCCTTTTTTCAACAATCAAACCCTAATTTCTTACCTGGGAAATTTATTTTTATCATGTGTTAATATGTCCCAGACACAAATTCCTGGCTCTGCCCCTATGATCGAGCAATCCTTAAAACCTTGGGTGAGCCCTCTTTGGAATCATGAGCGAGCAATCCTCAACATCATTATACTTCAACCAAGCAATTCCTCAAGTCATGAAATATTGATCGAGCAATAAATCCTCAAGTGCATATGTAAAAAAACCTACTTGAATTCATATTTTACAGATATGCATATGTAACATGTTGGTGCGTGTTACGAAAATGTGAGGCATTTGCAAGCTGAAAATATTAAATATAATCTATCATAAAGAAGAAAAGAAAAAGGGACCTGCTCTTACACGAGAGCTTATAATCCCAAACTCGGATTCTACTGTGTGTCATTACATATGCAATAACTTACATTGTTTATATAATAATTTTATATTATTTATACAATAAATAACTAGCAAGAGGGTGGTCTTAAACAACAACAATATATAATGGGGTATTATTAAAATTGAGTGGGAACCTTTTTAAGATTTTAACAAAAAATATAGATAATCTTCTAAATAATTTTTTTAGCAGAAGCAACTACCTTACTAAGTCTTTAAACTATATTAGATGGTTTATGCAACAACACATTATATTGCATTTTACGTTCTTCTTGCACTATTATATATAGTGACTGCACAATGACAACAAGTACCTTACATAACTTATGCAATAACTATATTATGTTGTCTTTTATGTATTTCTTGCACAATTATATAATAAGTTGTTATAGATATATATATATTTTTAGTTGGTACTCACACAAACTTGTCTCTTTTAAAATTTAAACACCTGACTTCTCTTTGAAGAGTAAGAAACTGATACCGCTAGGTTACTGACCCGTTGATAATAAATTGCTATATTAATTATAGTTTTATGCTGCAACTATATCATATGGTGTTTCATATATCTTTTGCACTATTATTTTTTCATGCGTCTCTTGCATTATTATGAAGTGAGGTGCATGATTTATACAGGACCAAGGCAGAAGATCCATTTATTACAGTTCCTTCTTGTTTTTGCAAAGTCAAAATGATAACGTAATTATATGGAGATGATGCATCCCCTACATTTGAAAATCGTATCAGATTGTGAACCGGCCATGTATATTCTTTATCAACAGGTTATGATTGGTTTGAATGGTCAGAAAGCAAAAAATAAATAAATAAAGAAATAAACATATAAAACAACATTTCTAACAATAATTTGGACCATCTATATATATATATATAATATCTCGACCACAGAAGTTATGTATAGATTAGGATGCCTAGATTGTAAAATATATTCGCTCATATTTGAATTCATGGCTCTCTTTTGATCGATCCTCGTGAATGGGGGCCTTAGTCTCTTATATATTCCAAACAAGATCAATTTTTTTTTTTGGTAATTAAGCGTAAAAAACATTACCATCATTTTTTGTATGATATATTATCACAATTAATTATCAAAAGGTCAGTTGTTAGCGGTATCAAATTTTTATATTTTAGAAGAAGGTCAAGAATTTGAACTTCAGTACAAACATGTGTGCATGATTATTAATTAAAAAAAAAATTATTACTGTTCCTCAAAATTGCAATAATAATTAACTTACCTCTATGACTTAAAAACAAATGACAAATTATTGTTACATCATCTGCCTCCAAACAGTAATATATATGATAGAGGCTAAAGCATTAGAATTTTTGTTATTTTAAAAATATAATACATTTTTAACTATCATATATGTATATATCATTGAAAAATAAATAAATAAATAAAAATGAAAGATAGTGCTTTAAGCTTTACTAAAAGACAGTCCAAAGCACTTACGTAATAGAAGCTACCAGTATTGCGATACACGACTAAAAAGAGGTCAAATCTTCCAAATCAAGCATAAAAAATCAAATACTAAAGTGACATCAAGTTTGACCATATTTTATTCTTTTTTAGACTATAGAATTAGATCTCAATAAACAAACAAATAAATAAATAAAATAGAACTAATTAAATATAAATATAAAATTTTAAAAATTGGCATAGTTAAAAATGATTTGGGTCATAGAATCTCACAAAACTTTAGGTCTCAAATTTGATTACTGATTTTTTAGAAGTTATGTTCACGAGCATAGTTTGAACTTTATCTATTTCGTGTGAAGGCGCCTTATACAAGTCATGTAAATTAGTCAGAACAAAAACCCTGACACCCCAATTATAAAAAATAAAAAAATTAATTAATTAACATCTAAATCTTGCACAACCGTTGGAGGGCATTATATCAAATTGCCATGCATCAATTCAATTTCACGGTTACATTCATTTTTATTTTAAAGGGGGGCTTCGGTACCCAAAAAAAAAAAAATTCACTATACCTAATTTTGGCATAGCTCCAAAAAATATATATATATATATATATATATTAATAGTATTAGACTACCAAAGAAATATTAGTCCACTCCATTAACAATTTCTAAATCCGCTCCTTATATATATGATTTATATGGTCATATAAGGAGGGTCTAGTCCCCATGAAGATATAGTGAGTGTGTGAGTTTTTTTGTCAAATTAAAAATAATTAACTAAAATTAAATAAAACTAATTAATTAGTGAGATGGATTTCAAATAATATGATCCAATTCACTTTATTTGTTAATGGAAGACTCAAATCCATCGATAAATCTTGAAAAAAAAAATAATAATAATAAAAAAATAAAAAAAAATCAGAGCTACAGACCTCGGATCAAATCCAAGCCTATTTCGCTCCCAAGGCAACCATATGGGCCTTAGTCCATCCCTTATGTGTTCTATTTGGGCTTCACCAGCTTAGAGTGCCTATCAATCGTACGGAAAGAAGTATCAGGAAAACGGACTTTCAGGCCCACCACATAAGTGGTACTAAATTCGGATCCATTTATTGAGTCTTAGGTTCTAAATTAATTTCTAAACATTTGATTCGAATGTTTTCTATTTCAGTGAATTTAATTTAATTTAATTATTGTTTTTTTTGGGTTGAATAATTTAATTATTTTTTACTGTGAACATAATATTGTTGTCTAAAAATAATATTATAATATTCATGCTTGGAATGATCTCTCATTATTCTTTCTTAACATGCCATGTACCGGTCCAACATGGAAATTTGTTCCAACTGGGCCAACATGGTGACACTTAATTTTATTTTGTAAGCATTCATTTTCTGGTATTAATTATTCCGTGGCATTATGTTATACTCTCTTGTTTTTATCTACGTTATTTCATTTTCAGTTTCCTTCTTTGTACCATTACCATCAAAGTCACCTAAAGCATCAGAATCTTAGTCAAACACTGTTCCTTCAAAATTATTAAATTAATTAAAACCCAAAATATCTTTTGCCTATAATTTTCACATGTAAAACATTTTTCTATTAACTTGTTTTTGTTCTATCCACTTGTTATAGCTAATACTAAACCTTTTAAGACAATTTGAAGAGCAACTAATCTAACAAATTTTATGGTCATATTTTTGTATGTCTTGGCACAACTATAAGACTTCACTACTGTAACATATATGGAGGTAACATCACGTATATTTAATCATTTTTACGTATTTGGAGATAACCTTCTACAAATTATTTTTTTACCTCTAATCTCTATAACCATCCCCATCCCCGCCCCGCCCCACTCCGCCCCGGTTTAGAAGATAGGAATGAATATGATTTATTTAAAAGTGTATATATAATATAATATGATATTTATATATATAATATGTTAAATCGGTAAGTAAAATAACATGGCAGGGCTAATAGGAATAATTACATATGTAATTGGGGAGGGGGCACCCTTCCCCCACTCCCGCCCCAAATCCGACCAGTTTTTTTTCCCAACCCCCATCCCCACCCCATTTAAATAAACGGCTCTCCAAACCATCTTTAAATGGGGTGGGGGTAGAGGCGGGGCGGTTCCCCACCGGGTTGGGATAAATTGTCATCCTTAATTGGGACAATAGATTTGGATGAACTCCATTAAGTAATTAGAATAGTCCAATTACCATAGTTAGCTGCACTTATCACATGCAAAAAATAATAATAATAAATTTTATTTCTGTTAAAAAGAAAAACACTTGGTATATAGAAATCCAAAACCCTAACCTTTTGATCCATTATTTATCGATTATCAACTACTATTAACCCAATTCATGAACAATACGTCATTTGTAATTAGTCTTAGAGCAACCCCAATGAATAAGCAAAGTGTACAATATTTGATGAAGTGTTGAACGAATATCCTTACTATGCACATTACACACTTGTGGGCCCCCCTTTATATTCCACACCCAATTCTTCAAATGTGTAGAATCAAGTAGTCATTGTACACTTGAAATGGTGGGCCTTGTGTGTACTTTTAATATTATAAAATAAATTGATTGCATATTAGTAGTATGTGGGTAAATTTTAAAATAATAAAATAATAAAGTGTAGAATATAAAAGATGTGTGCACAACAAGAGAAATATATTTTCAAAAAATGTATAGAGCCATGTCACTACAAATGCTGACATGGCATTACACTTTGTAAAAGTATAGAATGAGAATGGAGATGCTGCATTGGGGATGCTCTTACAGTATATGAAAAGATAGTTTATTTTTAATTCGAAGTAAAGATATCAGATCAGTAATAAAAAAATAAAGAAAAATAAAAAAAATAAAGAAGTTAACTGGCAATAAATGGGCTTTAACCCAGCTATAGGTTGAGTTGGGATTTCAGCCTTTAAGCCCTTTAATTTCCAGTGACACACAAGCTTCAACTCTGTTGGTGGTCAGTATGTGCTACCACGTCAACAAAAGCTCAAAAACTTTACCCTTGCTACATACTTCACCACATCAGCAAAAAGCCAAAACCCTTGCCACATCAGCAAGGAAAGCAAAGTAAGCATAGCATCAACTAAAACAAAAAAAAAAAAACAAAAAGAGAGAGAAGTCTTTGAAAGCAATAAATCCTATGGTTTTTCTTCTTTGAACGAAGTTTAGGAAAGGGTCACGGTTCAAAGAAGAAAAACTCTGACTTGAACAATTCTCAAGCGAGCGGAGCTAGCATGGGCCTGGGCCGATGCCGACCCATTAAAAAATTTCATATTTCATATATGTAGTTCATTAAATCTTACAAAATAGTTCTTTCTTCTTCTCTTTTTCCTTCTTGGGCTTCTTATTTTTATAAAATGTCCCCCATGAAATTATCTTTTTCAAAAAAAGTCTTTCTAGTTCTTTCTTTCTTTTCAATCTTACTTCTTGATTTTACAAAATGCCCCCCTTAATTTTTGTTTTTCAAAAAATCTTTCTAATTCTTTCTTTTTTTTCCTTTCTACTCTTCTAACATTTTTTCTTTTCTCTTCAAAAAAAAAAATTATATTTCCTTTTTTCAACAATCAAACCCTAATTTCTTACCTAGGAAATTTATTTTTATCATGTGTTAATATGCCCCAGACACAGATTCCTGGCTCTACCCCTGTGAGCGAGCAATCCTTAAAACCTTAAGTGAGCCCTCCTTGGAATCATGAGCAAGGAATCCTTAACATCATTATACTTCAGCCAAGCAATTCCTTAAGTCATGAAATCTAGAAAGAGCATTCCTCGAAATCTTGAGGGAGCAATCCTCAACATCATGATACTTTGAGCGAGTAATTCCTCAAGTCATGAAATATTGATCGAGCAATAAATCCTCAAAACCTCAAGTGCGCAGTTCTCAAAATCTTGAGCGAACAATCCTCAACATCATGATACTTCGAGAAAGCTATTCCTCAAGTCATGAAACCTCAAGCAAGCAATCCTTGAAATTTCGAGCAAACAATCTCCAAAACCATGATACTTCGAGCGAGCAATTACTCGAAGTCAAAAAACCTCGAGCAAATAATATTTCCTCGAGTTAAAACCTTAAGCGAGTAATCCTTAATGCAAGAAACCTCAAGCGTGCAATCTTCAAAATACCACTGGCATATGAATAGTTTTAGGTATGCCTCTACATGTACCAATAACTAGTTTGGGATACTTAGAAGAATTTCATATTAGAGGATAAGAAGTTAGAGTACACCTTATCTAGTGGGCCCAAACAAAGAAAAGGTGAAAGCAAGTGCCAAACAGAAACCCTTAACATCACATTACAACACAGACGACTGTGATGTGCACGGTGCACCGGGCACACCAAATACCTACTCACATTCAAGGCAACACTCAAGCATATAGACACCCAAATAACCTTAAGAGGAGGCAAGATCCAAAATTTAGGTTGGTTTACTTCTTCTCCTCCTTCCAGAATCTCTTTCGAGTCTCTCACACTGTAGTGTGATATTCAGGACCAGCCATAAGAGGAGGCGAGATCCAAAATTTTGAGAAATCCTAATAATATAAAATTTTAGATCCAAATTGGAGGCCCTAAGAAATCGCCTGGATCACTTAGGTCCAAGGCCGACCCCGGTGATATTCCCTTTATTTGTTAGTAATTTGTTATTTTTGAAGATCACACTACCTACAAACTCAAGTTGGGTTGTTCTGCAACTTCTATAAATTCACAAATTTATGTGCCATGTTATGTCAAAAGAGGTCATGAAGTAGACCCTGCATGGTCTCTACTTTGGCAAGTGTAAATAATTAGGTGCTGCAATATTTTTAGAATTATGTGGAGTATTGAAGGATTCTAAAATATTATAGTGATTTGTAAGGTATAATGTTCTAGGGAAGTAGAGAGTTATGTAAATTTGTAAACATGTAGGAGGCTCACTAGAAAGCAAAGTGTGAGTATAAAGAAATAGTAACAACACTGGAATCCTACCCAATTATAAATAAAGTATGAGTATAAAGAGATAATAACTAGAATGTGACTATTGTAACTATTAATCACTCATTTAGTAACATTAGTCACCCACAAGTTGTACCTATCTAGTGTTTTGGAAGTTGTACTTACATATTCCCAATATAAGCAATTTATTCTACTTGAGAGAAAACAATATTATTTATACTTGCAATATGATTTATTCGATTAAGAAAATAAAAGAAAATAAAAGCATTTATTCCATTGAGAAAATAAAAGAAAATAATAGAATTCTTGGAAATCTCTTAGCACAAATGATACTAAGGTTTGACAGAAATATAAAGGAATAAAAAAATATATATATATATATATTATAAGAAAGAAATATTGTTAAAAAAAATTAGTTATATTATTCATTATCTTACCACACACAACCGATCCTGGTACCTCGTTTTTGTTAAGGGGACAAGGAAGCATAATCTTATCATCTAATTTTTAAGACATTATTTTGGTTGATAACAAATCTCTATATTAATGAGATCTTAATTTCAAAATTACAGCGTGTTAGTTTAAGAACGTATATGCATATGTAAACTGATATGTGTGTGACTTAGTTGGGGAAAAAAATGTATTGTCGAGTTTTGGCAAGAAAAGAATTGTTTTTAGCCATTAAATTAAATTCTTAATGGGATGTAGGATATAATTTGCTTTTTATTTAAAAAATGTTTTTACAAAATTGGCAACAAAATAAATAAAAATTCGGATATATTACTTTTGGAAAATGATATTTTGGCCGAGGTATTTGGCTGATTAGTTAGATAGAGTCTACGTGGATAGACTCGTGGCAATTTAGTTGGCATTTTCCTTCTCTCTCCTCTATCTCCTTCTCTCTCTAGCATCTCATTCACCACACACAAATTCGGCGAGAAGATGCGGGTGAAGTGACTGTCTTCCACCCAAATCGTGGGCATCAAATAGGTCATGCAACAGTGGAAGAACGTGAGCCTAAAGCGACGGTCTGTCCTCCCCTACTCCGACTCCGGCTCAAACCGGTGCACACGTTCCTGAATCTTGAACTTCCTCCCTGTATTCATTTCTCTACTCAACAAGGGCGATGAAGATGTTATGATTTAGAGCAATAGGGGGGGCTCGTTTACCCTCTGATGTTGGGTTTGGGGGCAATAAATCAAAGATTAGCGAGGACTGATCCTGATATGTAGCGAGGATGAATAAAAACGAATCAAAGCTAGGAACCGTAGCGAGGAAAAAAGGAGCACAGAGAACTGCTCGGTGACTAAGATGGTGGGCTGGCGACGAGCGTTTGCATGCCGGCAATAGACAGATGGTACAAACGAGACTGTAGGCAACATGGAAGGAGAACGGAATGGAAGTAAAGTGGACTAAAATGCCGTTGAACAGTGACTGTAATGGCGAGGTTCCGACGATGGTTGGTTTCAATTCTTCAGATTGGGATTTGGGTTGTCCACTATTGTTGTCTGTATTATTTTGTTTTTCAATTGGGTTTTGGGTTTTGGGTTCTATGATTAGGTTGATTGTAGTGGTAATGGAGGTTTGGGGTTGCGATTTTGATTCTGGTTTGCAGGTATGGTTTGGATGCGGATGGGTGGTGGTGAAGGTTGTGGGTGGATGAGGTTGTTTTGTTGATTTGGGGTGTTGTTAATGGAGGTATAATGTCCATTGGCGACTGAATGGCACCGGTGACTGAACTAAATGACGAGATTTGGTATTGGCTTAGAGAGAAATCAAAGTAGGTTTACCCAGCCGTCTTTGCTACAAGCTCACCATCGCCGTTTTGAGTTCGTCATCGCCAGAACAAACCCACTTCAGATGCCTATTTTTTAGATTCGTTGCCAACTGGACTGCCACATTGGATTATGCCTAAGAAATAGGCCATAATAGTCGGTCTGACTATCACGACCTAATACTTTTTTGTTTGAAAAATCGTCATTAAAAATCTGACCTCACATATACTATTTTTCTTCTCTTATGCATTTATATTTTCATTTCAATAATAATTTTTTGCTATTCATTCCAATAATATAAAAGTCTAATAAAGAAGTATGGAATAGATGGATTATATAAGAATGGTAGGATTAAATTGGTAAATTGGAAAAGATTGTAGAAGAATAAAGAGGTTGTAAATATGTATATATTTATGGGTAGAATTTTAAAAAGTAAAAATTATAACACATCTAAACCATCCATAAGATGTCTATACAAGTAGATTATAGAAGATTGTAGAAGAATAAAGAGATTGTAAATATGTACTTGTATATTTATGGATAGAATTTTGAAAAATAAAAATTATACACATCTAAACCATCTAGAGTGACATTTATAACAGCAAGCTCCAAAAACTTGGTGTGTTGACTGAATCATATCCCTTTTTCATAAGCAGATATCTATTATCCATAGTGGAATCCTTCAGCATAAGGAGCGGATATGATGTCTAAATCATACAGATACTCTTACAACATTTATTATCAAGTTGATATATTCCCTTTTTGTTCTATTACTCCAATTTGGCAATTTGTATCACTTGTTTATATTACAACATAATTATGATTAATATATAGAGGGTCATCGTACCCCTTCATGTTTGCAATAAAAATAACTGCATATGATTTAAGGAAAGTGTGATCCAATTGTATCCAAATTTGTCAACTTGAACTATAACACCTCAACCATTCTGAATTAACCTATTTAAATCATTAAAATACAATATTAAACTTTAGGGCAAAGTACATAATACCCTCTTCGACTTGTAACTTTTTTCAATAAACCCCATTGTCTATTTTTTTTACTAAAGAACCCTTAAGCTATCTGAGGGGTAAAAGAACTTATACTTAGACCAAAATGCCCTTTTATTTAAATTATAATTCTTCCAAACTTCAAAAATTTATATCTCACATGGAAAATTTATAAAAGAAGGATTCTAGAAATATAATATTTATTCAACAAACATTATAGCCAAAGAGAAATAAGTAATCTAAAAATCTACCGCAACAATGTTATTTTATTTTTTATTTTAAAAAATACTTGGGTTATTTGTAAGAAAATTTTTAGAATTATTCATTTACATATGGAGCATAACATATAAAAAAAATTAGCCCCGACAGAGACCAAATATTCATTTTGATTTATTTTTAAATAGAGAGTCTATAAAAATAAAAATAAAAATACTTTAACGCAAAATATGATATTTCATGAAATCGATATTTTTTGGGGCTAGTTTTTTTATATATTATGCTCCATATGTAAATGAAGAAGTCTGAAAATTTTCTTGCAAATATCCCGAATATTTTTAAAAAATAAAATAAAATAAAATAAGATTGCTAGAGCAGATTTTAGATTGCTATGTCTCTCTGGTTATGGAGGTTTGTTATACAAATCTTATATTCCTAGAGTCCTTATTTTATAAGATTTTCGTACATATATTATTTATAATTTCGAAATGTACGATTTGTGAGATTTGAATTTTTGAAGTTCGAAAAATTAGAATTTAAATAAAAGAACATTTTGGTCCAAATATTCACTCTTATATCCCCTCCGATAATTTAGGGAGATTCTTTGGTAAAAAAATTAAACAATAGGCTTTATTGAAAAAAGCTAAAAAAATTATACACTTAAAATCAATACATGAAGATTACATTCACCCCATTTTTTATATGAAAAATAATTCTTGCACCAAATGATAGTAGTGAATTGTTAGACTTACTCTTTTAATTGGTCAATTATGCAACAAATAAGAAATTAAAACTCTCAATCTAGTTTTATTTGATATAATTAATTAATTAAAAATTATTGAGTTAAGCAATTCACTTCAAGTTATGGGTGTGAATATCACTACTCTTTTTATATTCATTATCAGACTTTGATCAAGATTAATGACTTTAAAAATATTAACTTTGAACCCAACAAGACCTCCTAAAATCCACTTTTATATAATTTTTCCTAATGTTTTTGGTATATCGTTGGTTTTCAATTCCGCGGTAATCCTAACTCCTGATTGATATAGTCAAAGATAGTTCATCAGTGTATATTTGACTAAGCAACAAAACGTCTCGGATCCGAACGTTCTCGTGAAAATGACAACTATATCCTTGACTACCATTCTTTGACAAAAATGGAACATCTTGTGGTTGGAAACGTGGTACCAAAAGTCAGAACCAGACAATAGAGATAAGAAATCTAAGCCCCTAGCGTGTGTCATGCACGATGCACCTCTTGTTGGTTGATCTTTACGGACCACGTAATTGGATCTAAACCGTCCATTCTCAACTTAAAAAAGATTTAACATCGAAGAGGGATAGAGAATCACGTGTTGACACATCGACAATAACGTCCGTTTGAAGCATCTACTTTCTTCGGTCAAAAACGAGTGGTGGCGAGTAAAGAGTGTCGGTTTTCCGTTATAAGGTCGTCAAAGACGCATCAAACTCATTACTTTAGGTTTTTGACACTGACACGATCAGGCTTTTGGGCTATAAAGTAGTTGGCTTGGCTGGAACTCTGGTTGGACTGATAATTACGCAGTTGGGTTTCCGTTTTTATCCTTTCATCTTTATAATGAACCTACCAGTAACCAATTTGCAACGCGGTTAATAAATATTTAATAAATGAACATTCAAACGTTTTTAATTTCAAAATTGAACACTATTGGGCCGTGATATTTATTTACTATTTTAAATTATGCACCATAAAAATAAATAAATAAACAATTACATATGCACTTCATAAAAAATAATATATTTCATATTTTTTTCGGTGGATATACATCCTCCCTCCATACTTCTTAATAAATCAAAGACTCCAAAACTATTTGTAACTAAGTTATTTTACTCACTAAAATAAAAATAAAAGAACATTTCATTTGATTTATACATCTCGACTTTATGATTTTAGCTTTTTTTGCTACGCTATTTTCTTTTTGGGCATTGCCAGTACATCTTTTATGCAACAATTCAAATAATATATGCAATAATTTCAAGTCACATATGTAGCAATAACTTTTTTATGCATTTGCTTTGATACAATGTAATATTACACAATCAATCTACATGCCAAACACACGGGATTCCGATTAATATGCGAGAGAGGGTCAAAATAATACTTCTTTAGTCCAAAAAAAATGTCTCTTTTAAGAAATCTAATTTTTTATGATGATAATTTTAGTAATTTTTTTAATTTTATTAATAGTAAATGAATTATCAAATTTATTCATAGTGGGTTCATATAGATGCAATGGTTTACATTTTATAAGTTTAATATAAGAAAGTTAAATTGTAATGTTACTAAAAAAAATAATACCCATGTCCCTAAATAGAAATTCATGTTTAGAAATTGGAGTTTTTAAGGGGATATGCAATTAATGCATTGTTCCCTTTTAAAATTATCAAATTGTTCTTTTTAATTTAAATATATATAGTTACAAAGTTTGAAATTTTTAAAAAAGATAAAGAATAATGATGGAAATATAATGAAAAGATGTTTTTGATTTTTCAAAGAGGAAAACTAATTTGGAACATGAAAAACAACTAATTAGGGACGGAGGGAATAATACTTTGTCTTTTCAATGAAGGCGTAAAAATAAAATATATATATATATAGATATTAGTATATATAATGAAACGAAAGAAATAATAATAATAATAATAATAATAATAGGAGAGAGGGAGAGAGAGAGAGTAATTTTGGTCAATTTATAAGAGGAGTATTTGATTTTAGAAAGTGAAAAATATAGAGAGAGAGAGAGAGAGAGAGAGAGTAATATGGTCAATTCACAAGACAAGTTGGAGGTTGTATCAATAACAGCTCTAAAAGTAGCCAAGCCGTGTACAGCCTTTGCGCACTCTTTGACTGTTTTCCCCTAAACACGCCCATTATATATAACACCACAACAGAGCCCCCATTCTTTGTTATCGCAACACACACCCCCGGTCCTCTCTCTCTCTCAAGCACATCCACCACTCGAACGCATCTTTCTCTGTTCTATAATTATATCACAGATCTTACCTATACGCACACCTATTTTCTCTCTCTAATTTATGGCTGACACGCAGAGAAGATCCTCCGGCAGCAGGCGCCAGTCTAGCCGCCTTCAACGGCGGGCACCGGCGTCGATACAGATCTCCCCTGCTTCTGATTGGAATATCGCCATCCCTCTCTTATCACCGTTGGTCACATCGCCTTCGTCCCCAAAATCAAAAGATCGGACGATGGAGATGAGATCTTCGACTGCAAACAAGGAGGAATCGAAGAAGGAACAGATTAATCATCGTGTGATGGAGCCAGAGAAGCCGATGGTGTTCCAGAAATGGCAGCACCCGGCGGCTCCGTTCTGCTACGAGCCGGCTCCTCTGCTTCCGTTTATTTGTACGGCAGGCGGAAATAGATCGTAATTATTTGTAGTTCATATATTTATATATAGCCATCAGATTATGTATGTATCATTTTTGAAAGGGAAGGGTTTGTAAATTTGTATAGACTGTGAAGTGTTTACAAATTTAATGTATTGATATATGTACTATTTTTGCCCTTCTCTGGAGAAATTTTTTTTGAATACCCAATCGATTGATACAGTTGTTTCTTAATTTCGTAAACTCGTAAACTTCGATGAAGGATTTATTAGTGTTGTTGAAAATTTTATGTTAAATCTTTTCAATTTTAGATATTGAAATTCTTATAACATTGAATTAAGTGAGTGAGTGGTAAGAAAACTCTTAATTTGCCTTACTAATAGAAAAATGACCGAAAAAAATAATAATCATAATTGGACTTAATAAAAGAGTAATGACGGGTTTTAAAAAAATAAATGTAAATATCAATTGAATATTATTGTATGCCTTTTCGAGATTAATTTATATATATTTTTTGTTATTATAAAAACAAAACCTCTAATTATAAATTCTATAATTTTGAATTAATGGAGTAATTCTTCTTCAATTATTGTTTTTTATTTTTTTTTTCAGAATTATTATTTGTATTTCATAGTTTCAGATGCAATTAAATATGTAGGGTCAAAATTTCAACTTTATGTACATGGACAAACCTACCTAATGATTATGACATAATACCATAAAATTTGCAAGGGCGTTGCCCACCACCACAAAAAGAACAAGTATTGGGGATAAGTGACATACGTGAGAGAGCAACCAAACAAACATGTGAATGGGATATGGGCAGCATGTGATGTTGTTGGTAAATAATGTAGACATCATTCATGCTTGCTTGTCTTGTTTGTTTATCTCAATACTCATCAATCAATTTTTTTATTTTTTATTTTTATCAATCAATTATCAAATGCCTTCATATCTCACACCCTGTAAAATACTTTAATTTAAAAATAAATAAAAAATAAAAAAAATGGTGATGGTGAGTCCAAATTCCAGCTCTTCAAACACTCACAAAATGGTTGTAGGTTCTACCACAACACCCACTGTTTGTGAGTGCTGGGAGTGTCTGAATTCAAACTCCAAATCATTTTTTTTTTTTTCAAAAAAAAAAAAACATAATCTGCTTGCATTCTCATATGATTGATCACAATGCATTATTCTCTCACACCATATAAGAGGGATGTGTGTGTGTGTATATATAAAAAGAAAAATAGGCTTTAATTTTTTTAAATAAAAAAAAACCTACTTGAATTCATATTTTACAGATATGCATATGTAACATGTTGGTACGTGTTACGAAAATGTGAGGCATTTGCAAGCTCAAAATATTAGATATAATCTATCACAAAGAAGAAAAGAAAAAGGGAACTGCTCTTACACGAGAGCTTATAATCCCGAACTCGGATTCTACTATGTGTCATTACATATGCAATAATTTACATTGTTTATATAATAATTTTATATTATTTATACAATAAATAATTAGCAAGAGGGTGGTCTTAAACAACAACAACAACAATATATAGTGGGGTATTATTAAAATTGAGTGAGAACCTTTTTAAGATTTTAACAAAAAATATAGATAATCTCTTAAATAATTTTTTAGCATAAGCGACCACCTTACTAAACCCTTAAAACTATATTAGATAGTTTATGCAACAACACATTACATTGCATTTTATCTATTTTTGGCACGATTATATATAGTGACTGCACAATGACAACAAGTAATTTACATAACTTATGCAAGAACTATATTATGTTGTCTTTTATGTATCTCTTGCACAATTATATAATAAGTTGCTATATATATATATTTTTAGTTAGTATTCACATACATTTGTCTCTTTTAAAATTTAAACCATGACCTCCCTTTGAAAAGTAAGAAACTATTACCGCTAGGTCATTGACCCGTTAATAATAAATTGCTATATTAATTATATCATTTTATGCTGCAACTATATTATATGGTGTTTCATGTATCTTTTGCACTATTATTTTTTCATGTATCTCTTGCATTATTGCGAAGTGAGGTGCATGATTTATACAGGACCAAGGCAGAAGATCCATTTATTACAGTTCCTTCTTGTTATTGCAAAGTCAAAATGATAACGTAATTATATGGAGATGATGCACCCCCTACATTTGAAAATCGTATCAGATTGTGAACCGGCCATGTATATTCTTTATCAACAGGTTATGATTGGTTTGAATGGTCAGAAAGCAAAAAATAAAGAAATAAACATATAAAACAATATTTCTAACAATAATTTGGACCATCTATATATATATATATATATCGACCACAGAAGTTATGTATAGATTAGGATGCCTAGATTGTAAAATATATTCGATCATATTTGAATTCATGGCTCTCTTTTGACCGATCCTCGTGAATGGGTTCCAAGTCTCTTATATATTCCTTATTCCTAGTAGCATTAGTATTGTTATCATCCATAGTAAACAAGATCAATTTTTTTGGTAATTAAGCGTAAAAAACATTATCATCATTTTTTGTATGATATATTATTATAATTAATTATCAAAAGGTCAGTTGTTAGCGGTATCAGATTCTTATTTTTTAAAGGAAGATCAGGACTTTGAACTTCAGTGCAGATATGTGTGTGTGATTATCAATTAAAAAAATATATATCACAGTTACTCAAAATTGCAATAATAATTAACTTACCTCTATGACTTAAAAAAAATGACAAATTATTGTTAGATCATCTGCCTCTAAACAGGAATATATATGAGGCTAAAGCATTAGAATTTTGTTTTTTTAAAAAGGGTTAATTACAATGACACTCCCTGAGGTTTGCTATAATGACAGCCATATACAAGTTAGTCATTTTTTGAACAAAGACACCTCCTTAAGTTTAATAAAATTAACAAAAACACCCCAATGGTCATTACATATGGTGAATTGACATTATTGTCCTTTGACACATTCAATTACCAATTTATACAATACAATTCTTTTTAATTGATCAAAATACCTTAGTAACCTAACCAACAACCACCACGACCAATTCACACCCGCCACCACCCATTTCACAGCCATACCGCCACCAGACCCACCACCATGGTGCTCGAAATAGAGCTACCAAATATCACAAAATACAAAATGGAAAGAGAGATATCACAGCCCTACGATGCCATTTTGGGATCTGTCAATAGCTTTGATGAGGGAGAGGTCGAGGAAGGTTAAGTCATCGTCATCGTCCTCAGCGGTGGCGGCTCGTTTGCGCTTAGATATGTGGTTGCAGTGGTGGCGATTTCAATTATTTGTCTTCATTTTGATGGAGAAATTACAAATCCCCAATTTCTGTGCAATTTCGGGTGGGTATGCTTATGTGGGTGTGTCTATGTATATGTATCTATGTATGTGTGTGTGCAAAAGAGGGAAGAAACGCAATTTGTTTGTGTATCTATGTGTGTGCGCGCGCAAGAAAGGGAAGAAGCAATTTCAATTCTCTATGTATATGTGTGTGCGTGTGTGCAAGAAAGGGAAGAAGAAAAATTTGGGGGTGGTTTTGTAGCCATAGTTGTGGACGGTGGTGGTGGCTGTGGTTGTGGTAGTGGGTGCAGAGAGATGGTGGCTGTGGCAGTGGGTGCAGAGAGATGGTGGCGGTAACGGCACCGTGGTTGACGAGAGATGGTGTAAGTCGTAGCTTCCACTTGTTGTTGAAAACATTTTATTGTATCAAGAAATCCGTTGGACAAGCGGATTCACATGCCCTCATCTACCTTACCAGTGGCCAAGATGGATCATCTCCATTGACGATCCACGGCGGCGAAATTGACGACAACAGCGGTGTCGGTGGTGGTGAGTGGTGATTCGGTTGATTTTGATTGGAGATGTGAAAGCCTTTGTGGTCGTTGGGAGGAAGGACAGAAGGATCTGTCGTCGCTGGCGGCGGACCAAGAGTTTCTGATGGCCACTAATCAATTGGGGTTTGATTGGAAACCTAGGCAGTGGTGGGTGAAATCGAAGGGGTGGGTTTTTTCTTGGGTTGTCTTCAATTAGGTGGCGGGCGGAGGTTAGTGTGATACCCCCGAATTTCCGAATGTGGGTTGGCCAGGCCCACGCTCGAATACCCGAAGATATCAAAACAAATTGATAATAAACGAACACAGACTACAAAAGAATAAAGAAGAATAAATAAAATGCTGACAAGAAACTAAAATGATAATCTAATAATAAACCTCATAATATATTTCCATTAATTAATAAAGTCTTCTGATAAAACTGATCCTCCAAAATACAACTCGGGAATCCATACTGTGTGGACCCCTAGAAAATCCAAACTAAACAAATGACAGTATTCTAAAACAGGAAACTGAATCATAAAGGAACTCCTATGTAACATCGGAAGAATGAAGTAGATTGATCCCCGCTCAGCACGAACAACCTCTACTCGTGACGAACACCTGAAAAACAATGGTGGGTCAGGCCCACAAACAAGTTCTACTCTACTACAGTCCAAGCAGAGATCCGATACACGTATACACCCTAGTCAATACAACAGTAACTAGTAGTCCGTATATATATATATACACACTAAAGGAACCTCACTAGACTATAGGGTTGTCTCAACCTGAATAGTAGGCAACATGCAAAACGCACATATAGTGGGCATGAGTACCTAGACCTACCAGGGTACACAACTACACTATATCTAGCTACACATCCCTGGCGATATACGCACCCTAACCACTGATCCTGAGACTCAAGCTCATATCATGGCACCATACTTATATATATAAAATCTAGTGACCATCCTATCCAGTATAAATTAATCCTCCATAAGTCATTCAACTTGTTCAGCTGACCTGACTTGAATATAAGTAGGACTTAATATTTTAGTTAATCCATTCCCTTATATAATAAATTAATCCTCTATAAGTCATTCAACTTGTTCAGCTGACCTGACTTGAATATAAGTAGGACTTAACATTTTAGTTAATCCATTCCCTTATATAAAATAGGTAGGACTTAACTGATAAGTTAATCCGTCCCTAGAATGCCACCGTCCCATACCGGTGCATTAAACCACACAATCCAACAATTGATGTAATAATTAAAGAAATACATCAAACATTCCAAAAATAACTATGATAATATGATATCAAGTTATCACAGAATATGAATGACTTATTATTTATTTAAGCTCATATATCATATGTCCTACACAAACTGAATCTTATACATGATGATATTTTATTATATCGTCAAATAAGCATTCTCCATATCCAATTCATCCTACACATTTATTCTCAATTGCTAAAGCATTTTAAAAGATTAAATCCATTCGTTTGTGTAAACATTTAAATAGCAAGCATCGTTATGATTGAGTGTATTTAAATTTATTTAAACCCAAACCTAATCCCTATTTAATGTTCAGGAATCCTAGGCATGTTTCTACGTTCCATCATTCCACATATATGAAAAATACATAATTCAAACATATAAAAATTCACACCAGAAATCAAATCAAAATCATGCATTTTTTAATTTATAACACAAGAACAGATATGACCCAATTTCACAAAAACCTATACTTTAATCCAATTAAACATGCATAATTATTTAATTTTATGTGTTTAGTAAATCTTGGAATTTCCTAGGCATGTACAGAAACACGAATCAAAGGGAAAGAGATAGAAGAAGAACTTGCCTTAAACTTTCGGATTGAAAGTTAAACTTCTTCTTCCTTGATCTTCTCTCTAAAGGGTTTTCTCCTCCTTCCTCCCTCTTTCTCCTTCTCTCTCTAACTCTCTCTCTAGAATATATTGCGTGATATATTTTCACTCCTTTTTCAACCTATAGTTGTGTATTTATAGGCTAAATAATAACCCTATTCCTTTTCCCAATCCAAGTCAACTTAATAAAATAAAATAAAAATGAAAATATTAAAAAGGTAACTTAAAATATGTTACGTATATAATCTATGTATATCCTTATTAATTAAATAAAATATATACATTAGATTATTTAGTAATACTAAAGTTACCATAATATTAAAAAGGTAACTTAAAACATGTTACGTATAAAATATATGTATATCCTTATTATATAAATATATAAAATATATACATCAGATTATTTATTAATACTAAAGTTACTATAATATTAATAAATTACTTTCCTTTTTACATATATGTATATACATATATATCTATATATATACATATACAACTATCCATGGATAATTATCCATACCCATCCAACCTCCTATCCAAGCAGTCCATGCGATCCAATTGGTTGTCCAATTACCACTAACCATAACCATAAAAGAAAAATAAAATAAAATAATAAAAGAAATGAAAACATTTAATATACAATTAATTAACATTAATCAAATACATCATTTAAGCACACAATCTAATTAAACAAATAATACAAATAACACCTAGACAAAATACAAATAACACATAGATAAGTAGCCAATTAATCAAGTAACACTTAATTCAATTAAACACATAAACAATTAGTCAAATAATCAATTAAACAATTAAAAAAAATATAATAAAAATAAATAAATAAATACCGAGACTATCCTTTTAAAATTAGGGGTATTACATTCTTCCCCCCTAATAAAAGGAATTCCGTCCTCGGAATTCGCCCTTACTTTCTTCTATTATGTTTGGAAACTGTGAGCGAAAAACATCATCATATTCCCAAATAGACGCAACCTCACTATAAGGGCTCCACTTAACTCTAATATACCCAGTGGTATACAGAGTTCCTATATTTTAAGAAACACAATAATCATACAATGTGTAGGTCGTATCAAATAACAACGTAATCCTCCTATGTCGACAAGGGAATGATCTACATACCTCCAAGTGCCATAGAATATACGCACAAACTCCTATGCACCCAGCGCTAATAATTTGGTAACGCTAATTCAGAGGTGACTGCCTCAATTGCGAAACACAATCGTGTAAAAGTCAATGTAATAAGTAAAATTGACATTTCTCCAAAAATCGTCTTTCTTCCTACATAGAAAACAGAACGAGCAAACTACTCCCTGATAGAAAAACTCTAGTATACGAGTTCAACTATTTACAACATCCTACTGTTGCTTCCCAACCGCGCGCAGTTCAATATAAAGGGCAGTATCTATTTCTGACATATTTTTAAATGAAGTCAAGGTCTAATTGTACAACCCTTACTTCCATTTCCAACCAACAAATGAGAGGTATGCATTGAGAAAGATACAAAACCTCCAAAGTTGTCACACTAACCTCCTTGTGCCACAATATCACAGACAAAATTCCGACAAGTGAAGTAAATTCTTCCAACAGTCCATGAAAATCTAGGATATACGCCTCAAACATATCCTTTATGGTCTAATTTAATCTCTCGATTAATTCCCCCGTCTATATTTATGAAGTAGAGCTGCTACTCTAAAATCTTCATAAAGCTCCTTCGAAATAGCACTTTGCATCCACTAATATGGACATCCACATGCTATAACACCACTATCACTGAACTATAAAACTACTATGAAGTTCTAAAATAAGCATCACTCAAATTTATGTCCTCAAGCAATCTTTCTCAATCCACCACTCGGATTCCATATGGAAAATTGAAATTCCAAATCAATGTCGATCATTCCCACCGACTATCACTCCTGTTTAGTTCAACTTCCATATTTGGTATAGGAAGTGGCTAAAGATTCCTATGATATCTAATGATCAACTTTCCCCCTTTGTAGCAGGTTTTACACTTAGGGCAATTATAGACACGTCCCTATCCGTACCTGTTCACCAAAACCGATATTTGATGTCGTGATGTACCTTCTAACCGTCTGGGTGTACCAAAAAAAAATTATAAATTTCCATCTCAGTCGCTCGACCGTCATATCACTATTTATAGAAACTACTAACTCCTCCTCCAGTACCTTAAACTCCATCTGAGTAAGGTAACACCTTCTCGAGGGTTAGCTCCGATATTCAAAATTGAACTCCTCAACTACCGTAGTAATAACAAGTGTTATTATTACACCTGCTATAAATGCATCTAATAACTCAACAACTAGTCGAAAGATTTAAATATTCTATCATTTGTTAAGAGCATCCACTTCCATAATTGCTTCCACCAGACGGAACTTGATATAAAGTGTGAATTACCACTTCTATCTATCTAAACCATCTCGTGATCCGTTATATTCGTATGAACTGATATCTTACCAGCTCGATCAAAATAGATAAAATGAAACTGATTTAATTTTATCAGTCAACCAATATCCCATCTAGAATCCTGACCCTTGCATCAAATCAGCAATCCCTTAACTAAATCCGTGAAAATGCTCTGTCATTTCCACTTCAGTATAGAAAATAGCTGCAAGAATCCAGTGATCTCTGATGGTTCATCTCTACTATTTAATAAATATTAGACTTAGAGAAAAAACACTATATTCCTCTTCCTGCCTGTCCTCCAAACATCTGCTTCATACTGTGAAGCATCATGTTTCTACTAGGGTGAATAAAGTACTAAGAGTTGTGAAACTCAGTCTTTGCATCCTCCATCCAATTTATCTGCAGAAAGTACTGTTAATCCAGTACCACCAGTTTTCGTCTGTACCCATTATTTAAATTGGAGCATCTTCAAAAGCGAATTCTGCAACTAAATCTATCCACTACTGATCTGTGAGAAACTTACCGATATTGAAAGTCAATCGGTAATTCCATTTATCAATAGTCAACTATGACTTTAACTCAACAAAAGTCAACAAACTACGACCTTTCCATATATACCATGCACCTCATCTTTATATAGGTGTTTGGTCTTACCATCTTATCTTTGACACACCCTGCTTCTTTAAGACAAGTTAGTGTCAATCCAACTTCTTTGTCTAACTTCAAAAGAATATGAAATCTTTCCATCCTGCACATAAGTCATCAATTTCCTTGCAACAACTATTTGTTGCAAATTGTGACTAAAAAAATAATTCCATATTATTTATGGAAATAAAAATACTTAGCTTCCTCTTCCATGTGCAACACCGGTAAATTCCTCCTAATGACACACCCTCTTGAATAAATTCTTGATTAAGAATTTAGTGCTGAATATTTATTCAGTCTCCTATCCTCACTCGGTGTCATTCCAATAAGTACTTAATCCAGTACTAAATCCTCCTTCCGACTTGGTAACAACTTCTAAAATTTTCAAAAAGATGTTCAGCAAATCCAGCACCTCTGATATATCATCATGGCGTTTTAGTGATCTTTATTTACCACTACCTCACGCATACCGAAACATTAACAATCACCAATATCATGGCGTTGTAATATGATACGAATCCACACCTAACGTAAAGTATATCAAATTAATCGTTCTAGATTGTTTGACTCGTAGTGATGGTTTAATTATCCCATCCCAAAACGCACCATAATGACACATGTCCAGGTCCAATAGATTGGTTAGATTTATGTGTATCTACCAAATCCTATGACCGTATGCTCACAAATTTAGCGTAAATAGCGTTATGACTCCATGTTATTAAAACAATAATTGATTGATCACACACTTATGTCCCCAACTAAACCACATACCAAATCCCGAGTAATTAACAAAAAAAATAATAATAAAAAAAATAAAAATAATAACATAAAGCACGTATGATAAACACAACAGAACAAAATATACTCCTACTTAGGACATCGTTCTTTCTAGAAAAGAAAGTCTCCTTTGAAATCAACCTTACTAGATTGTTTCAAAATTTCCTTTTATAGTTTTGTAAATAATCATTCAACCTCGAAACATATCCTTTAAAACATAGCTTAAAAGCAACATTTGTTAGTCTAAGCAAATACTAAGGGCTTAACCCTCATCCTCCCTATACACGGAATGTAAACTATCTAACTTGGCTTTATAAAGTGAATTAGAACGTCACAACATAATCCATATGCCTTTTTGTATGTGATTTAAAAATTATGTATTTCGTTCTGATAAGAACACATCCGATCCCTAAACTCCTGAACAATACTTCTTATATACCTCTTTTAGAGATGATAAAAAGCTTAATTATTTGTAGATTGATCAACCCTAATTCAACTAATAACATTCGCTATACTATTAGTAATTCAGATCACCTCGTGCGATCATCCATCTTCAAGATTTAGTACCCTCTCTACTGAATGCACATAAATCTCCTCCATTAGGATCCTCTTCGGCACCTACTCTTCGCTTGTCTCCTTTTTGAGATCAACTGAAATCGTATTGGTCCCGATATGCGGTGACCTATCACGTACACCTAAATCATTCATTGGCTTATACTTTTAAAGTAACGCCAAACGAACCTAAACCGTCAATCCTTAACTCTGCTTTCGGGCAATGAAATCGATAACTTACTCCTTTACTTCTTTGGGTTTTTATTGCTTTCGCCTTGAACCCAATCCTCCTCCTAATGCCAACCATTCTGTAACTACAGAATCTAATTGACATCAGCTCCTCCTAACGAACCGTAAATAGAGTATAACGAATCCTAATATGAGCTCTAAGTTTTAAGAGACGCAACGCGGAAGTCACATAACGAAAGACACTCCTAAGGACACTTGAACCTGGAGTACTCTGATACCAACTGTGATACCCCCGAATTTTCGAATGTGGGTTGGCCAGGCCCACGCCCGAATACCCGAGGATATCAAAACAAATTGATAATAAACGAACACAGAGTACAAAAGAATAAAGAAGAATAAATAAAATGCTGACAAGAAACTAAAATGATAATCTAATAATAAACCTCATAATATATTTCCATTAATTAATAAAGTCTTCTGATAAAACTGATCCTCCAAAATACAACTCGGGAATCCATACTGTGTGGACCCCTAGAAAATCCAAACTAAACAAATGACAGTATTCTAAAACAGGAAACTGAATCATAAAGGAACTCCTATGTAACATCGGAAGAATGAAGTAGATTGATCCCCGCTCAGCACGAACAACCTCTACTCGTGACGAACACCTGAAAAACAATGGTGGGTCAGGCCCACAAACAAGTTCTACTCTACTACAGTCCAAGCAGAGATCCGATACACGTATACATCCTAGTCAATCCAACAGTAACTAGTAGTCCGAATATATATATATACACACTAAAGGAACCTCACTAGACTATAGGGTTGTCTCAACCTGAATAGTAGGCAACATGCAAAACGCACATATAGTGGGCATGAGTACCTAGACCTACCAGGGTACACAACTACACTATATCTAGCTACACATCCCTGGCGATATACGCACCCTAACCACTGATCCTGAGACTCAAGCTCATATCATGGCACCATACTTATATATATAAAATCTAGTGACCATCCTATCCAGTATAAATTAATCCTCCATAAGTCATTCAACTTGTTCAGCTGACCTGACTTGAATATAAGTAGGACTTAATATTTTAGTTAATCCATTCCCTTATATAATAAATTAATCCTCTATAAGTCATTCAACTTGTTCAGCTGACCTGACTTGAATATAAGTAGGACTTAACATTTTAGTTAATCCATTCCCTTATATAAAATAGGTAGGACTTAACTGATAAGTTAATCCGTCCCTAGAATGCCACCGTCCCATACCGGTGCATTAAACCACACAATCCAACAATTGATGTAATAATTAAAGAAATACATCAAACATTCCAAAAATAACTATGATAATATGATATCAAGTTATCACAGAATATGAATGACTTATTATTTATTTAAGCTCATATATCATATGTCCTACACAAACTGAATCTTATACATGATGATATTTTATTATATCGTCAAATAAGCATTCTCCATATCCAATTCATCCTACACATTTATTCTCAATTGCTAAAGCATTTTAAAAGATTAAATCCATTCGTTTGTGTAAACATTTAAATAGCAAACATCGTTATGATTGAGTGTATTTAAATTTATTTAAACCCAAACCTAATCCCTATTTAATGTTCAGGAATCCTAGGCATGTTTCTACGTTCCATCATTCCACATATATGAAAAATACATAATTCAAACATATAAAAATTCAAACCAGAAATCAAATCAAAATCATGCATTTTTTAATTTATAACACAAGAACAGATATGACCCAATTTCACAAAAACCTATACTTTAATCCAATTAAACATGCATAATTATTTAATTTTATGTGTTTAGTAAATCCTGGAATTTCCTAGGCATGTACAGAAACACGAATCAAAGGGAAAGAGATAGAAGAAGAACTTGCCTTAAACTTTCGGATTGAAAGTTAAACTTCTTCTTCCTTGATCTTCTCTCTAAAGGGTTTTCTCCTCCTTCCTCCCTCTTTCTCCTTCTCTCTCTAACTCTCTCTCTAGAATATATTGCGTGATATATTTTCACTCCTTTTTCAACCTATAGTTGTGTATTTATAGGCTAAATAATAACCCTATTCCTTTTCCCAATCCAAGTCAACTTAATAAAATAAAATAAAAATGAAAATATTAAAAAGGTAACTTAAAATATGTTACGTATATAATCTATGTATATCCTTATTAATTAAATAAAATATATACATTAGATTATTTAGTAATACTAAAGTTACCATAATATTAAAAAGGTAACTTAAAACATGTTACGTATAAAATATATGTATATCCTTATTATATAAATATATAAAATATATACATCAGATTATTTATTAATACTAAAGTTACTATAATATTAATAAATTACTTTCCTTTTTATATATATGTATATACATATATATCTATATATATACATATACAACTATCCATGGATAATTATCCATACCCATCCAACCTCCTATCCAAGCAGTCCATGCGATCCAATTGGTTGTCCAATTACCACTAACCATAACCATAAAAGAAAAATAAAATAAAATAATAAAAGAAATGAAAACATTTAATATACAATTAATTAACATTAATCAAATACATCATTTAAGCACACAATCTAATTAAACAAATAATACAAATAACACCTAGACAAAATACAAATAACACATAGATAAGTAGCCAATTAATCAAGTAACACTTAATTCAATTAAACACATAAACAATTAGTCAAATAATCAATTAAACAATTAAAAAAAATATAATAAAAATAAATAAATAAATACCGAGACTATCCTTTTAAAATTAGGGGTATTACAGTTAGGGAATTGGGTGTGGTGGCATTGATGAGGGTGGTGGCGTCTGGTGCTCTATCTTCCCCACTGCTCTTCTATATACATATACATATCTATATATAAGGGCAATAATGTATATAATGTATATATATAAGGGCAAATTTGACTTTTCATGAGTTTTGATATTTTACCATAAAATTAATTAAATATTAAAGGGCAATTTTGTCTTTTCGAACATTTTAAATACTTGTTTGGATCAAAATTATCACAGAGGGTGTCTTTGTCCCAAAAAAAGTTAAATTGTATATGATTGTTAATATGTCAAATCTCAGAAAGCATTATTGTAATTAACCTTTTTAAAAATATAATTCACTTTTAACCATCATATATGTATATATCATTGAGAAATAAAAATAATAATAATAATAATAATAATAATGAAATATAGTGCTTTAAGGTTACTACAAGACAGTCCCAAGCACTTGCATAATAGAAGCTACCAGCATTGCGATACACGACAAAAAAGAGGACAAATCTTCCAAGTAAAGCATAGGAAATCAAATACTAAAGTGACATCAAGTTTGACCATATTTTATTCTGTTTTTAGACTAGAGAATTAGATCTCAATAAACAAACAAATAAATAAATAAAATAGAACTAATTAAATATAAATATAAAATTTTAAAAATTGGCATAGTTAAAAATGATTTGGGTCATAGAATCTCACAGAAACTTTAGGTCTCAAATTCGATTACTAATTTTTGAGGAGTTATGTTCACGAGCATGGTTTGAACTTTATCTATTTCGTGTGAAAGCGCCTTATACGAGTGCCGTAAATTAGTCGGAGCAAAAACCTGACACCCCAATTATAAAAAATAAAAAAAAAAATTAATTAATTAACATATAAATCTTGCACAACCGTTGGAGGGCATTATATCATAGTGCCATGCATCAATTCAATTTCACAGTTACATTCATTTTTATTTAAAGTGGGGGCTTGGGTACCCAAAAAAAAATCACTATACCTAATTTTAGCATAGCTCCAAAAAATATATATATAAATATTACTAGTATTAGCCTACCCAAAGAAGTATTAGTCCACCCCGTTAACAATTTCTGAATCCGCTCCTTGTATATATGATTTATATGGTCATATAAGGAAAGTCTAGTCTCCATGAGGATATAGTGAGTGTGTGAGTTTTTTTGTCAAATTAAAAATAATTAACTAAAATTAAATAAAACTAATTAATTAGTGAGATGGATTTCAAATAATATGATCCAATTCACTTTATTTGTTAATGGAAGACTCAAATCCATCGATAAATCTTGAAGTAAAAAATAAAATAATAATAATAATAATAATAATAATAATAATCCGAGCTACAGACCTCGGATCAAATCCAAGCCTATTTCGCTCCCAAGGCAACCATATGGGCCTTAGTCCATCCCTTATGTATTCTATTTGGGCTTCACCAGCTTACAATTCCTATCAATCGTACGGAAAGAAGTATCAGGAAAATGGACTTTTAGGCTCACCACATAAGTGGTACTAAATTCGGATCCATTTATTGAGTCTTAGGTTCTAAATTAATTTCTAAACATTTGATTCGAATGTTTTCTATATCAGTGAATTTAATTTAATTTAATTATTGTTTTTTTTTTTGGTTGAATAATATAATTATTTTTTACTGTGAACATAATATTGTTGTCTAAAAATAATATTACAATATTCATGCTTGGAATGGTCTCTCATTATTCTTTTTTAACATGCCATGTACTGGTCCAACTTGGAAATTTGTTCCAACTGGTCCAACATGGTGACACTTAATTTTATTTTGTAAGCATTCATTTTCTGGTATTAATTATTCCGTGGCATTATGTTATACTCTCTTGTTTTTATCTACTTTATTTCATTTTCAGTTTCCTTCTTTGTACCGTTACCATCAAAGTCACCTAAAGCATCAGAATCTTAGTCATACACTGTTCCTTCAAAATTATAAAATTAATTAAAACCCAAAAGATCTTCTGCCTATAATTTTCACGTGTAAAACATTTTTCTAATAACTTGTTTTAGTTCTCTCGACTTGTTAGCTAATACTAAACCTTTTAAGACAATTTGAAGACCAACTAATCTAACAAATTTATATTTTATGGCCTTATTTTTGTATGCCTTGGCATAACGGTAAGACTACACTACTGTAACATATAAGAAAGTAACATCACGTATATTTAATCATTTTTAGACTTCGCAATGGTAGAAACCTCGTACGCTAAACTAGCTCCCCTTCTTTTTTATTGTTTTTCTTTCCCTTGATCTCATAGAACAAAAAAAATAATAATCTTGAAAATTTTGATAGATAAGGTAACTAAAATATTGAAGCTATTGATTACAATTTTACGGTGTTCAGTGTTCTATCAGAATCAATAATATTATGACTAGGAGTACTGAATTGACTGTTGAATTCGAAATTGAAAGAATTTTTTTTAATTCAGAACCCAATTCAATACTCCAAACCGAAAAGTAAATTGAAAACAAAATAATTAAGTTATTCTTCTTTTCCTTAATCCGGTTAAAGGGTTACGGTGCTTTTTTAAAAGCATCATACATTCATACCTACCTTTGATAAAGGAGTTGGTTGATCATCAAGCTATACACACACAACCACACAATGATTTGTACAAAAGTTAAACAAAGTTTAATCTTTAAGCAAATATGAAGATGAGTGGTTGTTACGTAGTTGTTAACATATTGATGACTTTGGTATCAACCCGAAAGTGGATAAAAATGTCAAAAAGGCTAAACCTAAAACAACAAAACAGAAACAGAAGCACTATCATCATAAAGACAGTGACATTTGTGATATAAAGTGACCGACCTAAAGAGATCTGTGGGAGCAAGTTCAACAGCTTTCCTATATTCTCCACACCAAAGTGAATCCAAACACAAAATTACATGCAAATGACTAAGGATATTTTGATCCACTCCAACACACCTCACTCCACTCACAATTACTAATATATTCTCTTTTCCAAGTAGGGTGGGTGTGTGGTTCCACAATTACATGCCAATTGTCACGTACATACGTTGTATAGTGATATTTCTTTAACAATATTTTAAATTCAGAGTTCAAATATAAAACTATTTTTTTTATTTTTAAATATAATATGTCATATTTAACCGAAAAATTTAACAATTTTATCAAATACAGTAATTTACAATCATCTAATAATTTTCACATAAATTTAACACGTGGAATCCTTCCAAAATTGCATACTAGCCATTTAAAGTAAGATTCGTGCTACAAATAATGATCCTTGGGTCGCAAGAAGTGATGATGGTATAGAGTCAATAATGGTGGTACATAAAATATGTTTATTTTGCCTGGTCGAACAAATAAAGTAGTCTTGGACTCTTGCCAAAACGAATAATTATATAAACAATAAAGACCACATAAATGAAAGGCCATGGCCACAGTAGGCCAAAAAGTGCCCTCTAAGGTTCTGCATAAAAGTCATTTGACTACCTAAAGTCAAAAAAAAATATTGTTATTTTGACTTCCTTTTACTTAGCCTTTACCTGATATCTGGATATGCATCCATCCTTCCATCAATTAGATCATCAAATTATGGTTCTCATTTTCTCACAAAAGGCTATATCTATTTTTCAGTTTACATGTTAATCAATTCCATCAATTTTTTAATTTTTTTATTAATTTTTGTTTTTTTAAATATAGTAAATTATTGTTAATACATTAAATACAAATGATGTTGCTAAAGTCATGGAATAGAGTGGCAAAACAGTTGAGCCAAACCCATCAGTGAAAAATACTAATATTAAATAATAATAGAGCCAAAGCACCCATCTGTTTCAGCTCTTTTATCTCTGTCAGTCAGTGTTTTGTCTTTGGATCTTTTTTTATTTATTGGTAATTGTCTTTGGATTTTGTGGATGGTTGGTCTTACGAAAGCTTTGTCTTTACTGAAATCAAACGGCACCAACTCCCACTATGATTTACTTTTTGACAAAATTCTCAATAATTTTAGTGAAGTTTTCCATCTCTGCATGTCTTTTTCTTATATTAATTAATTAAATAAGAAACAACAAAGTCTAATCAAAACTCCAATGTTTTTTTATTTTTACGTAAGTAATCAAAAGTCCAATGTTACACGCTCAAACTTTGAAAAGGATATATTATTTCTAGGTATTTATGTTATTTTCATAAATCCCTTTCACATCATCTCATTTTTTTACTTACTATTCAAAGGTTCTACTAGTATATTTTTCACCCTATTTGTTGAGTTCGGACAGCAATTTGAGTTACATGCCACCTAAATTGATATAATTGGATACGCTTTTGTCTTCAAGATTTTGAAAACAAAATTGAGTAGGATTTGAGAATTCACATTATCCTGACCAAGATAAAAATAAGAATAAATTATAAAATAAAATTAAGGAGGAGAGAAATTAAATAAAGATATTGAATAATTATGGTAAATTGACTATTAAAGTTAACATTATTAATTATGGTTAAGTCTGATAAAGTGTAATTGAGTAATTGAGTTTTAGTCGGTTGAAAAGTCTGTTATTTTGGATCGCATGAAAACTTTCCTAATATATATATATGGATGGTTATAATGAGATTATGAGGGTAACCTTTTACACATCCTTTATCTCCTCAATAGAAATAAAAGATGAACTATTATTTTACTTTTTGAACAAAAATCTTAACATGATAAGTGAATTGTCTAATCGAATGTTTTTTATTGTTATTTATGAAAAATACAAGTAAGTGGAGAGCCCCACTTCCTTATTTATGGTATAAATGACCAATTAAAAATAGTATATTTGACAATTCAATGCAGTAATTCGGTTTAAAAATTATTTTTCATGTTAATATTATAAAATTATATAATTTTAAAAATGATATTTTGAAATTTTAGAATAAGAGTTTAGAGGGTTTTTTGGGACCTTAACAATAAATCTTGATACATTTTGTAATTATTTTTCTTGATTCAATTAAAATAAAAAATTAACTTTTAAAATAAATCAATTTATTATTTAGGACTCCAACTCTATCTAATGTATGGTTTTCCAAAACAAAAATCAACTGAAAGTTTAAACAACTTTTAGATATCAAAACTTTTTAGATTCTCGTTCCAATCCACCAAACAGTCTATTAATGAAAAATGATATTATTCACAACTTTAATACCCGACTTAAAATTAACACATAAAATTATGATGTGGTTATTATAAAATTTAGGCATTATTGCTACTCTTACTTTTTCCCATAAAATAAGTCCATTTCTCTTTCCTTATCTTTTCAATTTTTTACAGCCCCTTTCCCTTTTTTTTTTTAGTTTTCCATAGCGTTATCATCTTCTTTTACGTTTTTATAGCAAATTTCATGGTACTCAAATATAATAATTTGATTTGAACAAAATCTAAAACAAAAACTGCAATATTTTATAACTTTTCAATGCTTTGCAATTTTTTTTTTTTAGAAATTCCTACTGGTTTTTTTCTTTTTGGGATAACAAATGTCTATCTATAAAAATATTAGATGGATATTAATGATTAAAGACATAATCTTTTATATATAACAAAGGGATACACAATCTAATTCTAAAAAAGAAGATACAATATGAAGTATCTCAAAAATCTTTACAGAAGTGCAATGTGATGTATATATAAAATAAATATATAATTTAATATATATGATAATTGAAACTTTAATAGATAACACAAATAAGATACTACAACTTTTTAAATAATTAATTACCTCTTATTTTAAAACAGGTCACGTTATATTTGACACATAAATAATCATTTATACTCAGTAAAATAGTATATTTTTATTTGTCAGAACAAAAAGCAGGACTCTTTTATGAGTTCTATCCTTACCTGAAATGACATTATATGCCAAGACAAATATATATATATATATATATATATATATATATGGGCAGAAAAGACAAAGATCTATTCAAGCATACCAATGAAATAGATTAATCATTATAATATCATAAAAGCCTATATTCAAATAATCCGACACTTGGTGTAAAGTTTTGGGATTTGAAAATATAATAATAATAATAATATGTAGTATTGGAAGTGTTGCTATACTCAGCCTCCAACAAAATATATTTTATTTTCACAATCTCCGTAACATTTACTTCCCCGCTGCTAGCAAAAACGTCATATGCTTTGCTTTAAATCTATTTCAAAATATTTGTCACTTTTTTTTTTTCAAATAATATATTTTACATTTTTTTATGTATGTTTATAAAGTTTAAAACTTTAATATTCAAAACTTAAAAAAATTAATTAACAATTTTTCAAAAAGACAAGATATATCCTACATGTCCTTTTAATAACTCTTTAAAAACGACATCTAAACTAAAACAGAAAGTATATTTTATACCCGTCCATGTTGGAGGATTAACAAATTAATACTACAACTGAATTTATTGAAAATAATGTTCATATTAAACTTGAACCTAGTAATTGGATGAGTTCACGTGAGTTCCATTGTAGTCTACCAAATGTAACTCGTTGAACAAATAGTTTAACAATCTAAAATTATTACCACTTATAGTGGGACTCTTCTGTGAACGACACTGGTGTCATAAAATCAGATGGTTGTAAAACACAGAATCATTAAATTCCCCAACAACTATTTTGAACATGAGTGTCTACTCTTTCGGCGTTTGATTTTCTGAATCTACGATTAGAATGAAATTTTCATACAATTTCAGTTAAATTCAGACACTTTAATTACGAAAAGTGAACTCAGGATACACTAATTATTATCATTTAATAATTTTAAATTTTATCTCCATTACAAAATATGTATTTACAAATGTTTAATTCAAAATTTTCATTTTTTTAAAATAAAAAATTCACTCTTTGTGACTTCAAAATAAATTCGAATAAGTTTATCTCAAATCTCTCAATTTCTTTTGAAAATTCAATCTTTATACATTAAAACGATTTAGTGACTTAAAAGATACCTTAATTGAGGTATATTCATTCAAAAATTCGTCTTATTAACTTTATTTGTGATTTATGTCACTTTAGGAAGGGACTAGTTGTGATTTTGTTGTGTTACTCTTGTTATTGTCATATTCATTTTTAATTTTAGCCCTTTAGAGAGAAATATATAAATCTAATTGGCACGGGTGCTGGCCTAATGTTCTGAATTCAATTTTTATCAAGTGCAGATGTCTTGGGTTTGACTTGAAAGGTCCAAAAATGTATGAATTTAAATAATAAGTATAGTTTAACATAATCGAGGATATATATGAATCCATGAATTTATGTGGCTAGGGTATGTTGACCATCTCCCAAAAATGTTTTTAACACAAAAAATTTGGAAGACTGATCAATCTTACTGTAAATGGCCAATCCAAGTTGTACCGGGGTGTTTCTCCTCAAATTATATGCATCATTTGAATTTGTTGCAATTATTGTAATATGTTATTTGTATGTGAACTCAAAAGTGACGGAAGGTGTTTTTCATTTCATTCCTTGCACTGATTTGATAGTGCACATGGCCATTAAATGAAATTTCAAGACATTGACAATTTATGACTGTCTCATGCACTTATTAACCTCTAACATCTAATAATGATCTGTCATATTCAAAATTTTAGTGAAAATGAGAAGAGAGAGATTCATTTTGTAAGTTATTGTTTTTGAATTTTAGAAACTTTTTTTTTTTTTACTTTACTACCATGATCAATTTATTTAATTTTTTTTTGGTAATTAAAGACCAAATTTATTCATTTTTCTTGCATTTATTCAAATAAGAGGATGATAATCCTTATTGTTTAATCATTCTCTCGATAATTATAAAAAATTAATTTAGTTCAATGTCTCTATTCATCTATATATATATTTTTTGAAATTCCATCAAATATGTTAACAGTGCAATGAGATTGATTTCCAAACAGAATTATACATTGTCACGTAATGCATAAATTCTTATGTATGTCAAAGAATGTTTAAACTTTTGAAAAGTGATAGCAGGGTTTTGATTCTTGAATAGTGAAGTTGAATTTTTATTTTCTTTTTAATTTTCTCAAAAGATGAGAAAAAGAAAATTTTGAAAAGGTAATGCTATTTAAACAAAAAAAAAAAATTCCAACACAAGAACTATAAACTTGTCATATTTAAACACTAAATTGAAACATTACTCAATTTTGAATAATCCAAAAGAAATCTAGGGACAAAAGTGTAATATCAAAACCTAGTGGTCCAGACGTAATAACTCTCAAAACACTGGACCTATTAAAAACTTTCATTTCCTTTTCAAATCCATTACATATGTGTGCGTGAGCTAGAGAGAGAGTGTCCGTCCCATAGATGTCCTCTGGCATCTCTCTCTCTTACCTATCAATCAATTCCCCCTTTTCCCTCCATTCTCTCTCTCTTCTTCTTCTCTCTACACGCATTCAAGTTTCAACCCTCTCTGTTGCGCTGTTCCAACTTTCTTCAACACAGAATCCATGACCACTCCACATCCTTTCACACCTTGCACAATTCATTCTTTCCATTCATACTCCAATCCACCCTAAACACACACACACACTCTCTCTTCTTCTTCTTCTTCTTCATTACCAAATCCTTTCGCGGTCCTTCAACACTTCGCACTCAATTCAAGATCTACAAATATTCCTTGCAATGAATCGAATCAACGGGTTTTGTACACATTGAAGATTCAAAAGGCTTCATTTGCTTCTTAGTCGATGCAACAATGTGCAAAATATATAGTACTCTCGAATGAGAAAATTTGAAGCTTTTGGAGAAATTTGAGCTTCAGATCTCAGAAAATCTTTCGCTGCAAACTGAAGTAGCAATGGTGGTTGAACCTTGGATACTGAAGATGGGGAACCAGGTAAGCTCTAATCTCAAGCATGCTTTACTTCTCGAAACTTCGAAGAAAACAACAAAATTGCAAGAACACAAAGAAATTATTGGAATTCTCTCTTTCGAAGTCGCTAATGTGATGTCTAAAACTGTGTATCTCTACAAATCTTTGAATAATCAAGAGATCTCTAAGCTCAAGAGCGAGATCTTGAAATCTGAGGGTGTGAAAAACCTAGTTTCCTCCGACGAGTCCTACCTCCTCGAGCTCGCGCTCGCGGAGAAGCTCGACGACTTGAACAGGGTCGCCGGTGTGGTATCGAGGTTGGGGAGGAAGTGTACGGTGCCGGCGTTGCTAGGGTTTGAGCATGTGTATGGGGATATAGTGAGTGGAGCGATTGATGTGAAGGAATTAGGGTTTTTGGTGAAGGACATGGAAGGGATGGTGAGGAAGATGGAGAGGTACGTGAATTCGACGGCGAAGCTTTACTCCGAAATGGAGGTGTTGAATGAGTTGGAACAAGCCACCAAGAAGTTCCAGCGGAACCAGCACGAGGAGAGTTGGAGGGCGTTCGAGCAGAAATTGATTTGGCAGAAGCAGGATGTGAGGCATCTCAAGGATGTTTCGCTGTGGAACCAGTCATTTGATAAGGTTGTGGAGTTGTTGGCGAGGACGGTGTGTACAATTTATGCAAGGATTTGTATGGCGTTTGGTGATGCCTCTTTGAGGGGAGAATTTATGGGTTGTTCTGTTTCAGGGGCACAATTGGGTTGTGGAGCTAGTTCACCTTCTTTGAAGGAGGAATGTGGGCAGAAATCTGGTCAAATTGGTATAAAACGCACCGTTTCCAATTCTCTAAGACCAGTTTTGAGCAGGAATAATGCTTTTCATTCAGGACTGATTGGTAGAAATGTGGTGGAGAAAAGGGGGGCAAATTTGAGGTCCCATATTGCATCACATAGAGGTGAAGCACCACCATTGTTTCGTCCTGATGATTTTAATTTTGCATGTGGAACAAGTCCTGGGAGGCTTTTCTTGGAATGCCTTAGTTTGAGCAGCTCAGCTTCTAAAATGGATGATGAAGATGATCACATTGGTTATGATGATCGAAGTAGTCAAACTTCAGGGGTTTGTAGTGTTGCAAATAGTGTGAAGAGAGATCACCCAAATCATTCAAGTTGCTTAAATCGGGCCTTTAGTGTTCCTTTCAGTGAAGATCAAAGACAAGCCAAGTGTAGTGTGACAAGCAGTTCGCGCTTCGGCCCCAAAAGCAGCTTAATAGTACATGCTCCTCCTAGCACTGTTGGGGGCTCTGCATTAGCCTTGCATTACGCAAATGTCATAATTGTCATAGAGAAGCTACTTCGCTATGCACATTTAGTCGGTGATGAAGCCAGGGATGATCTGTATCAGATGTTACCTACAAGTTTAAGAATGTCTTTGAAGACTAATCTGAAGTCTTATCTCAAAGATTTGGCAATATATGATGCTTCTCTTGCCCATGATTGGAAAGACAGGCTCGATGGGATACTTAGGTGGCTTGCACCCATGGCACATAGCATGATCAGGTGGCAAAGTGAGCGGAATTTTGAACAACAGCAAATTGTCACCCGAACAAATGTACTTTTGCTTCAGACGCTGTATTTCGCTGATAGGACCAAGACAGAGGCTGCTATCTGTGAGCTTCTTGTTGGGTTGAACTATATATGCCGTTATGAGCATCAGCAGAATGCATTATTGGACTGTGCAAGCAGTTTCGACTTCGATGACTGTGTGGATTGGCAACTGCACTATTGAGCTCTTATCTTCATTGGTTACCTTCTTGGAGTTCAGTATCTGATGATGGTGGTAGTTCTCTTTAGCTTCTATACTTTTGTACGAAGACAAATAGAAGTAGTTCGACATGCTGTGAATATCAGAACTTTGCACATTGGAGAATTCTATTCTTAGAAAAAGGTGTTGATTTTTGTATTTTCTTGCAAGGTATGGGAAGTTTGGACTTCTGAAGTACACAACTACACTACTTTATGAACATCAAGCTGTGTTTCTGTTATGTAGAATGCACATATATTGTTTGTGTACTCCTGAAGTACATTATTCCACTTATTTATGAAAATGAAGTATCTTCAGTTTCTATTACTTTTAGTATGTGCATATATTGTTTATCTACCAGTAGCATTTTTTAATTTATCAAATTATCTGATCTATCATTCAATTCTTAATCACTGGGAGTTAAGTTAGCAATAATACAATTGCTGGTATCAACTTCTTTTCCATTTCAGTAACTGATGAAAGTAATAGCTAGACTCTAATCCAGACAGGAAGATAGTGATAGAACTGAACTGAAAATTAGACTTTACTACTTCCACACTCCCTGGTTGTGAGTTGTAGTTTTATGCACACACATACACAGTGTCTTTCTCCAAACTAAAATTTGATGCCAATGTATACTTAATTCTCGTGTTAATCCTTGTGGACTATAAGATGTGCAGTAAAGTTTGATAAGTTGTAGGATATATGAAGAATTGAAGGAAGAATCATTTTTGTAGACTCAACACTGTGGTGGAGAAAGGGGCTTTCTGTCAAATCCAGAGTAGTGGATCTGAAGAACATGACCTGAAGCTGTGAAACGAGCATCCCTTGTTTAGATTATGTGATTTGGGTTTTGCCTAATAAATCCAGTGCGTTCTGGTGGAAAGCACCATTTATGGGCATCCTAGATTTGATGTTTCTTCTTATCTTGATCATGCTTGGAAAGCAACATATGACAAATTAGATGTTGAATTATAAATTTTGGTTAACTTTCTTATGGTAATTTTAATGATCATCGTTTCTAGATCACTATGGATATGACCATCAACTCAAAGACGGTCACAAAGGTCCCTGTGTATTGAACTCACACCTGCACATATTATTAAAAATTGCTGATATTTTGGTTTATGTCAAAAGAAATTGAAGTGATAGTAAATATATGAAAGAAATGAAGTGTTGCAATTGCTGATTTAAAGCAACTTGCCTCTGTTTTTGCGATTTGGTTAATCTTGTTTTCCTACCTTTCTGGATCAGGTATCTCTTCACTGTTTTTTCTTTAATTTAGTGACAGCACCTTTTAGCTTGCTTTATACTTAATGTGTAGATGCTTCTTCCTGAGATCATACTGGTTTATAACTGTATGAGGAATATATTGTTATCTATTGCATGTAGTTGTATCATACTACATATAGAACTTCACTAGTATTTTTTTCAGGTGCTAGGGAAATTCTTTCTTTTACATACTGCAATCATGCTCTTTCTATACTATTGTATTGAGTTCCTTAAATGCAGTGAGCCCCAGCACAATAATTGGGTTCATGGTTTATTCATAATAGGATATCCTAATGAATAAATACAATAAACAGTTCTGTAAAGTTAATTTTGTAGTTCACACTCCCACAACAGATGTTACTAATTATGCATCATGAGTGAAAATAAGTGTATATATTATTAAAAATAAATAAATAAATAGGGAATGAAAATTTTGTTCATCTGTCCATCAAGCTATGTTCTTGAATGCATTTTTTTTTTAAAGAGGTATATGTTCATGATGGGCTTCTTCAGGTAGTGGTCTTGCAATCATGTTGATACTGTTTCAGTTCTTAATCCTATATGCTATCAAGTAAATTTCCTCTAATTCCAAGACACCAATTCTATGCGACCGAACATAGCAATATTATCTATTGTTAGTAAATCCACTATGCAATTCATTGATATACTGTCTTCAGCATCTAGTCTGTTTTCTATTTGATCTCTTTCTATTGTTATTAGCATTTTAGTGGTGTTACTTGCCAGGTTTCAAAGATTGTGATTTGAAGTAAATTTTTTCCAATTCCATGCAACCGAACCGATCATTTTTCAATTTCTATTGTTCTAAGCATTTTAGTGGTGTTAGTGTTTCTTGCCAGGTTTCAAGGATTGTGATACCTGACTTTGTGAAGGTGAAACTTGCTAAAGATGGAATAGATGATGGACCACATTTTGTGCACAAGAATATACCTGAGTCTCTCCTGCTGGTATCGTTTTTATCCTTTTCTTATTGTTTCTATTTCTTATTGAATGATTTTCTTCCAGTCATGATATTAGTACAATAAGAAAAATATCTAAAAATCAAACCAGGTGCACTTAAAATGTATAACATAGTCAAAATTCCATGATTTGAGTAAAGTTATTATAGTAACTTCTACCCTATTCGTCTTGTATAGCTCCTAGTTATTTTAATGATATAAAGTATTAAATTGGTTGAATTATGAAGTACATATTGGTTACCAGAAGCTTCATTACTTTTGTTTCAGACCTCAAGTACGCATTCTGATTTGTGGTGTGAGGAGTAAGAGAATGTGAGGAACAGTAATTTATGTCCTACGAAACTTCGTAATGTATCTGAACGATAAAATCGTACTACTGTACGTAGTAATCCATGAAAATAAACTGTTTGTGTTTCACTAAGACCATTGCTTGTTAATTGTGTGTTTTTAAGTACTTAGTTGATCTCTTGGAATATTTTAGACCTCATTTGGGAGGAAGATAAACTAACGGTGGAAAATTTTTTTAGAAGTTTTGGAGAAACATTGTTATTGCTCCAGCAGGGCTTTATTTTGGCCGGAGAAGCTTTTTCCTCTGTCCATATAGATCATTTTCCGTTGGGCTGATGAAATATAGAAACTGTGTCAACTCAGAAGAATAATGCATCCAGTAAATAGTGAGATAATAATAGTAATATCTTATTAATATCAAATCCATGAAGAATGATACAAATTTACATGAAATTTAAAGGTGTTTAGATATTTTTGATGTTAGAAACCAAATCATTATTGGCTATTCTCATTGCTGTTGTATCAAACGCAGACAACATATTTGATGAGGATTTGAAATTGATATCAATTAATTAGTGTACACTGCCATGAGCAATTAAATGGTCCTGTTAAGTCTTTCTCGTGAATTTATTACACACGCATATATTTATATGTATCCCTTCCTCTGACGTTGACACATTAAAAAATAGAAAATGCCTGACGGTGACACATTAAAAAATAGAAAATGCCTGACATTGACACATTAAAAAATAGAAAATGAAGTTAAAAAGAGTTTATGCACCAGCCGGGAATCGAACCCGGGTCTGTACCGTGGCAGGGTACTATTCTACCACTAGACCACTGGTGCTTGCTGATTTGGATTTAAATTCATAATGTAAAATTACCAATTAATTCTGTGTATGACACAAAGAAATTGTCAGATTTTTGAAATTATGTGCCTGGACTATCCTTCCCTTTTTTACTTGTTGACTTTTTGCCTATTACAATGCCGTACAATTTGAATTTGCAAATTTTTTTTTGAGAGTACCAAATTTACATTATTGTGAAGTTTAAAAAAAGTTAGACGTACCTAATCTTACCTCATGTTTCAATGCATACATTGCACCATTCTTTGATGGGTTCTTCCTCAGCAAAACTTTCAATGCATACATTGCACCATTCTTTGATGGGTTCTTCCTCAGCGAAACTATATTGCTGCAGTAGGAACTGCCATAGCAACGCCACAACTAACACCACCACAACATTACCATCGCCACCACCACGCTACTGCAATGCACTTGCCCCCATGACCAATCCTCTCCACCACCATCGCACTTTCCACAGTGTGCCATGTCCATCAGAATGCGGCAACCTCTGAATTTCCAAAAATTGGCCTGTCAATAGACGAACAGGCCTCCTCCAAAACTGGGCTTATATCAAGTCCCACTACACAACAATGCTTCTAAACCAAGGCCCAAACAACCCCACAAAGGCCCATTGTGTATAAGCTAGAGCAATAATAATAATATATATGTACATATTATATGCTCTACCTCTCTTCCTTTCTTCTTCTTTTTTTTTTTTTTTTGCATAGTGCGTGTATCAGCCCTCCAAACACCATTTAAATTAGGAGTGTGATTCGAAAGTGAGACCTCAAGAATTTACCTGCTGGATTCCTACCAAAGCCGCTATGCTCCGAAGACATTTACTCTCTTTGATAGTTTTCTAAAATAAGGTTGATCATTATTATTTATAAAATTTGCACGTGTACGTCTTGAATCTTTCGAGTGCTCATCATTTTCAATGGTAGATCCAAAGATTTTGGCTACCATACCATATTACATTAATCAACTAATTAAAAATATTTTGTAGCATATTATGGTACAATACCCAATGAAGAGACCAATGCACTCTTTAACTAATTGCAATTTCCAATTTAGTAGTTTGGAGCACCTAAATAAGCTCGATATTATCTTATTCGGGAAGTTTAATTATTTGATCAATTCAATTCATATGATTAGTTCTGGGGGGACTACAAAGGTCTATGCTACAAATACTTTTACAACTTAAAAATTAAAAATAAACAATTCTATTATATATATGGAGACATAAGTAATACTCCGTAGTATACTAATATGGGTAATTAATGCTGCTTGACTCTTTCAAGGAAGTATAAAAATGATCCACGAAGCCAAATGCATGTATCATATTAATATATTTATATATATGAGCGTGTGATTATTATATTGTTGCCTTGTTTTTTCCTTTTTTTTATAGATAATGAAGTTTGAACTTTCATATTCTTGAGTTATCAATTTAATACTGAATTAAGACATCAATTAGCAATAAGTGTTTAGCTTTATATATATATATATATATCATGTGTTGCGTTGTAAATTTGCCAGTAGGTCTCATCTTTCAATATAAATAAAGTAGTACTCAATTGTTAAGGAAATAAAAAATATAAAATTTGTCTCTTCCATATGTCCATTAGGATCTCATATTTTAACATAAATGAAGTATGAATTTACTGTAAAAATAAATTAAAAATAGAAAAGTTGTCTATTACCAATGTGTGTTGGGCTTATGGAAAGAATCACGTTCGTTTAATTAAGAAATTTGGACATTAATTGTTGTCTCTACTTTTCAAGTTAGCAAGTCGCATCTTGACTCAGGCCTAGGTCTTAGGCAAGGTGTCTAGGGTGAGTTTTTCATTGTTGTTAGCTGCACTAGTTGTAGGCACCCTTATTTAAATGCTCTTTCAACCTAGTTTTATTTGATTAGGTTAATTGTTATTTTAGTTAATAACAAACTTCTTTAATTGAAATGATAAAGGTTAGGATTTTAAAATCTTGATTTTTTGGGGATGTTAGAACATTTCATAATTTATTATCGGACATATGTGGTTTCAAAAATAATATTGAAATAATTCCTCAAGAATGACTTTAAGATTGTGTTCTTGTGTATGGAATTGAAATTTGTAAAATTAGAGAAAAGTAATTTACAAAATTGAACAAATTTTTTTTCTAATTCTATCACTTTATATTTTAAGACTCTAATTTCATACAGCCGAACAAAATCTAAGGAAATTTAAACACTCAATCATCATAATGTAAAGTAGGAGTGAAGTCATCGTACATGTTTTTTGATTGCATATTGACTTAGACGAACTTGCTTCATTCCATAAGCACATCACATTGGTAATAGACAACTTTTCTATTTTAAATTTCTTTTAATGAGATCCTAATAGACATAGGTAACAGACAACATTTATATTTTTTTATTCCTTAACAATTGATTCGTACTTTATTTATATTAAAAGATGAGAGCTACAAGGAAAATATACAACCGTAATACATTATATATATGATTTCTATACCACAAGTTGCTCTAAAAGATGAGAGTTACAAGGCAAATTAACAATGCAATACATTATATATATAGAACAAGTTGCTCTCGTTAGAATATATTTCCATAATGTATTGTTACTTTGCCAACTTTTTCTTAGCAAAAAGCCACCAATTAAATCTTCTCTAGGCTTTATCTACCAAACTATAAATTTGTATAGTTTTCTTTCTGTATATTATATATAATATTTATTTTTATATTCAAATACAGAGCCCTTGACACAAGTCTTCTATCCACGCAAAAGCTAAAGTTAAATTTTACTCCAAGTGGGGTTTGGTTCAATCACAAGTGCCCCTTTCTCTGTATATACATGTGTGTGTGTGTGATCATACCTAATATTTCAAGCATCATCATCCTCTGAATTTGCTTAACAAGCTTAAAAAAACTCTCTTAAATATAAATTATTGAATTATTTTCGATTTCGAATTTGTGATATCATAGCGGAATAATAGAGCATACTGAGCGTGAGGATGAACGAGTTAGGCACTGACCAATATTCAGAGGCACTAAAACTTTCGACCTTGTTAAAAAATATCACTATTTATGATAATTATACAACTATAAAATATTATAAAATAATTAACATATAAGGGATAAAAGAGGATCAGTATGTGGGATCTATTGATATTGATGGATCCTAAGGCCCACCACAAAATGACGAGGAATTCACCAAGCTTAGTTATTACCTAATGATTCTAAATAAGCCACCACCTAATACCACCAATGCTGACCTGTACTGTAATTGACTCGCAAAACCAGTGGGTGCCAAATTAGAGGATTGTGTGTGAAGAGTAGGCATTAATTCCAAAAGGATCTAACGTCAAGTCATACAATAATATTATATATATTATTATTATTATTATTATATATATATTACTCGGTATACTTTCAAACTTCAAACCAACTTTTTTCTTGTAGGTGCCTAAAATATCTGACCTCATGAAGTGGGTTAGTGGGATAAGTAAATGGGCCACCAGGGCTGCTATCGAGACAAGCATAAAGTGACTATGTACGTACTCTAATTCAGATTCATGCATGCTTGGTTTTTTGCCATTTTCTCAGAAAACACACACAACACACACACACACACACACACACAAATGACCCATACTACACCCCATACCCTTCCATTTCCACTGGCTTCTTAGAGAACATGCACTACCCAAACTGTCATCTGCAAACCACATGCATATAAATGCTTTTTTATGGCATGAGTCTAGCTTTTGGGATAAGATGCATAAGATAAGATAATTGTGAAGGTAAGACAGAAATTTTAGTTTTTGATGAAATTAATGTAATAAAGCGTCCAACCATATGCACAATCTAGGTTAAAGTATCCAATTTGTATTGTTATGAGTGCAGACAAACTTAAAATGGTGCTGCTAAACCAGTCCACAAGTCTCCCGACGTTACGAAATCTGGAAAGGGTCAGACAGCCTTAGACAGCCTTACCTCCGTATGCAAAGGCTGCTTCCAATTTCAAACATGTGATCACAATGGAACAACAACCTTACTGTTGCACCGTCACACCATTGCCCACCCTCAAAACTAGTGTTACTGATATTGGATAACATATTTTCATACTAATGCCAATAAATCACTTAACAAAAGATAAAAAATAGACAAACGATTTCTTAAAGATTAGAAGCTAAGTACATAAATGTAAAAATAGACAAACGATTTCTCAATGAAATGGGGCATCCGGATATCCCAGCTGTACAGTATTTGTAGTTTTGGTGCATTGTCACATATACATGTTAAAACAAAATTTTCATCAATAAACAACGTCTACATAATGTATAAACTAATTAATCTTCAAACTTCCCTCAACATAGAAATGTTCATCTCTACTACAGTAATTTTACAGTCTATCCTAACAGGTCTACTTCATATAGTTTTTCATCTTCTCGTTTTCCAGTGGAAGGATGTGTTAATAATAATATTGATTATTTTAAATTTGATTAGCTATGCAATTATAACAATGCTGGAACACAATAAAAAAGAAAGAAGCCGAATTTTGTATACCATTTTGAATTTGAATGTTGTTTGTGTAACATCCACGTACTGAAACCTTCGCAAAGAGCGCGAGTTTCCCCATAGCAATGCTGTTTGTTTATTCTATCAAGAAGACTCCAGAAATTGCATGAAAGTACAGGGGGGCTGATGCATTGTGGCAGCTTACAGCTCCGTGTCATCATACAAACTTGTTTGCCTGCGGCAGAACTCTCTTAAGCTCATCGGCAATTCCTTGTAAAAGGACCGGTTTTCGAATAACTCCATTGATTCCAACCTGGAAGCTTCTTTTCAACACATCTTCATCCGAGCTTGCTGTCAAGGTAATAATCAATGGCCAGCTGCGACTTCGAAACTTCCGAATTCTAATGGCAACCTCGAACCCATCCAAATCAGGCATGTGAAGCTCCAAAAGGACGACTTGGAAAGAAGACACAGCTGGGCCAAGAGCACTAAGGCATTCATATCCAGATGAAACAGTGGAAACACTGCAGCCCAATTTTTCTAGCAACCTCCGGGTTACTGCCCTGTTCACATCATCATCATCAGCTAATAGAACTTGAAGGCCCCTGAATAGAGAGTTTGAATTTGGGTGTTCTGAAGATTCTCCGGATTCAGAGATGCCTATTACAATAGATGGCCGAACTTGGAACTGTAAAACGAGTGTCATGCTTTGATTCAGACCCTCTGGGTTTGGGACCACCCATATGTTCCCTTGCATCAACTGTCAATGAATCACCAAAAAAAATGTTTAGAAAAAAAAGACTTGTTGAAATAAAGGCAGAGACTATTCTGATATTTGGTTGCCCTTGTAATGTTTAAGAAATGCCAATGGTAAAAGGCGAAGTTCTTCTAGGAATGCAGTTTCTATGAGCGGAAAAAGGTGGCAGTTGAAAACCAAATTTATTATCACCACCATGAATTACTCCAGACCAAACCATTAATAAACCCAATAAAATTTGTACTCACAAAATACGTAATTCCAGCAATTGAATATAAAACAATACTCCCATCTATTTTTTGTTTGTGCAATTCATAATCCTTACCGGAATAGAACCAGAGACTACTCATTGGACATTTTTCTAGAAATTAGATACTTCATAAAAATGGTGCTATTAGCATTATCATAAATATCCTAGTTATTAAAGCTGTGAGTCATCTGCTGCTCATAACATATAAATACACATGCACACACAGATCATTCTCACCTGTACAAGCTTTTTGCATACACTGAAGCTGAAGCCTTCCTCAACTCCATTGCTGCAATATCTCCAACCACCCAACTTTGCTGTTACACTCGAGCCTACCAATTGAGAAGCACAATTATTTATCCCAATTTCGAACTTGACATGAACATACCCATCAGCCAAACTGGGTCTCCAGGTTGCCCATCTTTGATCATTCCTTCCCTGACTTCCACTCTCTGAGTAGACCCTAAATGTTAGACGGCCTCCTCCATTGCTGCCATCCAAAAGATTCCCAACCATATGCAGAATCACCTGAAAAACCCTTTTCTCATCGCCCATAACATGATCCGGCAAAGACTTTTCCACATCAATTGCAAAACCATAACCCCTATAAACACATAAGCACTTTGCAAGGCAAGCGGCTTCTTTTATCATGGAATGTAGCCGAAAAGACCTCATCTCTAATGGGAACCTTCCATTATCCTTGGTTGAAATGTCCATTACATCATTTATCAAGGTTGAAAGAACACTGCTGGTCTTAACCATAGCATCAACAATCATTCGTTGATGGCTACTCAAATTCTCATCCTGCATCATTGAAAGCAAACCTAAAATTGAGTGCATTGGTCTTCTCAATCCATTGCTCATTACCTTCTGAAACGAGTTCCTGGCCTGGCTTGCCATCATTGCATCCTGTTTTGCCTGTTGCAGCGCTCGATTTTGCTCCACTAATTTCTCCCTCATGAGCTGGGACTCTTCAAGCAAAGCAGCATGGGAAAGAGCCACAGCCACCTGATCAGCAACCACCTGTACTATCTCAAGTTCTTGATTGCTCCATGATCTAGATTGCCCACCTGGAAGAACCAAAGCCAATATTGAATAACAAGTCTGAATTAGTTCAGGGGTCCCACCTTTGAAGTTAGATACCCTCAACATTGGCATCCTAATTGCAGCCACAGGTCCAAGCTCATCAGACCCTCCACTGCTTGGAGCAGCAAGTGCCGAGTCAGGATCAAGTATCTTAACTCCATCGCTCTCCTTAATCTTTCTAACATCTGGGTCATTAATCGGAATTGAATAATTATATCTTTCCAGCCGATTCCTCCCTTTCAACTCATGTGTCAAGTTCAACTCAGTCTTATGCTCATTAGGCATCCAAACAGCACAGTTTTGTAAATCCAATGTCTTAGAAAGTTCAACCAAAGTTGTGTACAGGATCGTATGCCGATCAAGGGACTTGCGAATCTCTTGGGTGAGCATCCGAACATGCCACCCAGCCTCTCTCTGCTTCTTTATGTTTACAACCTCTCGACCAAGGTCCCATGTTTTCTTTTTCAACATAAATTCTCTCACTTTCACTTTGAGAAGCAAAGGTATCAGAGTGATAAGGGTTATGGCAGTGGCACAAGAGACTAGAGCAGTGAGGAATTTGAATATGGTGAGTGCTAACATTAGCTGAAATGGGTGCGGACCATAAGTCCAACCATTTAGTAAATGGGTCAACCCACATAGAACAATAAAGGCAATAAACTCGAATAGTACCCATTTGAATGGAACGTTTGAACAGCTAACAAAGTAAAGGAGCTCAATTGGGATCGAGAAATAGGCCACTGCTATTAAGAAATCACTCACTCTTTGACACTCCATAATCCTTTCGACGCTCCAAAAGCCCTCATCGTCACAATTACATCTGGGGAATCCATTATCAGCAGCTGAAATGGAGAAGAGAAGTGACGAAATCAACAACCCAGATGCTAATGCCTTTAACATTGCATCCAATGGACTGATATTTTAATCCATCTACAGATAAATTTTGGATCTTATTTATGCCCCCAATAGGATTAATGTGAAGATGGAGAACCCCACTTGAATTACAACATCAAAACACAAGCCTCTTACATTCATTTCCTGCACAAGAAATGTTCATAAAAATCACAACCCCATTAAGAAAGAGAAATTGAAGAAACCATTTTAAATTACGCAGACACAAATTCTCCAGCAAAATAGACAACCATTTCCATTAATTTGTGATCTAACAGTAAAAACCTCATGCCAAAAAGATTATATATATTAACCCGCTAAAGACCTAAACCCCTTTTTTTCCTATCCAAATAATTATCTAAATCTTCAAGAAAAAATTTTTTTTTTTTTTTTTCAAATCTTCTACAATATGTATAAGAAATTTCTGTCATACGGGAATGAATAAGACAACATAAATGCAGAAAACGAAATTAATCAATTGCAAGCAACCAAAGACACGTATTATAAACAACAATAAAAAAAATGAAATAACCCAGAAATTATAATTTTAAAAAGTAACAATAATAACAGGTAAAACTGTAAACCCAGAAACCTTTAACCTTCAAGAATACAGAAAAGACAGAAATGTAACCAAGGTAGTGACTGTACCTGAAGAATCCAAGCCACTGGTGATCAAAAACCTAGATTTTGGGTAACCCCATTTCAGATCTTATCCTTCAACCAATTGCAGGCAGACAAATTTACACGCATCTTCAGATATTTCACCACCACACTCTTATCCAAACCTTGAATCATCAAAAAATTCACAGCACCAATCCATCACCATCCAAATATATCATCAATCACTACACAGAAACACATATACAATCCCCAAATAATTACCATCAACACCAACCCAAAACTAAATTAACAAATCCCATAAAAAACAGATTTACAAAATGAGCAAAGAAATTAAAGTTTTTTCACCTTTCAGCTCACAACACCGATCACCTCGCGCCATGTAAAACGCTGATTCAGTACAGGCGGTGGGAGGGCACAAACTTTTCTTTTCCTTTTTAATTTTCACAAGTCGTAATGTATTGAGTATATACACTTTTGTAGAAGAAATTTCTTGGATACTTCCAATTTTTAACCTTTTCCCTCCGTCTCTCTGTCTACTCAAATTTTAAACAGAAGTTTCCGAGGGGAGGAGTTTAGAGAGAGAAAGAAGGGAGACTGTCTTGGGTAGAGAGAGAGAGAGAGAGAGAGGGGTGGAAGGAGGTTTGTCCGCGCCGTTGTATGATGGAGAACTGAAACAAGGGAGGAGAGAGAGAGAGAGATAGAGAGAGAGAGAAGAGAGGTTTTAAGGGAAGTGGGATCCACTTTCTTACATGAAGAGAACTTGGACGCACTTTTGTTCAGAGGCTAATGAAAATTGCTGATGATAGCTATGAAATTTTTTAATGTTACAGGGCCTATCAATTTTTAACACTGTATTAGAATATTAATTTAAATTTATATCTTTCTCTTTGAATAAGATTTCGTTTTCATTAGATTTCTTTATCTTAGATCTTTTCTCATTCCAAAGTGGAAGTTGGAGATTTCAATTCACTAAAAAAGTAATGGGAAAATTTGCTGAGAAAAAAAAAAAAAAAAGTATAGCAAACGAAAGAAAAATTATGTCCTTTGTCTTACTTGAAAATGGAGCCTAACATAAACACCATAGAGTCACTGTCACACTATCGATATAGTTTTTATTTTTTTCTATTTTTTATTATTGTTATTTTCAATTATAGCAAATAACTCATCTTGGAGGATCAAAATCCTCTCATGCACTATATTGCATCTGTGTCTCAGGCAATAAGAAAACTGTTGGGATGTAATTTATGAAAGTGTAAAGTGTATCACTAATTCTTCGGCGCCTTCCATTTCTCATCCCGTTAAACACGGGACTGTTTAAATCTATTTTTTATAAAACTCTTTAGTATTCCCTCCATCTTATAAAGAATTATCAAATTTTTTATTTTACTTGTCTCAAAATAATTATCACAATTTAAAATTCAAAATTCAATATATTATTTTTTTTAAAATTTTTTATTTACCATCCTTATTTCGAATATTTCTATTTATAAGATTACACGAGGTAGTGTTAAATGAAAAAAAAATGTGATATTTGGACTTTAAAAAATCTTTCACACACAAAATTATAGCAATATTTTTGTTGAGTAGGTATGCACACACATGCACCGGTTAAGGTCTTGTTAGGAAGTTGAGCCCTCAACATTTCATTTGAGAAGAGAAGGTACTACTTGAACTAAATCTTTAGTGTAATTTTATTTTTATTATAGTAAAAATTCTGAGTCTAGTTAAATTAAATCCCGAAAATAAATTTAATATTTTGGAATCTATCATTGAAAAGAAAAGAAAAAAATTATTATTGAAAAAATATATACTTTCTTGTATGAGTGATTGAAAAAACCAATTACCATTTTTTTTTTTTTTTTGAATGGTTTTACCAATTTAATTTATTAAAGGCCCGTTTGACAACCGCTTTTCTTTCGTATTTTTTGCTTTTGCCAGTGTACATCATAGTAAAGCAAAAACACAAAGGATGTTTGGTAACTTTTACTTTGCTATCATTTGAATAATACCTAACTTTCTGAAAAAGAGGCCAAAATTAGAAGCAAAAAATTAATACTTTTGGTTGCTTCCGCCTTGTAACAAAAACATTGTTCACCAAGAAAAAGAAAAAGAAAGAGAATATTTTGCATAGAAAATAAGAGATAAGGAGATTGACAACAATTAACTAGAAACTGAGGGCCTAGTATGCATTATTATTATTATTATTTTTTTTTAACCCAAAATAAAATAACTATTTTGTGTCATATTGTTTTAAATAATAATAAAAAATATGTTTGGTAGCATTCATTTGTTGTAAGGTTTTTTGGAAACAAAACATTAAAATATATTTGGTAAAAAAGTGTTGTAATTAAGTTTTAAAAATATATTGGTTAGTTTAAAAATGCCATTCAAAAGTTTTTTATTTTTATTGTTCATCGCTACACTACCTTTGTTATAAAATGTAAATATGTAAAACTACAAAATTAATATTTTAATTTTGATCACTATTCATCAAATATTTCGACCCCATACAAAATAAAACATTTTTTTTTTTATCAAATGCATTTTTTTTTGCCAAAAACATTATTACAGTACTCGACCTAAAATAAAAATACCAAAAACAATAAAAATGTATCACAGCCTGAAAGTAATTTTAAATCAGTAAAACAATCGAATGTAAAAGAAATGACTAAACAACTAATGTAAAAGGAGATATGATGTTTAATAATAGAATGCAAAAAAATAATTGTATGCGTATACATCTCAATTGTATGAGATGGAGGTAAGAATGATGATGGTGTGGATGACTTCACTTGTTGTTCTTCTTCATTTTGAATTAAAATTACACAATTGGCCTTCAAAGTTATTCTTCCACTTTATTTTGAATTTTCTTTTAATTTCACAACCTTACAAACATGAATATAATTGAAACAAAATTCTCTCACATGGGCAGTGAGACTATGGGAATCACTCCACCGGCTTTAATATCTTTGCTGTATATCAGTACAAAAATTTTTTACATGAAAGTTTCTTCAAAACAATAGAAAATTATTCTCTTTTTTACTTTTAATAATTTTTTTTTTTCTTTTAAAAAAACACCCACATTCCGTTCACACAAACTTTTTGCATGTCTGAGTTTGAACCGATATACCACTGGGCTGAGCCCTGTGTGATTTTGGGTTCATTTTTAATACGACGTAGTTTAAAGAAATGAAAAAATGTCCCGCTTTCGACATAAGATACATTTTCTGTCTTAAAATAAATCTCTCGTTTTAAAAAATTGTGACTCAAAAGAACGGTGGTGGGCAGTGATAGGGATGATTTGGCAGAGGAATTATTAATGTTTGATTGGGTTTTGGTAATGTAGACCGTCAGCTAAATATCATCATGCTGATGATATGAGAATCTTGACCGCAGGAACTATGCCGGATGGCATTTTTGACTAGGTCTAGGTCCCCCCACCCCTCTCTCTCTCTCTCTCTCTCTCTCTCTCTCACACACACACACACACACACACTCACACAAAATTTTTCTTAACCTATGTAGCACAAACTCGTTAATAGATATGACTTGTATGACTATTAATTATCATTTATAATTTTATTAAGAGAGTTAATACATTCATTTATTTTAAAAATTTTGGTCCAATGATATATTTCATTCAAAATATTATTTTTTGACACAACAATCATTATTTTTTTCCCCCATTCTTAATTACAATTTTCAACAACTATTTTTTTTTTTTTTAAGTGTATTTTATTTAGCTTATTTGCCTTATTAAAATAAATAAATAAAAACACTAACTTATATATATATATATACACACACACACAAGCACAACAAACATATATATATATGCACACAACAAACATATACATATATATACACGCAACATTGACATATATATATATACACAAGCACAATTGACATATATATACAAGCACAACGAACACACACACATATATATATATAAGCATAATACTAAATTGGCAACCCATGCGAGAGAGAAGGAAGAGAGCAATAGTAGATTTGACAATAGTTATATGTTGTGTTATATTTGGCACAATATTTGAGTCCATTTTAAATCCACATGTTATATTTTGAAAATAGCAGTCCAAATAGTAGCCCATTAAGGTTGCTCTGACATATATGTTAGTTTTAACTGTTTGCCTTGTCATTACAATTATACTTTATCATATGTATGAAATGTTAATTTTATCTAGAATAAAAAATAAAAAAAATTAAACAATTTGAACTTTGTTTTTAAAAATTGTTATATAATATGTTTGTATTTAAGAATATAGAATATGGGTTGGACAAGTGTCGAAATTAAAAAAAATATATTTAAATTATGAAAATGTTCATAAAGTATTGAACATAGCCGGATACATGTACTCCACTCCAATCGTTCATTATATATTTGTATGTAAGGGGAATGTGAAGCACGTGGGCGCGCGTGAGAGTAGATATCGTTAAAAATGTGGTCAACTTTGTTATGGCGTTAAGACAGATGGGGGCGCACGAGATGGTCCCTAATCATCCACCCATTCCATATATGGAAATCTCTACCTTGTAAATATACTAGGATTATAGTTGTACTATATATAGTATTTAATTTCTCACTTTAACCCTATAATTCCACAAAACTCACTGCTCCATAAACGATTCACACTCGACAGAGATGAGACATTATTTGTGCAAACGTTTGATTTTATATTATCATGGTCAAATAAATTAAATACATTCACCATGTAAATAACGTTCTTTTTACTTCTACATTCTTTTACCAAATGGTAAAAGTAGGAATTTTTTTTTTTTTTTAATGCCTTGGCAAGTCAAAGTAGGATTGTTTGTTATCAAAATAATGTATGGCGTGAAATCAATAGGGGTCTTTCTGGTATTACAGGAAAAAAAAAAGAAAAAAGAAAGAATAACTTAGTTATTAGATAAAAAAAATAATAATAATAAAAAAAGAGTGACACGGGGGATCGGGTTAACCTCATATAGTCATATTTTGTCTTGGACCCGCGAGATGTTATAAACAAGTAAGAGGATTTAGAAGAATAATAATAAATAAGTGGAAAACAGAGATAGTTGATGTAGAATTCTAGTTCAATCTGACCTAAAAAATTGGAAATAACGTCTGCATTACGTTCAATCTATTTTCATAACTAATGAAGGAAACCAATAGTTTTTAAACCTTGCGGGTAATTCAGCTAGTCAGACTTTGAGTTTGCTCCTCAATAGTCACTGATTTGAGTCTCCACAGAATCACTGGAGATTTACCCGATCGTTAATTGTAGGACCTCGTAAGATTAGTCAAGGTGCGTGCAAGTTGACACGAACACCCACAATTATCAAAAAAAGAAAAAAAGAAAGTTTGTTTTAAATTTCTTTTTTATTCTTTATGTGGGACCTTTTTATTGAATGTTCTTTTTTGTGAGGCCTTAGACAAGTGTCCCAATCTGATTGATAATAGAAAGAAAATATATAATAAAAAGAATTAATTAAAAAAATGATGATTACATGTTGTTATAGATTTGTGGATCTATAAATTTTTTTTTTCTTTGTCTAAGAGAAAAATGATAGATTAGAAGTTATAGGGTGCAAAGACTTAAAAGTCGAATCCCCAAGTTAACAACGAGCAACCCCGCCCACAGTGCATGTATAGTTTTTTTTTATGGGAACTAAATTAAGGTGCATGCATCCCCTGAAACGTCCTGTGTACTTGCTTTGAAAAATCAGTTCTTCATTTGTACAATTTTCGTCCTACAACATGACTGCAAGAAGGGCAAATCAGTGCCCTAAGGTTCTCTGCCAACATGAGTTGCAAGCAAGCTGTCAAAATGATCCTGCATGCATGTCCTGGGCTGTATGCAACGAATGTTTGCTAGTGATTAATATTCCAAAAATTGTATTCTTGCGGACTCTCGACAATGTCTTTACACATCACTCTTGTGTGACCTAAGTGAGCCTGATGAGAAAGGGTGTGAATAGTGACAACATCGAGAGTCGGTTATTTGGAGAATGATTATAGCTTCAATGTTTTTGATCATTCAGTAGGCACAATAGGCCAAGTTATGATAAACTTACGAATAATTTGTGATTCCATCAATAAGGATATTATTATTTCCAGCAATCAATGTGAAATTCATTAGCATATGCTTAGTAGCAAAAGATATGACGGGTGATCAGAATTCAAAGAAATGTTTTGGAATATATGGACTTTTAAACAAATTTATTAAGCTGGGTATATACCAAGATTTTATAGTTGCATTAATGATGAGAATTAATAATGAGGGTGGGAATATTAATAAGTTCTTTTTTGTTTTTTCATTCAAAGGCGTAAAGGCTTTAAAGCCAAGATGGTAATACATAGACATAAAGTCAAGTTAGAAAAGACAAACAAATCTTGAAGTAAAGCAAATAAATAAAGAACATATTCTAAATTTGTGGAGAATAGAGCCCAACACTCTGCAAATGGAACTACCTTGGGAGAAAGCAGCAAATTGGAGAGACTGAAAGGTTTAGCTATCAGTACGGCAACTGCTCCAAAACTATAATCACAAGGCGCTTCGACACATAAAACCCCGCACAAGATCCAATCAAGGAGAAAATGATCAAATTTAAGCGGGTAAAAACTCAAAACGATAGAGATCTATCTAGAGAAAAATAACAGATTTACTTAGATGAGACGAAACGAAACAAACAAGAACAGATCGAGCCGAAAAAAAACAAAAAGGACGAAAAAAATTCACACAAAGCTCTTATTTGAGTGTATTGTATTTGTGAGAGGCAGCTCAGCACTCCCATGAAAAGGAGCAGGGAGCGCCAAAGGAAGAAGACGAGCCGAATGTTAATAAGTTAAATACACTGTATCGAGCTGCAGGGAGATCACATCTTTCATGATCCAGTCTTCTCATATGAGAAAATGACTTCCTTGTGACTCTGATGTGACGCAAGATTTTTATTCAAAAGCTAAAGGAGAATGTTACGATAACTTTCATGAAATTTATTTCTCATAAACGAATAAGAATCATGAAATTTTTAGGCCTTTCAATGGAATAGGTATTCATCCAAACGAACTCGAATATGGTTGGTTAGATCAACAAATCAAATATAAATTAGGATAAAAAAAAAAAAAAGAAAAAGAAAAAAAATCTCCTAAATTATTGGGGTAGTATTACAAGAAATTCTTCAGAATTATAAAAAAAAAAAAACCCCTAAACTATATTTTTGATACAATTTATCCCGCCAGCTCACCTTCCCATACTAGGGCCATGTTACCCTTATAAAATGGAGTCGTTTCAAGGCTTTATAAACTTGGTGATGTATAAAGTAAAATTTCAAAAGCCAATTAAATTGTGATAACAGGGTAGTAGAGATAAGGCTCTCTCTATATATACACACATGTACACATCTTGCTCTCTCAATCTCTAGACTTAATGGATCATACGCAAACCATAGCAATTTAATCACTATGATCGACTTTGGTGGTGACTCTTCTTCAGAATTGTTGGAAGGTGTGATGGCCGTCAGTACAAGGGTTTCTGAAACCAACTTTTGTCTAAAAAAGAAAAAGTCTTTTTTAGAAAATTGTGACTCAAATTATAAATCATAATTTTTCAAAAGAATTATTTATTTTGAGACACGAATTTGAGACACGGAGTAAAAAAAATAGAGAGATAAAGGAAAACTTAAAAGAGAAAGAGAAAACAAAAGAAACAGATGGTGTCTATAGCAGAAGTAAAAGAACCACAAAGACACACAGAGGAGAGAGGGAGCACATCGGCGATATGATGAACGTCGCCACAAGATTTTGCATCAACAAACGTTAGACTAGACCATTCTCTCGATTTGGGTTTGCTGAAACAAGCAATTGAGTCTCAATATGAACCATCAAATTCGGCGATGAATGTGAAGACGAAAAGGGGGTGTACGTGTCACCACCCGAGTTAAGGTTCCGATGAAGAGTGTGAGGGTGTCAGCGAAGAGGTTCTATATTGGTTTCAAATTATCTGTTTCATTCAATCCCACTTTTGAAAGCCTATGATAGTTATTGATCCATCTCTATATTCTTGTGACCCATCGCTGTTGTTGAATCAATTGTTTTTTCTTCGACAAATGCTTCCTCTTGAAATTCTTCAATTCTCTGGACAATCTATAATTGTTATACAAGCACACGATATATATACACAGACACATACATACACAGAGAAAGAGAGGAAGATAGAAAGGTAAGGTCGGCAAGATTTTAAATTTTTTTTTTTTTTTTTTTCAATTTACTAGAAAGTCACGAAGAAGGAGATGAATAAGAATATATAGACTGAAGGGAAAATGGTTGTGTTTGGGTGTAACCTTAAGTTAAGGTTTTGTTTGGTGTACCAGTAAGCTAAATAATTGTTTGAGTGTAATGGCATAATAAGGGGTAATAGAGTCATTTTATGGTCATAAGGGCATTATGATCAATAATATGTAGTGTGTGTAACGGCGAAAATCAACCGGCATGTTGTGGGATGTGGTCAACTGCAATAAATTTGTATAATTTAGAGGGGATTTTTGTAATTTTAATAATTCAAGGGATTAATTGTAAATTTCTCAATAATTCAAGAAGGTTTCTTGCACTCTACCTTATAAATTATGATCAATTCAATTCGATAATAATATAATTATGATAAATTCACTCCGATCCAATATTTATAAAATACATATATTATACTGTACGTCATCCAATTGCTGCGCATTTGAAAAAAGATTTATCAACATGTATTGAAACTTTTAGTTATTTAACTTTTTATTCTTTAATATCTTTTATTCATTGCATTCAGTTTTTTCTCTCTTTATTTTTTCTAAAATAAGAATGAAAAAAAAAAAAAAATTCTCTCTTTTTTATTTTTCCATATTTGTGGTATTTTTACACTTTTTTCACATACTATACCCCTAAACAAATCCGGTTATCTAGATATCTGATAACTAAATATAATAATTACTTTTATCATGGGTCGGGCCAAATAAAGTCACATAGTTCTCATTGGATTATGATAGATCGAATCAAGTCAAATCCTATTCAAATTGAATTACTTTTCTTTTTTTTTTTCCCTGAAGATTAAGGACCAATAATTGCCTTAGGCCACATAAAGATGAACTAAGTTGACCCAATAAAATATCAACAGGTGAATGTATATAGCCACAATAAGTGGAAAGGGCTGATAGGCAAACAAACCCTAAGCAGGCCCACCCAAACAAAAAATGGATAAAGAGCTAAAGCTAAAGGCAAGAAACAGGCACATCAGTCACACATTGCCCTTTTAAATTTTGTATCCTTACCATCCATTGAAAGATAGAAAAGATATCGGTGAGCAACAAAATTATTTGACAAGTCAAATTTTGAGTGTATCCATTTCTAACATTTGTTTAATTTAGTGCTAAAAAAAAAAAGGAAACGATTAATACAATTTTAGATTATATATAATGCATAGTTAGGATTTTATTCTATTATTATTATTATTTCAAATTAAATTTCAAGTCTCATTTTATATAATCAACTTGCATTTTCAAGTATGCTCAATCAAAAATTTTCCATGGAATAAGAAATACCACCCAGCCTGGCTGCCCAAAAAAAAAAAAAAAAAAAATTAAAAAAAGAAAAGAAAAAGAAAAGGAGAGAAACATAATTTAATGTCTTGACTCTAATGTAATCATTCTATGTCCAGAAAATAAGATTTGGAGGATTAGAACAATTGCTCTTTAAAATCTGGAAAAGATATTCAAATCTAACTAGAATTCTCTTTTGAAAATGAAGAAATATGTTCATATTCCAGTGGGCGGCACCAAACAGCTGGTAGGAAAAAGATGCATAATGTCCCAAAACTCAGAATTTATGTGATGGGTTGAGCCCTAGCTTTCTAAACCTAATCTTAGTCAGCATTTCCTCTACAATAATACACTGCACATTGTTTTAGTCTTCGCATTTTCCAACATCAACTACCTTTTGTCACATTATTCTTCCTTAATTAATGAAAAATCAACTTTGTCACCTTGGAAATTTCCACTCAATCCAATAATTTCATATTTGCTTACTCTTTTCCTCCTAGTACATCCGTCACATGAAATTTCATGTAGTGATGTAAATGGAACCCTCGTTGGTGATGCAATCAATTTTACTTTACCTAATTCATCGTCGTTCTTATCTTAATTCCATGTAAATGGAGCCTCTTTTTCCGTTCTGGTTTATTATAAATTATTTCTCCTCTAATATTTAACTTTTGAAAATTATTTTTAATAATTTAATCCCACATTAATTTTATGAGCATTTTTCAAACTTTCGGTTATCACATCCCATACTGTTATACCAAACAAGTCACTAGTTAATTTGATGAAGTATTCTAGGAATAACAGAGCCTTTTTTTTTTTTTTTTTTTTAACATACACCGAATAATAAGTTACACAACATTTATATTTCATCTAATTACTCCTTATTCCTTAATCATATTAAAATTATACTAAGTTGTCACAAAGCCTTTTACCAAATTGTCGTTGTGATGGCACTATATATATCTCGATAGTTTGCCAACAAAAGCATTAATTGTCATTTACAATCTGGACATGTCTCATTGTAATCTATGATTGTTGTGATCTTATTTAGTGTTTGAACCTAAAACCAGTTGTTTTTGTAGCAATTAGTATACTGATAATAGTTATTGTAGCAAGTATGAAATCACAGGTCACTTTTAGATTTATTTTTTTAATTACAGCAATTAGATTTAGGTTATATATGACAGCAAATTATAGCTGCCATGTCTAATCCACCCCTGCCCAAGCATTATGGAGGAAAACCAATCCGTACTCAGGCACCTACACCAGCATCACTACACCAACTAACGCACCAATTGTTGAACCAGCAACTCCTTTCAAATTCAATACCATGCCGAGCCCCTTGGAGGAGAAATTATTGCATCTTCTGTTTGGAAACGTGCTAATTTTAAAAAATTTTCGAGGGATTTTGATTTATAGATCTTAATTTTTATGTAAAAATAAAATATGATGTATCATTCAATTAACAGATTGTATATTTACATTAAATGTCTGAGTAAACCTTTAAAAACTTTCATCTAAAGTGAATGTTCTCACTTATTGTAAATCCCTTAGCACGATACCTTCTCCTTGGATCTCCATCTTCTTGGTAATTGTTTTGCCTTTAGGAATCACTCATATGCCTCCATGAATGACCTTAGAAAACTAAGTTTGTGGGAGCCTCCATTAGATGAGAACATAAACCCTAATTTTCTAGAGAGAGAAAATATATTCCTTTTCTTTTCCTAAAAATCACATCTAAAATATACATAGACCAGGGACGGACCCAGCAGGGGACTAGGGGGGGCATCTGCCCCCCTGAATTTTTAATATTTTCATTTTATACCTTAATGTTTTTAAAATTTATGAAAATGCCCCCCTAAAATTACAATTCGCCCCCACTGGATTCTTTTTTTTTAGCATTTTATACTTCAAATTTTGATAATTTATGAAGATGCCCCACTATAATTATAATTTGCCCCACTGAATTTTTTTTTTTTTCATTTTATACTTAAATTTTTTTAAAAAATTTATGAAAAAAAACCCTATTAAAATTACAAAAATGAACCCATCATATAATTTTGTACCCACAAATTAAAAATTCGCCCCCCTCACCAAATTTTCTGGGTCCGTCACTGACATAGACCATGCATATTTATAGGCAACATAAAAATAAAGAAAAGGAAACAATAAATCCTTCTCAATCTCTAATTCATATGTCTCAAATCTAATATAATTCTAATATCAAGTTGGGCTATTAGTGAGAATCCTTTGAGCTTATTATTTTATTGGCTACAATGAATTAATAATTGGCCCGGTCCATAGACCCAATTCAATCAATTCATAAATTAATTTCTACTCCACTAAAAGAAATTAATTGAACTCCAATTAAATAATAAATAACATATAAGTCAATATTGCACTTTAACCCCTCTATGCATAATTAGTTATCGGATAAATAAAACTATCAATCCGACTACTTAATTAATATATTTATTTTGGTACTATTGATTATTTTTGGCTCAATCACAATAAAACATTTGTTTGACAAAAATAATAATTTAAATAAATAAATATATAATAAATCATTTTGTCTAAAAACACACGAAGGCCTTCGAATTTACTTTGTGATCAATCATAATCAATACAAAATAAATACAAGTAGCAATGATGCAAATATTGAAAATATAACTCTCCAACTATTATTATCGACTGTGATTCCATCCATAATATGAACAATTTATTATTACTATTTATATTCATGTATTGATCGCCATCACATACATATATAAATATCTCTTGTAATCAAGAGGACACTATTAATTCTATAATGAATCGAAACATAATACATTGAATTCACCAATTGTACAAAACATAAATATTTCAGAAAACGTTAGAAACATATGTTACTTTAATCCAAACAACTCCCACTTGCCCTCATAGATAATTAAATTGCACTTAACTCCAATGTTATCCAGATGATGATCAAAATTATTGATCAATGACACCTTTGATAATGGATCAACAAAGTTGTGTTCCAATGCAATGTTCAAGCTACAAGTACATTTTCTTGCTGGACAATATCATGTAGAACATGATACTTCCTCTCAGCGTATCTTGTTCCTCTATAGAACCTTGGATCATTGGTTTGGACTACTTCTGCACTATTGTCGCAACATAGCTCAATAGGTAGGCTAATATATTCCACAACCTCTAAATCAGTGAGATCAAACCAATAGGCTTCCTTTGCCGCCTTTAAGGCTACAATGTATTCCACCTGCAGGTTTGAGTCAGCAGTTGAAATCTGCTTAACAATCTACCAACTGATTTCCCTTCCATTAAGTGAACATACACTAAGTCATGAACCTCATGGTAACTATTTCTAATTGAAAATCGGAACTAGCATACCTGACTAGGACCATATCATCACATCCATAAATGAGTATGATATACTTGGTCCTCCTTAGATACTCAATGATATTTTTTCACAACAGACCAGCTATCAAGTCTAGGATTGGATTGATATCTTCTGACTATCCCTACTATGTAGCGGATGTCCTATTTGGTATAGACCATGGCATATATAAGACTTCCATATGCTAAAGCATATATTTCCAGTCTTATTTACTCAATCTCCTCTGCTAGTCTTGGAAAACTACTTACTAGAGAGAGCAATCCATATCAACAAAGTAAGAACTCATTCTTTGAGTTATGCATACCAAACCTAGTCAAAACTTTATCAATGTAGGATTATTAAGATAAGCCTATTTTTCTTTTAACCTGATCTTGCAAAAGCTTGATCCTAAGAATATAGCTTATATCTTGAAAATTTTTCATTTAAAAGTAATTGAACAACTACCTCTTTATTGATGACAAAACTTCCACATCATTTTAAATGAGTAGGATGTCATCAATATATATAGAATCAGAAAAATTATGACATTCCCTTGTTCATTCATGATTTATTCACTAAGAAATCTTTTGGTATCTTTTTGTAGATTAACTTGTCTTTTATAGGTATTACCATACTAGAAAGTTCTACAACATCCCAGAATTTATTAGAATACATAGATTCCAACTCTGATTTCATAGTAACTCGCCAAAACGATCTGTATCCATATCGGTTCACGCTTCCGTGTAGCTTACTAGGTCCAACTCATGTTTAACAGGGATGTCCATAACGGTCTCACTTAAAAACATGATTCTGTCGGATTGGATAATTATCCTCCCACTACATCAATGTGCCGATGAAGGAATCTGTGTACTAGATGATGCTAACGCATCAATAGGGAATTCATCTATAATTCTAAATCTCTATACTAAGTGTGTTCATATGTGGTACATCTGGTACTCATACCATATTCTCTAATACTATATTACTAGGTATGTGATTCATAATATGATTCTCCTATAGATAAACAGTGAGTGTAAACAATCAACTTTTATCATTGAGATCATAAAATAATTCGTCCTAGTGACTTTTAGAGTAGCTATCAAATCTATCATGCGTATGATCTGTTTCCAACATACTTGTCCATATCAAGCGCACATGTGCAAGACTACCCCATATGTGCATGTGATTCAAACTAAGATTTAGTCAAAAACACAGCTCAATGGTATCCTTGAGACAGACTAAGATGGAATACAGTTCATAATGCGCATCGATGTCATTAACGCTAAACTCTTAAATGAAAGAGGTAATATGGCATAACTGATCATAGATCTAACCATGTTAAGTAGAATTCTGTTATTCCTATTTGACACCTAAATGCATTTAGCGTCAATTGCGAAAAACTGGTACACAACACCCTCATTGACCATATAGTCTTTGCACTATCCCAAGAAATACTCATACCTTCGATCAGATCGAAGTGTCTTGATAAGTTTATCTAATCTGTGCTCCACATCAGTCTTGACGTTCTCAGAATATACCAAGAGTTGAAGACTTGTGTTGCATCAGATAAACATATCCAAAACGTGAGTAATCTTGCTTAGATGTTCATAAGACCACACGTGTCAGTGTGTACCGACTCCAATTGTCCTTTATGTCTATTTCATCTGGCTGATTAAGCCCTTAGAGTTATCTATCCTTCAATACATGATTCACAAGTTTGGATTAGGCTCCTGTGCCTCACTAGGTAATAAATCTTCTTTGACCAATCTTTGAATCTCATTTTGATTGATTACAACCCAATAATAGACACTAAAAATACAATAAGTCAGGAATAACAAATTTTCTTTTAACATTCAATCTAGAAGATGCAACATTAGTTTCTACATCCTGCAAATCTTAAGAGTTTGTGATTATAGTACATTAACCATCTTTCAATGCACCAGAAGCAATCGCATATCTATTCAATTTTATAAAACCAGTTTTATTAAATAACAATCCAGTTTTTATAAACTATAAGTGAAACAAGAATTAGATAACGTCTTAAATCTGTGCATAAAGATAGTTCTCTAATACTAATATCCTCATACTCTCTAATTTCAGATGTAATACTCCCACTGACTTAGCTACAACCTTGTCATCGATTAAGTACAAATATATTCCATATCATCGAGGCTTCTGGATTCCTGAAATCCTTGCAACGAATTGCAAACATGTTTAGTGGCTCCAGAATCTATCCATTAGGAATTAATAGATACAACCACATAACATGGCTCAATGATTAAATATATATTTTCCTATGCCACGTCATTGCTTAGACAGTTCGTCCTTGAGTGTCATAGTTAGCGACAAAAGAAACAGTTTTCTTTGCCCTCAACATACACTGCCTTATTCCCTTTAACCTTTTTGAATACCCATGTTTTGTGCTAGCCTAGTCCTATTCTCATCCTTCTTCTATACTTTGCCCTTCCACTTGGGCCTAGAAAAAGATGGTATAGACTATGTTAGATTAATAGGAACACCTATACTTTTGATTATCCCTTCATCTGTTACCAATTCTATAAGAATTTCAGCGAGTGTGAACTCAAACTGATTCCTTATTTAGTTCACTCTAAAAAACTGAACCAGTTTGGTAACAAGGCAATAATCATGTCAATAACTTACCATTCAAATCAGCCCTATTGACCTCCAGTTCAATTTTTAAATAATAAACAATCATTTTTAAAAATCCGATATCAAAACTGGAGTTCCTCAGGCTATCTTGATGATATTTAAATTTGACACAATACTTAGGCATATGCTCTATCTAATCTCACCAAAACATCTCATTGACATTTAACATGATACTTGAAGAAAATAAAATAATGCAAATGTTAGCTTTGGAACGTATTCGAGGTAAACTCTAGAATATTGCACCAAGTCATATCATTGGCCTTATTTCACTTATTCAAAGCATTAATATTCTCTTGGGTATCTTAAAGTAAAAAGGATTAGGTTTAGAAGTAGTAAATACATTTGTACCCTTACGTTGTGAATAAAATATCTAAGTTCCTTTCCCAGTCAATATTAATGAGGTCCAGTTACATTGAATATGTAAGCAAGCAGATAAACTGGATTATACATAATTAATCTGAATATAAATGCATTCATACAATATGCAAGGTGAATTATTAATATTGTTAAGCATATTTAAAATTAAAATGAGTTTGTTAATCACATAATATAATAAATCTCAATCGAATAAGAGATCATTATCATTATTGGTGAACAATCCTTTTTAATTAATGCGGGTCCCTCAACTCTGTAGCATAATAAATCAACCAATCAATATGTCAATAACTTATCCTGTTGGAGGAGTTCATTATTACTATTGTTGAGATTCATTTACTATTAGGCGATCACTTCCATTAAAATAGTATGTGGGTCCCTTAACCATTGCATGAAAAATCGGATAACCAATACGTCAATAACTTATTCGGTTGGCGAAGTTAATTATTGCTATTGGCGGGCAACATCTCCATATCTCTTAAGACAATGCCTTGTTTATCTATATGAAATGATTCCCGATTATGTTTAGCCTTTCTAAAATCACTTAGTGTAGACCACTCCGTTGGGGAGCTAACACTATTGATTTTAGATTGAGTGTATAACGTTATTAAAGCTCTAATGAAAAATAAAATATTAAATATCTTGTCATTATAATCTAAACTCTTTAAATCATGCGTATGGCCTTATTTTTAAAGATCTAATCACAATGAATATTTAATATTATTATTTTTATGAGATAACCATTATTGTAATATTAAGACTCTTCAAATCATGCGTGGGGCTTTATTTTTGAAGATTTAATTACAATGGTGTTAATAACGAAGACCATAGGGCAATGTATAAAAATCTCCGCTCCCACTCAATTTTTAATCATTCATAATTAGGGTTTTCATTTTATTCATTTACATGATATAATGCATGCAAAACGTCTAGATTTTAATCCAATTAAATTTAGAAAATATTTGAACTTAAATGATTCACTAATATTTAATTTGAGGCACACTTCAAAAATAATTTACAAAAATAATTTTTCGTTTCCCAATAAGTGCCCTCTAATTAATTAATAATCAAATCCAATTAATTTTCATAATTTAACTAATATAAATCAAGTCATTTAATTAAATATCATGGATCCAATACATGAATAATAATTAATCAACAATTATCTATCCCATGCATCACATGCATCAATAAACAACAGACAAAAGCAAATTAAATGGCCAATGGAATCAGCTTTTAACATTTAAATACTATTTTAGTTGTTCTGACGACCACTAACGGCTTGTCAACACCTCTAGGGAGCTTGAACGCGCTACAAGAAGCAAAAACAGTGCTTGGTATTCAACCGGAGGACCCTGCACGCGTTTACACGTGCCTGGGAGGTGCATCAGCGCGTGGCACTCGCCCCCACGCGCAAGGACGCACTTCCACGTGCCTGCACGCGCGCGTGGAAGCTTCTGGCTGGGAGCACGCGCCAGTAAGTGGCTGACCTGGCGCGTGGGTGTGCCTTACGCGCCAGTTGCATGCAAGGTGCGCTGCACCTGATTCTTCTCTCCGATCCAACCGCTGTGGATCCATGCGCACGGTACTAAGGTGTACCTCGCAGCACTGGATCCTCCTAGATCCCTCCGGCACTGCAGTCACTGCCGGCGGCACTCCGGTCGCCGGAAAATCGCCGAAAATAATAAAAAAATCCAAAAAAATTAAATTTAGGCTCTAAAAAATCTAGAAAAATTCCAGAAAATTTCTAAAAAATCGCAGAAAATTCCTGAAGCCTAATTTAACCCTCTTGAACCTTCTTGAAGCTTCATAGCATCCTTTGACGATGATTACATGGCTTTAAAAATATTTACAATTTAAAATACAATGGAAAAAATTAAATTACATCATTGAACTTTCAAACGGCTAAATCAAAGCCTTAATTACATTCATCCAAAGATAAAATTACATTCCAATAACCTATAAGTTTCATCCATGGCCCAAACATTCATCATCATCCATTCACAATTATACAAACATTATCATGTATTAATATATTAAATTATACATCAACATATATCAATATATATATAATTTGGATCCATGATGATGATTTTGATAAAAACATGATCTCTAATAATGAATTAAACCATGCTCTGATACCACTGTTGGGAAACGTGCTAATTTTAAAAACTTTTCAAGGGATTTTGATTCATAGATCTTGATTCATCATATAGAGACAAGTTTTATGCAAAAATAAAATATGATGTATCATTTAATTAACAGATTAAATACTTACATCAAAGGTCTAAGTAAACCTTTAAAACTTTCCTCTAAAGTGAATGTTCTCACTTATTGTAGATCCCTTAGCACGATACCTTCTCCTTGGATTTCCATCTTCTTGGTAATTATTTTGCCTTTAGGAATCACTCATATGTCTTCATGAATGACCTTAGAAAACTAGACTTGTGGGAGTCTCCATTAGATGAGAATATAAACCTTAATTTTCTAGAGAGAGAAAATATATTCATTTTCTTTTCTTAAAAATCACACCTAAAATATACATAGACCATGCATATTTATAGGCAACATAAAAATAAAGAAAAGGAAACAACAAATCCTTCTCAATCTCTAATTCACATGTCTCAAATCTAATATGATTCCAATATCAAGTTGGGCTATGAGTGAGAATCCTTTGGGCTTATTATTTTATTGGCTACAATGAATTAATAATTGGCCCGGTCCATGGACCCAATTCAATCAATTCATAAATTAATTTCTACTCCACTAAAAGAAATTAATTGAACTCCAATTATATAATAAAAAACCTATAAGTCAATATTGCACTTTGCTCCCTCTATGCATAATTAGTTATTCGATAAATAAAGCCATCAATCCGACTACTTAATTAATATATTTGTTTTGATACCATTGATTATTTCTGGCTCGATCACAATAAAACATTTGTTTGACACAAATAATAATTTAAATAAATAAATATATAATAAATCATTTTGTCTAAAAACACACGAAGGCCTTCGAATTTACTTTGTGATCAATCATAATCAATACAAAATAAATACAAATAATAATGATGCAAATATTGAAAATATAACCCTCTAACTATTAATTACATAACTACCCAAAGTGTCGATCTAAGGATTCCGAAGAATCCGCTGAACAAATCAAAGTAATTATTAATTAATAAAAGAGTCTATACTTTTCTCATGCTTAAGAGTCAAATACTATGACGGTGATAGGGAGCAATTGCATACGATGGCTCTCGCAATATAGCTCAATCTAATGCGGATTTAGTTCAAGTCTTAATTAATTATGATTCAATTCATAATTATCGACTATGAACAATTTATGATTACTATTTATATTCATGTATTGATCGTCATCACATACATATATAAATATCTCTTATAATCAAGAGGACACTATTAATTCTATAATGAATTGAAACATAATACGTTAAATTCACCAATTGTACAAAACATAAATATTTCAGAAACGTTAGGAACATATATCACTTTAATCTAAACAGGAATTTGTTATGCCAGGGCATATAAATCCCAACACTTTCGGCATTACACGATTTCAATCAATCACAACCCGATATAGTTGCGTGTTAAATTTTGATTGGCTCGGATCATGTAATCTCAAACCATGTAAAAATTTCTCCAACTTTATGCCAGCTTTATTTAATTTTTTTTACTTAGGTTTTAAGGAAATTTCTAAAATACCCCATAGGTATTGTAAAACATCTCAAGTGTCGAAAAATTCTAAAATATCTCGGGAGTACAGTACTCCGCAGTTCTCAATCATTAAATGTTATGGCGGAATCTATCTAATGGATGACCTAACGATTGAAAAACTTTAGAAATAAATTAACGATTATTGAGGACCACCATTAATCCCTGTCAATCATAAATTATCACTTAATTAAAAATATATATATTATATTTAACTTTTAAATTGCATGACAGTATGTGATTAACCGAAACCACTCATCCAAAATGTAATAATTTTTCCTGTATGTTGCGTTGCGCTGATGTTGTCTATACAAGACAAATTAATAATTTGTCTATACAAGAAGGTCTCTGTCCTTTTCCAAGTGTGCTCTCAATTGCTTAAAAAGAAATTGCAAGGGGAATGAATCTTAATGTAAACGAATTCTGTTTTTTACTATATCCTCACAATATGTGGATGTGCATGAAATAAAAGTCTCATCAAAGCAAGGACACAATTATATAAATTATTTAATATGGGTCGAATGATGGTGTTAATCGAGGAAGGTTCATGAATACTTTTCTTGTCAGGAAGGTTCATGAACTTAAACCATATATACAGAAGAAAAGTTAAAATCTATTGTCAAATGTTGAATTGTTATATGGTTCATGTTTCAAGTGCTGCTTTCTTTTTTCAAACATGCATGTATCAAAAGATTAATAAGGTTTTTTAATAAACATTGACTAATGTCTAGGAATAATCATTCATTTTGTGCTAGATTCTAGCAAAAGTTTGTTCTCCTGGTTGAAATTTATTGTGCGCTTACTATTTGGGCCATCTGTCTGCTGCTTACTAGTCCAAAACCCACCTTAAATTACACATTAAGAGAAGAGTAGAAGACCTGTGAAAAGACTTGCCAAGGGCCATTAAGTCCGAGAAGAAACTTTTCATAAATAACCAGGATATAATATCACTTAATAATTAAATATTAACACATAATGATATCGCGTCTTGAAATAGTTATATTCTTATGTTATAAAATACGATTAATTAATAGTACTGATGTTATAGAAGAGGTGAGGAATTAGAATTCAGTAGTGGGTAGTTTGTGATATGTGTGTGTGAGAGTTGTGAGGTCGTGAAGGGTTCGAGTTTCGTAGTGGGTAATTTGTGAAATATGTGTGTGACTTTCTTGTTCCGTTCTAGTTTAACATAATAAAACTTGTTTTCGCCAAAAACGGAATAATAGATGATAACGAATATTGTTGATATTAAGGAAACTTAAGACGGGGATTTCTTATATATTCCAAATTTTATGGGTCCTCGATGAATACTAAAGTTTAAGCAAACATCCTTTTCTGTTTTGGGAATTAAAACGAAGGGTGACCAGTCCACCATAGGATGTTGCAAAAATCTACCTATATCCAGCAAATGCTTATGATTTTGGGGACATAAAGTATAATTGGTGTGGAGAAAGTCAAAGATCACACAAGACCTCTGTCATGTTACTTCATCGTGTTTAGACTTTAGGACATGATGGTTGAGGTTTAAGATAAAGCTGGTTTTGGGTCCCATCAATGACTCCACACCACAGGATGATCAGACTATATACATCCACATGCATGTATGTACACCCCATGTTGAAATGTGTATGGCTTGTGACACAACTTAGCAACAAATCTAAAGCAATCTAATTTTTCTGTATTGGCCCTTTAAATAATAGTAGTGTTTAGTATAGCTCATTTTATTTTATTTTATTTTTTTTCATTGAGAAGATTTACCTGGTCCAAGGATTTAATTTACAGGCCCAATATTGTTTTTTAATATGTTGGAGAACAATATTATTGTTTTAGAAAGATCAGATAACGATGTTGTAACAATAATTATTAATTTAATCGGCCAGGTGCTAAATTTTAAAGGTATTATTATTATTGTTGTTTTTGGCGCCAAAAACAAGGCAAAAGACTACAAAACAGAACTGAGAACACCCATAAAAAAACAAGGGCCTCTCTCACCGACAATGGGTATGAAATCCAATCTAGATCAGGTAAGTTGGGCTTTGCCAAGAATTTGGGCTCTTTTAGGATATACAGTTGCATTTTCAATTATTCATTTGACAGAAAGAGAGCAAGAGAGTGGATATATATATATATATATATATATATATATATATATATATATATCTATATATATATTGTCTCTGTTTTTATTTATTTATTTATATTATTTTTTTAAAAAATTTTCATTAAAAATGAAAAATTGTTTTTTATGAACTAGTACAATATGTATAGTAAGAATAAAAAAGATCTCTTTTTCTTATTCCTCTCCACTCTCATTCTTAACATGCCCTTTTCTTGTTCATCTTCTCTCATTTTGAAATACCTTAAAATGAAAAAGAATGACATGCTTTTTAGATTAGATAAAAGTGTGTCTATATGTATATTTTGCATTACGATATGTCAAAAAATAAGTTCGTACATTTTGTAGGTGTGGGATTGCATTTTTTTCCCCTCCATGGACTGCACTTTTGGTGGCCCATCAATATATTGGGCCTGTTGGAAAGGCATTCTTTTTCTTTCACTTTCATTTTATTCTTGAGATATTCAATAATAGAAGCAAATGTAAGCCAAGACACCAATTGATTTTGTTGTGTGGGTTGTATGATTTCTTTTCTTCCTTTCAAGGGTTAGGTTAGGGAGAGTCAGATATATGCAAGTTTACCTATGCGTACGTGAGAAGAGACAAACTGTTTTCTTGATTTGAGTTCGTAACTTTTATGCTACAATAAAACAATCTTACAGTTGCGTCACATCTCAGCCTCATAATTCATTTTCTTTGTTTCTGAAACTGAAAATGAATGGTAGAGAAGAAAGGGCAACATTAGCTTTCAACTATTAATATTAATCTTGAGAGGGGTGCCCTATTCATTAGAAAAAAACAAGCTAGGATCCATATATATGTGACAAGTTGACTAATATACAAAATGTAAGGACGAAAGAGGGATGGAGTGGGGGTGAATTTATAAGCATGTGAGTGTCCTGATTACTATTTTGGGAAACAAATGGGGTCTCTCAGTTTCCTGTAATGCTTTGAACTGACCAAAATATCACATTCTATTTAAGGTAAAGCCATCATACCCAGACATTGTCGGGAACATGCAAACTATCAAGTTTTAGGGAAAGCATCCAATGACCCACATAAACAACATCTTCAAAATCATTCACATTTCAACCAATAACTTTGTGTATATCACTATATACACACACACACATCTTCTCATATATATTAATATATTATAATTATATCATCTCGATCATCACTTCCTATTTAGTTGTATAATTAATACATTTGTTATCTTTTAGAAGATATCATTGTGAAGGCAAATTTATATTTCATTTCATTTTTACAAGTTTTTGGGACGTCATTTTTGTTCTTAGAATTTAGTCTAAGCAAAATGCTACCATACAAGTGTCGAAATTTGGATTTTATATACAGAAGTCTATTTTATGGATCAGAAAATTTTCAATGATTCAAACAGAAAAAATGGTTCCATACTTCAATCATGGTCCAGATAATAAAATCCACCATTTAAAATGAATAGCTTAAATGTACAAACAGATATAATGTGTGTGTGTGTATATATATTATGTTTATGAGAATGGTAGACATCTATCATGTTGCTAGCTTGTCACCTTTTAATTTGGTTGACGTCTTGCTAATAAAATTGGTAGGTTAGAGAAGAACACGATTTGGCCTTGTACGTAATAAACAATTTATTTCTTCCTCTTCTTACTTACTGTTTCTCTATCTTTCTCATATACTTCTTCCAGAGTACTGATCAACAAGAACAATATTGGTTTTTGATTAGATAATCACAAGAGACCACCATCCACTGGATCAAAATTAGTTCTTCTACTTAAAGAAATGAACTTAGGCTCCGGTTGTTTCGACGTAAATATTTTTCTTTTTCAGATAAAATATTTTTTTATTTTTATTTTTAGGTGTTTGGCAAAGATATAGCTTGAGGTTGAGGTTGAGAACTTGTCAAAAAATTATGAGTAAGTTATTTTTGGTAGATTTTAATATTTATTTTTCTTTGTAAATATTTTACGACAACCAAACAACAATATATATATATTTAAATTTTTTTTACATCCAAACAAACGGAGCCCATTCGTGTTGCAAAGTTATTGTTTACCTAACAAACACCACAAAACCAAAACAATAATAATTATGGGAAATTAGGAAGAAAAAATTACAGTTACATGTAAAAGAAAAACTCTCTCTCTCCCTCCCTCCCTTCATATATATATATATATATATATATATATATATATATATATATAATATTGCACTTATATAATGCAGTCAAAACTTCAAAGCAACTCATGATCATGATGGAAAGGACACCAAATTTTTGGATACTATTTTTGTTGTTGTTGTTGTTGAAAAACTTCATAAAGCAAATAATTAGTAGTTCATAGGGATGAGATACTACAGGTAGCTATGATCATACTTGATCTTACATGGAAGTATCACTTAACATTTCTATGCTTCTTCATATTTCATCTTCTAGTTAAAAATATGAAAGCTGCTAACTTATACTGATCAGAATAGAGGTGATGCAATTAGGCCAAAAAAAAAAAAAAGGCAAAATATTGAAAAGGCTAGTGTCTAAAGAGCAGCAAATTAGAAGTTCAACTAAGAGTACCCAAGTCGAAGCTCCAAATCCAATTCATCCTTGCAATCGTCGAGCACTCCGATCTCCAAATCCAACCTAACATGACTCTCTGTCTTATTCAAAACATTGCATCCATCTTCTTCTGTAAAACCATCAAATTCCCGGACCACGAAAAGGGCTTTCGCAGTCTTTGTCTTCGTTAAATCTGACCCCTTCTTGCTCAAGAGCTCAAGTACCGGGGCACTGTCCATACCCCATTTCTTGTTTTGATAACTTGGAGAAGCAAAAGAAGGTGGAGAGAGAGTAGAATGAGAGGGAGACACCAAGGGTGGTAATGTGGAGGTGAATGAAGGGAACCTTGTTGGTGGAGATGATGATTGTGATGAAGATGAGAAATTAGGGTTAGGGTTAGGGTTAGTGTTAGGTTGAAGGTTAAGGTTGAGATTAAGAAGAGGGTACTGATGACCAATATCCCTTGGTGGTGAGTACTGTCTCAACCTGGCTCTATCTCTCCTGTGAACATTCATGTGTCCACCTAGAGATTGAGCAGATCTGAATTCCCTTTTGCAGAAGCTACAAGTGTAAGATCTTGGAGGCCACGAAAACTGATCTCCAAGCTGCAGATCTCCTCCTCCATGTGTAGCACTGTTTCCATTACACTCCCATGAGTCTTTATTCTTCTTACACAAACCACGGCCTTTCAAGTTTGTGCTGAAACTGTGTCTCTCCATGTGGGTTGTGAGCCAGTCAGATCTAGCAAGACCAAAGAGACAAGAAGAGTCTAGCTCAAATCATATCAATTGAAAAAAAAGTGAGAAAAAAAAAACCCTAAATTAATGCATGAAAGCAAAGTGAACCCACAAATCTCAGTAAATTATAGAGATAGAGATGAGGAAGTGACTGACCAGAGAGAGAGATATATAGTAATGATATAGAGCTGGATTTGGGGTCAGAGAAAGGAAGAGATAAGAGGACTAGTGATGATGAGGGTTGCAGCAGAGGCCATCAAATTCGAAGCCAAAAGCTGAAAATGCCATTGGAGGAGGTTTTAAACGGACCTGCAAATGTCTCCTTAATTTGTTTGGTCACTACTTACTAAATGTAGAAACTCATTCTGCCAGGTTTTCTACCTTTTTTTGCCATATCTGGCAAAGATCTAGCGGATGTTCCTTTCTTCTCTTTAAAATTTGTATGTCAATTTTTATGTAATATGATATTTATCGAACTCATATAATTGAATATAATATGTGTTTGTGAGCGTTTGTGTGTGTTTGTAAGTGATGACTAAACCAACAAAGGAGACATTAATTTTCAGGGTAATATGTCTTTACCGAATTCGAATTTTATACTATACATCTGTATATTTCTGTTTTATTAAGTCATGCATTAAGAAAGGATTTGTGACTTCTTTTGTCCGGTAATGAAGTATTTTCTGTTCTTGTTAAGAACTTTACCGTATGACAACATTTTCAGACTTCGAAGGATGCCGAATGTGAGTGTTAGATGTCAAGATGATGTCATGTGGTGGGACTTTCCACTTACATCCTCCGGTTTATCATATTGTTTAAAGCATTGTGCAAAACCTTTCAATTGTGTCATTACTGATGTTCAGCCGTCAAGTTCTTAAAATGTATATGCCTTGTTCAACATTAATTGAAAATGAACTTTAGTATATATCTAGTTAGGGCTTGGCATCATACCTTTTTTAGTTAGGGCCCAAAAAATTGAACAATGACAAAAGACTTTTATAAATCGAAAAATCATAAAAGACCCAACTCTCCGATGGCCAACTGTGACCTCAAAGCCCCATCTACTCACAGTCAGCTGTTAAAGAGTGGAGCTAGGTAATGTCACTCTTAACAAATTAGGAGGCCGGTATTGACCTTTATCAACACCCAATGAGCAAAATTTACTTTCAGATGTTTGATTTAAGGATGCACAAAAAATCATTAGAGTTGGTAAATTGTATTGGATCAATATGAAACATAAAGTTTGATTGGGTTATATGAAGAAATGATTTGTTTCCTGTTCTAAATATTGAAGAATCAATGGATCAATTTCTATTTGTGATCGAAAAACACTGAGCTGAACTGAACCGAATTGCTCGTGATAATTACATATATAATATATATATTATACAATACACAAGATCGAATGTGTGTGTGTGTGTATATATATATATATCATTTTGGTTAATATAAGCATAGATATATAATTGTGTATATATATAAATATAAGAAAATTCAAAACCTTGGAAAAAGACTTAACCAAACTAATTATCAACATTTCAATTCCACTAAATCTAACAGTTCAAATATTTTTAAAATTGTTGGGACCGATTTGGTTCTGATTCACCTTAAAATTGGACCGAAGCAAACTGTATGCACTCTAATTTGATTGGATTTTCTTACGCTACACGACCGGTCAATCTAATTGGTAGTAGCTTGAAGACCCATATCGACCCTTTCACTAATTATATAAGTGAAATTATATAAGAGATTAAGCACAATATTGTTAAATCATAGCCATTCATTTGGCATGGTCGTTTATGTCAACATAATTAATGCATATGAGTAATCGGTGCACGGAGTTACAACAGTCCAGCGACAACCAATTTCATTCAAAAACTTTGATCTAAAATGGCATAGATTTCAAAGGAGAGGAAATCTCAGTGAAGCCAGATTTTCCTTGCCATTTTCTTGAAAAAAAATGAGAGAGTTTTTTCAGAGGCCCCAAACAGACAAAAGATCCTTCCCCATTTAGACGAGATTTAGTAAAAGACTATTGGCCAATTAGATGAAACCATCCCATGCTATATATAGCTGTGATTTGATTAGGTTATACAGCCGAAATTGCAGTGATTACCCGCAGTATAACACATTGCCGTCTCTTTTAAACATATATAACCGTGATATATATACACACGCTATACATACATATACACACACAAACACACACACACACACAGATAGCACCTAGCAGGGCCAGTGTAGCATGTTGAAAGCTCAGATTAATGAGTGGTTACTATGTTAGTATATGATGAGAGAGACAGAGAAAAAAGTTTGAAATGTTATATTCATTCTTTGTTAGTTTGCTAATGATTCGATTGGAAATTGAAAAAGATGCTGATTGAGAATCAATTCTTTACTATTTGCATGGTTGCTGTCTTGTCTAACTTTGAACATAATTATTTTTCTTGTTGAAATAACATCGATCCCATCTCTCTCTCTCTCTCACACGCACACAAACACACAAAATAAATTAAATGGAAGTTATGGAAACACATAGAAACCATCAAAAACTGCACAGTTGTTTGTCTCTAATTCTGTGTTTTTTTCGACGAATGATCGCTGTTTGTACTCAGAGTCACGGTAAAGTTCGTGATTTGTGCGGGAAGCAGGTTTTCTTGATCAAAGCTTGCCAGTTTATAAATGCCATGGTCATGATGGTAGAGTCCACGTAGCACACAATCTGGGCCTCGATGTTTATTTCCATTTCTACATGTTTTTCTCCGAAAATAAAATTTATCTTCTATAAAAATAAATAAATAAAGGTGGTATAAATTTTACTGAAAATTTTTTTGGGCCAAATTTTCAAGAACTATGAAAAAGACAATTATAAACTAACTAAACAAAATTAGTTTGACGAAAATATTGTTAGTTGGGGTATAATTGTCTTTTGGCACAATATATATATGGACAAAAGTGTTTTCATTGTAACTTGAAAAACATATTTGTAATATGAAGCTAAATTTTTTTTACCACAATAGCGTTGACCGTATCTAGCAATTAGTAAAACTAGAAGAGCTGACTATATAAGTGTAACTACTTCCCTTCTTTTTTTTTTTTTTTTTCTTTTACTTTATTTTATTTTATATATTAATTGCACAGAAGTAGCTTTCTTTTATTTTTAGACGTAAATTTAGATTGGACATTATTTAGTGATCTAATTAGTTGATCTGAACTCTCCAAACGAAACATGCCGGTTTTTGAGTCTCCTTCTTATAATTTGTCAAAAAAAAAGAAAAAAAAAAAGAAAAAGAAAAAAGAAAAGGTCAACCTGGATTTACTTGCCAACTTATGGTAGAATTGGGCTAAATGGGTCTATATGGAATCATCAAAAGTTCATGTTGGAGCTCGTAATACTGAAAAGAAATTATTGGACTGGGATTTTATTTTTATTTGTTTTTTATTGAACCTGTTCGTTAACAGATGTAATCTCTTAGCCCAATGTATAGGCCCAAAACAAAGTGCTCAAGACATCTTTCTCATATTTTCTGATTTTTTCACCACTATTTTCAGGAAAGTAGTCGAGGACAATTGGGATTTTACCTAAATACAAAATACAAAATAAGATAATTGTGTGTGCATATGCATGTGTGTGTGTGTATATATATTTTTGCCGGACTTGTGTGTTATCCTCCCCAAATTCCATAATGACAATGACAGGAACCTCTTGTGTTACATGGGCAATTGGTAGCCTGCCACTAGTAGATGAACAATGCAAAATAAGCTCGTGCCTATATGCCTATGAAGTTGTAACAGTAACAGGACTTGAAAGCTTAAGTTGAAATATACTGTAACAAACAACTTGCAGTTGCCCGGGGGCGTAGCAGTGATAGTAAGGTGCTTGCATACGGCTGCCGCGGCCCGTGTTCGAGTCCTCCCAAACCTAATACTTTCTCGACTTACCCGGTGTATCATTGGAGCGATGCTCTACACCCTAGGTTTATAGCCTTGGTTTGGTCCTGAAGGGCCCTGCTGAGGGGAGTTCCCGGTGCTAACCAAAAAAAAAAAACAAACGAAAAACAAAAATTGCAGTTGCAGAAGTCTCAAAATTAGTTGATCAAGACAGATTTTTAGACATCACTAGTAATAAGATGTTCTTGTAATAAAATATGATTTTGTAGAGCAAATGGAAGACATCCTCAATATAGATGGATCTAAGTATACATAAAACAAAGTCATCATTTGCTTGGACAGATCAAACAAAATTCGAGATGATTTGTCTGGGCAACATTAGTACTTCATTTTCATCCAAGGTACATAAAAGCTACTGAACCAAAAGACAAGAAGATCAAAGAAGACACAACAGATAATAATAATGTCACAGAAAGTGGAATATCTCCCTTGTCCTTTCTCAATACCATCCATCCAATCAATTATAGCGTAGTGCATAAATAGGATGAAAAATGAGAGGAAAACTTGTGCAAACATTTCATCCCATCCTCCTTTCAAGGTCACTCTTGCTAATCCTCAAGTGAAAGAAACCATGTTCAGAACCACTCAAGCGACCATTGGCGCCAGAAACCTAGTCGATGTTCGGAAATCAAATTTACCCTTTTGGTATAATCCAACTTGTTCATCACTGACAACTTTATTTGTTGGCATGAAACTAGCTTCTCTCATGCCGATCAACTTCAAGATTGCATCCAAACTTCCATAGACATAGGCTACAACAGATTTTATCATCCAAATTCGCCATTCGTTCCACCAATTCTGAATTGAATCTCCAGTGGACAAGACATCCCATAAATGTTTCAAGAGGGAGGACAAGAAAATGAATGACAATACAACTAACCACGGACTTGAAACCTGTGACAAGAATATGAAGCAATGTTAGTAGTCCACTTTCATCTCTATGTGCTCCTAGCTTATTGTTTGCGCGAAAGAAACCATGATTGTTGTTACCTTGGGGTATATTGGGATGCTATTCAAGAGACACAGCTGTGGTATGGTAGCTAAATACCATAGGGGGAAGCAATAGAGGGGCTGCAATGCAGAGTATCCATAACACATGCTCACAAGAATGGACATTCTCGACGGTCCATATATAAGGGGGCAGAACCTTGAGAATGCAATTTCTAGAAATCCGGAGTTCCATCTCGTTCTGAATTAACGTTTCATTCAAATTCGTCGTCACGTTACCCAAAAATGCTGGTCTAGATGGATTGAAATAAACAGCATTCCACCCTTTGCAGTGTAACATGAACCCTGTAAAGTGATCTTCTACCACAGAATTGTACCAGAAACCAATCTGGCATTGAGCAAACAAGATATCAGAATGTTAAAACTACTATTAATTAGCATATACGCATATAATGTTAAAGAATATGGGATGTTTAGGGATTTAGTGCTTGCCTGTTGACCCCATTTTGTTTCTTTTTCATAGGTGCAAGAGGCTACAGACTGGGCATGTTTTAGCACTGTATTTGACGAGTCCTCGTTGTCAATGACTACACGTTTATAACTACTGCCAAGTGTCTTGATGAACTCATCTGAGGGACCCAATGACTGTCTGAGTTGGGGGAGATCCACAGCTGCATAAACAATAATTTGAAATAGTCTCTGATGAGTTGCTTTAGCCACCAGAATGCAGATTGCCAAAACCAAAAGATGCACACAGTCACGCACACATCTATTTCAATTTTAAAACAGATAAAGCTTTATTCTGTAATTGGGGATTCAATTTTAAGCACAGAGCATACCATTCTGTATATCAATTCCATATAATGCTTTCCTTTTGATGTAGAAGCATGTCCCACAAAGAAAAGGTCCCCTAAGCCCATCCATACCATGCGACTTCAGCTGAAATTTTACGCGAGTACTCAAGACAACATTGCAAGTGAATGTTCCACCAATTAATTAAGAACTAAGATACTCAGACCTGTAAATCTGACCAATTTGTTATGCAAGTGGGATGCATAAGTGGGACACCATATGATCCCACTTGCATCCCGCTTGCACGTAATCAATAATATTAAAGCCACAGGCCTAACAAATCGGCCAGATTTGTAGGCCTGAGTATCAAGGTTCATTAATTAAACATAGACTATAAAGCAAATATTAGACCTTCGTATACATTACCATGAATAATGCTTTCCACTCGCCATTGTAGATGTCATTCTTACTGAGATTGTGGAGATTTTGAGGGAATTGAACAAAAGCCAGCGAGCGAGAGAGCTTGGAATCAAGATGGAAGCACATTGCTTGACGGGCAGATTTTGGATCACTGGAGCTCAAGTCACAGTCTAACATCAATATATATGGGGCATTGCTTATGATCCCAGAAACTCGCAGCTGCATGCAACATTCATGTTATATAATTATGTGTATAAATTGTCACATAATATCATTTTTTTCATATATGATTGCTTGAATAAGTAGAAGTCTACAGAGAGCAGAGAAAATACAAGAACATTGAGAGCTCCGGCTTTGAAATGATGAGGTTGGGAAGGTCTTTTCTCACGAGAAATGTATACAAGAAGAGGTATCTCAGCTTGACCAGACTCCAATGGATTAACATTCTTATTGCCTATCACCTGGGGAAAAAAAATTAAAAAAAAAAACCAAATGCATAATATCACAAGGTCATTTTTTATTCTGTGTTGCACTTTAAATAATTATATATATATGCCCAAACAAAGTATGACAAATGTTCAAAGAGTAGCCTCAATAACTGGAGGGCGACTTTGGTCATTAATTCCACCATTTTCTGCAGCTCTTCTCATGCGTTCCTTAAATTCATCGTACTTCCTCAGCGCAAACAAAATACCTCCTCCAATTATTTAGTATACCGTGACATTACTGTAATCTTTATTGTGCTTTTTTATGACAAGAATGTGGGATTAAAAATTAATGGGTGTGACGACTTGAAGCTTGACTCCTTAGGATAATGGGGAGCAACCCAATTTGCTGAGCCACGAAGAAATTCGCAAACAAATAGTGATACGACTTGAACCTATGATTGAACAGGGTGTGTCTTTAGTAAGACGACCTACTATTAAAATACATATTAAATACATCGTATTATTATTATTTTATAAGAGTGTTTGTTATTTACTGCTAACCCTAACCAAAATTATTTTGAAGGGACCACGGGGTGAAATAAAAATTGAATGGTCAACAAAGTTAGAAGTTTAAATGCCAATAAGTGACATTTTATTGGAAAAAATTATTTTAATTTGTAAAATTATATAAGCATTGAGATTATGATATGTTAGGGATGTGACATGGGTTGGGCCTAACCCAAGTTCCATTTGAAAATTTCATGAGCATGGGTAAGATATTTGTGAGATTATTAAATGAAATTACATTTAAATCTTAAAATTTGAATTCATATCCGGTTGAAATTAAAACAAATATTTTGCTAACTCAAAGTAACATGAGTATCCAAAATTAATGAGATGAGGTAATAATAAGTGATCTACATTATTTAAATCTATAAAATAGTTCATGTACTTGACCCTATGATGTTCCTACAGTCCTACTTTTCATATATATTCTATTGGTTTTTTTCTTTAAGAACCAATATGAATTTTTTAATTTGTATTTATAAGAATTTAATATTTAGATTAGTTAGTGGTGGTCCATACATAAATAAACAAACCTCAATTATATGTCTGTCGTTGTCAAACTCTGGGCCACCAACATCACCATCTGGCGTCGAAAGATAGGCCTCGGGGCATCTTGTCTTGACACCATACCTCCTACAGAATGGTAACCACAACCTCGCAAAACCCCAAGCTTCCCTCATGGCGTACAAAGTCACCGAAGAACCACCATCGTCGGAAAGATACACCGAGAGCTTCTCCGATGGGTAGTCAAGAGCCATGGCCGATAAAACCGTGTTCATAACCTGCACAGGTGGCTCGGTCTTGGGGTCTGCCGTGCATATCAACACATCAATAGCCGGAAGTTCCTCGTCACCCGGCAACCTCTCGGGAAAGACGGTTCGGGAGACGGGTCGCCATTGATAAGCTTGGTTGAGGAGCCAAAGGAAGGAGAGAAGCAGCTCTGCAGCAAAGACCAGAAGCCATGGCAAGAAAGGTAGTGTTTGGGTGTTTTCAGGGTACAGAAATGAAGACACTCTGCAGTAAATCATGGCCGTTATAGCGATGGAGTGAAAGAAGGCGTATGATCGGTTGATCATGGCCGTTGATTTGTGGACAGTGCAGTGGTGAAGAGGCAGAGGCTCCATTTCTTTTGGTATTTGTTATTGGTATGTACTAATTGGGATTTCAACACTGAACAACACTGAAACCGTGCGGATCAATATGGATCAAGAATCATATTTAACTTGTTCTGAACGGGTTAAAAATAGATAGGATTAACCCGTTATTATGATCCGTTGAGGCATTAATTATTTTTTATTTTTAATTATTTTTTATTTTTAATTTTTTTTATACTTTTAAAAAAATAATAAAAAAATTAGTAATGAAGAAATATAAGTTATGAATACAAACCATCAACTAAAAATATAGAATTAGTTACCAAATGTTTCCAACTTTATTAATAATAAAATTTTAGTAATGGAGAGATATGAGCTATGAATATAAACCATCAACTAATTATTGTATATGTGTATATTAATAAAAGAAATAAAATAATAATAAAAAGATGTAAAGAAATAAAATTAAAAATAAAATAAAATAAAAGAGAAGTTATACATATGTACCTGGGCTTACCTTAGGTGGCTTACAAGAAAAAAAAAATAGGCCACTAACCCAAGATATCACAAATAAAACCACAGGCAAACAAAGCACTAGAACAGCAGAGCTAAGCCATTGATTCCAAAACCAGTTTGGACAGAATGAAGCAGTTATACTAAAGGATGCATGCAAGCTCTATTATATATATATATATAATTTTTTTTTTTTTTTCCAAACAGGTTCAAAATTTTCCATTTGAGACTTTTGTTTTTATGAAAGAACAAACACGCTGGAATATTGCTACAATTTTCTACCATCAGTTATAAAATTATTAACTTAAAAATTCTGTAAATTCAATATCAATTTTTTAGCTTTGTCAAACAAGGAAGATGAAGATGGTGGGAAGTGAAAGTACAGCTGGGGTATTTATCATTTTTAGATTTTTTAATTTTTTTAAATTATTCTTTTAAATTTTTTTAATTTTTTTAATTATTTAATTTTTTTTAAATTTAAAATTTTTTTTTTAAAAAAAATTTAATTATTAATTTTTAAATTATTTTTTCGAAAGGTTTTAAAAATTTTTATTTTTAAATTTTTTCATTTTTTTTTTTAAATTTATTATTTTTTTAGTTATTTAAAATTATTATTTTTAACTTTTAAAATTTATTTTTTTAGAAGAAATTTGTAGAGAGAGAAAATTTGAGAGAGTGGATTGATGAGAGACTAATTTAGAGAAAGAGGATTGTAAGTGAGAAAATTTTAGAGAAAGAAATGAGTTGATATGTGACGGATAAAATATGAGTTGAATATGATCTTGACTCTCAAATTATGTGCTTAAAAATTATCCAATCTATTTTGAACCTCAAATTAAATATGGTTTACGCATAACTATTAAAAAGCAGACGAATATGGGTGGAGTTGATGGTTTCTGATCCATTTTGCCACCCCTAACTTTACCCAACGTACATATTTTCCTTTACGAGGACAGATTTATATATTATTATAGTATACAGATAATATAGAGAGAGAAACACGCATGAGAAATATTTTAGTCGAAGGACAATACTTACATCCAACCTAGTTGGATGAAGTTTGTCCAACTTGGGTACATGGCCCAATCAGGGCATGACACGTGTCCATCAACACTATTAAATTTAAGTTGGATAATACCCAACTTAAATGGGTCTGACCCGACACTCCCTTTGCTCTCTCTCCTAAAATCTGCCGCGATTGCCTATTAGTCTGCCACATGAGTAAAAGACAACTCTCCCCGCCCTCTATATACATCACAATTTATAAATAAATAATATAAAACGTTCAAACTCACTAATTGTAAGTGCACAGATGAATTTGAGAACACATACGGAATCATTCTTGATAACAAATTAATTATACATTACACTTATTTGAGAGAAAAAAAAAAAAAAAATTAAAGTTGCACATATTGCAGCAGGCCTAGTCTTTACCTGAATTTTTTTTTGTTTTTTGTATTTTTTATTTTTTTATTTTTTATCATTTGAAAGGCACAAAGGCCAAGTCAAGTGACAGTACAAAGGCATAAGCCAAGCTAGATAAAGGCATACAAATCATGAAGCAAAATAATAAAATGAAGAACAGGCTCTAGATTTGTTAAGAAAGAGTCACCGCTTTAGAATGGAAACCACCTAGGGAGAAGAGCAGTAACTGGAGTGACCAAAGATCAAACCATCATCAAGGCAACAACTCCGAAGCTGCATCCACATGGCTCCTCCACACACCCAATCCCGCACAAGATCAAATTAAGCGAGCGAAAACAAAAATCGACCTAGATCAGAGATCTAGTCAAAGGGAACACAACAGATCTATCTTGTCGAGCCGGAAACAAACCAAACAAGAGCAGATCTAGCCACAAAAAAAATAAATAAAAAAATAAATAAAAATAACTTACAGGACAAACTTATTGAGACACGTCGAAATTATTAACCTGTGGAGATAAGTAATGTCACCTCCCCACTCCCATAGAAGGGAGCAGGGAGCACATGAGAAGGAGATGAGTGATTGAGAGAGAGAGAGAAAGGGAAGAGAGAGAACAGAGGAAAAGTTAAAGGTGACTGTCTGTCTTTACCTGAATATCTGAGACGCATTGAGCATTCTATCAATTAAATCATCAAATTATGGTTCTCATTTTCTCACAAAAGGCGATATCTATTTTTCAGTTTACATATTAATCAATTCCATCAATTTTTTTATTTTTTTATTAATTTTTGTTTTTTAAAATATAGTAAATTATTGTTAATACATTAAATACAAATGATGTTGCTAAAGTCATGGAATAGTGTGGCTAAACAATTGGGCCAAACCCATTAATGAATAATAATAATAAGGGTAAAGTACAGCAACACCCCTTCAGGTTTGACAAAAGGACACTCTGAAACTTACTTATTTTTTGGACAAAAACACCTTCTGAAGGTTCAAAAATGGATAGACACCCCTTTACATGATATATTGACTAAATTACCCTTTGACCGTTTAGGAGACTTTTTTTAACTTTACAATTTAATAAATTGGACTAATCTACCCTCATGAATAATTTATGCATAAAAAAAAGTAACAAAAAAAAAAAAACTTTATATTGTTAACTTTTTTTTTTTTTTTTTTTATAACTTTATAAATGTCCCAACTTCTTAAAAATGTAAACGTCTAAAATGATTTTTTGATCCAATATATATATTTCAAATAAATTATATTTTGTTATTACTTCTTTTCTTTTTCTTTTTTATTTTTAAATTAAGATACTTAATTTTTTCATCTAAAAAAATTAAACCAATCTCTTTTCCTTAAAAATAAAAAATATGGTACCAGTATAACTTTATACATCTTAAATTATATATCAAATATTATGCATTTTCCAACATAAAAGGGAAAAAATAATAATAATAAAACAAAGGGAAAAAAAATAATAAAACAAAGGGAAAAAAATAGTAATAAAATAAAGGGGGAAAAAAAAAAAACAAAGGCATGCATAAAGTTAAGATGCATAACGTTATACTGGTACCTATTTTCTTTTATATTAGGAAATGCATAATATTTGATATATAATTTAAGATGCATAAAGTTATACTGATACCATATTTTTTATTTTTAAGGAAAAGAGATTGGTTTAATTTTTTTAGATGCAAGAATTAAGCATCTTAATTTAAAAATAAAAAAGAAAAAGAAAAGAAGTAATAACAAAATATAATTTATTTGAAATATATGTATTGAATCAAAAAATCATTTTAGATGTCTATATTTTAAAGAAGCTGGGACTATATAAAGTAAAAAAAAAAAAAAAAAAAAAAAAAAAAAAAAAAAAAAAAAGGTGAACAATTTAAAGTTTTTTACTTTTTTTTGTGCATAAATTATTCACGAGGGTAGATTGGTCAAATTTATTAAATTAAAAAATTAAAAAAGTCTCATAAACGGTTAAAGGGTAATTTGGTCAATTTTTCATGTAAAGGAGTGTTTTTATCAATTTTTGAACCTTCAGGGGGTATCTTTGTCTAAAAAATAGGTAAGTTTCATCTGAGTATTTTTTTATCAAACCTCATGAAGTGTGGCTGTACTTTACCCTAATAATAATAATAAATAGTAATAGAGCCAAAGCACCCATCTGTTTCAGCTCTTTTATCTCTGTCAGTCAGTGTTTTGTCTTTGGATCTTTTTTTATTTATTGGTAATTGTCTTTGGATTTTGTGGATGGTTGGTCTTACGAAAGCTTTGTCTTTACTGAAATCAAACGGCACCAACTCTCGGACTGGGATCCTCTGCTGTAAACGGGTCGTGCTGTATCCATGTTGCAGTGAAAATAGAAATTGTTTTTAAATTGGTAACTGTAGAGTCCAATGGAAAAAGGAACGACGTTAAAAAAAAAAAAAAAAAATAGAAAGTGAAAAAGAAAAAGGGAAAAAGGAAAATAAAATATCCTTTCTGCCGCATCCCCACCAAAAAAAAAAAAAACAAACAGAAAAAAAAAAAAAAACAAACTTCAGAGACTCCCTCCCTTGTCACCGTACACCATCTCCCTCTCTCGTCACAGTGTATCTCAAAATAGCATACTGGGTATTGGGTTTTTCAGGCATCGCTTTGTCCCTGTCTTGCGGCTGTATTTTCAGGTACTCACCCTTTCTTTCTCTCTTTCCATCTTCATAAACTCTAACTCTCTCCCTCAAAAAATCATACTTATTTCTGCATAGTATATCATTATACTAGAAAAGACAAATCATTTAAAATAAAAAATTCAACATATAAATTTTGTATGCTGATTTTTCCTTTTTAATTTTCACGCTATTTTGGAAAGAAATAAACCTCTTTTTTTGTTGTAGAGGAGAAGTATAAGAAACCAGATTTTGGGTTATACTAATCTAAATTTAATTTCCTCCCATATAACAATTTACAATGTATAATATTCATATTGAAAATAAAGCAAATATAGATAATTGATAATCCATAAAGTAAATTAATATGTGGAAAGTGAATAATTTATATTTAAGTAAGACAACTTTATATTATATATATGACCAACTATCATTCACAAATCATGACGACTCCATTTAGATTCTCATTTATTTATTTATTTTTATTTCAATTTATATATATATATATATATATATATATTTTAGTTGTCATAGGTTTATCATCGTTATGTTTCATGCAATTGCAGTAACAAAACTCATGCAACTTGAGTGTAGTGAGAATTAGAGAAATTAGGTAATTAACAATTAGCAATTATACTTGCAAAGATTTGTCCTAATATCATAGAACTAGAGATTAAACAAAACAAAACTTAACAAAACTAAAATTAGAATTAACCTTCAGTTTGATTGCTGGTAAAACGTGGGAAGAGAAAACAAAATCAAAATCTAAATCAATTGGAATTTCATTATTTAATACCATCCAGAATTAACATATCTTAATTCACACTTCTGGCTTGATTTGAGTGAAGTTATTCAAATACGGGTTACCCAATCGACATCAGAATGAAACTTTTAATTCCTTTTCCCCTCCATTTTCTCGACAAACAAACGAAGTAAAAGAATTCAGTTATAGATTAGTCTAAATTATTAAAGAACGCAACACATAACTTAAAAAAAAACTTGTATCTTCACCAAAAATGAATTTCCATAAATTTCTAATTGGCTCGATTATTCCCGTCAAATTCAAATACTGGAAAAGGGCAAATCATTTAAAATAAAAAAATTCAACATATAAATTTTGTATGCTAATTTTTCCTTTTTAATTTTCACGCTATTTTGGAAAAGAAAACTCGGTTCTTCCATATAAACCTCTTTTTTGTTGTCGAGAAGGCAAAGGAAAAGGATAGGAAACCAAAATTTGGGTTCTTCTTAGATCCATTTAGTTACACCCCCTAGAATACACTTAGGCAAATTGAACACCTTTAACAAAAGGTAGTTGATGGAGTGGGGTTCTGTAGCTAAAAAGAATTCAATGTTTGATTATGGCTAACAATATAGTCAAGGCAAGTTATTTAAATATTTAGCTAGCATTTAAAAATTGTAATTGTATCGTATCATTTAAGAACACAATTGAATTTTTTGATTGTGTTATTAATTATGACCTGAAAGAGCTTTGAATTGAAACAAAGTTTTGGTATCCTAATGGTTTTAGGATTTGAATGTCATGATTTGAACTTTAAAGGTAATAGTTCTTATCATTTGTGCTTTTTTATTTATTTATTTTTCTTTCTTTTTTTTTTTTTTCTCCAATTTTCAAATGGATAGTCCATTAGGTGAAGGAGGCCATAAACCCCTTTGTTGTATTCTGCTTGGGATAGTGTAATGAAAGTCTGAGATTTCTTCATATATGTGTGTTTTTGTAAACAATAAACAAACACACAAACAAATAGACATGTAAACAAGAGATTTCATGCATTCTCTAAGATACTTTGTTATCTTAGTATAATTATAATTGGCCATTTATTGATGGTAATACATATTTTATTTTTATTTATTGTGTTTTTTTTTTTATATTTAAATACAGCCCTTTGATCTAAACTCTTGAAGTTGTAGTTGAGAAGACATATATGACGTTGTTTTTGTATCTGCCAGGCCTTTGCTCACCCCCCCATAATTTTGTAGATGAAGTAGATGGTACAGTGGGTAAGTGAAATAAAAATGCTCTCTCTTCATTTTTATAAAGAATTCTCTGTCATAATTTTTACTTTATTTTTTTCATCTTATGCACAGAATGCTAACAACCAATTCTGTAACGACCCACTCCACCACATGGTATGATATTGTCCGCTTTGGGCCTGAGCCCGCACCGTTTTGCTCTTGGGTTTCACCCCAAAAGGCCTCATACCAATTGGAGGTGACACACTTACATATAAGCACTTCACCTTTCCTCTACCCAGGCGATATGGGACTGTGCACCCGTAGCTCGCCAGTGTGGTAGCCTGACAGTGTCTCTCGCACCCGCCCACGGCACACCTGCCCACAAGAACATCACAATCCACCCCCCTTGGAGGCCCGACGTCCCCGTCGGCACACTTCCGGCTGGGTCAGGCTCTGATACCATTTGTAACGACCCACTCCACCACATGGTATGATATTGTCCGCTTTGGGCCTGAGCCCGCACGGTTTTGCTCTTGGGTTTCACCTCAAAAGATCTCATACCAATTGGAGGTGACACACTTACATATAAGCACTTCACCTTTCCTCTACCCAGGCGATGTGGGACTGTGCACCTGTAGCTCACCAGTGTGGTAACCTGACAGTGTCTCTCGCACCCGCCCACGGCACACCCGCCCACAAGGTCATCACAAATTCTGTCCCATTGCTTCAGCAAGTGTCCCATATATTGAAACTGTTGAAATGGGACTGGATTACTTGTTGCTACCGACATTTGTATTTCAAATTCTAGGGATACTAAAAATATAATATCTGTTTACCTGCAGCTTTACCTTTGGGATAAGCTCTAAAACGATAAAAGATTTTTGCTTCATGACTGTTTTTGCTCTAAGGATTTTTTTTAATCTGTATTTCTGATTTATGTTAAGAAAATTTATTTAATTTTCTGTATTGATTTGCAGGTTTTTGAGATCATTCCTTCATTGATTGGACGTTTTGGAATTAAGATTTGTGCTTAGACTTCTATTGGATAACCTGCTGTTGTTCTCTTCATTTTCTTAGTATTGCACTCATTACTATTAATGGTTGCAAAATTTCAATGTGATGAATTTTCAGTTTTTAGTTCATTTAAATGTGTTACTTTTGATAGAATGGGAACTAACTGATGTAACTGAATATTTATATTGTATGGAAGCACATTTCAATGTGATGAATTTTTAGTTTTTAGTTTATTTGAATGTGTTACTTTTGATGGAATCTCTGCCCATTATAAAGAGTAATCAAGGCAGTTTTGGCAAGTCTTAAAATATGTGAGAAATTTAAAATTCATAAAATCATATACATACAATTAATTGTCTAATATACCTTTTAATCTTGTTATCAACACCTTTTAATCTCTAACTCAACATCTTTTAATCTTGTTCTCAACACCTTATAATCTTATTCTCAACATGTGATACCCCCTAATTTTGGAACATGGATTGATCAAGTCCGCGCACAAAATCAAGGGATATCAAAACAATTTAAGTATTTAACAAGCACAGAATACAAAGATGAATAATAAAGAATAAATAAACCGCTGAAGAAAACTAATAAATAAATATTACTTAATGATTCTCCAACAATTACAATTCGGAAATCCCATAACTCAAGGACCCCTTAAACATTATTCAATAATCCAATACTATTTAAAAGTACACAAGATGAATAGACGAATGACAGTCTCCCAGCTGCGGATCCTCAACCTCGAGACTGAAACCTCTAATAACCTGAAAAATAAATCGTGGGTTAAACCCTACGAGCAAGTTCACTCTACCAGGCCTCTGAAAACCAATAAGCAGATCATCTCTGATCAAAACCAAATCTAATAAAGTTTTAACTTTAATAAAGCACGATATACATGTCTATATATAATTATATATACTATACTAATCACATCCATTAATAGGTTTATTAAATTTCCATACCTATTAAATAATTATTAAAATAATATTCATACCTAGACCAATCTACCATTTCATTTTATAAAAACTCCTTTGACCTTAATCCCATCCTAGTCAGTTGTCTAATCATTTAAACAACAAATTATAATAAAAGAAATACTCTATTTAATCCCAACCCGATGATGATTTAAATTGTTTAAATCACATATCCAAAATCCAAGTTTTGACAAATCATCCACGTCTTCCCCAATATTATTTTATTAATGTAAAATAATACACTAACCAGTAAGTACTAAACTATTCTCATTTAAGAATATCTAACCCTAATCCAATCCATACATACAACAACCATAGATGATATTTTAATCATCTAACACATAACAACGTAATTATGCTCTGGCAAATCAACCATGCCATTGTAAATATTTTTATTTATATATTGGCAATTCAACCATGCCTCCATAAGTATATTTATTTATACATTGGCAATTCAACCATGCCTCCGTGTATGTATATTTATACATTGGCAATTCAACCATGCCTCCACAGGTATATTTATTCATACATTTAATTAGCAATTCATCCATACTTTCCATATATGTATTCTATTCATACAAATATTTAGGTAATATATTTTATCATTTGACAATTTATTCATGCCCACACTTTAACCATGAATTAACTTTAAAATTAACAATACGCTAAATCATACATAGCCATCACATGCATATTATACGCATATCATTAATTTAACAACCAGCCTATTAAGATATACCAAATAAGAATGATAATATTAATCATCTTAAATGATTTATATATATATATACCTACACATATGTTATTTAATGTATATATGTGTTTAACACCTTCTTTAATAATCCTTGATTATTTAAAATCAATATACATACATACATACATACATATATATACATATATAATTATTTATATATTCATCCTTCCATACAACTCATAGACAAATTAAACTATATATACCCATATATAAATAATTATAGATATATATATATATATATATATATATATATATATACACACACTTCCTTCCATAATAAATTATTAATTTATTATATTTACACAAATTAGTGCAACTAAATATGTCAGAAATAGTTTCCTTTAAATACTCCATATTGGTTTAAATAGTTTTCCGACACTTTCTCACTAAAACATAAATATCTCCTAGTAGGATGGGAATCTGATAATAAAATTGGTACCATTGGAAAGAAGACTAAAAATCCTTGAATTTGAGCTCAAGAATGACCCAATTTCGATTTAAAATGACTAAGTTATGACCTTTTTAATTTCTAGTGTCGAATTAGGCCAACATAGTTTCCCACGCGCGCCCACGTGCTTACTATGCACTTGCACGCGCTGGATTCAAGCCTCCTTGTGTGCTAGTATTGGCTAAGCTCTTTCAGCTACCGTGAGCTCACCACACTGAATCCATCACTTCCTTTATGCCGCATCCAATGGTCATAAATGAGTGCGCAAGTGAACACGCTCACACTAGATTATTTTCTATTAACTATAATAGATCTAAGGTCCAGATCAGCGAGTGCACCATCTTCTCATGGTCTGCAATACACCAAATAATCCCATAGTTGACCAGACCACTTCTATGGTCCAGATACACATGCGCACCAAAGTTTTATGCGCCGCGATGCACCATATCAATTCACATAAGTTTAATTAATCAAATGGCCCTAATTGGCGTATACACCCTATTATCCTACACCGCGCCGCACTGGATCAATTCTTTATTGTGCCGCCGCTCCACGTGCGCCAGTTACCTAGTATATATATATATATATATATATATAATTATTTTCCTAACAAATAATAGGAAAATAAATCCTAATAAATTCCTAAAAATATCCGAAAAATTCCAGAAAATTACAGAACAATTCTAGAAAATAAAGAAACCATAATTAACTCTCTTGGGTCACAAATCCACCTATAGATTGATTTTAAAATATACATAACACCTATATATATCAATTAAAATCCAATAATCTAAAAATCAAATATAATAGTTTATACTTTTTAATTATTCCGATCTAACCATAATTTTTAAACAAATAAATTTAATTAAAGCCTTGATACTCAAGGTGAAATCCTTACGAGTTCTAAGAGGAAAGTTAGAGAAAACTCGCCTGAAGGTTTCGAAACGAAACCGACGCTTTAAGCTTTAATTATCTCTTCCAATTCCGACGTCCTCCTTTTTAGATCCGACCTCCTCCTTGTCAGCCCTTCCTCTTCCTCTCTCTCTCTGTCTGTTTTATTTTTCTAACGTGTAAAACCTCTAACCCTAAAGCCTTATGTGTATTTTTATACACCTTAAATTCCAAATCCTATTCCAACTAGTATTATGAATTAAAATAATAATCTTTAAATAATTTATATCTATAAACATATATATATATAAATATATATTCCTTCCATAATTAACTCATTAGTTAATTAAATCATATATACTTATAAATATCAATAAATATATATCTATATATATATCTTTCCATAACAATTATTAATTAATTATATTTATATATAATTATATATATATATATATATAAATATAATTGATACAAAAGTGATCATTTAAATAATTAAATAACCACGGACCTTCATTAATTAACCCAATAAGGTTTCATACAAGCCCAAGACCACATCTTTTGGTCCAACTTTCCTTAAGCCCAATCCAATTAATTTAAATAAATAAGATAATTAATTAAATACAGAAATTAAAATAACTAATTACATGAAGCACATAAACAAACAAGAATTTACAACTAAGTCATATAATACCAATAAAATCAACACACCAATAATTCAATCAATAATCAACCACACAAACAATCAATCATCATACATAATCACGAAATATAACTTAATTAAAATAAGATAATTAATCTAGCACTCAATAAAATAAAATAAATCATTGAAAAATAAAATAAAATAATTAATCCTAATTAATAAATCCTTTAAAATTATTGGGGTATTACATTCTTCCCCCCTAACAAACGGAATTCCGTCCTCGGAATTCACAAATCCATGAAATAAAAACTTTGATTATTTAATTTCAAATTTCATTATTCCTTTTATCCGTGTGGAAATTAACCCATCCACACATATTCATTATTAGCAGACACATCACGTAATTAGCTAATTCCATATTTATATAATTGATAAATATAAATACACATTAGAGACTCTCACTGGACTAAAGCAGTCTCAACCGGATAGTGGGTATCTCATGTAAAACGCACACAAAGGTGGTTACGAGTCCTCCTTCTACCAGAGCCCACACATCCTTAAACCCAGCTACCCATCTCAATCGGCAATATACGCCTCCATCCTAACCACTGATCCTGAGACTCAAGCTTATATCATGGCCCATATATGTGTGTGTATGTATATATATATATATATATATATATAAAATCCATTATATCCACATCAAAGTAAACTATCCAACCATATTATTTCAATGGCATACCATCCAACTATTCCGTTGACCTGACACGAATAAGTAGGACTTAACGCTATGGTTAATCTGTTCCCTTATAAATATATAGGTAGGACTTAACTTCTTTGGTTAATCCGTCCTTGAAATGCCACCGTCCCATACCGGTGCATTAAACCATACAATTCATAAATAAATAGGTAGGACTTAACTATTCCGTTAATCCGTCCCTAAAATACCTCCATATTATTTTATTGGTGCATAAATCCATAAAACCCATACTTCAAAATTAGGGGAAGACTCAACGATTTACCAATACCTTCTAAATCGGTGTTTTACCATTTTCCTGATAAGACGCAATGATTTACCATTAGGACACACTAACGGACCGAATATAGAATACAATGAATCCTAAACTTAAGCTCTAAGTAAAAGAGTACACAACGCGGAAGTCACACAACGAAAGACACCCTAGGGACACTTGAACCTGGAGTGCTCTGATACCAACTGTGATACCCCCTAATTTTGGAACACGGATTGATCAAGTCCGCGCACAAAATCAAGGGATATCAAAACAATTTAAGTATTTAACAAGCACAGAATACAAAGATGAATAATAAAGAATAAATAAACCGCTGAAGAAAACTAATAAATAAATATTACTTAATGATTCTCCAACAATTACAATTCGGAAATCCCATAACTCAAGGACCCCTTAAACATTATCCAATAATCCAATACTATTTAAAAGTACACAAGATGAATAGACGAATGACAGTCTCCCAGCTGCGGATCCTCAACCTCGAGACTGAAACCTCTAATAACCTGAAAAATAAATCGTGGGTTAAACCCTACGAGCAAGTTCACTCTACCAGGCCTCTGAAAACCAATAAGCAGATCATCTCTGATCAAAACCAAACCTAATAAAGTTTTAACTTTAATAAAGCACGATATACATGTCTATATATAATTATATATACTATACTAATCACATCCATTAATAGGTTTATTAAATTTCCATACATATTAAATAATTATTAAAATAATATTCATACCTAGACCAATCTACCATTTCATTTTATAAAAACTCCTTTGACCTTAATCCCATCCTAGTCAGTTGTCTAATCATTTAAACAACAAATTATAATAAAAGAAATACTCTATTTAATCCCAACCCGATGATGATTTAAATTGTTTAAATCACATATCCAAAATCCAAGTTTTGACAAATCATCCACGTCTTCCCCAATATTATTTTATTAATGTAAAATAATACACTAACCAGTAAGTACTAAACTATTCTCATTTAAGAATATCTAACCCTAATCCAATCCATACATACAACAACCATAGATGATATTTTAATCATCTAACACATAACAACGTAATTATGCTCTGGCAAATCAACCATGCCATTGTAAATATTTTTATTTATATATTGGCAATTCAACCATGCCTCCATAAGTATATTTATTTATACATTGGCAATTCAACCATGCCTCCGTGTATGTATATTTATACATTGGCAATTCAACCATGCCTCCACAGGTATATTTATTCATACATTTAATTAGCAATTCATCCATACTTTCCATATATGTATTCTATTCATACAAATATTTAGGTAATATATTTTATCATTTGACAATTTATTCATGCCCACACTTTAACCATGAATTAACTTTAAAATTAACAATACGCTAAATCATACATAGCCATCACATGCATATTATACGCATATCATTAATTTAACAACCAGCCTATTAAGATATACCAAATAAGAATGATAATATTAATCATCTTAAATGATTTATATATATATATACCTACACATATGTTATTTAATGTATATATGTGTTTAACACCTTCTTTAATAATCCTTGATTATTTAAAATCAATATACATACATACATACATACATATATATACATATATAATTATTTATATATTCATCCTTCCATACAACTCATAGACAAATTAAACTATATATACCCATATATAAATAATTATAGATATATATATATATATATATATATATACACACACTTCCTTCCATAATAAATTATTAATTTATTATATTTACACAAATTAGTGCAACTAAATATGTCAGAAATAGTTTCCTTTAAATACTCCATATTGGTTTAAATAGTTTTCCGACACTTTCTCACTAAAACATAAATATCTCCTAGTAGGATGGGAATCTGATAATAAAATTGGTACCATTGGAAAGAAGACTAAAAATCCTTGAATTTGAGCTCAAGAATGACCCAATTTCGATTTAAAATGACTAAGTTATGACCTTTTTAATTTCTAGTGTCGAATTAGGCCAACATAGTTTCCCACGCGCGCCCACGTGCTTACTATGCACTTGCACGCGCTGGATTCAAGCCTCCTTGTGTGCTAGTATTGGCTAAGCTCTTTCAGCTACCGTGAGCTCACCACACTGAATCCATCACTTCCTTTATGCCGCATCCAATGGTCATAAATGAGTGCGCAAGTGAACACGCTCACACTAGATTATTTTCTATTAACTATAATAGATCTAAGGTCCAGATCAGCGAGTGCACCATCTTCTCATGGTCTGCAATACACCAAATAATCCCATAGTTGACCAGACCACTTCTATGGTCCAGATACACATGCGCACCAAAGTTTTATGCGCCGCGATGCACCATATCAATTCACATAAGTTTAATTAATCAAATGGCCCTAATTGGCGTATACACCCTATTATCCTACACCGCGCCGCACTGGATCAATTCTTTATTGTGCCGCCGCTCCACGTGCGCCAGTTACCTAGTATATATATATATATATATATATATAATTATTTTCCTAACAAATAATAGGAAAATAAATCCTAATAAATTCCTAAAAATATCCGAAAAATTCCAGAAAATTACAGAACAATTCTAGAAAATAAAGAAACCATAATTAACTCTCTTGGGTCACAAATCCACCTATAGATTGATTTTAAAATATACATAACACCTATATATATCAATTAAAATCCAATAATCTAAAAATCAAATATAATAGTTTATACTTTTTAATTATTCCGATCTAACCATAATTTTTAAACAAATAAATTTAATTAAAGCCTTGATACTCAAGGTGAAATCCTTACGAGTTCTAAGAGGAAAGTTAGAGAAAACTCGCCTGAAGGTTTCGAAACGAAACCGACGCTTTAAGCTTTAATTATCTCTTCCAATTCCGACGTCCTCCTTTTTAGATCCGACCTCCTCCTTGTCAGCCCTTCCTCTTCCTCTCTCTCTCTGTCTGTTTTATTTTTCTAACGTGTAAAACCTCTAACCCTAAAGCCTTATGTGTATTTTTATACACCTTAAATTCCAAATCCTATTCCAACTAGTATTATGAATTAAAATAATAATCTTTAAATAATTTATATCTATAAACATATATATATATAAATATATATTCCTTCCATAATTAACTCATTAGTTAATTAAATCATATATACTTATAAATATCAATAAATATATATCTATATATATATCTTTCCATAACAATTATTAATTAATTATATTTATATATAATTATATATATATATATATATAAATATAATTGATACAAAAGTGATCATTTAAATAATTAAATAACCACGGACCTTCATTAATTAACCCAATAAGGTTTCATACAAGCCCAAGACCACATCTTTTGGTCCAACTTTCCTTAAGCCCAATCCAATTAATTTAAATAAATAAGATAATTAATTAAATACAGAAATTAAAATAACTAATTACATGAAGCACATAAACAAACAAGAATTTACAACTAAGTCATATAATACCAATAAAATCAACACACCAATAATTCAATCAATAATCAACCACACAAACAATCAATCATCATACATAATCACGAAATATAACTTAATTAAAATAAGATAATTAATCTAGCACTCAATAAAATAAAATAAATCATTGAAAAATAAAATAAAATAATTAATCCTAATTAATAAATCCTTTAAAATTATTGGGGTATTACATTCTTCCCCCCTAACAAACGGAATTCCGTCCTCGGAATTCACAAATCCATGAAATAAAAACTTTGATTATTTAATTTCAAATTTCATTATTCCTTTTATCCGTGTGGAAATTAACCCATCCACACATATTCATTATTAGCAGACACATCACGTAATTAGCTAATTCCATATTTATATAATTGATAAATATAAATACACATTAGAGACTCTCACTGGACTAAAGCAGTCTCAACCGGATAGTGGGTATCTCATGTAAAACGCACACAAAGGTGGTTACGAGTCCTCCTTCTACCAGAGCCCACACATCCTTAAACCCAGCTACCCATCTCAATCGGCAATATACGCCTCCATCCTAACCACTGATCCTGAGACTCAAGCTTATATCATGGCCCATATATGTGTGTGTATGTATATATATATATATATATATATATAAAATCCATTATATCCACATCAAAGTAAACTATCCAACCATATTATTTCAATGGCATACCATCCAACTATTCCGTTGACCTGACACGAATAAGTAGGACTTAACGCTATGGTTAATCTGTTCCCTTATAAATATATAGGTAGGACTTAACTTCTTTGGTTAATCCGTCCTTGAAATGCCACCGTCCCATACCGGTGCATTAAACCATACAATTCATAAATAAATAGGTAGGACTTAACTATTCCGTTAATCCGTCCCTAAAATACCTCCATATTATTTTATTGGTGCATAAATCCATAAAACCCATACTTCAAAATTAGGGGAAGACTCAACGATTTACCAATACCTTCTAAATCGGTGTTTTACCATTTTCCTGATAAGACGCAATGATTTACCATTAGGACACACTAACGGACCGAATATAGAATACAATGAATCCTAAACTTAAGCTCTAAGTAAAAGAGTACACAACGCGGAAGTCACACAACGAAAGACACCCTAGGGACACTTGAACCTGGAGTGCTCTGATACCAACTGTGATACCCCCTAATTTTGGAACACGGATTGATCAAGTCCGCGCACAAAATCAAGGGATATCAAAACAATTTAAGTATTTAACAAGCACAGAATACAAAGATGAATAATAAAGAATAAATAAACCGCTGAAGAAAACTAATAAATAAATATTACTTAATGATTCTCCAACAATTACAATTCGGAAATCCCATAACTCAAGGACCCCTTAAACATTATCCAATAATCCAATACTATTTAAAAGTACACAAGATGAATAGACGAATGACAGTCTCCCAGCTGCGGATCCTCAACCTCGAGACTGAAACCTCTAATAACCTGAAAAATAAATCGTGGGTTAAACCCTACGAGCAAGTTCACTCTACCAGGCCTCTGAAAACCAATAAGCAGATCATCTCTGATCAAAACCAAACCTAATAAAGTTTTAACTTTAATAAAGCACGATATACATGTCTATATATAATTATATATACTATACTAATCACATCCATTAATAGGTTTATTAAATTTCCATACATATTAAATAATTATTAAAATAATATTCATACCTAGACCAATCTACCATTTCATTTTATAAAAACTCCTTTGACCTTAATCCCATCCTAGTCAGTTGTCTAATCATTTAAACAACAAATTATAATAAAAGAAATACTCTATTTAATCCCAACCCGATGATGATTTAAATTGTTTAAATCACATATCCAAAATCCAAGTTTTGACAAATCATCCACGTCTTCCCCAATATTATTTTATTAATGTAAAATAATACACTAACCAGTAAGTACTAAACTATTCTCATTTAAGAATATCTAACCCTAATCCAATCCATACATACAACAACCATAGATGATATTTTAATCATCTAACACATAACAACGTAATTATGCTCTGGCAAATCAACCATGCCATTGTAAATATTTTTATTTATATATTGGCAATTCAACCATGCCTCCATAAGTATATTTATTTATACATTGGCAATTCAACCATGCCTCCGTGTATGTATATTTATACATTGGCAATTCAACCATGCCTCCACAGGTATATTTATTCATACATTTAATTAGCAATTCATCCATACTTTCCATATATGTATTCTATTCATACAAATATTTAGGTAATATATTTTATCATTTGACAATTTATTCATGCCCACACTTTAACCATGAATTAACTTTAAAATTAACAATACGCTAAATCATACATAGCCATCACATGCATATTATACGCATATCATTAATTTAACAACCAGCCTATTAAGATATACCAAATAAGAATGATAATATTAATCATCTTAAATGATTTATATATATATATACCTACACATATGTTATTTAATGTATATATGTGTTTAACACCTTCTTTAATAATCCTTGATTATTTAAAATCAATATACATACATACATACATACATATATATACATATATAATTATTTATATATTCATCCTTCCATACAACTCATAGACAAATTAAACTATATATACCCATATATAAATAATTATAGATATATATATATATATATATATATATACACACACTTCCTTCCATAATAAATTATTAATTTATTATATTTACACAAATTAGTGCAACTAAATATGTCAGAAATAGTTTCCTTTAAATACTCCATATTGGTTTAAATAGTTTTCCGACACTTTCTCACTAAAACATAAATATCTCCTAGTAGGATGGGAATCTGATAATAAAATTGGTACCATTGGAAAGAAGACTAAAAATCCTTGAATTTGAGCTCAAGAATGACCCAATTTCGATTTAAAATGACTAAGTTATGACCTTTTTAATTTCTAGTGTCGAATTAGGCCAACATAGTTTCCCACGCGCGCCCACGTGCTTACTATGCACTTGCACGCGCTGGATTCAAGCCTCCTTGTGTGCTAGTATTGGCTAAGCTCTTTCAGCTACCGTGAGCTCACCACACTGAATCCATCACTTCCTTTATGCCGCATCCAATGGTCATAAATGAGTGCGCAAGTGAACACGCTCACACTAGATTATTTTCTATTAACTATAATAGATCTAAGGTCCAGATCAGCGAGTGCACCATCTTCTCATGGTCTGCAATACACCAAATAATCCCATAGTTGACCAGACCACTTCTATGGTCCAGATACACATGCGCACCAAAGTTTTATGCGCCGCGATGCACCATATCAATTCACATAAGTTTAATTAATCAAATGACCCTAATTGGCGTATACACCCTATTATCCTACACCGCGCCGCACTGGATCAATTCTTTATTGTGCCGCCGCTCCACGTGCGCCAGTTACCTAGTATATATATATATATATATATATATATATATATATATATATATATATAATTATTTTCCTAACAAATAATAGGAAAATAAATCCTAATAAATTCCTAAAAATATCCGAAAAATTCCAGAAAATTACAGAACAATTCTAGAAAATAAAGAAACCATAATTAACTCTCTTGGGTCACAAATCCACCTATAGATTGATTTTAAAATATACATAACACCTATATATATCAATTAAAATCCAATAATCTAAAAATCAAATATAATAGTTTATACTTTTTAATTATTCCGATCTAACCATAATTTTTAAACAAATAAATTTAATTAAAGCCTTGATACTCAAGGTGAAATCCTTATGAGTTCTAAGAGGAAAGTTAGAGAAAACTCGCCTGAAGGTTTCGAAACGAAACCGACGCTTTAAGCTTTAATTATCTCTTCCAATTCCGACGTCCTCCTTTTCAGATCCGACCTCCTCCTTGTCAGCCCTTCCTCTTCCTCTCTCTCTGTCTGTTTTATTTTTCTAACGTGTAAAACCTCTAACCCTAAAGCCTTATGTGTATTTTTATACACCTTAAATTCCAAATCCTATTCCAACTAGTATTATGAATTAAAATAATAATCTTTAAATAATTTATATCTATAAACATATATATATATAAATATATATTCCTTCCATAATTAACTCATTAGTTAATTAAATCATATATACTTATAAATATCAATAAATATATATCTATATATATATCTTTCCATAACAATTATTAATTAATTATATTTATATATAATTATATATATATATATATAAATATAATTGATGCAAAAGTGATCATTTAAATAATTAAATAACCACGGACCTTCATTAATTAACCCAATAAGGTTTCATACAAGCCCAAGACCACATCTTTTGGTCCAACTTTCCTTAAGCCCAATCCAATTAATTTAAATAAATAAGATAATTAATTAAATACAGAAATTAAAATAACTAATTACATGAAGCACATAAACAAACAAGAATTTACAACTAAGTCATATAATACCAATAAAATCAACACACCAATAATTCAATCAATAATCAACCACACAAACAATCAATCATCATACATAATCACGAAATATAACTTAATTAAAATAAGATAATTAATCTAGCACCCAATAAAATAAAATAAATCATTGAAAAATAAAATAAAATAATTAATCCTAATTAATAAATCCTTTAAAATTATTGGGGTATTACACAACACTTTTAATCTCTAGCTCAACACTTTTTAATATCTAACTCAACACCTTTTAATCTTATTCTTAACACATTTTAATCTTATTCTCAACACTTTTTAATCTTTTTTTTCAACACCTTTAATCTTGTTCTCAACATTTTTTAATATTTTTTCTCAACACCTTTAATCTTTTTTTCTCTAACATATTTAATCTTGTTCTCGACATTTTCTAATCGTTTTATCAACGCCTTTAATTTAATATTACTCTCAATAAATTTGATCTTATTCTCAATACTTTTTAATCTTTTTCTCAACACTTTAAATCTTGTTCTCAATACTTTTTAATCTTGTTTTTCACACTTTTTAATCTTTTTATCAACACCTTTAATTTAATTTTATTCTCAACACCTTTCATCTTATTCTCAATACTTATTAATTTTTTTCTCTACACTTTTTAATTTATAACTCAACACCTTTAAATCTTATTCTCTACATTTTTTAGTCTTGTTCTCAACACTTTTTAATCTCTAACTCAACACCATTTAATATTATTATCAACACCTTTTAATCTTATTAAATATCTTTTAATTTTGTTATCAACACTTTTTAATCTCTAACTCAACACCTTTTAATCTTATTAAATATGTTTTAATTTTGTTATCAATACTTTTTAATCTCTAACTCAACACCTTTTAATCTTATTCTAAACAACTTATAATCTCATTCTCAACACATTAAATCTTATTCTCAAAACTTTTAATCTTTAACTCAACACTTTTTAATGTCTAGCTCAAAACCTTTTAAATTTATTCTCAACACCTTTTAATCTTGTTTGTAACACTTTTTTAGTCTTTTTTCTCAACACCTTTGATCTTGTTCTCAACATTTTTTAATCTTTTTTCTCAACACCTTTAATCTTTTTTTCTCAACATTTTTTAATCGTTTTATCAACACCTTTAATTTAATATTACTCTCAATACATTTGATCTTTTTCTCAACATTTTTTAATCATTTTTTCAACTCTTTAAATCTTATTCTCAACACTTTTTAATGTTGTTCTTCACACTTTTTAATCTTTTTATCAACACCTTTAATTTAATCTTATTCTCAACACCTTTGATCTTATTCTCAACACTTTTTAATCTTATTTTTCAACATTTTTTAATCTCTAACTCAACACCTTTTAATCTTATTCTTAACACCTTTTAATCTTGTTTTTCAACACTTTTTAATCTCTCACTAAACACCATTTAATCTTATTCTCAACACCTTTGAGTCTTATTCTCAACACCTTAAATCTTATTCTCAATACTTTTAATCTTGTTATCAACACTTGTTAATCTTATTTTCAACAACTTTTAATCTCTGGCTCAAAACTTTTTAATATTATTTCAACACTTTTAATCTTGTTCTCAACACTTTTAATCTTATTCTCAATACTTTTAATCTTGTTTTCAATACTTTTAATATTGTTCTTAACAATTTTTAATCTTGTTCTCAACAACTTTTAATATTATTCTCAACACTTTTAATCTCTTTCTCAACACTTTTTAATCTCTACCTCAACAATTTTTAATCTTATTTTCAACACCTTATAATCTTATTCTCAACACCTTAAATCTTATTCTCAACACTTTTAATCTCTAACTCAACACTTTTTAATCTTTATCTCAACATCTTATAATCTTATTCTCAACACCTTTTAATCTTGTTCTTAATACTTTTTAATCTTGTTTTTCACATTTTTTAATCTTATTCTCAACACTTTTTAATCTTTTTCTCAACAATTTAAATCTTATTTTCAACACTTTTAATCTCGTTTTTAACACTTTTTAATCTTGTTCTCAACAACTTTTAATCTTATTCTCAACACTTTTAATCTTGCTTTCAACACTTTTTAATTTCTAACTTAAAACTTTTTAATTCTTATTCTCAACAATTTAAATCTTGTTCTCAACACTTTTAATCTCGTTCTCAACACTTTTTAATTTGGTTCTCAATAACTTTTAATTTTATTCTCAACACTTTTAATCTTGTTCTCAACACTTTTTAATCTCTAACTCAAAACTTTTTAATTCTTATTCTCAACACCTTAAATCTTATCCTCAACACTTTTAATCTTATTCTCAACACCTTAAATCTTGTTCTCAACACTTTTTAATCTCTACCTCAACACTTTTTAATCTTATTTGCAATATATTTAATTTTATTCTCAACACCTTAAATCTTGTTTTCAACACTTTTAATCTTGTTCTCAACACTTTTTAATCTTATTCTCAACAACTTTAATCTTATTCTCAACACTTTTAATCTTTTCTCAATACTTTTTAATCTTATTCTCAACATTTTTAATGTTGTTCTCAACAATTTTTAATCTTATTTTCAACACTTTTTATCTTATTCTCAACACTTTTTATCTTATTCTCAATACTTTTTAATCACTAACTCAACATTTTTTAATCTTTTTCTTAACACTATTTAATTTTGTTCTCAACACTTTTTAATATTGTTCTCAATAACTTTTAATCTTATTCTCATCACTTTTAATCTTTTTTTCAACACTTGTTAATTTTGTTCTCAACACTTTTTAATGTTATTCTCAACAATTTTTAATCTTATTCTCTACACTTTTAATTTTGTTCTCAACACTTTTTAATCTCTAACTCAACACTTTTTAATCTTATTCTCAACACTTTTTAATGTTGTTCTCAACAGCTTTTAATCTTATTCTCAACACTTTTTAATTTTGTTCTCAACACTTTTTAATGTTGTTCTCAACAACTTTTAACCTTATTCTCAACACTTTTAATCTTGTTCTCAACACTTTTTAATCTTGTTCTCAACACTTTTAATCATGTTCTCAATACTTTTTAATCTGTAACTCAACACTTTTTAATCTTGTTCTTAATACTTTTTAATCTCTAACTCAATACTTTTTAATCTTATTCTCAACACTTTTAATCTTGTTCTCAACACTTTTTAATCTCTAACTCAACACTTTTTAATCTTATTCTCAATACCATTTAATCTTATTCTCAACACCTTAAATATTATTCTTAACACTTTTTATTCTTGTTGTGAACACCTTAAATCTTATTTTCAACATTTTTAGTCTTATTGTCAACACTAGTAATGATGTCATATCAATGGTTGGTGAGTGTGCAGGATCTTTTTTTTCCTAGAGAGGATCCTTATCCTATATATATAACATATAGAGTTAAATTCTTGTTCAAAAAGCAATTTCATAACTTCGGATCAAATACGATTCTTTTAATCAAGAATGGTGTGTGTACAAATCTAATCATACTGACATCTGCTTTAGTTTGATGAAATATTTAACAAGTTTCATTCTTATGTAGACAAGAATGCAATATGATGCATTCACCACTGAACAAATCAATAAAAAGATTAAGTTTGTTAATTTTGAGGTTGATAATTTTTTTTTTTCTTTGAAGAAGATAAAACAAAGGGAACAAATCAATCAAAAGATGAACTTTGTTTAATTCACTTATAAACAAAGGAAACAATATTTCTTGATGTATTTCTAATTAATTTGCTTAATTCAATCAAATTAAAAAAATGAACTTATAAGTTAACTAGATAAAACCAATGGATAATCAAATGTACACGTTGCAACACTATCTTATTTGAAAAATCATTTACATATCTTTTGCATAATATCCCTCAACTTTTGAATGTGTTTGTTATCTTTATGTAAAAGTAGCTCCAATCCAAGCTTGCATCTCATTTCATATAGGTCTACCTGCAAACAAGAGCAACCACACCGAATTACATTTAGACATATGGAGTTGAAATTTATAAGATGAAGCCACTACGGATATGAAATTTTTTAACATACTGTATCGAACTTGAGCTCCAATTCGCCATTAAAAAGTTGCATGTACCTCATCATGAATACTCCACAACTATCTCTAATATTCAATAACATGGTCAAAAATTTTATAACAAACCGAGATCTTAAATAACATTTTAACATAATAAAAAAATTTAGTAATAAAATTAGTTAATTTTCTTTAAAAAAAATAAATTAAAAAACAAACTTATACTTATCAGATTGTTTTGGGACTTTCACATCAATAGTTTTGAATTTTTCAAATTTTTTGTTAAATAAAACTTCCATGAATTCCTTCTGTAATTATAAATGATATTCATACACGTTAGTTAATAACATTGAAACTTCAAAACTAACATAAAAAAACACATTGAAACTTCTAATCAGGAGTTCATTAAAACTCATTACCAATAAGTAAACATATTTTCTTCAAATCTTGTTGTCAAGGGAGCCCAGGTAATAAATTATTAATTTGTCAATATCAACAACGTAGAGGAGCCAATGGTTGTCATTTGACGTAGGGAAAAAGAACTGGAACACATCATAATTATAAATATATAAAATAGAACACGGAAAATGAAATGAAACATGAATAGTTAAATGAATCATACATACCTGTCTACATTTTAAAATTTCATCTTCATTTAATTTAAACAACATCAAGCTATTTCTCCATACATTTTTCAAGAAACCTCTCCGCGTACTACCAACAAGCTCATGAGCCTTTAAAATTGATGACTACACATGTACAAAGCAACATCAACAACAAATGCCTAAATCATTGATAAAACAACATTTTATATAAAAGACTTACCCTAATAGAAGAACAAAAGAAGAAGTATCTCTTTTGATAAAACAACATTTTATACAAAAGACTTACCCCAAATTTTGGTTTCCTATCCTTTTCCTCTGCCTTCTCGACAACAAAAAAAAAAGGTTTATACGAAAGAACTGAGTTTTCTTTCCAGCGTGAAAATTACAAAGGAAAAATCAGCATATGTTGAATTTTTTATTCTAAAAGATTTGCCTTTTCCAGTATTTGAATTTGAAGAGGAATAATCGAGCCAATTAGAAATTTATGGAACTTCATTTTTGGTGAAGGTACGAGTTTTTTTTAAGTTATGTGCTGCGTTCTTTAATAATTTAGACTAATCTATAACTAAATACTTTTACTAGGTTTGTTTGTCGAGAAAATGGAGGGGAAAAGGAATTAAAAATTTCATTATGATGTCGATTGGGTAACCAGTATTTCAATAACTTCACTCAGTTCAAGCCAGAAGTGTGAATTAAGATATGTTAATTTTGGATGGTATTAAATAATGAAATTCCAATTGATTCAGATTTTGATTTTGTTTTCTCTTCCCACGTTTTACCAATAATCAAACTGAAGGTTCATTCTAATTTTAGTTTTGTTAATTTTAGTTTTGTTTAATCTTTAGTTCTATGATATTAGGAGAAATCTTCGCAAGTACAAGTGCTAATTTTTAATTACCTAATTTCTCTAATTCTCACTACACTCAAGTTGCATGAGTTTTGTCACTACAATTGCATGAAACATAACGATGATAAACGTATGACAACTAATATATATATATATATATATATATATATATAAATCGAAATAAAAATAAATAAATAAATGAGAATCTAAATGGAGTCATCATGATTTGTGAATGATCGTTGGTCATATATATAATATAAAGTTGTCTTACTTAAATATAAATTATTCATATTCCTCATATTTATTTACTTTATGGATTATCAATTATCTACATTTGCTTTATTTTCAGTGTGAATATTATACATTGTAAATTGATATATGGGAGGAAATTAAATTTAGATTAGAATAACCCAAAATTTGATCTCCTATCCTTCTCCTCTGCCTTCTCAACAACAAAAAAGAGGTTTATACAGAAGAACCGAGTTTTCTTTCCAAAATAGAGTGAAAATTAAAAAGGAAAAGTCAGCATACAAAATTTATATGTTGAATTTTTGATTCTAAATGATTTGTCTTTTCCAGTATAATGATATAATGTGCGGAAATAAGTGTGATTTTTAGAGAGAGAGTTAGGGTTTATGAAGAGGAAAAGAGAGAAAGAAATGGTGAGTACCTAAAAATACAGCCGCAAGACAAGGACGAAATTGATGCCTGAAAAACCTAATACTCAGTATGCTATTTTGAGATACACCGTGACGAGAGAGGGAGATGGTGTACGGTGATGAGGGAGGGAGGCTCTCAAGTTTGTTTTTCTTTTTCTTTTTCTTTTTTTTTTTTTTTTTTTTCTGTTTGGGATGCGGCAGAAAGGATAATTTATTTTCCTTTTTTCCTTTTTCTTTTTTACTTTCTATTATTATTATTATTTTTTTTAACGTCGTTCATTTTTCCGTTGGACTCTACAGTTACCAATTTAAAAATAATTTCTTTTTTCACTATTGTATGGGTACAGCACGACCCGTTTACAGCAGGGGATCCCAGTGCCGACAAAATTCTGAAGTTTTCCATCTCTGGATGTCTTTTTCTTGTATTAATTAATTAAATAAGAAATAGTAAAGTCTAATCAAAACTCCAGTGTTTTATTTTTTATTTTTATTCAAGTAATCAAAAGTCCAATGTTACATGCTCAAACTTTGAAAAGGATATATTACATCTGGGCATTTATGTCATTTTGATAAATCCCTCTCACATCATCTCATTTTTTTACTTACTATTCAAAGGTTCTACTAGTATATTTTTTGCCCTATTTGTTGAGTTTGGACATCAATTTGAGTTATATGCCACCTAAATTGATGTTATTGGCTATGCTTTTGTCTTCCAAGATTTTGAAAATAAAATTGCATTGTATCCTCCAAGTTCTTATTGTAACATACTAAAATAACTTCCTTATAATTATATAACTCCAAAATACTAAAAAATAAAAAGAAAAAACTATGTAAACCTTGCTCAATATTAATAACTGATATTAGGGTGCTAAATTATTTACTGACATAGTAGTGTTAATTACGATCAAAAGTTTGATATTTACGGAAGCTGAAATAAAATATGTTAATTATTATAAATATAAGTTAAAGAGATGGAATTCAAGATAAGGCATGATCAAGAATATCATTTACATAATATGGTAAATATTTGTAATATAAAAAGAAATTATTTAAGAATGAATACTTGGATATATAAAAGATATTATAACTTTTTAAATAATTAATTACTTTCTATTTTAAAATAAGTCACATTATATTAGACATAAATAATCACATAGATTAAGTAAAATAATATATTTTTATTTGTTGGGACAAATAACATACTCTTCTATCAATACCTGAAATAACATTCTAGGCCAAGATGAAGATCTATTCAAGCATACCAACGAAGTAGATTCATCATTATAATATCATAAAACCCATATTCAAATAATCTGACACTTGGGCCCTGTTTGGTAAGTGTGCTGTAGTGTGCTGTAATGCTACAGGATGTGAACAGTATGCCATTTTCAGAATAAAATACGTTTGGGTCGGGCTGTGTTGGTTCAAACAGTGGCAGAACATTATGTAAAAAAGGGTCAAATCTTGGAACACCAAATTGGTGTTCTTGCTTGTTCCGACTTTATTTCAGGCCCAACATTTACTGTAACAGGTGCAACAAATGCCACCACTTGTTTTGATTTGAGAGAACAACTATAAGCAGAAAATTCAGACATGTTCTAGGGCTAGAAGCTTGTCTTGCAGCGCCCCCCGGCGACTCCACAACACCGAGGCGATTCGTGGTGAGCTCCTCTTAATCTGAGTTGGTTTCATGTCTAACATACAATCTTTCATCTGTCTCTAAAATTTCGAAGATTTGGCTAGATTCAAACTCAAATCGACGACTGGAACCTCAAATCTGAAGAGCTCTGTGTTCGACGCCTCTTTCTCCACTCTCGGAATCTCTTCTCTCTCCAAGTCTGGGTTTAATTAATTGTCAATGTGATCTACAATTTTCAGATTTGAAGATGAATTTTTAGGGACTATTGTTTGCTGGAAATTATTCAGATTTTGTTTGTGTTAATATGAATTTTTCAGAATTACTCTTTCTTCAATTGAACATAAAAAATTCAGCATAAAAAATAAAAAATATGAAAATATTAATCAAAATATGAATTTTTAAGAATGTAAGTTGAAAATAAAAATTCAGCATAAAAACACTTAAAATATATAAAAATATTTATCAATTTTTAAGAATGTAAGTTCAAAATAAAAATTCAGCATAAAAAATAAAAAATATGATACACTGTATATTTTTTTATGATACATTATCTTTCAAATTTTATAAATATAGTAGTAATTTTAAATTTGTTTGGTAACAATTAATCTGTTTAAAACATTACACAATTGTATACTAAAATTATACAATAATTAATTTATAACTTTATATTTAATAAAGTTATAAATAAAACATAACAAAACACAAATACTTGCCAAACATGTTTTGTTCTCTTACTTCTTGAAACGGAATACCTTGCCAAACATGTTATACCATTTCAAAAATTTTATCCCAAATTTTCGTCACCAAGTATATCACAAAACACTTGTTCTGTTATAGGTTAGAGTATTACACTACACCATACAACACTTTCCAAACGAGCCCTTGGTGTGTTTTGGGATTTGAAAATATAATAATAAAATGTAGTTATGGCAGTGTTGCTATACTCAGCCTCCAACAAAAAATATTTTATTTTCACAATCTCCCTAGCATTTTTAACTTATACCCATCCATGTCGGAGATTAACAAATTAATACTACAACTGAATTTATTGAAAATAATGTGATATTAAACTTGAACCTATTAATTGGACGAGTTCAAGTGAGTTACATTGTAGTCCACCAAATGTAACTCGTTGAACAAATAGTTTAACAATCTAAAATTATTATCATTTATGGTGGGACTCTTCCGTTAATGACATTGGTGTCATAAAATCAGATGGTCGTAAAACACAGAATAATTAAATCCCCCAACAACTGTTTTGAACATGAGTGCCTACTCTTTTGGTGTTTGATTTTCTAAATCTATCATTAGACTCAAATTCTCTTTAATTAAGAAAAGTAAACTCAGAATACACTAATTATGATCATCTAATAATTTTGAATTTTCTCTTCACTACAAAATATGTATTTACAAATATTTAATAAAAATAGAAAAGAAAAGTAAAAATAAAAATAGAAAAAAAATGAAATAAAGTACAAACTAAACAAAACAAATTTGCTCCAAACTCCAAAAACTAGGGCATACTCATATTGAGATATTTTTCTCCCTTTTTTTTTGTTTAACAGGGTGGGTATGAAAAAAATTAAAATAAAGAAAAAATAATAATAAAAAATAGTGTAAATGCAAGAAAAAATATCTCTCCTGATCTCTCTAGTGTTTCATTACACATTTTTCTATATCTCCTTTTTCTTTCTCTTCTACACCTATTTATAGGCAATTACAAGTGTTATAACTAATTTCTTATGTTGGACTCTCAGTCTTTGGGCCTTCTTCCTTTTGGGCTTGACTCAATCCGGTGGATCTCCAGTGTTGGGCCTGTGGTATTACTCTCCAAGCTTGGGCTTAATCTTGTTGCCCAACCTGATGCTCTCCTCTTGGGTCAAATCCGGCCCACTCTACCTTCGATATCCTCAACTGCCCTCATAATTACTCCCTAACAAATTAGGGAGTAATTATTAATGGCTGCGAATCATGATTTTGACAGCTCAAGAAGATCTCTTAGGAAAATGGGCGGTTGGACCTAGAAACGATGCTTCGAGATTCAAAAAACTTCTCACTTTCCTGACGCTCCGGCTTTCGGGCCTACTTGGTCTTTATAAGTCTCAAAGATGCCCCCACATCCCTCTTTACCGTCTCCATCTTGCTTTGCTGTTAGTCAAATCCTTGCTTGTCCCTTTCGAATCAAATCAAATCTCTTCTGATAAACTCTTGCGAAAGCTTCTTTTCCGGCGATCTCGCAGTGCTCTTTGCAGTCTCCAATCTTCGAGGTTAGTTTCGCTTCTATTTCTTCTTTCTGGGGATTTGTTTTACTTTCCCAGAGTTCTTGTTCGCTTTCATCATGATAATCGACCTGGATATCCTTCGCATGAAACTTAATCTCCCTAGTGACGTTCAAATTAGGGTATGTCCCAGAGATGTTGACGTTAGAACTGGTACGGGTCTTCTTCCCGGCGAAGTTCTATTTTCCCATCTTCATCTTATCGTCTTTAGGTTCCCTCGGCACCCCTTCTTTAACTATGTTTTTAATAGATTAGGGATTTCTTCTCTGCAGGTAAATCCAAATTTCCTTAGAATCATATCCGTTCTGCTACTTTTGACCAGTGACAGAGGTCTGGATCTTGACCTCATAGATCTTCTCCTCTGTTAGAAGGTTAGCAAAATCTGTAATACCCCGATATTTTAAAAAGGATTTATTAATTAAGTTAATTTATATTATATTATTATTATTATTATTTTTAAATGATTTGTTTTATTTAATTAGGTGCTTGATAGTTGTGATTTGTTTTATTTAATTAAGTGCGTAGGTAAATTGTATTGTTTTAATTAAATTATATTTTGTAATTATATTTGTTAAATTTATACGGTGTTTGATTTGTGGAATGCTAGTTAGTGAATTGTTTATTTGATTTGCGTGGTTTTATGTTGGTGTAACTTTATTTAATTTCATTATGTTAGGTATTTAAGTTATTTGGATTGGGATTAAAGGAAGTTGGACCAACGGATGTGGTATTGGGCTTGAAGGAAGCCTTGTTGGGTTAATTGGTAAAGGCCCGTGGTTGTGAGGATATTTAATAATTATCTTTGCATAATTATACCTATATAATTACATGTGTATATTAATTCATTATTAAATCATGTGGAGGGGTATATATGTCAATATAATTATATATTGATATATATAGGTATATATAATTTATTTAACTAATGGTTAAATATATATATATATTTACATTAAAATATATGTATATATATATATTATTTAAAAGATAAATATTATTTATTTTATATGATAATAATCCTAATGGGAAAAGGATTTAGGTTTTTGGATGTGTATAAATAGACACATAAGACTTTAGGGTTAGGAGTTTTTCCACGTTAGAAAAATAAGAGAATTAGAGAGAGAAGAAGAAGGGCTAGCGAAGAGGAGGCCGGATCAAAGAACGTAAGAGGAGACCAAATTTGGAAAAGAAAAGGCGAGTTTTCTCTAATTTTCCTCTTAGAACTCATAAGGGTTTCACCTTGAGTATCAAAATTAGGATTAAATTTATTGGTTTAGAAATCATGGTTAGATCGGATTAATTAAAATAATGAATTATTATATTTTGTTTTCTTTTAACTTTGGATTTTAAATTGTTGATGTATGTGTGATATTTATGTTTAAATTCAACTGTTTTATATGTGTGATATTTATGTTTAAATTCAACTGTTTTATTTGATCTATGATCAGGAGGGTTATTTAGGGTTTATAGATTTTCTGGGAATTTTCTATATTTTTCTGGAATTTTCTGGTAATTATATATATTTTTTTGGAATTATATTTGATTTATGGATAATATTTGTTTGAAAAATACATAAATATATATACTGTGTATATACTGGCGGCTGGGTTAAACAGGGCATCAAAAAGGGGGTTATAGTTTGGTGTGGTGCAGCACACAATAATTTTGTGTGCGTGTGAATCAGAGCCTTTGAGAATTAAAAATAATACATAGATTAATTCAGTGTGGTACGGCGCATGGAACTATGGTGTGCAACAAGTCAAAGGCCATTGAATGCAATTTGATCAATGGAATAGATCTGGTGTGTTGCGGGTAACATTAATATGGTACGCGCAAGAATTGGAGGGCTGAGATGCGCTGATGGGGAGCGGCTGGTCCGGTGTGGTGCGCTCATGCGGTAGCGAGGAGAGTGGCCAATCAGAGTACGCCACATCAGCCAAAAGAAGGAACAGGCGCGTGGCAGCGCGTGTAACGCGCTTGGGGGCGCGTGATGGAACCTGCCAGCTAGGGTGGCGCGTGGAAGCGCGTGAGAGGTGTTTAGGAGTGTGTGGTGGCGCGTGGGGGTGCGTGAAACACTGTTTAGGGTCCTGTTAAGGTCCTTTGAGGTCCAGTGAATTTCCAGAATTGGTTTTAAGGCCATTGGGGTTGAAACAACCACTAGAGGAGGTATTCTTGGTTTCCTGAAAGCCATAGAATGTTACTACAATGATTGATAGCATTTATTTTGCGTAAATATAATAACTTATTATATTGTTATGGAATGTGATGTATATATGTATATAATATAATTACATATGTATACGTGTATACATGGACTTTATTAAAGTATGATCAGTATATATATATATATATATCTAAGATTTAAATAATCAAGGATTATTAGGGAAAGATTATACACATATATATTATATAATATATGTGTATATATATGTATTTTAATTAAGATTGTGATATGCTTACAATTTGCATGAGATGGCTATGTATGAATTAACTATCATTGAGTCTACAGTTGGTATATGGTTGAATTGTAGGCATGGATAAGTTGCCATAGGTGTAAATATATATTGCCTAAGTATATGGATGAATAAAATATAAATAGGAAGCATGGATGAATTGCTAAGTTAAAAGTATAACTATATATACTTAAGGAGGCATGGTTGAGTTGCCAATATATAAATGGATACATTTTTAACGGCATGGTTGAATTGCCAGTGTATAAGCAAATATATTTATAATGGCATGGTTGATTTGCCAGAGGGTAATTAAATTGTTATGTGCTAGATGATTAAATTTCATCTATGGTTATGGTATGTATAAATTGGATTATGATTAGATATTCTTAAATTAGATTAATCTAGTAGCTACATGTTAGTGTATTATTTTATATATTTTAATAAAATAATATTGGTACAGACATGAATGATTTATCAAGCCTGGGTATTGGCTGTATGGTTTAAATAATTAAATTCATTATTAGCTTTTGGATTAAATATAGTTTTTTTTCTTGAATGATATTTTACTATTTAAATGATTAAATAATTATTTAGAATGAAGTTAAGGTTAAAGGGGTTTCTCTTTAAAAGAGAAGGAGTTTTTAGTTGGTTTAGGTGTGATTATGTTTAATCATGATTTAATGGTTTTGAAAATTAATGGAACTATTAATGAAATGAAAGGTTATACTGTATATAACTATTTATACATATGCGTATCATTGTTTATTAAACTTAAAGCTTTATTAGGTTTAGTTTTGATCAGAGATGATCTACTTATTGGTTTTCAGAGGTCTGGTAGAGAAAACTTGCTCGTAGGGTTTAACCCGCGATTTATTTTTCAGGTTGTTAGAATGTCAAGTCTCAAGGTTGAGGATCCGCAGCTGGAGGACTTATCCATTCCTTCTATTTGCTTAAAAGTAGGATATTAGTTTTGTTTCAGTTGATATTAGTATTTATTTGGTTGAAATTCTAAATAGTAACTTTTAGTTAAGGGGTCCTTGAGTTACGGGATTCCCGAGTTGTAACCATTTGGAAGTTATTAATGAATTTACTATTAATTGGATTTCTTCAGCGTTTTATTTTATTCTTTATTTCATTTTGTAATCCGTGCTTGTTTAAATACTATAATTGGTTTGATATTCCCTAATTTTGTGCGCGGACTTGATCAACCCGTGTTCCGAAATTAGGGGGTATTACAAAATCCGAACTGATGAACCATTCTACCACTTCTACCCATTTGACAAGAAGTCCATATGTAAGGACACAATCAAATCTGAGAAGGGTTGGAGAAAGAACATAATAGGGGTTAGGGGGGCCTGGTCTTCTACGGCTGCAAAGGATTATCCAATCTCAAGCGCCTTTGGCGTGTGCTCTGTTTCTTCGTATAAGAAATACAAAACACATAAGAACAACTGTCCTTGTGAAACTTGTATTCCTCGCTTTTGCACTTTCTTATACCATTCCCTGGGCCTTCTTTGTAATGACTTGAGTTATGGTGTTTGTAGGGATGGGGTTAATTACCTGAAGAAGTGCGTTCTAAACAACATTCCTTCCTACTCAGATCTCCTTACTTCAGATAACTTTTCTGCCCTTTCAGTCCTTGACAATACAATGAGTCAGCTCAAGATCCGATCCTTTTGTAGGAAGAAGGACCCTCTAAGGACCACTGATGCTTCTGCTGCAACTTCTTCTCCTACCTCGGCATCTTCTTCTGCCACTATCTCTGGCACTTCCCCTCCTATCAATCCGATCGTGGTAACTGCCAGCCCGGTCATCAACGTTCTGCCTACCAATCCGAGCACAACTTCCTTAGTCAGCAACCCTCCGACCGCTACCACTGTTGCTGTTCGTGAAAAGGAGAGAGGGAAGAGGCCTCTGCCTGAGGGTACATCTGGCCCAGATGGTATCCTTCCTACCATAAGGGTTCGCACCTCTAGGCCGAATGTGCCCGTGTCTCCACCAATCAGGCCCCCCGCACCCTCTAGGTCTGTCACAGCCACTACTTTTGCCTCTGTAATGGCGCCATGGAGTCCTCGGTTCATCCGAGCGGATGGGACAATCATGAAGCCGAGCGAAACCATGTTCAGGGATGGTCCTACCGCCATGGCATATTATAGGAATATGTGGACTCCCAAAGACATTGAGGTGGCCAAAGGCTTGTCTCAAAAAGAAGTGTTCAGCCGTTTCCCCTTATCTGCCATGGAGGTATCTTTTTCCCTTTTAATCACCAGATCTTTTCATAGTCTTTACACTTAACCTCTTCTGACCATGCGCTTGATTTAACCAGTATTCATGCATATCTCTGCAGACCCTATTCGGTATGATGGCCATGCAGAAGCAAGTCGAATTGGGGAATGCCAAGGCTCGTAAGTTCTCTGATGGCCTTGATGCGGCCAAAAAAGAGAATGAGATCATCAGCGCCAAGAGTGCCGAGCTGATGGTTTAGCTTGACAAAGTTGAAAAAGAGAGAGATGATCTGAAAAAGGAAGCTGATACTCTTCAGGATGAAAAGGACGCTCTGCAAATTGAGAAGAGTGTCTGGCACACTGAGCATGAATCACTTAGGGCTGAGAAGAGAGAGGTTCAACGCCTATTTAGTGATGAGCAGACCGCTCGAATGGCTTTCGAGAGAAGGGCCTTGGAAGAGCGCGATGCCCTGCTTCACATTATTAGCAAAGTGAATGGCGGTATGATGGATCTTTATACACGCTTTTCCAGGGTAGGTGCCCTCAGGTATGCACAGGGGTTCCGAGAGGGTTACACCGACCGCGTTCCTGCTGAAGGCTAGACCGGTTCTACTCCGGATGAGGTTGACAAGGAGTTAGAGATTGATCCCCCAGGAACCTATGTTGATCCAGATTCCACTCCTGCTGAGCACATTTTTTATGAGTGTCAGGAGATCGCTCTTTCCAGGGTCACTCCTACTCCTACCACTGATCAGTCTTTGGACGTGCTTCCTCTGTCCACCCTGGTCCTTTCTGCGACCACCGCCGAGGTTGAGACTCAGCAGATCAACTCTGTTATTCAGCTTGATTCTCCTCCTTGTGAAGATGGGGTGACCAATGGTGGCGAGGAGATAAGTCAGCTCAACCAGGAGGGTGATGGAACAGAGGCAGCCAGTTAGGGTTCTCCTGTTGCCATAACTTCTTTCTTTTTGTATTCATGTCATCTGTATACTTTATGGGTTGTAACCTCAAAAATTCCTATTATAAATGAGATGACAGATTTTTTGGCTGAACTTTGCTCCAAATTTTTTTTATATTTTCCCATTGATTACACCTGTTCATCAGTAATAACAATTAACTTCATATTTAGTTTTGGCAAGTTTTTGGCGTTCGGCTCATAGTGCCAGATGCCACTAATTTTGCAGAGTGGTTGGCGCTCGGCTAAAATGCCACTTGCCACTGTCACTCTTTATTTTTTGGCAAGTTTTTGGCGTTCGGCTCATAGTGCCAGCTGCCACTAACTTTGCAGAGTGGTTGGCGCTTGGCTAGAATGCCACTTGCCACTGTCACTCTTTATTTTTTGGCAAGTTTTTGGCGTTCAGCTCGTAGTGCCAGCTGTCACTAACTTTGCAGAGTGGTTGGCGCTCGGCTAGAATGCCACTTGCCACTATCACTCTTTATTTTTTGGCAAGTTTTTGGCGTTCGACTCGTAGTGCCAGCTGCCACTGACTTTGCAGAGTGGTTAGCGCTCGGCTAGAATGCCACTTGTCATTGTCACTCTTTATTTCTTGGCAAGTTTTTGGCGTTCGGCTCGTAGTGCCAGCTGCCACTTACTTTACAGAGTGGTTGGCGCTCGGCTAGAATGCCACTTGCCACTGTCACTCTTTATTTTTTGGCAAGTTTTTGGCATTCGGCTCGTAGTGCCAGCTGCCACTTACTTTGTTGTTTTTCAAACACTCAATTTTTCAGAGGAAGATAGCTCTTTATAGATTTCAAAATTTCGTACATTCATACGTACACAATTTGAAAATGAACAATGATAAAATTGGAACTCAACTTTCCATTGATAATACCTTTTCAGAGATGTAGCATTCCATGGCTTATTGACCAGCCTTCCAGCCATGGTCTCTAAGGTGTAAGCTCCATTTCCTATGACTTCTGCAACTCTATATGGCCTTCCCAAGGTGACACCATTTTCTTAACCATTCCTACCTTCCTCTTCAGAACCAGATCACCTGGTGCAAAGTCTCTGTGCTTTACCTTTTTATTATGGTTGTTCATAAGGGTCTGCTAGTAGGATGCGAGCCTTACTGCCATTGCATCTCTCTTTTCCTCCAATATATCGAGGTTAAACCTCAACATACTGTCGTTTTGCTCTCGGCTCCATGCTAAGCTTCGGATAGTCGGAACCAAGTGCTCGACCGATATAACTGCCTCGGTACCATACGCCATGGCGAATGGGTTCTCTCCGGTCGGTCGTCTTGGGGTCGTTCTATAAGCCCATAAAAAGTTCGGCAGTTCATCTAACCATTTTCCTTTCTGATCCTCAAGCTTCTTCTTGATGCAAGCAAAGATTGTTTTATTTGTGATTTCTGCTTATCCATTGGCCTGGGGGTGACTTACTGCTGCCAACTTTTGATTAATTCCATACTCCTCCAACAACTCTCTTACTTGTTTGCTGTCAAGGTTGGTTCCATTATCCATGACGATTGACCTTGGAACACCAAAACGGCAAATAATATTACTCCAAATAAAGCGTCTCACATGAGTCTGAGTCACGCTCGGATATGGTTCTGCTTCCACCCACTCAGTAAAGTAATATGTTGTCAGCAACACATATTTGTTCTGAGCTCTTGCAGTTGGCAGAGGACCAATCACGTCCATCCCCCATTGTGCGAAAGGCCATTACGTGCAATTCTTCAGGTGGTTGGTGGATCAATGGTCCGTATCTTTAGCATTTATCACACCTTTTAGAGAACTCTTCTGCATCTCTTGACATGTTTGGCCAGAAGTACCCCTGTGTCATTGCTTTGTGTGCTGAAGATCTTCCCCCGGAATGATTCCCACATACACCTTCATGAATAACTCGCAATATCTGCCGAGCCTCTGTGGGGGTGACACATTTCAAATATGGCTTGGAAAAAGATCTTCTGTACAACTGGTTATGCACTATGGCATACTTTCCAGCATTCGATTTGACTTTCCTAGCCTCTTCCCATTGCTCGGGCAGAATACTATCCCGAATATACGTTACGATTGGATCAATCCAACTCAGCTCATATGTAATAGACATTCACTTACCCAGGATCGGAGCCTGTAGGTTCTTCGAAGATGGATGGCTGGCTCAATATACCTATTGGAACTACCCTCGCCAATGTCTCCCCAGAACTCGAAGCACTGCATACTAACCGATCGGCATCGTCATTCTGTTCTCTCGGCAATCGGATGAATTCAATTTTCTCAAAGCTTTTGGCTGCACGTAACACGGCAGAACGATATGTTTCTATCGTTTTGTAATACCCCTAATTTTAAAAGGATAGTCTCGGCATTTTTAATTTTTATTTTTGTTGGTTTTTATTTGTTAAATTACTCTTTTTGGTCGTTTAATTGTTTACTTGCATTTATTAATTGATTTTTTTGAATTTAATGGTTTTCTGTGCATTGTTATTTATTTAAATTGTTAATTGTTGTGTGATACTTTCTATTACTTGTTAATTATATTATTTTATTTGTATTTCAGTGTTTTATTATTCGCTTGTTAAATTAGGGACGTTTTTGTAATATCACGATTAGGGTTTCTGTTAGAAGTCTCGTAGGTGGAAGCCGACAAGGTTTGTAACGAGGGTGGTTTATGGGCCCAGTTGAGCTCTGTCTCTAATCTTACAAAGATTAGGGTTTTAGGGATTAAAGCTTATAAATACACCATGTCCTTTAGTGTGGATATATGTATGTATGGACTAAATAGATATTGTGAGGTATCTAGGGTGTATCTGCGTATTGGGTCACTGTATGGATTGCAGTTAGATTAGAACTTACTCGTAGATCTGACCCACTCTTCTATTATTCTTTTTAGGTACAGGACGGTTCCAGCCTTAGATCTTGATCGTGCTGGTCGAGGACAGTCTCATATTCATCTGTTTACGTAGGACTTCTCTCGATGATTCCAGCTTATTTATTTTCAGTTTTCAGTTCAGTTGAGATTTTCTTCAAGGGTCCACTAGTTGGATTCCCGAGTTGTAATCATGGAGGTTTTGACAGATGGATTTTACTAAGTTTTATTAGTTGAGGATTTTCTATTAGTATGTTTTTTAGCTTTTAATATTTATTCTTATTTCATTTTGTATTCTGTGTTCGTTATAAAATACTTTAATTGTTTGATATTCCCTCGGGTTTGGGCCTAGGCCTGATCAACCCGTGTCTCGGATCCGAGGGGTATCACATGTTTCGTCTTTGGTTTCGTACTCACCATTCACCTGCCGGACAATCAACTGTGAGTCACTAAAAGCAGTTAAGTTGCTGACCCTCAGCTTTTTGGCCAACTTTAGTCCATTTAGCAATGCCTCGTATTCTACTTCATTATTAGTGGCTCGAAATTTAAGTCTGAATGCTTGACTCAAAGACGTGCCTTCTGGCGTTTTCAATTTAATCCCAATGCCTACCCCCACATGGTTGGAGGAGCCATCTACATAGAGTTTCCATGGACAACTTCTAAGGTCTTCCTTTGCATCTTCTGAATCACACTCCAACAAAAAATCAGCCACCACTTGCCCTTTGATAGCTGTTCTGGGCTCATATGTTATGTCAAATAAGCTTAACTTTATGGCCCATTTCGTCATTCTCCCCGAGAGGTCCGGCTTGTGCATGAGTACTTTGATTAGGAAAGTTGTCAGAACAACTATAGGATGGGACTCCAAATAATGCCGCAGCTTTCTCTTGGTATTTACAAGTGAAAGTATCACTCGTCCGGCCTTCGAATATCTTCGTTCAGCCTCGGTCATCATTTTACTAACATAAAACACCGGGCATTGCACTCCTTCCTTGCAAAGAATCAAAACGGCACTTGTCGCAATACTGGATACCCCAAGATATAAAAATAGCTTCTGTGCTGGATCAGGAGCAAACAGGACTGGTGGATTTTGCATATACTCTTTTAAATGAGTCAGTGCTTGTCGTTGTTCATCCCGTACCTGTCTCCCATGGCTCCGTATTGTGTCGAAGAATGGCTTACAACGATCTGACAGCTTTGAGATGAATCGGCTTAATGTAGCTATTCGACCCGTGAGAGCTTGCACTTCTTTAATTGTCTTCGGTTCCACATTTTTTATCAGAGCTTCTGCCTGAGCTGGGCTAGCTTCTATTCCTCTGTGGTTAACTACATGTCCTAGGAATTGTCCAGAACTCATGCCGAATGAACACTTGTTTGGATTAAGCCTCATTCCATATCTTCTTAGCACATCAAACACGTCTTGAAGATGTTTCAAATGATTAACTTTCCTCTTACTCTTCACCACCATGTCATCAATGTAAGCCTCCACAGTTTTTCCCATCTGATCTTTAAAAATCTTGATGATCAACTTCTGGTAGGTTGTTCCTGCATTATTTAGTCCAAACGGCATGACTCTGTAGCAGTAAGTCCCTCGTTCGGTAACGAAAGAAGTTTTCTCTTCATTAGCGGGGTTCATGGGGATTTGATTATAACCTGAATAAGCACTCTGGAAGGTTAAACGCTCGTACCCTGTGGTAGCATCTACCATTTGATCAATCTTTGGCAGCGGGAAGCTTTCCTTCGGACAGGCTTTGTTTAAATTGGTAAAGTTAATACATACTCGCCATTTGTCATTTTTCTTTGCATAACGACAACATTTGAGACCCAGTCTGGGTAATGTACTTCGCTAATGAATGTTGCATCAAGTAACCTATCAACTTCCTCGGCTATAATCTGGTTGCGTTCTGGGGTGAACCTTCTCTGCTTCTGCCTTATAGGTTTCACGGTCGGATTAACGTTAAGGGAATGACAGGATACAGAAGGACTGATTCCAGGCATGTCTAAATGACTCCATGCGAACACATCAACATTCTGAGACAAGAAATCAATTAACTACCGTTTTTCTTCTTCGGCAAATCTTATTCCCACTCTGGTTGTTCGCTCTGGCCTGTCATAGTGGATCTTCACATTAGCAAGGGGCTCTTCAGTTAGGTCCATAGGCTCCTCATCTCCATTCTGTATGGGTGGAGGTTTCTGTAATTGCTATCTCGAGCTTGCCGAGCGAATAGGTGCTTTTCCTTTTCCAGCGGATTTCATCGTCACAGAATAACACTCTTTAGCTGCAACCTAGTCCCCATGAATGTCAATCACCTTATTTCCGTCAGGCCCCAGGCACCTCATTACCTGGTGCAGAGTTGAGGGAACACCCTGAACTCTGTAAATCCACCCTATGCCCATCAAAAGGTTGTAAGATAGATGGATCTCAACAACCATAAAACTCTCTATCAGAACTCTTTATGCAGCCTGCACTGTGAATTCTACCATACCGATAGGTTCAACCCGTTTTCCATCAAACCCTAGCAAGGGATTTGCAGTAGGCTTTAGCCTCTCGGGTTTTATTTCGAGCTGATCGAACGTGTCCCTTGGCATAACATTCACGCTACTTCCAGGATCAATCAGGACTCGTCGTACCAGGCATTCTGCTATTGTCAAACTGACGACTAACGAATCCTCATAAGGAATTTGAACACGTAACAAGTCGATTCTGTTAAACTTAATCTGTGTTGATGTACTCTGCTGGTACAGAGTGTTTACACTACTTATCTTCCTCTTCATCTGTGCCTAGCGAAGGCTTGTCCGAAGCAGTTCATCTGACTCCTCAATGGGTTCAGGCCGACCGTGAATTGCATTAATTATTCGAACTAATTGCGAGTTGAGGGAGCTCAACTTCTGATTCCTCTTCACTTGCTCCATCGGTCGGTTCTGTTCTACCGTCGGGCCTTGAATATAACTTGCGAACTCCCCTCTGGCTATCAGCATCTTTACCCGTCTCCTTAAGTTCCTGCATTCATTAGTCTGATAGCCAAAGTCAGAATGGAATGCACAATGCTTAGACTGGTCCCTCTGCTCGAGGGGCTGTCTGATTGGTAATGGGGATCAGAACTTATCTTTATTTTCTTAGTAAAGCCTTACTAAGGTGACAATGGAGTAACCAGCTCTTCCTCCCTGGGCCTCTTCTCAGATTTCCAGGAGGTCTGACACTGTGGCTGAGCCTGCTTTTGCCTAATCTTTACTTGGGTTTTCTTTTCTATTGATATGATGGATGTCTTTCGAGCGTTAGCTGCCTCTTCTTTTTCCAAGCGCACAAAACCATCAGTTCTTTCATTGAGTTCATCCATAGTCTTCGGCGTATTCACTACCAAGCTTGTGTGGAATGGAGTGCCACGAGTCATGGCCAATTTAAACGCTTGAACCGCCGTAGAAGGATGACATTCAATCACCATACTTTTAGTAAGGTTAAACCTTGTAAGAAAAGCTTGGAGACGCTCATCCTCATGCTGCTTCATTGTGAATAGGCTCGAAATGTCTTTTGCTGGACGTTTATTTCCATAGTACTGGCTTATGAACCGATCGCTGGAAACTATCCACTGAGCCCCTCGGCAGGTTTTTGAACCAATTGAGCGCTGGTCTAGCTAGACTTGTAGGAAAACATTTGCACATCAAGGAATCGTTCTCAGTGTTCAGAGCCATTTTCAACTGGATGTGATATACATGATCAATTGGATCGGTTGTCCCGTCGAACAGAATGAAAACGGGCATGGAAAATTTCCTCGGACTCGGAGCGTTCAGAATTTCATCGGTGAACGGCGAATCAACCATTCGAGCTGCTGAACGGAGGGCTTCATTCTCCCTCTGGAACCCCGCGGTAGCTCTCTGATCTATAGATCTCCTTTCTGAGCTTCGATAATAGAACGTTGCCATGGAAGGCCGATAAGACGGATCGAATGATCTTTCCTCCATAAATTCTTTGTGCCACGGCGGTATAGCTTTATGGCGATCAAACTCCATTGCTTCTTCTCGGCTGAGCATTTCTTGATTTGGATCGAAAGTCATGGTTTCGTTTCGCCTGATCTGTTCACGCCGTGGATCCACGTGAGTTGATCTTTCATGGTCATCAACACGATAAGGATTTGGCGGCAAATCATTTGGCCGGACCTCCTCGTGGTGAAGATCTGTCTGATTGTTCCCTACCTCTTCACCGTGATGTGCTGCACTGGGACGTAGAACTTCTTCTCCTGCCAGGAGCGGTCGCAGAATCATCGGAGCTTCATGACGCTGCATTTCAGTCCTTAGCTCTGCATTCTTTCTCCTGAGAGCTTCGATCATTCTCATCAACTCATCAAGTTTTATCTGCTGGACATTCTCTACCGTATTAGAGTTATCACCCCCAGTCATCATTCCGGAACGGAGCAAAGGCATGAATTACACATTCTAAACCAAATATGAGTTTCACTAACCCGAATCATGTCAGATCTGAACTCAAATTTTACGAATTGCGTTCACCATTTGCTAGATCTGAACTTTCCTGGCTTTGAACTTATCAGATCGAGCCACGATAGAATGAATCACCGCTGTGCAAATCCGACACCAATTTCTCAAAATCAATCATGAATCAAGAACTTCTGAAGAGCAAACCGCAATCTCTCAGATCTGGATTCAACTTCTAGAAATGAAGCTTCGTCTTCACCAATCAGTCTGAATCAACACGACGTTGATCAAATAAGAATTAACCTTCAACGTTTCTCACAAACGGCGCCAATTGTAAATACAAGAAAAAATATCTCTCCTGATCTCTCTAGTGTTTTATTACACAATTTTCTATATCCCCTTTTTTTTTTTTTTTTTTTTCTGTTCTACACCTATTTATAGGCAATTACAAGTGTTATAACTAATTTATTATGTTGGACTCTCAGTCTTCGGACCTTCTTCCTTTTGGGCTTGACTCAATCCGGTGGATCTCCGGTGTTGGGCCTGTGGTATTACTCTCCAAGCTTGGGCTTGATCTTGCTGCCCAACCCGATGCTCTCCTCTTGGGTCAGATCCGGCCCACTCTGCCTTCGGTATCCTCAAATAGTAAATTGAAATCTCAAAAAATTCAAATCGTTGTTTAACAAATTCTCAAAGTTTAAAAAAAAAAAAAAAAAAAAAGTTTAGAGATATTTATAGAGAAAAAAGTTAAATATATATATATATATAAAAGGTAATGTTCACATAATTCCCCTATATTATAAGATTAGTAGCATATATATATTCCTTGGGCATTTTCGGAAGTGTAAAAGGGCAAAACGGGTATTACAATACGAATTTATGTCAGATTGGGTATTTTTGCACAATGTGAAAAGAATATGGATGTTTTTTGCACATTTTTTCAAATAAAAGATAAAAGTATTACGCGAAACATACTTTAGGGTGTTTTCTGCACTTGTCCGTATATAACATACATATTTATCTCACAAGATAAATTGATTTGGGGATTTGTCAATAATGGTTGTTGTAATGAACACTAATTTTTTTTTTGTTTTACCACTTATATTTTTTTTTTTTTGGTTTTACCACTCATTCTTTTTCTTTTCTTTTATTTTATTTCTTTTCTTTTTTTTTTTTTTTTTTTTTCTTCGGGGTAAGTAACCACTCATAGTTTTATAAAAGGCAGTGACATGGTTTCCTCATGTGACAGCCCAAGTTTTTCAATCCGGTGCGTTAGTGATGAACCGAAAGATGACCCAATAACGGATCCGAAATGCGGAAACAAAAGACAAACAACGGTCTCTAGAGATACAACATTACTCTAAGACACCATTGTGACCCTCAACGAGGTCACGGAACCCAAAGGAATCAAATGCTGAAGCAACGTTTCAAAAACGAACAAGAATGAACCTAGGGGCAAAATTATCATTTTTAACTTAAAAATGGGTGCCACCGAGCACACCACTGGAAAGACAACGAAAAATTAATGAATTTAGATTCAAGAATCATTTGATTCGGAGTCCGGATGAAAAAGATATGGCTAACGGAAGAAGAAGGGGCAAAACGGTCAAAAAGGTGACAACCAAGAACATCTAACCGGTTAGGAGGCCAAAATTCATGACCAAAACACTGCCCATGCACATGTAACCGGTTACGAAACTCCTTGTAACCGTTTACATGTGAAGAGGGCAGTAAAGTGCAACCCAAAAACCTGGCAGCAGGGGTTTTTCTGGGAAAATAGAAATTTGAGGGCCAAGATGTCATTTTCTGGAAAAACTCAAAAAAGAAACCCCCCTCAAAATCGAGTTTTCTATGTGATTCATGAGAAAAATTAAAAAATATGCACTGTAAAATGCCCAAAATGCCCCCTCAAGAAAACTGGTCCAGAGGGTCCAAAATGCTGCTAAATGGAAAAACAGAAGCTGAACTTCGGGATTGATTTCCGATGCCAAGACGACATTTTTTGGAAAAACACAAAGAAAAAACCCCCCCTAAAATCACATTTTTTAAGTGACAATGTAGAGACTGGAATTTATTTCCCAAAGAAAATTTCCAAAATACCCTTAGGTCAGAATATGCAACAAAAGCGTAAAATGAGTCCGTAGGAGGCTCATTTCACCAAAGAAGGAGCTTTGCCCGGAAACGACCATGCACGTAAACGTAACTTACCTAGTAAGATGTGCTACAATGGTCCATGGCCCAAAAATATGGCCGATACAAAATATGACCCCCCAACGGCAAAAATGCCAAAAACAAAGTTTGGAACGAAAACTTTGAATTCAAAACTATGAAATGACTTCAAAATACCGTTTGGTCTTTGGCCACACCTCATACATGTTAAATGAATTCTAGATAACAAATTTCATACACAATACACGCTCCGGTGCAAAATAGCGTACTAAAACGCATGAATTTCATATAATCTCATTAAGGGCAAAAGTCAACATTCATGACATAAATGTGATTCTAAAAGAAGTTTGGCCCTTGGCCTCATGTCATATACATAAAATGAGAATCAAAAGTGTACTTAGGCACACATTACAAGTTTCGAATCAAATATATACATTTGACAATTAAGACTACAATTGGCATTCTGAGCCAACTTTCACAAAAATGGAAGTCTTTAAGTCCACAAGTCATCCAAGCATAATGGAAGTTTCAACTTTAATTCTTGTACCTGAAATATGCTTCAGTATCGTAGGGGTGAGTAACATAAAGTTACTTGTAGGAAATGAGCATGCATCGACCTACGTTTTACAAGTTTGCATGATTTAATTATTGTTGTTCATTCCACCTAACGTCTATGTCAAAGGTGAGACTCAAGGAGCATCCTAACTACCTAAGATCATTTCTAGCATCAATCACCTCATTCATGTAATTTTAGCAACATAGGGTCATGCTTACACAAAGCAACAACATAAGAGCATGCTTACACAAAACAACAATATATAGATTCTCAAGGTTATCAACTTAAAGTCTAAATGCAACATCAACTGAATATAACAATTTAGCATAATTAGAATATCTAATACCACACATCAAGACATAGATTCTCTAGGTTATCAACTAGAAATCTAAAAATGTGAAATCAACTAAATATATCAATTTAGTATGGATGATACATTTTATGTTTTCCTCTTGTTGTTACTCAAATATCATACATTTGAACAAAAGATAGTTATATTTAAAATATAACCATGACTAGTTCGTACAATTCAAATTCAAAAAAGATATCTTAGACCATATCTTAACACCAGCCGTACTAAAAATTCATCTAACGGACATTAAAATAATTGTACCAAAGAACAATAAGATCAAAGAAAATGTGACAGATAATAACGTTACAATAGTCTGTAAAATTTCTGTTAAAAATGAAGTCCGAGACTATATCTCAGCACCATCTGAACTTCAAATTCATCTCACATACATAAGAGCAATTGTACCAAAGAATAAGAAGATCAAAGCAAATGTGATGGATAATAATGTGATGGATAGGGGAATGCCTCCCTTGTCTTTCCTCCTAATCATCCCTTCAATTATAGGGTAATTCACAACTAAGATAAAAAGTGAGAGGAAAACTTGTGCAAAATTCTGATTCAATCCTCCTTCAAAGGTTGCTCGAGCTATTCCCCCAGTGAAAGAAACCATATTGAGGATTACCAAGCTGACCATTGGTACCAAAAACATAGTTGATGTTCGGAAATCAAATATCCCCATTTGATATAATTTAACTTCTTCATCGCTGGTAACTTTATTTGTTGCTAAGAAACTTGCTTCTCTCATACTAATTAACTCGAAGATAGCATCCAAACTTCTATATAAATAGGCTGTAACAGATTTTATCATCCAAATACGCCATTCTTTCAAACATGTCTGAATTGATTCATCTCCTATGGAGTAGAAATCCCAGAAAAGTTTTAAGTGGGAGGAAAAGAAAATGAGTGAAAATATAATGAACCACGAACTTGAAACCTGCAAGAGAATATGAAATAATTTTAGAACATACTGTTAGCACAAAATAAAATCATAAATTGACCAAGTGCGCGCGCGCACACGCAGAGAGAATCATAAAATTTGTTTGTACCTCAGGGTATACTGGTATGCCATTCAAGAGACACAGTTGTGGTATAGTAGCCAAACACCATAGGGGGACGCAATAGAGGGGAAAGAATGCAAAACATCCATAACACATGGTCTCGAGGATGGACATTCGCGATAGTCCATATATAAGGGGGCAGAACCTTGAGAATGCAACTTCTAGCAGCCCAGCCATCCATCTAGTGCCCTGAACTAATGTGTCATTCAAATTCGTTGTCGCGCTGCCCAAAAATGCTGGCCTCGAAGGATCACAGTAAACAGAAGTCCACCCTTTGCAGTGCAACATGAACCCTATAAAGTAATCCTCTACCACAGAATTGTACAAGAAACCAATCTGCCATTGAGCCAACAAGATCATTCCGAAATGTTAAATTTCTTAATTTGCCTAATTGAACGTTCATGGATACGCAATGTTTAGTTAAAATAGTGCTTGCCTGTTGACCCCATTGTGTTTGTTTCTCGTATGCGCAACATGTTGTGCCAATTTATTTGATAAGTCTTCATCGTTGATGTTTATGCTCTAGTAACTCTTTCCAAGTGTCCCCATGAACTTATTTGAAGGACCCAAAGATTGTCTTAGTTGAGGGACATCCACACCTGCATAAACAATAACAGCACCGAAACAATTTGTGTATAAACGCTTGTGACCCTTTCTAAACTTCATGCTTGTTTTGGACTAAGCTTTGATTTTAGGAATACCATATGAGATTGACTAGTATTGAACGTACCGTTATGTATATTACTCCCATATAATGCCTTTCTTTTTATGTAGAAGCATGTACCAGAAATTAGTGGTCCACTAAGCCCATCCACACCTTGCCACATTATGTGAAATATTTAACACAAAAACTATCATAATTCTGCAAGTGACTCCTCTAACAACTAAACATTGCACATTACTGTAACATAAACCACATAAAATTAAACAACAATTTTATAGCATAATCTTTCATTTATTATATATTACCATGAATGTTGATTTCAACTCGCCATCGTAGATGTCATTCTGACTGACATTGTGGATTTTCTGAGGGAATTGAACAAACGCAAGCGAGGGAGAGAGTTTGGGATCAAGATGGAAGCACATCGCCTGACGAGCAGATTTTGGATCGTTGGAGTACATGTCACAATCTAATATCAATATGTATGGTGCATTGCTTATGATACCAGAGACCCGCAGCTGCATGCAACATTTTGTAGTAGTATATGATTTCTGTGTTTATATATATATATATATATATATAGACATATATAACCGGTTGCATACAGATAGATATGACTAGAGAGGGAAAGAGAGAACTACAAGAACATTAAGGGCTCCGGCTTTGAAATGATGAGGATGGGAAGACTTTTCCTCACGAGAAATGTATACAAGAAGAGGCATCTCAGCTTGGTCAGACTCCACTGCCTTAACATTATTGTGGCCTATCACCTGCGAAAAAGTGACCCAAATATTAAATAATTCTGAAAATGTTTTATACAACATAAATCAAAATTAATGTTATATACAAGCCCGTCCTTTAATTCAGAGCTACTATATATCTTTGACCCCCACTGTTCAATTGAGGACTGTCACCAAAGAAATGCGAGGGCAATGTTCTAAAAGTTTTTTTTTTTTAAATGTTATTAGACTTACATAAAAAGCCAATCTTTTAAGACAATGGGAAGTTTTTTTTTTGGTTGCAAGCTATGGATTTTTTCCGGCTAATACAGCCATGATCATGGATGGAGCCTAGCAGCATAGGCCCAGAGGGTTGGCCCCTAAAATTATTTTTTTAAAAAAAGTTTCTCTAATTCTTTTCCTTTCTTATTCTTCTACTTCATTTTTTATTTCTCCTAAAAAATTTGCATAACTCTATTTTTTTTTTCTATAAAATTCTTCCATATATTTATTCTTTTTACTGAAAATTTTATTTTAATATGCTCCTCCAAATCAAGGTTTTGTGACCTAATTGCATCTCTATTACCTCTCAAAATAAATAGTGAAAGTTCGAATCCCTAAACTAAGAAACAAAATAAGTATATGTATTTCTTGTTAAAAATAAAAATAAAAATAAAAATATGCCCCTGCAAACCAAATTATTAGCTCCGCCATGATACTAACGTGTCTTCAGATTTCTAATTAATTACCTATATTAATTAGAAGTTAGTTCTAGTCAAGTATGAACCATTGTATTTTGGTTTTTTGTTTTTGTTTTCTTTTTTTTTATTTTATATTTTATGAGGTACAGGAGAGATTCATCCAACGATGACGGTGGACCTCCCTGAAAACGACAGCCACCAACCCTTAAATCAGCGACCAGTCTGCATCCGAAACGTGGATATGATTTTAAACGCGGCAGTCTTCGCCACTGGACCATTCATTGTGAAGCCATCATTACTACTAGTATATGAATGCATTCATTAAGAGATGACCATCAGAATCATTTTACTTTTACTTTATAATTTTTTAAAGACACATATAATTAATACATTGTTTTTTTTTTAAATTATTAAATTATTCTTTAAACATTAAATATAACACTAAGTAATAAGATTTTTTAAAAGTCAAAAAAGTAATTATAAAAAGAAGGTATTTATTTTGTTTGGCTTCTCAAAATGAACATTGAGATACTTTAAAAAGAAAAAATGAACCACTGATCTGAAACAAGGGAGTATATATCAAATTCCAAGAAGAGCATAAGTTACCTCAATACTCGGTGGGTGACTTTGAGCGTTATTGGCAACGTTTTGTCCAGCTAAGCTCAAGCGTTCCTTGAACTCCTCATTCTTGCTCTGCATATACAAATTTCTCCTTTCCATTTATTATTTCCAATTTCTCATATATACCATAAATATTACTTACTATTACAAAACTAGCACGTACAAAACACCATCATATATATATATATATATATATTTTGTCATTATCTTCATTTGTATTGCTAAAAGTGAACTAGACCTATACACAAGTAATTATCTCATTTATTTAAGTCAAGCGTACAAAAAAAATATTATTTGCATCTTCATTTGTATTGCTAAACGTGAACTAGATACCACATGTAGCATAAATATTATTCGCACTCATGCTCAGTGTTCCTTACCCTAAAAAAAAAACTAAATTTCAAAGAAACTTATATATGGTTTGTCCATATATTATAGGTGCAAAATGACTCAATTGAAGTTAAATATTGGAACCACAACATACTTTCCATGAAGAGAAAAAAATGGATCCAAAAAAAATCGGGACCACCACCTACTTTTAAGTTTCTTTGGAATTTAGTTTTTTTTGGGTAAGGAACACTAAACCTGAGATAATGCCAATAAAATTTATATTACATGTGATATATCAGTAAACAAATAATTATCTCATTTATTCATGTCAGGTGTACAAATTCTGAGATATCACATGTAAAATAAATATTATTCGCACTCATGTTTAGTGTCCCTTAACAAAAAAAAAAACTAATTTCCAAAGAACACTGAACCGAATAATATTTATGTTACATATGATATATCAGGATTTGTACACCGACTTGAATAGATGAGATAATTACTTGTTTATAGCACTAGTTCACTTTTAGCAATACAAATGAAGATAATGACAATATATATATATATATATTTAGTTTCTCACATGGATGGTACGATTAACTTTAAGAAGGCTTTCTTAAAAGAAATTGTATCAGTATAGAAATATTTCGAACATTGAGGTGGGTAGCAGTGAGAGTGACATAAATTTTCGCGACAAGTATGATCAACAAATTAATTAATTTGTATGAAGTTTTCCAAGGAAAAAATGAAAATACATGATGGATGTATTATTTAAATATTCATAATTAAGGAAAGATTATTAAATTAACGCATTATTGAGATAGGCTCTGCAGATTACGATAAGGATTACAGATTGAGATAAGCTTTACAGATTACGATAAGGAATTACAGATTGAGATAGGCTTTACAGATTACGATAAGGATTAAAAATTGTGATAAGGATTAAAGATTACGATGAGGTTTAAATCTATAGATTACAATAAGGTAATTCTACGTGACATTTTAACCTAAGCCCTATAAAAAAAGGCGGGGGAATCAACGTTTTGAGGTACGCAATAAACCCTAACTCAATTTCTCAATTTCTCCAGGGAGATTATCATTCACACTGACTTGTTCGTTGGAGCCTACTCCACCGGTAACACACCGGTGTTCGTAGGATCACTTTTTCTTCTCTTTATTCAGGAAGTCAGATCAGATCCAGGTTGCGCAGAATCCATCATCAACAATATATATAGTTGCTCAATGAACAAACCTCAATATTGTCTCTATGTTTAGTAAACTCAATGTCACCACCATGATTATCATCATCAAGTACCGATGAAAAATAAGCCTCTGGGAACCTCGTCTTGGTTCCATACCTCCTACAGAATGGTAACCACAACCTCGCGAAACCCCAAGCCTCCCTCATGGCGTACAAAGTCACTGAAGCACCACCATCATCAGAAAGGTATACAGAAAGCTTGTCTGGTAGGTAGTCAAGAGCCATGGCTGATAAAACAGTGTTTATAACTCCCACAATGGCTCCTTCTTGGGGTCTGCAGTGCATATAAACACATCGACAGCTGCAATTTCTTCGTCACCAGGCAACCTCTCAGGGAAGACGGTTCTGGTAACGGGCTGCCAAAAACAAGCTTGTTTGAGGAGCCAAATAAAGGAGAGAATCAGTTCTGAAGAAAAGACCAGAAGCCATGGCAAGAAGGGTAGTGTTTGGGTGTTTTCAGGGTACAGAAATAAAGAAGCTCTGTAGTAAATCATGGCTATTAAAACCATGCAGTGAAAGAATGCGTGTGATCGGTTGATGATGGCCGATAACTTTTGGACAGTGCAGTGATGGACAGGCAGAGACTCCATTTGTTTTAGTTTTTGTTATTAGTATGTAATTGTGATTTCAATACAGAAAAATGACAACTTATATAGACAATACTTGCTTATGGAGTAGAGTGTAAGACGCTCTTTCTCACCACTAAAATGACACAATAAGACATCCCCTATAGTTTGTCATAATTACAGGCGGCACCTTTCCTTTTCTGAAAATTACGCGAACCTCCCATACTTTTGAAAATATCCTACACGACCTCCCTTATGTGTGACGGACCGTCAAATACTCTAACGGATATGGCTAATTTACTGAAATACCCTTAATTTTCTATGGTAAATGACTGAAGTACCCTCTCTTTCTATATATATATATATATATAGAGAGAGAGTATATATATATATAGAGAGAGAGAGGGGCGATCTGCAGAGACCAATGGTGGGTCGCCGTCAAAGAATTTACTGAAATGTCTTTGGCCTGATCCTAAATAGTTCGCCGTACTGATTTTGGGCCACTACAACGGCGACGTGATTTACAGCGGTGGTGGCAGTGAGGTTTGGGGTTAAGGCGACAGTGTTAAGGTTTAGTTCACAGCGATGATGATCTTGGCCTGGGTTTTGCAACATTAACTCGGAGATGAACATTGAGTTCTGAACAAATCGTAAATCTGACCCAGATCAGCTGCGTTTCCGTGCAAGTACAGCAGCGTCAACGACGCCGACCGGTTGTTCATGTACACCGCCACAATCTCGTTCCCTCTCTTAGTCTCCAACTTCAAAACATCAACGTTTTCCCTCACCGGGAAATCAAAAATCTCCAATTTCCCGGTCGATTCATCAGTCGCCACTGTGTACGACGGCGGATTCGACGGAAAGAACGCCAACCTCGCCGCCACCGACGACGTCACCCCTCCCATCTATCAAATTCTGTATATTCAGAAAATTTTACTCTATCTCTCTATCTATAGATATCGATATATATTACATATACATAAATATAGTTATATATGTGTGTGTTTGTATAGTTATATCTTACATATACATACCTATAGTTATATTTTCTCTTTTATGAAAAATGTGTGCTTGAAACGGGAGGACAAAGAAAGAGGTGATGAAAAAGCAGAGCTTCAGAGGGATTTTCGGTGCTAAATACTCTAGGAAATTAGGAGTAAAAAATCTACCTCACATGAGAGGTTAAGGTAAGTTTGTTTTTGAATTTACCATATATATGGATTCCGAAATGGATTAACCATCAGTCTCTAGAGATGGATAAGGGATAAAATTATACACAGTTAACACAGAAAAAAACACACTCGTAATATTTGCAAACTATAGACCCAACGATCAATAAGGTGGGTAGAACCAAAACTCTTAAGGGCAAAATCTGACAAAAAGATTATTGCAAAAGCATTGGCAGATTTGTATATATATCAAGGACAAGGGTATTTTCGGCATTTTAGTAAAAATAATAGCTGATGTCATATTTTTTGTCATTGACTGGTGTTGACCGTAACGGAAGAGAGGTCCGTGTAGGATATTTTAAAAAGTAGGGGAGATCTGCGTAATTTTTGGAACAGGAAGGGTGCCGCCTGTAATTATGGCAAATCATAGGAGAGGTCTGTGTAAATTACTCTAGATTAGGGGTGGCAATGGGGCGGTTTTGGGCGGGTTTTCCATTCCCCATCCCTGCCCCCGTTTAATTTTGATACCCCCAAAACTGCCCCATAACAGGTTCATTTTTTCCCTCTAATCCCCATAACCGCCCCCGCCCCATCCTCACTTGCCCCGCCCCCGCCCCATAACCGATTAGGGCAAATCATTCAGATATGAACTTGCCCTCTCTCTCGCTCTCTCTCTGCAACTGCAACTACAAAATCTACAAGAATCAGAAGGTCAAAACCCATATATTTCAGCCTCCCCAATCGCCTCCATATCTACTCTCGTTCTCAACTCTAAACTTGCCCCCCCTCTCTCTCTACAACTGCAAACTACAAAATCTACAAGAATTAGAAGGTCAAAACCCATATATTTCAGCCTCCCCAATCGCCTCCATCTCTATTCTTGTTCTCAACTCTGAACTTGCCCTCTCTTTGCAACTGTAAACTACAAAATCTATAAGAATCAGAAGGTCAAAACCCATATATTTCAGCCTCCCCAATCGCCTCCATCTCTATTCTCGTTCTCAACTCTGAACTTGCCCTCTTTATCTCACTCCTGCCAAACTACAAAATCTACAAGAATCAGAAGGTCAACACCCATATATTCAATGATGGGTTTGAGAGAGAGCTTAGAGTTACACGGCCGCCTCAATAGCAAAATGGATCTGCTAGGGTTTCCATTATATATATAATAAAGGTTAATTTGGTAAATATATTAACATGGGTGGGTAAATTAGTAATTTAACATATTAAACAGGGCAGTTGCGGGGGCAAGGATCTTAGTCCACCGCCCTCGCCCCGCAACCGACCGGTTTTTTTTTTTTTTAACCCCCATCCCCACCCCATTTAAGTAAACGGTTCTCCAAACCACTTTAAATAGGGCGGGGGCAGGGCGGTTCCCCACCGGGTTGGGGATTTTTGCCATCCCTACCCTAAATAGACATAGGTACAATTTTAAATCTAAAATATAAGGGAGAAAAAATTAGAAATCTTTTTTTTTTTAAATGTAAATAGACACATGACATTTTATTATTATTGTGTCATATTAGTGATGAGAATGTAGTTCATGCAAGTACGAAGCTGAATGGACAAAGTATTGTAGATTGAGTGTGAGTGACCTATAGTTTAGAGGAATACAATCAACACACAACTTTTGAGAATTTGTCACCATATTGTTTAACTTTTTCATTGGGGCAATATATGCTTGCAAGGCAAGGATGGAGGCTGTTTAGGGGGAGAGTGACAAACTTTCATTTTACTTTGAAATTTCAAAGAAAAATACTTTTCTCAATCAACTTTGTTTGGAAGATATTTTTAGCTTCTTGGACTTGGAGGAGCTTGCTTTTTGGGTGCTAGGAAATGGTCTTAGAATTCGGATTAGGGATGATAGATGCATGGGTGGTGGGCCTTCAAGATGCGAAAATTTATTCCTACTCTTAATTGATTGGTACTGGTAGATACATGCATGGGTGTTTTTTCTCAAGAAAGGAAAATTGTGTTTTTTCAGAATGCCCTCGGCAGATATCCCTAGCAGAACAGCTGGGATAAATTGATTTGGGGATTTACCAATGACCGTCATTTCAGGGCGAGGATAATTGATTTGGTAAATTATCAATATTGGTTATTGTGGAGGGTAAAGTGTAAAATAATAATAATAATAATAAAGAAATAAATAAATAAAAAAATTCAAGTTGTTCTAAAAAAACTCACATTTTTTAAATTGAGTAAATAAAAAAATTTGTTACTTTGAAGACCGAAATATCTAAAATGTTCTTAAAGCAAAATTTAACATTCATGGGTTGAGAGGGGGAAAAAACAAAGTCACCAAAACAAAAGGTAAAGGGGAGAGTGGATAGTCCCATCTAATGCCTTTGCCAAAAGCAAAGAGTACTGTGAGCAGTAACGGATTCGAAAATTTTTGTGAGGGGGGCGACTTTTTAATTTGTGGGTACAAAATTATATGATGGGTTTATTTTTGTAATTTTCATAGAGTTTTTTTTCATAAATTTTACAAAATTTAAAGTATAAAATGAAAAAAAAAAAAAAATCAATGGGTAAATCTAAGTCACAGGATTCGTTCAATTGGGTGACGAATCAGAGCTCCGTACGCGTATTTGCGAGTTGGGAGCCTATGATACCCCTCGGATTCGAGACACGGGTTGATCAGGCCCAGGCCCAAACCCGAGGGAATATCAAACAATTAATATTTTATAATAAACACGGAATACAAAATAAATTAAGAAATGAAATTAAAGCTGGAAGGAACTAAAAATAGAATTCGCAAAATATTATAATTATTAAAATCCATCAAACCCAAACTCCATCAGTTTACAACTTGGGAATCCATCTCTAGTGGACCCCTATTAAACATCCAAACGGAAGATAGAACAACTGTAATAAACGTCCAGAAATAAAACTATAGAGAGAGCCATACATCGTCGGAAGAGTGAATAGAGACCTCTGCTCAGCACGAACACGTGTAAGCCTGGAACTGTCGTGTACATGAAAAATAGAAGTGGGTCAGGCCCACGCGCAAGTTCTATACTACTACAATCCAAACAGAGGCCCGATACGCATGTACATCCTAAACAATTTAACAATAGCTAATAGTCCGTAAATATATATATATAGTCACACTAAAGGACTCTCACTGGACTACAGGCCGGTCTCAACCTGAATAGAGGTAACATGCTAAAACGCACACGAAGTGGGCATATGTACCTATACCTAAACAGGGTATACTTCCAACCATCGTAGCCAGCTACACATCCCGATGCATATACGCTCCCTAGCCATCGGTCCTGTGGCTCAAGCTCATACCGAGGCACCATAACAGTACATATATAAAATCCATCCAAAATCCCTGGTATTGCCGCTCAACAAGTAGTTGCCATGACAATACAAATCCACGAGACTTAACTTTTAGTTAATCTCATCCTTATTCCAAGTAGGTGGGTAATGGTATTGTTTTAAAAACTAAACCCATCCTTAGTATGCCACCGTCCCATACCGGTGCCTACTTTCCAATCCTCCAGTAGTCAATAATACCAATAAATCAAGTATATATCAACTAAATTCCAACATCCAACATTTAATGTTAGCAGTGATAAAATAAGCATTGATAAACAGGGTCACAACAACAACATATACATGCCCAATTTAAGTTGTTCCCTTTAGTCTGATATAAAGACAGAATTAATTAAAACTTCCATTTAACACCTTACAAATGACATACAGATGTGTAGGGTATGTATCACAAAATCCTAACCTCCACAGTTGATACTAACTGTGATAATGTAAGCATCAAAACAATATTCACAGTATGTATGTAGACATGCTCAAATTATAGTGTTCCACAAAACCGATCTAGTGTTAAACTCAAATCCTCCTAGTATTTAAGTTCCAACAGTTGCTATTACAGAAGTCAAGATAGCTATCATCTAGACCCATCCTTCCAATAATTTATACTAGCAGTGGTAAGGAAAAACGTTAACCACAGAACCACAATGCATCCACAAACATGCTTAGTCTAGGTTGAACAAGCATACAACACTACTGTAACTACCAGTTTCATAGCAAAACAGATATCATTTTAGTTTGGTTTAATCTTCATTAATCCTGGAATCATTTAAGAGTGCAAAGAGTATGAAGCCTAAGGGAAAGAGTAAGGATAGAATCTTGCCTCAGAAACTTTTGTTCAAAGTTTCAACGTCGTCTTCTTAAAAAATCCCGGCGAGTTCCAAAACCCGGTTACTGTTCACGGGTACGAAACACTATTCCCGAACTCAAAATCTGATCTCCACCGTTCAGTTGTGCAACACTGAGTCATGAACCTATCCTCCAAATTTTAGCTCGATCGGACCACGGACGAAGCGGGATCGGATGTTTGATGAAATCTGGGCAGAATGGAAAAAAAACCTGTGCAACCCAGTTACTGTTCACGAGTACGAATCACTGTTACCGAGGTCAAACTCTGATCTGCACCGTTCAGATTGTGCGTCACTGAGTCGTTAACCTCTCCTCCAAAATTTAGCTCGATCGGACCACGGACGAAGCGGGATCGGATGTTTGATGAAATCTGGGCAGAATGGAAAAACATGTGCGACCTGGTTACTGTTCATGAGTACGAATCACTGATCCCGAGGTCAAACTCTAATCTTCACCGTTCAGATTGTGCATCACTGAGTCATGAACCTCTCCTCCAAAATTCAGCTCGATCGGACCACGGACGAAGCGGGATCGGATGTTTGATGAAATCTGGGCAGAATGTAAAAAACTGCGTTTTTCCTTCTCCACTTACACAAAACGTGTGTTTTGTTTAAAAAAACCTTACACAGACGTCTACCTTATACTTATAGAGTTTTCCTAAACCCTAAGTTCATTTAAGTCCAACTCACAATCCTAACCGGCCCATCCAATTAATGTAGAAACCTACGACGACTCTGAAATTTGGAGGAGAGGTTCACGACTCAGTGACGCACAATCTGAACGGTGGAGATCAGAGTTGAACCTCGGGAACAGTGATTCGTACTCGTGAACAGTAACCGGGTCGCACAGGTTTTTTTTCCATTCTGCCCAGATTTCATCAAACATCCGATCCCACTTCGTCCGTGGTTCGATCGAGCTGAAATTTGGAGGATAGGTTCATGACTCAGTGTCGCACAATCTGAACGGTGGAGACCAGATTTTGAGTTCAGGAATAGTGTTTCGTACCCGTGAACAGTAACCGGGTTTTGGAATTCGCCGGGATTTTTTAAGAAGACGACGTTAAAACTTTGAACAAAAGTTTCTGAGGCAAGATTCTATCCTTACTCTTTCCCTTAGGCTTCATACTCTTTGCACTCTTAAATGATTCCAGGATTAATGAAGATTAAACCAAACTAAAATGATATCTGTTTTGCTATGAAACTGGTAGTTATAGTAGTGTTGTATGCTTGTTCAACCTAGACTAAGCATGTTTGTGGATGCATTGTGGTTCTGTGGTTCACGTTTTTCCTTACCACTGCTAGTATAAATTATTGGAAGGATGGGTCTAGATGATAGCTATCTTAACTTCTGTAATAGCAACTGTTGGAACTTAAATACTAGGAGGATTTGAGTTTAACACTAGATTGGTTTTGTGGAACACTATAATTTGAGCATGTCTACATATATACTGTGAATATTGTTTTGATGCTTACATTAACTGTGGAGGTTAGGATTTTGTGATACATACTCTACATATCTGTATGTCATTTGTAAGGTGTTAAATGGAAGTTTTAATTAATTCTGTCTTTATATCAGACTAAAGAGAACAACTTAAATTGGGCATGTATATGTTGTTGTTGTGACCCTGTTTATCAATGCTTATTTTATCACTGCTAACATTAAATGTTGGATGTTGGAATTTAGTTGATATATACTTGATTTATTGGTATTATTGACTACTGGAGGATTGGAAAGTAGGCACCGGTATGGGACGGTGGCATACTAAGGATGGGTTTGGTTTTTAAAATAATACCATTACCCACCTACTTGGAATAAGGATGGGATTAACTAAAAGTTAAGTCCCGTGGATTTGTATTGTCATGGCAACTACTTGTTGAGCGGCAATACCAAGGATTTTGGATGGATTTTATATATGTACTGTTATGGTGCCTCGGTATGAGCTTGAGCCACAGGACCGATGGCTAGGGAGCGTATATGCATCGGGATGTGTAGCTGGCTACGATGGTTGGAGGTGTACCCTGTTTAGGTATAGGTACATATGCCCACTTCGTGTGCGTTTTAGCATGTTACCTCTATTCAGGTTGAGACCGGCCTGTAGTCCAGTGAGAGTCCTTTAGTGTGACTATATATATATATTTACGGACTATTAGCTATTGTTGAATTGTTTAGGATGTACATGCGTATCGGGCCTCTGTTTGGATTGTAGTAGTATAGAACTTGCGCGTGAGCCTGACCCACTTCTATTTTTCAGGTACACAACAGTTCCAAGCTTACACGTGTTCGTGCTGAGCAGAGGTCTCTATTCACTCTTCCGATGATGTAGGGCTCTCTCTATAATTTTATTTCTGGACGTTTATTACAGTTGTTCTATCTTCCGTTTGGATGTTTAATAGGGGTCCACTAGAGATGGATTCCCAAGTTGTAAACTGATGGAGTTTTGGAGTTTGGGTTTGATGGATTTTAATAATTATAATATTTTGCGGATTCTATTTTTAGTTCCTTCCAGCTTTAATTTCATTTCTTAATTTATTTTGTATTCCGTGTTCGTTATAAAATATTAATTGTTTGATATCCCCTCGGGTTTGGGTCTGGGCCTGATCAACCCGTGTCTCGGATCCGAGGGGTATCTCAGTTGGTATCAGAGCACTCCAGGTTCAAGTGTCTCTAGGATGTTTTCGTATTAAGTCTTCCCCGTAGCGTTTTCTCTTGAATAGAGCTTAAGTTAGGATTCATTGTATTCCTTATGGTTCGTATAGAAAGGGTACTGACGTCTGTCTTTTCGTGTTAACAGATGGTTAACGCTAGAAATGGACACAACATGCATGGAACTAGGAAGGAAAGGAGAACGGCACGTAGGCAACAATATCTACTACGGCGTCAGCAAATGGAGGAAGAGCAGCAAAGGCTTGGGTTTCAAGATGACATGGATCAGTTTCAGGAGGAATAGGAGAATGTTCAACAGACTCTGGACCAGGTCAGAGATCCAGAGATTCCTCCTCACCTCAATGACCTCGTTGCTCGGGCTATAGAGGCTGGGGTAACAGCTGCACTTTGAAATCAGCCTCAAGTACAGCCGGCACCTGTACCAGCACCAGTGGTTCAGACGGATTCTTGGGGAAAGGCTAGGAGCTCTTTCACAAAGGGGAGTCCACCTGTGTTCTCAGGCTCAACCGATGCGAGAGCAGCTCACCAGTGGAAACAGGACATTAAGCGTCATCTTCGTTTGGTTCAGTACACGGAGGTTCAGAAGCAGATGCTTGCTACTTTCAAGCTAGTAAGGGATGCACTACAGTGGTGGGAGTCAGTTACCACCTCAGAGGAGATGATAACATTGTCTTATGATGAGTTCAGTGCTCGCTTTGATGAGAAATATTTTCCCTATGCAGTCAGGGCAGCTATAAAGACTGAGTTTCTAAGTCTGTAGTAGGGAAACATGACAGTGGCGGAGTATGAGCAGCAGTTCACACGCTTGTCTCTCTTTGCACCGGAGGAGGTGGATACAGAGGAGAAGAAGTGCAACAGTTTTGTCAAGGGACTGATGTGGTCTATCAAGAGAGCTATTACAGGTAGTCCAGCCTATACTACCTATGCTCAGGTGGTAGACGCCGCGCTACAACAGTATCAGTTGACTGTGGACATCAGACAGGCTCGTGGTGAGAAGCGGGGAGATAAAGACTCTACTAATCAGTCAGCTGAAAAGGGGAATGGCAATGGTCACCGGCAGAATGACAAAGGCAAGTTCCAAGGACAACAGCCTTGGAAGAAGCACAAAGGTGGTTCAGATGCTCACCGGCATGGGGCACCTATTCAGAGGCAACATAATGGGGGACCACAGGCAGGACAGGGTCAGCCACAGGCTAACCGACGGAGGAGGCCATTTGGTACTTTCCAGGGTAGTTGTTACACTTGTGGAGAGTATGGTCCGGCAGTGTCCTAAAGCAGGACAAGGACAGGGACAGAGACAGTATGTGCAGCAGGGACAGAGGGCGCCAGTGCCTCTACCAGCTCCACAGGTTCCACGGATTCAGGGACAGACACATCTGGCTTTACCGGCACCGCCGCCGACTCAAGGACAGGCACCACCGCAGTTGCACTATGGCAGGGTGTATAACCCCAAGCCACAGGATGTTCAAGCACCTCAGACTATTGAGGGTAAGTTTCTTATTCATGGTTTGCATGGACGTGTTTTATTTGATACGGGTGCTACACACTCATTTGTAGTTAGGACTTTTGTTGCTTTGTCTGGGATGAGGACGAGGGTATGCACTAGACCTCAGGGTATTTCTACACCATTGGGTGATAGAGCTATTATACATGAGAGTGATTGGCCTGTGACACTAGATATTGGCAGACTCAGATTTCTAGCCAATCTATTGGTTCTGGACATGCACACTTATGATGTGATACTTGGGATGAATTGGTTGTCTCACTACCATGCCCAAGTTGTTTGTTTTGATAGCTCTATTATTTTTACCATACCTGGTCAGGATATGTATGTAGTAGCTATGCCACGTTCTAAAGGGGACGGTAGCACCTATTTGTTCCATGTAGAGGAGGAAAATGATGAGGGGATTACTGTGTCATTGGATAACATACCGATTGTACAGGATTTTCCGGATGAATTTTAGGAGATTCCAGGGTTGCCACCTAGTCGGGAGATCGATTTTGTGATAGACTTGGCTCCAGGCACTGCGCCTATTGCTAGGGCACCCTATAGGATGGCACCGGTAGAGATGAGAGAGCTGAGGGATCAGATTCAGCAGTTACTCAGCCAGGGTTTTATTCGTAGGAGTACATCACCTTGGGGAGCACCGGTTATGATACCCCTTGGATCAGAGACACGGGTTGATCAGGCCCAGGCCCCAAACCCGAGGGAATATCTAACAATTAATATATTATAATGAACACAGAATACAAAATGAATTAAAAAGTGAAATTAAAGCTGAAAGGAACTAAAAATAGAATCCGCAAAGTATTATAATTATTAAAATCCATTAAACCCCAAACTCCAAAACTCCATCAATTTACAACTCGGGAATCCATCTTTAGTGGACCCCTATTAAACATCCAAATGAAAGATAAAACAACTATAATAAACATCCAAAAATAAAACTATAGAGAGAGCCCTACATCGTCGGAAGAGTGAATAGAGACCTCTGCTCAGCATGAACACGTCTAAGCCTGGAACTGTCGTGTACCTGAAAAATAGAAGTGGGTCAGGCCCACGCGCAAGTTCTATACTACTACAATCCAAACAGAGACCCGATACGCATGTACATCCTAAACAATTCAGTAATAGCTAATAGTCCGTAAATATATATATAGTCACACTAAAGGACTCTCACTGGACTACAGGCCGGTCTCAACCTGAATAGAGGTAACATGCTAAAACGCACACGAAGTGGGCATATGTACCTATACCTAAACAGGGTACACCTCTAACCATCGTATCCAGCTATGCATCCCAATGCATATACGCTTCCTAACCGTCGATCCTGAGACTCATGCTCATATCGAGGTACCATAGTAGTAATATATTTAAAATCCATTCAAAATCCATAGTAGTGCCGTTCAACTAGTTGTTGCCATGACACTACAAATCCATAGGGTTTAACTTTTAGTTAATCCATTCATTAATCCAGAATAGGTTGGTTTTGGTATTTTGAAACCAAACCGTCCTTAGTATACCACCGTCCCATATCGGTGTATACTATCCAACCATCCAGCAGTTGATAATATCGGCAACTGAAGCGAATATCAACTAATTCCATACATCCAATGATTGATAACAACAGTAGTGATGTGAGCATCAATAAGTAGAGTAAACATAGTCAGTACATACTGTTACACAAAAACCGATATAATACTAAGTTTAAATATTAATAGTATTCCACATCCAGTAGTTGATATCACAGACATTTGGGGTAAATATCAACCAGGTCCATGCTCCAAAAATTGATACTAGCAGTACTAATGAAAGCATCAAAACAAAACTTTAGCATATACATAGGCATGCTTAATCTCTAATGTTTCACAGACTCAGTAGAATCCACATCCAGCAGTTGATATAACAAACATTTAATATAACCATCAACAAGTTCATTTCCTCCAACAGTTGATACTAGCAGTAATAGTGCAAGCATCAAGATAGAATTACAGTATGTATATATACATGCTTAGTTTTTGTTGTTTCACAAAATCCAATTGATGCTAAATTTAAAAATTAGTTCAATGCATCCTACCCATATATAATTCAAATACAAGATCATGGTATATGGTGAAACATGTTCTGAAACCATTGTTCATCTCAGAAAAACTAATACAGAGAACTAACCACTGCAAGTCTATCAACCCAAACATAGTATAATTATTTGTTCAAGTTCTTTACTATCCAAGCTATTCCAAGTGGACAGATTAATTGACACTCCTTCTGGAACCTTAACCCAGACATGAGGCTCTTATAAACATTACATATTCAGTTCTAACCTCATCTGAAAAGTTCTAGAATCATCCACTGCATGAAAAACCAACTAGAAACGAAGAAAAATTGAAAAATTGAGCAAGGAGACGTCTCCAAAAATTAGAGCCACCTCCTTTAAACATTGGAGCAGGCTCCAGTTTCTTGGAACCGCCTCCACACTAAGGGGAGCCGGCTCCCTCCAAAGGAGAGCCGGCTCCCTCCCTCTCTGCTTCGTCGTTCCCTCCTCCGATGGACTCTGCAGCCTCTACGCCTCACTGTTCTGACTTCCAAAACCTGTAACCTAACCCTAGTGTGTTCCCAGTCCATGTTTAAGTCCTTATACCATTATTAATCATGAACTTAAATCAAGAATTATGCACACAACTATCAAGTTTTAACAGTTTAATAACCATGCAACACATATCAAACTTAAGCACGAACAGAGAAACGTTTTAAGATACAATTAATCCTGGAACAGTTTAGGAATGCAAAGAACATGAAGCCTACAGGAGAGAGTAAGGATAGAACTTGCCTTTTGAGATTTTTGTTAAAAATCTCTACGTTGTCTTCTACGATCTCCGACGATTCCTACTACAACTTCCTCTGTTCCTCGTCTCTATTTCCACAGACGTGTTTTGGTTTTATTTTTTTTTTTAAACCCTAAGCAGACTTATCTTATATATTTATAGGCAACCAAAACCCTAAGTCCAATTATATCCAAAGTCTGAAATGCGGCCCATAAACACAACCTAGTTTATAAACCTTGTCGGCTCATTAAATTAAACCTAAACAGAACTAAAACCCTAACCACACTTTTATACCTAGTCATTAATTAAAACATTTAATTACTAATTCATTTAAAGAAATAATAAAATTCCAAGTTAACGTAAAACAGAAATAACACACAATTTACAGAAAATTAAAGCCAAATAAATAATTAAAACAATTAACTTAACTAATCACAATTATCACAATTAATGTAAATAATTCAAATAATTAATTAAACCAAAGAAAACAAATAAACCAACTAATTAATTCAAATAACACAAATAAGTCAGCAAGTCAAATAATTAAAAAGTCAATTAAAACACAATTCAAATAACATAAATAAGTTAAGCAAGTCAAATAATTAAAAAGTCAATTAAAACATAATTCAAAACAATTAATGAACAGAAAACAATTAAACAAAATATCGAGACTATCCTTTTGAAAATTAGGGGTATTACATTGGTTCTGTTTGTAAAGAAGAAGAATGGTTCGCTTCGTCTGTGTATAGATTACAGGGAGTTGAATAAGGTTACGATTCGTAACAAGTATCCTTTGCCCAGGATTGATGACTCGTTTGATCAGTTAAGGGGAGCCGCATATTTCTCCAAGATTAATCTGCGTTCTGGGTATCATCAGCTGAGGGTCAGGGAGCAGGATATTCCTAAAACAACATTTCTCACGCGATATGGTTCTTATGAGTTTCGAGTTATGCCGTTTGGGATGACTAATGCACTTGCAGTATTCATGGACTTAATGAATAGAGTCTTCCGGGCTTATTTGGATCAGTTTGTTATTGTCTTTATTGATGACATCTTGATCTATTCTCGGTTGGAGGACGATCATGCTAGACATCTTCGCATAATCTTGCAGACGCTTCGTGAGCACCAGTTATATACCAAGTTCGAGAAGTGTGAATTTTGGCAGCGGGAGGTGAAATTTCTGGGTCACGTGGTGTCAGAAAAGGGGATAGCAGTGGATCCGGCCAAGGTTTCAGCGGTGGTTGAGTGGGGACAGCCTACATCACCTACTGAGATTCGGAGTTTTCTCGATCTGGCAGGATATTACAGGAGATTCATCCAGGGGTTCTCCAAGATAGCAGGACCACTCACTCATCTGACCAAGACTGGTGTACAGTTCGTGTGGGATGAACACTGTCAGCGAGCTTTTGATGAGCTGAAAAGGAAGCTGACTTCTGCACCGGTTCTGGCTACTCCGCAGAGCGGGATAGAGTATCTTGTTTACACGGATGCTTCGTTGTAGGGTCTTGGATGTGTATTGATGCAGGAGGAGCGATCGATTTCTTATGGATCTCGGAAACTTAAGCCTCATGAGCTTAATTATCCAACACATGATTTGGAGTTGGCAGCAGTGGTCTTTGCCTTGCGTATTTGGAGGCATTATCTGTTGGGTGAGTCCTTCAGATTATTCAGTGATCACAAGAGTCTGTAGTACTTGTTCACTCAGCGGGAGCTAAATATGAGATAGCGCAGGTGGTTGGAGTTTGTAAAAGACTATCATTTTTCTATACAGTACCATCTAGGGAAAGCGAATGTAGTGGCGGATGCACTCAGTCGCCGACCTGTTGGTAGTCTTTCTACTCTATTTACTACTGAGTGGAATGCTTTAAAGAGTGTGGATGAGTTATCGGATGCTTTTATGGCTTGGATGGTGGTTACACCTTCCATCATTCGCAAGGTTTTACAAGCATAACTCACCGATCAGCAGTGTGTCGACAAGGTCGCAGAGATAGCTTCCGGAGAGGTTCCATTCTACTATGTTGGGGCTGATGGAGGTTTAAGGTACAAGGGATGGTTAGTGGTACCTTCTGCTGATAATTTAAGGAAGGATGTGATGACTGAGACTCATCACTCTGAGTTCTCTGTTAATCTAGGAGGCGATAAGATGTATCAAGATATGAAGCGGCAGTTTTGGTGGGCAGGTATGAAGAGGGACATTGCTCTTTTTGTTTCTCAATGTAGTACTTGTCAGATGGTTAAGATTGATTATCAGAGGTCGCCAGGAGCTCTACAGCCACTACCAATTTCGGAGTGGAAATGGGAGAGCATATCTATGGATTTTGTGGAAGGGTTGCCAAATTCTTTCAAGGGGCATAATTCCATATGGGTCATTGTGGATAAGTTGACCAAGTTAGCTCATTTCTTGCCTATTTGCACTGACTACACTTCGGAGCAGTTGGCGAGGCTTTACATTTCAGAGATTGTGAAGCTACATGGCATTCCATTGTCTATTATATCGGACAGAGATTCGAGCTTTGTATCTGGATTTTGGAAGAGTTTTCAGCAGGCTTTAGGTACGGAGTTACACCTTAGTACTGCTTATCATCCTCAGACTGACGGACAGACTGAGAGGGTGAATCAGATTATGGAAGATATGCTTCGGTCGTGTGTTCTGGATTTCAAGGGCCACTGGGAGGAATATTTACCACTTGTGGAGTTTGCTTATAACAATAGTTTCCAGAAGACTATTGGTATGGCACCATTTGAGGCATTGTACGGTCGACCGTGTCGGTCACCTGTTTGTTGGATGGAGGTTGGAGAGAATCGATTCTTAGGTCCTGAGTTCATCAAGGATACCTCTGAAAAGATTACTCTTATTCGAGATCGCATGCGTACTGCCCAAAGTAGGCAAAAGAGCTATGCTGATCATCGTACTCGGGCTTTGGAGTTTCAGGTTGGGGATCAGGTTCTACTCAAAGTGTCTCCTATGAAGGGTGTTATGCGCTTTGGGAAGAAAGGGAAGTTGTCACCGCGATTTGTTGGTCCATTCATGATTACGGATCGCATTGGAGCTGTTGCTTATCGGTTGGCACTTCCGGATACTTTGGATCGCGTCCACAACGTGTTTCATGTTTCCATGTTGCGGAAATTTCTTCGAGATGAGGATCGGTATCAGCATATCGATGTTGGGGAGATTGCGTTGCAGCCGGATGCAACTTATTTAGAGCCACCGTGTCGTATTGTCGACCGACGAGATCAGATTCTTCGTAATAAAGTTATTCCTTTGGTTCGTATTCAGTGGAGTCATCACAATGAGTCTGAGTCCACTTAGGAACGAGAGGATGTCATTCGCTCACGGTTTCCTGAAATATTGGAAGAAGGTAAAAGTGAATTCCGAGGACGGAATTCCTTTTATTAGGGGGGAAGAATGTAATATCCCTAATTTTAAAAAGGATATTCCTGGTATTTAATGGTATTTAATTTATTATTTAAGTGCATTTTATTTGATTATGTGTCATTATTTTTATTATTAGGTGCTTAATTGTTTTCTTTTGTGGTGATTTAATTTATTTAAATGATATTTATTTTTAGTTATTTGATTGGAATTACTTGTTAGTGTTTTAATTATTTAATTGGCATTAATGGTTTAAGAATAATTGGTTTAATTATTTGATTGGAATTACCTGTTAGTGATTTAATTATTTAATTGACATTAATGGTTTAAGTGTAATTGGTTTAATTATTCTATGCGTGTCTTATTTTTTGTGTGTCTTATTTGGTTTAATTGGGTTTACTAATTATTATTTTATTCAATTAGATTATTTGTTAAGTATATGGTGAATAGGGTAATTAGGTAAATACATCTAACTAGGGTTTTAATTACAGTATAAATTAGGGTTTTATATTATAGCCGTCATAGGTTTCTACGTTAATTGGATGGGCCGGTTAGGATTGTGAGTTGGACATAAATGAACATAGGATTTAGGAAAACTCTATAAGTATAAGGTAGACGTCTGTGTAGGGTTTTTTTAAACAAAGCACACGTTTTGTGGAAGTGGAGAAGGAAAAAACGCAGTTTTTCATATTCTGCCAAGGTTTCATCAAAGCTCCGATCCCGCTTCGTCCGTGGTCCGATTAAGCTGAATTTTGGAAGAGAGGTTCACGACTCAGTGACGCACAATCTGAATGGTGGAGATCAGAGTTTGACCTCGGGAACAGTGATTCGTACTCATGAACAGTAACTGGGTCGCACAGGTTTTTTCCATTCTGCCCAGATTTCATTAAACATCCGATCTCGCTTCGTCCGTGGTCCGATCGAGCTGTATTTTGGAGTAGAGGTTCATGACTCAGTGACGCACAATCTGAACGGTGGAGATCGGAGTTTGACCTCGGGAATAGTGTTTCGTAGTAACCGGGTTTTGGAACTCGCCGGGATTTTTTTAAGAAGACGACGTTGAAACTTTGAACAAAAGTTTCTGAGGCAAGATTCTATCCTTACTCTTTCCCTTAGGCTTCATACTCTTTGCACTCTTAAATGATTTCAGGATTAATGAAGATTAAACCAAACTAAAATGATATCTGTTTTGCTATGAAACTGGTAGTTACAGTAGTGTTGTATACTTGTTCAACCTAGACTAAGCATGTTTGTGGATGCATTGTGGTTCTGTGGTTCACGTTTTTTCTTACCACTGCTAGTATAAATTATTGGAAGGATGGGTCTAGATGATAGCTATCTTGACTTCTGTAATAGCAACTGTTGGAACTTAAATACTAGGAGGATTTGAGTTTAACACTAGATCGGTTTTGTGGAACACTATAATTTGAGCATGTCTACATACATACTGTGAATATTGTTTTGATGCTTACATTATCACAGTTTGTATCAACTGTGGAGGTTAGGATTTTGTGATACATACCCTACATATCTGTATGTCATTTGTAAGGTGTTAAATGGAAGTTTTAATTAATTCTGTCTTTATATCAGACTAAAGGGAACAACTTAAATTGGGCATGTATATATTGTTGTTGTGACCCTGTTTATCAATGCTTATTTTATCACTGCTAACATTGAATATTGGATGTTGGAATTTAGTTGATACATACTTGATTTATTGGTATTATTGACTACTGGAGGATTGGAAAGTAGGCACCGGTATGGGACGGTGGCATACTAAGGATGGGTTTGGTTTTTAAAACAATACCATTACCCACCTACTTGAAATAAGGATGGGATTAACTAAAAGTTAAGTCTCGTGGATTTGTATTGTCATGGCAACTACTTGTTGAGCGGCAATACCAGGGATTTTGGATGGATTTTATATATGTACTGTTATGGTGCCTCGGTATGAGCTTGAGCCACAGGACCGATGGCTAGGGAGCGTATATGCATCGGGATGTGTAGCTGGCTACGATGGTTGGAGGTGTACCCTGTTTAGGTATAGGTACATATGCCCACTTCGTGTGCGTTTTAGCATGTTACCTCTATTCAGGTTGAGACCGGCCTGTAGTCCAGTGAGAGTCCTTTAGTGTGACTATATATATATTTACGGACTATTAGCTATTGTTGAATTGTTTAGGATGTACATGCGTATCGGGCCTCTGTTTGGATTGTAGTAGTATAGAACTACGCGTGGGCCTGACCCACTTCTATTTTTCAGGTACACGATAGTTCCAGGCTTAGACGTGTTCGTGCTGAGCAGAGGTCTCTATTCACTCTTCCGACGATGTAGGGCTCTCTCTATAGTTTTATTTCTGGACGTTTATTACAGTTGTTCTATCTTCCGTTTGGATGTTTAATAGGGATCCACTAGAGATGGATTCCCAAGTTGTAAACTGATGGAGTTTTGGAGTTTGGGTTTGATGGATTTTAATAATTATAATATTTTGCGGATTCTATTTTTAGTTCCTTCCAGCTTTAATTTCATTTTTTAATTTATTTTGTATTCCGTGTTCGTTATAAAATATTAATTGTTTGATATCCCCTCGGGTTTGGGCCTGGGCTTGATCAACCCGTGTCTCGAATCCGAGGGGTATCTCAAAAGGTCTGAGTAAACCTTTAAAACTTTCCTCTAAAGTGAATGTTCTCACTTATTGTAGATCCCTTAGCAAGATGCCTTCTCCTTGGATCTCCATCTTCTTGGTACTTGTTTTGCCTTTAGGAATCACTTATAAGCCTCCATGAATGACCTTGAAAAATTAGGCTTGTGGGAGCCTCCATTAGATGAGAACATAAACCCTAATTTTCTAGAAAGAGAAAATAGATTCATTTTTCCTTCTTCCAAAAGTCATCCCTAAAATATACATAGACCATGTATATTTATAGGCAACATAAAGATAAAGAAAAGGAAACAACAAATCCTTCTCAATCTCTAATTCACATGTCTCAAATCTAATATGATTCCAATATTAAGTTGGGCTATAAGTGAGAATCCATTGGGCCTATTATTTTATTGGCTACAATGAATTAATAATTGGCCCGGTCCATGGACCCAATTCAATTAATTCATAAATTAATTTCTACTCCACTAAAAGAAATTAATTGAACTCCAATTAAATAATAAATAACCTCTAAGTCAATATTACACTTTGACCCCTCTATGCATAATTAGTTATCGAATAAATAAAGCCATCAATCCGACTACTTAATTAATATATTTATTTTGGTACCTTTGATTATTTCTGGCTCGATCACCATAAAACATTTGTTTGACAAAAATAATAATTTATATAAATAAATATATAATAAATCATTTTATCTAAAAACACACGAAGGCCTTCGAATTTACTTTGTGATCAACCATAATCAATACAAAATAAATACAAGTAGTAATGATGCAAATATTGAAAATATAACCCTCTAACTATTAATTACATAACTACCCAAAGTGTCGGTCAAAGGATCCCGAAGAATCCGCCGAACAAATCAAAGTAATTATTAATTAATAAAAGAGTTTACACTTTTCTCATGCTTAAGAGTTAAATGTCATGACGGTGATAGGGAGCAATTGCATACGACGGCTCTCGTAATATATCTCAACGTAACGCGGATCCAGTTCAAGTCTTAATTAATTATGAGTCCATCCATAATTACTGACTATGAACAATTTATGATTACAATTTATATATCATGCATTGATTGCCATCACATACATATATATAAATATCTCTTGTAATCAAATGGACACTATCAATTCTATAATGAATCGAAATATAATACATTGAATTCACCAATTGTATAAAACATAAATCTTTCAGAAACGTCAGGAACATATGTCACTTAATCCAAACAGGAATTTGCTATGCCATGGCATATAAATCCCAACAGCTCCTACTTGCCCTCATAGCCAATTCAAATTGCACCTAACTCCAATGTTATCCAGATGATGATCAAAATTATTGACCAATGACACCTTTGATAATTGATCAACAAAGTTGTGTTTCGAATGCAATGTTCTAGCTACAAGTACATTTTCTTGCCGGACAATATCATGTAGAACATGATACTTCCTCTCAGTGTATCTTGTTCCTCTATAGAACCTTGGGTCATTGGTTTGGACTACTTCTGTACTATTGTCACAACATAGCTCAATAGGCAGGCTAGTATACTCCACAACCTCTAAATCAGTGAGATCAAACCAATAGTCTTCTTTTTCCGCCTTTAAGGCTGCAATATATTCCACCTGCAGGTTTGAGTCAGCAGTTGAAATCTGCTTAACAATCTACCAACTGATTTCCCTTCCATTAAATGAACATACACTAAGTCATGAACCTCATAGTATCTATTTCTGATTGAAAATCAGATTTAGCATACCTGACTAGGACCATATCATCACATCCATAAATGAGTATGATATCATTGGTTCTCCTTAGGTACTTAATGATATTTTTCACAACAGACCAGTTATCAAGTCCAGGATTGGACTGATATCATCTGACTATCCCTACAATGTAGCGGATGTCCTGTTCGGTATAGACCATGGCATATATGAGACTCCCATATGCCAAAGCATATAGTTCCAGTCTCATTTGCTCAATCTCCTCTGCTAGTCTTGGAAAACTACTTACTAGAGAGAGTAATCCATATCCATAAAGCAAGAACTCATTCTTTGAGTTATGCATACCAAACCTGATCAAAACTTTATCAATGTAGGATTATTAAGATAAGCCTATTTTCCTTTTAACCTGATCTTGCAAAAGCTTGATCCTAGGAATATAGCTTACATCTTGAAAATCCTTCATTTAAAAGTAATTGAACAACTACCTTTTATTGATGACAAAACTTCCACGTCATTATAAATGAGTAGAATGTCATCAATATATAGAATTAGGAAAAATAATGACATTCCCTTATACACTCATGATTTAATTACTAAGAAATCTTCTGGTATCCTTTTGTAGATTAACTTGCCTTCCATAGGTATCACCCTATTAGAAAGTTCTACAAGATCCCAGATTTTATTAGAATACACAGATTCCAACTCTGATTTCATAGTAACTTGCCAAAACGATCTGTATCCATATCGGTTCATGCTTCCGTGTAGCTTACTGGGTCCAACTCATGTTTAACAGGGATGTCCATAACGGTCCCACCTAAAAACATGATTCTGTCGGATTGGATGATAATCCTCCCACTACAATAATGTACCGATGCAGAAATCTGTGTATTTGATGATGCTGACGCATCAATAGGGAATTCATATATTATTCTCAATCTCTATAATAAGTGTGTTCACATGTGGTACATCTGGTACTCATACCATATTCTCTAACATTATGCTACTAGGTATGTGATTCATAATATGATTCTCCAATAGATAAACAGTGAGTGTAAATAATCAACTTTTATCTTTGAGATCATAAAATAATCCATCCTAGTGACTTTAGAGTAGCTATCAAATCTAGCATGCCTATGATCTGCTTCCAACTTATTTGTCCATAACTAGCGCACATGTGCAAGACTACCCCATATGTGCACGTGATTCAAACTAATATTTAGTCAAAAACACAGCTCAAACGGTATCCTTGAGACAGACTAAGATGGAATACAGTTCATAATGCGCATCGATATCATTAACGCTAAACTCTTAAATGAAAGAGATAATGTAGCATAACTGTTTATAGATCTAACCATGTTAAGCAGAAATTCTGTTATTCCTATTTGACACCTCAATCCATTGAGTGTTAATTATGGAAAATTGGTACACAATACCCTCATTGACTATATAGTCTTTACACTATCCCAAGAAATACTCATATCTACAATCAGATCGAAGTGTTTTGATAAGTTTACCTAATCTGTGCTCCACGTCAGTCATGACACTTTTGGAATATACCAAAAATTTAAGACTCGTGTCGCATCAGATAAATTTATCCAAAACGTAAGTAATCTTGCTTGGATGTTCATCAGACCACACGTGTCTGTGTGTACCGACTTCAATTGTTCTTTATGTCTATTTCATTTGGCTGATTAAGCCCTTAGAGTTATCTATCCTTCAAAACAGGATTCACAAGTTTGGATTAAGCTCCTCTGCCTCACTAGGTAATTAACCTTCTTTGACCAATCTTTGAATCTCATTTTGACTGATTACAACCCAAAAATAGACACTAAAAATACAATGGGTCAGAAATAACAATTTTTCTCTTAACATTCAATCTAGAAGATGCAACATTAGTTTCTATATCCTGCAAATCTTAAGAGTTTGTAAGTATAGTACATTAACCATCTTTCAATGCACCAAAAACAATCGCATATCTATTCAATTTTATAAAACCAGTTTTACAAAATAACAATATAGTTTTTATAAACCACAAGTGAAACAAGAATTAGATTGCGTCTAACTTCTGTGCATAAAGATAATTTTCTAATACTAATATCCTTATACTCTCTAATTTCATATGTAATACTCCCACTGACTTAGCTACAACCTTGACATCATGTCAAATACAAATATATTTTATATCATCGAGGCTTCTGGATTCCTGAAATCCTTGCAACGAATTGCAAACATGTTTAGTAGCTCCAGAATCTATCCATCAGGAATTAATAGATACAACCACATAACATGGCTCAATGATTAAATATATATTTTCCTATGCCACGTCATTGCTTAAACAGTCCGTCATTGAGTGTCTTAGTTAGCGGCAAAAGAAACAATTTCCTTCGCCCTCAACATACACTGCCTTATTCCCTTTAACCTTTTGGATACCCATGTTTTGTGCTAGCCTAGTCCTATTCTCATCCTTCTTCTTTACTTTGCCCTTCCACTTGGGCCTAGAAGAAGATAGTATAGACTAGGTTAGATTAATAGGAACGCATATACTTTTGATTATCCCTTCATCTGTTACCAATTCTATAAGAATATTAGCGAGTGTAAATTCAAACTGATTTCTTATTTAGTTCACTCTAAAAAACCGAACCAATTTGGTAACAAGACAATAATCATGTCAATTTGAAACTTACCATTCAAGTCAGCCCTATTAACCTCTAGTTCAATTTTAAATAATAAACTATCATTTTCCAAAATTCGATTTCATACTGGAGTTCCTTAGGCTATCTTGATGGTGTTCAAGTCTGATATAGTATATAAGCATACGTCATATCTAATCTCACTAAAACATCTCATTAAGTATCTTAAAGTAAATAAATTAGGTATAGGAGAATTAAATACATTTTGTACCCTTACGTTGTGAATAAAATATCTAATCTCCTTTTCCAGTCATTATAAATGAGGTCTACATACATTGAATATGTTAGCAGGCAGATAACATGGATTAGACATAATTAATCTGAATAAAAATGCATTCATACAATGTGCAAGGTGAATTATTAATACTATCATGCATATTTAAAATCAAAATGAGTTTGTCAACCAAATAGTATAATAAATCTCAATAGAACAAGAGATCATTATCATTATTGGTGAACAATCCCTTTTAATTAATGCGGGTCCCTCAACTCTGTAGCACAATAAATCAACCAATCAATATGTCAATAACTTATCCTGATGGAGGAGTTCATTATTACTATTGTTGAGATTCATTTACTATTAGGCGAGCACTTCCATTAAAATAGTATGTGGGTCCTTTAACCACTGCATGAAAAATCGGATAACCAATACGCCAATAACTTATTCGGTTGGCGAAGTTCATTATTACTATTGGCGGGCAAATCCCATCATCTCCATATCTCTTAAGACAATGCCTTATCTATCTATATGAAATGATTCCCGATTATGTTTAGCCTTTCTAAAATCACCTAGTGTAGACCACTCCGTTGGAGAGCTAACACTATTGATTTTAGATTGAGTGTATAACGTTATTAATACTCTAATAAAAAAATAAAACATTAAATATATTGTCATTATAATCTAAACTCTTTAAATCATGCGTAGGACCTTATTTTTAAAGATCTAATTACAATAATATTTAATATTATTATTTTCATGAAACAACAATTCTTGTAATATTAAGACTCTTCAAATCATGCATGGGGCCTTATTTTTGAAGATCTAATTACAATGGTTTTAATAACGAAGGCCATGAGGTAATATATAAAAATCCCCGCTCCCACTCAATTTTTAAGCATTAATAATTAGGGTTTTATATTTATTTATTTACATGATATAATGCTTGCACAACGTCTTGATTTTAATCCAATTAAATTTAGAAAATATTTGGACTTTTAAATGATTCACTAATATTTAATTTAAAGCACACTTTAAAAATAATTTCCAAAAATAATTTTTCGTTTCCCAATAAGTGCCCTTTAATTAATTAGTAATCAAATCCAATTAATTTTCATAACTTAATTAATATAAATCAAGCCATTTAAATAAATATCATGGATCCAATACATGAATAATAATAATAAACAATTAATTATTCCATACATCAGATAAATAAATAAATAACAGACAGAAGCAATTTAAATGGCCATTGGATTCAGCTTTTAACATTTAATTACTCACCCGACCCCACGCGCCACCAAACACAATTAGACGCCTCAAAACACATCCCACGCTCACAAACGCGCTCAGGAAGGTTCCCAGCGCTTGCCATGCACTCCTACGCGCTTGCACGCGCTGGAGGGAGTTGTATGTGCCTCTCACGCGCCCCCACGTGCGTGTGGGGTGCGCTTTCAATTGGTGCGTGCTTCTCACGCGCCTTGAGACACTGACTTGGTCAGCACGAGCAATCCACGCGCCTGAGTAAATAAGGCAAAGAGTTTCCGCATTTATTTATTTATATAAAAAAATATTTATTAATTGATATAAAAAGAGTTGAATTCCAAAGTAAAATACAGAAACTCTGTCAAAGAGTTTGAGTATTTCAATATTTATTTCTTTATATAAAAAATTATTTATTAATTGATATAAAAAAGAGTTTTTATCTATACTATTATTAGATATGTAAAAAGTTTCAGTATAAAAAAATATTTCCTAAATAATATGATAAAACACTAAAATCTACATAATAAAATTTAAATTAACCTATTTATCTATTTATTATTATCAATTTTTTAATAAAATAAATCTAATTAGAAAAGAATTATTAATATAAAAAATATTTATTAATTGATATATAAAAGAAAATAATTTTTATATAACTCTACTATGAGTTTCTTAATAAAATTAAATCTAATTAGACAAGTATATAATTAAAAAAAAATAAAATAATTTCCATAAAACTCTATTACAAATTACCTATTTTATTTTCCATAAAACTCTATCAACAGAGTTTCTATAAAACTCTAACACAAATTACCTGTTTATCTATTTATTATGAGTTTTTTAATAAAAAGAAACCTAATTAAATAAGTATTATTAATATAAAAAATTATTTATCAACTAATACAAAAAGAGGTTTTAAAAGAGTTTTTAAAAAACTCTAACAAAAATTACCTATTTATCTATTTATTATTAGTTTTTTAATGAAACTAAATGTAATTAGACAACAATTATTAAATTAAAAAATATTTATTAATTGATATAAAAAGAGTTTTTAAAAGAGTTTATATTAAACTCTAAAACAAATTACCTATTTATTTATTATAAGTTTTTTAATAAAAGAAAATCTAAGTAGACAAGAATTATTAATATAAAAAATATTTTTAATTGATATAAAAAATAAAATAATTTTTCTAAAATTCTTTCATAAATTACCTTTTATTATGAGTTTTTTTTATAATAAAAGCTAATCTAATTAGATAGGAATTATTAAAATATAAAAATATTTATTAATTCATGTAAAAAGAGTTTTAAAATATTTTCTATCATACTCTAACACGTATTACAAATTATAATTTTTTAATAAAAGAAAATCTAATTTTCAGAGTAAAATACAGAAGTTCTACCAAACTGTTTCAGTATTTATTTAATTAAATAAAAAATATATATTAATTAATACAAAAAAAGATTTTATATATACTACTGTTAAATGTGCAAAGAGTTTCAGTATTTAAGTATCTATTTATAAAAAAATATATTTATTAATTGATATGAAAAGTATATATTTAAAAAAAAAAAAAAAAAAAAACTCTATCAAACTCCAAAATCTATCTAATAAAATTTAAATTAACATATTTATCTATTTATTATTACGAATTTTTTATTAAAAGAAAATTAAATTAGACAAGAATTATTAATATAAAAAATACTTATTAATTGATATATAAAATAAAATAATTTTTCTAAAACTCTACCACAAATTAACTTTTATTATGAGTTTCTTAATAAAATTAAATTTAATTAGACAAGGATATATTTAAGGAAAATAAAATATTAAATGTGCAAAGAGTTTCAGTGTTTTAGTATTTATTTATTTATATAAAAAATATTTATTAATTGATAGGAAAAAAGTTTTTATAAAAATAAATAAATCAAAGAAAAAAAAAACAACTCTATAAAACTATAAAATCTACCTAATAAAATTCAAATTAACCTATTTATCTATTTATTATTATGAATTTTTTAATAAAAGTAAATCGAAAGTTTCAGTTTTTACTTATTTATGTAAAAAATATTTATTAAATGTGGAAAGAGTTTCAGTATTTCAGTATTTATTTATTTATATAAAAAAATATTTATTAATTGATATGAAAAGAGTTTTTATAGAAAAAAACTTCTATAAAACTCTAAAATCTACCTAAAAAAATTTAAATTAATCTATTTATTATTATGAATTTTTTAATAAAAGAAAACCAAATTTTCTTAGTAAAATACAGAAGTTGTGCTAAGGAGTTTAAGTATTTATTTATTTATATAAAAAAATATTTATTAATTAATATAAAAAAAATTATCTATAGTATAATTACATGTGCAAAGAGTTTCAGTATTTAACTATCTATTTTTATATGAAAAAATATTTATTAATTGATATGCAAAGAGTTTTTATAAAAAAAATAAAAAAAAAATGTTAATCAAACTCTAAACTCTATCTAATAAAATTTAAGTTAATCTATTTTTCTATTTATTATTATGAATTTTTTAATAAAATAAAATCTAATTTGACTAGAATTATTAATTTAAAAAATATTTATTAATTGATATATAAAATGAAATAATTTTTCTAAAACTCTACCAAAAATTAACTTTTATTATGAGTTTCTTAATAAAATTAAATCTAATTAAACAATGATATATTTAAAGAAAATAAAATAATTTTTGTAAAACTCTATCACAAATCACAAATTTTATTTTCAACAAATCTCTTTCACAGTAGACAAAGATATAATATTTAAAGCGTTTCTATAAAATTTTAACTCAAATTTTCTATTTATATATTTATTAAGTGTTATTTAATAAAAGGAGATCTAATTAGACAAGTATTATTAAAATAAATACTTATTTATTAATTGATCTAAAAAGAGTTTTTTAAAAAGTTTCTATAAACTATATCACAAATTACCTATTTAGCTATTTATTATGAGTTTTTGTAATAAAAGAAAATCTAATTAGACAAACATTATTAAGATAAAAAAATATTTACTAATTAATATAAAAAGAGGTTTGAAAAGAGTTTCTATAAAACTCTAACACAAATTACCTATTTATCTATTTATTATGAGTTTTTTAATAAAAGCAAATCTAATTAGACAAGAATTAGTAATATAAAAAAATATTTATCAATTGATATAAAGAGTGTTTTTTTATAGAATTTCTATTAAACTGTAACACAAATTACTTATTTATTTATTATAAATAGATTTCCAGAAAATGTAATAATTTCTATAAAACTCTACCACAAATTATCTATTTTATTTTCTTTAAAACTCTATCACATATAACTTGTTTTTATCTATTTATTGTGAGTTTTTTTATGAAGGAAATCTAATTAGACAACGATATATTTAAAGAAAATAAAATATTTTTTTTAAAAGAGTTTATATAAAATTTTAATAAAAATTACCTATTTATGTATTTATTATGAATTTTTTAATAAAATATAATATAACTATACAAGAATTATTAATATAAAAAATATTTAGTAATTGGTATAAAAAATAAAATAATTTTTCTAAAACTCTACCACAAATTATCTTTTATTATGAGTTTTTTAATAATAAAAAAAATCTAATTAGACAAGGATATATATATTTAAAGAAAATAAATAATTTATATAAAATTCTACCACAAATTACCTATTTTATTTTTAATGAAACTCTATCACATTAGATAAGGATATATTTAAATAGTTTTTATAAAACTCTAATACAAATTACCAAAACTTTACCACAAATTAAGTATTTTATTTTCTTTAAAACTCTATCACGTATAATCTGTATTTATCTATTTATTATGATTTTTTTTAAATAAAATTAAAACTAATTAAATAAGGATATATTTAAAGAAAATAAAACAATTTTTATAACTCTATCACATTAGACAAGGATATATTTAAAGAAAATATATAATAATATAATAATAGATATAAATAAAATATAAATGTTAAAGAATTTGAACATTTCAGTATTTATTTTTTAATATAAAAAATATTTATTAATTAATACAAAAAGAGAACTCTATCACATATAAGTATATAACCCTTGTATTTATCTAATTTTTATGAGTTTTTTAATAAAAGAAAATCTAATTTTACAAAGATATATCTAAATAAAATAAAATAATTTCTATAAAATTCTACCACAAATTACTATTTAAAGAAAATAAAATATAACCTAGCATCTTCCAAAAACCACAAACTCCATATAATAAATTTTTATATCAATTTCAATCTAATGTATAATTAGTATAATTGAATTTCTATTTTAAAATTTATTTAAAAATTAATATAATTGAATTTCTATTGTAAATTAAAAATTATACTAAATTTCAAATTATCTAATAAAATTCAAATTACAAATTACCTAATAAAATTCAAATTACCTAAAAAAATTTGTTACTTTGCAAAACTCAAATATTTCACTATTAAAATAAAAAATTATTATTTAATAAAAAATAAAATAAACATATTTCAGTATTAATATAAAAACATAAAAGAATTTATTAATGTATGAAACTTAAACTCTATCACCAATTTCAAAATATTTCAGTATTTATTTATTAATATAAAATAAATTTTTATTAATCAATATGAAGCCAAAAATTTTATAAGTTACAAAATATTCACCACGTGCATCGCATGTGCCTTTTCCTAGTATATATATATATATATATATATATATATATATAGTACCAATAAAGAAATGGCCAAATTTTGGTTGTATTCAGATTTTGTTTTGATTGTGAACTTTGATGGGTGTCTTGTAATTTATTAAATTTATGTGCATCGCATGGGCTATATCCTTGAACTCTAATGTTCTTATTTATTCATCTTGTTTGTTTTCTTTCCAGAAAAAACTCTTTTGTTTGTACTCAACCCCTCTCTCTCTCTCTGAATCTGTGCATCCACTGGTAATTGGTTGTGGTTATCTCTAAAACATGTTTGTTATCCACGTGTACGGCTTGACTAGTTTCAATAAATTGGACATGACAAACCACATGAATATACTTTCAGGGGCGGCTGGAGCCTTAGACGAGTTAGGCGGTTGCCTAAGGCCCCCATCCAATAAAAAGGCCCCATAATTTTTTATTTCTTTATATATTATAACTTTTCTAAAAACAATTATAGTATTTTCTTTAATTATTAAACTTTAATGTTTCCTTTAATTATTAAACTTTAACGTATAGAAAAATTTGACAGTTAACCTAAAAGATTTCTATTCTTTATGTTTTTTTTTTAGGGGCCCCCAAAATTTTTTTCTTTATATATTATAACTTACCAAAATATTTTATTTTCTTATATTATTAAACCTCAACAAATACAAAGTGTGCCCAAAATATTTCTATCCTTGTATATATATATATATATATATATATATATATATATATATATATATATATTGCTCTCTCACCCTCATTACATCATACACACACTAAATATTAAATATATATTTAAGTGAAAATTGGTGAAACTTTTTATATTTTTTTAAGACTCCTATTAACTTATATATATATATTTTTTTTTCTTACTCCTTATATATTTTTTCTCTTCTCTCATTATAAATTTTTTTATTCATCTTCTCCACTGTTACAATTTACAATCTCACAATCTCACTCTGTAATAAGATTTTGAATTCACTTATATTCTATTAAAGAATTTATTGGAGTATTATACCAAATTATTCCAAATCAGTTTCTATTATTCTATAACTTAAATTAGTTTATAGTTTTATTAATTTTTGTTATCATAAAATTATATATTTTGTTTATAATTTTTATTTATATTGTTAAATGTAACTATTAGAAAGCACGTGGCCAATTAATTAACAATGAAACTAGGGTTTGGAAAAAATTTAGTGATAAGCTTAAAAATCACAAAATAAATAATTAGCATAATACTGACATAAATATATGGGTAGATTTAATTAAAAAGCCACTTTATTTTTTTTGCCTAAGGCTTCACATAATATTGAGCCGCCCCTGATACCTTGTTGTGGTGGAAGGAGACATGTAAAGCCCCTGTGTGGAGTAGTTGGTTTTAGATTGCCCAGATTACAGAAATGTCTGTATATATGTGTAGAAATTTATATATACACACACACACACAAACTCACTATAAAAAAAGGCTCTCTTTAATGTTGTCTGTGATTGTAGGTGTTGAAGGAAGAAGGCATGAAGGAAGAAGGCATGGGTATTTTCCCAAATTGAGGTAACTTGATGACGTTTTATAGTTCCGGGGAGTGTCTAATTTTAGTGAGGGCTTTTTGAACGAAAATGATAGTACAGGAGGGTTATGTGATTTTTTCCCCTTATATAAACAATAAAAACCACATAAATGAAAGGCATAAAAGTCATTTGACTATCTAAAATCAAATAAAAAAATTGTTATTTTGACTTCTTTTTACTAGTCTTTACCCGAATTTTTTATTTATTTTATTTTATTTATTTATTTATTATTATTATTATTTTTTATCATTTGAAAGGCACAAAGGCCAAGCCAAGTGGCAGTAGAGAGACATAAGCCAAGTCAGATAAAGACATACAAATCATAAAGCAAAATAATAAAATGAAGAACATGTTCCAGATTTGTTGAGAAAGAGCCACCGCACTAGAACGAAAACCACATAGGGAAAAGAGCAGCAACTGGAGTGACTAAAGATCAGACCATCATCAAGGTAATAACTTCGAAGCTGCATTCACAAGGCGCTTCCACACACCCAACCCCAAACAAGATCAAATCAAGTCAGGGAAAACAAAAATCAACTTATATCAGAGATCTAGCCAAAGGGAACACAACAGATCTATCTTGTCTAGCTGGAAACAAACCAAACAAGAGCAGATCTAGCCACAAAAAAAAAAAAAAAAAAAGAAAAAAAAAAAAAATCTCTCACATGACAAATTTATTGACACGCCGAAATTATTAACCTATGGAGGCAAACAAGTTCACCTCCCCACTCCTATAGAAGGGAGCAGGGAGCACATCGAAAGGGGAGGAGCACATTGAAAGGGGAGGAGCGGCTGAGAGAGAGAGAGAGAAAAGAAAGAGAGAGAACAGAGGAAAAGTTAGAGATGTCTGTCTGTCTTTACCTGAATATCTAATACGCATCGAGCATTCTATCAATTAAATCATCAAATTATGGTTCTCATTTTCTCAAAAAGGCTATATCTATTTTTCAGTTTACATATTAATCAATTCCATCAATTTTTTTATTTTTTTATTAATTTTTATTTTTTAAAATATAGTAAATTATTGTTAATACATTAAATACAAATGAGGTTGCTAAAGTCATGGAATAGTGTGGCAAAACAGTTGAGCCAAACCCATCAATGAAAAATAATAATAATAATAAATAGTAATAGAGCACCCATCTGTTTCAGCTCTTTTATATCTGTCAGTCAGTGTTTTGTCTTTGGATCTTTTTTTGTTTATTGGTAATTGTCTTTGGATTTTGTGGATGTTTGGTCTTACGAAAGCTTTGTCTTTTCTGAAATCAAACGGCGCCAACTCCCGCTATGATTACTTTTGGACAAAATTCTCAATAATTTAGTGAAGTTTTCCATCTCTGGATGTCTTTTTCTTGTATTAATTAATTAAATACTACGTAAGAAATAACAAAGTCTAATAAAAACTCCAATGTTTTTATTTTTTATTTTTATGCAAGTAATCAAAGTCCAATGTTACACGCTCAAACTTTGAAAAGGATATAAAGAAATAAAAAAAAAAAAAAAAAAAGAAATAAAGTGCAAACTAAACAAAACAAATTTGCTTCAAACTTTAAAAATCAGTGCACACTCATATTGGGATATTTTTCTCCCTTTTTTTGTTTTTGTTTAACCGTGTGGGTATGAAAAAAATTAAAATAAAGAAAAAATAATAATAAACAATAGTAAATTAAAATCTCAAAAAATTCAAATCATTGTTTAACAAATTCTCAAAGTTTAAAAAAAGAAAAAGAATAAAAAAAAGTATAGAGATATTTATAGAGAAAAAAGTTTAAAATATATATATATATAAAAGGTAATGTACACATAACACTCCTATACTATGAGATTAGTAGCATACATATATACACTTTTGGGCATTTTCGGAAGTGTAAAAGGGCAAAACGGGTATTACAACACTAATTTATGTCAGATGAGGTATTTTTGCACAATGTGAAAAGAATATGGATGTTTTTTGCACACTTTTTCAAATAAAGGATAAAAATGTTATGCAAAACATACTTTAGGGTTGTTTTCTGCACTTGTCCTTATATAACATACATATTTGTCTCACAAGATAAATTGATTTGGGGATTTGTCAATAAGGGTTATTGTAATGAACACTAACTTTTTTGGTTTTACCACTCATACGTTTTGTTTTTTTTTTTTTTTTTTGGGAGGTGGGGGCATTTCCTCTTCATTTGGGATGGTTGTTGTGCATATATATTTCAAAAATAAATAATCAGATTTGGCAATCAGAAGCACATATAAACAAAATGTGGGAATAAATGTTTTGGATAAGACATGTCGGACTAAGATTACCTTTTGCAGTATTTATCCAATTATTTATTTGGTAATTATTCTGAATTCAAGAATTTGGAGTTATAACTAAAGTGAAATTGAATTGCACTTCATAAGTAAAATTGTTGAATAATAAGCTTTAGTATTCCTAATTAGTAGCCATGGGCAATTGATAATGATACATTTTATCTTTTCCTCTTGCTGTTACTCAAATATCATACTTTTGAGCAAAAAATAGTTATATTTAAAATACAACCACGACTAGTTCGTACAATTCAAATTCAAAAGAGATATCGTAGACCATATCTTAACACCATTCGTACTAAAAATTCATCTAACGGACATTAAAATAATTATACCAAAGAACAATAAGATCAAAGAAAATGTGACAGATAATATTCCTGTTAAAAATGAAGTCCGAGACTATAGCTTAGCACCATCTAAACTTCAAATTCATCTCACATACATAAGAGCAATTGTACCAAAAAATAAGAAGATCAAAGCAAATGTGACTGATAATAACGTGATGGAAAGGGGAATGCCTCCCTTGTCTTTCCTCCAAATCATCCCTTCAATTATAGGGTAATTCACAATTAAGATAAAAAGTGAGAGGAAAACTTGTGCAAAATTCTGATTCCATCCCCCTTCAAAGGTTGCTCGAGCTATTCCCCCAGTGAAAGAAACCATATTGAGGATTACCAAGCTGACCATTGGTACCAAAAACATAGTTGATGTTCGGAAATCAAATATCCCCATTTGATATAATTTAACTTCTTCATCGCTAGTAACTTTATTCGTTGCTATGAAACTTGCCTCTCTCATACCAATTAACTCGAAGATAGCATCCAAACTTCCATATAAATAGGCTGTAACAGATTTTATCATCCAAATACGCCATTCATTCAAACATCTCTGAATTGATCCATCTCCTATGGAGTAGAAATCCCAGAAAAGTTTTAAGTGGGAGGAAAAGAAAATGAGTGAAAATATAATGAACCACGAACTTGAAACCTGCGAGAGAATATGAAGTAATTTTAGAACATACTGTTAGCACAAAATAAAATCATAAATTGACCAAGTGCCCGCGCACACAGAGAGAGAGAAGCATTTAATTTGTTTGTACCTCAGGGTATACTGGGATGCCATTCAAGAGACACAGTTGTGGTATAGTAGCCAAACACCATAGGGGGATGCAATAGAGGGGAATGAATGCAAGATATCCATAACACATGGTCTCGAGGATGGACATTCGCGATAGTCCATATATAAGGGGGCAGAACGTTGAGAATGCAACTTCTAGCAGCCCAGCCATCCATCTGGTGCCCTGAACTAATGTGTCATTCAAATTCGTTGTCGCGCTGCCCAAAAATGCTGGCCTCGAAGGATCACAGTAAACAGAAGTCCACCCTTTGCAGTGCAACATGAACCCTGTAAAGTAATCTTCTACCACAGAATTGTACAAGAAACCAATCTGCCATTGAGCCAACAAGATCATTCTGAAATGTTAAATTTCTTAATTCGCCTAATTGAACGTTCATGGATACGCAATGTTTAGTTAAAATAGTGCTTGCCTGTTGACCCCATTTTGTTTGTTTCTCGTATGCGCAAGAGGCTAAAAATTGGGCATGTTGTAACAATTTATTTGATAAGTCTTCATCGTCGATGTTTATGCGCTTGTAACTCTTTCCAAGTGTCCCCATGAACTCATTTGAAGGACCCAAAGATTGTCTTAGTTGAGGGATATCCACACCTGCATAAACCATAACAGAACCGAAACAATATGTATAAACGCTTGTGACTCTTTCTAAACTTCATGCTTATTTTGGGCTGAGCTTTGATTTTAGAAATACCATATGAGATTGACTAGTGTTGTACGTACCGTTATGTATATTACTCCCATATAATGCCTTTCTTTTTATGTAGAAGCATGTACCAGAAATTAGTGGTCCACTAAGCCCATCCGTACCTTGCCACATTATCTGAAATATTTAGCACAAAAACTATCATAATTCTGCAAGTGACTCCTCTAACAACTAAACATTGCACATTACTGTAACATAAACCACATAAAATTAAACAACAATTTTATAGTATAATCTTTCATTTATTATATATTACCATGAATGTTGATTTCAACTCGCCATCGTAGATGTCATTCTGACTGACATTGTGGAATTTCTGAGGGAATTGAACGAACGCAAGCGAGGGAGAGAGTTTGGGATCAAGATGGAAGCACATCGCTTGCCGAGCAGATTTTGGATCGTTGGAGTACATGTCACAATCTAATATCAATATATATGGGGCATTGCTTATGATACCAGAGACCCGCAGCTGCATGCAACATTTTGTAGTAGTATATGATTTCTGTGTTTATATATATATATAGACATATATAACTGGTTGCATACAGATAGATATGAATAGAGAGGGAAAGAGAGAAATACAAGAACATTAAGGGCTCCGGCTTTGAAATGATGAGGATGGGAAGGCTTTTTCTCACGAGAAATGTATACAAGAAGAGGCATCTCAGCTTGGTCAGACTCCACTGCCTTAACATTATTGCGGCCTATCACCTGCGAAAAAGTGACCCAAATATTAAATAATTCTGAAAATGTTATATACAACATAAATCAAAATTAATGTTATATACAAGCCCGTCCTTCAATTTAGAGCTACTATATATCTTTGACCCCCACTGTTCAATTGAGGACTGTCACCAAAGAAATGCAAAGGCAATGTTCTAAAAGTTTTTTTTTTTTTTTTTTAAATGTTATTAGACTTACATAAAAAGCCAATTTTTTAAGACAATCTGAAGTTTTTTTTTTTTTGGTTGCAAACTAGGGATTTTTCCGCTAATACCAGCCATGATCATGGATGGAGCCTAGCAACATAGGCCTAGAGGACTGACCCCTCTAAATCAAGGTATTGTGATCCAATAACATCTTCATTACCTTTCAAAATAAATAATGAAAGTTCAAGTTCTTAAAAAGATAAAATAAGTGTGTGTATTTCTTGTTAAAAATAAAAATAAAAAATATGCCCCAGCAAACCAAATTATTAGCACCGCCTTGATACTAACGTGTCTTCAGATTTCTAATTAATTACCTATATTAATTAGAAGTTAGTTCTCGTCAAGTTTGAACTATTGTATTTTGGTTTTTTGTTTTTGTTTTTCTCCCCTTGTTTTTTTATGAGGTACAGAAGAGATTCTTCCAACGATGACGGTGGGCCTCCCTGAAAACAACAGCTACCAACCCTTAAATCAGCAACCAGTCTGCATCTTTAACGCGACAGTCTTCGCCACAGGACGGTTCATTGTGAAGATATCATTACTACTAGTATACGGATGCATTCATTAAGAAATGACTATCAGAATCATTTTACTTTTACTTTATAATTTTTTGTTTTATAATTTTTTAAAAGAACATATAATTAATGTATTATTTTTTTTTTTAAATTGTTAAATTATTTTTAAAACATTAAATATATATAACACTAAGTTATAAAATTTTTAAAATGTTAAAAGAGTAACTATAAAAAGATAATATTTATTTTGTTTGATTTTTTAAAATAAATATTTAATTTGAGACATTTTAAAAAAAGAAATAAAGTACTAATATGAAACAAAGAGAATATATATAACATTCCAAAAAGATCACGTTACCTCAATACTTGGTGGGTGACTTTGAGCATTATTGGCAACGTTTTGTCCAGCTAAGCTCACGCGTTCCTTGAACTCCTCATACTTCCTCTGCATATACAAATTTCTCCTTTCCATTTATTATTTCCAATTTCTCATATATACCATAAATATTACTCCACTATTACAAAACTAGCACGTACAAAACACCATCATTATATATATATATATATATATGTATGTATGTATGTATTTTGTCATTATCTTCATTTGTATTGCTAAAAGTGAACCATGCACAAGTAATTATCTCATTTATTTAAGTCAAGCATACAAAAAAAAAAATTATTCGCATCTTCATTTGTATTGCTAAACGTGAACTAGATATCACATGTAACATAAATATTATTCGCACTCATGTTCGGTGTTCCTTACCCAAAAAAAAATATAAATAAAAATATAAATAAAACTAAATTTCAAGGAAACTTATATATGGTTTGTCCATATATTATAGGTGCAAAATGACTCAATCGAAGTTAAATATTGGAACCACAACTTACTTTCCATGATGAAAAAAAATGGATCCAAAAAAAATTGGGACCACAACTTACTTTAAGTTTCTTTGGAATTTAGTTTTTTTTTCGGGTAAGGAACTAAACCTGAGATAATGTCAATAATATTTATGTTACATGTGATATATCAGTACACAAGTAATTATCTCATTTATTCAAGTCAGGTGTATAAATCCTCAGATATCACATGTAACATAAATATTATTCGCATTCATGTTCAGTGTTCCTTACCCAAAAAAAAAAAAAAAACTAATTTCCAAAGAAACTTATATATGGTTTAATTTAGATTTTTTTTTTTTGGGTAAGAAACACTGAACTGAGAGAGTGCCAATAATATTTATGTTACATGTGACCTGACTTGAATAAATGAGATAACTACTTGTCTATAGCTCTAGTTCACTTTTAGCAATACAAATGAAGATAATGACAATATATATATATTTAGTTTCTCACATGGATGGTACGATTAAATTTAAGAAGACTTTTTAAAAGAAATTATATCAATATAGAAATATTTCGAACATTTGAGGTGGGTAGCAGTGAGAGTGACATAAATTTTCGCGACAAGTATGATCAACAAATTAATTAATTTGTATGAAGTTTTCCAAGGAAAAAATGAAAACATATATAGTTGCTTAATGAACAAACCTCAATATTGTCTCTGTGTTTAGTAAACTCAGTGTCACCACCATGATTATCATCATCAAGTACCGATGAAAAATAAGCCTCTGGGCACCTCGTCTTGGTTCCATACCTCCTACAGAATGGTAACCACAACCTCGCGAAACCCCAAGCCTCCCTCATGGCGTACAAAGTCACTGAAGCACCACCATCATCAGAAAGGTATACAGAAAGCTTGTCTGGTGGGTAGTCAAGAGCCATGGCTGATAAAACAGTGTTCATAACTCCCACGGGTGGCTCCTTCTTGGGGTCTGCAGTGCATATAAACACATCGACAGCTGGAAGTTCTTCGTCACCGGGCAACCTCTCAGGGAAGACGGTTCTGGTAACGGGCTGCCAAAAAAAACCTTGTTTGAGGAGCCAAATAAAGGAGAGAATCAGTTCTGAAGAAAAGACCAGAAGCCATGGCAAGAAGGGTAGTGTTTGGGTGTTTTCAGGGTAAAGAAATGAAGAAGCTCTGTAGTAAATCATGGCTATTAAAACCATGCAGTGAAGGAATACGTGTGATCGGTTGATGATGGCCGATAACTTTTGGACAGTGCAGTGATGGAGAGGCAGAGACTCCATTTGTTTTAGTTTTTGTTATTGGTATGTAATTGTGATTTCAATACAGAAAAATGACAACTTATATAGACAATACTTGCTTATGGAGTAGGAGTGTAGGACGCTCTTTCTCACCACTAAAATGACACAATAATAGATAGACATAGGTACAATTTTAAATCTAAAATATAAGGGAGAAAAAATTAGAAATCTTTTTTTTTTTTTAAATGTAAATAGACACATGACATTTTATTATTATTGTGTCATATTAGTGAAGAGAATGTAGTTCATGCAAATAGGAAGCTTAATAGACAAAGTATTGTAGATTGAGTGTGAGTGAATTATAGTTTAGAGGAATACAATCAACACACGACTTTTGAGAATTTGTCACCATATTTTTGAACTTTTTCATTGAGGCAATATATGCTTGCAAGGCGAGGATGGAGGCTGCTTAGGGAGAGTGACAAACTTTCATTTTACTTTGAAATTTCAAAGAAAAAATACTTTTCTCAATCAACTTTGTTTGGAAGATATTTCTAGCTTCTTGGACTTGGAGGAGCTTGCTTTTTGGATGCTAGGAAATGGTCTTAGAATTCGGATTAGGGATGATAGATACATGGGTGGTGGGTCTTCAAGATGCCAAATTTTTTTCGTACTCTTCATTGATTGATACTGATAGATAGATGCATGGGTGGTGGGTCTTCAAGACGCCAATTTTTTTTCGTACTCTTAATTGATTGGTACTGATAGATACATGCATGGGTGTTTTTTCTCAAGAAAGGAAAATTGTGTTTTTTCAGAATGTCCTCAGCAGATATCCCCGGCAGAACAGCTGGGATAAATTGATTTGGGGATTTACCAATGACAGTCATTTCAGGGCGAGGATAATTGATTTGGTAAATTATCAATAATGGTTATTGTGGAGGGTAAAGTGTAAAATAATAATAATAATAATAATAAATAAATAAATAAAAATTCAAGTTGTTCTAAAAAAAACTTACATTTTTTAAATTGAGTAAATAAAAAAATTTATTAATTTAAAGACCGAAATATCTAAAATGTTCTTAGAGCAAAATTTAACATTCATGAGTTGAGAGGGGAAAAAACACAAAGTCACCAAAACAAAAGGTAGAAGGGAGAGTGGATACCCTTTCATTTTTAATAAAGATCTTACATTTTTGCCCTTTTCCAAATATAGAAAGAAATAAAACGTTTTTATTTTTTATTATTGTGATTGTGACAAGCGGGTCGATGGGGAAAATAAGAATCCTCACCCCAAAAATGATAAAATATACTAAAAAGAAAGGGAAAACCCCATATCTTATCTTTATTCGTTTTTTCAAATACAAAGATATTATTTTTAGAATTCGGTAGCCCCATCTGATGCCTTTGCCAAAAGCAAAGAGTACTGCGAGAACTCCATTTACAAGCACTCACAGAAAATATACATTGAATTCCCTAACCAATCAATCACTGCGTAGTAGAGGCCAAGAATTTACAGGAAATATAGTCATAGGCCTTATGCAAATCAATCCTAAAAGCAATCATAGCGGGGCTTTCAGTCTTGACGGCAAATTCATTTCTCTCGACTCTTATTAAGGGTATTTTAGGAATTTTATTAAAATTGGCCAAAATTTATTGTAAACAAATATTATGGGACAATTTACACATATTTTTAAACCTCAGGAATTCATATATATGACATACTAATTTGCTGGAGTGTTTAATTTACACAATTTTTATATAGCAAGTGTTTTTTTTTGGGTGCGCCTTACCCTATTGTGGAAGTGTGGAACATATTTGTTTTCAGGTCTCCTCTGTCAACTTCACTCTCTAAGAGTTATTGTCTTTTTTGGGGTGGACAAGGGTGGTATCCCGCACTCCATAATCCAAATAAAAATGACATGATTGTTAGATGGTTAAGTTCGAGATTATATCAATGTATATATAATACAATTTTGTAAGGTTAGATGAAAATGACAAAATATTTTAAATTATTAGGTTTTTCTACTGATTATGTTTTTTTATTTAGGTTCGGGGCGGCTCATATTTTGATTGTTGTGGCATGTATGAATTGATCAAATTGTTTGGCAACTAAAATAATTTGACAACTAAAATAATTTGACAATTTGTGTTTAAAAATATTCGAGTCATCGGATTAGGTGTGGGTTGATTTGCTCATTTAACATCCAACCCGTTTATAACTTGCCATAAATAGATTGATAATAGGTTACTGTCCATCCATTACTTACTGGCCCAAAACCTTCCAATTGCCACCGCTAGTTGTGATGTATATTCACTTCTCTTGCATGCCTTCCATTGTAATTTGATTGCTTATATGTCCATGATGTTTGACTGCCAAATTTGATCGAACTGAATTGGAAAGTTGTTTAAAGGGGCATTGTCTAGTGGCCTAATTAATAAAACGTCTAATTTTTTAAGTAGGCGTGCCCGTATTCGAGTCCCCTTCTTAGGGATGGCAATTTCCCTTGTCCCGTCCCCAATGGAGTGGATTTGGTACACCCTAAATGATTTTTGGGACGGTTATAGTAAAATAATTGAAAACCCGAAGCGGGTTTGGAGTGCGGGCGGATTTAGTACCATCTCCACTTCCAATTATATATGTACCTTTAAATTATATATATATATAATGTTCTTAAGAATCTTATTACTTTGCTGGAAGTGTCAAGCCAACTTATTTATTAGCCCAATTTCGGCTAATTATTATTATTATTATTATTTTTAACTACATAATAAAAATGGTATAACCCGCCCCCATCTCGCAATTAAACGAAGTAGGTGAATCGGAGTCGAAGTCGGTATTTTATCTACCGGAGTAGAGGTGGGGATGATATATGAGCGAAATTGGTATAATGAATTTTTTAATGAGACGAAGTAGGATTTAACCAAATCCGTCTCGTTACCGTCCCTACCTCTTCACCTAATTTGCTAGGATACTTGGGTCCTCTTCTAAAAAGACAAACTTAGTAGTGATGTGACCCAATAAAAGAGTGACAGTTGTCCCAATATAATTGTTTACAAAATTGTGAGTCACAATTTAGCATGTGAACAATTATATTAGAACAGAGGGAGTACTTAAAATATCATTAAAAAATAACAAGAATAAATTCGTTTTTAGTTGGGTCTCATCTAAACCAATATGAAAAATTCCTCTCATTGGTTTTGCAATTAACATAGAAGGGCCAATATATATATATATATATATATATATATATATATAAACAAGCCAACAATATAATAAAATGGCAGAGAAATTGACACCTGAAAATTTTCACAATTTTTTTCATGTCCAAAGAGTCTTTGGTAACTAACAGAAAAAAATCTTTAAGAATTAATATTTCCATTCCTTTGCTTTTTCCTAGCAGCCTAACAAAGAAAGATGAAATAAACAAACAAAACAGAACAAAACATCTTCGCGCCACCAGTGCAGCACAGTGTTTATTGGAGTCACTATCAAATGTATCATCTCTCCCCTAACAATTCAGATCGAACGTGACCGTGTACAACCTATAGAAATATTTACTTTTGAAAGATGAAGAGGACACAGGGCTTCCTGAACGAGAGTATTTTTTATTTATTTTTAGGTCACATGATCTCTATCTTTACATAGGCATACAGTACTTATTAAGAATGGTTTTCTAGGATTTTAGACTTCCAATAATTCGTTGACATATTACTATTGATTGATTCTGGTGAGTGGTTTCATTCACCCATCACCTCTTTGTCCTCCACATATCTATGCAACACCCAAAACACCACTACCAACTACCATCGATTAGGGTACTAGAGAGATAAGGAGGGTGGGGAGCAGCGGTGGTGGTGAGGAGAAGGGAGCGGTGGTGGAGTGAGCAGGCAGCGGTGATGGTGGGGAAAGGGCATGGTTTTGGGAGTGGAGAATCTAGAGATTTTGCCGGAGAGACGGGGATCATTTTGAAATGGAGATGGGAGATCAGACCATGTGGGTACAATGCAAATCAGGGGAGATGGGAGATAAACCACTGATCGTATGCTGAGGGGTGCATTTGGTTAATCTCTGTAATAAGGGAAGCAATTGCTCTAGAGTAAGTCCAAGAGTGACCTGAGATAAACCTTCTGAGCTTTGAATCGTGCATCGTCAAGGCTTTGTTGGCTGCATATTGGGCAATTCTGGGGAACAGGTGACCATTAGGCAATCAGTTAGCATGCCAAAGGTTGGTGGACCTATCTTTCCTCTCAACATGCTCGATAAAATGCCTAGCAGAACCTCTCAGCTGAAGCAAAGTTCTCCATACCCATGAGCTATTTTGAGGTATATATGTTGATCTCCCATAAGCTTTTCCTTCTAATTAACCGATAATGAACCCAAGATGCCCATATGCTCTGATTGTTGACAGAAACTAGAGTTCATATATGCTATATAGGCAGGCTGCTTGGAAATTTTGCTTGGACTTATGCTAGCTTTTATGCTACAAAGAAAGCGGTATTGGAAATAATGTTTGAATGAGAAGTTATGATAAGGTCTGTATTTTTTATATGTATTTAGTTTTTTATCTTGTAATCAATGTGAAAGCAAAGATGTGGAATTTTAACTGATATAACTGAAGAATGTGAAATTACAGCATGACATTTCATTGAATAATTGCAGACGTATTGTACTAGGCATGAGTTTGTGGAATGAGCTCAATGGGCGAGCTTGAAAGGATTGAACTGACATACGATGTTACACATGAACTTCAATTTCATTTAATGTACATAAAAACATTTGAACCAAACAACAAGATCAAAGAAGTTACAACAGGTAATAATAATGTCATAGAAAGTGAAATACGTCCCTTGTCCTTCCTCAATATCATTCCTTCAATTATCGGGTAATTCATAATTGAGATGTAAAATGAGAGGAAAACTTGTGCAAAGATTTCGTCCCATTCTCCTTTCAAGATCACTCTAGCTATTCCCCAAGCGAAAGAAACCATGTTCAGAATTACTAAAGTGACCATTGGTGCCAGAAACATTGTTGATGTTCGAAAATCAAACTTATCCATTTGATATAATCTAACCTGTTCATCGCTGGCAACTTTATTTGTTGGCATAAAACTAGCTTCTCTCATACCAATTACCTTCAAGATAACATCCAAGGTTCCATAGAAATAGGCTGTAACAGATTTTATCATCCAAATACGACATTGATTCCACCATATTTGAATTGATCCTCCAATGGACAAGACATCCCATAAATGTTTCAAGTGGGAGGACAAGAAAATAAACGACAATATAATGAACCATGGACTTGAAACCTGTGATAGAAATATGATGCAATGTCAGAAGACATAAATTGGCCTGCACATGTTATTCTCCACTTTCATCTCCATATGCTCCATATTGTTTTCGCAAAAGAAATCATGAATAAATACTTGGTCAGAGATAGAGAATCTAATTTGTTGTTACCTTGGGGTATATTGGGATGCCATTCAAGAGACACAGCTGAGGTATAGTAGCTAAACACCACAGGGGGAGGCAATAGAGGGGCTGCAATGCAAAGTATCCATAACACATGCTCTCAAGAATGGAAATTCTCGATAGTCCGTATATAAGGGGGCAAAACCTTGAGAATCCAACGTCTAGCAATCCCGAGTTCCATCTTGTGGTTTGAATTAATGAGTCATTCAAATTCGTTGTGGCACAGCCCAAAAATGCTGGCCTAGAAGGATTGCAATAAACAGAATTCCACCCTTTACAGTGTAAGATGAACCCTGTAAAGTAATCTTCCACCACAGATTTATACGAGAAACCAACCTGCCATTGAGTGAACAAAATTTTAAAATGTTAACATACCCTTAATTAGCATACATATAATATTCAAGGACGTGGGATGTTTAGGAAGTTCAACGCTTGCCTGTTGACCCCATTGTGTTTCTTCCTCATAGGTGCAAGAGGATAAATATTTAGCTTGTTCTAGCAATGTTTTTGATATGTCGTCCTTTTCATTGACTATACGTTTGTAACTCCTGCTAAGTGTCTTGATGAACTCATTTGAAGGACCCAAAGATTGTCTGAGTTGGGGGAGATCCATACCTTGATAAACAATAACCGGAAATAGTCATTGGTTAGTTGCTTTAGTCTCTAAAGTGCAGGAAGCCAGACCCAAAACAGAGAGGGAAAAAGTAAAATAAATTCCATGAATATATAGGGTGTATAAGGGTGTTTACTCCTTTAATCAATAACATTTTTAAAATCTGAATGTGTTTTATTTTTGTTTATCCTTGTTTTGCTCTAAGCTTTGAAGTTGGAGCACAATATGGGTGAAGAGTGAAATGAATAGAACTATTAGTATTATTCCCTATTTTAAAAGATCATTTGTCAACGCACTTCAAATTTTAATATAGATAAAGCTTTATAATGTAATTCCTAATACGATGATTTTTAGGCCTTCCATTTTATTTTATTTTTCCTGGAATTTGCATTTAACATTATGGTTAGAAATGATAGTGGAGAGCAGATAACCATGATGATGATGGCAATGATCACAGTGGCAATGCGTATGGCGTCAGCAAGGTAATGTTTGGATAAAATTCCCATCTCGTCAACCTGCCTAGTAAGTCAACACATGTTTGTTATGCTTTTTGACCTTGTGCCTCCTTCCATTATTCATAAACCAACTGCTCTCTATTTTTTAAAATTATTTTTATTTATTTATTAAAATTTGTTTGGTAAAGTGATTGATTGAAGATTTGAAGCTTATATTTTCAACAGTTGATACACTTACTGTATCCTATCTGATTACGAATCATATTGATAGAGAGTTACTTATTCAGGGATCATAACTTAAATTTTTACCTTGTTAGCCTTTGAAACTCATACATCTTACTTATGATGTTTTTGCTTGTGTCACATGAAAATAGCAAATGAAGTAATAAACAATCTTTCTTCATGAACCTTTGGATTCATTTGAAGTACAGAACATACCATTTTGTTTATCACTTCCGTATAATGCCTTCCTTTTGATGTACAAGCATGTCCCAGAAACAATCGGTCCCCTAAGCCCATCCATACCATGCCACATCATCTGAAATTTAACACAAGAACTAACACAACATTGCAAGTGTCTTCTCCAAAAATAAACATAGAACATAAACAACGATTAGGCCTTCGTTTACATTACCATGTATACTAATCTCAACCCACTGTCGTAGATGTCATTCTTTGTGAGATTGTCGCATTTCTGAGGGAATTGAACGAAAGCTAGCGAGGGAGAGAGCTTGGAATCAAGATGGAAGCACATTGCCTGACGGGCAGATGTTGGGTCATTGGAGTACATGTCACAGTCTAATATCAGTATATATGGAGCATTGCTTATGATCCCAGAGACCCGCAACTGCATGCAACATTAATCATAGATAGTTATGTGTATAGATAGATATACATAATTCCTTGCATATAGATGTCTAGAAAGAAGAGGTAGAAAGATACAAGAACATTGAGGGCTCCGGCTTTGAAATGATGAGGATGGGAAGGTCTTTTCTCACGAGAAATGTACACAAGAAGAGGCATTTCAGCATGGCCAGACTCTTCGAGATTAACATTGTTATCTCGTATCACCTGCAAATTTTTTTACCAAAGACCAGCTTATACAGAATATGAACCATATAAATTGAACATTTAGTTATACTAAACAGTTCAACTAATTAAGACATTTTCATTTCTTTCAGAAAATGCAGTGAAACATCATTGAAAGATTTGGATTATTGACTGAGGAGTCATTGCTTAGTGCTCTAGTGACTTTAAGCTTGAGATTGTCGATTTGAATCATTAAAGCAGAACGTTGTACAAATAATGTCAAAATTTAAGTCTGAATTCAGTTAACCTCTTTTGAGTACCTTTGAAATCTCACTGAAGCACTATTTTTTTTTATTTTTTATAAGTCTTGCTAAAAACAATCAAAGACTTCTCTGCACTATGATTGATATATCTGTCCTACCAAACTTTGACAAAGTCCAAAGAGAGGTAAGTACCTCAATAACTTGAGGGCGAATTTGATCAAGCTTGGAATTTTTATCATTAATTCCACCTTTTTCTCCGGCTCTTCTCAGGCGTTCCTTAAATTCATCGTACTTCCTCTGTACAAACAAAAAAAACCTCCTTCATTAGTTCCCAATTATAAGGTATCCCATTAAATTATCATAATCTTCGTCGTTTTGTTGGTAATTGAAGTGATTAACAAGGAATAAATGAACCATTTACTCAAGTAAATGAAAAAAAAAAAAGTATGGTATAAACCCTGACATAGAAAAAACTCAGCTGTTGGTTGTCACACAACCAAGTCCAACATCATCGAGTTATATATGTGTGCTTTCTTTGGCTCACTCAATGTGAAAAGCATACCTCAATATTAGAGGGAATAATTAAACTCTAAGTTAAACTTTCTTTAGTTTTAATATAATTTATTACTGATGCATAAATAAGCAAACCTCAATCCTATCTGTGTCTTTGGCAAACTCTAGGCCACCTCCAACATCACCATCCGCATCCAGTGTGGAAAAATAAGCCTTCGGGCATCTTGTCTTGATATCATACCTCCTACAAAATGGTATCCACAACCTTGCAAATCCCCAAGCCTCCCTCATGGCGTACAAAGTCACCGAAGAAGAAGCATCATCAGAAAGATATATAGAAAGCTTGTCTGGTGGGTAGTCAAGAGCCATAGCCGATATAACTGTGTTCATGACCTCCACAGGTGGTTCCTTCTTGGGGTCTGCAGTGCATATCAACACATCAATAGACGGAAGTTCCTCGTCACCCGGCAACCTCTCCGGAAATACGGTTCGGGAAACTGGTCGCCATTGAAAAGCTTGGCTAAGGAGCCAAAGGAAGGAGAGAAGCATCTCTGCAGCGAAGACCAGAAGCCATGGTAAGATTGGCAATGTTTGGGTGCTTACAGAGGAGAGAAATGAAGAAACTCTGTAGTAAATCAGGGCTGTTATAGCGATGGAGTGAAAGAAGACGTGTGATCGGTTGATGATGGCCTTTGATTTGTGGACAGTGCAGTGGTGGAGAGGCAGAGGCTCCATTTGTTTTTGTTATGGGTATGTAATTGAGATTTCAATACTAAAAAGACCTCTCCAATATATATATAGACACATAAATAGATATCTATGTAGAAAGCATTGGATACAATTGGATAGACACGTAGTTATACGTAGAAAAATTGGATACGGTGAGAGTGAAACATATGATATGACATGAGAAACGGCAATAATTGTCTTCGTTTTAGTTGCATCACCATGTTTCACTAACTTAAACACAACCTACAGAGTTAGTATAATGTGGGACCATGAAAGACTTTAGGATAAAAATCTCTACATTTGTCATGCAGACTTTTTATCTTTTTTTTGAACAGTTCTGTTGATACTCAAATATAATATTATAAAGCCAAAATAGAATCATGAAATAAAATTATAAAATCATGAAATAAAATAGAATCGTGATAGATAAAATAAAATACAGTAAAATAAAATCATGACTAATTCTTACGGTACAAAATTAAGAACAATTGTACCAAAAGACAAGAAAATTGAAGAGAATGTTATAGATAATAATGTGACGGATTGTGGAATGCGTCCCTTGTCCTTCCTCCAAATTATCCCTTCAATTATTTGGTAATTCACAATTAAGATATAAAGTGAGAGGAAAACTTATGCAAAATTCTGGTTCCATCCTCCTTCAAAGGTTGCTCTAGCTATTCCCCCAAAGAAAGAAACCATATTGAGAATTGCTAAGGTGACCATTGGTGCCAAAAACATATTTGATATTCGGAAATCAAATGTTCCCATTTGATATAATCTAACTTGTTCATCACTGGTAACTTTGTTCGTTGTTATGAAACTAGCTTCACTCGCACCAATTATCTTCAAGATAGCGTCCAAACCTCCATAAAAATAGGCTATAACACATTTTATCAACCAAAAAGGCCATTCGTTCAAACATGACTGAATTGAACCTCCTATGCAGAAGAAATCCCATAATTGTTTCAAGTGGGAGGAGAAGAAAATGAACGACAATATAATGAACCACGAACTTGAAACCTGTGAGAAAATATAAAGTAATTTTAACTAGTGTGTTCCATATTTTTAGCACAAAATTAAATAATAATTTTTGAGAGAGCATTTAATTTGATTATTATACCTCAGGGTATATTGGGATGCCATTCAAGAGACACGACTGAGGTATAGTAGCAAAACACCACAGGGGGATGCAGTATAGGGGCATAATTGCAAAGGGTCCATAACACATGCTCTGAAGAATGGACATTCTGAGTAGCCCATATACAAGTGGACAAAACCTTAGAGTATGCAACTTCTAGCAACCCAGACATCCATCTTGAGTTCTGAATTAATGCGTCATTCAAAATTGTTGTGGCGCTGCCCAAAAATGCTGGCCTAGAAAGATCACAATAAACAGAAGTCCGCCCTTTGCAGTGCAACATGAACCCGGTAAAGTAATCTTCCACCACAGAATTGTACCAGAAACCAATCTGCCGTTAGAGCCGACAAGATCATCCCGAAATGTTAAAATTCTTAACCAGCATAATGTAATGTTCAATGTTTAGTTAAAATAGTGCTTGCCCTGTTGACCCCATTGTGTTTCTTTCTCGTAGGTGCAAGAGGCTAAGAATTGGGCGTGTTGTAACAATGTATTTGACAAGTCTTCATCGTTGATGTTTATTCGTTTGTAACTCTTTCCAAGTGTCTTTTTGATGAACTCATTTGAAGAACTTAAAGATTGTCTGAGTTGAGGGATATCTAGACCTATTATTGTCAACAGATGAAATTTCTGGTGAATATAGGCAAAATTATCGAACCAAGTAAATCGTGTGAGTTTTTTTCTCTCTATTTGATTATAGAATACCATATGAGGTGACGAGAACGATTAGAGTAGCAAGCGGATCAAAAACAGTTGATGAACAAGTATACAACTTACCATTATGCATGTCACTCCATATAATGCCTTTCTTTTTATGTAAAAACAAGTACCAGAAAGTACCGGTCCCCTGAGCCCATCACCGCCAAGCCACGATATATGAAATAATTAAGAGCATCTTCAATGCTAAAAGTTAAATTCGAATGCCAAATTTATATTTTGACAGGTATTATAGTGTCAAAATGTCACATTTTAACAATTCGACTTTAATGGTGCATTCCATGCAAAATGTTATTTTTTGACACAATCACCATTCTTTTTCAACTATCATTCCGACCATTCATATTTGCATTAGTAATATTAATATTAGGCACGTTCCAAGTCAAGTTGTAGACATTAAAATAAAATTAAAATTAAACCTAATTAAAAAGATGCAAATATCTAAAATATTTAGTCAAAAAAGGACCCAAAGAAAAAAAAAAAAAAATTTATAATTTTTTTTCCACTATTTGTGAATTAATTTTTTTATATAATTTTTTTTTTCTTTTTCGGATATTTATATTATATATATATATATATGTATATGTATATTATATATATTTGATTATATAATCGTTAAAACTATATATATTTTTAGGGCAAATCATTTTAGCCTCCCCAATCGCCTCCATCTCGTTCTGAACTCTGAGAACTTGCCCACCCTCTCTCTCTCTCTCTCTCTCTCTGCAACTGCAAACTACAAAATCTACAATAATCAAAAGTTCAAAATCCATATATTTCAGTTTATCTATCTGTCTGTAAGAATCCAAAGTTCAAAACCTATTACCTATATAAAAACCCAGATCGGTGTATCATTTAAGATTGTTCAAAAAATCAAAACCCATATTTTTCAGTTTCCATCACCCGTTGTTTCACCCGCTGTTTCAGTTCGGGTTCGCCGTTTGCAAGTTTCAGCCGTCATCTCTCAACTCTCAAGCTTGCCCCCATCTCTATCTGCAATTGCTAATCAAGGTCTGTAGGGAAAGAGAGAATACAAAAATCAAATAATAGAAGAGCCGGTCGCCGTCGATAATCGCCAGTCGTTGCAGATGGATGAGAGAGAGAGACGGTCTTTGGCAGAGCAAGAGAGAGACAATGGGTTGCAGATTTTGGCACAGAGAGAGAGAGAGAGAGACGGTGGGTTGCAGATTTTGACAAATAGTTATTGCTATTTGTTTTGCTAGATTTGGCACCAAAAATGACAAATGCAAATTTTAGCAGGTGATATAGCAGCCCATTAGAAAGTCCAATTTTAACCCATCTGTTATATTTTGAATTGGTAACTCACATGCCAGGTGGGTTGGAGATGCCCTAACACACCATCATAATACTGAAAGTGGTGCGCACAACACAGTAACACAAGGCACATAAATTTTAAAAAAAATAAAAATTAATTATATAATATAATTTTTGGTTCATTCTATCTTGAATGCTGATATCAAGTCGCCATCGTAGATGTCATTCTAAGATTGTGAAACTTTTGAGGGAATTGAACCAACGCTAGCGGGGGAGAGAGCTTGGGATCAACATAAAAGCACATTGCCTGATGGGCAGATTTTGGGTCATTGGAGTACATGTCACAGTCTAACATCAATATGTATGGGGCATTGCTTATGATGCTACAGACCCGCAGCTGCATGCCACATTTGATAATAAATTATTTATGTATATATAAAAAAAAGAGTAAAGTGTAAAAAATTACCCCTTCCAAATTATTGATTTGTTGTAAATGAGGACAAATTTATCACAAAAATTTATTTTACCCTTTCTCATTACATTTATCATTTCTTAGTAAACTATTTTTATTATTCTTTCTCTTATTTAAATATTAATTATATCACTTATCTTAATTTTATTATTATTATCAGTTTATCAACAAAATAAATAAATATATTTTTGTAACTACTATTTTATAAAATGTTTAATTTATTATTAAAACTTTGCTATTTAAAATAAAACTTATTATACTCACTATAAAAAATTTACTATAAAAATATCTTCATTTTCATTTAATATATTCATGAAAAAATAATAAATTACCTAAATAAAAAATAAATTTTTTTATGCTATATATTAGTGAAAAACTAAAAAAATTACTTAAATTATTTTAAAATAATCTATTTAAGATTTTTATTAAAAATTAAAGATAAATTTATGCAAATTTAATGGAGAATATGTCATCAAATTAGTATAATTTTTTTTTTCATAATTTATTTCAATAAGAAAAAATATTCAAGGTATTGAGACATTTTGCAACTAAATGTGCTACTTCAAGGGGTTTTATGCACAAAATATACTTCAGAGGGGGTTATTTGCAAATTCCAACATAGTTCAGGGAGATTTTTGCACTTTACCCTATAAAAAAATACTATCTTAAAACATCAAATAGCCCCCTTTACTAACATAAAATCCTCCAAAATAATAAAATTTAGGGTATATAGAACTGACACCCCCTTAGGTTTAGGTTAAAGATACTCATCTACAACTTAAGTACTTTTTGGATAATGACACCCCCTAGGTTTGGTAAACTGAATAAAGACATCCCAACTATGACAAAAGTACATACTTGCCCTTTGACTTATGATTGACCCATGTGAATAGTTAAATTACATTCACTTTCTTTTTTGGGCAAAGTACAGAAAACCCCTATTGACTTGTAGACTTTTCTAATAAACCCCATTTATCTATTTTTTTTCCCATGATCAAACTATATGAGGGGTAAAAGAGACAAAACTTAGACCAAAATGCTCTTTTATTTAAATTCTAACTTGTTCAAACTTCAAAATTTTATATCTCATAATCCATACATTTAAAAATTATAAATAATATATGCAAGAAAAGTTTATGAAATAAGGATTTTAAAAATATAAGATTTGTGCAACAAACCTCCATAACCAGAGAGAAATAGACAATCTAAAAATATACTCCAACAATCTTATTTTATTTATTTTTTTTAAAACTATTTAGGATTTTTGGGAAAAAAAAAAAATTTTCAGACTTATTCATTTACATATGGAGCATAACATATATAAAAAAATTAACCCCAAAAGAGAATGAATTTTCATTTTAATTTGTATTTTAAATGGTGAGTCTATAAAAAAAAGTAAAAATATTTTGACGCACAATATAATATCTCATGTAATCGATTTCAGTTTGAGCTAAATTTTTTATATGTTATGCTCCATATGTAAATGAATAAGTCTAAATTTTTTTTTGCAAATATCCGGAAGTATTTTATTTTTTTAAAGTAAAATAAGATTGTCAGAGCATATTTTTAGATTGCTTATTTCACTCTGATTATGAAGATTTGTTGCACAAATTTTATATTTCTGTAATCCTTATTTCATAAGATTTATATGCATATATTATTTATAATTTTTTAATGTACAATTTGTGATATATGAATTTTTTAAGTTCGTACAAATTATGATTGAAATAAAAGAACATTTTGGTTGAAGTATTCACTTTATACCCCCGGATAGTTAAGGAGGGTTTTCTGATAAAAAAAAATAGACAAGGGTTTATTGAAAAAAATTACAAGTCTATGGATTTTTTTTTTTTTTTTTTTTTTTTCAAGTTTTATTGGGCTGAGCCGTGTCCTCGGGCGTGGCCCAGAGGTGTCCGATCAAAATAATATATAAAAACAATTAGGACGCCAGTTATCACATATCAGACACGTGTCCACTGCTCGGTGTTTCATAGCTCCGAAATGACAACCCACCTCCAAGAAACTAAAGTTACTAAACCTCCAATCACCATCCTCCATAGCTGTCGCCGCCAACACGGCGACTGCCAATTTCATGGCTTCATTTTGGAATTTAACCCATAAAACATATATAACTGCTTGCATACAAATACGTATAGATAGGGGAAAAGAGAATTACAAGAACGTTAAGGGCTCCGGCTTTGAAATGATGAGGATGGGAAGGTTTTTTCTCTTGAGAAATGTATACAAGAAGAGGCATCTCATGGCAAGACTGCACTGTGTCAACATTATTATTGCCTATCACCTGCACACACAAAAAAATAATAATAATAATAGATAATTACAAAAATAAATTGAACGGTCTCATTTTGAAATTGATTCCAACAATTGGACTCGAACATATATCAAAATGGTTTATTTGGATTTGGATCCAGGGCTAATCAAACAGTAATGGGAAGCCCCTTCATGACAACAGCCACCGATCCAAATGAACTTATTTACTTAACTATCTTTAGAAATTGGAATTGATGAAATTGGTTTAAATTTTTAAATTTTTTTTTTTTTTTATCAATTCTAATTTTAAATTTTTAATTTTAAAAATAAATTTCATGTAATAATTTTATGCAGAATACGTAGCTTAAAAATAATTTTATTTATGGAATTCCGAAAAAGAGCAGCAGTGTACCTCAATTATTGATGGTGGAGTTTGACCAATCATGGTACCATCTTTAATGGCACCATTTACTTTTTCTGCACATACAAATTTCTCCTTTCCATTGATTCCAAATTCTAATTATAAACAGGAATGACCTCATTTATTGAAGCTGGGACATTGGTTCAGGGGACATATTAATATATGATAGAATAAATTTTTCATTAAAAAGAAAAAAATATAAAAAAAAAATTTGAAGTAAAAAAAGTTAGTTTAATTGAAGAAAGAAAATGTAATTTTTTTTTTTTTTTTTTTTTTGAAGATAATAAAAAAAAATGGAGAAGAAGAATAAAAAGAAAAAGAATTTAATAGTATTTTTATTGGTGCATAAATGAAATTTTTTTCAGAATCCATGGTCTGAATACGACCTTGTATATTTAGCAGGGTTGAAATTAAGGACACTTTAAAAAAATTTACTCCCACTATTCCAGCAAAAAAAATTAAATAGTCAAATTACTATTATAAAAAATAATAATTTGACTTTTTAATTGGGATATTTAATTTGGGACGAGTATAACCCACTGTAACAATATATATATATATATATATATATATATTTTTTACCTCAATTTTCTTTGTGTCTTTAGTAAATTCAATGTGGCCACCACGATTTTCATCATCCTGTACGGATGAAAAAAAAAGCCTCTGGGCACCTCGTCGTGGTTCCAAACCTCCTACAGAATGGTATCCACAACCTTGCGAAACCCCAAGCCTCCTTCATGGCGTACAAAGTCAACGGAGCAACACCATCATCGGAAAGATATACAGAAAGCTTGTCTGGTGGGTAGTCAAGTGCCATGGCTGATAAAAAAAAGTGTTCATAACGTCCACAGGTGGCTCCTTCTTGGGGTCTGCAGTGCATATAAACACATCGACAGCTGGAAGTTGCTCGTCAGGCGGTAACCTTTCAGGAAGACGGTTCGGGAAACCGGTCGCCATTGGAAAGCTTGTCTGAGGAGCCAAAGGAAGGAGAGAAGCAGCTCTGCAGCAAAGACCAAAAGAAGGGTAGTGTTGGAGTGTTTTGAGGGTACAGAAATGAAGAAGCTCTGTAGTAAATCATGGCTATTAAAGAGGCGTGTGATCGGTTGATGATGGTGGTTGATTTGTGGACAGTGCATGCAGTGGTGGAGAGGCAGAGGCTCCATTTCTTTTGGCATTTGTTATTGGTATGTAATTGGGATTTCAACACTGAAACATAACAAACTACTCCTCTGCCCCAAATTTGATGATTGCTTTGGAAATTATGAATTACAAAAATATGAGTCACAGTTTTCAAAACCATCATATATTTCGAAACGGACCCAACATACATATTTTCCTTTACAAGGACAGATTTTTATAGTATACAGATAATATTATATATAGAGAGAGAGAGAGAGAGCCGCATGAGAAAGGAATGAAATATTTTAGAGGAATACAATAAAAAGACTTGGAGAGCTAACAATAGTAAAATGTTAAATTTAATTACTTGTTTAAGTGCAAAAAAAACATCTCAATACAAGATGTGCAAGAAACCCCTTATTATTTTAATTTGTGCAAATAAGAATATTATATCAATTTAACAACTGAAATGTCTAAAAAACCCCCAAAAAGAAATAAGCAAAACAATAATAAATATACAAAATGTTTTATCTCTCTTCCATTTCTCTCCCTGTATCCCTCTCTTTCCGGGAACATTTTTTCCGGTCACTTTCATATTTACCGACAACTACCACCACCAGAGAGAGAGAGTGGAACAACCTGAACCGCGCGAAGCCTTGAGTAAACTAAACCCACTTCATAGGAAAATAAAAAACTAAACCCACTTCAGCAAAGCTTCAGTTCCAGTTCCGATCTATTAATCAATCACCATTTCGGAAGATAACCAACAGTGAGCTTCTAAGCTCTACATGAGACCCATGCCCACCTAGCTAATCCAAATGGCAAAGACAACCAACAACAACTCCAACCTCCAAGCTTGAAGCTTCGGCAACTACAAGCTCACACGCTTGCGTCAGCACTCCAAGTTCCGGCGACACCCATGTCCACATAGATGATCCAAACGGCGAAGAAAAACCAACGGCACCGAAGAAAACATTAGAGACCCAATTCTGTGAGCTCCAAGCTTCGGCAAAACTAGTTTGCACCGGCGAGCACCATTTCAAAAAATTACAGTACTGCTCCGTGTTAACCCTAAAATCGGCTGGCTAAAGCCTATCTTAAATTGATGAGTTGCGGGCGTGCCAGAACCACTTGGGTGGTTCGATTATGAATTGTCAACTTATAGTCTCTTAGGGAATGTTGACTTCAGGCGATTATAGGAGATAGAGAACAAATAAACTCCTAAATGAGTTCAATATTGCCTTAGTTAAAAGGACTTTACCGGTGAATAAATTATAGTAACAATATGATAATAGAAATAGGAAAAAAACAGATATAGAAGGTGATAGGGAGAAGAGATAAAGAGACTGAGATATAGGGAGAGAAATAGAACGAGACTGAAATAGAGAGAGAGATAGAGATAGTAAGGATGCTATTTAGGAAAAGTGCTTGAAAAAGCAAACAAATAAATAAATTAATTCTGAGGGTGCTGGACCTCTTACAAAGCATGCCTATAGCATTATTTATAGAAAACTACGTAAAACAAACTCCAATATGCAAGTATTTTACTTGCATTGCAACACTATCACTTAATCAACTATTAATTCAAAATAAACTAATCCTATAGATAACATAATTATGCAACTAAAACTAACTAAAAGATAAGTCTTAAAACAATTATTTTTATCTACAACTTATTTAAAGTACTCTTTCCATCTTTACATGCAATTTCAACTTCAATCTACGTGAAATATCACCCTTCTCTATTGCCACGTCATCGATTCAAAATTTACCAAAATGGGTGTCAACAATGCCCCCCATTTTAAATGTCTTATCAGCTGTCGGTCGCCCAAGCCGATAAGATATTTGAAATTTTAAAATACATTGGAAGGAAATTTTAAGTTAATCAATTGGAATAAGATTGCAAATCAACGAGCTCCAAAACTTTATTCCTTCTGAATCACCCCTAAGATGATCTTTATTTAGCAACATCTGCCGATTTAGGCTTCTTGCTAGGTTCTCAGAAAGTTTACCGATATCATTTGCCCAAAAACCCAGGAAGGACTTGCCTACCATACGTTTTCTAACTCCAATAACAAATCATGATCATGATCGGCATGAATTAAATTATTGTGAAGCGTTATTCTAGCCGATCTGCCTATTATTTCTACTAGATGAATGACATTGTGCCAGTAAGGAGTTGTCTTAGCTGATTTCCTTCCAGCTGATTTCATTTCAGCCGATTGTCTTTCAGCCGATTTTGCCTTCAGCTCAATCGGCAGGATTGAATTATGCCTAAAAGTCCATTGATCGGCAAACATGATCTCACTATAATCGGCAGGCTGAAGAAGAAGGTATGAATCAACTAACTTTTGTTGGGGGTTTGTAATCACATATGATACCCCCGGATTTTCGGATGCGGGTTAGCCAGGCCCACGCCCGATTACCCGGGGATATCAAACCAATTAGCAATAAACGAACACATAATACAAATAAGGAAATAGGAATAAATAAAAATTTGCTGAAAAGAAATTAGAATGATAATCCAAATATTGAAACCTCAGAATAAAACTAAATTAATAAAGAATTATTCTGATACATCCAAATTCTCCATTTCTAATACAACTTGGGAATCCATCTGGTGGACCCCTACAAACTCCAACACTGAAATCATCAACTGAAAAACTCCACTGCTAAAACATGAAGAAGCTCCTACATCGTCGAAAGAATAAGAAGCTGTCTCTGCTCAGCATGAACAAGATATAAGACCTGGAACCGTCCGTTACCTGAAAAATAATAGTGGGTCAGGCCCACGAACAAGTTCTATCCTAACTACAATCCAAACAGAGACCCGATACGCAGATACATCCTAGATGTCTCAACCATATCTATATAGTCCGTAATAGATAAATATATATCCACACTACAGGACTCTCACTGAACTATGCTGAGGGTCTCAACCTGAATAGAAGGTAACATGCAATACGCACCTGAGTGGGCATGACTACCTGAGCCTAACAGGGTATACCTCAACCAACATAGCTAGTTACGCATCCTACTGCATATATGCACCCTAACCGTCGACTATGAGACTCAAGCTCAGATCGCGGTATCATAATTTATATATATAAATTCCATCCAAACCAACGTAGTGCCGCTCAACAGTTCGTTGCCATGACACGACATAAAATTAGGATTTAAATATTTTAATTAAATCCCAATCCATTCTACTAACAGAAAATATAAACAACCATCCGTTATATCGTTCAACTGTTTTAGTTGACAGGACATGCATCCATGTAGGATTTAACTATTTTAGTTAATCCATTCCGTATGTATGATTGGGTTGGAATTAGCGTTTTGATCTAATCCGTCCCTCTGTATGTCACCGTCCCATACCGGTACATACATGCAAATGATCCGTAAATGATGCAACATTTTATGCAGTACATCAAACACATCCATATAATCCAAATAGATAATAAACAGAATTTAAATAGTTCATCATCTATAATCCAAAATCCATCCACGTAACTAACAAGACAAGGTTTAATAGTTCATCAAGTTAATTATCCAGCATCCATCCAAGTAATTGACAGAAAATATATATAATTAATTCTTCAATTAATTCTAGGATTAACAGAACATAAGTATTAGTTCAGCAATCTAAGTCCAAACTATAACCCAAATAATTGCAGAAAGATGTTTAAAGGTTCAGCAATTTAAATCTAAGAGTTAAACCATGTATTATTTAACAGTTCAACGACTAACATCCAGAGCATGAATAGATCAGTTTTAATAAATCAATAACTCTATCATGCATATAAATAAGTTTTAAAATCATAATATTGTCCAAGAAATTGCTAAAATTAATTCTAGCAATTCAGTTCCTTTTATCCATCAATTGCATGCTAGGTTGCATCTTTGCATACTATTTTATTGTTTTAGCACCGAGCCATAAAATATGCTACAAGTCCAATTTTTTAATTAAAAGACTCCCTCATACATCTAAAATTTAATTTAGAATCATATTATAGCACCCTAAATTGTCGAATTAAAATTAGACAATTTAATTTCCTTCCAGTAGTTAACCGCGCACAAGTTGTTAAATAGCGCACTGTTAATTCCATTAATACAAAGAGGGTATTTTATGTAATACAAGACCCTAATTACATCCTAAATTAATTATTGAAACCCCCATTAAAGTTTTAAAACTGTTCAGAAACCCCAAGAGCCTAAACAGTTTCTGAAAACTTACAGTACGCATCAAAATGGAAAGAGCCTGCTCTAAAAAAAAATAGAGCAGGCTCAAAGTGTTTGGAGCCGCCTCCAAAAAGGGAAAGCCCCCACTGTTCCGCTTCCTTCTTCGTTTCTGATGATCTGCTTCGACCCCAGGCACTTTCTACCCTTCAGTTGGTTTCTAAAACTGATCCTAAGGATCTTATTAATACCAAATAGCATCCCAATGGTTTATTTCGACAATTGAAATTTATTACAGTGATTTAAAACCTCTACCGATTCCTTATACGTTAACATACAACTTGATCTTCGATTTGTAGACATAACTACAGGTAATACTAGAATATATACAGATAATCAAAACTGATCTTAACCATCCTATATATATTCCATGACATCCCAATCCCTTGTTTATAACAATACGAATTAAATCATTCATTAAAACAGAACCAATCTGTAAGCTTAAAATAAACCAAACACAAGTCATTCAAGAATTATTTTAAACAACCATATACATACTGATAATCAACTTGACATGTATTTCGCATGCCAGATTAGATTAAAATTCAATTAAAATCCTAGAGACATCTAGGTATGCACAGAACACAGGACAAAGGAAGATTTTGATAATCGGCTACTGGAAGATTTCGATAATCGGCTACTGGAAGATACCGATAATCGGCGGTTGTTGGCTTCTGCCGATAATCGACTTCTGGAACATGCCGATAATCAGTTATTGGAACATGCCGATAATTAACTGTTGGAACATACCGATAATCAGCGGCTGTAGGCGTCTGCTGATAATCGACTGTTGGAACATGTCGATAATCGGCGGCTGCTGGAACATGTCGATAATTAATTGCTGGAACATGCCGATAATCAGCGACTGTTGGCGTCTGCCGATAATCGGTTGCTGGAATATGCCGATAATCAGTGACTTCTGGAACATGCCGATAATCAGCGACTTCTAGAACATGCCGATAATCAGCGACTTCTGGAACATGCCGATAATCAGTGACTTCTGTAAGATGCCGATAATCAGCGACTTCTGGAACATGCCGATAATCGGCGACTGATTGCTGATAATTGTCTGGCCAACTATATGGCTGATTAGAATATTGGTACATCGGCTGATTTGACTAATCAGAATATTTGTATGTCGGTTGAGAAGTCGACTACATATTTTTACTATAAATCACTCACCTAGTGGGGTCCCACCGGGCGCGCCAAAAATGTTGACCCTAAAATCGGCTGGCTAGAGCCGATCTTAAATTAATGAGTTGCGGGCGTGCTAGAACCACTTGGGTGGTTCGATTGTAAATTGTCAACTTATAGTCTCTTAAGGAATGTTGACTTCAGGCGATTATAGGAGATAGAGAACAAATAAACTCCTAAATGAGTTCAATATTGCCTTAGTTAAAAGGACTTTACCAGTGAATAAATTATAGTAACAATATGAGAATAGAAATGGGAGAAAAACAGATATAGAAGGTGATAGGGAGAAGAGATAGAGAGACTGAGATATAGGGAGAGAAATAGAACGAGACTGAAATAAAGAGAAAGATAGAGATAGCAAGGATGTTATTTAGGGAAAGTGCTTGAAAAAGCAAATAAATAAATAAATTGATTATGAGAGTGCTGGACCTCTTACAAAGCATGCCTATAGCATTATTTATAGAAAACTACGTAAAACAAACTCCTATTTGTAAGTATTTTACTTGCATTACAACTCTATCACTTAATCAACTATTAATTCAAAATAAACTAATTATATGGATAACATAATTATGCAACTAAAACTAACTAAAAGATAAGTCTTAAAACAATTATCTTTATCCACAACTTATTTAAAATACTCTTCCTATCTTTGCATGCAATTTCAACTTCAATCTACGTGAAATATCACCCTTCTCTATTGCCACGTCATCGATTCAAAATTTACCAAAATGGGTGTCAACACTCCGTTGAGTTACTGTTCAGTGACAGTGAAGCTCTAAAGAAACAAAGAGTTCCATTGAATCTCCGGTGACTGCAAAACCTTCAAGTGACGAGAAGTATCCAAGTTTAGCAAGCTCATTTCGGCGAGCGCACAAACAGTTCCGTCAATTGAGTTTACCGGTGAGAATATAGAATGTTCTTACCGGCAAACATGGAGAACAGTGAGCTTAAAGCGGTGGCAGGGAATAACAGCTAGGATGAACTCTGGCAAATATGCGAGGACAGAACCGATGACGAACAACGGGAAAGTATGGATTGAAGTTATCGACGGTGAAGCTGCAGTGATGATGAGCTTGGTGACCGTTTTCCGAATCGACCGAAAAACTCGGGATATTCCGGCTGCAAATGGCTTCTAATCCGATGATGGCGAACCGGTGTCGCGATTTCGGCTAATCCGATGATGGTTAAGTTCTGAACTCCAACTGCAAGCTTCATCGCCGACCGAGTTCTCCTTTTTTGAGTGGACATTGACGGTTTTGAAGAGAGAGAAAGGATGGAAAGAAAAAATAAAATAAAATTATTGCTCAAGGGTATTTTGAAATTTTTATAAAAATATTTGATCAAAATTAATGATTTGGGGCAATTTGCTTAAAGATATCAAAATTGATGATTAGAGGATAATTTGCTCAAAGATGAATAATACAGGGGGGTTCTATGCACCTTTTTTTTTAGTATGAAAGTGTTTCTTACAAATCTTGAAGGGTGTTTTTTTTGCACTTAACCCCATTAAACTTTTAACTTTTACAAGGAGGAATGCTTGGTGAGCAAGGATGGAGGCTGCTTGGGCAAACTGACAATTACTTTTTTTTAAAAAAATACTTTTCTCATTCAACTTTCTTCGAAACTAAATCTTCATGGGCTTGGAGAAGCTTTTTGGAAATGGTCTTATAATTTGGAATTGGGATGATATATAATATACATATATATTTCACCAGAAAAATTAGTGTTCATTAATGGTTATTGTAATGAACACTAATTTTTTTTTGGTTTTACCACTCGTAATTTTTTATTTTTCTTTTTCCGGGGTAAGTAACCACTCAGGATTAGTTTGGTTAGTGTCAACTAGATAGAAAGGAAAAGAAACGGAATTTTTTTAAATTATTTGGTAGTTTGGTTAGCGAGAAAGGGAAAATTTTCAGGAAAGTAATATTCCCACAACTGGTTGATTTTCCTTAAAATGTTTCCTCTATAAAACACGCGAAAATTTCAGTTTCGCGTGAAAGTTGTATCATCATGTGTTAGTTTCCAATTATACCCTCGGTAGTTATTTCTCTTCCTTCTTTTTAGACTCAGGAGTGACTTCTTTTTGATAAATTAGGACTCCTAATTAAGTTACAATTTTCTGACTTTTTAAATTAGGACTATATATATATATACATATACATACATATATATATATATATATATATATATGCACGCACATATTTTTATTCATAAAACAATTATTTACATTTTTTTTTATCCTTGTTACATGATGTATTTTACTTAGTATTGAATTCATGAGGGTAATTTTGGTATATAAATTATTTTCTTTTCACTTTCTTGCTAACCAAACTAATGAAACAACATTTTCTCACAAATTTTTTACCAAAAAATCATGCTAACCAAATGCATGATAGAAACATAGTTTTCTTTTCTTTTACTTCACTTTTTTTTCCTTTTACTTTTCATCATCAATTTCCAGCTAACCAAACGAACCCTCATAGTTTTATAAAAGGCAGTGACATGGTTTCCTCATCTTTTGGACATTGGCCTGAATATTTGGGATGGTTGTTGTGCATATACATTTTTAAAAAAAAAAAAATTCCCAGATTTGGCAATGGGAAGCACATATAAACAAAATGTGCGAATAAATGTTTGGATGAGACATGTCTATCCAAGATTATCTTTTCAGTATTTTTCCAATTATTTATTTGGTAATTATTTTGAATTCAAGAATTTGGAGTTATAACTAAAGTGAAATTGAAATGCACTTCACAAGTAAAATTGTTGAGCAATAAGTTTTGGTATTCCTAATTAGTTGCCATGGGCAATTGATAATTACAATCTATCAAATCAGATAGATTGATTTTTCAACCATTTTTAACACTAGAGGTCCCCACATCCCACTTGGCGAGTCGAGTCACACTATTTATATTTTCCTCTTGCTGGTACCCAAATATGATACTTTTGAGCAAAAGAGAGTTATATTTAAAATACAACCTTAATTAGTTCGTACCATTCAAATTCAAAAAAGATGTCTTATACATATCTTAACACCATCCGAACTAAAAATTCATCTAACGGACATTAAAGCAATTGTTCTAAAGAACAATAAGATCAAAGAAAATGTGACACAGTAATGTTACAGTGGTTTATAAAATTCATGTTTAAAAATAAAGTCCAAAACCATATTTCAACACCATCTAAACTTCAAATTCATCTTACATACGTAAGAGCAATTGTACCAAAGAATAAGAAAATCAAAGCAAATGTGACTGATAATAATGTGATGGATGGGGGAATGCCTCCCTTATCTTTCCTCCAAATCATCCCTTCAACTATAGGGTAATTCACAATTAAGATAAAAAGTGAGAGGAAAACTTGTGCAAAATTCTGATTCCATTCTCCTTCAAAGGTTGCTCTAGCCATTCCCCAAGTGAAAGAAACCATATTGAGGATTACCAAGTTGACCATTGGTACCAAAAACATAGTTGATGTTCGGAAATCAAATATCCCCATTTGATATAATTTAACTTGCTCGTCACTAGCAACTTTATTCGTTGTTATGAAATTAGCTTCTCTCATACCAATTAACTCGAAGATAGCATCCAAACTTCCATATAAATTGGTTGTAACAGATTTTATCATCCAAATACGCCATTCATTCAAGCATCTCTGAATTGATCCTCCTATGGAGTAGAAATCCCAGAAAAGTTTTAAGTGGGAGGAAAAGAAAATGAGTGAAAATATAATGAACCACGAACTTGAAACCTGCTAGAGAATATGAAGTAATTTTAGAACATATTCTTAGCACAAAATAAAATCATAAATTGACCAAGTGCGCAGAGAGAGAGAGAGAGAGAGCATTTAATTTGTTTGTACCTTGGGGTATACTGGGATGCCACTCAAGAGACACAGTTGTGGTATAGTAGCTAAACACCACAGGGGGATGCAATAGAGGGGCGAGAATGCAAGAAATCCATAACACATGTTCTCGAGGATGGACATTCGCGATAGTCCATATATAAGGGGGCAGAACCTTGAGAATGCAACTTCTAGCAGCCCAGATATCCATCTGGTGCCCTGAACTAATGTGTCATTCAAATTCGTTGTGGCGGTGCCCAAAAATGCTGGATTCGAAGGATCGCAGTAAACAGAAGTCCACCCTTTGCAGTGCAACATGAACCCTGTAAAGTAATCTTCTACCACAGAATTGTACAAGAAACCAATCTGCCATTGAGCCAACAAGATCATTCCGAAGTGTTAAATTTCTTAATTCGCCTAATTGAACGTTCATGGATACGCAATGTTTAGTTAAAATAGTGCTTGCCTGTTTACCCCATTGTGTTTCTTTCTCGTATGCGCAAGAGGTTAGAAATTGGGCATGTTGTACCAATTTATTTGATAAGTCTTCATCGTTGATGTTTATATGCTTGTCTCTTTCCAAGTGTCCCCATGAACTCATTTGAAGGACCCAAAGATTGTCTTAGTTGAGGGATATCCACACCTGCATAAACAATAACATAACCGAAACAATATGTATAAACACTTGTGACTCTTTCTAAACTTCATGCTTGATTTGCTCTAAGCTTCGATTTTAGAAATACTATATGAGAGTGACTAGGCGTATTAATAGTATTCACATTTTAACATGACAAAATAGTATTGAACGTACCGTTGTGTATATCACTCCCATATAATGCTTTTCTTTTTATGTAAAAGCATGTACCAGAAAGTAACGGTCCCCTAAGCCCATCCATACCTTGCCACAATATCTGAAATATTTAACACAAAAACTATCATAATTCTGCAAGTAACTCCTCTAACTACTAAACATTGCACATTACTGTAACACAAACCACATAAAACAACAATTTTATAATATAATCCTTCATTTATTATATATTACCATGAATGTTGATCTCAACTCGCTATCATAGATGTCATTCTGACTGACATTGTGGAATTTCTGATGGAATTGAACGAATGCAAGCGAGGGAGATAGTTTGGGATCAAGATGGAAGCACATCGCCTGACGAGCAGATTTTGGATTGTTGGAGTACATGTCACAATCTAATATCAATATGTATGGGGCATTACTTATGATGCCAGAGACCCGCAGCTGCATGCAACATTTTGTAATAATATATGATTTCTGTGTTTATATATATATATATATAGACATATATAACTATTTGCATATAGATACATATGACTAGAGAGGGAAAGAGAGAAATACAAGAACATTAAGGGCTCCAGCTTTGAAATGATGAGGATGGGAAGGCTTTTTCTCACGAGAAACGTATACAAGAAGAGGCATCTCAGCTTGATCAGACTCCACTACTTTAACATTATTGTGGCCTATAACCTGCGAAAAAGTGACCCAAATATTCAACTAAAAAAAAAAAGTGACCCAAATATTAAATAATTCTGAAAATATTATATACAACATAAATCAAAATTAATGTTGTATACAAACCCGTCCTTTAATTTAGAGCTACTATATATCTTTGACCCCACTGTTCAATTGAGGACTGTCACCAAAGAAATGCAAAGGCAATGTTCTAAAAGCTTTTTTTTTTATTTTTTATAATTTATTAGACTACATAAAAAGCCAATCTTAAGACAATTTGAAGTCCATAAAAAAATAAAAAATAAAAATATGGTTATAATTATAAGAGTCGTGACCATGATACGGTCCTATGGAGTTCAACAGTGTTATTTTGTTCATGTGAGTGGGGATCGACATGGGTCCCACCAACAATGATTTTTTGTTTTTTGTTTTTGTTTTTTTTCTGGTTGCAAACTAGGGAGGGAGACGTGATCAGGACGGAGCCAAGCAGCATGGGCCCAGAGGGCAGGCCCTTGGTATGATAATAATAGAGATTCATTGAGACATGTTGCTGTGATAAAAAATAAAAATAAAAATAATGTGTTCTGAGGTACAGGAGAGATTCATCAAATGATGACGGTGGGCCTCCCTCAAAACGACAGCCAACAACCAGTCAAAGGGATCAAAGCTGAAAATAGTAAAATGCCAAATAATATCTATGCATGCATTCATTTAGAAATGACTATAAGAATCATTTTATTTTTACTTTATGGGCTAATATATGTATGTACACACACTATATATCAAATTCCAAAAAGAACATATTACCTCAATAATTGGTGGGTGACTTTGAGCATTATTGGCAACGTTTTGTCCAGCTAATCTCACGCGTTCCTTGAACTCCTTATACTTCCTCTGCATATACAAATTTCTCCTTTCCATTTATTATTTCCAATTTCTCATAAATACCATAAATTTTACTTACTATTACAAAACTAGCACCTAAAAAACACCATCATCATATATATATATATGCATCACATGTATGGCTAAAAGTGACCTAGAGCTACACGCAAGTAATTATCACATGTAACATAAATATTATTTGCACTATCTCAGGTTCAGTGTTTTTTACCAAAAAAAAAAAAAACTATGAATTCCAAAGAAACTTATATATGGTTTGTCTATATTATAGGTGCAAAATGACTTTTTCTTAAAAAAGTAAGTTGTGGATCCAATGTTTTTTTATTCATTTTTTTCTCTTCATGGACGTTGGATGTAGACTCTCTTGTAACTCAGTGTATGTATATACATACATATATAAGGGCATGTAGTATTTAGGTATGTAATGAGAGACGCTTATCCAAAGCCGGTTTTAAAGAGAAATCGAGATAGAGTTTTGGGACAGATGCGCCCAATGTTTTTATTTCGCAGCTTTTGTCGTAACTTTTTTTTTTCCCTTCATGATTCATGGTATGAAACTTGTAAAACAATTGAAGTTAAATATTTAGTTTCATCACATGGTTCTTTCGATTAAATTTAAGAAGACTTTCTTAAAAGAAATTACTCCTATTGATATAGAAATATTTCGAACCTTGAGGTGGGTAGTAGTGGGAGTGACATAAATTTTGGTGACAAGTATGGTGAACAAATTAATTACTTTTTATGAAGTTTTCCAAGGAAAAGATGAAAATATATATATATAGTTGGTCAATGAACAAACCTCAATCTTGTCTCTGTGTTTATTAAACTCAATGTCACCACCATGATTATCATCATCAAGTACTACCGATGAAAAATAAGCCTCTGGGCACCTCGTCTTGGTTCCATACCTCCTACAGAATGGTAACCACAACCTCGCGAAACCCCAAGCCTCCCTCATGGCGTACAAAGTCACTAAAGCACCACCATCATCAGAAAGGTATACAGAAAGCTTGTCTGGTGGGTAGTCAAGAGCCATGGCTGATAAAACAGTGTTCATAACTCCCACGGGTGGCTCCTTCTTGGGGTCTGCAGTGCATATAAACACATTGAGCTCTGGAAGTTCTTCGTCACCGGGCAACCTCTCAGCGAAGACGGTTCTGGTAACGGGCTGCCAAAAAAAAGCTTGTCTGAGGAGCCAAAAAAAGGAGAGAAGCAGCTCTGAAGAAAAGAGCAGAAGCCATGGCAAGAAGGGTAAGTGTAGTGTTTGGGTGTTTTCAGGGTACAGAAATGAAGAACTCTGTAGTAAATCATGGCTATTAAAGCCATGCAGTGAAAGAAGGCGTGTGATCGGTTGATGATGGTGGTTGATTTGTGGACACTGCAGTGGTGGAGAGGCAGAGGCTCCATTTGTTTTGGTTTTCAATACCGCAGAAAATAATTAACAACTTATTTACTAATCTTACTTTATACAAATTTTCTTATATATAGTACGCAGATTTATTAGGGACTGAGGCAGGCCTTGGAATGTTGTTGCCCAAGTTTTGTTTCGCCCATGTTATAAGTTGTGACCCCATTTTCTTGAGGTTTGTTTGGAAAAGATAAAAGATAAAGTATTTTATCATAGGTAAAATAGGTTCCCTGCAATAAACTCTTAGCTCTCGGTCTTGCACATATTACATATCTATATCTATATTTATATTTATATCTATACAATTATTAAATATGCAAAGGATTTCTTTAGTATTTCAGTATTTATTTATTAATATAAAAAAAGAGTTTTTATAAAAAAAAAAATTACCTAAAAATTATTTAAAGAGTTTAATTCAAATTATAAATTACCTAATAAAATTTATAAAAATTAATTTAAAGAATTTAATTCAAATTACAAATTATCAAATAAAATTCATTTTTCTTGTCCCACATTGGTTGTAAGTAAAAAAGATTACATGGAAGTCTCTTATAAAACTATAGACCTAAAGAAATAATAATCACACATTTCTCGGCCTTTTGATTAAGATCAAGTGTAGTACTAAATTTTTTTGGGTCAGTCTTTTGGCAAAAAGGTATTTTGGCTAAGATCAAGTGTAGTACTATTTTCTTGGCCTTTTGACTTTCAGTATTTACACATTTTTCGGCCTTTTAGCTATGATCAAATATAGTACTAAATTTTTTTATAAGATCAAGTGTAGTACTTCTTTAAAGAGTTTAATTCAAATTACAAATTACCTAATAAAATTTATTTTTCTTGTCCTACATTGGTTTTAAATAAAAAGGATTACATGTAAGCCTCTTATAAAACTATAGACCTAAAGAAATAATAATCACACCTTTCTCAACCTTTTGGTTAAGATCAAGTGTAATACTAAATTTTTTTGGGTCTGTCTTTTGGCTAACCTTTCTTGGTCTTTTGGCTAAGATCGAGTGTAATACTACTTTCTTGGCCTTTTGACTTTCAGTATTTATTTATTAATATAAAAAAAGAGTCTTTATAAACAAAAAATTACCTAAAAATTATTTTAAAATATTTAATTCAAATTACAAATTACCTAATAAAATTTATAAAAATTAATTTAAAGAGTTTAATTCAAATTACAAATTACCTAATAAAATTTATTTTTCTTGTCCCACATTGGTTTTAAGTAAAAATGATTACATAGAAGCCTCCTATAAAATATAGATCTAAAGAAATAATAATCACACATTTCTGGGCATTTTGGCTAAGATCAAGTGTGACAATTATTACTCTAGGCCTGAAACTGTTTTGTCTATTTTTTTTATAAAACTATAAACAATTAAAAAAATATATAAAAATAAAAATTATATAAATTAGAAAACATTCGTCACGTGCATGACATGTACCTTTTACTAATATATATATATATATATATATATATATATATATATAAACACTGGTTAGGTGTTACTGGTTAGAAAATATAAGAAGAAGAGTGAAATATTTTTGATGAATACAATCAATATATGTAGAACTGTAAAAATATCAGATCGGATTCAATATAAATCCATATATGTATACTCCTATTAACAGGATATCTGATCCCATAATTCAATCCCCCAAAGAAGTCATTTTTTATTAAAAATTTAATGTTAAATTAGATTAGCAAATGACTAGGGAAAAAAGGAGGAGTTGGAGAAGAAAAATAAAATGTAAATAAAAGAAAAGTAGAAATTTTGTATTTGACTTTTTTATTAAAGAAAAACAATAGAAGGAAAATATGAAAAAAAGAATAATAAAAAATATTTTAATAATTTGTATATATTAAAGTATTAGATAATACTATATATTTATAGAGTATTATATATTTAGTATATGAGATCAATTTATTATCGGCTTTAGGTTTATTTAGTTAACCAATGATTAAATTTGGATTGCTAACAAATTGTTAAATTGCATCCGAGTTGTTGGATTCACAGACTAGAATGGAATTGAGATTGAAATCCGTTCCATCCACATGTGAAAAGCCATTTTGGGACCTTTTAACAGACCTGTTCAACTGAAAGAAAAGTAACCGACAGAGGTAGTGATAAAAAAAATTGTGGCTTCCTCTCATATCTTCCTTGGTGGCTGAGGAGGCCCCGGATGACATGGGCCAGGTCCGACTCGCAAAACACAACCTTCAGTCTGAACAGCTGGGTCAGCCCATAGAAAGACACTGCCATATGGACCGAGCGGGAGTAAGCCCATCAAGGGTGACCAGGGCTTACAGAGGAATAGGCCCAGGTCCAGCAATTAGTAAATATCTTGTAAATATCTTGTAAATATCTTGTAAGTATCTATAAATAGGAGTTGGAATGAAGAGGAGGGGGATCTTTTTGGGGGGTTGAGGTGTAAGAATTCTAGAGAGAGAAAGAATAGAAGGAGTTTCTTGCATCTTCAATTGGCGCCGTCTGTGGGAAACGCATGAAAGTTTGGTTGATCAATGAGGAGTATCGAATGGATTCAAACCAATTCGGTTGATCGAGACTCGATCTTGCGGATTTGAATCCAGATCTGAGCGATTGTGACCTACTCTGGAGGAATTACGATGCTTGAAGCTTTGGCAGGAGTGACTTCAGATCTACGCAACCACGAGTTGCTCGATTGTGGCAGGATCTGACGGATTTAGAGTTCAGACAATTCAGATCTTGTAAACAGTGAGCATAATTCGGAGAATTAGAAGCCAGATCTAAAAATTCCTACTCACGAAGCTCAGATCTACTCGCGAACTTGAGATTAATGCCTTTACTCCGTTCGGGAATATTGATAGGTGAAAGCTCCAATCCGATGGAGGCTGTCCAGCAAACAAAGCTTGAAGAGTTGATGAACTTGATTGAAGCTCTCAGAAAAGAAAATGCAGAATTGAAAGCTGGACTGCAGCATCGGCAAATACCCGCAGTTTCGCATCCGCTTCCGGTCGGAGAAGGAGGTGTTCCATCTAGTATCGCGCATCAAGGCGATCAGAACGAGAACAATCAGTCAGCTCACCACCGTGATGAAAGGATGATGGACAATTTGCCGCCAAATGTTCGTCGAGTTGAAGATCACGAAGGCTCGACTCACGTTGATCCGCAGCGGGAAAGGTTTGACCGAGAGGAAGTGATGGAGGTAGATCGCCGTCGAGTAGCGTCGCCTTGGCAGAGAGAGTTCATAGAGGAACGGTCGTTCGATCCGTCTTACCGGCCCTCCATGGTTACTGTCACTCATCACGGTTCGGAGGGCAGAACCGTAACTCACAGAGCTACCGCTGGACTCCAGAGAGAGAATGAAGCTCTCCGATCCGCAGCTCGGACGGTGGATTCACCATTCACCGACGAGATCTTGAATGCGCCGCATCCAAGGAAGTTTGCTATGCCAGTCTTTATTCTGTTTGACGGAACAACCGATCCGATCGATCATGTGTATCATATCCAGTTGAAAATGGCCCTGAATACGGAAAACGACTCTTTAATGTGCAAATGCTTCCCTACAAGCCTGGCCGGACCGGCGCTCAGCTGGTTCAAAAACTTGCCTAGGAGCTCCATTGGCAGTTTCAGGGACCTGTGCGATCGGTTCATAAGCCAGTACTATGGGAACAAACGCCCGCCGAAGGACATCTCGAGCCTGTTCACGATGCGGCAACACAAGGACGAACGGCTCCAGGCCTTTCTTACCAGGTTTAATCTCACTAAGAGTATGGTAATCGAATGCCATCCCTCTACGGCAGTTCAAGCCTTCAAGTTAGCCATGACACGCGGAACTCCGTTTCACACCAGTCTGGTAGTGAATACGCCAGCTACCATGGATGAACTCAATGAGAGAGCCGATGGCTTTGTGCGCCTCGAAGAAGAGGAGGCAGCTAATGCTCGGACAACGTCGCTTGTGTCGACCGAGGAAAAGTCCAAGGCAAAGATCAGGCAGAAGCAGGCTCAGCCGCAACGTCAGACCACTTGGAAGGCCGAAAAAAGGTCCAGGGAGGAAGAGTTGATTACTCCGCTGAAGGTCACTCTGGCGAGGTTGTATCAGGAGAACAAGGACAAGTTTCATCCACCACTGCCAATTAGACAACCCCTCGAACAGAGGGATCAAACTAAACATTGTGCTTTTCATTCTGATTTCGGACATCAGACTAACGAATGCAGGAACCTGAGGAGGCAAGTGGAGATGTTGATAGCTAGAGGGGAGTTTGCGAGTTATGTTCAAGGCTCGGCGATGGAGCAGAATCGACCAGTGGAACAAATAAAAAGGAGTCATAAACAAAGCTCCCACAATTCGCAACCAGTTCGTATAATCAATGCTATCCATGGTCGACCCGAGCCTAGTGAAGAGCCAGATGAGCTGCTACGGGTGCGCCTGCGGCAGGCGCAGATGAAGAAAAGGGTCGGCAATGTGACCACTCTACACCAACAGAGCCCGTCAATGCAGATAAAGTTCGACTGGACAGACCTGCAGCGTGTTCAACTGCCTCATGACGACCCGTTGGTAGTCAGTTTGACAGTGGCAGATTGCTTGGTGCGCAGAGTTTTGATCGATCCTGGGAGCAGTGCGAATGTTATGCCGAGGGACACATTTGACAGGCTCGACATTAAACCAGAGAGGCTCAAGCCCACCGGAAATCCCTTATTAGGGTTCGATGGGAAGAGGGTGGAACCCGTCGGGATGGTGGAAGTAGAAGTTCAAGCTGCAGAGCGAGCTCTTATGGAAACTTTTGTGGTTGTGGAAATTCACCCCTCGTATAATCTCCTGATGGGAAGAGGATGGATTCACAGAGTCCGAGGTGTACCCTCAACTCTGCATCAGGTCATGAGGTGCCTCGGGCCCGATGGAGATAAAGTGATAGACATTCGGGGGGATCAGGTCGCAGCCAAAGAGTGTTATTCCGTCACACTAAAGCATGCTGGGAAAGGAAAGGCGCCAGTCCGGTCGACAAGCCCCAGATAGCAATTACAGGAACCTCCACTCGAGCAGAATAGGGTGGATGAGTCAGCCGACTTGACCGAGGAGCCCCTTCTGGATGTGCAGATCGATCAGTCCAGGCCAGAACGAACTACCAGAGTGGGTATAAGACTGACCAGAGAAGAGCAGCAAGAGCTAGTGGATTTCTTGTCCCACAATGTCGACGTATTTGCATGGAGTCACCTCGACATGCCTGGAATTAGTCCTTCCGTATCCTGTCATTCCCTGAATGTCAATCCTAATTTCAAACCAGTGAAACAGAAGCAGCGAAGATTTGCTCCAGAACGTAATCAGATCATAACGGAAGAAGTCGATAGGCTGCTTGATGCGGGATTTATCAGAGAGGTGCACTACCCTGAGTGGTTGTCCAACGTCGTTGTGGTCCAGAAGAAAAATGGGAAATGGCGAGTATGCATTGATTTCACCAATTTGAACAAAGCCTGTCCGAAGGACAGCTTCCCGTTGCCTAAGATTGATCAAATGGTGGATGCCACCACCGGGTATGAGCGTTTAACCTTTCTGGACGCATATTCAGGTTATAATCAGATTCCTATGGACCCCGCAGATGAAGAAAAAACTTCTTTTGTCACCGAGCGAGGAACATACTGCTACAAAGTTATGCCTTTTGGATTAAAGAATGCGGGAGCAACTTATCAACGACTTGTTAGCAAAGTTTTTAAGAATCAAATGGGTAAGACTGTCGAAGCCTATATTGATGATATGGTGGTAAAGAGTAGGAAAAAGGATGATCATCTGAAGCATCTGCAAGAGGTATTTGATGTACTAAAGCGATATGGGATGAGGCTCAATCCGACCAAGTGCTCGTTCGGTGTGAGTTCCGGGCAGTTTCTGGGACACGTGGTCAACCGCAGGGGCATCGAAGTTAGCCCCGCTCAAGCAGAGGCTTTGATTAAGAATGCCGAGCCAAAGACGATCAGAGAGGTGCAAGCCCTAACAGGACGAATAGCTGCATTAAGTCGATTTATTTCAAAGTTGTCAGACCACTGCAAACCATTCTTTGACACGATTCGGAGCCATGGAAGGCAGGTCTGGGGGGATGAGCAACGACAGGCATTGACTCATTTGAAGCAATATATGCAGAATCCACCAGTCCTGTCAGCCCCAGAACCGGAAGAAAAGTTATTTCTATATCTTGGAGTATCTGGTGTCGCGACGAGTGCCATTCTGATTCGTTGCAAGGAAGGGGTGCAATACCCGGTATTTTATGTAAGCAAAACACTGATGGAGGCAGAAAAAAGATACTCAAAGGCCGAACGGGTGGTACTTGCACTTGTAAATGCAAAAAGAAAGTTAAGGCATTATTTTGAATCCCACCCCATAGCTGTTCTAACAACTTTCCCAATCAGAACGCTCATGCACAAGCCAGAGCTCTCGGGCAGAATGACAAAGTGGGCCATAGAGTTGAGTTCATTTGACATAACGTACGAGCCGAGAACAGCTATTAAAGGGCAAGCGGTGGCCGATTTCCTACTAGAATGTGATGCCGAAGATACGGAAGAGGACCTTAGAAGTGGCTCTTGGAAACTTTTTGTGGATGGCTCCTCTAACCAGATGGGGGCTGGGATTGGGATCAAACTGCAAACCCCAGAGGGTACTTCCTTGAGCCAAGCACTCAGACTTGAGTTCCGAGCCACCAATAATGAAGCGGAATACGAGGCGTTGCTAAATGGATTAAAGTTGGCCAGAGAGCTACAGATCGAAAGTTTGACAGTGTATAGTGACTCGCAGCTGATTGTTCGACAGGTAAATGGTGAGTACGCAACCAAGGATGACATGATGGGGGCATATCGTTCTGCCGTTCTGCGTAGAGCCAAGGACTTTGCAAAGATTGAATTCATACAGTTGCCGAGGGAACAGAATGCAGATGCAGACCGTTTAGCATGCAGTGCTTCGAGTTGCGGTGAAACATTGGCGAGGGTGATTCCAGTGGGAATAGTGACCCAGCCGTCCATTTTCGAAGAACCGATGGACTCGGACCCTTGGCAAGTCAACGTCATACCGTATGAACCGAGTTGGATTGACCCAATCATTACCTATATTCGAGATGGCGTTTTGCCTATGCAAAGGGATGAAGCTAGGAAACTCAAAAAGAATGCTGCCAAGTACGCCATCGTGCGGAACCAGCTGTACAGAAGGTCCTATTCTGGCCCGTACTTGAAATGTGTCACCCCCGCGGAGTCGCAGCAGGTATTGCAAGCTATTCATGAGGGTGTGTGTGGCAATCATTCTGGGGGAAGATCGTTAGCGCATAAAGCAATGACACAAGGGTATTTCTGGCCAAACATGTCAAGAGATGCGGAGGAGTTCTCTCGAAGGTGCGATAAGTGCCAACGATATGGACCAATGATCCACCAACCACCTGAGGAATTGCACGTAATGGCCTCGCCTTGGCCTTTCGCGCAATGGGGGATGGATGTGGTCGGTCCTCTGCCAACTGCAAGAGCTCAGAACAAGTATGTGTTACTGGCCACGGATTATTTCACTAAATGGGTGGAGACAGAACCGTATCCTAATGTGACTCAGACTCAGGTGAGACGATTTATCTGGAACAACATTATCTGCCGCTTCGGTGTTCCCAGAACAATAGTCATGGACAATGGCACACTCGACAGCAGGCAAGTAAGAAAGCTGCTGGAGGAGTATGGAATCAACCAGAAGTTGGCTGCAGTAAGTCATCCTCAGGCTAACGGACAAGCAGAAATCACAAACAGAACCATTTTCGCCTGCATTAAGAAGAAGCTGGAAGATCATAAGGGGAAGTGGTTGGATGAACTCCCGAACGTTCTATGGGCTTACAGAACCACCCCAAGGCGGCCGACTGGGGAGAGCCCGTTCGCAATGGCGTATGGTACCGAAGCAGTTATACCGGTTGAGCATTTAGTCCCCACTATCAGAAGCTTAGCATGGAGTCGGGATCAGAACGACAAGATGTTAAGATTGAACCTCGACATGATAGACGAAAGGAGGGACGCAGCGGCTATAAGGCTAGCATCGTATCAGCAAGTGCTGGCGAATAGTCACAATAAGAGAGTAAAACACAGGGATTTTGCCCCGGGCGATCTGGTTCTGAAAAGAAAGGTGGGGATGGTCAAAAAAATGATGCCACCCTGGGAAGGCCCATACAGAATTGCAGAAGTCATTGGCAAAGGGGCATATACGTTGGAAACCATGGCGGGAAAGTTGGTCAGCAAGCCCTGGAACGCCACGTCTCTGAAGAGGTACTACCAATAGAAGCTAAGTTCTGGCTTTAATTGGATGTTATTTGTTGTCAATCAAATACGTATGAATGAGCAAGTTACTGGAATTTACAAAAAAAAGAATTTTCTTTTCCAATGGTCGACTATAAAAATTTAAAGCCAAGTGGCAAGTGGCATTCTAGCCGAGCGCCAGGCACTTAAGCAAGATAAGTGGCAGCTGGCACTATAAGCCGAACGCCAGACACTTGCTAAAAATTTAAAGCCAAGTGGCAAGTGGCATTCTAGCCGAGCGCCAGGCACTTAAGCAAGATAAGTGGCAGCTGGCACTATAAGCCGAACGCCAGACACTTGCTAAAAATTTAAAGCCAAGTGGCAAGTGGCATTCTAGCCGAGCGCCAGGCACTTAAGCAAGATAAGTGGCAGCTGGCACTATAAGCCGAACGCCAGACACTTGCTAAAAATTTAAAGCCAAGTGGCAAGTGGCATTCTAGCCGAGCGCCAGGCACTTAAGCAAGATAAGTGGCAGCTGGCACTATAAGCCGAACGCCAGACACTTGCTAAAAATTTAAAGCCAAGTGGCAAGTGGCATTCTAGCCGAGCGCCAGGCACTTGCCGTACAAACACACAGCGAAGCTAATATAAAAAGAAAAAGAGAGAAAAGATATATATGTACTGAAGATAAGTTGAACAGAGCACAACACATAGAGAAAAAGAGTTCGGCCATTTCATTAATATTGAACATTTAGTTTACAAAAGAGAGATGTCCATCATTACAAGAAGATATGAACTGGAAGAATTCGAAGGAGCCCTAGCTAGACGCCTCAGTACCAACAGCATCCTGGTCTTGCCGACTCGCCTCCGCGGCCCCATCAGCCGCCTCACCTTCATGAGGTGGGGAATCCAGGTGAATAACTGAGTCGTTCGGCTGGGGTTCAGCGTCAGCAGTGGCTACAGAGGGAGCCACGGTTGACGATTGGGGAGCGGTCAGTGGCAGAGCGGTAGGAGGAACTGTGATGATCCTTGAGGATGCGATGTCCTGGCACTCATCAAATATACGTTCCGCTTCGGTGGGTTCTGGGTCGACATAGACCCCCAGAGGTTCGATCCCCAGATCCTTGTCTACCTCATCCGGAGTGAAGCTGGTCTGTCCCTCATCCGGAACCCGGTCGGCGAAACCTTCCCGGAATCCTTGAGCATACCGAAGAGCACCGACCCTGGAGAACCGAGCGTGAAGGGCCAGCATCCCACCACCCACTCTGCTGATAGCGTCGATCAGAGCGGTACGCTCGTCCAGAGCTCTTTTTTCAAAAGCCATCCGAGCAGACTGTTCATCAGCTAGAAGGCGTTGGAGTTCTGCCTTCTCTTCTCTGAGTGATTCCTGCTCAGTCTGCCAGACGCTCTTCTCAAGCTGGAGGGCGTCCTTCTCATCCTGAAGGGAATCATTCTCCTTTTTCAGGACATCTCTCTCTTGCTCGGCTTTGTCAAGCCGAACCAGCACCTCGGTATTCTTCATGGCAAGGAGGTCGTTTTCTTTATTAGCCACCTCCAGGCTGTCAGAATACTTTCGGGCCCTGGCGTTCCCCATTTCCACCTGCTTCTGCATGGCCATCATCCAGAACAATGTCTGCATAGGTGCACAATAAGAACGGTTAAACCAATAGTCAGAACGGGCGAAGGCAAGACCAAGTAATATAAGAGAATTCATGAGTTAGAAAATAAAAGTCACCTCCATAGCAGATTGGGGAAAGCGACTGAACACGTCCTTCTGGGAAAGGCCCTTTGCCGCCTCAATGTCCTTCGGAGTCCACATGCTCCTGTAGTAGGCCATAGCGGTCTGGCCATCCTTCAGCATGGTCTCGTTCGGTTTCACGAACGTCCCATCCGTTCGGGTGTACCGAGGGGCCCATGGCGGTAAGCTGGGGATAGAAGGGGGGCCTGAAGCAGAAGCAGAGCCACCAGCTGCAGGAGGCCCAGAGGGAGAAGGAGCTCTGATCGCTCGGTGCAAGAGAGTACCCGGCCCAGAGACTCGGGTCCTTCTAATGAGAGGCTCCTCCTCAGGATCGATTTCACTGTCAGGATGAGGCCTTTTGCCTCGCTCTTTGTCCCGACCGCCCCCCGCAGCAGCAGGAGCTATGGTAGCTGGGGAGGGCGCGTTCTGGTTGGCAGCAGGGGCGCTGGCAACAGGGTTAGTAGCCACTGCGCTCGGGACAGTGTCAAATATGGTGGCTGAAGAAGAAGCCGACGCTGGAGAGGAGGTCGCCCCAGCAGCAGGAATAGCTGGGGGAGTATTTTTCCTCCTGCCAAAAGAGGGAATCTGCAGTCTGCTCATATTGTAGCCGAGTGATGAGAGCGCAAAGAGGTTGTCTGAAGTGAGGAGGTCTGAGCAGGAAGGAATATCGTTCAGAACGTATCTCTTCAAGTAGTTACTCCTATCCCTGCAAACACTGTAGCTCAAGTCATCACAAGGTATTCCCAAGGAGCGGCATAAGTAAGTGCAAAAACGAGGAACGCATGTTTCACAGGGGCAGTCATGTTTATGGGATTTGAATTTTTTATAGGAGGAGACAGAGCAGACACCAAAGGCGCTCGGGATTGGGTAATCCTCTGCAGCTGGCGAAGACCAAGCCCCACTAATGCCCACTATGCTATCCCTCCAACCCTTTTCAGATTTTATTGTGTCAGTGCATATGGACATCTTCTCGAACGGGTAGAGGTGGTAGAAGGGCTCGTTAGTACGGATCTTACTGACCTTATAGCACAGAAGGAGGTCTATGAGGTCAAGGTCCAGATTTCTGTCACGCATCAATAAGAGCATAACAGATATAATCCTAAAGAAGTTGGGGTTGACCTGCAGAGGGGATATCCCCAATCTATTGAAGACGTAACTAAAGAAAGGGTGCAGAGGGAACCTAACAACATTCAGTTGAAGGTTCGTGAATAAGACTTCGCCGGGCAGGAGGCCGGCGCCGGTCGTAATATTAACGTCTTGGGGGCAAACCCTAACTTCGATGTTGTCAGGAAGTCTAAGTCTCATACGAAGAACACCCAGATCTACAACCATGGTGGAAGTGCAAGAAGAATCTAAAAGAGGAAAAATGGAAGCCTGCCGAAAGTAAAAAGAACGAAACTAACCTCGAAGGACTGCAAGATCGCTGGGAGAATGACTCTCGAAGGATTTCACCGGAAAAGGCTTAGCACAGTTCTAGAAAGAGGGAGATTTGGCTGATGATGGAGACGGTAAAGGGAAGTGAAGTGGAATTCTAGAGCATTATAAAGGCAAGGGGGCCCGAGGGCCGAAGCGTCAGGAAGGCAAGAAATCCCTCGAGCCCCGGAACATTGATTCTGGATCTGACCGTTCGCTCCCCCACGTGGTTATCTCGAGCCGTCAGCGTCATGATGAGACGCCATCAATAATTACCCCTTATTAAATAAGGGGCAATTATGGGGGCAGTTGAGGAGGCCCCGGATGACATGGGCCAGGTCCGACTCGCAAAACACAACCTTCAGTCCGAACAGCTGGGTCAGCCCATAGAAAGACACTGCCATATGGGCCGAGCGGGAGTAAGCCCATCAAGGGTGACCAGGGCTTACAGAGGAATAGGCCCAGGTCCAGCAATTAGTAAATATCTTGTAAATATCTTGTAAGTATCTATAAATAGGAGTTGGAATGAAGAGGAGGGGGATCTTTTTGGGGGGTTGAGGTGTAAGAATTCTAGAGAGAGAAAGAATAGAAGGAGTTTCTTGCATCTTCAGTGGCCATGTCCCACTGATCCTCGTTAAGAAACCAACAGCCTCTCGTATCTCCCACTCTCTCTCTCTCTCTCTCTCTCTCTCAAATTTGGAGGCAGAACTTTCCATGACGCAAGACATGCCCATGGGTTAAGGGGACGCTCAGTATCCACATGGTGGATTTTCATCCATTCATAGAATTGAGACATTCATTGATGTTGTGGATCTTATCAAGAAAAAATTGAAGCTCGCGTTTCTTTGCTTCTCTTTTATTATTCCCCGTTTTCTCTTTTTCTTTTAGTTGTTTGTTGGCTGATTTTAGTGCAGTTATTAGAAAGAATTTTAAATTGCTAAATATGAGATGAAATGGTAATTGACGAAAGCATAAATTTGTTCACAAATAAATAGTTTATTTTTGAATTCACAAAGTAAATATTTTGAATACACAGACGAAGAGATAATTTACACAAATTTAATATATTATTGATAATTGAATAAATTATTTTAGACTCTGTATTACACATATTTATAATAAAAGAAAATTATAATTCATATAAAAACTAAAGGCAACTTGCATCCTTATGTTTAAGGAAACCTAATTCTGAAAGGAAACTAATATCCAAAAATAAGCGTAAAAATAAAAAATAGAGAAAGAAACTTAATAAAATAAAACTACTAAATATATAAATAGGATACTTTTCATATATTACTGGTAAATGAACACATTATTGCCATATGAGAGACAATATAAAATTAATTGACTATAATGCCCTTATTAATATCACAATATTATAACGTGTGATGTCTCAGATTTTTTTGACATTTTTTGACCATTTTTATTTTATTTTATTTGTGCACGGGGATGCCTACTACGGTATTTCGAGAGTTATTTGGGACGTTTATAACCCTTAGAAACTCATTTGGGTTCATTTTGGTCGATTTTGATTTTCATGCCCAGGAGGTGCCGGGTGGGTTCCGACATATTTCCGTATTCGGAAAATTTCTCGACATCATTGTGCTCTTTGTTTACGTTGGGATTATCCGTTTTGCAAATGCGTTGTGTCGTTTGCGAGTGTTCGGGACTTAAACGAGTTGATGCGGAACCCGCCGTTTGACTAACACTATATAAAGGAGGACGTAGAATATTTTTTGGCCACAAACCCATTTATTCCTATCTCACCGGTCGTGGCCCTCTCTTTCTCTCCCTTTTTTTTTCACTTTACTATTCATTATACATGCTTCGGACAAGGTTTCGATCTAGTTCGGGTAGGATTTTGACGACGCCGTAGAAGGAAAGTTCGACGAGCACGACGAGAGCTTCTAGCTTATGGTTTCGAATTTTGATTTGGAGTTAAAGGCATCTAATGTGGATTTGCATAGTGAGATGGATTGGTTGGGAAAGTGCATTTGTGTGTAAGATGAGATTATAGGATTGGTTCGGGAGGAGTCATGGCATAAGCATTGATTGCGTTAATAGTTTTGTGATTGACTTGTGTGTGAATGTGGTTAAGTTGATACATATATATTGTTGCTAATGCCATGTATTGTTTGATTTCGTTATTTTTCCCGTAATAGTATGATCCTCTTAGCTTGATTTCCTTTTCTTTATGTGTTTGTTCACTTGGCTTTAGAAGACTTGCATTAGGCATGCTCTACTGAGCGGTGGTACTCGCCCCTTTATATCTAACAATTTCAGGTTTTGGAAGTGACGGAGCGGATGTCACCCCTCATACGCTAGGGCATAGTTAGGGAATTAGTTGTTATTTTTTTAATTCATGTAAAATTTTGGGCTTAAGCATGTAATATTTGTATTCATTCAAATAGCAATGTAATGTTATTATTTTGGGGTATGTAATTGGTAACAGTGGTATTGTATCTTTATATTATAAACGTGATTATGGAAATAGTAATTTAACAAAGTATTGTATTAACATTGTAATAATATTATTTGGTATGGTAAATGTAATAATTCTATTTTTGGGTATGAAAGAAACTTAATAAAATAAAACTACTAAACATAAAATATGAATGAAATCCGAGTTCGTTTAGACAACAAACAAAATTTTGAAATATTCGACAGGCTTCTTTCGGACCGAAAAACTTCGTTTTGAGATTTTAAACGATGGTATTTCGCCAAAAGTACGTTACGTCGCAACATAACAATGTGTTTTGTTCGTTGGGCCGTTTCTAGTTAAAAAAACTCTCCAATCGGGTAAAAAATGCACACTTCGGATCAGCCCAGAAAATCTGTCCGCATACCCATTTAGCCCCCTAACGGTCTAAACAGGCCATAAAGGTTTCAACAATCAGTTCTACATCAGTAATTAATAATAAAAAATAAAAATAAAAAAGAACAAACTTATGTGGCTGGATTTTCTAAGAATAAGGCAATAAGGTAAAAATGTTGATGACGACTATACTTTGCATTTTTTTTTCTTAGTTGGTACTCCACTGAGGCTTGAACCCCTAATCTCCCTTTGGGAGGTAAGAGTTTAGTACCGCTAGGCTACGGGATCTCTCTTTGGGAGGTAAGAGTTTAGTACCGCTAGGCTACGGGCCTATTGGTTAGGGGCATTTTAATTAAGGTGAATTGCAAAAAAAATCCCTCGAACTATTACCCAATTGCAAAAAACCCCCTTATGAATATTTTTGGCAAAAATCCCCCTCGACTATCATAAGGGAGAGTTTTTAACTGATATCCGTTTAAATGATTTTTTTAAGCAATTTTTTGGACAAAATTACCCCTTAACAAATTATTCTCCATAAAATGTTTAAAAATAAATAAGGAATAAGAAAATATTTAATTTTTATGCCATTTTCTCATTTTCACGATCATCTTTCACTTTTGAAGTTTTAAATTTATTTTATTCTAAATTTATTTTTCCTTTTATTTATTTATTTATACTTTCGCTCACTATAATAATGAACCAAAGAGAGGCAAAACAATTTTAAGCAAACACCAAAAATCAAGATTTGAATTGATAAGCTATATAGCAAAAGCAAAACTCAAGCCCGATAGAAAGTTACTAATGTCCTCACTGCATATATATTGACATAAGCAACCACCAAAATTCAAGCATCAGGATAAGATTCATAACAATTATAATCACCAAAAGAGAGACATACACCCCATTTGAATATACTTGATCATTTGAATATTGAATTTGGAAGATGCCATATATGTCACACTCTTTACAGCATCCATCTACTTTCATTGGATTCATAAATGCAATGATAAATATTTGAATTGATAAGCTTGTTTGAATACGATAATAATAAATTATTTGAAGAAAAATCTGTTAAGGGGTAATTTTGTCTAAAAATTTGCTTTAGAAAATCACTTAAACGAATATCAATTAAAAACTAATATATGATTTTAATTTTTCTTTTTTTTCTAAATTCTAAAAATAAAACGACTAAATATAAAATATGAATGTAATCCAAGTTTATTTAGACAATAAGCAAAAATCCCGAAATATTCGACAGGCTTCTTTTGGACCGAAAAAATCCCGTTTTGAGGCCCTAAACGATGGTATTTCACCGAAAAGTACGTTACATCACAGCATAGCAATAAATCTTATTCGTTGGGCCGTTTTTAGTAAAAAAAAACTCTCATGTCGAGTAAAAAATGCACACTTCGATATCAATCTATAAAATCTGTTAACATGCCCGTTTGGCCCCCTGATCGCCCTAACGGGCCATAAAGGTTTCAACAATCAATTCTATATCAGTAATTAATAGAAGAAAAAAAAAAGGAGCGAATTTATGTGGCTGGATTTTATGAGAATAAGGCAATATGGCAAGAATGTTGATAATGACTACTTTGTTATGGGCATTTTAATTAGTGTGAATTGCCAAAAAAATCTCTCGATTATTACCCAGTTGCAAAAAACTCCCCTTTATGAATATTTATGGCAAAAAAATCCCCCTTGACTATCTTAAGGGGGTGTTTTTAATTGATGTCCGTTTAAGTGATTTTTTAAAGTAATTTTTCGGATGAAATTACCCCTTAAAGGATTATTCCTCAGAAAATGTTTAAAAACAAATAAGGAAAATATTTAATTTTTATAAAAATAAATAAGGAATAAGAGAATGTTTAATTATTATGCCATTTTCTCGATCATCTTTCACTTTTGAGGTTTTAAATTTATTTTATTCTAAATTTATTTTTCTTTTTCTTTATTTATTTGTACTCTCTCTTGCTATAATGACAAACCAAAGAGAAGCAAAACAATTTTAAGCAACTACCAAAAATCAAGATTTGAATTGATAAAGCTATATAGCAAAAGCAATACTCAAGCCTAGGAGAAAGTTACTAATGTCCTCACTACATATATATATATATTGACATAAGCAACCACCAAAATTCAAGCATCAACATAAGTTCCATAACAGTTACAATCACCAAAAGAGAGGCATGCACCCTATTTGAATATACTTGATCACTTGAATATTGAATTTGGAAGATGCCATATATGTCACACTCTTTGCAGCATTCATCTATTTTCATTGGATCCATAAATGCAATGATAAATATTTGAATTGATAAACCTATTTGAATATCATAATAATAAATTATTTAAAGAATAATCTATTAAGGGATAATTTTGTCTAAAAATTTACTTTAGAAAATCACTTAAACGGATATCAGTTAAAAACACTCCCTTGGAATTTTCGAGATAGATTTTTTGTCAAAAAAATTAATAAGGGAGGTTTTTCACAACTGAGTAATAGTCAAAGAAAGTTTTTTTGCAATTTGTCCTTTTAAAAAATTTAAAAATAAAGGAAAATAATTTGAACGCCACTCAAAGATTTAACTTTGTATAACAACTATCACAATCACTTAACACGCGCACAAAAGCTAACTATAATCATATAAATATATAATTTGAGTGAAGATTTTATTGAATTTATGATATATTCATATATAATCATATAATTCATGTTTATCATAAATTCAATAAAATCTTCATATATATATTCATATATAATCATATAATTCATGTTTATCATAAATTCAATAAAATCTTCACTCAAATTATATATTTATATTTAATCATATAATTCATGTTTATCATAAATTGAATAAAATCTTCACTCAAATTTTGATCTTCAACTTTAAACTACGTTTTTCTTCCCAATAAATAGTAAAATCATATGAATCATGCAAGTTATTTGTGTTTATAGGAAATATATACACACCCCGCCGCGATGATAGTCAATGCCGGTTTTTAATGTGGGTATATATATATACACACATATAAATATATATATATGTGTATATATATATATACACACATATATATATTTTTTCCCTCTCAATGCCGGTTTTTAATGATATCAGCCAATTTTTAGCATAAAATACTACATTTGCCCTAAGAAAAATAACAAAGACATATACATCCTTACTTTTTATTTAAATTTAGGGAAAATTACATATAAATGGAGTCAAAGTTCCATATTTACTTAGAAGCTGAGTCAAAGTTCCATATTTCTCTAAAATGGATTGCTGAGGTGGCACATGGTTTTTTACTGTTTAGAAATTGTGGTGCCTAAAATACCCTTTCGCGAAGGTACTACTTTTTCTTCGAAGGTACTACTTTTTTGAACTGAAGGTACTACTTTTTGGCATCCAGGTACCATGTTTTTTAAATACCCACGAAGGTACTACTTTTTCTCCGAAGGTACTACTTTTTTGAACTGAAGGTACTACTTTTTTGCACTGAAGGTACTACTTTTTTGTTAGGGAAGGGCATTTTGGGCACCACAATTTTCTAAACAGTAAAAAATCATGTGCCACCTCAGCAATCCATTTTAGAAAAATATGAAACTTTGACCCAGCTTCTAAGTAAATATGGAACTTTGACTCCATTTATATGTAATTTTCCCTTAAATTTATTTATATACCATAATTTTATGTACCCTCCTCCTTCACCACCCCTCAATCTAGCCCTAGATTTAGAGACCCATTATCCTCCTCAACCAACCCATCAACCACAAACCCTAGGATGAACATAAACGAAGGAACATTTTTAGAGTAGCTCGGCGGCCGGCTGGTAATCCAGTCCTCGCAGACAGCTCGCCATTGCCGTCAACAATCCTTGCATCACCGCCTCCTGCTTACTCTGCCCAACAGTTCGTCGCCGGCGTGTTTCAATTATCTTTTCATCGCCATGCGAGAACGAGTTGTAACCCAACTATCGGGTTGTACAACCACGGCTGATTTACCCATCCGTCTAACAAGTCAACAAACACCAAATCGTTCCTCAACTCTGCTGAGTCGTAACCCGTTCCCAGACTCGGTAGCTCAACTATCTCACTCAGTTCATTTGGTGTCGAAAGTTCCAACATAAACGACTACGACGACGGTGGTGGCGGAGGGTTGAGGTGGTCCATTGACGCCACCTTGGACATCACGTGGAGATCACGAGGCAGGCCGAAGAAGCAACTCAGTGGGTTCGGCCGCGATTTCGGGGGTAGCGAAAGGTCCGAGCCAGATCCTTGACTTCTTTCTGCGCTTGCGGATCTCAAATTTCCATTTGCCCCATGTCTACATTCGAACCCCTGTGTATAAACCGTGTTTGCTCTCTCTCCCCTCATGCTTCGTTTCTGATTCGGGTTCTTTTGGATCTAAGTTTTGGTTGGATTTAGATAGCCCAGATGATGAAGAATGTAAGTTTAGTGGTGGCGAGAACAAGTTGGTACTAGACTCGGTCTCTGGTAGATAACCCATTGTGAATGGTGTGATCTGAACCCAGTTGGTGATGAGTATGAGCTTACTATATCAGTCATTCTTTGGCTAGAGAGAGAAGTTTCAGATGAGTAGATAGGAAAGAAATGTTGAATAGAGAGAAAATAGAAGGTCAGATGAGGGTTTATATATTGTGTGTATATACAAATATATATATACATATATATATATACAAATATATATTGTGAGTTATACAGTAGAAAAGTTCGGTGTTCTCCATTTAGGGTGGTGGAGTTCTGAAAATCTAATTCTATATAATGATAAAATCATTTCTCTGAAAAGTTATGCCAAAGGTTCTCTGTGTTCATCGGTTCAAGTGGACCTTGCACCTAAATTCTTTCTGATGAATTGATAAACGCTGATTGTGGTGGTTGGTGATGATATAGAAAATAGAGTGAATAAATGTTGGAGAGAGAGGGGGGGGGGGGGGGGGGTAAGATGGTGTAGGTATAGTGTTTAGTGGGTAATTTTGTAATTTCGTATTTTATTAATTTTATAAAATAAGCATATTTTAGTCATTTAACAAACATTTCACCGGTCACTTTAAAGGGAGGTTTTTGTAATTTTTAAAACATTAAGAGTATTACTTGTAATTAGGTCTAACCTCGAGGGAGGTAAGTGATATTATCCCTTTTCTTGCCAAACAATGGGCCTTCCTCACTGGGCTTCCTTTCTAGTTAACTCATTATAACCGGGCTGAAATTTTGCCTTGGTATTGTTCATTGGTTTAGGCCCATCACTGCACATTTACATTTACCCAGGGAAAAAAAAATTTGGAGAAGAAACATTATAATTTTTTTTTTCTTATGCCGATAAAAATACACATTGATCAATTTGTTTCGGCCCAACTCAAAGGACTATTATAACGCAAATAGAATATATGACTAATGATGGATAAAGATAATTACAGTTAAAAAAAAATCAGCACTAGTTTGTACATTTCATATTTAAGAACAAAGTCCGATACATTATATGAACAATTGTACCAAAAGACAAGAAAATCAAAGAATATGTGACCGATAATAATGTGACTGATAGGGGAATGCCTCCCTTATTCTTCCTCCATATCATCCCTTCGATTATCGGGTAATTCACAATTAAGATAAAAAGTGAGAGGAAAACTTGTGCAAAGTTCTGGTTCAATCCTTCTTCAAAGATTGCTCTAACTATTCCTCTGGCGAAAGAAACCGTGTTGAGAATTACTAAGGTGATCATTGGTGCCAAAAACATAGTTGATGTTCGGAAATCAAATTTACTCATTTGATATAATCTAACTTGTTCGTCGTTGGCGACTTTATTGGTTGGCATGAAACTAGCTTCTCTCACACCAATTAACTCCAAAACAACATCCAAACTTCCGTATGAATAGGCTGTAATAGATTTGATCATCCAAGTACGCCATTCGTTCAAACATGTCTGCATTGATCCGCCTCTGCAGAAGAAATCCCATAACTGTTTCAAGTGGGATGAGAAGAAACTGAAGGACAATGCAACGAACCACGAACTTGAAACCTGTGAGCGAGTATGACTTAATAATATTAGAACACATTTCAGCGCTTGTGTTCCATATTGTTAGCACAAAAAAAGCCAGTTTAGTTTGTTTACCTTAGGGTATATTGGGATGCCATTCAAGAGACACAGCTGAGGTATAGTAGCAAAACACCACAGGGGGATGCAATATTGGGGCTGAAATGCAAGGAAACCATAACACATGCTCTGAAGAATGGGCATTCTCGATAGTCCATATATAAGGGGGCAGAACCTTAGAGAATCCGACTTCTAGCAACCCGGACATCCATCTTCCGTGCTGAATTAACATGTCACTGAAATTCATTGTGGCGCTGCCCAAAAATGCTGGTCTAGAAGGGTCACAATAAACAGAAGTCCACCCTTTGCAGTGCAACATGAACCCGGTAATGTAATCTTCTACCAGAGAACCATACAAGAAACCAATCTGCCATTGAGCAAACAAGATCATCTCGAAATGTTAAAATTCCTAATCAATGTTCAAGGTTATGCAATGCTTAGTTCTAAAAAAACACTGCTTGCCTGTTGAACCCCATTGTGTTTCTTTCTCATACATGCAAGAGGCTAAAAAATGGGCGTGTTGTAGCAATGTATTTGATACGTCGCCGTTGTTGATGTTTATACGTTTGTAACTCTTTTCAATGGTCCTGATGAACTCATTTGAAGGACCCAAAGATCGTCTGAGTTGAGGAATATCCACACCTGCACAAACCATAACACAACTAAAACAGAGTAAAAAGTAATGTACAACTTCATACCATATGAGAGTGACTAGAACTATTAGAATCATACTAGTTTATGAACCTAGGGCTTCATTTCCAAGCTTAGAACGTACCATTGTGTATATCACCTCCATATAATGCATTCCTTTTCATGTAAAAACATGTACCAGAAAGTATCGGTCCCACTAGTCCATCGGCACCTGGCCACTTTATCTAAAATATTAACACCAGAACTACTATCAGAATACTGAAACTGCCTCCTCTGCCAATTAAACATTGCACATCGCTGTAACATAAGCCACATAAATCTATTTACTTTAGCCCAAAAAAAATTTTGATTATATAATATAATTCTTTGTTTATATTACCATGAATAGTGATTTCAACTCGCCATCGTAGATGTCATTATGACTGAGATTGTGGAATTTTTGAGGGAATTGAACGAACGCTAGCGAGGGAGAGAGCTTGTGATCAAGATGAAAGCACATTGCCTGGGGGCCAGATTTTGGGTCATTGGAGTACATGTCACAGTCTAATATCAATATGTACGGGGCATTGCTTAGGATGCTAGACACTTGCAGCTGCATTCAACATTTGGTAATATATATGATTCTGTATATATATATATATATATATATCTATAATTGCTTGCATGCAAATATGTCTAGAGAGGGTAAAGGAAGAAATACAAGAACATTAAAGGGCTCCAGCTTTGAAATGATGAGGATGGGAAGGCTTTTTTTCACGAGAAATGTATGCAAGAAGAGGTATCTCAGCTTGGCCAAACTCCACTGAGTTGACATTATTATCACCTATCACCTGCGAAAAAATTACCCAAACATTAGATAATTCAGAAAATGAATTGAATTGTCATTTTGACATTTTTTCTGGTTGCTATTAATTGGTCCAAAGAGGAGAAAAAGGAGAAAAATTGTGAGAGATGGATAGAGAGAGCGATAAACAATTTTCTGTGTGTTAAGTGCACCATTATTGTTATTGCTTTTCTCTTTAGTTATTGAAGAGGAAGGACATTTTAATAAATAAATTTTGTCATAAAGTGTCACATGACAATAATAATACAGCCATGGTAAATTTTTCATTGGAGGATTCAAATTGCGGAATTTGACCCAAAATCGCTGGATTTTGGACCATTGGGCTTGCTCTAATAGGGATTGAAGGGCACCTCCCAACTGAAATCAGAGGATTTAGCTTGAAGGGCATGGTTATCCAAAGCATGAGCAACACAGAAAAATGTTCTCTTGTATATATAGAAAATTGCAGTACTATTTTATAAAAAAATAGTTTTTTTTTTTTTTTTTTTGGCGGGTTAAAAAGTAGTGAACAACACTGAATTAATGATCTTGTATTAAACAAATAAAGAAACCTTCGACCCCAAATTATGTGTGTAGTTTAATTTGATTTATCTACGTTGTGACCACTGTATTGTTATCACCTACCTACGCTGTGGAGGAGCTTACTTCTTTTGTTCTTGAACTTCAGTTATGGTTCGAATAAATATTCCAATTATATATACTTTGGCTTTATTTGATCTTTTTCGAATAAATCCTTTGAATGGTTCTCAAGTTTCATTCTTTAAAATAGTTAAAAGAGAATGAGGGTTGGCAATCTTTGGAGGGACCAAACTAGTTTTCATGAGTTAAATGAAATGGGGTTCGATGAAGAAGATGAAATTTACGAAACTCTCAAACTGAACCAAAAAAATTATTGACAGAAGGTGGGACCAAAGTAGTTTTCATACGTCCAAAAACCAAACGTGAGTGAGAGGGACCTGTAAAAGAATGAGGACCACTCCGTGTGTTAGGATTCTGTGTTTGCTTCTTCTACTGCGATTCTGTGTTTGCATCTTCTACTGCTTACATAACACGATACAATACATCATTTACGAATAAGCAATGTAAAATTATTGCATAAAGGATCTAAAATAGTTTACATAAGCAGCATGAAAGTTGTTGCATTGACACAAAACATCCCATGGCACATGAGAGGATCCAGGTTCCAGAAGAACCAAAACTTCAAAAAAAACCTAGATTTCTTCTCTTATGCCTTTTGGGTGCCACTGGCTTCCACGTGGCCGGCTCATTTTAGGTGTAAACAGAGATTACACTTCTTCTCCTCCCTTAAATTTTCAGTGTCTAGCTTGATAGTCCTCGAAGGTTGGATTCTTCTAATCTGTCACTTTCTTTAAGTACCTCAAAATTCATCTTAACAAAAATACATATAATGGCTCTTGTGTTCAGTATTTTTTTATGCAGAGCCTCTCTCTTCTTAGTAGCAAACTTGTATTTAAAGTTCAGATACTTGGTGTAGGTAATTGTAACATAAAGCAATAATGTAGTCAATTTTCCATCATACCTTGAAAACAGGATACTACAACCATGAAGCACCTCCGGAGTCCATAGCTGTGCCACATTTTCCCTATATTGGTGTAACATTTCAATCCAAGTAAAATGTGTTAAAATATACAGGTTTAGTATTGTGAAATATCATAAATAAATAGAAACAAAGATTAACAAGGCCTTCAATTAGAAAGGAAGCAGCAATAACATTCAATACAATAGGAAGTGGGATTTTAGTGGTTCACACGTTTTATTGCATACATCCAATAACCTTTGATTCACTATCCAAGCAGAATTTTTACACATCAGACAACTATTGGTTGCTTTCAAGTTCCGTTTTGCAGGATGCAAGTTAGACATCACCAACACTATCAGAAATGCGAACAAAATTTCGATTAATAAACACTGCAGGAAGAACCCTAAATTTTATTATTTGCCGGGAAAAAAAAAAAAAAAAAAAAACCCTAAATTTTATTAATCCTACAAGTTTTAATTATACAAGTAGTGCTAGGATGAAGACTAAAGCAATTTATGATTCGGAACATGTAATCTACAGTATCTACTTGATTACATGAGAAGTATCCATGGCACTGGCAGGGGTTTTAATGGTCAGCTTTAGCATCCAATACCCAAAAAGCATTACATGGAAGCTTGGTTGATTTCAATCTCAAATGAGATTAGGGGAGGATTATCAAGGAAAACAAATACAATGAAAGCAACTTTAGGGCATGAATACCTCAGCGACATTAGATTCCAATCACAATCACTCAACTCATCCAGATGGTTATTCTGGCACTACTGAGCCCCATTCTACATTCAGCAGATGCAAGAACAACGAATAAGGACAGGGATGTGGTTAAAATATACATACATACATATATATATATATATATATATATATATATTGGCTCCACTTATGAAAATGAAATCCCTAGGCAAACAAAAGGATTATACTACCAGTGTCGTCAAAGCAATAATCTACCAGAGCAGTACAACCCCGGGAGTATATCCATTATTCTAAACTGACAAATGGGGCATATTCGGTGTCCAAAATCGCTTTGGGGGTTTTGCCAAGTAACCTGGGCCAAGACCATAAAAGTATAAGTGCAGTTTAGTTGCGAATACTTGGCATAAAAGTATCAGTGGAGGAAATACAATCAATATTCAGTATCAAGTATATCATCTAATTAACATGAAAATAGCAATTTTCCAGAAAAGGGAGCACATGTCCTATATTATGTACATATGGTCGATAAAATGGCTCACCTATCACAATGATGCCATATGTTAAAGTCTTCAGATAATAGTACTCTCATAAGAGGAAGCTGTATGCGCAGTGGAGGAAGATGCACTAAATAAGAGTAAATGTGATTCAAAACAGGAAGAACTCTCATGTATTTCTAACAGTGAAAACAAAGGTTTCTGATGCAGCTCATCATACTCAAGAAATTAGTAGTACAGAGCATAATGACATAGTTCAAAACTGCAGTGCGTCAAACATAAGTGGCCACTAATGAATTGTACCACAGGTGCATTGCTAGTCCAAATCGCGCTAGTCACATATATTTATCTTATCGGGCATTGTGGCAAAAGATAGATTTTGCAAATGGATTCTTACACCATGCAAGAGAAATCAAATAAAAACGGCCAGCGGAGAGAAAATAAAACAGAGATCAAGAGAGCCCCAAGTCTATAGTATTTGAAGCGAAAATAATAGGAACTGGAACCGCTGCTACTAAGTAGTGAGGGAAAGAATAGATAATGCCACGTGGTCTGTGGACATGGAAAGGCATCATCAAATGTGATCGATACATGTAGAAAAGACATGTTAATAACCCAAAAACAGTAAGAAGTTTGGGAGAGAGATGCAAGACAGATTTAGAGATCATTTCGTTTGATAAAAGCAGCAGAAAAAATTCTAGAACAGAAAGACTTGTGAAAGAAAATCTCAAATTGAGAACATATCCAAGAATTGCACTACCATGCCCTAGAAAATGGGGCGTATCAGAGGGACAATTAATATATACAGTACAGAAGCTGTCAAGGTCTCTGGGGTGGTGTAGACTATCGAGTGCCTATATCACTATGCCATGCCAGCATGCCCATTTCAGTGAGAGGTCCACTCCTTGGGGCAAATCTATGATGATCATAAAAAGTAACCAAGAGAGGAACAAAAAAGAGTAATAAGGGAGAAAATGAAGTGGACCTCTCACTGAAAACTGACAAAATAATAACCAAACAACAGACCTTATGACTGACTCCGGTTTACAGGACATGAGGGACTGAGATGTAGTGTTAAAAAAATCTAGCTTGGTCATTCAATAATTGCAGATCGATAATCTGAATTGGATAAACATAAGCCCCCCAGCAGAAGCTAAGTGATCCAGCAAGAGCATAAATGAAGTTGTTAACGTAGTTCACATGGATCATAAACCCAAATCAAATAGAATTTACAACTATATATTTTCAAGCCTGAACTGCAAAATGAAAGTAATTTAAAATTCAATACATGAGGTTACAGTGACAAAAAGGTTACATGGTAATAGAAGCTGCAGTATTGGTTCAACAACGTTTTAGGATTGCAATATTGTGATCTAATTCCAGCACCCTTCTCTGAACAACAAAATGACAGTCACAATTCTCAACTACATTTAAGTTCAGTAATTTTGTAGGAAATCAGTAATTTAACTTCATAGCACAGTAACTTTTTTCATGCATAAAATATGGATTACATATGACTCACAAGTCACAAAAACAACAGGGCATCAAGGTCGTTAACCAATTGACTAGGACCCATGTCCCAACACACAGAAAAACACAAATAGTACAGAATGGCATTCATAAACGCAAAGTAGCAAAAAGATGTATGTTTTTCTTCGTACAGTTATAAAATGTTTTACTTATAGAAGACAATTTGTGTTACTGGCCTCATTCAATTGGAACCGATGATGATTATAAAGAGATACTGAATGTTTATCAAAATTAATTTCAACTCTATAGGATTAAAGTATACAAGGATTTTACAACATAAACATCAGAATGAGAAAAACAGATATTCGTTACCAGATAACTTGCACAAAGTGCTCCTCACATTCTGTGTCTAGCTTATAGGTAATTTGCCCTTATCTTTCTCATTCTTCTGCTGCAACATAAACTCGTGAAACTGCAATGCTCTATGTCTCATATTCGAAATCATTTCTTCAGTTGCATCATGTATCTGCTTCGGCAAATAAACCTCTAAATAATCAAACCACTCCCCCAGCGTCATCTTCTCCAAATCTGGCTCATCGTCGACCACAACACCGTTCTCCTTGACACCAGATACACTTGCCAATCCTTCACCACCTTCTCGTCTCAAATTCAAATCCTCCAACCCCTCATTATTTTCCCGCACATCAATTTGAACGGCTTCTGACTGTCCATTTGATAAATTCTCTTTAACACCAGCAGCACTCTCCACTTCTTTACAACCTTCTGGCTGCAAACTTAACCCCTCCATAATCTCTTCCTCCGAAACCACATTTTTCACACTCTCCAATGACTCATCCTCTAAATTCCTCTTCCCTCTTGTTCCTCCTTGCATCCTCTTACCTTTATCATCCTCAATGGGAGCTGAACTCTCCACTTCTTTACAACCTTCTGACTGCAAACTTAACCCCTCCATAATCTCCTGCTCCGAAACCACATTTTTCACACTCTCCAATGGTTCATCCTCTACATTCTTCTTCCTTCTTGTCCCCCCTCGCGCCCTCTTACCTTTAACATCCTCAACGGGAGCTGAACTCTCCAGCTCTCTACAATTATTTCCATCTAAACCTGATTTCTCTGGAATTTTCTCAAGCATGGAAACAGAATTCAAATTCTCTGCCTTCTTTGAATTCCGGGTCATCCTAGCACTCATTTGTCTCCCCTGTTTTGGCTCAACTGGACCTGCATTGTTTACTTCTTCGACTTTTTTGACCTTGCATAAGCTCTCTTGAGCCTCATTCTTCAAAACCCTAGCTCTCCTTGGCCGACCAGTCTGATTCTGATTTTTTGACACCAAATTTTCACCCAATTCCCCTCCAACCCCAAACCCTAACTCACTATTTTCACTAACTGAAGCCATATTCTTTTTTGGACGGCCTCTCCCGCGGCGATTCTCTGCAACAGCTACCACAGCATCCAGAATTTCATCTTTGGGTCGCCTCCTAGGGTTTCTTCGTAACCGACTCTGTTCTGCGAGTTCGATTTGGACCTTCATGGAGGTGTACTCGCCGATCTTGATGGTGTCTTCGGAGCTGAGGTCCGATGGATTCAACGGAAGGAGTTTCGAGTCGTTTAAAATTGTGCCGTTAGAGGAGTCGATGTCCGTGAGAACCCAATTACCCGATTTGAATTCGATCAGCAGATGCTTTGAGGAAACACCGACGTCTTTGACGGACACTGTGTTGCCACGGACAACTCTGCCGATTCGAATCACAGATCCGGGTTTGAATTCTAGGGTTTGTCCCTCTAGAGGGCCTTTCTCCATGATTAGCTTCAAGGTAGTCTCCTCTTCCATTATTGCAGAAGCTTCGAAGTATACTGAAGTTGAAAAATGGAATCTTACTGCAATCCTCAAAAGCTTTGAGGATGTAGAGAGGGAGAGAGAGAGGTGGGGGAGGGGGAAGGGAGGATTTTTGAAATTTGAAATGTTTATTCATTATCTTCCCAAAAAAAACAAAATTTATTCATTTTTTCTTTTCTTTTTTTCCATTGTTCAGTTGTAGAGACTTAGTGAGAAGTCGGATAATTTCTTCTTATTAATTTTTCAATAATTTTTTTATTATTATTTTTAGGGATGCCAAAAAAAAAAAAAAAAATCTTAAACTGTTATCCTGTTGCAAATAACTCTCTTATTGAATTGTTGCAATTAAAGACAAATTTATTTCAAAAGACTAGTTTATACTTTCTCATTAAATTTGTCATTTATTTTTAAATTATTTTTATTGTCTTTTATTTTATTATTAGTATCAATTTATCATAAAAAGGAAAAAAAAAAAATTGTAATTACTATTTTCTAAAATGATTAACTTATTATTAAAACTTATTACATTCATTTTAATTTTTTTTTACCATAAAAAAATAAGGAGTACCTTATTTTTCATATAATATATTAATAAAAATTTAATAAAGTACTTGAATAAAAATACCTTTTTTTCATGCAATATATTAATAAAAATTTGAGAAATTAATTAAATTGTTTAAAAAAATTCTACTTAAGATTTTTATTTACACATTTAATTTAAAAAATTAAAAGTAAATTTATGCAAATTTAACAAAGAATATATGTTATCAAATTAGTATGATTTTTTTTATATTATTTATTTTAATAAAAAAAATAGATTACGTGTAATTCAATAAGAAAGGGCATTATGGTCATTTAATGAATTATAGTTTAGACATTGGGCATTTTGTAACAAAATGTGATACTTCAGGGGGTATTATGCACAAGATATATTTCAGTGGGGTTATTTGCAAATTCGAACATAGTTCAAGAGATTTTTTTGTACTTTATCCTTATTTTTATACTGGCAAACTAAGGGAATGGAGGACTGGAACAAGGGCACTCCTACTCAGAAAGTTTGGCAATCTACCAACTAGATCACGTGGCAATTTTTTCAACAATTATCCCATGTACATGAAATTGAAAATTGCATGTTTTAGTGATAAATTATGGAGTACTTTAACAAGTCTTATGCCACCGTAGCCGACAAAAAAATAAAAAATAAAAAATAAAAAAAAGTAAATAAATAAAGGGAGGAGGTTTGAATGTGAATGATGTATATATAAATAACCACAAGATTCCATTCATCAATAGTTAAACTTCATATTACATCAAGACTCCATTCATCAATAGTTAACCTTCATATTACATCAATTGACTTTCAGTCAAGTACAACCATGCATTATTTTCGTCAAATATTTCAGTAGCTAGCTAAGAGATGTAGTCTCTTATCTGTGGGTGGCATAACCGTAGATTGTAGCCCTTAAAACAAGTAAACATACATTCCCAAGAGCTCAAAGCTCACTTACCTTTCCTTTTTAATGGTATCAGCCCTTCAAGTATGGGAAAACTGAGGACTAGAATGGAGGAGGAAAGGAAAACCTGTCCAAACATCTCTCCCAAGTTTCTCTCAGTAATCACCCCTTTCACTCCTCCAATCAAGCACACGATGTTCAGTATGACTAATGTTGACAGGGGGACCATGAACATCAGAGCCTCTTTGAAATTGAATTCGCCTCTCTCATATTTCTCAAGATTTTCTTTGTCAAAGGCTTTGTTCGTCAACCTGAAATTAGATTTCGCTACTCCTAACCACTTCATTAGAGCATCCAGGCATCCAAATAAGCTGCCTGTAACTAATCTTATCATCCACATCCTTTGTTCATTCCACCATGTCCGAACTGTTCCACCGGTAGAGAGGACCTCAATGAAATGTTGACAAAGGGATGATAAATACACAACTGCAAACACCCCAAACCATGGGTTTGTAACCTGTAACAACAATTGAAACATGTTAAACTTAATCAGTTGTTAATTTACAATTGTGATTATAACTACGCCTAAAAATGCTTTAAGTGCAAGTTAAACTTAATTTCTTGTACAATCCCAGTTTTGGTCTACATAAAAGGATCAACATGATTCATAATTTTAATAACTAGTCCCACGGACACTACAGTAAGGGAACTTCCATTCCTTAGAACTGTAGAATAAAATCACAATAAATATATCTGAGAGGAAGTGTTCAGATTAGGGGGTACTGACTCTATTTTCTCTCTCTTTCAAAATCACCCACCTAGAAGTGAGACACAACTGCTTATTAATGTGGACTTGTATGCATGGAAGCATCAAAATGACAAATTAAACAGAAATGAACAGTTTTTGAAATTTAGCCACCGCAGATGAGTTCCCTTCCACAAGGAACTTTCATTTATTGCAGTCGAAAAACTGTACATTCCCTTGCTTAGACCAACCATGTTCGAGGCATGTTGTAACAATTTTTTTTAGGCCCTTTTAAGTTCCGGGCTTTAGTCAAATAAGGGGAAGCAATCATAGGATATAATTGTAGACGGCAATTAGGTAGCTGCAATACAATTGATACTGAAACCAACATTAATCAGAACAAACATGTGTTTTTTTTTTTTTTTTTTTTTTAGGAAAAAAAAAAAAAATCAGAACAAACATGTTTGTAATTTACAATATAATGGAATATTGTGATTTACCTTGGGGAACAAAGGAATGCCACTGAAAAGGCACAACTGAGGAACTGTGCCGTATATTAGGAGAGCAACAGAGTAAAGGGGCGAAAATGTGAAGAATCCATAGCACATGCTTTGAAGAATGGACATCCTTGACATACCATAAGTGAGAGGGCTGAACCTTGACAATCCAACTTGAAACAATCCAGAGCTCCATTTCATGAGTTGAACCACTGCATCCTTCATGTCAATAGTGGTGCAACCCAAGAAACTTGGCCTTTTCGGATAAAGGTACACAGACTCCCATCCTTTGCAATGCAGAAGGTACCCGGTGAATGTAGACTCCAACAAACTATCATAAGAGTAACCTATCTGTGATCCAAGCAACATGATCAATCTCAAGGTCATAGATACATGTAAATTTACAATGATGATTTAAGATGATGAAAAAAATTATAATAGGATCATACAATACTTGCCTCTTTACCCCATTTAGTGTTTTTCTCAAAGGTACAAGAAGCCAACCTTTTGGCTTCTTCTAAAATTACATCTGATAAAACCCCCTTCCCGTTGGTGTCTTGTTCCTCACTGCCACTTAGTGAAGCAATGAAAATTTTGGACAAACCAAAATTCTTCTCTGGTTCAAGAAGAGACTCATCTATAAAACAATATGTATAATAAGTTAGATAAATTGGTTGTGTTTGTAACATTAGTGTTCATATAACTGATCAGTTAAGTTCTTCTCCAAAACATAATCATACCCTCCTGATTAGGTCTCCCATATAATGCCTTTTTCTTCAAATAATAGCCAGTACCAGCAAACACTGGTCCTCTTAGCCCATCCATACCTTGGTACTTTGTCTGAAATTGAATTCAAGTTAGCTAGATTGGCTTTGAATTAACATAGGCATGCAAGGAATAAAATTAAGGAATTTATGAAATAAGTTTTTGTATGCACCCTGTAAGCCGATCTTGCTTGGCCATCATAGATGTCAGTCTTGCTAACATTGTAGAACATTTGAGGGTATTGTACAAAAGCCAGAGATTGAGACATGCGAGGGTCGAGATGGAAGCACATTGCTTGTCGAGCAGAGGTTGGGTCATTGCAGTACATGTCACAGTCTAATACTAGTAAGTAGGGGTTGTTGCTCATTATCCCAGAAACTCGAAGCTGCAAGAAAATTAGCAGTGCCAATACTAGTCAATTATTAGTAGACACAGATACATGGAGAGATAGAGAGAGAAGGTATATCATACCAGAGCATTGAGGGCTCCGGCCTTGAAGCGATGAGGGTGAGATGGTCTCTTTTCACGTGATAAATAGACAAGAAGAGGCATTTTGGTTTGTTCATCTTTGTTATCTCCATCTTTCCTATTGTCATGTAATACCTAGAACGGAGCAGAAGTTATGAACGATCACGAAAGAATAAATATAAAATTTTGATTCACAAAGTTTAGGCAAAGAGAATTCTATTGTCTCGCCTAATTACCCATCCCATTTTGTGAAAAATATTGAACCTTTGTATAACCTCATACGCATCTAGTTCAATAGTATAAAATTCCCATTCTAAAAGAGGAGGAGAGAGGTTCAAGTCCGAACTTGGACAAAAAAAAATGTGTGTAATTCTGTTTCTTGACAACAATAAAATAACAACAACAACAACAACAATAATAATAATAATAACCCTCATTTATAGAACTGGTGTAGTGTGGTTTCAAAAATGAGGCTCCAGAGTTTTCTAGATTATAATATACCTCAACGTGAGAAGGTCGATCGTTGACAACGAAATCGAAACCATCAATCCCACCAAAGTCACTAGCTATCTCAACAGTTTTCTTGACCATTTGGTATGTTGACTGCAAATTCGAAAACAAGAAAACATGTTTTCACATCATTATCATGAGTACAACAACAATAACAATAATCTAACATTAGCTAGGGTTTTAGTGTTTTCCGGTGTTGGTAACTTTGGTTACAACTAAACAACAAAATAATTTAGCTGCTAAAATATACTTTTTTCAAAAGCCCAGAAATGATTTACCCTTCCAACGATCTGTAAGTCATGTTACGACTTTTAATTGCAGAGTCTCGACTTTTAATGGACGAGCTTTCCACTCTCAACTTCCTGACAACCATGACTAAGGCCTTGTCGTAAAACTCTTCTGGTCGAGTTCCAACAATCACACAATCGACCAGACCTTGCTGTTCAGGATCTTTAACAGCTCTATGGAAAACCATTTATTAGCATCAAATACCGAAGTGTAAAGCACCTCACTCAACGTCTGGATTGTTTCTTCAGATGAGAGAAGATTAATCATAATTTATACCCACCACCTGTTTGATAATATGCCTCACCAAACAATCCTAATTTGTTGCTCTTTCATATTTTCCTTTGTTTTTTTTTTTTCTTTGCGTTTTTGTTGTTACTGTACTTTTATGAGTTACTACTGAACATGCTTTAAAAATATTTTTTAGTATTTAAACCAAACACGGAAGAATATACCTTTTAAAATAATATTTACCGTAACAAGGTTATTTTACGTAAAAACAATTGGAAATAGAAGAATGGTAGAAAAATAATATCGATTGTCTTTTATTATCTTTCATTCTAAACATCTCTAATTTTATATCAATAAATGATTCGAATCCAATAAGAGTTATATTCAATCCACCCAATAACTTGATAGGCCCGTAAATTATCGGGTTAAATATTTGATTTTTATTAAATATTTTTTTTTTTTTTAAAAAAAACAAAATAGGGAGGAGAGAAAATGAAGCAAATAATGATAAAATTATTTTCTGAAAATAAATAAATAAATAAATATTTTCTGAACAAAAAAAATGATAAAAATATTTTAATAATTTGTAAATATTATATATTATAACATTATACAGTATATTTAAAGTATATTATTATGGACCCGATCAACTATAGCACATATGGGATTTGTTTAACTAATGAATATTTATCATATTTAGATCGATTAATTCAAAATTTAACTATTGGCTCGAAAAGTAAAAGGGCGTGGAAAGAGACAGAAATTCAAACATACCTTGACATGTTCTTCATCTGCCCTGAATTCATCGCTCCAAAGACGACGATCATCATCACCAAGTGGTGAAAAATATGCTTCAGGACATCTAGTCTTGATTCCATATTTTCTACAAAATGGAAGCCAAGACCTAGCAAACAAACATGCTGCTCTAGCAGCATTCAGTGTCAAGGACGATCCACCGTCATCGGAAAGATACACGGCCAGCTTCTCCGATGGGTAGTCGAGTGCCATGGCCGACAAAACCGTGCTCATCACCTCCACCGTCGGCTCCTTCTTAGGGTCAGCGGTGCATATGAACACATCAACCCCCGGCAACTCGACATCGCCGGGGAGTTTTTCCGGGTGGACGGACCGAGTGACGCACCGCCACCGGAAAGCTTGTGCAAGTAACCATATCAAGCTCAAAATGATTTCGGAGGTGGTGATGAGCCCCCATGCTAGAACTGGTATGTCACCATGCAAGAGGTGTGAGGTTCTGTGGTAAAGTAAGGTTACTATAGCTATGAAGTGAAAGAGCATATGAACTCTATCAATGGTGGCACGAGATTGCTGAAATGTGCAGGTGTTAAGATTGAGTGTGGCCATTTGATCCTCCCTTGTTTCTGTGAACTCTTACAGCAAAAGCTCCTAATATATATATACATATATATTTAGTTACCTCACTCTCAGAACTGCTCATGTATGAAAAAAATTATTAAAAATTAAATACAAATTTAATATTCGAAGAATAAAGTATTCAATATGTACGTGGACTACCACATAGTAAGTATCCGGTTTTCTATCCTTTCTCACCTCTCTCTCCTCTTCTCTTATAATCTATTTGATTAAGATTCTAAATCACAGTTTTCATTATAATTTATTAAGAACAACATTTTTCAATGACTTAGAATTAATCCAGTAGACTGCAAATCAAGCTCGGATGCCACTCGATTACCTAAGATAACTATTCTTGGACTCTAATTTGTATGTTCTAGGGACTAGTACATAACAATAAAATATAGTACTTATGGATAAAAACAACAAAAAAATAACTTATTTTGATGCGATATTATAATTAATAATATATACCATGCTTTTCAAAAATCTGGCTTAATTTTTATTTATTTTTTAAAAATATATATTTCATTAAAGCAATCAACAACATTCCCTTTATTATACTTTATTTGAGTTTTCGGTTAAAAAAAAAATAATAAATACATTTCGTCTGAATTACAGATATACATCTGGGTTGATATATATTTTTCTTTTTTAATATTTGCCAACAAATCAACCAATTAACAACATTCTGTTTAGGGTAAAGTGCATTAAACCCCTTTGAACTATTTGCCAACAAATCAACCAATTAACAACATTCTGTTTAGGGTAAAGTGCATTAAACCCCTTTGAACTATTGGTCATTTGCAAGAAACCTCCCTGAACTACAAAAAACCTCCCTGAACTATGATTTTGTTGCAATTTACCCCCTTGAACTATTGGTCATTTGCAAGAAACCCCCCTGAACTATGATTTTGTTGCAATTTACCTCCCTTGAACTATGATTTTGTTGCAATTTACCCCCATGACATCAGCTTCCGGCACCGAAAATTTTGAAAGACTAGTTTACCCTTATAACATACTGCGTCGTTTTAACTTATACACTTCTTACATTTTTTTTCCTGCCAAAAGATATTTTTCACCCAATACAACCCAAAACAGAGAGCTAGAGAGAAAGAGAGAAGAGACCAAAGAAATACGAGGTCGACGGGATGGCTCGGTCTCGGATGATGGCGGCTTGTGCGCAGAGGACTCGGTCGTGATGAGAGCTCGGTTGACTCGGCCGTGAACTGTGGAGGCGGCAGCGAGCTCAAGGGGGCTCGGCGGTGAACTGTGGATGGATGTGTGCTCGAAACACGGACGACAGTGTGCTCGGCTATGGAGATAGCGGAATGGGCTGGCGAGCTTGGAATGGACGGTGGAATGGATCGGTAAGCAAGGTGAGCTGAATGACGGGCAAGGCAGTGACGGCGATGGGTTGACGCAACGGTGCAGAGAAGTGCAATATATATGGCCGACGGATCTGGCGGGTGGTGCAATGGCTATAATAGAGCTATGACAGGAGACCCACCGATCCCAACAACAAATTCCTCGGCTTCATCGTCCCTTTTAGTCAATCAATTCGCGCGGTGGGGTAAATTGCAAAAAAAGATATATAATTCAGGGAGGTTTCTTGCACATGCCCCAATAGTTCAGGGGGTTTTGTGCAACTTTTATAGTTTAGGGGATTCTTGCCCATACCTCAATAATTCAAAGGAATTTTTTGTAACTTTTATAGTTCAAGGGTTTTTTTTTGTACATACCTCAATAGTTTAGGAGGATTTAATGTACTTTACCCTGTTTATAATAATATGTTTGACTTTTAGAAAAATATATATACTCCGTGATTAATTTCCTTTGAATTTCATCACTACCGACGGTGATGGATGCTTACACATCATATAAGATCCGTCTCTTTGTCGCCCTCAGTGACGACATGCAGTGTGATTAACAAGAATAACAAGGACGAAGGACAGCGACAATCTATTATATATAGGTAAGAGTAATAAAAAAAAAGAAAAAAAAAGACCACTTTAGTCCAAGGATGCCTATAGCCTCAAAATATAAGAGCCCTCCCATTATTCTATATTTTAATAATGGGGTTTTGCACCGTTATAAAACCTAATACTTTAGGAAACATTAAAACTTTGTGGTGGGAGATGGATTTTTAATTTAAGAGGTCAAACTTATATAGTAAATCTATTTTTATAATTTTAATGAGGTTTTTTTCATAAATTTTTTAAAAATTAAAGTATAAAAAATAAAATAAAATAAATTAGTGGGAGAAAATTATAATTTTAGTGGGATCATCTCCATAAATTTTAAAAAATTTGAAGTATAAAATACAATAAAATAAAATAAAATCCAATGGGGCGAGTTGTAATTTTAGTGGGGTTATTTTCATAAATTATAAAAAAATTAAAGTATAAAATGAAAATATAAAAAATTTAGTTTTAGTGGAAGTATCTTCGTAAATTCTAAAAAAAAAGTAAGGTATAAAATAAAAATATAAAAAATTTAGTGGAGGCCCCACTGGTCCTATGTTGGATCCTTGCCTGATCAGGAAGTCTTTTTGAGAAAGGTCAACCATGGTTTGTCGTATGGACAGTTTATATTAATTTTATCCGAATCCGTTACACCATAATCGTAATGTATATCATAAAACTAACTCATGGAGATTCCGTACCTTGATTCTTATATCTCGTATAAGAACAATTTGGTGGATTTAGTTCAATGCATGGCTTTAAACAAATTTTAAGACTTTGGAATGAATTGATGCTATGGGCGTTAATTCATATGCATTACACGAGGAAAGATGCGTAGTGAAGCGTATTCTAAAAATATTCATGTTTTTGTATGAAAGCTCTATGTAAAATAAAAACACCCAATGTCGCAATATTCTTGTCGTCCTGGCCACAGCATGAAAGTGCTTGTGTGAAGGTTTTTTAGATTGCGACATTGGTGGAAGTTATTCTTCAATAGGAGGTGGTTTGGGATACGCACAAATGAATCAGCGTACTCTCCAATGCACCGGTATTTCGTGATGCGCCCTGTTGCTGAGTTGTTCTCGTGATCTCATCCCTCTCGAATACCCGGTAAAAATACACAAATATACTTCATATGTTTTCATGTAAAGTCCAGTGTGATTTATTTATTTATTTTTACAACAGTTAAGAATATTGTAGTATACGTTGAAATAACTCAAGATAGAATATCATTTTTGAAAAATAAGAAATGGCAATATATAAATTTAATAATTGAAATAGAGAGAGAATTTGCTAAAGGAAACATAGATTTATCGTAATATAATCTTTGATTAAAAAGAGAATGTTTCTAAACAGAATTGAAATAGATAGAATTTCAGAAATTTAAAATATCATCCTAGTTGTTCTTTGCTACTAATAAAAGATTTGATCCACAGATTATTATTTTTATTTTTTATTTTTTATTTCTATTTTGACATAGGGTTGAGAGTTCAAACTCAAAGTCATTAGGACAAAGGTAGACCAGTTTCTCTTCTATTATTAAGTTACATATAAATTAAGTAAGAGCAATGTTATGCATAATGATTTTTTTTTTTACTTCATGAATTTCGTGAATTAAAACGAAGTACCTTTTGATTAGAGTGTCAATAATACTATGTTTGGTTGGAGGGATGGTTCACAGGATGAATAAATTTTTTTATGTTTGGATGGAGGGAAGGGAAAAGAGGGACAGAGTAAGGAGGGATTCTTATTTTGTATTTTTATATCCGCACACAATTAGGGAAAAGAGGAGAAAAAAATAAAGGATAATTACCATAAGTATGTTATGTATCTTCATCATGGATTCAGCTATAACTACCCATTTTTGCCATTGAAATTCAAAGTAGTAAAACAAGTCAATTGATCAAACACATTAAAATCATCTAAAAGTTAGGGGAATCTCCAGTCATTATATTTCCTTCCCATTTACGTGCTCGGTGAGATAAGATGTGGTTAGACTAATTGAAAAGGTTCACAAATATGTATCATTTATAAAAATTCATACATTATATATTTACTGTGAAGTAGGGTAAAAAAGACATTAAAATAGGAGGCACAAGACACAACATTTACCGTGAGGGATCACATTGGTTTTGTCACTCTGGCTAGAACTCTATTTACAAGACACAATATAGGGCCAGAACTACATGGATTGATTGATCAGATTGGTTTTGTCACACTCGGCTAGAAATGAAAATTAGTTCTCTACCATTTCAAGTGTCTTCTTATATCAAGGTGTACTTTTTCAAAACCTTGTCCCAAGGCCATTGTCAGCAATTCACATTTATGGGCTGTAAGCTATTTTACTATGGGCCTTTCCATCTTGAGTATGTGATGGATAATCTGTAAGATTGTGATTATAAAAATGTTGTGTGTGGGAGGGTAATGAATAAAATATTTCTCATTCTATTATTCCCTCCCTCCCAAAGTGGAGGGCTTTGGTGTGCTCGGTAACGGACAAAAAAAGTGTGTTATTATATTTCTTAGTAATAAAATAATTATAATAATGGTGATGAATTATCCTTTTTAAATTTATCAATTTATGCTTTTAAATTTAATTATATACATAGTATAACTTACTTCAAGGGCAGTACAAGAAAAGATGGGTCTAGCAGCAAATATTATAAAATACTGTTAAAAAGTCATTTTTAAAAGTATTTTATAAAAAATGCGGGGAGAAGTAAAAAAATGCCGCTGACATTTTTCATTTTTATTATTCATTTTTCATTTTCCAATTTCCAATCACTCTCACCTTCTCTCTTTACCCCCAATCCTCTCTCTGTCTAGTTCGACTCAAACTCTCTCTCTACACCTAATCCTCTCTCGTCGCTCCTTGCTTTCTTTCTCTACCCTACTCCTTTCTCTCTCTAGCTTGACTCAGACTGGTCTCTCCTCGCTCTTCAATGGAGAGCTTGATCTACCAAAATTATACTGCGAACACAGTCCATGTTGGAGTTTGATTTAGGAGCCAAATCGACATCTAATTCGCCAAAACAGGCCAACAATCATCGACGTTATCTCCATTTTTGTCCACTCGCAGGTAAATTTCACAGCTCCTTTTTTGTTTGAATTTATTATTTCATTATTAATTGGGGATTGATGTTATTTCTCACTTTCTCTCTCCACTCTCGCTCCTCACTTCTTCACTCATCATTATTTCTCCTAAATCAAACTGCGAACCCTAGGTTTTTCACTCTTCATCATAATTTGTTTTTATTGGATTTTATGCTCAATTAGGCATTGATGTTTGTATATATAGTAGTGCATTAGCACAATCTTTTAATTTTCAACAGTATTTAAACCATATGAATGGAAAACTCGTCAGGCATAACCACATACTAGATATGGTTTTCAGTAATTAAAAAATGTTTCAAGGTTTTAATTAACATATATACTGCACAATACTTAATTCTATATAGAAAATCCAACCATCAAAATATCATAATTCTGGACATTTCCAACAATATTAGGAAAATATATATATAGTGAAAACAATTCAGAAAAAATTACTGCAAGCAAAAACTACAAATATCACTTTAAAAATATAAGTCACAAAGCAGGAGTAGGAGTGAGTGAGAAAAAGAAAGTCGGAGCAGAAGAGGAGAACTTTAAACTTCAGTCGCATCTTTAGAATGCATACTATAATGAACTTATGATTTTAATATATATAACATGTGTACATACACGTTGATGTATATAAATGTACTGATAAGAAATTAATATAATCAAAAAATTGATCCATAATAGGGGGTTAAAGTGGAATTGTGAATATATTTAGGTTAGATTAAGTCTATTCGATTTGATAGTGTTTTCTTTACAATTTTCACCTATTATGCTCTATTGCTGAAATGTTATGTAGATTCATTGCTTTGTTTAGCTTTGCATCTGAAATCTTTATATACAAACTTTTGTTGTATATAATTTTGTATAAACTTGTGTGGCAAAACAATCATTCATTCTTCTTTCTTTTTGTGACCGCATTAGCATTGTTCATCATAGTTTATCTGATTTCATTATCTGATTTTTCTATTGATAACAATTTTCAATTCTTTTGGCAATCTGAAAAATCGCCACAATTTGGATTCCAATGAATGGCGCTCAAAGCTGGCTATAATTTACTTGTTCATAAGGTTGCATTAAGTTTCTAATCATTCAATTCTATCCATAATCAAAGTTCTTTGACAACTTAAACTTGTATGTATGTAGTTTACACCTCACCCAGCATCCTCACTTCCCTTCCCCCCCATCCTTTGCTTGTAAAGACCATAGTTGTTAAAGGCTCAAGACGCACAAAAGCGCAAAGGCCTTCTGGAGCCTAAGACGCAAGGCGAGGCGCGCGCCCAACTGAAGCAAAGCGCACGTTGAAAAAAAAAAAAAAAAAAAAAAAAAAGAAAGAAACCACCCAATAAAGATGCAACAGTATATATAAAGATGCAAAAGTCAACTAAATCAATTACTTAAGTTTAATATTCAACATAAACATGCCAAAGCCAACTAAATCAAGTACTTGAGTTCAACAGTGAATAATCATAAAAATGCAAAATGCAAAAAACATAATATTATTTCATGCAAAAAGCAAAAAAGCATTTATCTGTCCATAACTCCATGTTGATGCAGAAAGTAGAAAGTAGTGTTGATGCAGAAAGCAGAATATTATTTATTAATATATGGAAATTATTTCGATCACAACTTATATATATATATATATAAATATATATATATATAAATTTTAATTCAACTATACAACTATGAAAGAAAAAACAAAACCTCTGAATATTGCAATTTGATTGAATTTATTTAATTTTTAGTGATTCAATAATTTCACTGAACACTTGAATTTTATAAATTGATATATGCAGTGAAGTTCTCTAGTTAACCAGTTTTTCTCAATGACTGCAAATTTAAAATATATATATTTTCGTCAAAACATATAACAAAACTAATATGGTAAGAAAAATAATGCTAAATTGATTTATAATTTTTTAAAATTTGTTTAGCTACAAACACGTGTGCGATCAATATATATACTAAATGTGTCCTTATGAAATACAAAGGAAAAGTCTAAAGGCATACACAATTACACACTTAGAACTGGGAACCAAAAAAGAGAGAGAAAAGAAGATTCTGTCGAGACTCGGAGAAGAAAAGAAAAGAATTATGCCGACACTCCAGAGAGCTGAGAGAAGAGAGAAGAAGAAGAAAAGAAGAAGAAAAGAGAGAAAAAGATGCCGAGAGAAGAGAAGAGAGAAAAATAAGAGAGAGAAGAAGAACATACCGTGACTCAGCAGATCCGAGATTGCTTCGCCTTCGCCTTCGCGGTTCGCAAGCCCTAGCCTCTGTCTCTTGAGTCTTTCCTTTTACTATTTTGGTTAATTGGTTTTCTTTTATTTTTTTTTGTTTTGTAAGTTTGGTAAAGTTATATAAAAAGTAATAATAATCAAATAGTTACCAAAAATAATAATAATAAACAATAGCAAACAAAAATAATAACAAAACAACTAAAAAAAAGCCTTTTTGAAGCAGGCACGCCTTTTATGCGCCTATAGCCTTGCGCCTTAGTAGTAGAGGCGCGCGCCCTCTTCAAGTTAGTCGCCTTAAGTCCTTAAAGGCGCCATGATGGTGCCTCCCGCACCTTTGACAACTATGGTAACAACACAAAAATTCGGCATGACCTCTGCAGAAAAGAGTCCTTCTACAACCTGCTTAATGCATATGAAATGCAATGGCCTCACTTGGGCCTTCAAAACTGAACTAACATACTACAACACAAGATGTAAATAATAAACCTTAATCCAAAATCTACAACATCAACACCATCCTCAAAAGAATTCATCATCATCATCCCATTCATCCAGAACATAGAAATACCTGTCTTATACATAGTCCCATGCTCACATACTAGAATTTTACTCCAATTACATCAACTTACAGTCCATGAAGCAAAATTACAATAACAAGAGTTCATAAGTCTCTATATCAAATATAACAAACTAAGGTTATACATAAATAATAGGACTTAGATACAAAAATAGCAAATGATCCTCTAATCCAAACTAAGCCTGTGGTGGAGCATCATCCGCCACTTCTTTCCCGTGTCTTGAAAAATATTAAAAAAATAAATAATGGGGAGTAGAAGTCACCTAAGGCGTTAGTTTTTGACTCCGTTGAACCACGTAGCATGTAAAGGAATAGAAAAGGAATCGGGGTCATACAATGGGGGTATGCAACATTTTCAACTCAATAGGCAACAGTCCCAATACTTAACGCAATTTCACAATTGATGTGCTTGATATGAAATGTGATGTACCCGTCCCAAATCTGGCCTATACCGACCCAACCCACATTTTTTTAAAAAAAATCCGATAACTTGACTTTACCGAGGCAAGATTAATAACTATCTCCGGTTTTAAATCCGGCAACCGTTAAGGGGCCTAGTATTAACTTTTTCACACCCTACACTGGGCCGCGCTCCCTTTAGGTCAAGTTAGCCCCGGACTCGCGAAATCCGGTTCATTTAAATAAAAAAAAAACCTTTCCATCTTTTTTTAAAAAAAAACTTTACTCTTTAAAAGTATCAAAATTTTCCTTTCACCTCTTCTCCGAACCCCTCCCTTATGCCATGATATGCTATGTAATGATTTACATCCTTATAATTTCAATTCCATCATCATCGTATCAAGAACAACGTTATCATAGCATTTATATTAATCAACTAAGATTATGGCATACTTTGGAAGTTTAAAACAATAAGGACATAATTATCCAAAGTAAGATATATGAACAAGAATCATCCACAAGCATGCCAACATATAATTATATACACAATATCATGCTTGAACACATAAAACATTCATAATCCACAATCTCATATCAAGGTTTAAAATTTTAGAAATATAATATAAGTAAATAAAAATTGCTCAAATACAAAGACAAAACTTAACACATTAGGGAGACCCCTACCTCACAAGAAGAACAACCCAAGCAAAGCCTCAATGAAAGAGTTGTTTCATGGATCCGAAATAGAGTATTTGAGTTCTCCCAAATACTAAAAAATGTATCATGCCTGAATCAAACTAGAGTTCGGGGTGGTGGAGGAACTGGATTGGAAAAAAAGATGGATTCTAGTTGGAAGATATCTAATGAAACCATCACTGGAATTCAGATCTTATTCAAAGAGAAAGACATCAAATATCTGGAGTTTTATTTTGTATATCATATGGGAATTGTTTGATTGTCTTTCTCTGAGGAAGAGGCAAAATATAATCAACTTGAATTCGGGAACGCTATTCGTATAGCCCCAAAATAGCCCAATACGAATTCCCAAATGGTGGCCAAACGGAGATTGGCTTCAATCAAAATGACGGCCTCGACGAGCTCTCCAACTTTGCCTTAAGCGGCAATACCAAATTCTCAAAGAAAATGGCTAGATCGAGGCTTTTATGGTTGAAGGAAGAAAATAATTAGAAATGGTAGAGAGAGAGAAATTAGAGAAGAAAAGAAAATAGAATGGGTCTGTAATGACCAATTAGTCATTGTAATGACTTAAAACATCCAGCGGACCCCACGACTTAAAAGAATTTCTTTTAACATTATTACTTATATATATATATATATATATACACACACACATATACAATAATCAATTCACCACCACATTAATAAACATATAACCACATAATTTTGCATCAAATAAACATGCATGAAATGCAATAGACCCGTGACATAACTCCCGTGCACAACGACCCCGGTAGCGGGTCCCGCCCAGGACCTCCCAGCCCGAAAAATAGAAAAATGCCGAAATGGCAACCAATGCATTTTTAAGAGTCCTGAATTCAAGAAAATGTCCTAATCAACACTCTGACACACTCGGCACACCCCACGGTGTCTGACACGTAAAACGTGAAAAGACGAAAAAATCATAAACATTACATTATTCTTATAAACTCTAATCTATTTCCTTTTAGATGTAGTTATTGGTTTACATATTATGCTATATATGAGACAATAATATAACTTATTTCCTCGCTAAATTAACAACGGATTGTACCATATTCTTCATTGAGCAACTAGGATAATAAAAGTATTCCCAGTAATAAGTTGGTTTTTTATATTCTCAGTATTTTTGACTGCGTGTGAGCTTAGGTAGTAAAGTAGATTGCAGTATCAGAGACTTCACTTAAACTTGAAGAATTAATGCGGTAAAGGTGAAAACAGAATGGGATGGGAGGGGACTGAAAGGAAAGGGGAGATCATAATTTTATGCCTTAGTTGACTATTTTACATGAAGCTACTAATTTCGTGTATCATGCTTGCATGTACTCTATAACCTACTTGCCTTTGTAGTTTCTTCAATCACATTGTTTATAGTTGCCACTTTAAGGACACAAATATGGATATGAGTTGGATTCACAGATCAAGGTACATTTTTTAGAATATTTTTCCTTCCATTTTATATGATTTATAAGCTTATAACACATGTTTAACAAGTTAGTCTCTCTCTTTTCTTTTCTTTTCTTTTTTTTTTTTTTTTTTAATGTGTTCGGTAATATCAGAGTGAGCGAAGAATACGTAGAAGGAGTTGGAATCCGCGTTCAGAAGTAAGGGGCATTGAATTGGGACATCATAATTGGGAAGTAAGTGTTACCATTCCAATCATGCAAGAAAAACCATTACCTATTGCTTCTATACGTTTCAAAACTATTGGAGATACAGTTGGAGCTAGCGTTTCTTGGCCTTCTGCTTATGTAAGTATAACTTTAATTATCTTATTTTAATAAAATGAAGTAATAAGAATTTTCTTGCTAAATGGGGTATCATGTTTATGTTTAGCTAAACACATTGCTGTGTATATTAATTTTTAGTAGTTATTAGATTTGTTGAGATTCAATTTGCAACCATATTTTACCATTTTTTTGGGGGGGCTGCAAATTAATCAAGTTCAATGATAAAATATGATGCACATGATTAGTAGAATGAAATGTTAGTAGATGGAGTTATCATTTTAATTTACTTCTATGTCCTGCCATTTGTTGTTTTTGGCCTAGACCATAGCTTAATAATCACACAGCATTTCATCTGCTAGAATTAAACTTTGAATTTCTGATTGTAGTAGATTCGAAATTAGATAATTAAACATAAATTATTCTAAGCCACGATTGGCGTTTGTCCCGTATTTTCTTTATTTTATTTTAATTTTTTAAGTGGCTGTTATTGGGTATACAATTGTGTCATTAGTTATTTGTAGGAATTCTAATAGAGACTTTAATTTCAAATAGTGCATCTGAGTGCACCTAGAGAAATGAGTTGGCTTTTCATTCTTTATTAGTATATTTTTCTGAGAGTTGGTGGAATGGTAGTTCATTTCACTTCCAGAGTTAGATTTCTTTTTTTTTGATATTATGACAAGGATAATGTTGTTGGGCTTGTTATGTTTTCCTATTGTCGGTCTATAAAATAATTTGTTAAGTTAGAGATAATGATATTCCACTGCATTGCAACTTTGTGATTTGCACGTGTAATATCCCGATATTTTAAAAGATATATTAATTAGGATTAATTAATTTAATTTAATTTTTAAATAATTTGTTTAATTTAATTAGAATTAATTGCTTTTATTTTATTTTTAAATTATTTGTTTTATTTAATTGAGTGCTTAGATTAATTGTCTTATTTTAATTAGATTATTTCATGATTATATTTGTTGAATTGATATGGTGTTTTGTTTTATGTAATGTTATGATTGAATTGTTTATTTGATTTGTTTGTGTGAATTGTTTGTTAATTATTTGTAATTATTAGATTTAATTTAATTATTTTATTTCAATTGGATTGGGCTTAAGAGGAGTGAGACCAATGGATGTGGTCTTGGACTTGAAGGAGCCTTGTTGGGTTAATTATTAAAGGCCCATGGTTATGAAGTTATTAAATAATTATCTTTGCATAATTATATATATATATATATATATATAATTATATGTATATAAATATAATTAATTAATAATCATTATGGAGGGGTATATATGTCAATATATATATTGATATATATAGCTATATATAAATAAATGATTATTTATGGAAGGTATTAATATATATAATACAATATATATGTATATAAATATATATATATATATATATATATTATTTAAATATTATTATTTTATTTGATAATCATAGTAGGAATAGGATTTGGTTTTTAATGTGTATAAATATACACATAAGGCTTTAGGATTAAAAATTTACACGTTAGAAAAATAAGAGAGGTAGAGTGAGAAGAGTAGAATGTTGACAAAGAGGAGGCCGGATTAGAGAAAGAAGACGCCAGAATTGGAAGAGACAATCAAAGCTTGAAGCGTCGGTTTCGTTTTGAAACCTTTAGGCGAGTTATTCTCTAACTTTCCTCTTAGAACTCATAAGGATTTCACCTAAATAAGCTTTAATTAAATTATTAATTTAAATTATGGTTAGAACGGATTAATCAAAAGCATTAAGTTAGTTTATTTGATTAAATCATGGTTAGATCGGATAAATTAAAAGAATGAATTATTATATATTTTTATATATTTTAAACTTTGGATTTTAAATTGACAGATATATGTGTTGTATTTATTTTAAAAATCAATTGATATGCTTGATTTATGACCCAAGACGGTTAATTGGGGGTTTTAGAATTTTTGGAATTTTCTGAGATGTTCTGGAATTTTCTATGATTTTTCTAGAATTTTTTGGTATTTTTCTATATATAAATTATATATATATATACTCCTTCTGTTCCACTTTAATTGTCGCCTTCGGGAACCGTTTGTGAGTCACGGTTCCCGAAGGCGACAATTAAAATAGGATGAAGGTAGTATAACTTACGCACAAACTGGAGGCGTCTGTATTATCGCCGCAACATTAGGGTTGAAATCTAGTGTAGGATGATGCATAAGAATTTGGTACACACGCTCATCTGGCTGTTGAAAGAGTTTGATATAAGTGGATTGATCTGGTGCATTGCGGCGCATGGAATTGTGGTGCATATGCTGATCTGGACCATCAGATTATTTAATCTTAGGTGGAATAATCCGGTATATTGCGGCACATGATAAGATGTTACACACCTTAATCTAGGCCATTAGATTAATTTAATATAAGTAGAATGATTCGGTGCATTGCTGCGTATAGAGAAGGGTACACATATGCATCTGGACCGTAGATGTAGTCTAGTCAAAATAGAAATAATCTGGTGTGGGCGAGCTCACAGCAACTGAAAGACTTCAGCCAATCAGAACGCGCAGTACACATGGAGACTTGGATCCGGTGCGTGCAAGTGCGAGGAAAGCGCGTGGATGCACGTGCTGATCCCTATTTACCTACTCTGTCATTTTAAATTGAAATTGGGTCATTCTTGAGCTAAAATTTAAGAATTTTTCGTCCTCTTTTCGATGGTACCAATTTCATTATCAGATTTTCATCCTACTAGGAGATATTTAGGTTTTAGTAAGTCGGTGTCGGAAAACTATTTAAACCGAGATGGAGTATTTAGGGAAAACTATTTCTGACATATTTAGTAGCATTTAATTTGTGTAAATATAATAAATTAATAATTTTTTTATGTAAGGAAGTGTGTGTGTGTGTGTGTGTGTATATATATATATATATATATATATATATATATATAATTTTAAATATTCAAGGATTATTAAGGAAGGTGTTAAACACATATATATATTAAATAATATATATGTGTATATGTATGTATATATTATTTAAGATTATTAAATCATTATTCTTATTTGGTATATCTGGATTAGGCTGGTTATTAATTAATGATATATATATACATCCTTCCATACAACTCATAAATGAATTAAACTATATATACACATATATAAATAATTATATATATATATATATATATAATTTTAAATATTCAAGGATTATTAAGGAAGGTGTTAAACACATATATATTAAATAATATATATGTGTATATGTATATATTATTTAAGATTATTAAATCATTATTCTTATTTGGTATATCTGGATTAGGCTGGTTATTAATTAATGATATGCTTATTATATTCATAAGATGTCTATGTATGATTTGGTTTATTGATTAAGTTTAAGGTTGGTACATGGTTGAATCGTAGGCATGGATGAGTTGCCAAAGGCTTAAAAAAAATATTGCATTATTTATATGAATAAAATATATACATAGGAGGTATGGTTGATTTGTCAATGTATAAATAAATATACTTGTGGAGGCATGGTTAAATTGTCAATGTATAAATGAAAATACTTAAGGAGGCATGGTTGGGTTGTCAATATATAAATAAATATATTTATAATGGCGTGGTTGATTTGCCAAAACGTAATTAAATTGCTATATGTTAAATAATTAAAATTTCATCTATGGTTATTATATGTATAGGTTGGATTAGAATTTGTTATTCTTAAATTAGAATAATCGAGTATTTATAAGTTAGTGTATTATTTTTTATATATTAATAAAATAATATTGGATAAGGCATGAATAAATTGTCAAGGCATAAATCTTTGCTTTATGATTTAAATAAATAAAATCATTCATTAGTGGTTATAGGGTTTTGGATTAAATGAATTATTGCTTAGATTATGGTTTATTATTTAAATGATTAAATAATTATTTAAAATGTAATTAAGTTTAAAAGGTTTCTCTTTAAAAGAGAAAGAGATTGTGGATTGGTTTAAGTAGGATTATATTTTAATCTTGGTTTAATGGTTTTGAAAATTAAAGAACCTATTAATGGATGTGAATGTTATATTGTATATAATTATTTATACATATGTGTATCTTTATTAAACTTAAAACTTTATTAGGTTTGGTTTTGATCAAAGATGATCTACTTATTGGTTTTCAGAGGCCTGGTAGAGAGTGTTTGCTCGTAGAGTTTAACCTACGATTTATTTTTCAAGTTATTAAAAGTTCAAGTCTCAAGGTTGAGGATTCGCAGCTGGAAGACTTATCTATTCTTTCTATTTTATTTCAAAGTAGGATGTTATTACTTCGTAATTATTAATGGATTTATGGATAATGGATTTTAGTTAAGGGGTCCTTGAGTTACGGGATTCTCAAGTTGTAACCATTGGCAAGTTATTAATGGAAATTTTTATTTATTAGTTTTTCTTCAGCGTATTATTTATTCTTTTATTTCATTTTGTACTTTGTGCTTGTTTGAAATACTTTAATTATTTTGATATTTCCCTTATTTTGTGCGCGGATTTGATCAACCCGTGTTTTGAAATTAGGGGGTATCACAGCATGGGTCTCATTAATTGAGGGTATCAGTACAGATAGATTTAGTGTAAGCTTAAATTTTTATATTATTTACATAAATTGTTGTGCTTTGTCTTGAACTTACATTCTGCATTCTCACTTTGATGGTACAATAGTCTTTTGTTAATTGAGAGTAATAATGTGAATGATAAACTCTGTAGTTTGAAGCTTTGATTGGAATTTCATTTGTAGCTACAATATTTTTGTAATGTTAGAGCATAACTTGAAAATGGCTGGTGAAATGAATCTAGAAAATAATAATTGTTGGTTTCTAATACGTTAAATGTTTTATTTTCAGGTTATATATAGAGAAGGATGATACTTGGAGGATAACAAAGATGATAAATGGATGAAACTCAATCTTCATATAACAAAGAAAGTTGATATTGAGCTTTTCCTCATCAATTTGTAGCTCTGTTTAAAGACATGTTCATTGAAAAATTATTTTTTTATGGATGTCGCGTCTAATGCATATAAATTTTAATCTTCTCATCATATATTTCTTCATTGGCTGCAGGGCTTCCTTTTTTTGTGCATTTGATGTGTCTGGCATTGGTTGCTTTGGTTTCTCATTGGAATGGCATGGGATAATCTTCTACTACTGTTGTCTTCAGGTAGAAGTGAGCAGTATTTGTCTCCATTAAATTGTACTAAGATTAAGCTTGGTAGTATTAGAAATTTAGAATAGTGTGCTGATTATTTTACAATGAGATCATTCTAATATTGACATGATATAATTTGTGCATTATTTTTCTGTTAACATGATGTGTAGATAAATTGTATATAAGCCTTTCTTCACTTTCTGCAATAGAAAATATAGTTATAGTGTGTCGAAATTATATTTAATTAATAATTCAGGAAAAAAAATTATATTTAATTATCTCAAACATTTCACAATTTAATCTTATGGGCTAAAAAACTTGTCCCTGTTTGACTGATGATCATTTGGCTTTTTTCCAAGACCTAATGAATTTTGAATATATGATGGAAATTCGATGAGTTAATTTGTTTTATGACATACTTACTGAATGTTAAGTCAATATATATATAGAGTGCTTGAAAATTGACATAGTAAAATTTTTTATTTTTGTTTCCTTGTTTTAGATTACCGAGTGTTTACTTATTTTTGTTAAGTCATTCTGTTTTTTGTTTTCTGAATGGCGGATTTGGGAGTATATGGATTTTGTACTTTACTTGAAATATGCCCCTCTGCAATGCAGGGATACTAACCAACATTGCTTGCTGGAATTTCTTGTTTTAGTTTAGTTTAAAGGAACCAGCTTTGTTCTCTCGTGAGAGGAGAGTGTGTGTGGGGACTGAGAGGAAGGGTTGCATTAGATAGAAGAGAGTTTGTTTGGGTCGTGGGATAATATTTATTGGCATAATGAGTTATGCAACTAGACTACAAAAAACCAATAGGGGTGGTAAGAACGAAATTTCTTTTGAAATGATTAGCTTGTATTCATTCAAATCATAGTTGTTGGTTTCTAATAAGTTAAATGTTTTATTTCAGGTTGTACAAAGATGATTCTTGGAGGATAACAAGGATGAAACATAGAGTCTCTCTTTCTCTCTGTTTTTTTTTTTTTTCACAAGGCAAGAAGTGTCCGAAGTTAGATTAGTAGACGGAGAGAGTCGAAGTCTGGCACTAAAAAAAATTGTATTGTTGAGATTGTTTCTTTTTTGTCAAGGATGATATATGGATTAAATATTGTATGGTTGAGATTGTTTCTTTTTTGTCATTAAAAAAATTGTTTCATTTAAATGTATTGTTATAACCTTTAAAAATAAGTGTCATTATTGTGGATTGGATTTATTAAATTAGTAAATTTGGTTTATCAATGGATTGATGTGATTATAAAATTTTGATTTTTTTTTAAAAATTGTTTCATTTACATATAGTGTTATATTTAAAAATAAGTGTCATTTTTCGCAGTATTTATATTTGTTGCTATATGTGGCAGCAGATATAATTGCTGCCGTGCCTATCCGGTTATGACAGCAAATACAAATGTTGCCATAGCTACATGGCAGCATTTTTATTTTTACTTTAAACAGCAAATAATTGTTGTAGTGGGGTATTTATTGAAATATGCACTTATCTTGTCTGGACTTCTTTTTTTTTTTAAACTTGAACAAGTATTTTAAGATGGCCTAATAAAAAGAGGAAATAAGGGCAATTAAATTGGAACAAAGAGAGTATCATTTACTGTGACCTTACACGCGTCCTACATACTTGTTTCATCTCCAAAAGTCAGTCTGATTAGCAAATAGTTATAATGCCCATTGGTGTGACGGACTCAGCCTTGCTAAGGAGGTTGTTGCTTGATTGGGATCTTCCTCTGTCCTTCATACGCCCACCGTTGGAGCCACCGGACTGAATTGATTTGGGCACAATGCCTATTAGACAAAAAATAAAAAAAAAATAAAAATTTGGGGAAAGTGACTTAGACAATGTTAAGTCTAGGGCTTCTTAGACTATAAATGTCTTGGACCAACTGTTCGCCTTGCTTTGCTTGTTTGGGCTTGGCCTTCTAATGGCCTGCTCTATCTTTTGGGGGCTGTGGCCCATTTGTACGCGTCAAAAGTCCACATATATATATTAACTTCAATTAATCATGAGGTTGATACCCTAGCAAGTAGTCAAGTCCGTAACACTGCAATCACAATTTCATTTTTATCCAAATCCCAAAACAAATGAGTTCCATAATTTCAGTTTATTATAAATTTTAATTGCCAAAAGTGCAAAAAAATACTCCTAAAATTTCACCAAGTGAGCACACCCTTGTGATATAAGAGTGAACAAGTTATTCCTTATAGTTTTAAAAATGAGCAATTTGCCCCCTTGAATTTCACTTCAGACCACTTCCCATTTGATGTCATATCACAAACTATCCATTACAATTATTTTCTTTTAAGTAAAAAATATATAAAAGTCAATATATTTTAAATACCCTCTATAATAACTTGAGCCATTACATGATCTTAAATTATCTCAAGTGTTGCAACTCCTCGGGTGGGTTCATGTAAGTGCATGCGTGCGCGCGTGTGAATGCGTGGCTGGTGTTGTAGTGTGTATCGTAATGGATGCATGCTTTTGAGATTAACCACATATATATATATATATATATATATATATATATATATATTCAAGTGTTTAGTTAGTTTTGTTAAGTTAATTATTATATAATTATTAAAGTTTTGCTTGCGAGTTGATACTGGATGTACGCTTGTGATATATCGATCAAGTTATTTGGATATGTTTAATAATATAATAAAAGTTATTAAAATTTAAATAATTATAGATAACTGGAGTGATAATTATTAGGTGTATTTATAATCGTGTGATGGCTACACATACATCTAAAATTTAAAATGTTTTATTATTGTTATTGTTGTTATTAGTGATAAAGTAATACTTGTATCACGTGTTACTTTAATTCATGTCCATCTTGTGTCAGCTTTAGGTTGAATTGTCCTGATTATACATATTTCATCAATTTTAGCCTTTGACTACATACCTTTCATATCATCAGCTACGTCATATTACATTACAAACCATTTTGATATAGTTATATGGAAGAGATAAAAATGAAAGGAAGGCACATGAAAATATATATGATCCAAGAATAATTATATATATATATATATATATATATATATATATATATATTATATACAACTTAATTACCATAATCAAATACAGAAATATATATATTTAAATGTTAAAATGAACTTACCTTGGAGGGGAGAGCATATAGAGTAGATACAAATAGAAAGCGGAAATCAAAACTTCATATTGAAGGACACTTTCAGAATTAATATCAATAACGTGCATCACAAAATGAAGTCAAAATGGCCAAGAGATCATATTCTTTTCATGAGAAGTCTACATATTGTTGCTCACTTTTGAAAAAGGACATACTTGCTCATTTTATAAATATTGTGCTCATTTGGTAAAAATTTAATGGGAGTTTTTTACAATTTTGCCTTTTTTATTTGTAGACTTCTCATGAAAAGAATTAGGAGGTTAGTTTCGGGCTAATCCATTATCAAACTACATAGATCGATCACGGTTTCAAATCATCAAAACCTGATTAAATCAAGTAGAATCCGGCACAATCAAAGCCCTAATTTCAAAAGTGAGGTCCACTAAGTGATTGGCCATTGAACCAAGTTCAAGACACCCAAAAAAAAAAAAAGTCAAGCATAGATTAAAACCACCTCTTTCGACTCCTCGTTTGTCACCGACCCTGTTTGTAATAATAATATAAATATATAGAAATTTGTACTGTATATATTTAACGGTCACATATATATATATTATATTGTAATTTGTAGAGTTTGTGCTCTATCTTTTTACAAATTCATTTTATTTTATTTTTTCTAGAGAGAAAGAGAGAGAGGAGGAGCGAGCAAGCCCTTCTTGTTTCCGTATCTCCTCCTCACTGTTGTTCTTCAATAAAACGTATAAATAACACACAAAAATTCTTAGCATAAATAATAAATTGTAATAATATTCATTTCCGCCTCTGCTCTGCTTCTCTTTCGACCTGTAACATTTTCTCTCTCTTCTCCGTTCGCTATTCGAACTCAACAACAACTTCATTTCGCCATTTGACAAAGTTTTGTTCTTTCTTGCAGGTATGTATTAACCCATTCGATCTGTGCATTTCCTTTTCGTGTTTTGACGTTCTTGATTTGTTTCTCCTGTTTTCAATTGTTTTTCCTGTTTTAGGGTTTATTTATGAGGGGTTTTTTTTGGGGGATTTTTCATGGCGATCTTATCTGTTTATGGGGACGAGTGGTTTGGGTATTGTTCGATGTGGGTTCTGTTGAATTGGGCTCATTTCGCAGGGTTTAGTTTATGCTTTCCCTATATATATCTTTTATGCTTTTGGGTTTTGTTAATTATTGATTCATTTCCAAATTTATTTTTTATTTTTCAAGAATTACAAATTTAGGGTTTATCGTACTCTGTGGGTTTGGATGTGGGCATTTGGTCATGAGAATTTTCCAAGGTGGGGTTGAGAAATTTCATGATGCAATTGTGTTGGGAATCCTAATTTTCCAACCTGTTAATTTCGACTGAAAATGTATAATGAGGGGATGTTTCTATTATTTTGGTAAAGGACACATTTTTGGTAGGCTGATGATTCTGTTTTGAAGTTTTCAATATCATAATTGAGAAAGGAGGAGAATTGCATATGATGTGTAGTTTTTTTGTTATGAAAAATATACCTTTGGAGCTTATTTTTGATAGTTTTCCGTTGTGTTTTATTTTTCTCGCAGTGGGCGAAGTTGAAAGAGTGTCCAGGGAGTTGTGAACTGGGAAATGGCTGCAAATGCGAGCGAAGAGTCTGGAATTGGAAGGGATTTTGAGGGGGTTTCATATGGGGAGCAGCGTTGCCAATCTGGAGAAACGGCAGAGTGGAGATCTTCCGAGCAGGTAGAAAATGGAACCCCATCAACATCACCTCCTTACTGGGATACTGACGATGAAGATGACTGTGGTATGTTGTTTGTCGTCTTCTTCAGTTCTTTTTTTTTTTTTCCTGGTTGGAACTCACACACACTTGTCTCTTCTGAGACTTGAACCCCTGACCTCCTTTGGGAAATAAGAGGTTGATACTTTCTTCCAAAGAAAGAGCATTTTCTTCCAAATCAAATCTAGAAAACAAGAGTATACCGCTAGGCCATTGGCCTGTTGGTGTCTTCTTCAGTTCTCTGTTGTGCTTTTTTTTTTTTTTTTTTTAACCATTTTTTCAAATTAGGTATGAAAACAAAAAGAAGTGTTCACTTTTTGGCATTATTCACTGTTAACCTACTCTTGGGTTTTGGATTAGTTCAGTACTATTAAAAGTAATTACTGATTGAAGATACTTCTAATTGTTTTCTTCTTGTTTCCACAAGAAAATCATACTTGATCATGGAAAACTGGACTATATAATGTAGAGAGGGCTGCTAATAGCCTCCAGATAATGGTCACAAAGTTGTTGTTTACAACTAACAAGTAGCTATTTTACTGGCTTAACTTATGGCTACACACTACATAACAAGTATTCAACATCATAGGATACTGTTATTGAAGTTATGTATTTTACGTGAGTTAAACCTCTAGTCATTGAATATTTCTTTTCAATAGATTCTCTTAATAAAAATATTTTCATTTAAATTTTCTGTTGGTACAAGTCATTATATTTAATTAAACTTTAATTTTTTTATTACCCGTGTAATGGCAATATGTATGAACTCCTAACATTCTTTTTGATAAATAAATATATATTGAAAAGAAACCATTCTGAATCTGACCTAACTACATTTAGTAGGGGTGGCAATTTGTGAGGGGTCATAATCGTGTCGTGTTGACATATGAGTATTTTGCTAAACAAGCCAACCCGAACACTACCCATTTAAGAATTGTGTCAAGGACACTCGAAATGAACACGACCCGTTTATTAAAAGGGTTACACGGGAAACCGGGTTAACTCTTTTAATTTAAATGAGTGATGTAACTTGTTTATTAATTTAAGTATAGAAATTAAATTTACAATGACAAATTAGATAATTGAAAACAAAATTCATGAAAATGAGAATAATTTGGACAATACAATTATACAAAAGGGCCAAATACAATATTTATATTGAAATTATAGGAATGTCTATAGTAATTGGGTTAAAACAGGTTATGGGTTAATCGGGTTGACTTGACACGATATAACATGATTAATTAAATGGGTCTATTTGGGTTAAACGGGTTGAGCTCCAAAATAAGAACACGAAATTATTAATTAAACAGGTTGACACAATTATGACACGAACACGTTTAAGGTCAACCCAAATCTGCTAACTTAGTGTTGTGTTTGAGTCGTGTTAGCAGGTCGTGTTGAATTTTGCCACCCCTAACATTCAATCCTGAAGTGTGTAGGATATTATTTTTGGAAAACTGCTTCTAATTTTAGAATTAAAAGCTCTTTTTCATTTCAAGTATATATATTTCACTCTTTTAAAATGAGCAGTGTAGATAAGAGTTTCTACAATCCAGCTAATTGTTGTAATAACACGCCAACAATTTAAAAAAAAAAAAAACAACTCAAAAACTGATTTTTGCTACACCAAGATACGCCAAATAAAGAAAATAACATGCTATGAGGAGTACAAGCCACCAAGCTATGCACAAGTAGATGATCCACTCATCCGTTATTCTCATTGCCTGTTCTACAACACTGGAATCTTCCAAATTCAAGTGTAAGACTTCATCTAGAACTGCTGTCCAAACAATGGTAGACCCTTTATTAAGACAATTTAAAATTGGCTACTAGAGCTACTCAATCTTTCTCCATCTTCCTCTTTCCATAAAACCTTGTCATGCACTGATTTCACGATAGAAATTATAATTACTCTTCCAAACAAGGTATCTTCTTTGTTTCTAGAAATCATACAACTTGCCCAAAGAAATCAACAACCGGATCTAATCAAATTGTTTTTTCAAACTGTTTCTTTTGGGTTAATCAATATCCTCTCCCAAACTTGGGACTGCCATGGTTATATTATATGTACTGATTCACATTAGCCATCCATTCCAATCAGATTGTGCTATTAAAATCTTTCAGTTTTGGGTTTATAAACTCTCTCCCAGAATGTTGGACTGCAATGCCTGGGAAAAAAGTGGAGGAAGGAAAGAAAATTTGGATGCCATACCACAGTATATGTACCGTTTGATAGCTCTCTATATTCAGACTTTTTGATTAAATATCTGTTTTCTAGATTTGCAATCTCTTTTGTTTTATTTTCCTACGAATCCTACTGAGTTGAAGCTCTCAATTTTTTTAAAATTTCAAAATAAAATATCGGGAAGAGTACACCCTCTGTAACTTGCGGTTTTATAGAGATTAAGTTTCGTTGTTTTATTGCAATAAATGTTTTCAAATTTCCCTGTTAAAATCCTTAAATGCTGCTCCATTTTTTTTTTTTTTCTGCTTTTCCAAATCATACATCTGTTATATAGTCGAAATTGTTCATAAGCTGTTTCTTAATTTGTAGGGCCAAAACCTTCCGAGTTATATGGAAAATATACGTGGAAGATAGATAAATTTTCACAGATCAACAAGAGAGAACTTCGTAGTAATGCATTTGAGGTCGGCGGCTACAAATGGTATGATCTGTCAGACATTCTTTTGTTTGTCCCTATACCATATTGTAAACGTGGATTCTCATTCTTCATACGCTCGTGTACATAAACATTGATGTATCATTGTAGCAAAGTTCTGTGCTGTATATATTTATATATTTGCATCTGACTGCTTTGAGACACATTGATGTACAGATTCAGGCACGCATGCTTTGTTCATGCCCGCGACACCCCCCCTCTCGAGTAACCTCTGTCAGCTTCAACCATAAGATGCTTTCAGTTTCAACATCTTGAATCTTCAGCACCCTTCAAATGGGGTTGTTGACATTCACTATGTTTTATGGACTCTAGTGAATGTGTAAATTAATTGTATCAGACACACAAATAGAAAGCATATGCTATAATTTAAGTTTTATATATTTATGCATAAAACTCTCTTAATATGTTGCTATTTGTTTAATATTATTTTGAAACTGACCAATGTATCTATGTTAAAAACTTCATATTACATAAATTACCATTTTTATGATAGAAAATAAAAGAACATGAAAAATATATGAATATTTAGTCAACCGTGCCTTAGATTGAGGTTTGATAAATCGGATGCTTAGGCACATACCAACATCAAGCACATGTACCCGAGTCTATGTTTCATCAGACATGCATACATGTTCTTCATTCTGATTGAATAGAAAATTTCTAGTGCTGGGCTAGCATTTGAGGTTTTACTAGTTCTCAGTAGGTGGGAGTCAGAGGCTTGATAAGATGCAAGTGGAATTGTCCTTGGATAGGCCTGTGCTGACCCGACACCTCTGAGCAAATGCTTTCATGTTGTGTGTGTGTATGTGTGTATATATTAACATGACCATAGTAACATCACATTGTCAACAGTTTTGTGTGTGCTACATGCTTGAACTCATATAATCTCGTTATTGAGGTTTACTTTTACTTATCTTGTGAATTGAGGACTGCGTATGTGTCCTTCTTATATGGGCGTACGAAGTTTTTATATACAATACAGTTACAACTCACACACTATAGTAATGATTTTTATGCAAAAGTTGCTGCATTGGTCTAATTAAGCCCCTTGGTGTGGTGGCAGGTACATTTTAATTTACCCCCAAGGTTGTGATGTCTGCAATCATCTCTCTTTGTTTCTGTGTGTGGCAAATCATGACAAGCTTCTTCCAGGTAGGATAACATTTAATGATTTACAGGTTACATTGATAATTAACATTCTCGTTTTTAGTTAATATTATGTGCTTCTTTTGTTATAACAGGATGGAGCCATTTCGCACAGTTCACAATAGCTGTGGTGAATAAAGATCCAAAGAAATCTAAACATTCTGGTTGGTTGTTTAGATATTTTTTAGTTGTGATGGAGTTTCTAATTTTAATGATTTTCATCACTGATACATTTAATGAAAATGCAGATACATTACATCGATTCTGGAAGAAAGAGCATGACTGGGGATGGAAAAAATTTATGGAGCTATCAAAAGTGTTGGATGGATTTATTGATGCTGATACTCTTATTATTAAAGCTCAAGTCCAAGTTATCAGGTGTTCACCAAGAAATTTTCTCAATTATTGTTGGTCTGTGTTTCTCATATGTTCCTTACTGTTGATGTCATTTGCTGTTAAAAATAGCAGGTTTCAAACTTATAAAATTTGATTCGGATGGAATTCTTAATTTTTTAACTTTGGGTTCAATTGCTTTGGTTGATGAATTATTTGATAGTTTTTGAATAGTCCTGTGACCTGAAAAATTCCAAACCACCGCCCCCCCCCCCCCCCCCCCCCCCCCCTTCTTCCCCTTCTTCTCTCTCTGTTCAACCGTTATAATTATCAAGGATGTTTTAAAATATATATTTGGTCATGCATACGGTAGATAATGTAAGGTCTTAAAAAATGATTTTTGTTTATATTAAAGTATTTTGATATTAAAAAGGGAAAAGAAAGAAGAAAATGGCTGACTAATTTATGTTTATAGCTATCTATCATCTTGATAACGAATTTGAACCTATGCTGTTGGTGTCTAGGGAGAGAGCAGACCGTCCCTTCCGTTGCCTTGATTTTCAGTACAGGAGAGAACTTGTTCGGGTATACTTGACAAACGTAGAGCAAATTTGTCGCCGTTTTGTGGAAGAGAGAAGAGGCAAGCTTGGCAAATTGATAGAGGATAAAGCTAGATGGTCAAGGTAAAGGATGCTAGTTTATATGATTGTTAGTTCCAATAATTCATCATATTTTTTATATGGAAGGTATAGCTTTTTGAATGTCCTTTAGATTAGATGGTATTTTAGTTTCTGTGGCTGTAGATTTTGACATTCTTCCGTGTTTTTGTTGTTTTGGGTTGATCGATCATCAAAAAGTTTAAGTCTTTATTTATGTCAATCACTTTCAGAACCTAGTACCCTATTAAAGCAGAAGCAATCATACAAGTATTGATTTACCCTTTGTTGGTTACAAACTGGAGCCTTTTTATTTTTCTCCCACCACTTATGTTTCAGTTTTCATTTATATCTGATGTGATAACACATTCAGTCAGTATATCTTTGATTTTGTAACAGATCACTTGTGATGGTTGCAGCTTCTGTACTTTCTGGCTTGGGATTGAGCAGAATGCTAGGCGACGCATGTGCAGGGAGAAATCAGATGCGATTTTGAAAGTTGTTGTAAAGCACTTCTTTATCGAAAAGGAAGTCACCTCTACGCTTGTGATGGATTCCTTGTACAGTGGACTGAAGGCCCTTGAAGGCCAGACCAAGAGCAAGAAGGGTAGGGCAAAGTTATTAGATGCTGAGGAAGTGCCAGTTCCTATTGTTTGTGTGGAGAAAGATACGTTTGTTTTGGTGGATGATGTGTTGTTATTACTTGAGAGGGCTGCCATGGAACCCTTGCCTCCAAAGGATGAGAAAGGTCCTCAGAACCGTACAAAGGTGAGCAGCACGATTGCATTCCAGTTCTTAAAGAACCTGTTCTTTCATCACAATATTTTAAATTTGTTTTAGTACGTAGACAGTTATGTTTGGATAATCTTTTATGACCCTTTAGTACATAAATGTTATGTTTGGTTCTTTTTGTTTGCTCCTGTATACTGCGTGCCTAATTGATTTGTCCATAGAATTTTTTGATGTTGGATTATGTTACGATCTTTGGAAGATTGCTGCCAACATTTGATTTTATGGTGCTCTTAGGTAAAGAAAAGCTAATAGATTTAATTTAGTCTTTTAATTAGTGGAAGAAAGTTCTAGGATTTATAAATGAAAATAGATTTTAATTTGATTTGATCTAAAGTGATATGTTACTGAAATTTTCACTAAGGAAGTGCTGAAATTTCCGAAAAGCAAGTACTTCAAAATTTATTTAGTCAATGAAGGATGTGTCCTTATGTGGTGTTTAATGCTAAAAATGCATTCATGGTTACCAGTTTTTAAACTCTTTCCTTTAGGTATGTGAAAACATGTCAAACAAAACCCAAGAAGTATCTCCTCCTTGTACATGCAAGGTTAAGGGTTGGAGTCTCCAATGATGATGGTACATGAGGAAATGACCCCACCAGATAGATTTGTTTTACTACCAGCCAATTCGTATTTTGATGCATCTATGGGTGATAGAAGCATGAAGTGAATGTTTTAATCCCTATAAGAAAACCTGGATTCGGGAAATAATTATGATATTTTAAACAGAAATGGCTTTGATTACTGATAGAGTATATGGTGTGCTCTCTGATGCACATATCTGATTAGTATATTTATGTGGTTTCTATTGTTTTTGGTGTGGATTTTTTAATGCTAATTATTATTTTTTTGTATAGTGGATGTATGCGCATTCACTGGTGGTGAAATGAAATAAACACCCCTACTACGCATATTGTCAAATATGACAAGTAGTATATATTGTTTTTCTATTTGTCTTATGTCTTCTTTTCTTGTCATTATCTTTCTACTTACCGATTTATTGACTGATTTGATTGCTATACTCATTCGCTGGTATTGCAACTCTTACCCTTTTTGTGTAGGATGGTGGTAATGGAGAGGACTTCAACAAGGATTCTATTGAGCGTGATGAAAGGCGTCTTACGGAACTGGGTCGTAGGACTATTGAAATATTTGTCCTTGCCCATATTTTCAGGTAATTTATTTGGTGCATATTTTTTACTGCTGAAATCTTATTCCTCTGTTGTTCATTTTACGACTCCACATAACTGGTTGTGATAGAATCTAGAATATTTATGAGGAAGAGTTGTTTGCTCCTGTTCAAAGAGGAAGAGTTGCTTGCCTGGAAGGTAAGAGACAACGAAGCTGACCAAAGCTTACTTGGGATGAAGGAATTAAAAATTATTTCAAAAAATTAATCTAAGAGAAGACATGGTGTGTATAATAGAAAAGAATGGAAAAAGAGAATTCATGTGGCCAACCCCATCCATATGGAATACAAATTCAAGTCTCACTGCATTCACTTCCGACAAATAATTTTAAAAATGGCAAACTCTTTTTAGTGGAGGTGTTTTGTTGAATTCGCTTATGCTGCTATTGAAGGGTGGCGATGAGAGAACTCCTAAATCAAGAGCTTTATTTTACTATCTGGAAAATGAGTCTCTTGCTTGTTTTTGGGATATAAAAATAGCTGTTCATATGGTTGTGTGCGGAAGTCAAATTAGCTTGAAGATATAAATGTTTTTAATTGTTACTGGTACTTCCTCTTACCATGAAGTGCCGAATTACTTTTTTTGGTGATCTGAGAGCACCAGTTGATTCCTTTGGTTGTGCATGTTAAAATGAAATTAGCTTGACAATCTAATGAGTTAATGACATCCTTCTAGCTTTTGCTTAGTACATAGCTGTGGTTCAGTATTTGTCCAGGAGATCCTGTCAAGGGAAATGCTAACACTACTTAAGCTTGGTTTCAGAAGAGCACTCTTATTTGGATATAAGTTTTAATTGGGAAGGAGATTATTTTGTCCTTATTATCTTCTATTGCTGCAAGTGATGAAGTTAGAGCATTAGTCTTTTATCCATGCCAGCAAGTCAAAAGAGATATAGTGTTTCCGATAATACTTTAGTTAACATTTTCCCTCCTTTTTTCTTTAATTTGATCAGCTAACAGAGGGCTGGTTGGTGTGATATAAAAAAGGTTACGTATGGTTTATGTTACATGTTAAAAATCTGTGCACGGGTAATTGTAGTGACCATCATTATAAAATATTCAGTGGATGTGTTATTGCCCTTCTTTGCATTATGGCAGGTCAATGGCATTAGATTTCTTGTCTCTGAAAGTTTGAATTTCCGGCGCTGATATATGGACATTATAACAATGTTGAGAAATATCAAAATTTCCTCGAAAAATTCTCTCTGGAAAACCTGCAGGAATTTGTCTTGTTTGATGGTTGGAATTTTTAACTTGATTCTAGGTACAGTTGTTCATGTATAAATTGGTATATTGGATGGTGAGCCAAATTTCTCGAACATAAGCTTGCCATTTTGTATGCTACTATACATTTTGCTTCGGTGACCACAGACTTTCTCACCAAAGAAAAGCAAATCACAAGTAAATGATATTTGGTTTCATGGTGGTTTAAGATGATCAAATATTCTTATGGGTTTCCTTTCTTATTCTTCCCTTGTAATTATTTTCTTTTGATCTTGTACATTTTAACATATGATCCAATAGTTTGAAGCTTGTAATGAAGCTGGTTATTGTTCTATGACATCATAGTAAAACTTATTCATGTTAATGACACTAATGGGATTCCTGTGGCTTGATACTCTTTTGAACGAACTATGTTATATACGGCCTTAGTGTTGCAATCTTTGTCTTTGTTCAGTGACAGATTAAATTTGTTCTTTTCTTTTCATTTTTGACCAATTACTCTAATTGTTTTTCTTTTTCATGTTACAGCAGTAAAATTGAGGTTGCGTACCAGGAGGCTGTCGCTTTGAAGAGGCAAGAGGAGCTCATCCGTGAAGAAGAGGCTTCCTGTATAGTTGAAACTGGGCAGAAAGCAAAACGTGGTGTGTCGGAAAAGGAAAAGAAATCAAAGAAAAAGCAGGTTTGACAATTATCCATAAGTTTAAATTATGGGAATTATAATAGACATTTCAATATATCATTAAGACTTTATTTGGATTGAAGATTCAAAATGAATGAATTTATGTTCTCATTTAAGGAATCATAGTATAAATTTAGAGCAAGTGATTTAGGTTAAAGTTTTAGCAAAATGCGTATAATGATTTGAAAGCCTTATTTTTGTGGATTTCAAATAATTATATGGAAGGAGTTATTTGAGAACCATGTCAACGAGGATTCTAATTGCAAAAGGATTGCAATAAAATGTCTCTCCTGCCTCTAATTTACTATACCTTGAGTTTTTGGAACCAAGTTTACAATCTTTTTGTTTAAATTCAAATAACTTCATTTCCAATCCATCATTTATCATAGTGGATCCTAAGGGAAGAACTGTTTTTGTTCTAATTGGAAAGATATTATTGAAATGATAGTCCTTTTATTGCTTGTTCCGCCAGGAGTAGGATAAACAGTATGTATATTAAAATGTTTTTGTAGTATGTTTAGAGCTGTATTTGGGTTTGAAGCTATTGGTTATTTGAGGATGTTTACATGTCCGTTGTTTTCTGTCTGGTAACATATTTGTGTTTGTTTATGTTTAGAAAATCATAATTTTAATCAGTTGGCCGTCTCGTTGGCTGGTAATCTTGGATTAAAAGGGGTTAGAACTCCTTCATCCCATATTGAATTACCTTTCTGGATATGCAACAAGGTCATTGAAAGGTTGGAGATGAGATGAGATGACCTGGTTGGAAGATGTGGTATCTCTGAAGTTGGAAGACTAACTTTCATCTGAATTTCTCTCTCGAGTCTTTGAACTTATTTTATGTTATCAATTTTCAGGCCATCCGAACCACCATGAATTATCCTGTTCTTGCTTTGTCATATCTGCCAATTCATTATATCATTTATATGGTTTTTACTAATTTATCTTCAGTCAGCCAAAATAGTCATTTTTGTTTCCTATTATGGGTCTATTATGTGGATGATCTGAGGCTATGGCCTTAAAATAGAGTGGAACACGCACACCCAAATCCCTTTCCTTCTCTCTCTCTCTCTCTCTCTCTCTCTCTCTCTCTCTCTCTCAGGAGGAGGATGGGTGTTTAGTAACAATTGTTTTGTACAAAAGTATTTGCCTTTACTTCAATTTCAGGTGCATTTTATTTTTACTTTTTTCTGTACTTAGGGTAAACAAAAACGAAATAATCGCAAAGGGAAGGATAAGGGAAGGGATGAAAAGGCTGGGGTTGCCGTAGAAGACAAGCTCCAACAAGAAAGTCCTACTGAGGAGAGAAAACACTTCTTGACCGAGCAGGCAGAGGCTGGTCTTGATAAGCCTGATACACTGGAAGATGTTTCTGACATGTCTGATTCAGTAGATTGTCCTCCTGACATACCTCAGCCTGATTCAGAAGAGAGAGATGCTAGTCCTGTCAATTGGGATACTGACACATCTGAAGTTCATCCTCAGACAGAAGCCAGCAGCAGTGTAGCGGGTGGATTTTTTTCCGTACAAAATGGAATGGCAGAGAGGAAGAGCCTATCTGTAATGGATGATAGTTCATCAACGTGTTCCACAGACTCGATCCCATCAGTGGTAATGAATGGGCCATACAAAGGGAATTCAATTCCAAACCGAAAAAACCAAAAATCACCAAGAAGGTAACTTTTAGCTTACTTCTGTTCTAGTGATCCTGGGAATATTTTTAAATTTATATTTGGCATTTCATTTTTGTAGGGGAAGGAGCCAGCGAGGCAAGTTGATATGTGATGCAACGGGTTTGGACAATGGAATGCCCAGTCAGCCATCTGAACGTGCAACAGATGCAAAGCAACCAAATGATGCATCTGGAAGTAGCAAGATGGCTGAATCCGAGTCCGAGGCTGTTGTACTTCCCTTGCAGGATCGGATAAAGAATATCGAGCAGCATGTGGCGAAAAAGGTGGTTTTACCTTGATTTCTTTTGCTTATGTCTTGGCGCATACAAATAAGCATAGAGGCCAAAAAGAGAGGGCCACTTCATTACCACATATGTGAACAAACATTATTTGAACTTTGGATTTCAATGTCAGCTGATGAGCTTTTGCCTTCTCATTTAATAGGAAGAAGTTGTTTCTCTGCAAAGGAAGCTGAGCATCAAAGACGATCCTGAAAATGGAATATCTTCCGCCAAAGAGAGGACAACAGCAGTGCCAAGCTCTCCAAGGAGTCCTTCCAAAAATCTGCAATCTGCTGTTCAGCTGAAGGACAGTCCCTCCTCCATTCTTATTTCAGTTAGCAAACCATCATCAAACAATTCCCAACAAACTGACAAGGCACCCCCTCCGATGAATTCACCCAAAGATTACGTTTCATCTAAATCTGACGCTTCTAAAATGGCAATTTCAAGACCAACTGAAACGCCCAAGGCGCAGCAAAAACCTGTCATGTCAAGGCCATTAAGTGCTCCTCTAATTCCAGTGCCAAGGCCAAAAACTCCTGTTGTTTCCATGGTCCAAACAACCCCATTGCTAGCACGTTCAGTGAGTGCCGCTGGCCGGTTGGGTCCTGATCCCACAACTACAACCCATAGTTATATACCTCAGTCCTATCGCAATGCCATAATGGTAAACCATGTTACTGCAAGTACAGCTGCCTTCACTCAACCCCAGTCGCCAAGTTCAGCCGTAAGCCTGTCTGAGTCGTACTCACAACCACCAACCTTGGCATCCGCACCAATTTTTTTACCGCAGAGCTCCGAGAGAATGGGGAACTCAATCAGACCAAGCTTTTCATTCGGTACAGTAAATCATAAGTTGCAGAATGGGTCCCAGTGGATGGAATGCCCTCAAATGGACACGGTCAGAAGCATGCACTGTGATCCTTCTCTGCTTAATGACATGCAGAACCTTGATTTGTACGAGTCTGTATACAGCAGATCCCCAGATCAAATCCCTGATGAGATTCCTGCCTGTACATCTGGGCCCCAGAGCGAAGGCGCAGTGGTAGATGAGTTCCCGTTCCCGCACCTTGACATCATCAACGACCTGCTTGACGATGAACATGGAATCGGCAGGGCAATTGGAGTTAACACAGGGTTCAGAAGTTTCAGCAATGGGCCTCACCATCTGACCCGGCATTGCAGTTTCCCTGGTGATATTGGTTTGTCAAGTGACATGGCCTCCTCAACCAGCACTTGCAGATTTGAGCCTACCCGAAGTTACCATGATGATGGGTTTCAATCCGTCTATGGCTCTTCTAACGGCCACTTTGATGTAACGAGGGATATGATTCGACAGCCTAATCATCAACAGCCTTACACGAATGGGCAGATCGATGGGTTAATTCCAAACCAGTGGCAGATGGCTGGTTCTGATCATCCATTTCTTAACGTGAGGCATCTTGAGGGTGATGGTTACCCGTATCATATTCCGGAGTATACAACAAACCTGGCATGCGGCGTCAATGGTTATACTGTATTCCGGCCTTCCAATGGACGGTGAAAGGGGGGTAGTGGCACTGAATTTGTGCGCAAATTACTGTGTTATTGTTCGTAATAATGTATTTGAGGAAAGTGTTGGCTTAGATTTGGAGTGAGGTTGTAACGATTTGATAAGAAAAACATTTTGTAAAGAGTGATTTCTGCCCAAGTTTTCACAGAAGTAGCTTTTGTTGTGTCCCTGTGATTGAGAGTTGGAAGTTTGAAAAGATGCCCACCTTGGCAACCTTCAAATTGTGATCTAATCTGACCCACATTTTAGTTGCTGCGTTGGTCTGCATCAAACCACACTGTGATGACTCTAGACTAAACCTTCTTTGCTTTCAAGGGGGACTCCAAATGCTTTATGGCGTCAACCTTCTGCTAATATTGACATCCGAAGAGTGTTGTTGGAAGTCCTCAACTTTCTAAACAGAGTTTAAGAATAAAAGTCCGATTATGATAAGGGAATGGAAATAGTTGAAAAAAAGACTTCTTCTTGTCGAGTATGATAAGGAAGGAGAGATTTAAAATTAATACAAATTTGAGATGGTAAAAATAAAAATGCCATCTCATGCTAGCTCAAAAAATAGTTGGAAAAATGTGTAGTTGTGTTGTTTCATATATAAAATCAATGTTATACTTACATTTTAGCTAATTATCTACTAAAGTTATTTTAATAACAATTTTTAAAAAAAAAAATTATTTAATGACAAGAATTATACTTCAACTTCACATGTCTTTAAGGAGACTTGAACCAGCCACCTTCAATTTTGGAAGGTGAGGAAGTAGTTCTAGGTTGCATCATTTGATGGTTATTTTAAAAATATCATAAAAGTTATATGAAATTGTCACACGTAAAAAAAAAAACAAAAAATTTAAAATTAAAGCTTTTAATATAGGTATTTGCAGTATATGTAAGAAATAACTCATAAATCTACTCACCCTACGTATCTCTATAGGAACTTGAACCCTCCCCTTTTAATTTTGAAAGGTGAGAAAGTACTATTAGGTTACGAGTCTTTGATTGTTATTTCAATAATATCAAAAAAGCTCTATAAAATTATATTATGGACATATAGCGGTAAAAATTAAAAAAAATAAAATAAAACTTATAACGTAGGTATCAGCAATTTTTTTATAAGAAATAACTCATAAATCTAAAAACGTGAAAGAAATAAATGTAGTGGATTGACTTGGGTAATGGGATGATCCAAGTAGTGATTCAATATTCGTCCAGTCCAAACCTCATATTCAAATATATGACTCCTAAAAAACATGGGAAACTCAAACACTGGTTGCCTAATCAAACATTCAAACATTCAAACCCCAAGCAACTGCAGTCCCCATGAAACTTCCTCTTGCTGAACCAACGGACTTGCATCACTCCTAATCAAACAATCAAATTCTTCATCCTTCAAAAACCAGTACCATACATTAATCAACACTATATATATATATATATACACCTAATTATATATATTAGATAAGAGTGTGAGAAATTAAGAAACACTTGGGATTCATGTTAAATATTTATAGTTGAAGAATTCGGTAGTCGAGTCAAAATCCTTGAACAAATAAATAAATAATAGAGTAACGAAATTCTCATACAACATTTCTATAAATACTCTCTGCCTCTTCATTAAATGTTCATTATCATTTGTTTTCTTAGACAAACAAAATGAGTCCCCACAACATTGTGTTGGTAGTTCTAGTCCTCCTCCTATGTGTCCAACCACACAAAGCTAGTAGACCATTAAACAAAGAAGAAGCTATTGTGTTGCAGTCTCTCGACAAGGGTCCTGTCCCTCCTTCTGGTCCGTCTGGATGCACCAACATCCCGGGGGGTGGCGGACCAAGCTGTCCGGTGAATGAAATGAACTTTGCCGGTGGTGCTCTGCCTCGTGCTAGTGCGTACCCACATCCCACCACGGTCCCATTTGGTGTTGCTACCTAACAGAAACGAAGCTTGATCAGTGATTACCATTAGAGATCACTCTCAATTTTTGAACTGAAAGAACTTGAAACTCAGGTTTCAGTTTTCATGATGGGAGAGAGAATTAATGTCACTGAAGCAAACCATGGATACAAAGAATTATTCAATGTTATAGCATTTTTATTGTAATAATTAATTTCTTCAATTGTATGTTCATTTTGTACAAATATATATTTGTATGTTTTCTTTCTGAATTCATAAAAAAATCAATGCTATATGTTCTTGTAAAATTTAATTCCATATATAACATAATATATATTCATATGATTGTCTCATTTTTTAGGACCATAAATAGCTTTTCTATGACATGAATGTTTATGCGCATGATGTATAGATATGTTCTCATTAAGCCCATCGTCTCCATACCTGTTAGCAAAATGTATACATCAAAAAACAATTGGGATGAAGTTTATGTTGAAATATGTTTTAAAATATTTTCATAATGTTTTTTGAAACATATATGTATATAATAAAATAAAATAATTTTAATCCATTTCCTATTAAGCAATAAAGTTTTAAATGAGGCCACAAATATATGCATGTATTTCGGTGGTTTTAATGTTTTTACATTTATCTATACTAGGCTTTTGGTAATCTTGATGAATTTATTTGAACTATTTTAAGTTGATTCATCAAATTTATGAGATATATTTTGATTAGTGTGATGTGTCAATGAATTTATCAAAATTTATTGTCTCAAAACATTAATGTTCTAAATTCATGTATATTGAGATTTGAACAAACTTGATATTTGAACAAACTTTATGAGATTTGTCTATATAGGGACGAGACTTCACAAAGTCATATTGAGTTTACTTAAAGTTTAAAAGCTTTCTAATTTATTTTTCATACTTGGACATTCTGAAAAAGAGATTAAATCTTGCACTTAATAGTGTATCGTATAAATACACTATAATTCGAATTTTATAAAAAAATTATTTCGAGTGATGGGATTATGCACCTCCAAAATATGATCCAAATTTTATAAAAAAATTTATTTCAAGTGATGGGATTACGTACCTCCAAAATATGATCCAAATTTTGTAAAAAATTTATTTCAAGTAATTTTTGTGATTTCATCGTCATTTTTATAATAGTTTTTCTGTGAACTACTGTTTGGTTATCAAGATGGATGGAAAGCTAGATGAGAGTTTTTGGAGTAGCTCATCAATATGATTGTATATTTATGTTATGGTTTACAGTCGCAATATTAGTCGGTATTGTTTGTGGTAGTAATGTAACGGACTCAGACAAATATCGATATAAACTGATCGGATAATAGAATTATATAACAATATCAAATCTTTAAAAAACAATTATGAACTGAGCAATGCGTCCGCATATGGTCAATATGATAACCATGATTTTATGCCTACAATTCAATCTCTTAGTCAAGTCCCAGACTGCTATTTTGTGGGCCCATTAAACTACAAAACCCTGAGAGGCTGAGTCCATACAACAACTCCTATAGTGGATGTTGACATAAAAATCAATAGATGGATTATATAATTGTTTGAATTGCGTATTAAAATTGTGAAAGTTGGGTTTGGCCTGTTTAGGTAAAGAGAAGAAAGCGTGGTTCTTAGTTGACCCAGCAACATTTTAGTGGACAACTTTTTGCTGACCAGAACAAGTCAAATCTGGTATTCACTTTCATATTTTAATAGTAAATGATGATTATTTTGTAACTAATTAATAATGATTGTTAATTGAGGTTTAGGAGTCGTGTATATCTAATGTCTAAGTAAATACTTTGTCAAAAGCCAAAAATGTGGGCATTTATTTAAATGGTAGGGCAGGTGTAGGAGGAATAATTCAAAATATTAAGACACTTGTATCAATAATTACTTGGGCTGTACTCAGACTCTGGCCTTTTCTGTACTTAATATTAAACTGTATATTCTCCCCATATTTAGATTTACATTTTCAAAAAAAAAAAAAAATTGTTATTCTTTTTTCTTTTCATTGAAAGAAATAAAATAAATTGAAGCCCAGCTCAGTGGCTACTTTGTTATTTTGAATTTGTTCTCTGGCATAAATAAGCTATTTTCAACGTTTAGATGTAATTAAATGGTATATGTTTGTGTGTGTGTGTGTGTGTGTATATATATATATTGTACCCGAATGCATAGGAAAAAAAACCCACCAACTTTGACATATTATTTGCATGGAATGGTTTGCATGGTCACTGACTTTAATGGTACTCAAATAAGAAATTAAAGCCCAACATCCATTCATGACCATGTACCTCAAATACGGTACGTATATAATATAGTGTAACCATATAATATTTATAATACTACTAATCAGAATAATAGTAATTATAATAATAATAACAATAATACCTTTTTACCAAAAAAAAAAGAAGCACACAATTAATAAGAAATTAATTTAATGGGATGTAAATTACATCAATTACAAGGGATAATAACCTAATTTACCATGACTGCTCCCAAGTAAGAAAAAAAGAAAAGAACCTGGCCAAAAAAATATCTATATATATTCCGATTCCTTTGTGAAGCTAGCTGATGTATTGTATATATATTTCTTTATAGCCAAGTAAGCGAGATCATGAGGATGGTTATTGCTTGTTCTCAGCTGCAGCTGCAAACTTAATAACATGAACTGGATAAGCCGGTGGCGAACGAGCGACACGGCCGGCAAAGTTCTTTTCATTCAAGGTGCAGGTACCGCTACCTCCGCCGGGAATGTAAGTGCACGGAGAACTGGAGGATGGTGGCACCGGACCCCTAGCGAGCGACGCGTGCACGGTGACTTGTTTCTTCAACCATTGGACTCCATCCAAAGGCCTCGAGGCATTTGCAAGTTCTGAAGCTGATAAAATGAGCAAAATGGACAAAATGAAGAGGCTCTGATTGAAGGCCATTTAAGTAAGCAACTTCAAATAACACTTGGTTATAGTTAGTACTTTTGGAACTTGTATATTTTTTTGTGTGTGAGAGGAAGAGAGAGTTGTGAAATGGAGCGGGAATGTTGAAGATGTGATATGTGTTGTGTGGGGGTGTGTATATATATATATATATATATAGGTGTTGTGTTCAAATTATTTTGTGCAAATGTTAATGTGATTTTTTGACTTGGCCTATACGAATTCTTTGTGTTTGTGTTTGACTTGGCTATGGTTTGAAGGTTGAATATATCACTATATATGGTCTACAAATAGGAAATCAAACACACGGAATATTGAAAGCCAAACAAACAGTAATAGTTTAAGGTGGCAGCTTGAAAAGGCTCAAACTATAATGTTAATTTATGACTTTTCGTGGTCAGTGGTTTGCTTAGCTAATGTATCTTGTTCAGGAGGGTTTGAATCGCCACCATATAGATATACTATTATATATACAATCACACATACACGTGTATGTGTGTGTGCATATATCAAGTTTTTTACACAAACTTGTGATTACCATGGAGTACTATTGGATGAAAATTGGTACTAGTTTTATTATTTGAGATCCCGAGAAAAAAGATAAAATTATATCTGAAATATATATATATATATATATATATATATATATATATATATATATATATATATATATATTCAGATTCGCAGTATCGGTTACGATTGTGGTATCGATTGCTGTCGCGGTGTATCGGACGATACATTGCGTATTAGATTATACTTCGAACCATAATTTATTCACTTATTAATTGTCATCATATTGCTATCAATTTTAATTAGTTCACGGTTGGATTTTTATTCATTTAATCTAGAATAAACTCAAATGTGATATCTATTTATTGTGTCAAAGGAATAAAACCTCTTCGATTATATAAATATGTTTGAAAATCCAACTTAAGAAATCATTTTTCATCTAAATTTGATCCCATGGTAGAAATAAATCTACTGAATGACTATTGAATATCACAAAAATTGATGCTAGGAAGCATGATACAATAGATATATATAGACACAATTGGATAAGAAAAAGATAATACAACAAATTCCTAAAAAGTAAAATACGAATACATTAAGAACATGACAATATAAATATGTATGTATATAATATGTTGTAAATATGTAAATTAAATTTATATGTATGTAAAGTAATAATTGTTTGTCATTTATATATGTTTTTACTGACATTTCCTTGTAAAGTTATGACAACCAAACTTACAAGTCTTATTGTTTGAGATCCCGAGAAAAAGTAATAAAATTATATCTGAAAATAAAAAATATATTATTGACTACTTGTCAATTAGTTCGAAGATGAAGGGACACTAAATATAAAATTAAACTAAAAAATCTTAATTGAGTAATGATATTTAGTCTAATTAATTTGTTTAGCCAATGACTAAATGACTGGGTTTTTATTTTTTTAATGTAGAATAAACTTAAGTGTGATATATATTCACTGTATCAAAAGAATAAAGCCCCTTCGATTATATAAATAAGTCTGAAAAATCCAATTTAAGAATTAATTTTCATCTTAATTTGAACCGATACATAAATTTTCGTGAAAATAAATCATCTAAATAACCATTGAATATCATGGAAATGGTGGTTGGTTAGTGATAATTAAACATTGCCATCGCAAAAATCAATGCTATGAACCTGATACAATAGAAAAAGGTAAGAGTATCTCCTACACTTTGTTAAAATATATATATATATTTTTGTGTAAAATATATATGTGATTTTTTATTTTTTTATTTTTTTATCTCTAACAGCTTGTTAAGGCACACTGTCAAATCATTAATGTGTAAAATCATTGTATATTTTACACAACCAAAATAACATATTTCTTTTCTCATCCCTATTTCTCATTTCATTAACTAATCAACTCTATATTAAGTATGTTTGTAAAAATTATGTAGAATTCAGTTATAATATTAGGGGATATATTTTTACACGTATAAAATAACCGTTAAAGTTAAAAATAAATAATCCAAATTTTTTTGTATAAATCATCATATTTACACACAAAATATATATATATAATATATATATATACAACGGTTGCAGATACTCTAATACAACAAATTCTTAAAAAGGAAAATATGAATACATTAAGAACATGACAATATAAATATATATGTATATTATGTATGGCTCAAGTCCTTTCAACTAGGTTAATCCTTTGAGATTTATCCAAAGTAATAATTGTTTGTCATTTATATATATATATATATATATATATATTTACTAACATTTCTTTGTAAAAATTAATTACCACAAACAAACTAAGAATAACATTACGTGGACATACATTATTCTTATTCTTTTATATTTACCGAAAAAAAAAAAAGACGTACATTATTCTTTTGAAAAAACACAATTTAAGCTTTTTCTGACAATTATATAATTATATTATTTTAGAAAAAAATTACATTTCAAGATTCCTTGTCAAACATGTGTCATGAGATGATGGAGTGATGCCCTGAGCTGGGCCCACAATCTATAATTTTTTTAGCCTTTTTACTACACATTTGTAAAACGTTAAGAAATGCCCCCTGAAATTTCTCTATTTATTTTTCATTTCTCTTTTACCTTTATTCTTACACCTTTGTGTAAATAGTATTGAACACATATCCACGGACATTAGAGACAAATAGAGTACCATTACTCTCCCCACAAAAAGTGTCAAACCATGCTTATCGTATGTATTTTTGCGTCTATAATAGAAACAATGCATATAGTGTGTGTGTGGGTGTGTATATCAGTTTGAACACAAATTATTACTTTCAGAATTTCACGCACAAACAAAATATAATTCCTTAGTTTCAGCATTTCAAGCCCAAGGAAAATAATAAATATGTCACAGTTTGAAAGCTAATTCTTACTTTCAGAATTTCAAGCACAGAGCAAATATTTCCTAGTTTGAAACTAATTTTTACCTTCAGAATTTCAAGCACAAAGAAAAGGACAATATTGTTTGAAAAATAAATAAAAACTCTAGCTATCTTGTGTGTGTATAATGTGTGTGTGTGTGTGTGTGTATATATATATATATATATGCACACATTTATACATACGTTGAAACTTGAAAGTGCCTCATCTATACATAGGTTGCTCTAAAAAAGGCAGACAAATGAGAACCCCATGGTCATCATACATTTCGTCGACTATCATGGCCTCATTGCACAAGTGTTGACTTTGACAAGGGTAATATAGTCAAACACGCGTGTAAAGTTACGTTATATGTGAAACAATGTCAAATCCAATTATGATTTTCTGAAACACCTGTCTTACATTGTTCCCAAATCCCAATTTCACATTCCAAGCTCTCTTACTAGTCACACGTAACATAACGTAATATTCCTCCGACAATTATTGAATAACTCCGGAATATTTACTGTGTTTCTCTAAAGATAACCCACCTTCGACAACATTTCAGTATAAATTTAATTTGAATTTTGAACTAATTTGGTTCTCCTCAACATTAATATTGAGAAGCTAATTCTGTGCTTCAGACATAATGTAGATTTTTTTTTTTTTTTTTGATAATTGAAGTGTTCGAAATTTTGTCCAAACTAATTCACAAAATCGGTGCAAAGCCTCCTTAAGGAACAACGAAATTAATTAGTCAACAAAACTTGCATAATTAATTATCCTTATTGGAGAGGTTTAGTCCGTTTTTGAACCTTAAGCCCATTTAATGCTGCAAGTTTGGGTGGAACCCAAACCTACGCTGAGTACGATCACGAATATCCACTAGTTTAGGCCTAAGTCAATGGATCTAGAATTGGGCTTAGATTGAAAGCATATCCTGTTTAAGTCAGGTGGCTCTCAAGTCTGTCACATTCTTCTTCTGTTTTCAATCTAAGCCCAATTCACACCATGTATATAAAAAAGGGATTAATATATATATATATATAACAGAAGTCTATATAATTTTTACACCATGTATATAATAAATAAAAAACAAAAGTCTATAAAAAGGGTTGGTAAAAAAAAAAAATTCTATAAAATGGATTAATTATATGTAAATTAGAAATTAAATAGCTACCGATTAGTCGTGAACAGCCAACGAAAAATTGAATAGTTTCGATCCATGATCACTAGGGTCTCTTAAAAAATATTAATATGAGATTATTCTTGAAGACTTTAAAGAATGCATGCATCTTATTCAAAGCAAACATTCAACAACAATGTAATTAAGAATGCAAAAGACAATTATAACTTTATTAACTTCCGAAGTTCAAACTTCGAAGTAAGATATTACAAACAAGATATAATTATTCAAGATATTGTCTATAATTCAATTACTTTAATAAAGTTTAATATTTATGAACACAATACATTTATACATGAAGTCAACGTAAAAGTCATATTATACTTTAAATCGAGTAGTCAAACACAAGAATATATAATAGAAAAGTCTAAAATTTTTCACCATAATCTATTTTTTTTACTTATTTTAGTAAAGTTCAAAAATTATGAACACAAGAAATCTATAGATGAAGTTAAACATTATACCTTAAATCGAGTGGTCAAAAACGCTAATAACAGAAAAGTCTATAAATTTTCACGATATTGTTTATAATTCACTTATTTAAATAAAGTGAATTATTTATAAACACAATAAATCTATAAACGAAGTTATAAAAAAAAAAAAAAAAAAAAATCATATTTTGAGACTTCAAATCGAGTTTTCAAACACATAATAATAAAAAATTATATATTTTTTCACGATGTCGTCGTCACTGGTTGAAAGTGGCTCTCTGCCAAACTTACAGGAAGAAGTCATGTGGCTCATACATAAATCAAATTTTAATTTCAAGTCACCTACCTTAATATCTGAGGCAACCCTTCTCACATTTGCAACACTGTCAACTCTCAATTTCATATGGTACATGCATGGTGAGAATTAGATATAATTTGTTTGCTTGACAGCTTTTTAAAATTAAATTTTTTATTATAAAAAGTTTATCCTCCAAGTCCACCCCAATTTATGGTATAATATTATTATTTTTAAATCGGAGTCGGCGCTGTTTCACTTTTGGGTTTTATCTAAAACATTTGGAGTTGGATTTAGTATACATAAGCGCATAATCTTCAAGACAATGTGAAATTATGCACCCTTAATAATTCGTCTGGTATCTATTTACACCTGCCCACATTGGCGACCTATGCAAGGAAACAAAGAGACCACACTGGATAGTGGCCATGGCCAACCACTGCACAATATATATATATATATATATATATATATATATATATATATATATGCGCGCGCGAGGAAAAGATCCAAAGCGTATATAATGGGTAAAACATAAATATGTCATTATATATTCTTGCATATTAAGTTCTAACATAGGATCATAGAGATGAGCTGATAATCAAGAAAGAAACTCATATATATTGAATTTATTGAGCCACTCTTATTCAATTTCTACAACAATACGTGGTGAATACAAAGTGTTATAACTTATCTCTTGGGGCTCTCTTTCAGAAACAATAACATAACAATAAATAATTACTAGCAATTTTAGCAACAATATGCTTGGAACCCTAACCAATCACAGGGACCCTGGTGACAATGCCACTCTCATTAACCCAAACACGAACCCTACTACACACAGGTACAAGATCTGCGGGAACAATTGTTCCTTCTAACACTATTTCAGCACTCACCAACGGATTCTCCTTCTCAATGGTTGCTGCAGCAGTCTCTCCTTTGACGTGGAGGAGCTCGGGCCATGAACTCTTACCTACACAGTCGCAAAAACATGTACGCGTTATATTTTACGAAAATTAACATAAAAACATAACAAGAACACATAAATTTACGTAGCCTACTCAAAACTTGAGTTACGTTAACAAAAAAACTCTGTATAAAAAAATAACACAGTTACTTCGAAATGAATGGTCCATAGTGTTATGCAGTGATAAAAATCTACTGAAATGGTTAGTTTGTATTGTGTTTAATTTGTTAGGTGTTTGTGTGTAGGTCATTAATAATAGGGTATTTATGCACTAAAGTTATGATAGCGTGTGGTTGATCTTCTTTGACTTTGGATGGCTACTGTAGGATTGATCACACAGCAAATGTGACTGCTATGTGTACATATCGAAATTGTAGAGGTTATCATGAATCATGGTTTATGCTTCGATAAGGTCAGCAAAACTGATGGTGTTCCTGCGTGTGTTCAAATAATTTGACTATATATATTAGCTTCCGTACACTCAAGCTGGCAATTAATTCAACAAATTTACTTAAAACACGTAACATGTGCTAGTCAAAATTTCATGATCTTCTCAATGTTTCATTTATCTAATTAAAAATAAATAAATACTTGTAAGCAAAAGAGCAAGCACTTTCAAGCGAAGTAATTAATAGAAATGCAAAACCATTAATAGGCATTATGATATGGAAAATGATATAAATCACATTGAATTCAACTTCCATACGGTCACTTCAATCGTTTGAAACCAATTTAAATTCCACAATTCAAAATTTCCATACTAACAAAAATACCATTTTGTCCTTATTAAGAAAAATACAATTGTAAATAACTAACGTATTTAATAACTTTTAAATGTGATTATGTATTTACTTTAGGCTTGTTGTTTCGATGGAATTGCTTTATCTTTCCCAAAAAGAAAAAAGATTTGTTGTTTCGATGGCATTTTGTTGAAAGAATGTTAGGGCCATTTGGCATGCATTATGATATTATTTTTCTGATATTAATATTCAAATTTTGGCTTATATCATATTTGGGATGGCTGATATTGATTTGCAATAATTCATAACATATCAAATTTTTTGACCAAAACCCATATCACAAAATTAGTGATATTGTGTGTTTTGATATTGTAGCAAAAGAACGAAAACTAATTTTCAAATTTCTCAAAACAAATTTTCGTTATTAAATATAGTTCTGATTTATACTCAAAATACTCTAACAACAAAACGATTCTTTTAATATTGACTAAAAACATAATGTCTAATTGATTTGTTATATACAATTGTGTGACCTTGAAAAAAAAAAAAGTTTATTAATGTGTTAGTTTTAAATATCTTGAATAGGAATTTAAATAATGAGACGATGGTATAATAATAAATCAATTAACATATATATATATATACACACACTATTTTCAACCTAAAATATAACTATTAGACCTTTAGTTAATTGGTTTATAAATTTAAGTCACATAATTTTGAGGAGAAGGATGTGCTAATATCCTAAAAATATGAATTATATTACGGACTCTCCCATCTTGTTGATTAATTATATTTCTGTCATATGAAAGTGTGTCATCCGCGATACGTGTCAAGCTGTTACCATCGTTCTGAATGGGCCAAGCAAAAGATATATTGAATCCATATTTGGACCTTGGCCCATTTAGGGCTGCAAGTTGGGCTGAGGCCATAAGTTAATGGATCTAGAATTGGGTTTACATTGAAAAACATAGCCTGTTTAAGTAGACAATTAAACTGACTTTCGTATAAAAACCGAAACAATAAACTGGACTGTCTAAAAAAACAAATTTAATAAAGTGTTTTTATAATACTGATTTAAAAATAAAATTGTTTTTTTTTCTTCAATCTATAAAACAGAACAGTTTTTTATTATTTAAATTGAATTAAAATAAAACAGAAAGTATTTTTTTTAAAAAAAAAAAAAAAAAAACTCTAAAAGAGAGCCGTTTTTCTTTTTGATTTATAAACAGAACAGTGTTTAAATATATGTATAAAAGAACAACTTTTTGTTATTTATAAATTTATTATATTACAGAACAGCGTTATAACTTTCTTTATAAAAGAGAACACGTTTTTGTTATTACCAAAAGCTTTAATTCACATTAAAACTGTTTAGTTGTTATATATTTTTTTTAAAGAATTATGCTAGTACTAAATAAGCTATCAACTATAGATTGTTATGGAAATTATAATTTATGAACTAATTTATTTTAATGGAAATTAAAATAAATAAAAATAGAATTGCCAAGAAAAGTAAGTTTTGCTAATAATTAAATTAATGAAAATATTATAGTTTTGTATTTATTTCATAACATGCAAGTTTATTAATAAAAAAAGATAATAAAATAAAACAAAAGAATTACTATAAAGTAAAGTAAAATAAAAGCTGGCCTTATGTAGAGAACGTTGATCTAGATTTGATAGCTCTCTTGTCAAGTCTCTATTGTCGACTTGCCCAAAAATGTAAAGTAGACAGCCCGCCCCGCCCCGCATCCATACAGACACATATGCATGGGTAGGGACGGACTCAGGATGTAAGATAAGTGAGAACAAAAATAAATTTTGGAGGATAATAGTGCATTTTTTTAGTAATTTTAGTGGAGGCAAATGTAATATTTCATGAGTATATTACAGGAAACGAACAAATTATAAAGATAAAATACTAATAAAAAAAAAAATCAGTGGGAGCAATTGTCCCCGCACCCTTCAATGTGGATCCGTCCATGTGTATGGGGGATAAAGTATCAAAAAAATTCCTTTAACTTATAACATTTTTCAATAAACCTCCTTATTTATTTTTTTTTTTATCAAAGAATCTCCAACTTGTAGCCTTTTTTTCAATAAATTCCCTTGTTTAATTTTTTACCAAAGAACCCCCTTCAACTATCTGAAAGGGTAAAAGAGTTGATATTTGGACCAAAATGTTATTTTATTTAAATCTTAATTCTCCTAAATTTCAAAAATTCATTTCTCACAAATCGTACATTTAAAAATTGTAAATGATATATGCACGGAAAGCTTATGAAATAAGGATTTAAGAAATATAAGATTAGTACAAAAAATCTTCATAACCAGAGAGAAATAGACAATTTAAAAATTTACTCCATCAATCTTATTTTATTTTTAAAAAATAAAATACTTGAAATATTTGCAAGAAAAGTTTCAAAATTATTCATTTACATATGGAGCCGAATATAAAAAAAATTTAGCCCCAACAGATATTGATTTAATGAAATATCATATTTTGCGTCAAAGTATTTTCATTCTTTTATAGACTCACAATTTTTTTTTAAAAAAAATGAATATTCGGTCTCTATTGGGGCTAATTTTTTTTGTATGTTATGCCTCATATGAAAATGAATAATTCTGAAAATTTTATTACAAATAACCTGAGTATTTTATAAAAAATAAAATAAAATAAGATTATTGCAGTAGATTTTTAAATTGTCTATTTCTCTCTGGTTATGAATATAACAATCTGAAATTCTTATTTTATAAACTTTATGTGCATATATTATTTGCAATATTTGGATGTACAGGTTATGATATATGAATTTTTGAAATTCGAACAAATTAAGATTAAAAAAAAAAAGGCATTTTGGTCTAAATATTAACTCTTTTACCCCTAGATAGTTGAGGGGGGTTTTTTGGTAAAAAATTAGATAAAGAGAATTTATTAGAAATGGGTATAAGTCGGGGAGGATTCTTTAATAAAAAACTAGACTAGAAGAATTTATTGAAAAAGATTACAAGTCAAGAGAATTTTTCGTACTTTGTCATATCTATATCTATATCTATACTATTATTAAATGTGTTTCAGTGTTTCAGTATTTCAGTATTTATTTATTTATATAAAAAAATATTTATTAATTAATATAAAAATAGTTTTTGTAAAAATAATTTCTATAAAACTTTAAAAATTACTTAATAAAATCAATCACATTTTATATAAAACTCTTACCTTTAGTTATTTTTTATGGATAATTATAGTTTCTATAAAATTCTAAAAATTACCTAATAAAATCAATCACATTCTATATAAAACTCTTATTTTTTGTTATTTTTTATAGATAATTATCCTAATATAACTGGCCCGGGCCAATTATGATTATATCATTACCAAAAAATGACACATGTCATCATTCTATTCATCCAAGAAGTCTATAAATAGAGGCATGGAGGAAGGAGGAAGGAGGAAGGAGTACAGAAATTGAGAATTCTAGAAATCTAGAATCCCAGAGTAAAATACAGAAGCTCTGCCAAAGAGTTTCAGTATTTCAGTATTTATTTATTTAAATAAAAAATATTTAATAATTGAGTTGAATTTCAGAGTAAAATACAAAAGTTCTGTCAAGAGTTTTCAGTGTTTATTTATTTATATAAAAAAATATTTATTAATTGATATAAAAAGATTTTTTATCTATATTATTATTAGATGTGTAAAGAGTTTCATTATTTATTTATATAAAAAAATATTTATTAAAGGATATGAAAAGAGTTTTTAATAAAACAAAAAAAAAAAAAAATCTATAAAACAGTAAAATCTACGCAATAAAATTTAAATTAACCTATTTATCTATTTATTATTATCCATTTATAATAAAAGAAAATCTAATTAGACAAGATTTATTAAAATAAAAAATATTTATTAATTGATATATTTTATAAAATAATTTTTATAAAACTCTACCACAAAGTAGCTTTTATTATGAATATCTTAATAAAATTAAAACTAATTAGACAAGTATATATTTAAAGAAAATAAAATAATTTCAATAAAACTCTATTACAAATTACCTATTTTATTATCAATAAAACTCTATCAACAAAGATATATTTAAAGAATTTGTATAAAACTCTAACACAAATTACCAATTTATCAATTTATCATGAGTTTTTTAATAAAAGAAAATCTAATTAGACAAGTATTATTAATATAAAAATTATTTATTAACTGATACAAAATGAGGTTTTTAAAGAGTTTTTAAAACATAAATTACCTATTTATCTATTTATTTTGAGTTTTTTTTACTAAAAGTAAATCTAATTGGACAAGAATTATTAAAATAAAAAATATTTATTAATTGATATAAAAAGAGTTTTTAAAAGAGTTTATATTAAAATCTAACACAAATTACCTATTTATTTATTTATTACAAGTTTTTTTAATAAAAGAAAATCTAATTTACCTAATAAACCCAATCACATTCTATATAAAACTCTTATTTTTAGTTTTTTTCTATGGATAGTTATAATTTTTATAAAAATCCAAAAATTACCTAATAAAATCAATCATATTTTATATAAAACTATTATTTTTAGTTATTTTTTATGGATAATTATCACAATATAACCGGCCCCGACCAATTATGATTATGTCATTATCAGAAAAGAATATATGTCATTATCCTATTCATCCAAGAAGCCTATAAACAAAAGCATGGAGGAAGGGGCACAGAAATTGAGAATTCTAGAAATTTAGAATTTCAGAATAAAATATAGAAGTTCTGTCAAAGAGTTTCAGTATTTATTTATTTAAATAAAAAAATATTTATTAATTGATATAAAAAGAGCTGAATTTCAGAGTAAAATACCGATATAAAAAGAGTTTTTATCCACAACTATTATTAAATGTGTAAAGAGTTTCAGTATTTATTTATTTATTTAAAAAAATATTTATTAAATAATATGATAAAACACTAAAATCTACATAATAAAATTTAAATTAATTTCTTAATCTATTTATTATTATCAATTTTTTAATAAAATAAATCTTATTAGACAAGAATTATTAATATAAAAAATATTTATTAATTGATATATAAAAGAAAATAATTTTTATATAACTGTACTATGAGTTTCTTAATAAAATTAAATCTAATTAGACAAGTATATATTGAAATAAAATAAAATAATTTCTATAAAACTCTATTACAAATTACCCATTTTATTTTCCATAAAACTCTATCGACAAAGTTTCTATAAAACTTTTCAGTATTTATTTATTTTTTATATAAAAAAAATATTTATTAATTGATATAAAAAGAGTTTTTATCTATATTATTATTAGATGTGTAAAGAGTTTCATTATTTATTTATATAAAAAAATATTTATTAAATGATATGAAAATAGTTTTTACTACAACAAAAAAAAAAAAAAAAAAAAAAAAAAAAAAAAAAATCTGTAAGACAGTAAAATCTACTTAATAAAATTTAAATTAACCTATTTATCTATTTATTATTATCCATTTTTAATAAAAGAAAATCTAATTAGACAAGATTTATTAATATAAAAAATATTTATTAATTGGTATATAAAATAAAATAATTTTTATAAAACTCTATCACAAATTAACTTTTATTATGAATATCTTAATAAAATTAAAACAAATTAGACAACGGTATATTAAAAGAAAATAAAATAATTTTAATAAAACTCTATTACAAATTACCTATTTTATTATCAATAAAACTCTATCAACAAAGATATATTTAAAGAATTTGTATAAAACTCTAACACAAATTACCATTTTATCAATTTATCATGAGTTTTTTAATAAATGGAAACCTAATTAGACAAGTATTATTAATATAAAAAATGATTTATTAATTGATACAAAAGAAGGTTTTTAAAGAGTTTTTAAAACACAAATTACCTATTTATCTATTTATTTTGAGTTTTTTACTAAAAATAAATCTAATTAGACAAGAATTATTAAAATAAAAAATGTTTATTAATTGATATAAAAAGAGTTTTTAAAAGAGTTTATATTAAACTCTAACACAAATTACCTATTCATTGATTTATTACAAGTTTTTTAATAAAAGAAAATCTAATTTACCTAATAAAATCAATCACATTCTATATAAACTCTTATTTTTAGTTTTTTTATTTATGGATAATTATAGTTTTTATAAAAATCTAAAAATTACCTAATAAAATCAATCATATTCTATATAAACTCTTATTTTTAATTATTTTTTATGAATAATTATCACAATATAACCGGCCCGATCCAGTTATGATTATGTCATTATCAGAAAAGGACACATGTCATTATCAGAAAAGGACACATGTCATTATCCTATTCATCCAAGAAGCCTATAAATAGAGGCATGGAGGAAGGAGGAAGGGGTACAGAAATTGAGAATTCTAGAAATTTAGAATTTCAGAGTAAAATACAAAGTTCTACCAAAGAATTTCAGTATTTATTTATTTATATAAAAAAATATTTATTAATTGATATATAAAAGAAAATAATTTTTATATAACTGTACAATGAGTTTCTTAATAAAATTAAATCTAATTAGACAAGTATATATTTAAAGAAAATAAAATAATTAAAACTGTAACACAAATTACCAAAACTTTACCACAAATTAAGTATTTTATTTTCTTTAAAACTCTATCACATATAACTTGTATTTATCTATTTATCATGATTTTTCTAATAAAATAAAATCTAATTAAATAAGGATATATTTAAAGAAAATAAAACAATTTCTATAACTCTATCACATTAGACAATGATATATTTAAAGAAAATATATAATAATATAATAATACATATAAATAAAATATAATGTTAAAGAATTTGAGCATTTCAGTATTTATTTTTTAATATAAAAAATATTTATTAATTTATACAAAAAGAGAACTCTATCACATATAAGTATATAACCCTTGTATTTATCTATTTTTTATGAGTTTTATAATAAAAGAAAATCTAATTTTACAAAAATATATCTAAATAAATAAAATAATTTTTATAAAATTCTACCACAAATTACATATTTAAAGAAAATAAAATATAACCTAGTGTCTTCCAAAAACCACAAACTCCATATAATAAATTTTTATATCAATTTCAATCTAATGTATAATTAGTATAATTGAATTTCTATTTTAAAATTTAATTAAAAAATAATATAATTGAATTTCTATTGTAAATTTAAGATTTTACTAAATTTCAAATTATCAAATAAAATTTAAATTACAAATTACCTAATAAAATTTAAATTACCTAAAAAAATTTGTTACTTTGCAAAACTCAAATATTTCACTATTAAAATAAAAAATTATTATTTAATGAAAAATAAAATATACATATTTCAATATTAATATAAAAACATAAAAGAATTTATTAATTTACGAAACTTAAACTCTATCACCAATTTCAAAATATTTCAATATTTATTTATTAATATAAAATAAATTTTTATTAATCAATATAAAAACAAAAATTTTATAAGTTACAAAATATTCATCACGTGCATCGCATGTGCATTTTCCTAGTATATATATATATATATATATATATATATATATATATATATTCCTATCTCCAAGAAGCCAAACGGCTACCTCTTTACTATCATTATTTGCTACAATAAAGACTCGTAAACTTTGCACGTTTTGTATGGACTTTAAAGAGGCAAACATGCATGCAAATTAAAATTGTAAATTAATCCATATAAGTAACAGCTAAAAATCAAACAAGAAAATTAAATATTAAAAGAATTTTAAAATTTTCCAACCACAAACTCATAGTTTTAAAAGCTTTAAAATTCTCAACAACAAGATGATTACTATTTACCTTTAAAAAAAAAAAAAAAAAGATGATTACTCTTTTGCTTAAATATCCCTATAAAAATTTAGTTAATTCTTCAACCCAAATTAGAACATACACGATGGAGTCAGATGATTCGTCTATTCTTTTTCCGTGAAGCAGTACTTGAAAATTCCATTTAAAAAAAAGAAGAAAAAAGACATGTTTTTAAGAGAGATGCATTTTATAGTTTTTTGTTTTCATAAATTTTGAAAATTATTTTAATCAGAAATGACTAAATTGCAAGGCAGCCCGGATTGTTAATTTAGTATAGATTGAATGAATGAATTAACTAGGTGATCTGCATAGGATCAAACAAAGAGACCACACTTGTGGAACATACCCAAGGCCTATCACGGCACAATCTATAGATGTTAGGAGAAGATCCAAAGCATAATACACACACACACACGTCAGAACTCAGAAAACATAGATATTATGTCATTATTCTTGCATTTTAAGTTCTAATTAAAGTGGGACGACATAGATAAGCTGATCATAAAGAAGGAAATTTATATATATATATATATATATATATATTAATTGTATTGAGCCACTCTTATTTAACAATTAGTAGTGTTTACAACAATATGTGAAGACTACCAAGTCTATAACTTATTTCTTGGAGCTCCCTTTTAGAAAAAAATAACGTACATAACAATAAATATAAATAGTTCATTTACCGAAAAAAAATATATATATATATATATAAATAGTTCTAGTAATTTAAGCAACACAGCTTAGGACCCTAACCAGTTTTAGGGACACTGATGACAATGCCTTTCTTATTAACCCAAACCCAAACCCTATTACAGTCAAAATTCTGGATAACGGCGGATCCTTCTTTGACAATAATAGCATTCACCGAAGGGTTCTCCCGCTCAATGGTTGCTGCAGCAGTCTCTCCATTGACCCCGACCAGCTCCGGCCATGAACTCTTACCTGCGCGCACACACACACACACACATATATATATAGCCACAAATTAAAACTTGTACACATTATTGCAATTCTAAGTAGCTTGAAACCATGTTTTTTATACGTACCTTGACAGTCTTCTGATGACATTCTTAGTGTGATGCTTTGATTTATAAACTGGAATGTTGCGATGGATTTGTTGTGATGAATAATATGGTATTTATACACAAACATTATGATAGCTTGTGGTTGATTTTTTTGACTTTGGAAATTGTAGAGATTGTCATCAAGGTGGTTTGTGCTTCAAGTAACCTCTCATCAAAATTAAAAGTCAGCAAAACTGATGGTGATCCTGTTGTGTTCAATCATTTGACTATTAGCTTCTGTACACATAGGCTGGTCAAATCTTCATAATCTTCTCAATGTTTCATTCGTGTAATAAGAAAGATACTTGTAAACTAATGAGAAAGCACATTAATTAATTACATAAATACAAAATCAATAGTCATTAATTAGGGATTATGGTTGTAAATCAGATTGAAATCAACATGCATAAGGTGACGTCAATCTTTTGAAATCAATTTTAATCCCACAATTCAATTGTTTCATACTAACAAAAATACCATTTTACCCTCATACTTTATGTTATACACAAAAAAATAAAAAAATAAAAATCTTAAAATAACGAACCAATATAATAACATTTAAATGTGATTAATGTGTACGTACATGTTTATTGTTTGAATGAGAATTTGTTGAAATATTGTTGATGTTTATTTATTTGGTTGATTTGGTTATATTGTGTAAACTTTGGAAAAAAATTTGTGAGTTTTAAAATTTTGAGTAGGAATTTAAACAAAAGGGCAGGGTTGATGGGGGAGGAGAGTTGTTTGCTAAATCATATAGATGGGACAAAGTTTATTCTCTTTAGATCGAGATGGAAACCGAAAAAGAATTCATGTTCTAAATCCGTCTCGTTGTCATCCTACTTTTATGTTATCCAAGAAGAAGAGTTAATTCTAGTTCCATAAAAGTAACTTGTGTGAACTGTTCCGGTATGGATTAATTAGTTGCAATTTGAATGGTAAGTTTCTCCATTCTCAGGTCAAAGGGAGGGTTGTTTGCTAAATCATATAGATGGGTCAAGCTTTTTTCACAAACTTGTGATTACCATGGAGTACTACCATTGGATGAAAATTGGTACAAGTCGTATTATTTGAGATCCCGAGAAAAAAGTAATAAAATTATATCTGAAAAAAATATATATATTCACTAATTAATTGTCATGATATAGCTATCAATTTCAATTAGTTCACGGTTGGATTTTTATTCATTTAATCTAGGATAAACTCAAGTGTGATATCTATTTATTGTGTCAAAGGAATAAAACCTCTTCGATTATATAAATATGTTTGAAAATCCTACTTAAGAAATCATTTTTCATCTTAATTTGATCCCATACGTAAATTTCCGTGGAAATAAATCTACTGAATAACTATTGAATATCACAAAAATTGATGCTACGAAGTGTGATACAATAAATATAGACATAACTCGTTACGAAAAGAGTAATACAACAAATTTTTAAAAAGTAAAATACCAATACATTAAGAACATGACAATATAAATATGTATGCATATAATATGTTGTAAATATGCAAATTAAAATTTATATGTATGTAAAGTAATAATTGTTTGTCATTTTTATATGTTTTTTACTGAGATTGCGTTGTAAAATTATGACAACCAAACTTACAAGGCTTATTATTTGAGATCATGATAAAAAGTAATAAAATTATATCTGAAAATAAAAAATATTATTGACTAATTGTCATGATCTATAGCTACCAATTTCAATTAGTTCGAAGATGAAGGGACACTAAATATAAAATTAAACTAAAAAAAATTGATTGAGTAATGATATTTAAACTAATTAATTTGTTTAGCCATGGGGTTTTATTTTTTTAATGTAGAATACACTCAAGTGTGATATATATTCACTGTATCAAAAGAATAAAGCCCCTTTGATTATATAAATAAGTTTGAAAAATCCAACTTAAGGAATCATGTTTCATCTTAATTTGACCCGGTCGATACATAAATTTTCGTGAAAATAAATCTTCTAAATAGCCATTTAATATCATGGAAATGGTGGTTGGTTAGCGAAAATTAAACATTGTTGTCGCAAAAATCGATGCTATGAACGATGATACAATAGAGGAAGGTAATACAACAAATTCTTAAAAAGTAAAATATAAATACATTAAGAGCATGACAATATAAATATATATATGTTTATCATGCATTGTAAATATGTAAATTAAAATTTATATGTACATATCTAAAGTAATAATTTTTTTTTTTAATTGGCCTAACTCTTTTCCGATTAGACTAATCCTTTGAGATTTATCCAAAGTAATAATTGTTTGTCTTATATATATATATATATATACTAACATTTCCTTGTAAAAATTACCCCAAACAAACTAAGAATAACATTACATGGACATACATTCTTCTTTTAAAAAAACAAAATTTAAGCTTTTTCTGACAATTATATAATTATATTATTTTAGAAAAAAAGTAACATTTCAAGCATTGTCAAACATCTGTCATGAGATATGGTAGAAGTATTATGGATGCGTGATGAGTGCTACCCCTGAACTGGGCCCACAGTCTATAAATTTTTAGCCCTTGGACTATATATTTGTAAAATGTTAAGAAATCTCCCCTTTAAAATTTCTCAATTTATTTTTCAGTTTTCTTTTAGCTTTCTTTGAAGGTCTTTGTGTAAATAGTATTGTACACATATTCACGAGCATAAGAGACCAACAGAATACGATTACTCCCCCTCCCCCCGCGAAAAGTGTTTATGATAGAAACCATGCTTATAATATGTATTTTTGCGTCTATGATAGAAACAATGGATGTAGCGTGTGTGTGGGTGTGTATACCAATTTGAAAACAAATTACTACTTTCAGAATTTCACACACAGCAACCAAAAAATGAAAAAAATAAAAAAATCCTTAGTTTCAGCATTTCAAGCCCAAGGAAAATATGTACCAATTTGAAAGCTAATTCTTACTTTCAAACACACAAAATATTTCCTAGTTGAAAAACTAAAATTTTTTACCTTTAGAATTTCAAGCACAAAGAAAAGGACAGTACTGCTTGATAAATAAATAATAATAATAATAAAAAACTCTAGCTGGTATCTTGTGTATGTAAAATATATATATATATATATATATATATATATATACATTCACACACATATATTTATAAATACGTTGAACCTTGAAAGAGCCTCGTTTATACGTAGGTTGCCCTAGAAAGGCAGACAAATGAGAATCCCATGGTCATCATACATTTAGCCGACCATCGTGGCCTCATAGCGCAAGTGTTGACTTTGACTAGAGTAATATAGTCAAACATGCGTGTAAAGTTACGTGATATGTGAAACCACGTCAAATCCAATTTTGATTTTCTGAAACACCCGCCTCACATTGCTCCCAATCCCAATTTCACATTCTAGTCACACAGGTAACACAACGTAATAGTACTCCGAAAAATATTGAAAAACTCCGGAAGATTGACTATGTTTCTTTAAAATTAACCTACCTCCGACAACATTTCAGTAGAAATTTAATTAGAATTTTGAACTAATTTGGTTCTCCGAAGCTAATTCCGTGCTATAATTTTTTTTATTCAGAACTTTATCCTGATTAATATTTTTTTTTTGATATAATTGAGATATTCGGAATTTTATCCGACTAATCTACATAACCAGTGCAAAGCCCTCTTTTCTGAGGGACTACGAAGTTAATTATTCAACAAAACTTGCATAATTAATTACTGCCTTATTGGAGAGGTTAAGTCCATTTTTGAACCTCAAGCCCATTTAATGCTGCAACTTTGGATGGATCCAAACTTAGGGTGCGAATCCTCTCCATGGCACCTCTAATTGGAGAGTGATCATGGCAAATCCAATAGCTCTGATGAAGCCATGTCACCCAAAGTTGCTTTGTCATTGCCCAATAAGCGCCAACTTAACATGTGAATTAAAAAAGTTTCTAAACTCAATTTTATTTTATCATGTACAAATACCGTATACAAAAGTTATATACAGAAATATTTTATTCAGTTGTACATGGGACCCAATTCAGTAAAAACCCAATTAACTTTTACTTCTTCTCTTCTGTTCGTCTTCTTCATGCTTCTGTTCTCTTCTTCTTCTTTCATCCTCCTCTGATTTTTCATCAACACCAAATACCTTCATTCTCATGTGGGTAATGGAATTGACTAGGTAAAATAATGGAATTGATTTCAATTGATTTTATGTTTCCTTCTATTCCCATAAATATATATATATACACGCTTTAAAGTGGAATTGATTTGAAGCGGAATTGATTTGTCTGATAAAGGATGGTGACCACAAAAAACCCATGGTTTCTTCTTCGCATAGTTGGAGAGAGAGTGACAAATGAGAGAACCAGATTTGGGGAAGAAAGATAGGGGAGAAAGAACTGGATTTGGATCGTTAAGGAAATGTTTGCCTTGGCATTATTTCCCTATTTTTTTTCATTTAACTGAAAAATAATTTCCTTTTTTTAATTGGCATGGCCTAATTTTGACCACTAGATCAATTAACGGTAATGATGTATACTCACAATGAAAGATGATTCTGGTCTGCTAATTAATAGATAATGATCTTGAATTTAAAGATGGTGATCAAAATTTGGGAGGAAATATGAGATAAAAACTTATTTCTTGAAAAATAGGTTTAAATAGCATGTTAATATTTTTTCACTTTTTGCTTCTTATTTAAAAGCTGTCATTACCAAAGAAAATTTTGTGTATATGCATTATATATCTAAATTTTTTGACAAATTAAAATTTTGTGTAATTACATTTAAAAAAAAAAATTAAATAAATTTTGTGCAATCATTCTATTTATAAAACAACAGATTTAGAATCACAACAAATTTACCTATCCATTATGCATCTCAAATATGTACATATTTAATCGATAAGTTAAATTTAGAATTTTAGATTACAATAAATAAGAGTCGCAAGTTCTTACAACATTTATCATGTATAAATTGAATATTGTATCAGAATATTTTCATAACACATCAAAAATAAATTTAGAATTTTAAATTACAATAGATAAGAATCACAAGTTCTTACAACATGTATCATGTATGAATTGAATATTATATCAGAATATTTTCATAACACATATCGAAAATATACTTCACAAAGTATCGTCTTCCCTTTGGTTGTTGATTAATAAATTTTGATTTTGACAAAAAAAAAAAAAAAAAAAAAAAAAAAAAAAAAAAAAAAAAAAAAAAACAACTATTTTGCCAACAAGGAAGTAAAATAGCAATTTTAAATCAACATATGTATAGGTAAGTATTCATTATGTTTTAGACATTAATTTATATAATAAGTGATACCTGTTACAAGTAATTTGTGATGGTAGATATAATTTACGTTTGAAACATGTTAAGCTTAAGTTGTGTAACATGTTTTCACTTTTGACAATGGGACAATCTTCCACTCATAAAAGAAAGTTGATGGATTTATTTTATCCCATTCCTTTTTATATTATTATTGTATTATAAAGTTCATAAATGATATATGTTACAATTCAGTTGAGGTGTATCATATAATTAATTTTTGAAACATTATACTTTAAAGTTGTGATGTTTTTAAGATATGTTTGTTTAATATTACGTAATTTAATGTTTGTTCAAGATATGTTTGCCTAGCATGTTATTATTTTTTTACTTTTTTCTACTTATTTAAAAGCTGTCATTACCAAAGAAAATTTTGTGTATATGCATTATATATTTTAATCTTTGACAAATTAAAATTTTGTATAATTACATTAAAAAAAAAAAAAAAAAAAACAAATTTTTGCTACTTATTTAAAAGCTGTCATTACCAAAGGAAATTTTTGTGTATATGCATTATATTATATCTCAATCTTTTGACAAATTAAAATTTTGTGTAATTACATTACAAAAAAAAAAAAAAAAAAAAGACAGATTTTGTACAATCATTCTATATACAAAACAACAAAGTCTCAAAACATTTACTCTCCCAAATCTTGCCTCAATTAGTTGGTATCAACAATTCAACCAAAAAAAAAAATACAAAAAAAATGAAAATTTCAAATTCACAAGCCCTATAGCATCAGCATCAAACTACCGACCAAAAAAAAAAATCAAATCAAATAATAGCATTCATAATCAACGTCGATTTCTGTTCGGTGACCCAAAAACCTTTTTTTTTTTTGGAATGTTAAGCAAATGTATTTATGTAAACATAATTACAAAGAAGTCCAGCTTGCGCTGGAACAAACGGCAGTGGCCCAAAAGAAACAGCAAGGTCAATGACCGAACCCAAGAGTCTAAATGACTCAACCCGATACTGTGCCTGATATTTCAAATCACTTATTTACAACAGGTCAACTCAAAAACGAGAAGATCTAAACAAATCCCATGGTTATAGCAAACCCCACCTGTTCTCCCTTTTTTCTGTCGACTCTCTATGTCGTCTCCCTCAATTGACGCCGTCCGGCGGTCTTGGAGGCGGACGAGAAGAGGGATTATATTCCCAGTCCTTCAAGGATAGGAGAGCTTCCATATGGTTTCTGGGAGAGTAAGATTATAGTTTTCCTCTGATCGAGATTGAAAAAAGAACAGTGACTAAATCATAAGCTCTCTGCTGCAATTTCAGTTCGTCAATGAGCCTCCCAACATTGGCGAGCAAAACCAACCAAACCAAACCCAACAACCTCCATTGTTTTCGGCCAAGCTTCATTCTCATCATTAATGTCCAGCGAAGTTAATGAAGTGTTCCATTGTTTCTGGCCAAGTTCCATTGTTTTCCGGAACGTATGGTCCTTCCTTCAATTTAAGAGGGAGAGAGACCTAGAGTGAAATAATGAAATATCAAGAAGATATAGGATAAAATTTTGGGGGAAAATCAGTTTTATGTTTTGGAGGGAATTTGAATTTCATTTGGTATAAATTTTTGTATAGATACATATGTATGTATGTAAAAAAAAAAAAAGGGATTAATTTTTTACGCCATGAATATAGAAAAAAAAGATTGATTTTTGGCATTCGTTTAGACATGTGTTCTCACACCATGTACATATATATATATATATATATAAAGGGATCGGTCAAAAAAAAAAAAAAAGTCTATAAAAAGGATTGCTCAAATAAAAAGAAAAAAGTCTATAAAAAGGATTAATTATATGTAAATTAGAAATTAAATGGTTGGCGATTAGTCATGAACAGCCAACAAAAAATTGGATAGTTTCGATCTATGATCAGTAGGGCCTCCTAAAAACTATTAATATGAGATTATTCTTGATGACTTTAAAGAATGCATGTATCTCATTCAAAACAAAAATTCAACAACAATGTAATTAAGAATGCAAAAGAAAATTATAACTTTATTAACTTCCGAAATATAGTAAAATATTTTAACCTGCATTACTTCAAACTTCAAAATAAGTACCATATCTTAACAATTTAAGATATCTCAATTAAAAATATTTTGCTTATGTTGACAAAATTTTGTATTCCTCTGAAATAATCAAATCCTAGAACTCAAGACTGTCGAGAAGGTATTTGATTACTGTACCTACCTCTTTTCAATGTAATTTAATTAATGGATAATAAATACAAGTCGGAAATAATAATTTGTTCTTGGACGAAGTCACTTTGAAGAATATAATGCTAATATATATAGTAATTATTTGCTTGGATTACATAAATAAATGTAAGTAGCATTATTTTGACCAACAAGGCATACAATTTCTGTGTGTATGCGTCATTCAAGCGTCTTTTTAGTCCAATTCAGGGGTTGCTCTGTTTACGCATACACATTTTATTTTTAATATATATAATTTATAAAATACTATATAATATTATAATTTCATATGGTGCATGCTTGCATGGTGAGAAATAAATCGAATTTGTTTTGATGAGCTATCACAAATATTATAGGTACATGCTCATATAATGCTTCTAATGATCTCATCTTGTAGACTTGAATTAGAGGCTTAACTTTCATTCTTGCCCCGTAGGAATCGAAAAGATTGTGTTGAATATATATAGTTCCTATCCAAAACAATCCTTTTGGATCGGATGCAGCATGTATACAAATCTCAATTGTTAAAATATGCTATTAAAATTGTGTTTGTTTCTCCTTTTTTCTTAGCGTGGAAGTCCTTTTGAAAAACTTGTAGAATTTTTTTTAAAAAAATAATGTAATTCTTGAAAATGTGAAGCCAATTCAACCAAAATCTTTAGGGGTTTGGTTCAGTTTTTTAAAAATCTTTTAAAAATTAAATTTTTTATTATATAAAGTTTATCCTCAAAAAAATATTAGTTTGCTTGGTTCAAGTCCACCCTAACTTATGGTATGATATTATCTGATTTAGGTCGAAGTCCGCATGATTTTGCTTTTGAATTTTATCTAAAGCATTTGGAGATTGATTTAGTACATATAAGTACAACACTGGCATCGTTTCGCTTTTGGATTAATATTTGGTGATTGATTGAGAACATATAAACACAATGTACACCAGTACGATTTCGCTTTTGAATTTTATTCAAAACATTTGGAGATTGATTTAGTACATATAAGCACATCACCTTCAAGGAGATATGAAATTGTGTGAAATCGTGCAACCTATAACTCATCCAATGTGACAATTCTTTCGGTATCTATTCACACCCGTCCACATTGGCGACCTATGCGAGAAAACCAAGAGACCACACTGATAGAACCCAAGGCCAATCACGACACAATATATATATATATATACATGTATGTGAGGAAAAGATCCAAAGCGCATATAATGGGTCAGAAAACAGAAATATGTTATTATATATTCTTGCATTTTAAGTTCTAGCATAGGATCGTAGAGAGAGCTGATAATCAGGAAAGAAACTCATATATATTGAATTTATTGAGCCACTCTTATTCAATGTCTACAACAATACGTGGTGAATACAAAGTCTTATAACTTATTTCTTGGGGCTCTCTTTCAGAAACAATAACATAACAATAAATAATTACTAGCAATTTTAGCAACAATGCTTGGAACCCTAACCAATGAAAGGGACCTCGATGACAATGCCACTCTCATTAACCCAAACACGAACCCTACTACACACAGGTACAATATTTACTTCAACAATTGTTCCTTCTAACACTATTTCAGCGCTCACCAACGGATTCTCCTTCTCAATGGTTGCTGCAGCAGTCTCTCCTTTGACGTGGAGTAGCTCGGGCCATGAACCCTTACCTGCACAACCGCAAAAACATGTATACGTTAGATTTTACGAAAATTAACATAAAAACATAATAAGAATACATAAATTTACGTAATTTACTCAAAACTTGAGTTACGTCTATAAAAAAAATTCTTAATAAAAAAATAACACAATTATAGAGAGTTCGAAATAAATGGCACATGCATACCTTGACACTCTGATATTGACATCCTTAGTGTTATGCTGCGATAGAGATCTATTGAAATGGTTACTTTGTCTTGTGATTGATTTGTTTTATGTATGTAGGTGATGAATAATAGGGTATTTATGCACAAAAGTTATGATAGTGTGTGGTTGATCTTCTTTGACTTTAGATGTCGGCTGTAGGATTGATCACACACTTTTGATCTTCTTTGACTTTGGATGCCTACTGTAGGATTGATCACACACGAAATGTGACTGCTGTGTACATATCGAAATTGTAGAGGTTATCATGAATCATGGTTTATGCTTCGATAAAGTCAGCAAAACTGATGGTGTTCCAGCATGCGTTCAAACAATTTGACTATATATTAGCTGCCGTACACTCAAGCTGGTAATTGACCAAATTACTTGGTATTAAAACACGTGACATATTACATATGCTTAGTCAAATTTTCATGATCGTCTCAATGTTTCATTCATTTAATTAAAATAAAATAAAATAAAATACTTGTAAACAAAAGATAAGGCACACTCAAGGAAGTAATTAATAGAAATGCAAAACCATTAATAGGCATTATGATATGGAAAATGATATATGTGGTCCGTAAATCATATTGAATTCAACTTGCATAGGGTCACGTCAATCTTTTGAAACCAATTTAAGTGTCACAATTCAAAATTTTCATACTAACAAAAATATTATTTTGTCCTTATTAAAAAAATACAATTGTTTATATACAAACAAACAAAAAAAATCTTTAAATAACTAACGTATTTAATAACATTTAAATGTGATTATGTATTTACTTTAGGCTTCTTGTTTCGGTGGGATTGCTTTATCTTTCTAGAAAAAAAAAAAAAAAAAATCCGTTTGACATGTGTTATGATATTATTTTTCTGATATTGATATCTAAATTTGGACTCATATTATGTTTGGGACAGCTGATATTGGTTTGAAATAGTTCATAACGCACATATTAGATTTTTTAACCAAAACTCGTATCATCAAATTGGTGGTGATATTGTGTGTTTTGATATTATAGCGAATGAATTAAAACAAATTTTCAAATTTCTCAAAATAATTTTTCGTTACCAAACATTATTCTGATTTCTACCCAAAGCACTAAAACAACAAAATGTTTGTTTTGATATTGAAAAAAAAAAAAAAAAAAAAAAAAAAAAAAAAAAAAAAACCATAACGTCTAAAACACATCGCATGCCAAGCGTGCTCTTAATGTTTATTTAATTAATTTGTTATATACAATTGTGTGACCTTGAAAAAAAAAATTGTTTATTAATTTGTTAGTTTTAAATATCTTGAATAGGAATTTAAACAATGAGACGATGGTATAATAATAAATCAATTAACTTATATGTATATATATATATATATTATTTTCAACCTGAAATATAACTATTAGAGCTTTAGTTAGTTTATAGTTTACATACTTAAGTTACATAATTTTGAGGAGAATATGTGCTAATATCCTAAAAATATGAATTTTATTACGGACTCTCCCATCTTGTTGATTAATTATATTTTTGTCATATGAAAGTGTGTCGTCCGCGCGATATGTGTTAACCTGTTACCACCGTTTTGAATGGGCCAAGCAAAAGAGATGTTGAATCCATATTTGGACCTTGGCCCATTTAGGGCTGCGAGTTAGGCTGAGGCCATAAGTTAATGGATCTAGAATTGGGTTTACATTGAAAAACATTGCCTGTTTAAGTAGACAATTAATCAGACTTTCGTATAAAAACCAAAACTATTAATTTTCTTTTTCCTTCTCTAAACTGGACTGTCTAAAAACAGATTTAATAAACCGTTTTTAAAAATAAAATTGCTTTTTTTTTCTTCAATCTATAAAACATAATTTTTTTATTATTTAATTTAAATTAAAATAAAACAGAAAGTTTTTTTTTTAAAAAAAAAAAAAAATCTAAAAGAGAGCCGTTTTTCTTTTTGATTTATAAACAGAACAATTTTTAAATATATGTATAAAAGAACAACTTTTTGTTTTTTTTATTTATTTAGTATAAAACAGAACAGCTTTATAACCTTCTTTATAAAAGAGAACACGTTTTTGTTATTACCAAAAAGCTTTTAGTTCTTTTTTTTTTAAAAAAAAAAAAAAGAAAAAGAATTATGCTAGTACTAAATAAGCTATCAACTTTAGATTGTTATGGAAATTATAATTTATGAACTAATTTATTTTAATGGAAATTACAATAATTAAAAATAGAATTGACAACAAAAGTAAGTTTTGCAAAAAATTAAATCAATGAAAGTATTGTAATTTTGTATTTATTTAGTAACATGCAAGTTTATTACATGTGATGATAAAATAAAAATAAATAAATAAATAAATAAATAAATGAAACAAAACAATTACTATAAAGTAAAGTAAAGAAATGCCGGGCTTATGTGAGAACGTTGATCTAGATTTGATAGCTCTCTCAGACAAATTTCTATTGTCGACTTGCCCAAAAATGTAAAGTAGAAAGTGATATAATGGGATGTGAATCCCATTATCATATATATATATATATATATATATATTAGGACTGTTTATTCAGTGTGGATATAAAAACATAAATTATTTTTTTAACTGTCAAATAAAATTTGATGGTTACTACTTCAAGTGTGTACGTATTTTCTTGCACACCAGGGAACAAGATAACAATTCTATATATTAGAACTATTCACCTGTTTACTGGTGTGCAAGGAATTTATACACGAATTAAATCATCATCCTTAGATATAAAAACATAAACTACTTTTTTAACTGCGAAATAAAATCTGACTATTATTACCTCAAGTATGCATGTATTTTCTTGCACACCAAAGAACAAGAGAACAATTCTATATGAGTGAACACCTACTCACTGGTGTACAAAAAATTTATACATGAATTAAATGATCACCGTTAGATATAAAAATATAAACTACTTTTTTAAATGCCAAATAAAATTTGATAGTTACTACTTTAGGTATACGTGCATTTTTTTGCGCACTAAAAAACAAGAGAATAATTCACCTACCTCTATTTTAAGTGCTTAAAAACGTAGTAACCAAAACATAAACTACCGTTTTTAAGTGCCAAATATATACAGGCCTATCTCCAAGAAGCCAAACGGCTACCTCTTTACTATCATTATTTGCTATAATAAAGACTCATAAACTTAGCACGTTATGTATGGACTTTAAAGACCCCAACATTCAAGCAAATTAAAATTGTAAATTAATCCATATAAGTAACAGCTAAAAATCAAACAAGAAAAATAAATATTAAAAGAATTTTAAAATTTTCCAACCACAAACTCAGAGTTTTAAAAGCTTTAGGGCCTGTTTGTTATCTACTTTGTTTTAGTGTTTTTGTTGCAGGTTGGGTACTGTAGCTGAAAAGTGGGTTGCAACATGTTTGGTAGTGGGCGGATTGTTTTACATAGTATCAAAACATTTCACAAATTAGGCCAAAAAATTGAAGCAAGAAATTGGTGTTTTTGCATGTTTCACAACTGTAGCGGGCCAAACACAACTGTAGCGGTCGAAACAAAATTAAACTACTTGCAACATTTTGGCCCACGTATAAAAGCAAAAGTTAAAATATTGTAGTTCATTTGGCCCGAAAATTTCTCTCTCCTATGAAGCCCTAAGCTTTGGCGATTTTGGAGGCGACCTGTGATATGCGAAGAAGAGGCTCAATTCATAGTAGTGTAAGTCTTTGAAACCCAAACGTTTGATTTAATGTTTTTTTAAGTGTTATTCGGTTTCGATTTGTTCAATTTTGTCTTCGTGAATAGAGGGCGTCGATTTCATTAACTCATCGATCACCTGGAAATCTCTCCTTGCCTTCTTCTCTGCTCGAGGTCTCCACTGGAACCACCGCCGCCGACGCCGATGCCCTCATCATCGACGGCAAGCTCTCCAAACTCCGAACCAAGCGTGTGTTAGCCTAAGGCCTTACCATTTTCCAGCGTGTTTAATATGTTTTTTTTTTTTTTTTTTTTTTTTTTTTTTTTTTTTTTCTGAGTTAGTCTTGATTCTTGAAATTAGTCCAAAAGAGTTCTTGAAATTAGTTCAAAAGAGTTGAAATTATTGTTTAAGTGTTAGGAAATTCCTCTGTTTGGTTGTTGAGAAAATATTTGCAATAAGATAAACAAAAAAATTTAATCTATTTATCCACTAAGTTTTTTAATCTATTTAATCCTACTTAAATGGTATTTAATGTATTAAACAACAAAGAAAACCTACAAGTATAATACAAATTACATAAAAACATCTAATGTGAAGAGCTTCCCTAAAAGCTTATTTCAAGGTGTAATTGAATTTCTTAAGTGAAGCATGCTTAAAGATAATTATCATAGTGTCATTGTTGTTCGGTTGCCTTTCATATCAAAAATTATTATACTGAAAATTTGTTGTATAGAAGTCAAAATAGTGCCATCTTTGCTACAAAATAGATTTAATGCTCTTTCTACCAGAAACTCCATGGTTTTGTTGTTATTTAGGAATTTCAGGTCTTGAGAGTGATTTAAAGTCTGACAATTCTCTTGATCTTAGTTTGAAGACATTAGACAAAATGAGAAATATAGAAGCACTAATACTTAATTTTCTTGCTAATTTGGAAATTATTTATATGAATTGTGTAGTGTAATTGACATAGATTTAATGGGATAATTCACCACATGGCCAAGGTAATAAAGGGACGATACTGCGTACTAATGGAGACAAATTGAGGGCCTATTTGAATGCCATGTAAATTATGGTTGTGGCCATCCAAATTCAAGGGACAGCCAATCAGATTACCTGTTGGTTCTAAGGTTGCCTTATGGGTATTTTCTTGTTTGATCTTTTAATACTTAGGAATTATCGTGTCATTAGTTTCATCATTCCACCTCAAACATTGTGATTTTATTCATTAATTATTTATACTTGTTCAAATTATATGTGAATCACAAATATTTAATGGCAATTTTCAAATGCTTCATAACCAGTGAAAATGGAAGAGAATATTACAAAATGGTGGCATTTATTATACTTGGTATAATTCATTGTTGTCATTATGTGGACAATTGGGTAATATTGTTGTGCTCCTCTTTTGCATATGGTTGCTGCTGTGTAATGGGACTGCTATGATCAAATTCATTTTGAGGTTATCTTCTCAAAATACTGAGAAAGCTATCATACTGCAAGTTTCTAAAGATAGATGATGCATTTTGGTTGAAGAAAAGTCTTTGCTATTGTTGTGTATCAAGGATGCTATCCCAAGTTTTTCATCCTTGTATTTCCATAGCTAAAGACCTTATAAATGGATTCTGCTCAGCTGTATCATCCTTGTAATCTTCATTCTGTATTTATAGCGTCATCCTTGTAATCAATGAGGCTAGCTCACTTGTATCATCTTTGTAATCTTCAAAAATGGCATTTTGCATTATGTATTTTCACTACTCAGTTGTTTCATTCTTGTAATATTCATTTGTATAACTCACTAGAATTATGCATTTTGCTCTCTCCACAGTGTCTGCAAGTGATTATTTACCTTGAAAGCTTTGTTGTTAGTATATATATTAGAACAGGTGGTTATTATTTACCTTCATAGCATTGATGTTATTACCTTGGTATAATTATAAAATAGGTGGTTGCAAATTAGTGTTTCAAATGCTGTCTTTGCATATTTCAACTTGTATTAATTCTTATATTTCATCACTTTAAGAAGGCTAAAAAAGCAATAGATGACTTGCAAGTTTAATAAATTTGTTTGTTGAATATTTAAGCACTTGTAAATAGTTTACCCTTTATTCCACTTATGTTTGCAGTTGGGTTTTGCTTTTATTTTTAATGTTGTGTTGGACTATACAGGTAATAGGATAAGAAAATTGAAGCAGGTTATTGCGAACAACTTGTAAATAGGTTATTGCAAAAATTAATATATATGTGTGTGTGTGTGTGTGTGTTTGTGTGTTCAAATTTCTTCACATCTATTAAAAATATGATGACTATTTATATAGAAATAAATTTATAAATACACTTAAATTTATAAAAACAAATTAAAAACAATGATAACCAAACATTTTTTTTTTTTTTCTGTTTTATATTTTTTTTGGTAACAATTGGAATGACCAAACATGTTTTGTTTTCAAATTTCTTGAAGCACATGACTTACCAAACATGTTTTGCATGTTTCTGCTTCCGACATTTTCACAACAAAACATCGTTCCCAAATGTGCTTTTGATTTTTTTCCAAAACACCCTAAAGCAAAAACATTGTTTCTGTTTTAGCCAAAAACAAAACACCTAAAACAAAACGCATGCCAAACGGGCCCTTAAAATTTTCAACAACTAGATGATTACTATTTTTTAAAAGCTTTAAAAAATGATTAATGTTTTGCTTAAATCTATATTTATATTTATACTATTCTAAAAGTGTAAGTAATTTCTTAACAATTTTGATTTTTTTTTTCATATAAAAAGTCACATTAAAATCGCACAATCATTCACAAATGATCTCATTAAAGTACATTTTCTCTTATCTATTTTCAAATAATTTTTTTATACATTTTTATTTATTAAAGTGTCACATTAAAACACGAATTCGTAACTAAATATTCAAGAATTCTATATATATATTTTTACCATTACTATTCTTTTCAAAATTCTACTTTTTTAATCTACAATCTTCCAAACCAGAATAAATAAATTTATATTATTATTATTATTATTACTATAAAAAATATACGTATAAAATTGCAAGACTTTTTTTTTTATTTATTGTTTTTATACATTTTTCACCTTTTTTTATAAAAGAATGTATCTAAAATCTTATATATTTTTTATTTTTGATAAACATATACATATAAAAGTGCCAAGGTTTTTTTTTTTTTTTTCCTATACATTTGGACCTTTTTCGAAATAATGAATAAGGTATTTGATACTCTATATGTTATATACATATAGAGATATCATGTATGATTGCTGTTATCCAGGATTCCATAATTTATAATTAATTTGGTTTTAAAAAATAATAACGTTTACATCATTCAAAGCAAATTAATTTGTATTCAACTGGAAAAGAAGATGAAAGGATTAAAAGTAACAATGATTTGGTTTTTTTTTTCGTCAATCAGCTATTTTCCGTAACCAGAAAAACCACAAACGTTTGAATACATGTGTTGCAACAATTACAATATTGCTTTTAACATTTCGCTATCAAGGTAATTTTTTCTTTTGATTTTCATTGATTTGGACTCTAAAGGTACATAGATTTTCATTGATTTGTGTTGTAAAGGTGTTGAGTTTTTGTGTGTGTTTGTTTCCTTTCTATATACTTGTTTGCCAAGAATAAATAAGGTGAAAAGTTCAAAAACTCACACAAGATTTGATTTTTTCTTTTTTTTTTGTTCTGATAAATCTTATTTTTGTCTTGACCTTGTTTGGTGAGAATATCTGCAAAAAGATTTCTCGTGTTGTCGTGCTTGTTATTCTTTGCTTGTTTAGTGAGGATATCTGCAACAAGATTTCACTCGTGGTTGTGATATTCTATTTTTTTTTTTTTTTTTTTTTTTTTTTTTTTTTTTTTTTTTTTTTCAGTTTTCCCCTTTGTTGTTTCAATTTTCCCCTTTCTTAACAATTTTGATTTCTTTTTTTAGTATACATACATTTAAACCACTTTAATAGCACTCTAATGGCATGAAAAATATTATTCTAAACGGAATTCAGAACATTCATACATAATTTATTATTTATAAATTAATAAGTTAAAAATAAGGAAAAAAAAATTAAAACAAACGCACAGGCACACATAGGTACTATTAATACTATAGATAAGAATATATAAATGTATATATGAGATGATATTAATGGGAAGAAAATATTCATAACAAAAAATTTAATAACTCTACAAATTCATAACCAAATATTTAAGAAGTCTACACTTTCTTTTTACCATTACCATTCTTTCCAAAGAAAAAAAAAATAGCAAACGCCGCACACATATATGTAATATTAATAGTATATATAAGAATATATAAATGTATATATGAGATGATATTAATGGAAAAAAAAATATTCATAACAAAAAATTCAATAACTCTACAAATTCATAACCAAAAATTCAAGTATGTGTGCTATTAATAGTATAGATAATAATATATAAATGTATATATGATATAATATTGATGGAAAAAAAAAATATTCATAACAAAATATTCAATAACTCTACAAATTCATAACAAAAAATTCAAGAAGTCTACAAATTCGTAACCAAATATTCAAGAAGTCTACAATTTTTTTTTTTTTACCATTACCATTCTTTCCAAAGAAAAAATAAAATAAAACAAACGTCGCACACATATATGTACTATTAATAGTATAGATAAGAATATATAAATGTATATATGAGATGATATTAATGGAAAAAAAATATTCATAACAAATATATATGTGAGATGATATTAATGGAAAAATATATATTCATAACATAAAATTTAATACACGAACCCTACCGCTAATAATAAAAAATAAAAAATATATTTTACACATAATAGGTAACTAACAATTCATGATGTACATATACAACTGTTTCTGCTATTTTCAATATGTACACTATTATTTATTCTTTTCTGGAAAGGCAAGGGTGGAAACTGAAAATTTTAATATATTTTTCTTCCTATTTTCCTTCATTATTGTTTTTTCACTTTCGTATTTATTTACTTTTTGTGAATATTGTTTCATTATTTGGGAAAAACTAAATCATAACCATTGATTTTTATTTTATTTTAAGGGTTAAAAATCATATTTTACACATAATAGGTAATTAAATTTCAACATAACAATTATTGTACCGTAATATTTAAAAATACATAATCATTACACGTAATGGCAAATTAATAATTTTTCTAGATTTAAAATTTAAAATTTAAAATAAGAAAAATATATCTACTATGGTACAAGTAAAAGTTAATATATTTAAAAAAAAAAAAAATTAACAAATAATATTTTAAATTTTAAATACAAATGAATTGTCAAGTTCACCATTTAAAAGTTGAAAATAATAATTTAAGTTCTAAATATAAAGAACCTGTATATTTTACGATTCTAGTAATTGTAAAATAATATTTTGAAAATTTAAATACAAACAAGTTGCATATTCTATCATTTCAAGAGTTATAAATAATATTTAAATTTTTAAATATAGAGAAGATCATTTTAAGAGTTATAAATAAAATTTTAAATTTTAAATATAAAGAATTTGTTAGTCAAGGTTTATAAACAATATTTTAATTTAAAATACAAAGAAATTGTTTAGTCAAGTGTAATAAATATACTTTAAATTTGAAATACAAATAAGACCATTTCAAGAGTTATAAATAATATTTTAAGTTTAAATACCAAGAAGTTATATATAGTATTATTTTTAAATTTTAAATACAAAAAGTTGTATATTTTATCCTTCTAACAATTACATTCAAGTTTTAAATATAAAGAAATACAAAAGCTTTAAGTACAAAGAAATTATATATTTATAATATAAAATGTGTATTTCATCACATGCATTGCACGTGCCTTACCTATAAAAATTTAGTTAAATTCTTCAACCCAATGTAGAACATACACGATGGAGTTAGATGTTTCGTCTATTCTTTTTCGGTGAAGCAGTACTTGAAAATTCCATTTTTTTTTAAAAAAAAAAAAAAAAAAAAAGACATGTTTTAAGAGAAATGCATTTTATAGTTTTTTGTTTTCATAATTTTTGAAATTTTATTTAATCAGAAATGACTAAATTGCTAGGCAGCCCTTCAAGGATTGTTAATTTAGTATTAGATTGAATGAATTAATTAACTAGGTGATCTAGGATCAAACAAAAGACCACAATTGTGGAACATACCCAAGCCCTATTACGGCACAGTATATAATATAGATGTTAGGAGAAGATCCAAAGCATTATATATATATATATATATATATAGTTCAGAACTCAGAAAACATAAATATTATGTCATTACTCTTGCATTTTAAGTTCTAAAGTAGGACGACATAGATAAGCTCATCATCAAGAAGGAAATTTATATATATATCTTAATTGTATTGAGCCACTCTTATTTAACAATTAGTAGTGTTTACAACAACGTACATGTGAAGTGAAGACTACCAAGTCTATAACTTATTTCTCGGAGCTCTCTTTTAGAAACAATAACGTACATAGCAATAAATATAAATAGTTCTAGTAATTTAAGCAACAATGCTTAGAACCCTAACCAGTTTTAGGGACACTGATGACAATGCCTTTCTTATTAACCCAAACCCAAACTCTATGACAGTCAACATTCAGGATAACGGAGGATCCTTCTTTTACAATAATAGCATTCACCGAAGGGTTCTCCCGCTCAATGGTTGCTGCAGCAGTCTCTCCATCGACCCCGACCAGCTCCGGCCATGAACTCTTACCTGCATATATATATATAGATATATAGCCACAAATTAAAACTTGTACACATGATTGCAATCTAAGTAGCTTGAAACCATGTTTTTTTATACGTACCTTGACAGTCTTCTGATGACATTCTTAGTGTGATGCTTTGATTTATAAACTGAAATGTTATCTGGTCTTGCGATGGATTTGTTGTGATGAATAATATGGTATTTATACAGACATTATGATAGCTTGTGGTTGATTTTTTTGACTTTGGAAATTGTAGAGAATGTCATCAAGATGGTTTATGCTTCAAGGAACCTCTCATCAAAAATAAAAGTCAGCAAAACTGATGGTGATCCTGTTGTGTTCATTCATTTGACTATTAGCTTCTGTACACACAGATAGGCTACTCAAATCTTCATAATCTTCTCAATGTTTCATTCGTGTAATAAGAAACATACTTGTCAACAAATGAGAAAGCACATTAAAGGAAGTAATTACAGAAATACAAAATCAATAGTCATTAATTAGGGATTATGGTTGTAAATCAGATTGAAATCAGCTTGCATAAGGTGACGTCAATCTTTTGAAATCAATTTTAATCCCACAATTCAATAGTTTCATACTAACAAAAATACCATTTTACCCTCACAGGTCAAAGGGTGATGAAGGTAACGTGGGTTGCAGTATCTGACCAATAGGGGATGGTGTCTCCCATTACGCATGTTTGTTTAATAATTATTTTTTTGTCTGCGTATGTATGGTGTCACGCTGTCTCCACCGTTCCGAATGGGCCAAGCAAAAGAGATGTTGATTCCATATTTGGACCTTTACCCATTTAGTGGTCAGACTTGGGCTAAGGCCTTAACTTAATGGATCCAGAATTGGGCTTAGATTGAAAAACTTATCCTGTTTAAGTATACAATGAATAAACTGACTTTCGTATAAATCAAAACTATGTTTTTTTCCTTCTCTAAACCGCACTGTTTTTAAACTGTTTTTATAATACTGATTTAATAATAAAACTGTTTTCTTCAATTTATAAAAACGGAACAGTTTTTTATTATTTATATTACATAAAATAAAACAGATTTTTTTTTCGTGAAGCAGTGGAGTTGTCTTGTGGACTTGAACCGGATGCTTCACCCACAATGTATGGCCAACATCAATGTTCCCAATTTGGAGAATATTCAAGGGATAATTTTAGAAAAATATACTTTTGGGAGTCTATTTACCCGTAGTCAAAGTCAACACTTTTCAATGTCATGAATTTTGACCAAAGTCAATCAGCACGTCTCAAAGTCATAAATTTTGACCAAAGTCTGACGTGGGCATGAATTTTCACTGTTCATTTATTTAAAAATCCCTCTTATTGTTAAATTGAAATCCCGTAACTATTCCTCCTTAAAAATTTATTTTATGGGGTACCATATTTGTACTTTGAGGTTCTGCTTTTGTCCCACTGGGCACCACTTTTTCTACATATGGGTACCAATTATGTACACAACAATTTTAATTTCTACATTTAATGGTGCTGTATCTTTTATTTTTTTTACATTTAAATTTGGAGAATATTCAAGGGATAATTTTAGAAAACTATACTTTTGGGTAGTCAAAGTCAACACTTTTCAATGTCATGAATTCTGACCAAAGTCAGTCAACACGTCTCAAAGTCATGAACTTTGACTAAAGTGTGCACATGAATTTTCACTGTTCATTTATTTAAAAACCCCTCTTATTGTTAAATTGAAATCCTGTAACTACTCTTCCTTAAAATTTTATTTTATGGGGTACCATATTTGTACTTTGAGGTTCTGCTTTTGTCCCATTGGGTACCACTTTTTCTACATATGGGTACCAATTATGTACACAACAATTTTAATTTCTAAATTTAATGGTGTTGTATTTTGTATTTTTTTTATACATTTAATGGTGTTATAGAGTAGGTGACGCGATGTACTATGTTGTATGGGTGTTGCATCTCATGAAGAAGTTGCAATCCATTGTTATTGACAATGCATTTAGGTACTGCATTTGTGCACGTATGTACTACTTTTGTGCAACTTAATACCATTTATGTATAAGTTTGAACCATATTTTGTGCACAACATTTTTACTACCAATGACCAATAAGAGAACTAACATTTTGATAACTTGTTATACTGTAAATGTTAGCAGAAGTCTCACTATGACAACCGGTGATAAAAATTTACACTTCCTTTTGATATCCGGTTGTTGAAACATGTAGTACAATATTTGTATAGAACCACTTTTGTGCAACTCGTACCATGTTTTCTACACGTGGGTATCACTTTTGTAAAAGGAAGGGTAATTAAGGGATTTTAGTTGAACAACAAGAGAGCATTTAAGGAAATGAGCCGTGTAAATCCATATCCACATCAAACTTTGGTCACAATTCATGATTTTAAAAAAGTGTTGACTTTGATTCAATCTTTAAATAAATAGACTCACAAAAGTTCATTTTTCTGTAATTTTTTCAATGTTTATTTTATTTAAGGGTAAAATGCACTAAATCCCCTTAAACTATGACCCAATTGCAATAAACTTCCTGAAGTAAGTAAAATTCCTTAAATTATTATTTTATTGCACTTAAGGGCAAGCCGTCAATAGGTCGTTAACGGATAAAGAAAATGACCTTTTAACCCTTAAAATGAATGGTGCCGTGATGTGGCAAATACACTCTTAAAGTCCAATAGAAACGTGACAACACATTAATATATTGGTTAAACCGGGCACGTAACAAACATGCCTTCATTTCTGTTATATTGTTAACGGTGACTTAACAATTGCAACAAATGAAATAGTTTAGGGAATTAAGTGTCTTCTTCATAATTCAGAATTCAGGAGAGTTTTTTAGAAAAGAAAAGAAAATTCAGTGAGGTTTAGTACACTTTATCCTTTTATATATTAGTGTCTTTCCGGAGCATTTCATCCCCAAAGCAGCATATATACAACTTTGTTAAACTGCTATATTATAATCGTGCTTATTTCTCCTTCTCTCTTAGCATGGCAAGTTTGTGTGAAAAAAATTATATTCATGTTCCAAAGGTTGCTACCATAATGAAGTACTGGATTAATACAAGGCTATGGTTGGTACCAGGAAATATAAATCCTGAACTTGTTTTTATTGTTGGGTACGGAGTTGGATACCCGAACCTAACAATTGGTATCATTACCATGTCCCAAGTAGATGCATCTGGACTTGAGAATTCCTTAATCGACGGGATAGCCGATGATGTTCTATCCACCGGGAAGCCTCATTCGGGGAGGGATTGTTGAGTAGTCGAAGGAGTCGCATGTGGATTCAGGAGTCAGGAATCCCTTAGTTGCCCCAATAACGTTCTATCCATTGGAGAGCCTTGTTCAAAGAGAGATTGTTTGGCAGTTGAATGAGTCTCACATTGGTTGATAAAGAAAAAAATAAGACAAAGGTCAGCACACTTAATGGGTTAACCTTTTAGGTTGGATACCCCAACCCATCTATTAAAGAGTTGAAACTTATTAATGATAATGAAGTACTTCCAAAAAAAAAATTGCGACATGTTTTAATATAAATGTCTTTTATAATTTTGTTGTGTTTTGTTTTTAAAGTATTATTGAAAAAATAAACCAAACATGTCCTGTATCACAGCAGAAACTATTGGCTTATCAGAAATGACTACGATCTGCATAGGATCAAACAAATTAAGACCACACTTGTGGAACCCAAGGCCTATTACGGCACAGTATATATATGTTCGGAAAAGAACCAAAGCATTATATATATATATATATATATATATATATATATATATATAGGTCACAACTCAGAAAGCATAACTATTATGTCATTACTCTTGCATTTTAATTTAAAAAGTAGGACCACAGAGACGAGCTGATAATCAATAAGGAAATTTATATATATTAACTGGATCGAGCCACTCTTATTTAATTAGTGTTTACAACAAGACGTGAAGACTACACAAAGTCTTAACTTATTTCATGGAACTGTCTTTGAGAAACAACATAACTTATTTGAAAAAATAACATAACAATAATATAATTAGTAGTAATTTCAGCAACAATGCTTAGAACCCTAACCAATCACAGGGACCCGGGTGACAATGCCATTGCTGTTAACCCAAACCCAAACCCTAGTACAGAGAAAATTCGGGGTAATGACTGATACTCCTTCTTCTACAATAATAGCAGTGACCAAAGGGTTCTCTCGCTCAATGGTTGCTGCAGCAGTCTCTCCTTGGACCCCGACGAGCTCGGGCCATGAACCCTTACCTGCATAGCCACACATTAAAACTTGTACACATTAGACTACCACATTATGTACGTACATGATTGCGTTGCAATTCTAAGTAGCTTTAAATCACTTTTTTTTCTTTTCTATTACTTACCTTGACACTCTGATGACATTCTTAGTGTTATGCTTAGATTTGTATACTGAAATGTTATGTGATGGATTTGTTGTGATAATGATAGGGGTATTTATACACAAACATTATGATAGCTTGTGGTTGATTTTTTTTTACTTTGGAACGGCGACGCACACGAAATTTGACTGTTATGCATGTGTACTTATCAAAATTGTAGAGATTGTCATCAAGATGGTTTATGCTTCAAGGAACCTCTCATCAAAATTAAAAGTCAGCAAAACTGATGGTGATCCTGTTATGTTCAATCATTTGACTATTAGCTTCTGTATAGGCTGGTCAAATCTTCATAATCTTCTCAATGTTTCATTCGTGTAATAAAAAAGATTCTTGTAAACTAATGAGAAAGCGCATTAATTAATTCCATAAATACAAAATCAGTAGTCATTAATTAGGGATTATGGCTGTAAATCAGATTGAAATCAACTTGCATAAGGTGACGTCAATCTTTTGAAATCAATTTTAATCCCACATTTCAATAGTTTCATACTAACAAAAATACCATTTTACCCTCACAGGTCAAAGGGCGACGAGGTTGAATTTAGGTAACGTAAGTTGCATTGTCTGACCAATAGGGGATGGTGTCTCATATAAGCATGTTTGATTAATAATTATATTTTTTGGTTAATTTTACTGACATCTTTTTATGTTTATTACATCCAAATATCTTTCAAAAATTGTTATCACTTAAGTTCATTTTTACTTTTCCGTCACAGAATTATTAAAAAGTAGAAAAAGATAATTTTGCCCCTAATTTTTTAATCCTATTTATTTTAAAATATCAAATTACTGAAATTACCGTTATACCCCAAATTAATACACCCACTCCTAATATTGTATAACGGGTTATCTAATGCGGGGAACAAGCTTTCTTTGCCATAATTTATTTACTTATTTATTTTATTTATGAAACAATCTGAGAACAAATAAAACTACTGGATTGTAGAATGAAATTAACGTTACTTACCAAAACTGTGAGGATTAATCTGTTGGAAATCGTTATTGCAATCTTAGTTTGTTGAAATTGGGTTAATATTATATCCGTTAATTGGGGTGTATATATAGAGAGAGAGTTGAAATTGGGTTCTTCATTCTGTAATCTTCGTTCTATTCAAATTGGGTTTCTCGATTCTCCCTCTTTCTTTGGTCTCGCATTTGCATGCCTTAAATGAATAGGTAGAAGAAGAACTTGTTTCAGTGTGCTTCTCCATTTGAATAGATATTGGTGGTGTATTCAGTGTTGCTTAGTAGACGTAGATATAGAAACTTCATATCTATAACACGTGCTTCATAAATATCAACTAAAGGCAATATAAGCAAATATGATACAAGGAAAGGTATAATATAATGGCGCATGCATCCTATTGCTAAGCATCTCTAAAGCCAAACCGCTACCTCTTTATTACCATTACCTCTTATAACAAAGACTCATAAACATTGTGACACTGGTACTTTAGCCCTATAACACGTGCTTCATAAATATCAACTAAAGGCAATATAAGCAAATATGATACAAGGAAAGGTATAATTGTCCGACACCGGTACTTCAACCCTATAACACGCGCTTCATAAATATCAACTAAAGGCAATATAAGCAAATATGATACAAGGAAAGGTATAAGTGCATCCTATTGCTATATGAGCATCTCTAAAGCCAAACCGCTACCTCTTTATTACCATTACCTCTTATAATAAAGACTCATAAACATTGCAAATTAAAAAAACTAAAAAAAATATATAATAATTGCAAATTATTGACTTTAAAGTTCAAGCAAATTAATTGCAAATTAATTATATATAAGTAACAGCTAAAAAATATATAATAAAAAAAAAAAAAATTAAAATTCAAGGCAAGAAATACATTCATAATCACAACAATTACTATTTTTTGTATACTGTAGACCAATAATAAATGGATGAATTCTATTTTAATTAATCATACATGGTATATTCAAATTACCATTTCTGATTTAGTAAGTGGGTTTCTACCCCCACCATATTGAATCTGGTAATTAAAGATAACATGTCCAATTATTATTGGTTTACATCAGGAGAAATGAGGATGGTGTAGATCGTCGAGGACCTAAGTATTATTCTTTCTTTAAAAGCCCCTCTTATAGTTAAACTGAAATTCCGTAATTACTCCTTATAAATTTATTTTATGAGTGCCATATTTGTACTTTGAGGTTCTACTTTTGTGCCATTAGGTATCACTTTTTGTATATATTGGTACCAATTATGTACAAAACAATTTTAATTTCTACATCTAGTGCGAGGAAAAGATCAAAATTAAGCAGAGAAATATATATCAGTTGACAATCAAGAAAGAAATTTATATATATTAATTGGAATGAGCCACTCTTATTTAATTAGTGTTTACAACAACACGTAAGACTAAAACTTAGTCTGTAACTTATTTCTTGGAGCTCTCTTTCAGAAACAACAACATAACAATAATTAGTAGTAATTTTAGCAACAATGCTTAGAACCCTAACCAATCATAGGGACCCGAGTGACATTGCCTTTATTGTTAACCCAAACCCAAACCCTAGTACACACAAAATCTCCGGTAACAGACGATCCTTCTTTTACAATAATAGCATTCACCAAAGGATTCTCCTGCTCAATGGTTGCTGCAGCAGTCTCTCCTTTGACCCCGACGAGCTCCGGCCATGAACTCTTACCTGCATTTCATAGCCACATATTAAAACATGTACACATTAGATATACTACCACATTATGCAAGTACATGACTGCAATTCTTAGCAACTTTAAAGCATGTTTTTTTTTACATACCTTTACAATCTGTTGATGACATCCTTAGAAGTGTGTTATGCTTTGATTGATCTACTGAAATGTTACTTGGTCTTGTGATTGATTTGTTGTGATGAATAATAGGGTATTTATACACAAACATTGTGATAGCTTGTGGTTGATTTTTTTGACTTTGGATGGCCATTCACACGAAATGTGACAGTAATGTGTGTGTACATATCAAAATTATAGAGATTATCATCAATGAACCCCTCAACGTACATTGAAAGTCAGCAAAACTGATGGTGCTCCTCTGTTCAATAATTTGACTATTAGCTTTCGTACACAAGGGTTGGTAATTTTGCTACCAACTACTTGGATATTACGTACCATCACAGGTTAGCTAGCTAGTCAAATTTGGATATTACGTAACATCACAGGCTAGCTAGCTAGTCAAATTTTTTGTGATCTTCTCAACTGTTTTTTTCATCTAATAAAAACAATGCTCACTTGTATACAAAATGAGAAAGCACATAAAAGGGAGTAAAAGAATTAATAGATAATCAATCATCATTAGCCATTGTGATACATTTGAACGCGATTGAATTCAACTTGGATAAGGTGGGGTCAATCTTTTGAAATTAATTAACCAATTTAAATCCCACCATTCAACAGTTTCATACTAACATTTTGCCCTTAAAGTTTATGATATATATGTCAAATTTTTTGTGATCTTCTCAACTGTTTTTTTCATCTAATAAAAACAATGCTCACTTGTATACAAAATGAGAAAGCACATAAAAGGGAGTAAAAGAATTAATAGATAATCAATCATCATTAGCCATTGTGATACATTTGAACGCGATTGAATTCAACTTGGATAAGGTGGGGTCAATCTTTTGAAATTAATTAACCAATTTAAATCCCACCATTCAACAGTTTCATACTAACATTTTGCCCTTAAAGTTTATGATATATATATATATATATATATATATATATATATATATATATATATATATATATATCCTTAAACTAATAATATATTTACAAGCATAATACACTATCAATTTCAAATATTAGAATGACAAAATTGACTTTTTATTAATTTTCTTCAGGTGACATGAGTAGAATTCGTTGTGAGCTGCCTAATGACAAAGGGAGGGAATGTGTTATATAAATCTAACTTGGGTAAGGAAGGTAAAGTTTGATTATTTCTTCACGTAATACCAGAACATACAAAAAAAAGAAGAATAAATCTAGTTAGCTGAATAAGCTTAATTCCCCCGGTAAATAAGTATGAAATTAAAGGAAAAAAATTATAGATGGTACTTGGGCACCAAGAAGAAATTGGCCATAAGCCCAACAGGGCATTAGAGGATTAAAAGTTCAAAACAAGACAGGCCCAAGCAGCCCAACAATCAGCTACGTAGTAAATAATGGATCACTAGATTTTGCTTTAATTACATCTTGTAGAAAGAAAATTAATAAAACGTAGTAAATAATATTAATGAAGCTAATCTTACTTAGCGTTTATTCCAAAAGGCCCTTTCACATACGTCAATAAAACATAGCAAATAACAATCGAAATCTAGCCAATATGAGGTACCCTTGTAACAATATTATTCTTATCAATCCAAACGCGAACTCTATTGCTCCGATATTCTTCAGTAACACGTATTCCTCCATGCAGAAAGACAAGATTCACCTCAGGATTATCCCTCAAGATCGTCAGAATTGCGGTACCTTTAGATTCACCAACCAGCTCCGGCCACGAACTCTTATTTGCATCGCCACAAAAAACAAGTACTCCATAAAAAACAAAACAAAAAACAAAAAGAGATTTACAGTACCGTGATGACATTCTTGTTTTTACAGTACTTCGTCTTGTTATTGATTTGTTGCAGTGAAAGGCATTTATATATGCAAAAATTAGGTGTTAGTCCTTAGTAGGTATGAGTTGGTTTTGTTTGTGAAAAGTGGTCTCTTTTTTTTCGGAACTGCTCAATTATAATCGTGGGTTGTTTGGGTTTATTGTAGATATTGGGTAGTTAAGGAGAACATGGGGAGTTGAAATGAAATACTAGTGGTCGAGAAATATAAATAAATGTCACATTGTGGCTGTGGGTGAGATTTTTTTAGAAAATTTTTTTAATTTGGATTTGGGTTGATTTGCATGTATTTCTATTCAATTTTAAAGTAGCTGAAACTTTGAATTCATCTTTCGATTTATTTTGTTTCAATTAGCTTGTGCATTCAAACACACTTTAATTTAGCTAGAAATGTAACTTTGGTTGATATATTTTCATTAAAGCAGTAGAGAAATGTCACCTGAACCATTATTTGTTGCAGTTTATCACGAAAATTGACCAGGTCTGTGTTAATCAAACCACTCTAGCTTATTCAGCATTTATTACAATGCGTGGTGAATTTGAACTACTTTATTTATTTATTTATTTGGGGCTAGCTCTTTCACATACACTAATGTCACACTAAATAAATAATAATCAGCAGTAAAAGCAGTAACATTCCTTGGACCCTAGCCAATTATAGGTACCCTTGTAACAATGTCATTGATCTTATCAACCCAAACACGAACTCTAGTGCACACAAATTCAAGAGTAACAAATGTTCCTTCCAACACTATCACAGCATTGACCCAAATATTCTCCTTCTCAATCGTCCCTGCAACACTATTTCCCTGTGCACCCATGAGCTCCGGCCACGAACTCTTACCTGCAGATATGGCCACAAAAACATGTGTTACCTAGACTATACTATACTATATATATATATATATATATATATATATATAATACACAATTGAAATTCTTAACTAGCTCTATAAAGCTGTTCCGTACCTGCACATGACATTCTCAGTGTTTTGTGTGTTTTTTTTTTTTTCTCTTGTAATGACACTCAAATCGTTTTGTTATTGATTTGTTGTAATGAAATTGGTATTTATACACTTAAATTTTATTTTTTTATTTTTCCGGAAAGTCAAGCAAGTATTTATAGACTTAACATTATGATAGCTGCTGGTGGCTGGTGTTTTTTGACTTCCAATGTGAGAATGACCACAAATAACTGTCTGCTTGTTCATATGTCAAAATTGCAAAAGTTATGATCATCTAAGATAGCCTGTTCAAGTAATGCACGGGTCTCTACCACAACAATTTGACTATTAACGACTAGTTTTGCAGAGTGATTGCACATATTTGGAGTGTGCAAATCATCCGAGAGTCCCATAGTAGCTAACAGGGTGGGTTGATTCTTTGTTACCAAAAAAAAAACATCCGACTGCTAGTAACTGCACATTAAAATGATGATATTATCATAGATTGGGTTGAATTCAGTGCCTAAGGCGAGGACTAGATTGGTTTGAATTCAATGCCTAAGGTGAGGATAGTCTTTAGTTTGACTTTAAAACATATTTGGATCAGAGTCAATTCAATAGTTTCAGTCTGGCAATTAAGAATGTTTATGTTTGGGTTGATTTAGTTGCTTGGATTGGTTTGGGCATTCACTCAAACACACATCAAACTAGCATAAATGTTCAAGTAGCAAGGCATTCAACATTATAGCATAAATACTGTGTGGAACACCAAATCGTTACACTTTGGACAACTTAAAAAATACTATGTGCCTTCTATAGAAGGCAAGAGAAGATAACACACCTAAAATTTATGGTATAATCGGCTATTAGAAATAATTTTAACAACTTCAGTATAATCGGCTAGTTGTAAATAGGAAAAAATAGGATTCATGTGGCCAACCCCCATTCATGCAGAATTAACGGAAGGATGATGATGCCAGAGATCTTAGGATTAAACCCATCTAGAAACTTCTCAAGGGGATGAATGTGTTTGGAATTAGATTTAAGAGCAAATCAACCTTTGGACAGATTAATATTAGGTACAAAAAAAACTTTCAATAAAGCAGAAGAGAAATGTCACATAGACCATTATTTGCTGCAATTTCCAGTGTTATATAGTAACAAATTAAAACCACAAAAACAATTTAAACTTTCAATAATCCACAGTAGTCAACACAACAAATCATAAGAGAGAGTAAAGGGTATTTGGGACATCAAGATTAACCAAATTGAAGCCAAAAAATTGGGATTAACAATTAGAACATTGTATTTGAGGAAAACCATCTTTGAAAGAACTTACACCAAGCATTACAACACTCATTTGCACACACTCTCACTATATATCAGTCCCAAAACAGGGACCATTTCCCTCAAGCACACTTCCATAGCGTACATATCACGAGCGTGAAGGAAAAAAAAAATTAAAAGAATACAGACAGGAATTGAATACCAATTACTGATGATTGAAATTTAGGAGTTACTGAAACTGGTGGCAATGGGGATGATGATTACAAGAACAAGTATGAGGAGAAGTATTATCCCAATACACATACACTTCCGGCTGCTCTTCTGGTAGCCTTTCGCAGTCTTAAGGTTCTTAGTCCCATCATTGACATACTGCGCGGCGTTCATCACATGGTGCTGGATGTTGTCCATCTGCTCGCCCTGCGCCTCCACCATCACCGCCATGTCCAAGAACACCTGGTGCAGTTCCAGCAGAGTCTTCTCTATCTCCTTGGCCGCGTCGTGCCTGTCCTGTATCTCCACCACTGTCTCTAGCACCTTCCCCCTCCCATGCTCCTGAAACCAAAAGAGTTGTGCTTTATGAGCCTAAACTTCAATCCAAATTTAACTTGTTCCCAAACTAATATTACAAGTAGGATACACATAACATTTCAACCGCACAAACGCTATGTCTAGAGCACGAAATTGGTACCTGAGCATTGAATTTGCCAAAAAAGACCAAAGGCAAACTAACTCATGAGCTTAAACTTTAAGCCAAATTTAACTCATTCACAAACTAGGGTACGCATAACATTTCAATCACACAAACCATACGTTTAGAAGCACAAAATTGGTACCTTAAAATTGAAATTGCCAAAAAAAAAAAAAATTAAGAACAAAGGAGTAACAAACTAAACTCATAAGCCTAAACTTTAAGCCAAATTTAACTCATTCCCAAACTAGTATTACAAGTATGGTACTCATAACATTTCAGTCGCACAAATCCCATGTTTAGAAGCATGAAATTGATACCTTGGAATTGAAAGCACAAAAAGGACTAAAAAAAGACCAAAGGCAGTATCTTGGTGGTCTCTCCTCGATCTCCTAGTGTGGAAGGTGAGGGTTCAGTCTCCTCGGGGACAAATGGGTGTTTCTTACCAATGAAAAAAAAAAAAAAATTAAAAATGTAATTCAAACTTTAAAACTAATTTTACTCCCGATTGCAAAGTGTCAATCCAGTACTTTCAAATACAAAAAATAAAAATAAAACTCATTCTTAAACAACTTTCTCAGCATTTTTAATCCAAAAAATGTATACATTTATATGGATGGTTATATCAATAGATGTCAGTGCAAGGATATATAGCAGCAATATAGGTATATATCAATTCAGGTTTATTGGATACCTGTATGGCTCTGGACAGGAACTCCTCTCCTCCTTGGCCTCCATCATTGGAGATAATCTTCTCAATCACCTCCTCGTCCGGGTACTCTCCGGTGACAGTGAAGTACCTCCTCCTAACGGTCTCATTATACTCTGACATCATCCTCTGTCTCAGCCCCTGAAATTCCATCATAAGCTCCTTGAGCTTATTCCTGAGCCCATTGGTGACGGCTGACCTAGTCCGGTCAATTGGAGTGCCTTCTTTGCAGCCGGAGAGGCGCCTGCTCACGGCATTGGCACGGTCCATGTCTTCCAGCTGGGACCTGATGGTCCTGGCCTTCTTCAGCACGGCCAATACGTCGGCATTGATGCGACTGCGCAGCGATTTTAGGGAATCTGGCTTGTGCAACGACTTGCTCTCTTCGTTGGCTTGGTGTAGACGGCCCAAGATGTCTCGGATTGACCCCATCTCCTTCTTCACCTTCTCGGCCTCCTCCAAGAATGCGCTCAGGTTATTGTCCATCTGGGTTGTCGCCGCCATCTCTAGATCGGGACCAGCTTCGAGATCTTTCATGGCCTCTTTCTTTAGATCCACGTAGCTGATGAATGATTTTGTCATCAGATCATTCATCTTTTGAATTCAGAAGTTCAGATATATGTGTGTGTAGAGAGAGAGAGAGAGAGAGAGATCAAAATGGAAATTCAAAATATCAGATTGGAAAGAAGATGGGAAGTGGGTTGGGAAAGAAGCTTAGCGAGAAATGGAGTGAAATAAACTATCAATCAGTGAACTGTTAGAAGAGTTGAACGGAGGCTTTAAAAGTACCTGATTTTGACAGGCATCAGAAAACTAGCCGTTGTGGTTACCAACGGCTATATTTTAAATCAAATGATGTTTTGTTAATTTGATAATATTTTTTTACTTTTTGGGTTTCTTTTTCTAATAAATTACACGTTGACCCCTTAAACTTTATGGATGGTAAAATACATTACATTCATTTTTTTTTTTCCCGAAATATATAATTGTATATATGTACATTACATACTTGTGTAACTTTATAAATAGTTTGTAAAATACATTACAATTTTTTTTTCCTTGAATATATATACACACATTACATTTTCAGTCACATATACTATTTTTGCCTTAGTGCACTGTACCCTCTAGTTTCAAATCATTGCACAATACCCTCTCTCATTTTTATTTATTTATTATTATTATTATTATTATTATTATTATTATTTTATTATTTTATTTTTTTTGTAAGCAATAAAGAACCTCTATTTATTAACTGTTACAATTTACTCTTTTTGGGTGAAGGACATCCAACTCCAATTGTTAAACTAGTCACATGAATGACACATGGTACATCAACTAATTATTTTTTATAAAATTACCCTTTCAAATGCTAATCATATCCTTCCTAATTAATTTTACAAAAATAATTTGACCCAAACACGACCCAACCTTTATCTGTGCCATATCTTCCCTCCAAATGATCACGAATTGTTTCCAATTCTTGAAAAAAAAGGTTGTGATAACAGCTATGTAGAACATTTCAATTCATTTGGATATATAAGAGATAAAGAAAAGGAATGTATTCCTTTCCTTCCAACCTTCAATTCAAGTACATTGATTGATAGAGTTATGGCATAAGCTAAAACAAGATCATAAAACAGGATTTATGTAATTAAGTTTTACCCAATTTGTATTGTATGTCCTCAAGGAGTAGGTAGAGATTTATTATTATTATTATTATTATTTTCTCTCAGTTTCTCAACACCAATGGGACCCATCTTTCAACTTCTTCTTCTTTTTTTTTTTTCATCTTTCTAATGATGCCAATGAATAAAGGAATTTTTACCAATGCATGAGCTTAAGGTCCAAATACTACAATGTAATGATGCCAACTTCTTGATTTATCAATAAAATGAGGGGATTACACAAACTTTTTCTTACAAATGAAAGGACCACACAATTATTTCTCTAAAATGGACTCATATTCTACTTTAGACCACACAACAAGTTATATTGTCACTTTGACCCAACAGAATATATGATTATATCATAAAAGCTTTAAAACATAAAATAAGCTTATTGAAAGATTCTTGAATAAATGTTTTAATATTTTTCCCACTAAATTAAAATTCGCAATAGATTAATATGGACTTATAAACTTTTTTAGACAAAAGATCTTATATATAAATTAAATTTAACGAAACAGTAGGGGCTCTAATACCAAAATTGAGTTGGATCCAACACAATAGAAGCATGCAAAATAAATATAGAATAAATTTAACAATTAAATCACAGAAATGACTATAGAACCTGATAACGCTCTGATAACATCCTGTAAAAACATCTGAACACCGGCAAGAACGGGCCAACAAGCCAACAGTTCGAGTCAACTCACAGAAGAAATTGCCAAATTAATTTTAATGTTGCTTGTACTGGTTGGATTCAAGAAAATTCTAGGATCTACACTTTCTGGCTAAATAAAATCTATATATTTGATCTTTTTGTCGACAGAAGTCTTTTGCCCGAAAGTACTTAAAATACTAAATTGAGATTAGAAAGTTTTGAATAAGAACAAACTGGATAATTTATTTCATATCTACATGGATAGACACTGTTTATACATGGATACACTCTCACACTATATTTTACAAAGAAAATATACTGAAAGAAGTTACAAAACACACTGGAAACTAAAGGCTAGAATGTTTGATGGTTCTAGACTTGATTGCTCTAAAACTCGATGATCTTTGCTTAAGCAGGGAAGTTCTTTTTATAGAAGAGGAAAGGGATGAATCTTCGGCTGAGCTTGAAGATGCTGCATAGACGGTTGAGATTCAAGATGTTTTAGAGATAAGATGGCATGAATTATTGCTGAACTATTGATATCGGCTTCTGGAGAATTTTATCTACTTTTACTGTTGAAAATCTACTTTCGGTGGATCTGCTTTTATCTGTAAACTGTTGCAAATCTACTTTTCTTGGATGCTGAAGTTGCCTTTATCTGTACATTGTGGCAAATATGTTTTTCCTTAGATACTTTTAGAATTCTTGCATATTAGACAAATTTCTGTCGGTAATGCTATCTGTTGGGCTGTCATTTCTTTCTCTTTCATGCATGCGGGCCAAATATGCATCAGTGCTGTCTGGTGAGCTGGTTTCTTCATTTCTATAGGCGACTTCAAACTGTTCCAGCAACATTTTTTCTTCATTTATAATTTCTTCAACTTCTGGAAATATCTCAATCTTTGGAGGAAACTTAATGACATGCGTAATTCTTACTTTGACAAAAAATTCCATGTTTATATTATGGTCGTAGAGTCTGAAACCAGGATTGTAGTTTAGATTAACCTGTTGATGAGCTTTATAGTATACCAAATGGTTAAAGGTAGCTGGTTCTATCTCAGTATGAAAGTTATTTACAAAATCAATATGTCGGGTAAGAACTTTGACTTCTATGGGATCAAAATGAATGCAAATTCGATGTTGTCCCAGAATTATTGCTCCATCTTTTACCCATTCTGGCCGGGGGAGTACTGTGGATTTGAAGGAGAATTGGGCTTTCTGACATGAAATTATGAGTTAGTTTCTATTCGAAGGCAATGACTTGGTTTAAACGGTTGGGAAAGTTACCTAAAGAATTTAGATATTCTAATGGCATATCTTTTGGTATGGTGATGTTGTAGATCATTCTTAATTCTAACAGCTTGCTTAAATAACAGATGATTGTTTTTATAGAAAAATGGATTTTTCTGGTTATTTCAAAAGGATAGAAGAAAACAATGTCTACATCTAACAAGATAATGGTCATGGGTACTAGGTTTCCTATTTGTATAAACCGTAGGAAAAAATAATTATAACGGATTCCTTTGGGTGGACTATTATTTCTGAGGTAATTTTGGATATCAACCCATTCCTTGAGCCCATCTGACTTAATTTCTTCAAGGATAAGTTATTTGATGTCTTCAGGAAAGAGCTCAACTTGTCGTCTCAGGATTTCTCTGTATGTGGGAGAAAACATGGGTAATAACTTGGTGCACTTGGTTTGTACCTGCAGAAATTGAACTTTCTGAAAATTTTCATCTTCATCAGTCTTATGCTCAGAAATAGTTAGCTCTGTGGGATTTGCTGTTGTTTTTTGATAAGCCAGATTCAACTTTTTATAATGAGATATAAGCGTCTCATGTTCTTACTGTAAATTCTGATATGTTTTATTAGATAATACAAAATATTCACTTAAAGTATTTAGATTTCTGACGAGGGTTTTATCAGGGTTGTTTCTAGAAAACCAAATATTATCTAAAATAAGTTTTTGGTCAAGAAAAAAATTTTGTCTAGCGCAGAACTATTGAGCTGAGTTTTGGATAATCAAAAGAGGATTAGAAATGCCTGGTATAAGGCTATAACTGTTGTTGCTCTTTGTTTCCATTCCTGCAAAATTTAACAATCAATTAGTAAACTAGATAGAATATTTGCTAAATAATTGTCTTTTCCTTTAACATGTTCAAATATAGGTTTAAAACCTCTTCCAGTAATACAGTCAATAAAGGAAATCCATCTTTTTGCAGACATCCGTTGTTACTTTGCTTTGTTTGCAAATTTAACTATGTTATCACAATCTGTTCTTATAAGAAATTCTTTGTCAAGGAATATCTGAAATATTTCAATAGAGTTGGTTACTCTTAAAATTTCTAGATCTGTTGAAGGTAAAGTAGATTGTGCTTTATTAAAAGTTCCACTAGCATGGCGACAAATTTGTTCTTCGTCTCGGGAAGATTCTTTTGTAGGTCTTTAAAGAAATAAACCTGCCCATCCTTGAGCTAATGCGTTTGTCTGGATTATTTTATAACTATTTTCCAGTGGAAGTTGTGAGGGTTCTAACTGGGTGACTAGAGATTTAATTTTCTTAACTAATTCTACGTCTTGAGTATTAAAATATTTTTGTCCATGTTTACCTAATTTTGAATACAAAGGTCTACTAACTGTCCTAATTTTGAAATAAAATTGCGACCATAGTTTAATAATCCTAAAAATACTTGTAACAACTTGGTTTCTTCTAATTTATCATAAAAGTCTAAAATCTTTTTGACAATATGAGATTGTAATTCTATTTTTCTATCCTTTATGTATAAACCTAAAAACTTAATATCTTGTTTTTCTAATATCATCTTTTTTACTATTTATAATGAGTCCTTGTGTTATAAATTCGTTGAATACAAGTTCAAGATGTTTTCTATGGTCTTCTTTAGTTTGACTGAAGACTAGAATATCGTCTATGTAAACACAACAGAATTTTGAATGTTTATTGAATATAGTATCCATTTTTCTTTGAAATTCTTGTGGTACATTTTTTAATCCAAAAGGCATGACAAACCACTCATAATGTCCTTCAGGACATGTGAACGCTGTCCATTCAATAGATTCATTAGCCATACGGATTTGCCAAAATCCTGATTTACAGTCAAATTTAGAGAACCATTTTCTATCTTGTATTTGATTTATTAAAACATTTTTATTAGGGATTTTGTAACAGTCATCGTATGTATTATCATTTAATCTTTTATAATTTATAACCATACGAGTTTTTCCTCTTTTTATTTCGGCATGATTTCTAACCATAAAGGCTGGACTCCTATGTCTATTGTTGCTTTTTCATATTACTTTTAGTAATAAAAGTTCTTTGATTTGTTTTTAGAATTCTTCTTGATCATCTAAGGTATAAGGATTATCTTGTGTTTTTATAGTTATAAAATGATTTATTATATTTAATTTGGCTTCGATTTTATTTTTGTACCAGTGTTTCTGGGGATTTTTTCCAAAAATTTCAGTAGTTTCAGCTAGTCTTATAAGATTATCAATGTTTAATTTAGAATTTTTTAATATAGCTTTATTATTGAGTAAAATCTTGGGTTCCTCTAAGTGATTAAGAAACATTAAGGCTTCAGAAACATCTTCTACAAATTCTGTTACATCAAATAAATTTTTGATTTTTTCTTCTGTCATAGGTAATTCGGTAATAGGTAAAGTATTGATATAAGTAATAGCTCATTTTTTCTTTTTGAGGAATACAAGGAGAGTTGAATGGAATAAAGGTTCCTTTCTTAAAAAACTGTAAACCGGTAGGAGTATACATGAATCCTCCGGTGAGTGAATTTATAAAATTTAAGCCTAAAATAAAATCGTAAGTACTCGGACTATGGTTAACTACATAGGTTTGTGGTAAAACAAATTTCTCATTATTAATTAATATAGGAATATTCTAAACACAATGGGTTATAGGTAATTTTTCATTATTATATTGACTCATATTAACATTATAATTTAGTTTTATTAATGCTTCATCTGGTACTAAATGTCTTTTAATTATACTTTTAGAAGCTCTAGTATCTAATATAGCTGAAGTTTGGACTAATTTTTCTTTAAATTCCAATGTTACAGGAAATGAGATTAAACTAGATGGTTTATATATTGAATTTATGGATTCAACTAATTTATTTTCTAGTTTGTTTTCATACTTATTATAACAGTCGAGACATAATAAGTTTTTACAATGATCTTTACAATAATATCCTTCTTTAATGGAAGAGCTACATTGTTTACAAGTATAATTTGAGAAATGAAATTTAACTAACTCATAATAACATGAAGAATTACTTATAGTGCAAATATAATCTTCTATAGAATGAACTCCTTATTCAAGATCTCCATCATCTTCACTGTCAATACTTTCTATACTATATATGTTTTCATTATCATCATGGAAATCATAAACGCTTTCTAATTCATATAATTCCTCTATTTGTTCCTCAATATCTTCAAGTATATTAATTTTTTCTTGTATTTGCTTAATAGGGTTTTGCTTATATCTATAAGGGCAATTTAGTCTTATATGACTTGGATCTCCACAAATAAAATATTTGCAGCTTCGTTCCTTTGTGGGCAATGTAGTCACTTTGCTATCTTTATTGTCCTTGTTATCTTTTTTATCTTTACTTATTTTTCGTTTTTTATACCAAGGGCGTTTTCTGAATTGTCTATGGTTATTTTTAAAATAAGGTATTTTGTTATGATATTTCGTGTAGGTCTTATTTTTGCGTAAATTATATTTTTTGGGTTCATTACGCTTATAATTATAATTTTTCTGAGGCATACAACCATACTAAGGTGGAAAATCTATTTGTCTACACGTATAATAAAATTGTTTTTTGATTTGTTTGAAATCTTTACGTTATCTACATTTTGCTTTTAGCATATTATACACATGAGTAACTCTATCTCCTATGGTTAGCGTTTCTCGTCTAGAGTTGAAAACCATTTTTCCCAAATTTTAGTTCCTATACTTCTGGGTAACTTCTGAAGATACCTATCGAATAATATTTTATCTCCTGTTTTACCAGTGGCTGCAAAATACTCAAAAAAATTTATTGGTGTAATCTTTTATGTATCTAAAATCACAAATCTGCAATAATTCTAAATTACGTAAAGTTTCGTTTTGTTTTATTAAGGTGTCATCTAATAATCTATCTTCGCCAACTAATACATTTTTAATTAAGCTGGTAAAGCCTTGAATTATAAAATTATCTCGTAAGAGGGCATAATCATTGGGATAAGTTACTTTATAAGACTGCCACCAGTTATGAATGGTTCCTCTTAATAAGGTTTCACAATAGTTAGGGCTTGAGTTTTATTGTCAAAACTGGTCAAAATAGATTGCCTAATACAATCTTGTTCCCAATTTTTGATTACTTTTGCCCAATCTTGGGGATCGTGTCTTACTATGTCTAATATTGTTCCTGCTTGTTGTGCTGGTATATTTTTATATTGTCTACGATATTGTGTTAATGTGTACATATCTGGTATATTTCTATTTTCTACATAAGTTTCTCGTGAGTGATTTAATCTTTGTCTAGTAGTATAGTCGTCATTTATGGTATTACTTCCTGAAGCATTAGTCTTTCGTTGGTCAGTCATTTCTTGGTCAATTGACTGAGATGCTGATCCTTCTGGTTATTTTCCGTCTCTATGTTCTATTGCATTCAACTCTTCTTTTACTGTGTTTAATTCCGATGTTATATAGAAGGATTCAAACCCTACGCTTAGAATATTTTTCTTAATATCATCATTATTTCCTTGTCTTAAATAAATATTTTCTATAAGTTTGTATTAGGTTCTAGATACTTGTCTTGCAAGGCTTCTAATTCTAAATTATTAAAACCGTACATTATTTTTTCTAGAATTTCATCTTCTAATCTATCATAAAGGAAATTTATTTCTTCAGGAGAATCTATTTCTATAAGTGTAGTTAAAAAGTCGTCTTGGGTATCATCTACTAAATTGTCTTATCTTTTATAATTACTAAACCTTATGCTAGCTTCTCCGCTATTTGTAATATATATCATATTATTTTTGGGAATCTTTTTAGGTGTAGTAGTAAGTTTAGGTAATTTCCATTATGTTCCTTCATGTGTAATACTACTTACTTTTTTAGCTTCTATCATCTGGACATATTTACTACTAAAAGGTTTCACTATCTCACTAAATTGGGTTTTAAATTTTAAGTTATACTGATTAACTGCTTTTCCCATAAATAAAGTATTAACTAATAGATTTTCAAATTGTCCTGTCATATTGTATCCTTTTGTGGATATGGCTATCTTAATATGTTAATATGTATATTAGTTGATTGTATGTCTGTTTTAAAACTTGTAAATCATATGGGTTCTTTATCAATTTATAAAGTTCAGCTAACGCAGTTAGATAATCAGGATTACCAGTGCTCATAAAACTATTGTAATAACATTTGGATATCGGTTTTAAGGGATTTTAAGTAGTCTATAATTATTTTTTGATTTTCAGCAATATTTTTAATATTACTATTAATATCTTTAATTGCGACTAATATTATCTTGTTATCCAAATTATTTGGACTAGAATTCTGTACTACTTGTTCTTTAATATAATCAAGATTCTCTCCTAGTCGTTTTATAGAGTTATCTAAATTATTAAAGTCTATTATATTCATAAACTAAAATCGTTGTCGTCTACATTCTAAAATATTCTGTATTAAAAGAATTTTAGATCTAAGTTCGTCTATTCTTCGTTGTAGACTGCGCTTTGTGTCTCATAATTCTAGTGCTATGTAGCAGTTCCTAAGTGCTATTTGGCAAAATTCTAAGACTTGCACAAGTTATTCTTTGGGTAAATCTTGTATAAAGTAAACATTTAAGGGTGAAAATATAATTTTAACGTACTAAAGGGTTCAAATAAAATACTTTAACTTTTAGTTCATGTTAAGGTAAATATGCAAACTACGTTCATGTATGGGTAATATATTTTCGCTGTTACCACTTATATGTAATTTTCCCATGAATAAAAGATGTATTAGGTCACTGTTCAACATGTGTATATTCAAGATCAAGATTCGACACAAGATGCATTTATACCGCAGAAGCAGAAGCTAATACCTCCAACCAATTTGGCTATGGTAGCATTATATTCGAGATCTGTAACAATAGTATTACAAACCCATTAATGAGAGTTGTACTTTATTATTATTAAAAAGGAAATTGATATTAAAAGCTAAAAAAGTAAATTCACTGATCGACATTACAAAAAAAATAATCAATAAATTCTAGTAAGATGATATTAAGCGGGCTATTGCCTGGCTATTTGACTAGTGTTTTTATTTTGTGTTTTTTGTTTTTATTAGTGTATTGTAGCGAAGAAAAAATACGAAGCATATTTGGTAGTATTTGTTGTGCTTTTGAATAGTACCGAAGCGCTTCTAAAATTGAGACCAAAATCGAAAGTATCAAAATAATATTTTTGTTTTTGTTTGCTTATGCACTGTAACAATGAAGTGTAACAAAGCACTATTCAAAAAAAAAAAATCTAAAATAACATTTTTGACTAACCATTTAAATTTTCAAACTTGCAACACTTTTTACCAAACATGTTTTCATGTTTTTGCTTCTAAAAATTTTGTAATAAATTTACTTTACCAAGCAAGTTTCTAAATAGTGTTGAACACACTCTAAAAGTAAAAACATTATTTCTGCTTCGAATCAAAGTAAAAGTACAAAACAATTGTGATTGTCAAATGAGCCCACAATATTTACAACATTTTGAAATTAGAGGGAGTGGTTTAGTGAACTAAAGCCTACTATTTTTCTTCTTTTCATTTCAATATTATAAGGTACTACAAATAATAAGGAAGCATTGAGTGTTGCAGAGAGATGGAAGATTTTAGAATATGGAAAGAGTTTGTTCAAAATTGGTAGATCCTATAACATTTTAGAATAGTAAATAATTTGTGAATATGTAGATATTTAGGTGAATGGTTCTTAATCATTGATTGTAATGCGTAACGGTATACATTAAAAAAGTTGATAGATTATATATAAGTAGGAGTCTCATTTGTAAACAATAAAAAGTTTTAGGAACGAATAAAAAGGCCATAGACTAAGTTTTAGGAAACGTATAATTTGTTTATGCTAAATTCTCACCATGATGAATTTATTAACTTAGTTCATGAATTTATTAACTTAGTTCACTTTGTGTGATGAGAATATATGTTTTTCATACAATTTACTGTCGTGGTTTGATTTGATATTTGTATTTTATATATTTATGAAGATGCAAGGAGTTCATTTCCATTTTCTCTCTCTAGAATTCTTACACTTCAACAGAATGAATCTCTCTCCCCATTACTTCCCAAATTTATAGGTATTTACAAACATTAATGGGTTGCTAGATCTAGGCCCGTTCCTCTGTGGGCTTTGGTCATCTTCAATGGGCTATTCGCGTTTGGCCCATATGGCAGTATTTCTTTATGGGCTGGATCCAGCTGCTCGGACCGGATGCCATGTTCGCGGGTCATATCCGGCCCATATCACTTCTGGCCTCCTCAACTGCCCCCATAATTACTCCCTATTTAATAAGGGGTAATTATCAAAGGCGTCTCATCATGACGTTGACGGCTCAAGACACTCTTATGGGGGAATGGACGGTCGGATCCGGAATCAATGTTCCGAGATTCGATAAACTTCTCGCCTCCCTGACGCTTCGGCCCTCGGGTCCACTTCGTCTTTACGAGGCTCTAGAATGTCACTTCATGCCTTTTTACCGTCTTCATCTCTCTCCATCATCAGTCAAATCTCTCGCTTGTCTTTTTAGAACCGTGCTAAGTTTCATCTAATGAAATTCTTCAAGAGTCACTCTTCCAGCGATCTTGCAGCGTTCTTTGCTGCTTTCTACCCCAGAGGTTAGTCTTGTTCCTTTTTACTTTCGGTAGACTTCTTTTACACTTTTGGATCCTTCATTCGCTTTCAACATGGTTGTAGATCTAGATGTTCTTCGTATGAGACTTAGACTTCCTAACGACATCCAAGTTAAGGTTTGACATAGGGATGTTAATATTATGACCGGTGCCGGCCTTCTTCCCGGCGAGGTTTTATTTACTAACCTTCAACTAAATGTCGTTAGGTTCCCTCTGCATCCCTTTTTTAACTATGTTTTCAATAGACTGGGGATATCCCCTCTGCAGGTAAACCCAAATTTCCTTAGAATCATATCCGTTATGTTACTACTGATTCGTGACAGAGGTCTGGATCTTGACCTCATAGATCTTCTTCTTTGCTATAAGGTCAGTAAGATCCGAACTGAAGAGCCATTCTACCACCTTTACACGTTCGACAAGATGTCCATATGTACGGATACAATCAAATCTGAAAAGGGTTGGAGGGATAACATTGTGGGTGTTAGTGGGGCCTGGTCTTCGCCGACTGCAGAGGATTACCCAATCCCGAGCGCCTTTGGCGTCTGTTGTGTCTCCTCGTATAAGAAATTCAAATCTCATAAAAACGATTGTCCCTGCGAAACATGTGTTCCTCGCTTTTGTACTTTCTTATGTCGCTCCTTAGGCATACCTTGTGATGACTTGAGCTATAGTGTTTGCAGGGATAGGAGTAATTACTTGAAGAAATACGTTTTGAAAGATATTCCTTCTTGCTCAGACCTCCTCACTTCAGACAACCTTCTAGCGCTCTCATCCCTTGGCTATACAATGAGCAGGCTTCAGATTCTTCCTTTGGTAGGAGGAAAAATCCTCCCCCAGCCACTAATGCTGCTAGAGCAACCTCCTCTCCCGCATCAGCCTCTTCTTCAGCCACCATCTCTGACACTATCCCGAGTGTGGTGGCTATTGATCTTGTTGTTAGCACCCCTGCTCCCAACCCGAGCACATCTCCACAGATCACTACTACCCCTGCTGCTGCTGAGGGTGTTCGGGACAAAGAGCGAGGCAAAAGACCTCATCCTGACGGTGGAGTCAACCTCGAGGAGGAATATCTTACAAGGAGGACCCGAGTTTCTGGGCCGAGCGCTCTCTTGCATCGCCCAGTCAAAGCTCCTGCCCCCTCCGGGCCTGTTGCAGCTGCTGCCTCTGCTTCTGCTTCAGCTTCTGCCTCTGCTCCTACTCCTGTTTTACCACCATGGGCTCCTTGATACACCCGAACGGATGGGACGTTTGTGAAGCCGAACGAGACCATGATCAAGGATGGCCAGACCGCCATGGCGTACTATAAGAGCATGTGGACTCCAAAAGACCTTGAGGCAGCGAAGAGCCTGTCACAAAAGGATGTGTTCAGCCGCTTTCCCCAATCTGCCATGGAGGTGACTTTTATTTTCTAACTCATGAATCTTCTCATAATATTTGCTCTTGTCTTCGTCCGACCAGGCGATCGGTTTAACCAATATTCATGCATATCTATGCAGACTTTGTTCGGTATGATGGCTATGCAGAAACAGGTGGAAATGGGGAACGCTAGGGCCCGTAAACTCTCTGATAGCCTGGATGTGGCTAATAAGGAAAACAATATTCTTGCCAACAAGAACACCGAGATATTGGCTCGGCTTGAAAAAGCTGAAAAAGAGAGAGAAGCTCTGAAGAAGGAAACCGACTCTCTTCAGGATGAAAAAGATGCCATTCAGCTTGAAAAGAGTGTCTGACAGACTGAGCGCGATTCAATCAGAGATGAAAAGGCAGAGCTCCAGCGCCTTCTGGCTGACGAGCAGTCTGCTCGGATGGCATTTGAGAAAAGAGCTCTGGACGAGCGCAATGCTCTGATTGACACCATTAGCAGAGTGAATGGTGGCATGTTGGCTCTTCATGCTCGGTTTTCAAGAGTTGGAGCTCTTAGATATGCTCAGGGATTTCGAGATGGTTTTTCCGACCGAGTTCCGGCTGAGGGCCAGACCAGTTCAACTCCGGATGAAATTGATAAGGATCTAGGGATTGACCCTCTGGGGGTCTATGTTAACCCAGAATCCACCGCAGCCGAGCACATATTTGATGAGTGTCAGGAGATTGCTTCTTCCAGGATCACTACAGCTCCTTCTACCGTTCAGCCTCTAATCGCTCTTCCTTCGTCAACTATGGTATCTCCCATAGTCACTGCTGATGTTAGGCCCCAGCAGAACGACTCTATTATTCATCTCGATTCCCCACCTCGTGAGGGTGAGATGGCTAATGGGAACGAGGAAGTGAGTCGGCACAACCAGGAAGCTGACGGTACTGAGGCAGCTAGCTAGGGCTCTTCAGATCCCTCAATTTTATATTCTTTTGTAGTTATGTGATTTGAATGCTTCACTTTTTGTAACCTCGAAGCTTATTATGGATGAGACGATAAGACTTTTTGTACTATGCTCTGTTCAAACCCACTTTCAATACTTTTTCATATTGGCTTTGCCGTGTGAGTAAGTGCCTGGCGCTCGGCCTGAATGCCACACGCCACTTGGCTTTTTTATTTCTAGCAAGTGTTTAGCGTTCGGCTCATGGTGCCAGCTGCCATTTATCTTGCTTAAGTGCTTGGCGCTCTGCTAGAATGCCACTTGCCACTTGGCTTTTTTATTTTTAGCAAGTGTTTGGCGTTCGACTCATGGTGCCAGCTGCCACTTGTCTTGCTTAAGTGTCCCGCGCTCGGCTAGAATGCCACTTGCCACTTGGCTTTTTTACTTTTAGCAAGTGTTTGGCGTTCGGCTCATGGTGCCAGCTGCCACTTGTCTTACTTAAGTGCCTGGCGCTCGGCTAAAATGTCACTTGCCACTTGGCTTTTTTATTTTTAGCAAGTGTTTGGCGTTCGGCTCATTGTGCCAGCTGCCACTTATCTTGCTTAAGTGCCCGACGCTCGGCTAAAATGCCACTTGCCACTTGACTTTTTTATTTTTAGCAAGTGTTTTGCGTTCGGCTCATGGTGCCAGCTGCCACTTGTCTTGCTTAAGTGTCTGACGCTCGGCTAGAATGCCACTTGCCACTTGGCTTTTTTATTTTTAGCAAGTGTTTGGCGTTCGGCTCATTGTGCCAGCTGCCACTTATCTTGCTTAAGTGCCTGGCGCTCGGCTAGAATGCCACTTGGCTTTTTTTTTTTTCATTTTTTCATCCATTTTTTTTTTTTTTTTTTTTTAACCCCTTGAAAAGGAAAGCTATTTTTATAAATCTCAGGAATTTGCACGTTCATACGTATTTGATTGAAAACAAACAACATCCAATAAAACTGAAACTTAGCTTTTATTGATAGTACCTCTTCAGAGACGTAGCATTCCAGGGCTTGTTGACCAACCTTCCTGCCATGGTTTCTAATGTATATGCCCCCTTCCCTATGACTTCTGCAATTCTGTATGGGCCTTCCCAGGGTGGCATCATTTTTTTGACTATTCCCACCTTTCTTTTCAGAACCAGATCGCCAGGGGTAAAATCTCTGTGTTTCACTCTTTTGTTGTGACTATTCGCCAATACTTGCTGGTATGATGCAAGCCTTATTGCTGCAGCGTCCCTCTTTTCGTCTATCATATCGAGGTTCAATCTTAACATTCTGTCGTTCTGACTTTGACTCTATGTTAAGCTTCTGATAGTTGAGACCAAGTGCTCAACCGGTATAACCGCCTCGGTACCATACGCCATTGCAAACGGGCTCTCCTCAGTCGGCCGCCTTGGGGTGGTTTTGTAAGCCCATAGGACGTTCAGGAGTTCATCCAACCACTTCCCTTTATGGTCCTCCAGCTTCTTCTTAATGCAGGCGAAAATTGTTCTATTTGTAATTTCTGCTTGTCCATTGGCTTGGGGATGACTTACTGCAGCCAACTTTTGATTAATTCCATACTCCTCCAGCAGCTCTCTTACTTGCTTGCTGTCAAGGTTCGTGCCATTATCCATGACTATTGACCTTGGAACGCCGAAACGACAGATAATATTGCTCCAGATAAATCGTCTCACATGAGTCTGAGTCACGCTCGGATATGGTTCTGCTTCCACCCACTTAGTAAAGTAATCCGTGGCCAGTAGCACATACTTGTTCTGAGCTCTCGCAGTTGGTAGAGGACCGACTGCATCCATCCCCCATTGCGCGAAAGGCCATGGTGAGGCCATTACGTGCAATTCCTCAAGTGGTTGGTGGATCAATGGTCCATACCGTTGGCATTTATCGCACCTTCGAGAGAACTCATCCGCATCTCTTGACATGTTCGGCCAGAAATACCCTTGTGTCATTGCTTTGTGCGCTAACGATCTTCCCCCAGAATGATTTCCACATACGCCTTCATGAATAGCTCGCAACACCTGCCGAGCCTCTGTGGGGGTGACACACTTCAAGTATGGGCCAGAGTAGGATCTTCTGTACAGCTGGTTATGCACTATGGCGTACTTTGCAGCATTCTTTTTGATTTTCCTAGCTTCATCCCTTTGCATAGGCAGAACGCCATCTCGAATATAAGTGATGATGGGGTCAATCCAACTCGGTTGATACTGTATGACATGGACTTGCCAAGGTTCAGAGTCTAAAGGTTCTTCAAAAATAGATGGCTGGGTCAGTATTCTTACTGGAATCACCCTCGCCAATGTCTCGCAAGAGCTCGAAGCACTACATGCTAACCGATCAGCATCTGCGTTATGTTCTCTCGGTAACTGTATGAATTCAATCTTTGCAAAGTCCTTGGCTTTATGCAGAACGGCAGAACGATATGCCTCCATCGTGTCATCCTTGGTCGCGTACTCACCATTTACCTGCCGAATAATCAACTGTGAGTCACTATAAACAATCAAACTTCTGACCTGTAGCTCTCTGGCCAACTTTAACCCATTCAGCAACGCCTCGTATTCCGCTTCATTATTGGTGGCTCGGAACTCAAGTTTGAGTGCTTGACTCAAAGAAGTACCCTCTGGGGTTTGCAGTTTAACCCCAATTCCTACCCCCATCTGATTAGGGGAGCCATCCACATAAAGTTTCCAAGAGCTGCATCTAAGGTCTTCTTTCGTATCCTCAGAGTCACATTCTAGCAGGAAATCGGCTACCGCTTGTCCTTTGACAGCCGTTCTCGGCTCATACGTTATGTCAAATGAGCTTAACTCTATGGCCCATTTTGTCATTCTGCTCGAGAGTTCTGGCTTGTGCATAAGCACTCTGATTGGAAAAGTTGTTAGGACAGCTATAGGGTGGGATTCGAAATAATGCCTCAACTTTCTTTTTGCGTTTACGAGTGAAAGTATCACCCGTTCGGCCTTCGAGTACCTTCGTTCTGCCTCGGTCATTGTCTTACTGACATAAAACACCGGGTGTTGCACCCCTTCCTTGCAACGAATCAGAACGGCACTTGTCGCAACACTAGATACTCCGAGATATAGATATAATTTCTCTTCTGGATCCGGGGCTGACAGGACTGGTGGATTCTGCATATATTCCTTCAAATGGGTTAATGCTTGTCGTTGTTTATCCCCCCAGACCTGTTTTCCATGACTCCGGATCGTGTCAAAGAACGGCTTGCAGCGGTCTGACAACTTAGAAATGAATCGACTTAATGCAACTATTCGTCCTGTGAGGGCTTGTACTTCTTTGATCGTCTTTGGCTCGGCATTCTTAATCAAAGCCTCTGCTTGAGCAAGGCTAGCTTCGATGCCTCTGCGATTGACCACGTGTCCCAAAAATTGACCGGAACTCACACCGAACGAGCACTTGGTTGGATTGAGCCTCATCCCATATCGCCTCAGCATATCAAATACATCTTGCAGATGTTTCAGATGATCATCCTTCTTCCTACTCTTTACCACCATATCATCAATATAGGCTTCCACAATCTTTCCTATTTGATCCTTGAAAATTTTGCTAACAAGCCTTTGATAAGTTGCTCCCGCGTTTTTCAGTCCGAAAGGCATAACTTTGTAACAGTATGTCCCTCGCTCGGTAACAAAAGAAGTTTTTTCTTCATCTGCCGGGTCCATAGGGATCTGATTATAACCTGAATAAGCGTCCAGAAAGGTTAAACGCTCATACCCGGTGGTGGCATCCACCATTTGATCAATCTTAGGAAGCGGGAAGCTATCCTTCGGACAGGCTTTGTTCAAATTGGTAAAATCAATGCATACTCGCCATTTCCCATTCTTCTTCTGCACGACAACGACGTTGGACAACCAATCAGGATAGTGCACTTCTCTGATGAATCCCGCATCGAGCAACCTATCAACCTCCTCGGCTATGATCTAGTTACGTTCTGGAGCAAACCTTCGTTGCTTCTGCTTTACTGGTTTGAAATTGGGATTGACATTCAAGGAATGACAGGATACGGAGGGATTAATTCCAGGCATGTCTAGGTGACTCCATGCAAATACATTGGCATTGTAAGACAAGAAGTCAATTAGCTCCTGCTGCTCTTCCTTGGTCAGTCTTACTCCTACTCTTGTAGTTTGCTCTGGCTTGGACTGATCGATCTGCACATCCAAAAGGGGCTCTTCGGTCAAGTCAACTGGCTCCTCCACCCTATTCTGCTTGGGTAGAGGTTCCTGTAATTGCTATCTTGAGCTCGCCGAACGGATGGGCGCCTTCCCTTTCCCAGCATATTTTAGTGTGACGGAATAACACTCTTTGGCTGCAACCTGATCCCCATGAATGTCTATCACCTTATTTCCATCAGGTCCGAGGCACCTCATGACCTGATGCAGAGTTGAGGGCACACCTTGGACTCTGTGAATCCATCCTCTTCCCATCAGGAGATTGTACGAGGGGTGAATCTCCATAACCACAAAAGTTTCCATAAGAGCTCGTTCTGCAGCTTGAACTTCTACTTCCACCATACCGATGGGCTCCACCCTCTTACCATCAAATCCTAACAGGGGATTTCCAGTGGGCTTGAGCCTCTCTGGCTTAATCTCGAGCCGATCAAATGTGTCCCTTGGCATGACATTCGCACTACTTCCGGGATCGATCAGAACTCTACGCACCATGCTGTTCGCCACTGTCAAGCTGACTACCAACGGATCTTCATGGGGGATTTGAACACGCAGCAGGTCTGTCCTGTCGAACTTTATCTGTATCGATGTGATCTGTTGGTGCAGAGTATTCACACTGCTGACCCTTTTCTTCATCTGCGCCTGCCGTAGGCGCATTCAGAGTAGCTCATCTGAGTCTTCGCTAGGCTCGAGTCGACCGCGCATTGATTATACGAACTGGCTGTGAATTGTGGGAGCTTTGCTTCTGACTTCTTTTTACTTGCTCCATCGGTCGGTTCTGCTCTATCGCCGAGCCTTGGACATAACTCGCGAACTCCCCTCTAGCTATCAACATCTCCACTTGCCTTCTCAAATTCCTGCATTCGTTAGTCTGATGACCGAAATCGGAATGGAAAGCACAATGTTTAGTCTGATCCCTCTGTTCGAGGGGTTGCCTAATTGGCAGTGGTGGATGAAACTTATCTTTGTTCTCCTGATATAGCCTCGCCAGAGTGACCTTCAACGGAGTGATTAGCTCTTCCTCCCTAGACCTTTTTTCTGCCTTCCAGGAGGTCTGACATTGCGGCTGAGCCTGCTTCTGCTTGATCTTTGCCTTGGACTTTTCCTCGGTCGACACGACCGACGCTGTCCGAGCATTGGCTGCCTCCTCTTCTTCCAGGCGCACAAAGCCATCGGCTCTTTCATTGAGTTCATCCATAGTCGTCGGCGTGTTTACTACCAAACTGGTATGGAACGGAGTGCCACGTGTCATGGCCAACTTGAAGGCTTGAACCGCTGTAGAAGGGTGGCATTCAATCACCATACTCTTAGTGAGGTTAAACCTGGTGAGAAAAGCCTTGAGACGTTCATCTTTATGCTGTTTCATTGTGAATAGGCTCGAGATGTCCTTCGGCGGACGCTTGTTCCCATAGTACTGGCTTATGAACCGATCGCACAGGTTCCGGAAGCTATCAATCGAGCCCCTAGGCAAGTTCTTGAACCAGCTAAGCGCCGGTCCGGCTAGACTTGTAGGGAAACATTTGCACATTAAAGAGTCGTTCTCCGTATTCAGAGCCATCTTCAACTGGATATGGTACACATGATCGATCGGATCGGTTGTTCTGTCAAACAGAATAAAGACTGGCATGGCAAACTTCCTTGGATGCGGAGCATTCAGGATCTCATCAGTAAATGGTGAATCAACTGTCCGAGCCGCGGATCGGAGTGCTTCATTCTCTCTCTGGAGCCCAGCGGTAGCTCTATGAGCTACAAATCTACTCTCCAAACCGCGATGAGTGAGTGTAGCCATGGAGGGCCGGTAAGACGGATTGAATGACCGTTCCTCAATGAGCTCTCTTTGCCAAGGCGATACAACTCGGCGGCGATCAACCTCTATCACTTCCTCTCGGTTGAACCTTTCCTGATGCGGATCGAAGGTCATGGCTTCGTTCTGTTTGATCTGCTCATATCGCGGATCAACGTGAGTCGATCCTTCGTAATCCTCAACTCGACGAACATTTGGCGGCAAATCGTCCATCCTCCTTTCATCACGGTGGAGAACTGACTGATTGTTCTCGTCCTGCTCGCCTTGATGTGCGATATTAGATTGAATACCTCCTTCACCGGCCAGAAGTAGACGCGGAACCGCCGGCATTTGCTGATGCTGCATTCCAACTTTCAATTCTGCATTCTCTCTTTTGAGAGCTTCGATCAAGTTCATCAACTCCTCAAGCTTCGTTTGCTGGACAGCCTCCATCGGATTGGAACTTTCACCTATCATTATTCCTGAACGGAGTAAAGGCATTAATCTCAAGTTCTTGAGTAGATCTGGGCTTCGTGAGCGCGAATTTTTCAGATCTGGACTCGAATTCTCCGAGTTATGCTTATGGTTGACGAGATCTGAATTCTCCGAATTCTAAATCCGTCAGATCCGGCCGCAATCAAACAACTCGTTGTTGCGTAGATCTGAAGCCACTTCCGTCAAAGCAACAGAACTAAAATTCCTCCAGAATAGGTCACAATCTCTCAGATCTGGATCCAACTCCCAAAGATCGAGTTTCGTCTTCACGAATTGGTCTGAATCCACGCGATATTGATCAATGATCAATCAATCTTCAACACTTCCCACAGACGGCGCCAATTGAAGATGCAAGAAATTCATTTCCATTTTCTCTCTCTAGAATTCTTACACTTCAACAGAATGAATCTCTCTCCCCATTACTTCCCATATTTATAGGTATTTACAAACATTAATGGGTTGCTAGATCTGGGCCCGTTCCTCTGTGGGCTTTGGTCATCTTCGATGGGCTATTCGCGTTCGGCCCATATGGCAGTATTTCTTTATGGGCTGGATCCAGCTGCTCGGATCGGATGCCATGTTCGCGGGTCATATCCGGCCCATATCACTTCTGACCTCCTCAATTTAATAACATGATAGGAGATGTTAGGTGTTAGTATTGGAATCAAACATTCAGAATCCTATTTTCATTTATATCATAAATTGAAAATGTTGTAAAAAATGCATTCATTTATATCATAAATTGAAAATGTTGTAAAAAATGCAGCAGAGAGGTTTTTTTTTATTTTTTTATCTTTAGTACATGAGGCGGACAAATCCTTGGGCTTTCAAGAGGTCTTTTGTTGGTTAAGATCATTCCCAAGACAATCTCCAAAAACAAATCATTCACGGTCTAGAATGATGAACGAAACCAAACCTCATTATCTCATTATCTTGCAATCCTGACAATTTGAAAAGGAAAACAAACCTGAATTAAAATATTCCGAATGAAGAAAAGCAACACTAGCAATTTCAGTTCCTGGTGTCAATGCACAAAGATATGTAGATATCATCACACAGCAACCAAATTGACAAATGCATGATATTTTCCAGTGGACTATATTCAAATTACCATTTCACATAACAATAACTTACAGTTACAGATATAAAACAAATGGCAAGCTTTGTGGACGTCAGTGATCGAGCTAGAAATGTGGTTCAAGGAGAATACCGCAGTTGCATACATAAATCGTCCTTTAGTTGAGGCAAAACAGAATTTAAAGAGTCCAACAATGTCTTATATTCAATAGGCCACTTCAGAATTTTACTACAGGTATAATTGAGGATTTCTCACATCAACTTGCACTAAAAACATATATATACACCTATTGAAAACCTCAAGGGAAAGGTTCATTGCACATAAAGGAACAATCAGCTGGTACAAGAAGCCAAGTTTCAGATCAAGCACCTGCAACGCTCGTGTATAATGTGACCAAAATTGAACTTGGACGACCCTTTGCAGCACTCTAGATGGATAATGGTAAACAAAGGAAGATTCACCCCATAATCTACAAAACACATAAAATCCAATGTTCTGAAAAACAGGTCTAGAAATTTTCCGCCATGCATTCTGCATTTGCATCTAGAGTGTTAAAAGACACCTTTTGATATATATTTCACGTTTAAGAAAACGTATATGTCAACAAATAGATGTTTACAGTTCCAAGAATCAAACAAGGCATCAGTATCACCTACCTCAACCAAAAAAAAACAAGGAAGGAAAACTCAGCGCACAGAAAAAAGAAAAGAAAAGAAAAAAAACAGAAGGAAAAAATGACAATAAAACAATTAACTGAAATGATACAGTATGACTAACTTTTGTTAAAAAAAAAAATACCCCAAGCCAGCTCAGTTGTAAAGCAAACCTCATTTTGGATCAACACCAGAGGTTTGAACATGATCACCAAAAACAGCCAACAAGGTAAAATGGCAAAAAGTGTGCGGATGCAAAATATAGAACAACTCTACCAGATTTAATTGGGAGTCTCAAAGATATCTCCAAGCGGATTATGTGAAAGCCATAATCTAATTATAGTTTTTAAAAAATAATTATTGTTAATCAAATAGTGGAAACAAATTCCTTTTACAACTTCAGCTAGTCCAAATATTCATATGAACTTATGAAGAAAGATGACCACTGACGTAGAAAATATGATTAATTGACCAGAAAAACAAAAAATAATAACAAATCACAAAGACTAATAAGTTTAGGAAATAAAAATTTGGAGAAAGCCATCAAGAAAAATATAGAGAGCGACAAATTTAACATATTCCACACAAATAAGGTCTCAGTATACATTTGTTGTTGGAGAATATCATAGGAGTGGTTTTAGCCTATGATAGAGTATTGGTTGCAGTGATTTATGGGATTGATTTTAGGAATCCTCCATCAATGTATTTTCCATATTTATCACTTGTAACCTATAAATAGTGGTGCTGATTGTAAACAATATTAAGAGAGAATATAACAAAAGTGATTTAGCCCTTTGGGCTTTGTGTGTTGTGCTCTTCATGTTTAATTTCTCTCTTCAATTTTTACATCTTTCATCAGTTGTCATTATGGTCCACTTGGATTGAGCACATGCAAATCAGCATATGTACCACAATTATAGTAACTTGTCACAAGTATTTGCTATCATCACAAATGACACGTCAGAAGAACATATGTAATGAAGTTAAGAGCCTAAAGTAAAAGGATTGTTTTACTACGAATGTCCTATGTGAATTGCCATTACAATGAAATTCACATTACAATGTTGATTTAGGAACACAATAAGAAAATGGCATTCCACAATTCCACATTTCGCAAAATGGCATCACAGTATATAAAAAATTCTATAACAAAAGAACATATCTTTTTTCCTTTTTATGGATAAAATTCACCAGAAGGCAGATATACCAATGAAGTATATAAAATAAAATAATAATAAATTACTGAGGAAAAAAAAAGTACATAAAAACAAAGCATACAAAAACTATCACCTGAGTCTCCCAAAGACTCATACTCATCATCCTTACCTTCATGGCTTTATCCCAAACTATCACCTCATTCTCCCAAAGCCTCTATGAAAAAATCATTCTAGACAAGATCACCCGATAATCCAAAAATACAAGGGCGATAAACTTTAAAAATATGTTTTAACTTCAGCAGAATTGTGAGCGGTGACCTAAAACGTAACTTGTATCTTTCTCACCTCGACTCCCATTCAACCAGCCACGACCTAAGAAGTAGATGTAGGAAATCCCACAGGATGCCTACTAAGGAAAGAAGGGCCTACAAATTCCATGCAACTGAGCAGGGAATAAAGTGATAAACTGCCTCCTCCAAATTCCACATGTAGCACCTGTTACAGATAAATGCCTCATCTTCAACTAAGCATCAATTATACAAGTCTGCCTGGTTCACCAAGAAAAAGTAGTCTAAGAAGGGACTCTAGACCACGAAATCTCCTTCCAAGGAAGCCCTCGGAACATATTCCCCAAAGTACTCCGTTAAATGACAAAACTCAAATTCTCTTCCCTTCAGAACATTCCATTTCAAGGAATCCTCCACCGTAGAATGCAACAACTAGGCATGCGATAAGATAGAAAAGCCATCAGCCTCAACCATCAGCCAATTCTAAAGAATAAAATTTAGTATCCCAAACCATTGCCCTTCAATCAAAATGACATAAATCTATAATCGAACCTTCAAACGACTTCCATCCAGAAAAAAATTCAAAAACTCCTACATAGATGACAGTTCCCAAACCAGTGATCAAGCCCAAAAAATACTCCCAGCCCATACTAATGGTCTTCAAAAACGCATTGCATAGGTCATAAAAACCAGTATCCTCTCCTACCATTTAGCGAAATGCCTTCTTCAATAATTTCAGATAAAAATTTGAAAACTTTGTTCACCATTCTATCCTTTGCAAGACTACCAATGATCATGCTATCGACTACTATGTCAGTCCTACAACTCTTTTTCCAATACTCCTGAGTAGTGTTTCCAGTTCTGCAAAGCTTTCATAGGTTCAATTTCTTTCTTTTGCATCAACTTGTTGAGTAAGTCCACTACCTAGCAATTTTATCCCCTAAGATGAGTCCTTCTAGGATAGTGTTAATGTAGTTACTTGCAGAAATCCTAGGAAGCAAGGACACGGGACACGGGACACAATTGTGACACAATATGGACATGGCGATATGGCAAATTCTAAAAAACATTGGATACAGATACAACATGAATACATCAAATTACGGTCAAAAAATAATAATATAATATATTCTATATATATAAATAAAATAAAATAAAAATTATCATTTTAACATATAATCATGGATAAAATCATTAATTTGGAGCCTAGAGCAAGATGTTTGTTATTTTTGTTTTCTTAAAATTTATATTATTTTTCTAATTAACCCATAATCTATCTCAAATTACATTGAAACACATTCTTCTAAAAAAAATTGAAAGTGTCCAAAACGTGTCCCAGGTCGTGTCCAACAAAAAATTAATAAATTCAAAATTTAGGACACTTCTAGCCATGTCCGAGTGTACGATACTACCACGGCACCCCAAGAGAAGTGTCTGTACTTCCTAGCAGACGGTGTTTGAAAGAGAATGGACGACAGCAAAATGTGAGGAGATTTATTATGAATATACTACAAATATATGTTCATGTATGGTTTTGGACTATATATATGTTATTATATAAATATCCAAGCCATCCTCTAATTTTGTAGAAAGCCAAATCATCCTCTTATTGTCAGAGGACTGTTATCGAATCAATTTTTCAAATCCACTCAAATGTAGGGTGCCATGTCAAGTTTTACACTTCCCTTTTGCTAAAGTAAATGATTACATTCTCTAAATTATGCTAAATAATTTTTACATCAAATGCAACAAATACCTTTAATGGATTCCCCGGCTAAAATTATAATATTGCAATTTCAGTTGTCAAATGTTTAAATCTTGCTTCTCTTCACATTCAGTATTCTTCAAATTTGTACTAGTAAATGAAAAATCAAAATTGTTGTGGCTTTGAATTTTTGAAAGTTACAAAGCCTCTTTAAGCACCACTGTAAGAATTCAAATAGCATTATTTATTGATGAAACATGAGAGCATGCCCAAAACAGCGAGCGAGAGAGAGCATCTTTACAGTTCAAGACGTGAGAAAGACACAACTTAGCCACAAGATATACAAGTAGTTATATAAAAACCTAAAACAAAATATAATTCGCACTTGGTAATGTGAATAAGATGGTTCACCATGTAAGACGATATATATATATATATATATATATAGGGTATTAGAGTCTATAACTAAAAATAACATTAAGATCAAACTTCAAATAAAACTAACAGTTAGCAATTGAAACTCACCAGAAGATACTTGCATAGAGTGAATGAAGACGCTGCTAGACCTTATTGTAGAAGATCTCTCCAGTGATCCCAACAGATTGCCACAAGCAACAACATGCATTTTCAAATGGAGTCTTTAAGTTGGATTGCTTATCCTTTGCAACGAACTTTTGCATCATATTAAGGAGGGTAGGATCTTGCCATTCCCCTGGGAATACATCAACTAACATGGAAAAAGTAGATGAATCGAGAGAGAAACTCCTTTCTTGCATTTCCTCCAAAAGTACCATTGCCTGGAAACACTTGTTCTTCTAAGGAATCCCTGAACAAGAATATCATAGGTGACATATTAGGCAAGCAACCATTTTTCCCATTTCCAGGATCAACTTTTTTGCATCGTCCAATAGCCCTTAGTAACAGAGTCCATTTACCATTATATTATATGTCTTCAGTCTTAACATTGGGTTGTAGCCCCTTAGAAAAAAGGTTATTGAAAATATCCCTTTCAATATCAAGCTTCCTACCTTTGCACAGCCCATCAAGGAGGATACTGCAAAAAGTAAGATAGGGATAAAAAAAAAAGTATTACTCTACATAACATGATACAATGACAATGCCTCAGCAGTATACTGGTCCTTGAACAAACCATCCAACAATATGGACCAATTGCACTAATCAGGATTTTGTCCCCTAGCTTGCATTTCGTAAAAAAGCCCTAGGGCAACAGCACTTCTGAGGGTTTCAATCCTTTACCAGGAATTTCACAAAAGATATGCAAGGCCTCGTCTATCATCCCCTTCTTGCAATATCCATTGATTAGAATGTGATAGCTCCAAATGTTGGGCACACAGCCTCTGGACAACATGACATTTAAGGTGTTTATTGCTTCATCCATTTGGCCTTGCAAACAATATCCACAAATGAGTGCACTATAGGTGACTACATTAAGATCCTCACCTCTTTGAATCATGAATTCTACTACATACTCGGCATCTTTTACCATCCCTTCTTTGCAAAGTACATCCATAAATATTGAAAGGTATATACATCTGGACCAATCTTCCAGTCAACCATCTCATTCAATAATATTTTAGCCTCTTCCAATGACCAAAACTGCAAAAGCGGTAAATCAATGACTTGTAGGTGGCAACATTCGGTACAATGCCATTTTCAATCATTTCGAAGAAAAAATTGAAAGCACAATTAGGCATTCCGTCAATTATTAATCGTGCAATAAACCATTTACATCAGACCTACAATTGTTCTTTTCCATACACCCATACACCTAAGTAGCCCAATGGCCATGCTAGTGTTCCCTCTTCTGCAAAGCCCATGCATCAGTGCGAATGTGTAATACATGAATTCATTTGGTTCAATTTATTTCTCTCTCAACAGCTTGTCAAATAACTCTCCTGCCTCCTCTAAGGAGAGCACTTTTAGCAGAGTGGTGAAGGTGATCGAGTTCAGAACACAAACACTTTTCAATATGTTAGCTAAGGTAAGAACATTAGCAGGAATACCCAACATACACATTTGTTTAAACAGAGAAACTGATACCGAAAAGTGGTTCAATTTGGCAATACCATTAAATAATTTATTAAATTCAATAATGGGAAAAAGATATCGCATTTGGACCATTTGGTTGAATAAACACAGAGCATCTTCGAGTTTAATACTATATATTGTTAAACCCAGATCTAATTTTCTCTGATAACTTCAGGATTCAAAGATTTCAATGAGGATTAACAGTTCTAGTAGTATGAGAAGGAAACATAACTGTGTCGTCTAGAGAGAGAAGCAAAGGATCACCTTGGAGAAGGTAACAGCGAGAAACGAATGGTCTGTATACTGAAGCAGTGGCATTCTGTGCATCTTCAACGGAGATTTTTGCAGAGGTGTCCGGAGGAGATGGGCAACTGGGGCATGCAAGTGAACCGTCTATGTTAGATAATGGAAAAGTTCGTTCTCCCCCAATTCTCACTTCTAAATGTTAAGGTTAATTCAGTAATTGCCCGAAACAAATGACTGGCAAAACACAATTCAAACACCATGTTGCCAAGTTAACAATAGGTTATTTTAATTAATTGTGACAGCTTGTCTGAATTGACTTCAATCATGTCAATTCATTTAATTTATTTTAGGGTAAAGTGCAAATAACCCCCTGAACTATGGGAAAATTTGCAACTAACCCCTTGAATTACCAAAAATGCAAAAAACCCTTCAAACTATACAAAAAAGTTACAGATCACCCCATCCGGTGACCGGCCGTCCAAAAATGAGCTCGTGATTCACACGCGACAGACAAACTAAGTTTTTTGGACAATAATGCCCTTCTATATATGAAAATACCAAATTATTCTATAACCACCACCACCGTCGTCTACGACCACCACCACCTTCTGCAACCACCAACATAACCACCACCACCGTCCGCAACCACCAACATAACCACCACAAAACCCTCCTGAACTCATGCCAAAACACACCGTTAAACGAAATCAAACCCACCACCATCACTACCACCTCCATCGGCATCTCAACGGCACACCACCAAACCCAATCGAACCAGTACACAAACCCACAGCCACCACCCCAACCACAGCCCAACCTTCTCTCCATCAAACCCATCACACACCGTGAAACCAAACCCCCACTAACCCACTGCCATCACCCCCTTTAAACACAATCTCTGGTTCTCCCTCGGGAACGAAGGCGGCATGGAACTGATACTCGGTGGCGTCCAATTCCGGTCTGATAGCGGAGCACTAGTATGGGCAGCGATGGATCCATACGCGAGCAACGAAGCTTTCAATTGCAGCAACGGCGATCTGTTCAAGTGGAAGCACTTGTGGAAAATGATTGCGGAGTAATTTGGGGTCGATGAAAACGAGAAGTGGGTGACCGTCCAGATCGGAACAGGGAGGTTTGCGGATGAGGGGAAGCTCGGCCGCTGTGCAGCTAAGCCGCAACTAGCCCATCGCCGCGAGTTAACCATAGCCGAACCAGCCCATCGCCGTTCAGCCCACCTTGTTCGCCGGTCCTCTCCACCATCCGAGCTCGTTCCAACTGTCACCGCAAGAGACGGTGGCGGGGCAGGCGCAGGAGATGACGGCAGCGAGATCCCAGCGGCGACGAGGATGATTTGGGTTTTGACGCGTCGACTCCGCATCGTCACCATAATCGCCGACTTACCTCCTCTTCCGTCACCATAATCGCCGCCGCCGCCACCATCTTTTTCCTTCATTTCCTTCACGATTCAATCTCCAGCCTGATGCTTCTCTCTCTCTTCAATGTCCAATGTTATATATATATATAAACACATATATATAAATTCAGTTTAAAACCAGAAATATATATATATATATATATATATATATATATATATATATATATAAACGCATATATATTTATATACCTTATACAGTAGTGAATAATCATAAGGGCAATTCAGACTTTTTATTTTTCCGGTTAAGTCAGTCACCGGAATGGACTGAAATGCAACAAATTCATAGTTTAGGAGGGTTTTTTTTAGTTTGGGGGGGGTTAGTTGCAATTTGTCAATAGTACAGGGGGGTTATTTGCACTTTACCCTTTATTTTAATTAGTGTTGTTCTCCGGATATCATTCCTTTCCACCGAACTTAAAGTTTTCAAAACACCCAATTAATAGGAGGCAAAATACTTTATTTTAATATATATAATTATTAAAAGGTCCAATCTAAATCACACAATCACTTAACGTGACTTAGGATTCAATTGCTATTTTGCAATTTTTATGAGTCACTTAACGTGACTTAGGATCCAATTGCTATTTTTATTTTTGAAAGGTCTATTATTAAGAATTTTGCCAATGATGAAAGTCTTCTTGAAGGAAGATTATATGCTTAGTTTGTACGTTCGGTTGTCTTTTATTATTTTTTTAAAAATTCAATTATAATTGATATTTTTATTTTTGAAAGGTCTGTTATAACAATGAAAGAAAAAAGACTAAGAACTGTTTTTATTATTCTCATAAATTTTCTAAAAACTTAAATATAAAAAACTCTTAACAAACTTAGTTATAAAAATGTCTAAAAATTATTTTTTATTCTCAAAATTATAAACCAAAACACTATTTTTTCTTTTTTCCTTTTTTTTCTTTTCTTTTTTTTCTCTCTTCTAAGACCCTTTTCACATAATTTCATTGGCATTCCAAGAACATCACAAGGCAAAACAAGAGAATTAATTTTTATGATTAACAAACCACCTAAATAAGATATTGTGTGTGAAAATAAAATAATAATAATACATAATATTATATATATTGAGTGGATTTTCAATATCAGTCAGTCTAATGAATGTGAGAAAAATTTAAAAAAAATGTGACCTAATTTTAATTGATGAAGCTTGGTGGACAAATATGACCAATTATATAACCGTATCAAACAAAATCTATGTGGAGATATCAAACAACTTATATGATGAGACCTTATGTGAATCTTTCAACAAGAGAATAAATTGAACAAATTTCTATGACAAGTAGAAAAATAACTACTTTAAATTGAATTAATCATAAAGAACACAAGGCCTCAAACTTTTCCAATTCGAAAGAACAAGAAAATTATGTGCTAACAAGTATAAAACACTCCAACCAAACAGGGTGTGTACAGTTTGTTGATTTTATATATAACTCAATATATATATATATATATATATATATATATATCTGTGTATAACTTGAAGTTTTATCTTCTGGTTAACTCTGCCACACACACACTGATAAAATAGATGTGACGATGGACTTACTAAGCAATCCGTAAGTGGAAGCATCGGGTTGATTTTGTTTTATGAGAATAGTTATATATATATATATACACTTCTTTATATATAACTCAATATATATATATATATATATATATATATATATATATATATATAACTATTAATATCTGTGTATAACTTGAAGTTTTATCTTCTGGTTAACTCTGACACACACACTGATAAAATAGATGTGACTATGGACTTACTAAGCAATCCGCAGATAAGTGGAAGCATCGGGTTGATTTTGTTTTATGAGAATAGTTATATAAATATATATACACTTCAGATCTTTTTGGTCAGAAGATCAAGTGGAAGTCAAAAAACAGACAACTAAATCCACTAGTAGCATCTAGGACAAACACATTATATATAACCAAATAAGCACTGCCAAACACCATGAAAGCAAACGAATTAAGATCGATACAGATCTACACTTTAGGAAAAGGGATGAGCCAGTTCATCTCTTTGTACAGAGAAAAACAGTAGAGAAAGAGATAGAGAATCTCACTCTGCTCTCAACTGTTGTTTCTCTGTACAAACAAATGAAACGGATCAAACTAGGAGGCCAAAATTCAGTAAAGACCGCCGTAGACCACTGAAGAGGACTATAAGAACTGCGCTTTACACATTCAATTAGGGTTACATATACTACTCTATATATATACACACACACCTACACGCACGCATTGACAATTTGACACACAGCCGCGTGTTTGCGTAATTTCTAGAAGGAAAAAATGACAAGATGAATCCAACGGTGCGGAGGAAATAGTCTACGTGATAAGGAATCTTGAACCGTTCGAAAGGAATATCAAGCCACGTGGAAACAGTTTGGCCCAGATCAAGCCTGTCCCGGCCCATTTATCTGGCCTAGACTCGAAGCCCTAAGCATATAGGATTCTCTCTATTGCTTTTCAACTTCTTCTCAACTACTATAACAATTCCATTCGAACAACATTAATTTTTTTTTTTTTTTTTTGGCAAATTCGAAGAACATAGATGATCAATGTCTCCTACTTAACGGGTCATCCATTTACTTAACCTATGTCTCTATGTACATCTAGCAATTGATTAGAGTATACTTGAGCCGTAATGTAGCGAGGATTGCACCACTTAAAACATCCCACCTCTTCAACTCAAGGTGTTTGGAAAGTTGAAAACTCATTTTCAATCGGAAGTTCATGCATTGAAAAAGCAATACAAATGGAACAATAAAAGTACAACATAATGTTGTGTTTGGCAATATCGAATCGGGGTCTGTGACTTGAGATTGAATAAATTTTAGTATAAAGTTTGAACAAAATGTTCTCCAATCTCAAATTCTAAATATCAATTCGGCGGTGTGAAACATAGCATTTCAAATATGAGTGAAAGTTCAAAATTCATTTTCAACATTTTCAATGACGTGAAAACTTCATCATCTACTCAATTTTTGAAGAATTAGTCTTAACACATAAAAATTTTTTGGTCGAGTTAAACTGTCGTGATCATTGGAGAGATGGGAAAATTCCTACATTGACAGTAAAATATTATGAACTATGCCTCCGTTTGTTTGAACGTAAAATGTTTTTCTTATAAAATAATTTCTTGTAAAATGAATTTTTTTTTTTCCCCTGGTGTTTGCATTTTCTGCTGTTTGGCTCCTGAAAATATTTTTAAGTGAAAATTAAGGGAGTAGTGTAATGACAAGGGTTTGCCTAGTTCGTTAATCACTACTATGATGTGGGTTCGTTTGTCTAGTTCGTTAATCATTATGGGTTCTTTCATGAAACAAAACTTAAGTTGATACCTAAAATTTTAAGGGGGTTGTATGTAGAAAATTATCAAGAATAATGACTTCTACTAAGGGTTAAGTGCAAAAAACCCCCCTGATATATAGACTTTGTGCAAAACTAGTCCCTATTTTTTAAAAATGTGCATGCAAGTTCACAAAATTCAAAAAAGTACATAACCAGTCCCTCTGACAACTTTTTACAAAAAATAAAACTGAAAATCCCATTTTACCCTTTTGTTTCCCATTTTGCTCCTCACCATTTGTGCATAAAAGACCCCCAACATTTGTGCATAAAAGGCCCCCCCACCCTTAATCCCAATTCGTCTCTCTCTCTCTCTCCATGCATTAAGAAATGAACACGGAATACAAAATAAATTAAGAAATGAATTTAAAGCTTGAAGGAACTAAAAATAGAATCCGCAAAATACTATAATTATTAAAATCCATCAAACCCAAACTCCAAAACTCCATCAGTTTACAACTTGGGAATCCATCTCTAGTGGACCCCTATTAAACATCCAAACGGAAGATAGAACAACTGTAATAAACGTCCAGAAATAAAACTATAGAGAGAGAGCCCTACATCGTCGGAAGAGTGAATAGAGACCTCTGCTCAGTACGAACACGTCTAAGCCTAGAACTGTCGTGTACCTGAAAAATAGAAGTGGGTCAGGCCCACGCGCAAGTTCTATACTACTACAATCCAAACAGAGGCCCGATACGCATGTACATCCTAAACAATTCAACAATAGCTAATAGTCCGTAAATATATATATATAGTCACACTAAAGGACTCTCACTAGACTACAGGCCAGTCTCAACCTGAATAGAGGTAACATGCTAAAACGCACACGAAGTGGGCATATGTACCTATACCTAAACAGGGTACACCTCCAACCATCGTAGCCAGCTACACATCCCGATGCATATACGCTCCCTAGCCATCGGTCCTGAGGCTCAAGCTCATACCGAGGCACCATAACAGTACATATATAAAATCCATCCAAAATCCCTGGTATTGCCGCTCAACAAGTAGTTGCCATGACAATACAAATCTACGGGACTTAACTTTTAGTTAATCCCATCCTTATTCCAAGTAGGTGGGTAATGGTATTGCTTTAAAAACCAAACCCATCCTTAGTATGCCACCGTCCCATACCGATGCCTACTTTCCAATCCTCCAGTAGTCAATAATACCAATAAATCAAGTATATATCAACTAAATTCCAACATCCAACATTCAATGTTAGCAGTGATAAAATAAGTATTGATAAACAGGGTCACAACAACAACATATACATGCCCAATTTAAGTTGTTCCCTTTAGTCTGATATAAAGACAGAATTAATTAAAACTTCCATTTAACACCTTACAAATGACATACAGATATGTAGGGTATGTATCACAAAATCCTAACCTCCACAGTTGATACTAACTGTGATAATGTAAGCATCAAAACAATATTCACAGTATGTATGTAGACATGCTCAAATTATAGTGTTCCACAAAACCGATCTAGTGTTAAACTCAAATCCTCCTAGTATTTAAGTTCCAACTGTTGCTATTACAGAAGTTAAGATAGCTATCATCTAGACCCATCCTTCCAATAATTTATACTAGCAGTGGTAAGGAAAAACGTGAACCACAGAACCGCAATGCATCCACAAACATGCTTAGTCTAGGTTGAACAAGCATACAACACTACTGTAACTACCAGTTTCATAGCAAAACAGATATCATTTTAGTTTGGTTTAATCTTCATTAATCCTGAAATCATTTAAGAGTGCAAAGAGTATGAAGCCTAAGGGAAAGAGTAAGGATAGAATCTTGCCTCAGAAACTTTTGTTCAAAGTTTCAACGTCGTCTTCTTAAAAAATCCCGGCGAGTTCCAAAACCCGGTTACTGTTCACGGGTACGAAACACTATTCCCGAACTCAAAATCTGATCTCCACCGTTAGATTGTGCGACACTGAGTCATGAACCTATCCTCCAAATTTCAGCTCGATCGGACCACGGACGAAGCGGGATCGGATGTTTGATGAAATCTGGGCAGAATGGAAAAAACCTGTGCGACCCAGTTACTGTTCACGAGTACGAATCACTGTTCCCGAGGTCAAACTCTAATCTCCACCGTTCAGATTGTGCGTCACTGAGTCGTGAACCTCTTCTCCATTTCTTCATTTCTTTCTTTATCCATAACTGCACACTATTTATATTATTAATTGTCTCATAAATTTTTTTCATTTACTCCAAAATATGCCATCATCTTCAAGCTCAAAAAGCCATTGTTACCCATATGGGAGGTCGGTGAAAGAATATTATTGTAAATGTGGAGTTAAAAGTCCTTTGAATGTGTCATCTACCCAACGAAATCCTAGTAGAAGGTTTTACGAGTGCGCCAACTACAGAACTGGTTCATGTGGTTTTTTGAGGTGGGAGGATGAAGAATTGCCTGATTATTACCGTAAATTGATTTGAGATCTTATGACAGATATACAAGAGCTACGGGACTTGCAAAGAGCTGATTCTCCATTAATTGGTCAAGCTCTAACCATGAATGTGAATGATGGCAAGCTTTTGGAGATGGAAAACATGATAACAGAATTAAGAGAGATGAAGCACACAGGATATACCCAACCTAAAAGTTGATGCTTACCTCAGTTTAATAGTTCCATTCTCAATTTTCTTTTGGGGTTCTTTACTTGTATTGTATTGTTCAAGCTAGTAATGTGAAACATTGTAAACAAAAATATGTTTTGTGGTTATTTACTTGTGTTACATGTTCGAATGCAAGTATAACATGTTTGAATGCAAGTCTAACTAGTTTGAAAGCAACTACAACCTTTTTGATTTTTATTTTTTAAATGCAACTACAACCTGCACCACATTCCAAAAACACTACTCACATACATAAACATTGTACCCAACAACACTCACATACACAGACCTACTGCACCACCCATTCAATGGTGACCAATCATTCAATAAATGACCAACTATAGCCTGCACCACCCATTCAATGACAACATTCAATAAGTTAAATAATCACAACCACCACCAACATAGACATGCATAATTTACGCATACATAATTTGCTCCATAGTTCCCAAACAACATACATAGATATTGTTCCACATACAAACACATACATACATACATATATTAAAAACATACACACATATTGCAGCTCCATTGTTCCCCAACAACACAGCACATACATACATACATATTGTAGCTCCATAGTTCCCCAACAACGCAGCACATACATACATATTATAGCTCCATACATACATAAATATTGCAGCCAGTCAAACAGATATTAAAAACAAAAACAATAGTTGTCTATTTGTTAATCCATGAATCAAATATACAAAAGATTACTTCAGATTTACCATACAAGTCGCATATTGTCCACTAACTGTCCATTAGCAAAAGACAACACCTTAGACTGAAGTAAATTGAAACTTGGATGAAACAAAGGCAACAGTTTTAGACAGTGGAATCTGCAACAAATAAGTGGTACAAGATAATTAAAAATGCCCTAAGCAAGTATGTGTTTTGAATGGAAAAAAAGTAAAAGTAAAAATTCATTTACCTAAAACCACCAATCTTGGCTTTCTTGGGTACCATTCCCTAGTGTATGTGGCATGTCAACAATCTGAGACTGAGAAACATTGATAACCTATAAAGATGGTAAAGTTAAAGTTGAGTTGACAGTACCTGTAAAATAATAAATTAAAAAAAAATTTAATATAAATCAATGCATATACCTCACTATTGATCCCACTAGCCATCACTAGGACATCAGTCAAGTTGTCTGCACCAATGTCAACATTTACAGCCCTATGACTGCCACCACCCCTGCCTCTCACAGCACCTCTGCCACCCCTGCCTCCCACAGCACATCTACTTCCCATAGCATTGTTAGTCCCAATACCACCACTGCCAGTCCTATGCATCCCCATAGTAGTGCCACCAACACCTCTCAGTGAAGTACTTCCCAACACATTGTTACTCCCAAGACTTCTACCAATACCATTCATACTCCCAACACCACTGCCTCTCACTCTCACTGAAGTACTGACTCTCACTGAAGTACTGCCCATAGCATTGTTACTCCCAACACCACCACTGCCATTAAGAACAGTTTCAATTGCCTTTTGAACATGCAATACTCCAAGTTGAGGGTTTTTGGGTCTACCTCCTTTGCTTTTAAGTGGTCATCGTGATCAGTTAATTGACATTTTTCACAAATAAGGTGAGCCCTTTGTTTGTACACACATTTTCCACTTTATGTACCTTCATCATAAGCTTTCTTCCTCAATTTCTTTGGCCTGCCTGGGGGTTTCCTAGCTATAGAAGGAATAATTGGAACCACCCCAATTACTTCTCTCATATTTCTCAATGTCATTGGATATACCATCCCTGCATATGACTTCAAGAACGCTTCTTATAAAAGTATGGGTCAACAAAATCTTCAAGAATTGCTCCTCTTCTCTTTTGTATAGCTACACATGCATGCTTGCATAGGATACCTGTGACATCCTATGCCCTACAAGTATAACTTTTTTTATGTTAGTCAACAGTCTCATTCACTCCTCCATCGTCAACCTCATAAATGGCTTTTCCAAAAAGGTGAGCATGACAACTCATTGAGTTCCTTTTGTTCAGTTTTAGCTGAGCTGCTAGAGCTGGACACAACAACCCCATTTTCCCCTCCATGTACTCTTTTTTCTCTTGATACTTCCTCAACAAGGACTTTCTGATCATTTCAAGCATGGTGATAATGGGCTTATCTCTGGCCTTTAGTATGTGTGAATTCCATGATTCACACATATTATTACTGTTAAGGTCACACTTTGACCATTCTGAGTACTTACACTTAGCCCACAGGTGAAGGGGTATCTTGGCCAACCAGTCATATACATCTGTATTAATTTCCCTGATTCTCTGCATGTATCCCTGAAAGTCTGCCATTGTGAAAGAATTTGTTGCATCCCATAACTTTTGCTTCAACTTTAAGCTTGGGAACTTCTTTTTGGAGATCTCATACATGTGCCTTACACAGAATCTGTGATCTGACCCAAGCTTCTCAAGTGTGTCAACCAAACCCTATAATAAAATCATAATATCAGTAAATGAAATTTTAAACTATCTGAAAATGTATTTTAAAGTATCAATAAATGCATTTATCTATCAGTAAATACAGTTTTAAACTGAAAGTCTGTAAAAGAATTTTAAACTATTTAAAAACTAAAATGTTTTTCTAACATACCTTTTGTCTATCTGAGATAAATGTTATTGCTTTGTGAGGGCAAAACAAATCCATGAGGTTATCCAGAAACCAATCCCAAGTCTCATTTGACTCTACTTCCACAATACCAACTGCAATGGGATAGAAGCTATTGTCCCAATTTATACCAATAACACTTAGTAAATGTTGATTATAATGAGTTTTTAGAAAGCAGCCATCTAAGCCAATAAATGGCCTACAACCCTCTTTAAAGCCTTTCCACATTGCATTCAATAAGAAAAACAGTCTCTCAAACCTTGTAGACTTCCCATCTGGCTCTAAAAATGCATCAACCTTAGCAACACTTCCAAGATTTGTCTCCAATACCAACTGACAATGCTCTATGATTTTTGAGAATTGATCTTCATGTGTACCATCAATCATCAGCTGACATTTCCTCTTTGCCCTACAAATTTTGAACCTATTAACTCCCAGGTTCAAATCATCAGTAATCTGACCCATAAAATCATAATTTTTCCACTCAGGGTCCCCCCTAAACTTATGTACATACTTATTTGCAAGATAAGAAGATGTTGCTAGTCTGCTTGTTTGAACTTCAGAGCAGTTGTGTTCATCATTGAATGTACTAATCACAATGGCACCATTTGATTTTCACTTTGAAGCATGTATCCTCCACCCACACTCATTTTTACATTTACATGTGACCCTTTTTCCATTATTTTTAACAAACTTAATGTCATATTTGTTCTTGATAGCATGTTCTCTCAACACATCTTTGAATTCTGCAAATGTAGCAAACTCCATTCCCACCATTAATATTTTTTTCCCTTATTTCCTATTTCCCTTCTAGCAATGAATTCCATTTTTTTGCAAGGAATATGTATCTCATCATCTGAGTCACTATGGATACTCCATAGCTCATCACTTGGTGCATAAACTGAGACATCATCTAACTCTTCACCATTTTCCCCATCATATATTTCATCATCTTCATCAACTGAGACATCATTGTGCACATTCTCTTCAACACTTGCAGCCTGCACATGGTCATTGTTAGGCTGCACATGGTCACTATCATCCATTGATTGGGTTAAATATTTTGTCCACCGATGCTGAACTTGTGCACTAAACCTATAATCCTCATTCTCAGTATTAGTGACATAAATTTTAATCAAAGATGAGCTGTTATAGGCCATAAACATCTGCATAACATGTAATACCCCTAATTTTAAAAGGATAGTCTCGGCATTTATTTATTATTTTTATTGTATTTTTGCGTGATTATTTGGTTTAATTATTTTTATTTATTAATTTTATTTAATTGTTTACCTATGTGACATGTATTTAATTGGCATTTATTCTTTAAGTGTTTTAATTGTTTAATTATAAATTTTATTTTCGTTAATTGTTTCTTGTTTTCTTTAATTGGGTTGTGTATTTAGTTATGTGTATTTTCTGTAATTTGATTAGTTTGGTCATTCTAATGTGTAAATTGGTTTATTTAAATGTTTTAATTAGATTAAATTATAGATTAAATTAGTAACAGTTACTGTACTAAAATAAATTAATAACTGGTCTAATTTTAAACAGTAGGGTTCTCTAAGAGGTTACGCGTATGTAGCCGAGTATCTTATAACCTAAATTGCTATATGGGCCGACTGACTAGAGTTTTACATTAGGGCTCTGGCTTTAATTAAACAAGGATTAGGGTTTAGGATTTTTACGCCTATATATACATAGTTGTAATCTATATTAAGGGTTGGAAAACCCCTACTCACGTAACATAGATACAGAGAGTTACAGAGTGAGGCTTTGAGAGAGCAGAGCAAGTTTGTGGGGTTTCTAACCGAGGCTTCAAGATTTGGCTTAGGAGAAGGGAGGAACAGAAGTCATAGGAGGATAGACGATATTGCAGTGGTCGTCGGAAAGCTTAGAACAACGGCAACAAGGTTTTGTTTACAAAACTATACATGCAAGTTCTTATCTTCCTCCTTCTCTCTAGCTTGTGTTCTGTGCACCTAGATAACCTCTATGGGATTAATTGGCCATTAATTGAACCATGCATGATTTGTATATGTTTACTTGAGGATCTTTTAACCATGAAAATTTATCTGTAAAACCATTCTGTCAGGTATGTGTTTTATTCTTTGTTTTGGCATAACGTCCCACTGTTCTAATTTTTATTTTGAATCTTACTGAAATCAACCAAGGTCTGAATGGATACTAGATGTAATTTAAGACCTTCAAATTTAAATTGGAGGAAGAACAGAGGGGTTAGGATAGAACTGATGTTGCAAATTAGTTTCAGTGTTGTTCTTCAACAATGCTAGTTTAAATGGCTTGATTAAACTCTGTAATTGTTTTCAAAATTATTGTAAACAACATTGGGGAATGCTTCTAGACTAAATTAAGACTCCTAAGATTAGTTTTTAGAAACCAACAGAGTGGTAGGAATTGATTAGAAAGGGAGCAGACGGACTGAAACGAAGCAACAGGGACAAAGGCTCTCAAAGGAGGTGAGAGCCGGCTCCATGGATGTGGGAGCCGGCTCCCACAACAAGTAGAGCCCGCTCTAAGGACTCCTAGAGCCGGCTCTAGGCTGAAAAAGCCTGCTCCCAAAATTTGGAGCAGGTTCCCTCTTCAGTATACGATTAATTTTATTTTTTTTAGTTTTCTAAGGCACTGTTTGGTATTCTGGACATTGTTTGAGCCTTTGGATGTTTCTAATGGATTGTGGGGACTTTACAGAGGATCTAATTACTTGATTCTAAGTGTGATTAAACTAGTTGTTGCATGGTTTAAGTCTCTAAGATAAAGGATAAAACAGTATAAAAGCGTATGACTTAGTACACTGTTATCGGATGGGACGAAATAAATTATTTAGGTTAATTTAGCAATTTGTTGGACTATGATAGGATTATAGAATTTGTTCTAAATGCATGATAGAGTCATTGATATATTGGATTGGGTCTATGCATGCTTTGGATGCCAGTTGTGTAAACTATTAAACCGTTTCCTGCAATTACATGGTTTAATTCTGGGATTTAAATTGCTAAAACCTCAAATACTTTTATGCAACTATTTGGATGGTGGTTTTGAACTATAAATTACTTGTTCATTATGTATACATTGTAATTTACCTAGATATGGAGGATTGTATGCACCGGTATGGGACAGTGACATACTAGGGACGGTTTAGCTCAAAACGCCTAAACCTAACCTAACGGATTTAAGGAATGGATTTATAAATATTAAATCCTAATCTTGGTTAAGTCATATCAACTGCAACTAAGTTGAGTGGCTTCCTGGATTAATGGACGATAGTTAAGTCATATCAACTGGATAAGTTGAGTGACTAACTAGTTGGGTTGTTGTATATCAATTTATTAAACATTTGAACTACATACCCTGGATTTGGATGGACTTTATATATATGTTTATGGTACCACGAGCTGAGCTTGAGTCTCAGACTCGTTGGTAAGGGTGCGTATATGCAGTGGATGCGTAGCTGGTTATAATAGGTTGAGGTGTACCCTGTTAGGTCTAGGTACTCATACCCACCTTTGGGTGCGTATTCGCATGTTACCTTCTATTCAGGTTGAGACCCCTATTATAGACTAGTGAATGTCCCTTAGTGTGGATATATTTATATGTATGGACTAAATAGATATTGTGAGGTGTCTACGGTGTATTTACGTATCGGATCACTGTATGGATTGCAGTTAGATTAGAATTTGCTCGTGGGTCTGACCCACTCCTTTATTATTCTTTTCAGGTACAGGACGGTTCCAGCCTTAAAGCTTGATCGTGCTTGTCCAGAACATTCTCACATTCATCTGATTACGTAGGATTTCTCTCGATGTTTCTAGCATTATCTATTTTCAGTTTCAGTTTCAGTTGAACTTTTGGTTAGGGGTCCACCAGTGGATTCCCAAGTTGTAACTTTGAAGTTTTGGAGGATTGGAGTTTTATTATTTCAGTTATGCGTGGAGAGTTTTATAATTAATGTTTCTTTCGGCTTTATTCCATCTTTATTATTTCATTTTGTCATCTGTGTTCACTTTAAAATACTTTAATTGTTTAATTATTCCCTCGAGTTTGGGCCTGGGCCTGATCAACCCGTGTCTCAAATCCGAGGGGTATCACATAACACTCCCATCATTAATTATCTGCATCAAATGTCCACAAATAAGATCTCTGTAGAATATTTTACTATCACCCAACTGCAGCATATCCACCATGTCTTCCAATTCAATGTAAGACATCATGTCAGGGTCCACATTGTCAACTAGCTTTATGCTACCACCAACATAGTTGCTGCGTTGATTCAACTTTCCCAAATGATGCAACTGAAGTATGTATGTCTTCCCCATTTACTAAACAACCATACAAATATAAGCCGTCACAAACCACAACTACATAAGCTTCTATCAGAAGCATGCATGCATATCAGAGTGAGATATATAGATCCGTCATGCAATATGCATTGCATGCATTAAAAAATAATGTTAGTGTATAAATAATATAAATAATAAAGACATAGACTCAACATCACATATAGAAACATTCCATCAAAAGTACAAACAAACAAAACACAATTATTCTGAGGTACTGTTTGTAGCATTTAGACCCAACATAAAGCTTAGCATTTTTTATACATATGGGACCACTATAGTTTACAAAACTCTCACAATAAATAAGGTCAATCAACCCACAATAATGCACTGGACAAAGCATAAAGACAAGGGACCACTATTGTTTACAAAACCCTAACAATAAATTAATAAAGTCAATCAACCCACAATATTGCATTGAACAAAACATATGTGCATATAAAAATTCGAACTTTATAGTATAAAACCCCAATTTAATGGAGACCAGATCATCGTATTTGGCACATATGGGTCACAATAATGTATTGGGTCACACAAACATATATATACTGAATCTATAAGCAAAAAATACAAATGGACCAACTTACTGACAAACCCCTAATACCACTAAATCGTACATACATGACACAAACATATATAAAGGCCAAAATTGCAAGAGAATATAAGAAAAAATCATAAACCTACTATTGTTTACAAAAACCCTAACTGTTAGGAAATAAATACGAAAAAAAAATAAAAAAAACCCTAACAAATGTTGAGACAAAATCGACCATGCATGCATACACAATTTAAGAACAAAATCCGAAAACATTTAACAATTTACGAGACGAATCAGAGCCCTAACAAATATTGAAACAAAATCGAACCACATAATAATATAAAACATTCAGCGAGTTTACAACTCTTCACAGTGCAAAATTTTACACAAATCTAACATAAATAACACGATTTAAGAACAAACTTTTGATTTAAGAACACTTGCGACACGAATGAGTCTTCACAGTACCACAGCATAACAACACAATCGATCTTTCACCGACTTTATAACTCTTACAAGTTATCTTCAACCGATCAACAACAAATACAGAGATTTAATCGATTTAGAGAACAAATACACATGAAAACGGGTTAGGGTTTCAGAACACTAAGGAATTTAGAGTCGGCCTCTCTCGTATACAATGCAGATTTAGGATTTAAAATGGTTAAGTGTGTTTTATATAATTGGGGCATGTTTGGTTTTAGATTTAATTATATTCAGGTTTAGGTTATCCCTATTTTATACAATTTGAGGTTTATGTTATCCTTCTGTCAAACAAACCCCATTTTATACAAATTTGGACAAAAGGGTCATTTTACATGGCCTGTATTTATAATCATTAATTTATTCAACTGAAGTGAGGGTATTATCATCATTTTACACCACCAGGGACCTATTCGCACCAAATTGATAGTATAGGGGAGTTTTTTTACCACACAGGGACTAATATGCACTATATCGATAGTAGAGGGGGTTTTTTTGCACTTAACCCTTCTAATAACTACCAAAGCAACTGATTATACCCATTCCAAAGATCAGTTTCAAGGAGTCAGTAATTCTGCTGAAATGAAGCTTCTGCTTGGAAACATAACATCAGAATCAATCATTTTCTATCCATTTTTATCCTTCTCTTAATTCCCATATAATTTTCTTATATGTAAAAATGATTGTCACGAATTCTCACCAGCAATGACGGGTAAAGTGCATTAAACCCCCTGAGTTTTCTTTTCTCTCCCACAAACCCCCCTGAACTATGGTGTTAGCCATAGGGATAGTGTCGCACCAATGGTTTTCTTTACCAAGTTATTGCCGCCGAACCTACTGATAAATTTATTTTAGTAATGAAATGGTTTTTAAAATGTTTCCCAACTGTGTTGTCAGTGTTGACTGAACAATTTCTGAAGGTGGAATGGTGGATGGATCAAGAAGCCATTAATTGCATTTTGAAATGAGAAATACACAATTAGATTGTAATTATAAAGCAAAAGCCATTAAATGATTAATCGGCTCATCTGGTATGTTTTTGAAACAATGACACAACATCAATGAGCACCAATCATCTAGTATGTTTTGAAATTTTTGTTCCAATTTCCTTCAAATCTTCGATTAAAGCCCTTTGACAATTTAGTCTATTCATTTCATTTTATTTGACTATTTGAGTGTTCAATTTTGATATTTTTTTGCAATTGTGCTTGATTTGAGTTATTTGAATTTAAATTCCTTATCTTGTCAAGTCATTCTGAAAAATTGAAGTATTTTGATTGAAAAATTGTTTCAATTTAAGGTATTTGAATTTAATTTTCTTTTCATGTCATTAAGTAATTCCTTGTCTTATTGAGGTCTTGCCATTCATCATCAAAATTTAATTTAATGAATGAAATCACATAATTGAGAATCAAAATTAAGAAAATGTGAATGAACATAGAGATTTAATGAATGAAGATAATAAGAAATATAATCAAAATGAAGAAAATGTGAACGAACATGAAGATTTGGTAAATGAAGAACATATGAATGAAAATGGTAATATTCCTTTGAACGTTAATAATCCAAGAAATTGAAAAATATTGATAACAAATTGATAAATTTATTAGTTGAAAGAGGTTCTCCAAGAGATGTTAAACTTGAAGATTTTCTTAAGGATTCAGAAAATAGACATTTCTCTTCTACATATTACATTCGACATTTATCAAACTGAATTATTGATGGGACATAATTTTTTTCATAATTATTGCAGTATTAGAGTCTATAAAAAGGTTAGGTTATTATTTTTCAAATGCTTGGATTGCATATAGAGTTTTGTTGACTGATAAGCACTGAATATTGCATATTCGAGCCCCTAAATATACTTATGTTAAGACCTAAAGCAATACTTCTATCCATTGTTAGACTGATTTATGTTTAATGTGTGTTTATAGGTACTTTCCCAGAGAAACGGTTAAAATCGAGACTTTATGATGAAAAGGCTGATATCAAAGCTTACAGAGTTGTTGCCGGTCATTTAAAACAAGCCGAGAGCTTAAATTGTGAAGTTTGGAAGAATCCAAGTACCAAGGCCCGAGCCGAAGTTCTGAGGCTCGCGCTTTATAAGAAAAAGTTAAAAAATCAACCAAGGCATTAAAGCTCGAGCCGAAGTTCTGAGGCTCGAGCTCTGTAAGAAAAAGTTAAAAAATCAACCAAGGCATTAAAGCTCGAGCCTCGTACCTCCAGAGCTCGAGTCCTATGCAGTGATGCTCAAGCCTTACCCAAGGGTGCTCGAGTCTTTGCCTAAGCGCTCAAGCATGATGCGTCAAAATTTGAAGAGTTGATTTCAAGAAAGCCAAGCTCCAAGGGCCTCGTACCAAACCTCAAGGGATCGAGCACTGTCATTCAGAGCTCGAGCACTGAGCCCCAAAAGCTCGAGCTTTGTACCTAAAGCTCGAGCCCTATGAAACTAGGATCGAGCAATGTTAAAAGAAGAGATCCCTGGTAATGGAGGAGACTAAAATCTATATTGATTGAAGGGTATTTTGGTCATTTTCTGAGCTGATATTTTGGTTCAAAATATAATATTGACATTTTATATTGCTTTAAAGGTGATAGGAGTGTGATCATTCAATTTAAAAAATGACCCAAATATGAGAGATTTTAGTGCAATTTATCCTTAAATATAATAATTATATAATTAAAATTATTAAATAAATAAATAAAACTCCGTAAATAATACGAGTAATAATAAATAAAAAAATAGAATGGTCCTCCAAAAAGACCGTGTGTTTTGGGACGAAAACTAGTTTGGTCGATCCATAAAAGGGAAGAGGAGAATGTGGTGGAGAATTACAAGAGCAGTAGATTTAGGGCTTCTCCAATTTAATCGTGTATGATTTTATACGAAGAATATTTTTTAAAAAAATTAAATTTAAATTTTTCTTAACAATTATGCCATGATATTATCCATACAAATTATATGATATGACTCTTTAATTCTTATTTTATCTGTTAATTAAAATATTTTATAAAAAATGTTAATAACAATTAATATATATATATATATATATAATTTATTATTTTTATATTGCCAATTCTAATCATACCATGTACCTTATTTTTGTATCCGTATTATTTGAGATCCATCCAAAAACAAAGTTATGGAACTATAAGAAGGGCTATCCAAAACCCAAGTGCCTCGGTTATAGTCGATTTTGTTCGCGTCTCGACAAATCGCCAAAGACCTTTGGATCCGAACCGTCCCTGGGCCAAAACTCAAACAAACTCAGCCCGCTACTCAGCCCTAAAGAGAGACAGAACTCCGACTAGGTAGAAGAGAAGTCATTTCCATCTAAAAACACGAAATCAGCCATTAAAACCTCTGGAGAAGACGAAAGCGACTTCGGATACATATATATATACACATATAAGCGTAAGGATTCTGATTCTATGCAAATTCGTCTCTCTTTCTATCTATCTGTATATATTGCGTATATTTGTTTGGAGTATTGAAGGGTTTTGAAATTGTGCTGACGATTTGTGGCTATTAACCTAATCGTGTATTTGAGATTTTGAATTCTCTGATTGGGGACGAATTTGCACTCAATTTGGTAATTTTGTCTGTTTTTCGGATCGTGTGGCTCGTAGGAGAACATCATGTTTCTGAATTGCAATTGAATTAAATACATATAGATACATATTCACTGTATTAAATGTGTTTTTTTGGTTTTGAAACTTGAATTTTACTCTGAATGTGAAGTGAAGTAAACTTACTTATTTTTTTTGTTCGGTTTTCATTCTTCTGGACAGTATTCACTACATTTGCTGATCTCGTGATAATAAAGTAACAAAAAAATGCTCTCTGGATTAAAGTTCATTCCTCGGGATAAACTTGATACGGTAATGCCTCAGTTTTTGTTTTCTTTTGTAAATAACTTTCAACTACATACTCATTTTTGGGTTTTGGTCTTAGGCACAAGATGAGAACTTGGATGATTCTAGTAGAGAGAGAAAGGAATCAAATAGTAGGAAGGAAAAATATAAAACGAAAAAGAAGACTTCCAGTTACAGTAGTTCAGATGACGAGGACCTTGAAAGAATGAAAATAAAATCTAGAAAGAAGAAAAAGTGGTATTCTTCAGAGGAAGATGAAAGTGATGATGTCCATTCTGGTAGCGAAGCTAGGCATCATAGAAAAAGTAAGAAAAATGGACGGAAGAAAAAGGTCACTATGGGAGAGGACCTGCATGGTATGTATCATTCCGGTTGTTTTTAATTGGAGTACATGATATATACTGGTTTTCCATTTTCCCCTGGATTTGTTTTTACTTTTATTCTTTTTCCATCTCCATGTAGATGATGATGGGGAATTTCATTCTTCAAATGCTAAGAACATCATGAGAAAAGAAATGGGATTGGAGTGGATGCTTAGACCTAAAGATGATGCAGAGAGAAAGTCGGCAACAACTTTTGACCATCAGCCAGAGGAAACGCCAGAGGAAACTCCGACTGAAGAGGTATGCTCTCAAATCAAATAATCATTATAGCCGGATTTGTGGTCATTGGTGGTGTTGTTTTGATTCCCAGGTGCCAACTCTTTATTGTCACTTCATAAGTTTTGCAAAATGACTTATCCATTTTCACTGCTAGATGCAATACATATCCTAGAGAATCTTAAAATAACATATGAATTTTACACCATCTAAGGCAGTACAGGCGTTTTAATATCTGTTATATCACATGTAATTACTGTTCGGATTGGCTTAGAATTTTCTCTAAACATGTCCCAGAAAGGGCATGAGCGTCTAGTCTACCTAGATTTATATAAAAGCCACTGATGCTCGGAAGTTGGAAATGCTGTTAAACTTTTCCTTATCCTCTTTTCAATGGTTCATTTTTCCATACTCATTTTCTGTTCTATAATAGTTTCTAGAGGATCTTCTCTAATTTGAATTAACCAGGCAACCAGGCTAATAATTTTATAAGGAATGTTTTTCATCGCCATAAGGTTTAGATCTAGTGGCTTGTTGGGAAGCTTGAGTGGAGGCCTAGGGCTCCGACAGCATAACTGATGATATTAATTTACAATCTGAATGAGAACCATCAGTCTTGTCAAAGGCACACCTATGCGTGCGCTTAGGCTCCAGTCTCATATAGGAGCAACACTTGCCCCTGTTGTGCGCCCAAGTGCGCCTTTGACAATATTTGCGCCTTTAATATGGAATATGATTATCTTTTAATAGTAATTTAATTTTTCCATTGTGCGCCTCGCTTCACTCAGGCGCACCTCGCTTTGACGCCTAGTCTCCAACGGATCTCTAATGCCAACACTGAGAACCATCTTGCAACTTTAAACAAGTGCAATTCAATGTATCATCCCCGTTACATATTTTGATGTTTGATGCAAGTTAACTATAGGAAATTCCCTGAGACATTCTTTGTTCTTGTCATTTTTTGGTTTGTGTGTGTATATGTTATGTGTTGCTTGAGTAGTTGTGGATTGAATACATCAAGAATAAAACTATATCAAGTATAATTCTGGAGATTTTGTATTGAAATATGTACCCCTCGTTTGCTGGTTAATGCTAGTTTGCATGATTTGTGAAACACACATGCTGCTTTTCACATCCTTTATTATGTTTATGTGGTGGTAGTTGTGGGTTTTGTCTGGCAGATGAAGAGAGTGAATCCTAGAGAATTGAATCCATATCTGAAGGATGATGGAAGTGGTTATCCAGAAAATGGAGATGGAGAAAGGAACCATCTTTTGTCTTCTTCACTTGTTGGGGATGGAGGTGCAAGCTGGAGATTGAAAGCCTTGAAGCGTGCTCAAGAGCAGGCAGCTCGCGAAGGACGGAAGCTTGGGGAGGTACGTTGCTATAACTTTCTGGTTTAAGCAAGTCTTCATTATTTATTACTTCTGCTGTATTGAACTAAAAATTTAACAGGTGGTTGAGGAGCGGTGGGGTTCTCTTGGTCAACTGGCAGTTTCTGTGTCCTCTCGTTCAGCTGCCCCAACCCATGCCCATCTGCATGCCATAAAAAGTAGAAAGAGGGGGCAAGTAGAGGAGCAACAAACGCTTACAGATAATCAACATGGAAAGGTTACCGAGAAGGTACCTAGCCATTCTTGATAGCATTTTTGTTGCAAAATGTTTGAATTTTTTCAGTCTTAAGTTAGAATTCTGAATAATAGGGCTGAATCTTTTGGATATGAAATTTTCAATTTCCAGTTGAATATTACTCCACTCAATTCAATCTAAGTCAAAAAATTTCCCCAACTATTTGGGTAATTTATATAAGTCCTAGATACACGAATCCTATTTTGTCATCTTGCTATAAGGCTTTAACCTCAGTCGAATCACATTTTCTCATAGCTTATAATCTCAATCAATGATAGTTTTAGTCTTTTGCTTAAAATAATTTTGCACTCAATTTGGACCACATTAGTCTTCCCAATGGTAAATTTACTGGTATTGGTTGCACATGGCCAAACTATTTTAATAAAATTTTCTCTCATTTTATCTCCTATGGATGTCTTCACAACTTTATCTTGAATGTGTTTATTTTTTATTTGAATCACGAGCAATATAAATCTTAAATTCCTGAAACTTGAGTAGGAATAATTGTTATTTCTTTGAGTAGGAAAAGAGAGAAAAGGGAATTACCTTTTGCTTAAGTGTTATATTTGTTAATATCAGGACACTGGCCTTGAACGGCGACAGGTTGCATTCCACCGGCATCCTCAAATGAGAGCGCCCAAACTTCAAGATTCTTTATCCTGGGGGAAACGGAAAAGTCAGATTATGTCAACAAAGGATGCTGGCATTATCTCTTCCGCAATATCCAGCATGAATAAGTTTTCCAATGACGGAAGCTTCATGAATGAAGTTATGCGTCAACAGTATGATGGTCCTGGTGGTGGTTCATACACGAAGTGTGAGAAAAAATTGGATATTGAACTGTCATTATCGGAATCAGAATTGCCTAGTAAAGATTGTTCAGTTAATAAGCATGAATTAAGTGCAAACCAGTTGGCAGCAAAGGCATTGCAGCTCCGTCTGAAAGGAAACAATGAAGAAGCTGAGAAACTTTTGGTGAGACACCACTTCCATTTTCACATGATTTTTCCTTCCTTCTATTTCTCCCAGTCTACATGAACTTGCCTTTTCAATGTTTACAATTGTTTGTCCATGCTCACGTGTGTATTTTTTAGTTTTTTTCCCCTTCTGAGAAGAGATGTTTGTGCAATATACAAGGGTTTGTAGGGTGTGGAATGTGGGCTTGATCAAAGCTGTAAGAAGCAAGAAATATCTTCATTATTTTTGTTATTCTTGATCACTGATATTATTTTATTAACTTGTTCATAACTAGGTGTTAAATGTTGAAAATAATTGGTCATTTTTAATATCAAATTGCTTATTAATGCTGTAAATTTAGATTTTAAATTGGTAAATGAGGAATTTGAAAGTCCTTTTGCACATCATCTCTTGAGTGAGTACTTAACGCTTTGTGCTGCATGCTTAATTAAGTGGGTAAAATGAGAGGTTTTATGCATCAAGTGTTATTCTATCCCAATGATCTGCAGCTCAGTTGGTTTCCTCTACGTCTCTCAAGCAATGGAGTGTAAGCTGACTGATGTAGACAAGGGGGTTCTTTATGCTTCAAGAAAGCTGTAATGTTGCAATGTATTTAGTTATATAAAAAGAAAGGTAATTTTTTTTTTTAGTTTCCATGACTATTGGACTTGTCAGGTATTTTTTTTGTAGATATGAAGCAATTGTTTGTTGTTATGGTGTACGAGATTATGATTATTGAATTAATCCTACAGCAGGATTACAACTACGAGCATCCTTGCCAATCCAATCAATTATCCTGGGTTTAACAACTTTGATTAAAAATGCTGACGCAATGGCATGATTCTCCCATTTGGTATTCTGAGATTGATGATTTGAATTGATATTTAGCTATTTGATCACAAGGAAACTAAGTATACTAGTAGTTTTATTTATCATTGATGGAGTATTAATGAATTTAGCAGTTTTATTAGGTTTGGCGCATTGATTTATATTTGTTGCCATTGCTGCTAAAGTTGTGTAATTAGCCTAATGGCTTTCTTGGCTCTATAACGAATATCAATAAATGATGCAAGTGGTGTGTTCCTGTAGCTTATTTGCTCCTCTGTTCTTAAATACTTAAATTCTTTTTCTTGAAATAGAAGGAAAATGCTATAACATGTTTTTTTATTTGTTTTTTTTGGTAGAGTAAGGCAATAGTCCATTATATTGTGGCAAGTGCCAAAATAGTCATGAAATGTGCATCATTAATTGTATTTGTGGTACTATGGAAATATGTTTGGACTTACTTTTTGTGCAATAAATATTTGTTGTGTTGTCTTTTGTTTTGTTTTTTTTGTTTTTTTTTGTTTTTGTTTTGTTTTTTTTTATGGTCTCTTTTTTAATCATTTATATGGGGAGAACTCACTATGTGGAAAAGCGCGTGTTAAAAGAGTTTCAGGTTGCTTAGTAATTAAATAAGAAGGTCTGAGGTTTCACATCCATGATTATCTTTTGTTCCTTTGCAGAAAGAAGTAGAGAACATGAAAGTTAAAGAGACTGCTGTGGATGAATCAAGCAGGCCACGGAAGGAAGTAAACACAAGCAGGTAATGTTGCATCTGACTATTGTTGGTTTATTTTTTAAGTGGATTATTGCTGGTGTGTTCCCCGTTAATTGAGGATCCATGGAGGGGTAGACTAGATGCAATAAACCTTTGTCACTATTTGCACAAAATGGCTGCTCTCAACTTTCAAATTAATGTTCTCGTGCTTGAAAACCTGAGTGTTTCACCCATGCACTAATGAAAGCTATAATGTTATTGAACATATGCCTTCATTGTGGTTTCTTTTTGTAGTTCTAAGAATGCTATATGTTTCGGACTTCTATTTGACAACTTACGCTGTGTTTGGAGTCCCAGGATTTCATGAGAATTGGATTTCAAATGTAATTTGATTTGTTTGGAATCATGGGATTTTAAAAGGGAAGGAGAATTGATGGGATTTCAAGGGAAATATTGTAATGTAAGGAAATCCAGGGAAAAATGGAGGAATTTGAAGGGATTCGGTAACTAACTATTATCTTACCAAAATTGTCCTCCAACAATTTCACATATTTGATGTGTCTTATCCAAAATGGTACAAATTTTTTATTTTTATTTTTTCAAATTCCTATTATTCCAAACAGCGAATAAAATCCTATTTTAATTACAATCCTATTCCCTTTTCAATTCTAATTCCAAATCCCAAAAAAAATTGATTACAAACAAAGCGTCAGTCACTTCTATCTTTGTATTCTTTTTCCTTTTTCCTCCTATCTAGAGTAGGCTTGATGCTATAGTTTTCTTCTATTTTCATTTTTCTAGATATATCATGCATGACAAATCTGTTCGGCAAAAGAAGAACGAGGAGGATGCCGACATGCATCTAGCTCAAAAGATTGTGCAAAACCAACGGTATAGCTTAAATACTCAGGCAGATGATGAGTATGATTATGACGATGGTCCAAGGAGAAAGACAAGGAAGAAAGGAGGGGGTAAAGAACACAAGTCAACTGAGATGACTAATTATGCTAAGCGCATCATGACTCAGCAAGAGCGCTGTCAGTTTTGCTTTGAGAATCCAACAAGGCCAAGGCATCTTGTTATTGCAATTGCAAATTTCACATATTTATGCTTGCCCCACTGGCAACCTGTTGTTCATGGTCACTGTTGCATTTTACCTATGCAGGTTAGTTTAATTTCTATTTTAGATTTATTGTATGTTCATCTTATACTTTTCTTGTTATCAACCAAATAATTTATGTTTTCATTTAAGTTTGGTGTTGATTAATGTTGACTGTTAACTCCTACCAGGGAAAGAACATTAACTCAGCATTTATGGAAGTAAAGATGCTTTATAGAGACGAAACCTTTACTTTTTTATATTGATTGTAGTTCAGTATTTAAATGCAAGCCGATTCCTTAATTAGGATATACTGCAAAACAATAAAGAACGTGAATGCTGCAATTCGTTAACCCGAGCTATTATCCGTAATATCAAGTTAACTTGTTCAATTCCTCTTAGTAAACGGGGTGAACTCAAATTGAATGCTATGTTAAAAAATATAAATTATCATGATAGGATTATTTTTATTAATCTTCTGATGCATTGTTTGTTTGTTTGTTTTTTTTTGTTTTACCTAAACAGCATGAATCGGCCACAAGAACTGTTGACAATAACGTGTGGGATGAAATTCGCAACTTCAAGAAATGCCTCATCATGATGTTTGCTAAACAAGAGAAGGATCTAGTGTTCATTGAAACAGTGATGGGGTTGGCGCAGCAACGGCGCCATTGTTTGGTCGAGTGTGTTCCTGTGCCCCAAGAAATTGCAAAGCAGGCACCTCTTTACTTTAAAAAGGTCTGGTTTTTTAAAATTAATTTCTATTTTACTTATCAATATTATTATTACTTTTCAGTTTTTGAACCTGTGTCCTCAAAAGTGTTAGTTTGGAATAATTTGAAAAATTCTCCTTTTCTCCTTTTGCAAATATTTTACTTCACTTTTTTTACAATCATACAGTTAAATAATAATAACATAATAGGGAATGCTGCACAGTTCATAGAGTGAGCTCTGTACAAGTGGCATTTATCCGCTCTATAGTTTGCTCGAGATGAAAGCGGTACCTTAAAGATATTGGTTGTGTACAAGAAAGCTCCATGTACGATAGACTTCATGGTGTATATGGATGTTAACAGATTGGTTCTCTGTTTTCTTACTGCTATTAGGAATGTTTCATTGAAATATCTTAAAACTGTTTTATATCTGTTTGAAGCAATTGTTGAACTATTAGGAAAAATATTAATAATTATCTAGATGATAATAAATGACCTTTCTAACTTGTTTCAGTAAGCATGCCTTGTCCTTATCATTATCTAAGATACTTCGACTCTGCTTATAAAATTGGTCTTTGTTATTTGTTTGGGCAATTTTCTTACTTTTTGGTAGCATAATTGTTAATACTCATTTGAACTCCAAATTCCATTGACTGCAAAGACTAATATTAGATTGAACTTTTAGTTTAAAAGAAACGAAGCTAAATTGTATAATGCGAGGAATCCTGAATGTTATCTGTATCTCTCTTCCATATTACACTGTGTTTATCTCGATACATAGATCTTTTCTTTTGGGCACTTCTTCCAAATTCGCTTTGACAGAGTATGTTTGGAATCTGCTCTGAATTACTTCTGGGGATTAAGGATGATGAGGGATTCCTTTTGCTATAGAAAATATGGGCTTGCACATCGGGAGTATTCCCAGTGACTTGTTTTAAACTACTTAAGTCGTATTGTTTCCTCTAAATATATTTTTTTGACACAAAGTGTCTGCTTTTGCATGCTGCATAATTGCTGAGAATATGTTGGTGATGGATGACTTGGGTGGGATTTTTACCTCTATGGGCTATCCACCACTCTTTATTGGATTATATCGATTTTCTTTTGGTGAAACTTTACATGCTCATTTTTACACTGAGAAGCTCCTATGTTGACACAAAGTAAATAGTCTTTATATGCTGAAGAGTTAACAAGAAGGTTATTGAGATTAGTGAGTTGGGTGACTCACCAACCTCTATAGGCAGCCGAGTGAGGTTATTTTTTGATATAATGTAGAATTGCCTTGGGCTTGCTGACAAGTTAATGGAACTTTCTTATGTTTTTAGCTGTCTAGATCTATGGTTTGTATTTATTATGAGTTTTTTTGCGTACAAGTTTCTAAAAATATGTTTGCTACAGGCAATCGATGAAGCTGAAGATGAGTGGAGCCAGCACAATGCAAAGAAGCTTATTGACACAAGCCAGAAAGGGTTGCGTGGATCAATTCCAAAGGATTTTCCGTACTTCCATGTAGAATTTGGTTTAAATAAAGGATTTGTTCACGTTATTGACGACGAGACACAGTTCAAAAGCAGCTTTGGCCTTAATGTTATAAGGGGCATGCTACAGTTACCTGAGGAAGACATGTTCAGGCGACGGAAGCATGAATCAGTGGAGACGCAGAAGCAAGCCGTTGCAAGTTTTTCCCGAGATTGGGAACCTTTTGACTGGACAAAGCAGCTTGGGTAGGCATCGAAACCTTGCAACATTTTATGATCGTGGCCAGGCTAGAATTCTGTGCATATATGGTGTTGCTGTTGATTACTACGGATAAATATATACATAAACATCAGTCATTGCTGGTGGGTTGAGTTTTGGTACTTCCTGATGGAATACTCCGGTAGTTTGATAATGAACTCTGTATCATTTTAATTAGGTGAAGTTGGAGATGTGGGGGCGATTTTCATCTATCCTGAAGGCAACCTGCACATTAATCCACATTGCCTTCCGATGTAGTCTTCTTCACTTGTATGAAACGGAGGCACACGTCCTCTGCCTTAAGGAAGATAGTACACATCCTCTGCCTTTTTCATCCAAATTGCAGGTTCTATGTGTTTTATACGTCAGTCATTGCTGGTGAGAATTCGTGACAATCAGTTGTACATACAAGAAAATTATATGGGAAGAGAAGGTTAAAAATGGATAGAAAATGATTGATTCTGATGTTATGTTTCCAAGCAGAAGCTTCATTTCAGCAGAATTACTGACACCTTGAAACTGATCTTTGGAATGGGTATAATCAGTTGCTTTGGTAGTTATTAGAAGTCATTATTCTTGATAAATTTCTACATACAACGTGGTATCAACTTAAGTTTTATTTCATGAAAGAACCCATAGTGATTAACGAACAAGAGAAGCGAACCCACATCATAGTAGTGATTAACGAACTAGACAAGCCCATGTTATTTAACAACTCAATTAATTTTCAGAACTTCAGCCAAACATTAGGAAAAAAAAAAATCATTTTACCAGAAATTATTTTACAAGAAAAATATTTTACGGTCAAACAAACAGGGTCGTAGTTCATAACATTTTACTGTCAATGTAGGAATTTTCCCATCCCTCCAACGATCACGACAGTTTAACTCGAGCAAAAACATTTTATGTGTTAAGACTAATTCTTCAAAAAAATGAGTAGATGATGAAAGTTTTCTTGTCATTGAAAATGTTGAAAATGAATCTTGAACTTTCACTCATATTTTGAAATGTAATGTGTCGCAGCGCCGAATTGGTGCTTAAAATTTGGGATTAAAAGAAACTTTGTTCAAATTTTGTACTAAAATTTATTCAATCTCAAGTCGAAGCCAGTTTCGCCAAACATAACATTATTATCTACTTTTATTGTTCCATTTGTATTGTTTTTCAATGTATGAACTTTTCCATTGAAAATGAGTTTCCAACTTTCCAAGCACCATGAGTTGAAGAGGTAGGATGTTTAAAGTGGTGCAATGCTGGCTACATTACGGCTCAAGTATACTCTAATCAATTGCTAGATGTACATAGAGACATAGGTTAAGTAAATGGATGACCTATTGAGTTGGAGACATTGATTATGTTTGTTCCTCGAATTTGCCAAAAAAAAAAAATTGCAAAAAAATTAATGTTGTTCGAATGGAATTGTTATAGTAGTTGAAAAGAAATGGCCGAATTGAAAATGGGAGGAGAGGCTTGATCTGGGCCAAACTGGTGTGTGGTAAAAAGTGATAAAGTTTTTTTTTTTTTTTTTTTTTTTTTTTTTTTTTTTTGTGAAAGTTAAAAAGTGTTAAAGTTAAACCTACTAGGAAGGAGGTCAAATCTCTAATGGGTACGATATTCCTTTCGAACGGTTCAGATTTCATATCACGTAGAGTATTTCCTTTTTCATCTCGTCCTCCGCACCGTTGGATCCATCTTATCATTTTTTCTTCTTCTAGAAATTACGCAAACACACCCGGCTCCGTGTCAGAGCGTGTAGTGTGTGTAGAGATTTAAAGTAGTATATGTAACCCTAATTGGATGTGTAAAGAGCACTTCTTGTATTCCTCTTCAGTGGTGTACGGCGGTATTTACTGAATTTTGGCCTCCTGGTTTGATCCGTTTCATTTGTTTGTACAGAGAAACAACAGTTGAGAGCAGGGTGAGATTCTCTCGTCTCTCTCTCTTTATCTACTGTTTTTCTCTGTACAAAGAAATGAATTGGCTCATGGCTCATCTCTTTTCCTAAAGAGTAGATCTGTATCGATCTTAATTCATTTACTTTCATGGTTTTTGGCAGTGCTTATTTGGTTATATATAATGTGTTTGTCCTTGATGCTTCTGTTTTTTTGACTTCCACTTGATCTTCTAACCAAAAAGAACCAAAAGATCTAAAGTTTTATTTTTTAATTTATTTTTCAGTTGGTGTTATTTTAAGGTCCCTGCAAACATTCTTCTCTTCTCACACTCTGACACACACACTGATAAAATAGATGTGACTATGGACTTACTTAGCAATCTGCAGATAAGTGGAAGAATCTACTTGATTTTTTGTAAGAGAATATATATATTTATATATATTGAGTTTTTTTAAGTGTTGAAAAATCAACAAACTGTACACACCCTCCTATAAAAAGATATTTGTAGAACTGACTTTTATACTTGTTAGCACAAAATTTTCTGAGGAAGCAATTGGAAAAGTTTGAGGCCTTGTGTCCTTTATGATTAATTCAATTTAAAGTAGTTATTTGTGTCATAGAAATTTGTTCAATTCATTCTCTTGTTGAAAGATTCACATAAGGTTATGTTGAGACATTCTTTAATGTAAAAATATTGTCTCATCATATCATATAAATTGTTTGATATCTCCACACAGATTTTGTTTGATTACTACTTGAAAAATATCAACCTATAATAAATTATGATGAGACAATCCTTTATTTGGCAACACTGATAATTTTTTTTTTAGCATTGTTCGACACAGTCATAAGTATACACACACAACCGTGTTATGCAATGGGTTTGGATTGAACAGCTTTGTTTTTTCCCTCCAACCAATTGGGTGGGTGTTATATTATATAAAGGCTAAAATTTCTGTGTCTAAAGATTTGCAGGGAGTGTTTTTATGCGGTGTTTGAGGAGGAAATCCATAGGGTAATTGTTGACAACCAGCTATTCAAGCCTGGGGAACGCGTTGCTATGGGGGCTTCTGGGTTGTGATTGCCCAAACACGAGTTATTTGGAGATTATATTAAAATTTCCTTCCGTTAAATTCAACCACAAAGAAGCTTGTTAGCTTAACTTATAAATAGTTGAGGTTTGTAGAATGAATGTTTGGTTGATTGTCATATAGTACCAATCTAATAGATGTTTTACTTATCACCTTGTCTTGTTTTTTTTTTTTATTTTTTTATTTTTTTATTCAGAAATATCGAAGATGAAATAATTTGTGTGTACAAAAGGACTCAGTTCAGTTGTTTTCTTTTTACTCGTTTTCATTTTCTTTGAGGTTCATGAAAATATCCGATGGCTTGAGGTTCCGGGGTACTTTCTCTCTATAAGAACTAAGAACCCAATATCTGTAACAAAGTAACTGGATTTTCATCCAACTTCGGCTTGAATGTTCTCTCATTCTTTTGCTGCTGGTTGAAAAGACTATCTTGACAATAGAGAATACTAGGTACCTATTTATTTATTTATTTTTTGATAAGTAAATTTGTATAAAAGTACTATAAAGGGGAGCGCATTCCAAAAAAACTATACAAAGGACAAATAGGGCCTATAGACATTCATAGAAGCAAAAAAAATTAACAATATCCTCTAAAGATTTATAATATATCCCTACAACCTAACAAAAAAAAAAAGTAGAAATAATAAAGAACTTAAGAATAGAAATAGGATTCTCCTTTCCTACGAAAGATTTCTTGTTTCTCTTGAGCCAAATACACCATCAGACACATAAAGGTGTAACCCTCCAAACATTATGGACTTGGCCCCTACTATACAACTTCTCCAAGCCTCAATCAACCCTGGAATATTTGGGCATGACCTACATCCTGGACTTGGCTCCCATTATACAACTTCTCCAAGCCTCAATCAACCCTGGAGGATTTGGGCATGACCTACAGAATTCCAAACAAACCAAGTATCAAGTCCCAACAATCTCTAGCAATGGTGCAATGCAAAAAGAGGTGGTCCATTGACTTCTCATCACGAAGACACATGTAACAATAGTTGACCACAACCTGATTCCTTCACCTTAAATTGTCCTGGGCCAAAATCTTTCCCAAAACAGATGTCCAAGCAAAAAGGCCACCTTATAAGGAGCCCTAGATCGCCAAATAGCCTTCCACGGGAAGGAAACCCAGACTCCTCCGTAAGACACCTATAGAAGATCGAACATCAAACCGACCCTAAGAAATAAGGATCCAAATCCAACAATTAGAAACACCACCCGTGATCTCCTGACGATACAACAACTCCAAAAAACCAATGGCATCCTCAATTTCCCAATCCTGAAAGTGCCTCCTGAAACAAACATTCCAAGACGATCTCCCGCTATCAAGCCGATAACAGTTGACTGCCATGGCCTGCCTATCCGTGGCAATCCTGAAGAGCCGGGGGAAAGCAAGAGCAAGAGAACGGTCACCACACCAAATGTCCTCCTAGAAACTAATCCTTCTACCATCCTTGAGTTGAGATCTAATGTGTTTAGAGAATCCATCCCACCCTTTCCGAATGAGTTTCTAAACCCCTACACCCTTTGGAAAACGTCCCTCAAGAGAACACCACCCTCCTCTCCCCTCCCCAAATTTACTCGCTATCACCCTCTTCCAAAGGCTATGCCTCTCCACCCCAAACCTCTAAAGCCATTTCCCAAGAAGAGCCTTATTAAAAGGTACCAATCTTCTAAAATTCAGACTCCATTCCGGATTGGATTGCAAACTTGTTCCCAGTGAACAAAATGATATTTGAACTCCTCCCCCACAGAAAATTCCGTTGCAATATCTCAATTCTCTTAGCTATAGAAGAGGGAATCTGGAATAGGGAGAGAAAATAAGTGGGGAAGCTTGAAAGGGTGCTCTTAATTAGAGTGACCCTTCCACCCTTAGAAAGGTACTGTATCTTCCATCTTACCAGTCTCGTGTCAAATCTTTCTACAATAGTATCCCAGCAGCCCACACACCTCGAGGATGATCCAAGGGGTAAACCCAAATAAGAAATGTGAAAGGAGCCAATACAACATCCAAGGATATCAGCCAACGATGCGATTTCAGGGACCCCCCCAACCAGCACCAAAATGCTTTTCCTCACATTCATCTTCAATCTGGAGTTAACTTGGAACCAAATCAAAACACATCTTAAGTATCTCATCTGGGACACATCCGCATCACAAAATACAAGAGTATCATCCGGGAACATCAAGTGAGAGATATCCAACTGACTAGCAGCATCCCTGCCCACCCTAAAGCCTTTCAGAAAACCCAATCCATAGCCCTCATCAATTTACTAAGAGCCTTCATCACAATAAGGAACAAGAAAGGCGAAAACGGATCCCCCTATCTCAAACCCCTCAAACTGTAGAAAAATCCCGTCGGGGCACCATTCACAAGAACAGAGAATCAAGCACTAGAAATACAAAACTAAATCCATCTCCTCCATTTCACACCAAACCCCATCCTCTCCATCAAATAGAGAATAAAACTCCAACTCACATGATCGTACACCTTTTCAATGTACAATTTTTAAAGAAAACCAGGGACCCCACTACATAATATGGAATCTACACATTCACTAGCAATAAGGGCTAAATCTAAAATCTGACGACCTTCAACAAAAGCATTTTGAGAGTCAGAAATTACCCCATCCAAGACTCAAATAAATCTCGAAAGAAATCTATCAAACAAAACAACTGAAAAAAATTATAAATAGTAGATTTATAAAAATTATCAGTGTTTATGGTGGATAAAATAAAAGTTATAATAAGGATGAGTTGTTGTGCCCATTACAAGTAAAAGAATAAATAAATAAAATTGTACAAAATTAGAAGAACATGAGGTATCAAACAAAGAAGAAGAAAAAAAACGCAGTATTTAAATCTACTACTATCTAAACTTGTTAAAAATTCAAAATCTACTATTAATATTCAAAACTTGTTAAAAATGTGTTTAATTTGTATTCAATAGAAATTCTATGATTAGGATAATCTAATAAGTACGAATATTTCTGAAAAAACTGTATTGGATATCATATCGGATATTGATACTTTCAAATATCAAATATTTATTATAAATACATTTTAAAAAAATAAAACACGTATTTAAAAGTATCAAAAGTATCAATATCCGATATAATATCCTATACGACACATCACGCTCTAGTGTCTTTTCCATGTCATTCGAAAGCTCAGTCTAGTGGTTTTGGAGGAAGACGGTGAGATGTTCCAATCACTTAAGATGTGCCTTAAAGCTGCACAATTTTTGAAGACTCTAAGCTTGAGGATGGCGATGATGGAGTAGATCTTTGTCAAGAGGACTCTCTACGAATATTGCTTCCCATGAAATATTCGATCATTTCTTTCCTCCCATGTGTGGTTGGAAAGACATGATAGACAAACTTTCCGAAGCATGTTTGCTGCTGAATTGGATTTCCATTTATTGCTGATTCATTGAACTAGGATGTCTCAGTTTCGGATTTGATAGAAAAATTTGCATTTGTCTTTCACATGTCTCTAAATTGGTGAGATGAAAGGGCAGCCAAAGAAAAGATGATCATGAGATTCTGTGTGGTTTTGGCATAAGACACAGAGATTATGTAGATGTGTCATCGATTTCTCGTCTAATGTTGAAAGTCTGGATTGCACAGCTAACTATAAATTAAATTTCATTATGGGGACATTTGGTAACTTCCATACCAAGTTGCGCCATGGGGTTAGAGGTAGGTATCCTCAAAGATAAATTATGGTATGGTTGAGACTATACAGCCCTGATGGATAAGCAACCCAAACTTTTTCTGTCTCTCTGGATGAACAAGGAGGATGCAAATATAGCAATTCAGGAATCATTGTGGTGATGCTTGGAAGAAAAGACTATGAATTGTTGACAATGAACAATGGTTTCCTCATTGAGTCCAGCACTGATAAGAACTTGAGATGGGAATCTAGAGCACAGAGGACCTGCAGGAGTCCAATTGTCCAATGAAAAGGAAGTTCTAAGGTCATTTCCAATTCTATACTTGATGAAGAGCTTGTTGTGTCTTAGTTGAAGTACTTTCCTCTAGCTCCATAAGCAAGGCTGATGATAGTTGAGAGACCATACCTTTCTGGATTTGATTAGATGGGAATGGCACCACTTTATTCATAATCTGTCTGAATTGTCATCTTAGAGGTCCCAAATGTGTCTCAGAATGCTAGCATTGTTGGATAACTTAAGATTAGGGATCCCCAATCCACTTGTATCTTTAGGTTTGCACACATTACTTCAAACAATTTTTGCTCTAGTGGACTTCATCTCTACTCCTGACCATAAAAAGGATCCTATGTAGCTCATTGATTGCACCTTCGTATGAAAATGTTTTTTTTTTTTTTTCGAAAATTAAAGCTACTGATATATATAAAAATAAATAAATGTAAAAAACGGGCCTTTGGCCAAACCAACCCAAAAGGGAGAACAGGTGCAAGAAGGCAAACAACCTATAAAGGACAAGCAGCCCATAAAAGGGACAAGCAATAGCCCAATAAGGCAACAAAACTAACTACCCCAATTAACGGACTAAAAGCCGTCGATTAAGGAAAGCAGTTGAAACATTCCGGTGAGAAGGACGTTGGCTCCATTGTAAGAAGGCAATAGGCAGCTCAATCCGGCGAACGCGGCGGTAGCCGGTAACAAAAAGGAGAACGGTTCTAGTCAGTTAGAATATGACGGGAGGCTGCGTAATCGTTAAGGAACCCCAGTTTAAGGATCGAGATGATGGTGTAGCTAATCTTTGCTAGGATTGCTCTCTGAGATGACTTCTTACTTTGAAAGATTCTAGCATTGCGTTATTCCCAAGTGTGATAGACCACGGCTGATAGACCAATTTTGCGAAGCTGATTTGCTGGAGTGTTTATCTTCCACAGTGAATTGGCAAGCTGAATCAACCCATCCCAATTTTGAAATTGAGAGAAGAAGTGGATCTTGTCGCGGATAGACCTCAAAACTGGGGAGATGAAACAATATCTAAAGAACAGGTGATCATGGGATTCTGCTTCAAGGCTGCATAGCACACATAAGTTGTGGTGTTGTGCCATGGATTTGTTGTCAAGAGTGGGGAGTCTTGATTGAACAACAAGCCGTAGGTTAAACTTCATCCTTAGAATAATTGGGGAGTGCCAAACTAAGTTTAACCATGGGACAATTGGTAATTAACCTACAAGATAGGCTGAGGTGTGATTGAAGTTATAGACACATGAGGGGGAAACAGTCCAAACTTTCTTATCTCTCCTTAATGAACATGGATGATTGAGAGTGTTTAATTTTGGAATTGCAGTGATGATACTGATAGGAAAGGACCATGTAGAATTGGTAATAAAGGCATTGACTGTAATATTCTCATTAAGACTAGCTTCAGAGATAATTGAAATTGGGAATCTTAAGCACAATGGACCACCTGGAGCCCAAGTATCCCACCAAAAGGATGTTTCATTGCCATCTCCAATTCTGTGTTTAACGATGGATCTTGCATGATGTCTCAGCTGTAGAATCTTCCTCCAGCTCCAGGAATAAGGCCATGGATAGGTAAGAGTCCAAAAATTCCTTGATTTAACTAGGTGTGTATGGCACCATTTAACCCATAGCTTGTTGGAATCTTGAGATTGAAGGTCCCAAATGTATCTAAGAATACCAGCCTTATTGCACACTTCCAAGTTTGGAATAATCAGACCCTCTGCATTATATGGTTTACAAAGTTTACCCCAGGCAACTTTGGCACATGAGGACTTTATTTCAGGTCCAGACCAAAGAAAGCACTGAAGATACTATTGAGCTGGTTGATAACTGCTTTGGGGAGAATGAAGACACCTGACCAATAGAGTTGTGTAGAGACAGGGACTGCTTTGATTAACTACAGTCTGCCAGCATAGGAAAGGGACCTAGAGGTCCAATGAGTGATCCTGTGAGTTATCTTCTCAATGAGTAGATTTAAGGTTGGTTGAGATTAAAGGGACTCCGAGATATCTAACTGGTAGGGTTCCAACCCTAATGCCAAGTAATGAGGTGATGTAGCTTTCTGTGATTGGATCAGTGCTTGAGAAAAAAATTAAGCTTTTACTTAAGTTAATAGCAAGGCCAGACATTGTGCTTAAATGATCAAGAGCTGATTTCAGAACCGAGACAGAAGTAATATCAACATGGCAAAGTAGGATAAGATTATCAGCATATGAGAGATGTGTGATTTTTAGATCTTTACACCTCCAATGGTACTTAAAAGCATTGACTCTACTCACATAGCAGTTGATGATGGAGAGAGTGCATCCATGACAATAACAAAGAGGAATGGAGAAATTGGATCCCCTTGCCTCAGGCCTCTTTTCCCTTTGAAATATCCTTGGAATTCCCCATTTAGTGCAATGGTGAAGGAGGGTGATGAGATACAAGCATGAATAAGTGAGATAAATTTCTGTGGGAAATTGAGCAAGGTTATGCAATTGATTATGAAGTCCCATTTTACAGAATCAAAGGCCTTCCTTAAGTCTATCTTAATTGCACATCTTGGTGGGGAGCTGTCCTTGTGGTAGCCTCTAAGTAGCTTATAAGTAAGGAGGATTGGATCATTGATTTTTCTATCATGAATGAATGCTGACTGGGAAGGGTCTACGATGAATGGAAGGGTGGATTGCAACTTGTAAGCAAGAAGCTTGGCAATGACCTTGTAGATTGTATTGCGGCATGAGATTGGTCTATAGTCATGTAGGGAAGTGGGATTTTGACATTTTGGGACCAATGAGATATAGGTGTTGTTTGCTTCAGCTAATAGTTTTCCATTTCTAAAAAATTCAGAGATTGCAGCAGTGACTGATCTACCAACAATTGACCAAGTTTTTTGAAAGAACGTGGCATTATAGCCATTAGGACCAGGGGCTTTGTCCTTTTTGAGGTTCAACATACATTTTCTGATGTCAGTGTAAGAAGGAGGATCATCAAGGAAGCTGTGAAGGTGTTGGGGGACCTGTTTTGTGATGAAAGGGACTAGGTCAATTAGATGGTGTGTGGTTGGTGGTGAGCAACCCAACAGATTTTGGAAGTGAGAAACTACTACAAGCTTGATGGATTCCATGTCATTAATGACTTGCCCAGAATCAAGAGTAAGTGACACAATCTTCTTCCTATTGTTTCTAGAAACAATTAATTTGTGGAAGAAGGTGGAATTGTAATCTCCAAGTTTCAACCAATTCATCCTTGATTTTTGTTTCAACACATCCTTTTGTATCTTTGCAAGCCCTAGGTAATCTGAGATAAGAGACTTTTCTATCCTCTAAGAAGCTCATCATTTGGGGCTTTATCCAAATCCAACTGGCATATATCAAGTTCAATCTTCACAAAATGGATCTTGGAATTAATCTCTGTGAATTCCTTCTTGTAGTTGGTTCTTAGGACTGTCTTTAACTTTTTAAGTTTCTGAACTACTTGGAATATTGCTGAGCCCCTGATGTAGGAGCACCACACTTCATGAACTAAGGGTAAGAACTTGGGACGGGATGACCATGCATTAAAGAATTTGAATAGGACACACCTGTGGGGGATATTGAGTTCCATAGTGACAAGAATGGGGCTGTGATTAGATATACCTGGAGGGAGAAATTTGCATTCTGAAAGTGGAAAGGAGGTGGACCACATGTGATTGACAAGTGCTCTATCCAGTTTTTTAGCCATGCATGCATTACCTTGGCTTCTATTACTCCAGGAGAAGAAAATGCCACTAAATTTGAGATCATCCAATTCAGCCTGCTGTAGACAGTCCTTGAATTCAGACATTGCTTGACATCTTCTTGTAGACTCTCCAAAGATTTCAGCAGCACTAGGTTTGACATTAAAGTCACCCATGATCAGCCAAAGAGATTGAGCTTAGACCTTTCTTCAGTAGCTTCAGCAGCATAAAGAGGCTTTCTAACTTTGCTGACCATGAAGTTTCCGATTTCCGGCATTTTTCATTTTTTTTCAGAATTTTGTTAATGCAAGGGTATTTTTTTCATTTCCCATTTTTGCGTACCGGACACCGTGGGGTGTGCCGAGTGTGTCGGATGGTTGGTTGGGACATTCCATTGAGTTCAGGACTCTTAAAAACGCAAGGTTAGGCATTTCCATGTGGGACCCTCTACCGGTATTGTCATGTATTGGGATTTTGGTTGGGTCCATTTACATATTATGCATTTTATTTCCATGTGGTGCATTTTATATATATATGTATTTATATGGTGTAAATTAAAAATAAAAGAAAATGAGAAAAAGAAAAGAAAAGTGGCGGGACCCGCCACTTACTCTTATGTAATGGTCTAGAGACCATTTTTAGCCTCAAATCTCTCTCACTCCCGTAGCTCTCTCTTTTCCCCCTTTTCTTCTTGATTTTTCTTTCTCTTTTGAGTTCTAAACTTCAAATCAAGATTTCTTTCTCATTTCTTAGAGTTTTTAAAAGCCGTTTGCGGCAAATCAAAGCCCACGACGAGGCCTTCGAAACCATACCAGCAATTTCAGTTTTGATGCTCCTTAGAAATTCAGAAAATCTAGACCCATTTTGAGGGTTTTGCATCAATTTGAGGTAGAGGTTCCTAATCCATGTTTTTCTTGTTCCTTTGTGAATGATATCTCATAAATTGTTGCAAAGCATGTTTGTTTTTGAATTAATTGTCTTGAAGATGATGTAAATGTTATATGTGAAGTTTATGATCATATGTACTATTTGGATTGTACAAAAAAACATGTTTATGTGTTAATCTTTTTATCTAATTGTTGATCTTACATGCCTATTATGTTATAAAACTTGCTATAGATGGTATGTGATGGCATGTGAACTCTTTCTAAAATACTTGTAGAGAATGTTCAATTGTGTAATATAAAATTCCTTATTTCCATGGCATTGTGAACATGAGACATACATGCATACTATGGGGCATGAAGATGGGAAAAGTGTTTTGGAATGAAAAGGGAAATTTTGAGGAAGAAGTTTCGATTAAAGTGTTTTATAAAAACCCGATCACCGCGGAATCACCAAAGGGCCAGTAGGTTAATGTAACCTAGAGGGAACTAGGGAGATTGCCCTAGCGTGGTTGAGCTATCTGGGCCCCAAATGACACTGCGGAGATACCAACGGTCAGGGACAGTAGCCAATCCTTCTTTCGGCGCTGAGGGGGTACCAAAGGGGGTTACATTAACGGTTTGAAAAGTGATGGATTTGAATGTTGAAAATGGGGAGCGTCATCGGCATGCATTGCATTACATTGCATCGTTTTGTTTATATTGAGATTGGATATGATGTTATATTTTCCCAACATGGTATGATCCCGCTTCCTATTGTCCTATTCATTGTTTGAATTCACGGGACCACAAGAGGTGTGTCTTAGGCACCACCTACTGAGCAATTCGCTCACCCCTTTTATATTAACATTTTTCAGGACACGACAAGGAGTTGGCGGATGATAATCTACCACAGGCTTGAGATCACTTAAAGGACATTTTGAAAGTATTTGAGAAGCTTGAGTTTATTTTGTATAGTAGCATGATAAAGATTGTACTAAGTTTGTTTGGCATGTATATCATGATTATAACTTGAAGCTTGGATCCATTTTGTTGTAAATTAAGACAATGGTAAAGACTATGTATAAACTCCATGTAATTAAATATTATGACATTGTAATCATGATCAAGTGTTGGTACTCATGTCCATGATTGTTGAATTACCCATTTTTAAATGTTTGGGATACGTTTAATCCATTTCAAAGTCCCCATTTCAGTTTCTCCTTCATCTCCAAAGTACAGCACTTCAGTTTCAGGATCAAGGCTCGAAGAAGCCATTTCGGTTCCACCGGAATGGCGCATCGGTCGACCGAACCAATTGCATGCTCTCGGGATCTTGGGTTTCGGCCGACCGAAACAGCACTTCGATCAGTCGAAGTAGGGGAGCTCATTTCAGCCGACCGAAGCTCCACTTCGATCGACCGAAATGAAGTTGTTTGGCCATTCTCCATCTTTTTCCTCCGGCATTTATCACGCTAAATGTTAAAATGTGTTTTAAGACTTCCTAAAGGTATAGTTCAAGTGTAATGATAATGCTTTGACTCTAGAAATGTCGAGTTTGACGTAAGTGACCTCGGGTTCGAGTAAGGACCCGGCTAACGGTTCGGGCCTCCGGGTCCGAGGTGTTACATTGACAATGTGGCTCAGACCTTTGGCTGTCCAGAATTGGTGAAGGATGTTGTAAAACTTTATCCATATGGGAATGCATCCAATGTTGTGTGGCTGAGATTGAGGTTGTTGACTCCATTTCATAAGTGAGAAGGGGTGCCTTATGCCCTCTTTGATTGGTTGTGGCCCACCTGTGGTGGTGGTGGTGGTGGTGGTTGATCAGTGTCTGGTGATTGAACATGATGTTACTTCTGTGCTTTGAGCTCAGCCAACTCACTTCTCAACTCAAAGACAGTCTTTTTGAGAGTATTGTGCATGTCCATGGCTCTCCCGAGGTTCTCATATTTTCATTCAAGTTGCTCTTGCAACCTATCAATCTGGTGCGCTGGGGAGGAGTAGAGAAAAGGGTTAAAGGTCTTAGGTAAGAGAGGGTTGACAAGAGGGGTATTGGGAGAGGTTTGATGTGTATAATGTTAAGGTGAGGTAGTGATGCAGTGTGTGTCATTTGAAAGTATCCTTATAGGGTTAATGGTGGATTCAGGGAAGTGAATGTGAGGCTGACCAGAGAATGAAGATGGGATTGGTGGGTGATAGATTTGTGTAAGTAAGGAAGTAGTGGGGGATTTTTTAAGTAAGGTTTTTTGATTAATCTGTTTGGGAGGTTTATGCTGATAAGGGATATGAGCTGTTATGTGTTTGTTGTTGTTAAGTAGGATGTTATTTGGTGAGGTAGTTACATGTAATACCCCTAATTTTAAAAGGACAATTCTGGAATTTAATTATTGTATTTAATTGCATTTTATTTGATTAGGTGTCATTATTTTTAAATTATTTGTTTGTTTGTTGTATTTAAATTACTTGTGGGTTATTTTATTTAATTGTGTTTTATTTTAATTAATTGGATTTTGTTTTTCTTTAGTGACTTAATTGTTTTAAATAAAACTGTTTTATGTTAATTGGTTATTTAATTATGTTTCTTAAGTTTGGTTATTTATGTGCTTAGGTGAATTAACTGTTTAAGAATTTAGGGTTTTGGTTTTAGCCGACAAAGGTTATAACTTAGGTTTTCTTGGGCCGACTAAGAGTTGCATTAGGGCTCTAATTGTACAAGGATTAGGGTTGGAGTATTAAGCCTATAAATATAATCTTATGTGGGTTTAAGGGTTTTAGAAAATACAAAACTCTGTTCACGATACAGATAGAGCAACAGAGAGCAAGAAAGAGAGATGGGAGAGGAAGGCTAGGTTGGACCAAGAAGGAGGAAGGAGAGGTTGCTCATAGGTGAAACCAATAGCAACAGAGCTGGAACTACAGTCTAGGATATTAACAGAGCATTCAGAGACAGAGGATTACAGTTTCAAAATCTGGAATTGCAGGCAAGTTTCTGTTCTTTTCTTTCCCGTTAATTTCTGTGCATGTCTAGTTAGACTCCAGGGTTTTATTAGAGGCTAAAATGGATTGAAACAAACATAATTACATGTCTTCTGTGCATATATAAATTTATTTGATCTCATTGTATTAACTGTTTTTCATAATCATGGAAATTCTGTAATATATTCCTTCTATGTTTACAATTAAGCATTGTTCTAATTGAGCTTAGTATTATAATTAGATGCCTCGTAATTTATCTAGGACTGAGTTTGAACTCTAAATCAAGTCCATAGAACAGTATTTAATTGCACAAAATTAATTGGAATTAAATCTGTAAAAACTTGCTTAAAAATTTCTAGCAGAGGTTCTGTGTTCGTGGCTTTAAAAATAAGATCCTATACATGTTAGGATTGGATCTAAGAGATTTAAGATGAACCTAGGACTGAGTTGGAGCTTAGAACAAGGATTAAAAACATCACAGAGGGTTCTGCAAATCACCGGAATTGAAGCAGTTGAAGCTAAAACGAACGAGGGCTGCTAAGAGGAATAAGAGAAGGCTCCAAACCTCTTAGAGCTGGCTCCCAAAGGGGAGAGCCAGCTTTAGGTGTCATGGAGCCGGCTCTAAGATCCTAGAGCCGGCTCTAGGTTGAAAAATAGAGCAGGCTCCCATTTTAAGAGCCTGTTCTATCTTGAAATGCACTGTAACGTGGGTTTTTTTAAAACTGTTTGGTTTTTTTGGGTTTCTGCAATCAATTTAAATTGTTTAAATGATGTGTGGGACTGTATAAGGCTGGAATTATGATGAAAAATTATAAATTCACAATTGGATTGAGGAATAGAGCAAGCAAAACCCAAGAGGAAATTTGTAACTTGCTCACTGTTATGCTAATTTTATTTACTGGAATTTGGCAAGAGTTTTATATATAATCTAAATATATATAATCATATATTTTTCTTACAGTGTTCTAGGTATGGTGACTTAATTAAACTCAACTATACTTAGATTGTGTTTATTGGTACTTAAACCATTATGAAATTTTATCAATTCATGGACAATGTCGGAGGATCTGCTAGGTTTATATTTTGAAGCTTAGCAAGATTGTTATATATGGTTTAACTATAGATATAAATCATATTTCCATAGTATTATAGGTATAGGGAATTAACTAAAATTTCCTATGCTTAGCTTGGATGTAATTGATACTTAAAATCCTATTAGCAGTAAATTCCTGGACTGTGTTGGTGAATGTGATCGCTTAAATTTTTTGTATCAGTTGACATTATTGGATTTAGATTTTTGGGCTCTATAATGAATGCCTAACATTTATGTACATGCATTAAATTTATCTTGTGCATATTCTGAAGTATGGTTGATGACTATTTAATATTGTTTTGTCAACTGTGTTCACTGGAGGATTGTATGTATCGGTATGGGACAGTGACATACTAGGTATGGACTAGTTCAAACACTATGTTTTACCTAACTTGGATTAAGGTATGGATTAATCATAAAGGTTAAGTCCATCACCTACATGTGTCATATCAATTGTGAATTGAATGACCTACTATGATTTTAGGATGGATTTGTTATATATATATCAGACCACCACACAGATGGATGGTATTTTGTATTAGGAGGAGTACGGACTTTATATATATATTATATGGTGCCGTGGTATGAGTTTGAGTCTCATGACCACGGTTAGGGCGCGTATATCTCCTAGGATGGATAACTGGACATAGGTGTTGTTCCCTTGTAGGTCTAGGTACTCATGCCCACCCTCAGGTGCGTATTTGCATGTTGCCTCCTATTCAGGCTGAGACAGACCTACTGGACTAGCGAGCGTCCTATAGTGTGTACTATATATACATCTATGGACTATTGTAGATATTGTTGAGTCTTCCTAGAATGTATCTGCGTATCGGATTACTGTTTGGATCGTAGTAGAATAGGACTTGCATGTGGGCCTGACCCACTCCTTTATTTTTCAGGTGTTCATCAGTTCCAGGGTTAAAGCTTGGACGAGCAGAGCAGATATAGACTTCCACTCTACCGATGACGTAGAATTTCTTTCTAGATGTTCGATTTGGATTTTATTTTCAGTTTTTACTTTCATTTCAGTTTGGAGTTTCAGTAGGGGTCCACTAGAGTTGGGTTCCCGAGTTGTATGGATTGGAGGAGTTTGAATAAGTTGGTGTTTAATTAGTTTAAGTTGAGGATTTTTTTTTTAATTTAGTATTCTTTCAGTTTTTAATTTTTATTTCTTATTCACTTTGTATTCCGTGTTCGATTTAAAATAATTTAATTGTTTGATATCCCTCGAATTTGAACTCGGACCTAATCAACCAGCGTCTTGGTTCCGAAAGTATCACACTATATTGTAGATGGGTTGTTTCAATGGTTTGAAAGGGGGTTTGAGGTGATTGGCAATGGGGTTGGCCGTTGATGGAGGTTTATGGTGGATTGAAGCTTTTGGTTTACAGAGAGTCAATCATTCAGCCTTAAAATAATTTACATAATCTGTCTTCATGAGTCATTTTCAGATTATTTTTAATTTTTTTTCTTCTAAACGACATGATACAATGGCATGGATATCGGTGATGGTGGTGTGCAACTGTTCTTATGAGTTGCGACAGTTCAAAGATTAAAGTCGGACTTTAATATTAATTATAACTGAATATTTATTTTTAGTAGTAAAATTTAAACTATAGAATAGAATTGATTTACATGGATAAATCCAAACTTCTAACACCAACCATCCAACTTCTCACAAAATTATTTTCTTTTATATACTCAAGGAATATATAACCCACAAAGCTCTCACTTTAAGATAAATAGAAAGTACTAGCAAATTTTGCATCTCAATTCCCAACTCATTTTCTTTAATGAATACTGAATATTACCTGTAAATTAGAATATCCATTACTACGTCAAATTTATACTCTAATATAGAATAGCCATTTCTACGTCAAATTTATATTTTGATAAAAATGCAGAATATTACATAATAAATTATACTATACTGCATCCCATAATCAAGAAGACATGCCCATTGACCTGCCCATAGTTTTCTGCAGCTGATATATGATTGATTATGCAAGTCTATATTCATACATATGCATATTTGTAACTTCCAAAGTACATATATCTGAACAATTTTTTCAGTTCCAAATACTCCTACTTTAATGTTGCAAAAGAATGTCACTTTTCTTACGGGTAATGCAATTCAAAAGATCAAATTTTTATACTCTTTCTCATCCACATGTACAAACCCATCCCAATCTTCTACTTCAACTTCCAAAACCAGCGAAATCCGTAGAAGAAACAATGTTAAGGGTTGTCCAAACAGATTTGAATATTACGTGAGAGATCAGTGCAGATCAGGTAGGATTAAACTCAATGATGCCGTACAGTACTTTGACAAATTGATTCAAACGCAACCAATGCCATCAATCGATACATTTAATCATCTATTGGGTTCAATCTCCAAGCTCGGATGTTATTTGGATGTGTTTTCGCTATATAAGAAGATGGGTCTTGCAGGAATTGAGCCTGATTTGTGTACATTGAACACTTTGATCAATTGTTGTTGTCACTTGAAAAATGTCAATTCTGGGTTTGGTCTTTTTGGGGAGATTTTGAAGAGAGGTTTGAAGCCGGATCCAATGACCGTCAGTACTCTGGTTAAGGGTCTGTGTATGGAAGGTAGGGTTATGAATGCAGTCCAGTTGTTTGATGAAATGACTGAAAAGGGTGTCCAAGGAGATGTGTTCGCATATGGAATTCTTATTAATTGGCTTTGTAAAATCTGCGAGACGGGTCTTGCTCTTGAGATGCATAGGAAGATGTTAAAGACAAACTGCGAGGTGAATGTGTTTACATATAGTATGATCATTGATTCTCTTTGCAAGGATGGGTTGATAAGCGAGGCGATTGATATCTTCACAGAAATGATTGGCGGAGGAGTTTCTCCAGATGTTATTGTTTATAGTTCTTTGATTAATGGATTGTGTAGTGCAGGCCGGTTGAAGGAAGCTGTAAGTTTTTTCGATGAAATGGTTGGTCGAGGAATTCCTGCAGATGCAGTGACATATAATTCTTTGATTCATGGCTTTTGTCAGTTGGACTTGCGGAAGGAAGCTATAATAATTTTCAACCAAATGATTGCACAAGAAATTTCACCTGACGTTGTCACGTTCACAATATTGATAGATTGTCTCTGCAAAAAGGGTAAGGTAGGAGAAGCTTCCAAGTTATTAGGGCTGATGGTTCGGCTTGGAAAGGAGCCTAATGTATTCACTTACAATTCACTTATTTATGGTTTCTGTTTGTCGGGCAAGTTGGACGAGGCAGTAAAAATTTTCACATCTATAGCTATTAGAGGTGGCATGCACAATGTTACCACTTACAATATGTTGATTAATGGGTATTGCAAGAATTTGATGATGGATGATGCTATGAGACTCTTCAGGGAAATGCATCACAACAGCTTGAAGCCCACAAACGTTACTTACAACACACTGATAGGTGCACTCTGCCAGGCAGGGAAGATTAGAACTGCTCAGAATCTGTTCAAGGAGATGAAAAATTGTGGCTTGTCTCCTAATTTATGTACTTACTCTGTTCTGTTGGATGGGCTCTGCAAAAATGGACACATTGAAGAGGCATTGAATATATTTGAGTCTGCGAAATGTTTGGAGCTTGAATCTAGTATTGAAGTTCTCAGCATACTGATTTATGGTTTGTGCAGGGCTGGTAAACTGGAGAAAGCAAGAAAACAGTTGGATGACCTCTTAAAGAAAGGTTTGGTCCCTGACGCTGTGACATATAACATAATGATTAATGGACTTTGCAAGAAAGGGTTGGTATCGGAGGCCAATAAGTTGCTCTTGCAAATGGAAGAGAATGGTTGCCTACCAGACTCCATTTCATTCAATACCATCGTTCAGGGTTATCTTCGAGAAAATGAGATTGACAAGGCAATGCAGATTTTAGAGCAGATGTGCAATAAAAACTTCTTACCAAATGACGCAGTTACTTCAATGTTGCTAAACCTCGTCTTGGTGGATGAACAATGCCGCGTGACCGTTGAGTCACTTCCTAATTTTTCCCCGATGGCCTTGCTTCCTACGAGATTTGACAATGTGAAGCAAAAGGAAATGTAATAAATGAATGATTTTCTCACTGTATTTATCATTGAATTCGAATTCATTTCTACGCTATTTATGTCCGAAAAGCTAGTGTCTCACATCCGCTGTCTTTGTTGTGTACTAATCTCAACGAAACAAATATACTGAATGCTTTTGGCAATGCAATTGGACTTCTGTTCGGATTTTAGTTTCTATTGGCAAAATCTAATCCAGAATGCTGTTGAAGTCCTTTAATTACGAAATTAGAAGCTCAGGTATGAAAATCTCACTTGTCAGGCTGAGTATTCTTAGTTTCTACAAACCTCTGCTCAACTATAAAGATCACCTTCTATAAGTTATTGCCAGTTTGCCACTAAGTTATAGCTTCAACTTGAATTCATAAATTTGGTAACAACGAAGACGTGCCAGAGGAGGAGGAGAAATAATTAGGATGGAAGGTTTGATGAGATGGCCCTCCAAAGTCCAAACCCATTAAAAAAGAAATCTTTGGTTAGGTAGTATTTACAAGTGAGAAGAATAAAATGATGCTCATTTAAAAATTCTGCCATGTATTACTTTATATAATAAGTGGTATATTTTTTATAAAAAAAAATTATTTTTTAAATGTATATACACACTGTATATTTTCACCACATGCTTGTCATTTATCAAAATTTGTAAATATATTATATTAATTTTTGCAAATCCCAGGCTCAAAAGTTTAAAACTTTCTCCCTTTGTGCTTTTCACACGAGTCCCACTATAGGATAGACGCACAATTAGACTATATACTAGTACTATTTATTACTCCGTAGTAGCATTTTTCGATTTTTTTGTTTTTATTTATCAGTTTATTAGAAGTATAATTCGTCATTTTCTACTTATCAGTGACCGAAGTTACGTGATCGGAGAATACCAACAACAAACCCAACCCCCTAGAAAGATGGCTCTCAGATTGTGTTTTTATCCATATCCACCCCCTCTGCTTCTGCTTCTGCTGCTTCTTGTTCCTCTTATTTTCCTATCTAACTTCCCTGTAATCTTAGCCCACAACGATGAAGACCCAACAATCAAAACTATGGAGGCTTTCTCTGGGTATCCGATTCACGAACCCCACTTGCCCAACTCTCTATCTTCACTATCAGTGGATGCCCAAAGTTTGCAGAAACAGGTATTCAACCCAGTTTTCAATGCCCGTTGATCGATTAGTATAGCTTTGCCTTCGTATGTGTACTGATTATGTAACAGTAATTACATAAGCATCTCAGAGCTCTATTGATTAATTTTTTAATCTGAGCAGTTTAAATCGATGATTTATGAACTAGGTGTTTTATTTATTTATTAATTGTCGACTCTGATTACTACTCTGGGCAGTGTAAATCGATGATTTATGAACTGGGTATTTTTTGTATTTGTGCAATGTTTCGCAATCGGTTGTTTTGATGCCTCTTGGATGTTGAATGAATGACTTGTGCTTTACTGAGGGTATGACTGGATTTATTTGTTTTTGAGCGTTATTTGTAAAAAAAAGTGTCACATTTTTCCTCCCCTTCAGCAAAGCACGAGCTATATGAGTATAGCTCGAAGTCACAATTTTTTTTTTTTGAAAAGTGTAGCTCGAAGTCACATTGGGTGGGTGGGGGAGGACATTTACGGGCTATTTATAGGTTTATTTAATTTTCTCACCAATATATTCTAAATAAGAGCTTTTGTCAAATGTAGTTTATAGTTTAATTTATTTATTTATTACTGGTAATGCTTCACATTTGTAAGCAATTCCGTTTGTATAGTGTTTTTCTTTTTTGAATACGCGATGGACTGGTGCAATTTCTAAAAGACATCCAACCACCAGCTGACGCGGTAACCATGATTGTTGTTGTAATGCCATGAAGCATGTAATGGGGAATTGCATTCGCCCTCAAAGCATTGTATGTGTTTTACTTCTCATTGTCAGAAATTATTTTCTAATATGTTATCTTTTAGATTGATGAGCTGTCAACTTTCTCGGATACACCTGCCCCTTCAGTAACTAGGATCCTGTACAGCGAGAAGGATGTATTGGCTAGGAGGTATGCACAGCCATTTATCTGTTTTGATGTACTTTTGTATGATAATGCAACTATAATGCTGCTGATTAAGGGAATAAGAGTAGACAAACATGATAAAAGTTAAGGGCTCCTAATTACATCACTACCTGTCATTGTTCTTGCATCTGCATGAATGTAAGCTTAAGAAAATTGTGTCATTGTCTGGCCATACTGATAGAAGTAAAACTTGGATAGTTTATCTATCAAAGAAAGAAAAATAACAAAATATAATTGTCTAGTAGATTCCTGTAGAAGGTTGAGAATCCTAATAATTAAGGCAGTCCACGCCCAACATGCTCCCAGAATGACAAAGAATAACATGATTACTTAGAAGCCTATCGAGAATATGGCTCTATATAGAACAAAATGACAAAGAATGGTTGTTATAGCCAGCCTCAGAGAGTTAAGATTTCTGATTTTTTTGAGCTGAGTATTTCTATAATGATTTCTTTATTTCATTTCATTAAAAATGTCTACTCCTTTTTTTTTTCTTTTTTCTTTTTTTTTTTTTTAAATTTCAAACACACACACACACACAGAGCACTCGATGTTGTGGTATTATTCTCTTCAACTGCCAAGGAAAATCTTTTGTTCTGTTACTAACGCCCTTTCTGTTTAATATTGAGATATTGACTGATTCCAAGTTATGCTACAACTGAAGAAGTTGGATTTACGCATGCTTTTCTTTGCAACATTTTATTTTGTTACACTTCTTGGCTGTCTTCATATTGGGACATTGTTGGTTTAATTTGCAGGTATGTCAAAAGTTTGATGGAGCTTTCTGGTCTCTTTGTCAAAGAGGATGCTGTTGGTAATATATTTGGTCGTTGGTGAGTTTATGTCAACAGAAGCAAATTATAACTGCTTGTTTAACATCCCTTCCCGGAGTTGGAGTTATAACTGTACCCATGTGCCTTCCCTTATTTTACTTTTCATAGTGAACACAAATGTGCTCTCCGAATCAACAATTGAACATTAAGAAATTTACCAGCAGCAAAAGGATATAGATTTTGAATTTACTCAGTGATAGCAGAGATGACAAGGCATCAACCCTCATTTAGACAGGCTGCTCTATTTTGAAACCCAAGTACCACCTACCTCAAACCAATGAAAATTGAACCCCCAATACATTATCCATTTTGTCATTGACGTTACACTTGTAATGTCCAACCTAGGAGATTGGATATATTGAGTTGCACAAGATCTTACTTATTTTTGCTGAATCCTTGGGGTCCTTCCCTTGTTTGAGTGCATCTTTTGCTTGCTTGCTTTCACTATGAACAATTGAACATACAAGAGAGTAACAAAAATTCTATTACTTGGTGCTGGTACCACCTTTGCAGGATTGTGGGAGGGGTGGACTTGACACTGACCTAACTGTTGGTATTATTTCACAAAAAGTTGCTCCTCTCCCAGCTCTATGAGTCCTAACATAAGAATCCAGTATCTTATTTTTTTTCTCCTTCAATTTTATGTTTCTATGATCCAGCCTAATAGACCTTATAGGAAGTGTGTTGCAAGACCTATAGATTTCAGTAAAATGTTATAATGGCTCCCTCACTATGAAGGCCATTTTGGCTGCAGGTCATGTAATACCTGAGTTAGGTTTGCCCAAGTTTAATCATGGTTAACCTTTATTAGATACTATATGGACACAAAGTTTTTTTGAGTTTCTTGTTCATGAAATACTGCTTACATTATCATATATTTGTAGATTATGGCTATATAAAATGTCATATGAATGGTTCTCTGCTTTTGGATGAACAATTCTATCGTTTGCTTTGTTCTATTCTCTATGAAAAGATGTTGTGCCGTTGACTTGTATGGTTTTCTTTGTCATCTTCTTATATACTCTTATCATTCATAAGATTGTTATTTTTCAAGACTGTTTGTTGTAAATTTTCACAACCAGATAATTTCATGATTCTTTTGAGCTACTTGAGCCTTTTAAGTGTGTTATAACGTTCCTTTCTTACTTTTCTTGGGTTGACATTTGTCCAATACTTCATTTGTTAGTTTTTGCTCAACCGCTTCATCTCATTTGCTTTCTACAGGGATGGCTATGAACCAGATCTTGCTGCAGTTTCAACAGGATCTCATATTGATGCCATTCCATACTCTGGGAAATATGACGGAGTTGTGGGTGTTTTGGGTGCAATAGAAGCCATTAATGTACTCAAAAGGTATGCAAGTCCCTGACTATTTTAAATACTACTGTTTTAAATAGAAGCCATTAATGTGCTTATAGGTTCTCAAATACAAAGATTTAGCTTGGTTGATTTAGTGTTAAAATTCTCCTTTTACAAATCCATTCTATAAAAAATTTATATGAGTAATTCTATGCACTTGTAAATTCATAATATTGATCATTTACTTCAAGAAGCTTTTTTTTTTGTGATTTGCCAATATTAGTGTCAGAATTGAAAAGGACTAAACTGAAATCATCCTTCTTGCAAGCAAGAACTAACAAGGGGCATTGAAAGGTTACCAAGGTTGGTTGATCATACCGCACCTTGCCAATTGAAAACCAGTTGAACTGGCTTCTCGAAATTTCATACTTTTTTCCAATAGGTCTAAAACTGGTATAACTAGGACTCTAGGGGACACAACCTAACGTCCTCTTAATTTTATTAACATGGTCACGGGATTTTGGTGTTAATCTTATGTTTTGTGGGTCTTGAACATTGTGTCAAGATCTTAACTGTGCAAGTACAATGCGTATCTTTTAGGCAATTACCTCAGACCCAGATAAAGGTGGAGAATGTGTCAAGCAGATATGTAAACCTTTATTTGAATCTTAACTTAAATCATGAAAGTTAAAACTCTTACGCTATATAAACAGCATTTCATGAAATCATAGTTGGAAAGTTAGAATGGTGATGTTGAGATAGGTGGGTGACAACACAACACAACTCAACTCAACAAACCCTTCTTCCAACTACATGGTGTTGGCTAATGAATCCCCTATTTTCCCATTGTGCTCTATCCGAGGCCATAACCTTGTGAGTGAGAACAAACTAATTGCAAATTAACAACAAATATGTTCTTGACAAGATTGAGGTCGCAGTTGGCACCAGTTGAGGACAAGATGAGGCATAATTGTCTAAGATGGTTTGTTCATGTGCATCCAATGATTGCACTTGTACTTGGTGCTGATCTAATTCAATCTGAAGTCAATGTGAACGTAAGTGGAGGCCAAGCGAGAATGTGGTTTGAGTTGGTGAAATAATGCAAACGATTTTTGCTATTAAATAGAAGATATAGTCATAAATAGATGTGGATTATCATTAAGGAATTGTTGGGTCGTGTAGCCAACCTAACGCAGTGCGATTTTAGAATTTATTAAGCTAATAATCAGGCAAATGACCGTACTATAAAAATTATAGTTTTGAACGAAAGGCTATGCATTAATAAATATCTATTCACTTCCTGGAATATTAATGCACTCTCATATCATCTTCAGTTCTTTGAAATTGTAACTTAGCTGCCGATTTCAGTTCATATATTGCTGACTGGGAATTTTCACAGGTCTGGCTTTCAGCCTAAAAGGTCGCTGGAGGTTATCATGTTCACCTCAGAAGAGCCTACAAGGTTTGGGATCAGCTGCTTGGGAAGGTTAGGACCACCTATTGTTGCAATATTATAGCTTAATACACACATTTACCATTCTTTTATAATTTCAATTATTTTTTTCCCCTGAATGGAACAGAATTTTATTGAGGAAATATACAATACAGTACAAAACAAAAGAGGCACTTCTAAAGAGCAGCCACAAGCACAGCCAAAGGCATACCCCAGGCAACGAAAAAAGAAAGTCTACATAGTCCAAAACATAAAAGAAAAACTAGCCTCTCCAAACATAGAACAGGAATCAACTATAGAACGACCGAGAGACGAGAGACCCTCAAAACATGCATCTCAACATCTTGCATCTCACAGTGGAACCTCTAGCATTAACAATAAACCAAATGGCTTCTGAAAAAGATCCCACCTGAAGGAGACCCACCAGATGGGATCACTGAATAACCCAATTCCAGACGTGTGTAGCATATCCACAGGACCAGAATAGGTGATCAGTAGAGTCCTCGCCAGCAAAGCAATTGTGACATAAAATAGGAGTAGCAAAACCCCTAGACCTAAGATTAAAAAAGGTTGGAATGGAATTGTGTAAGATTAGGACAGACTGAACTGAAATCCTAGGCCTATAACAGTTCCAACCAAACTACACCAAAGCACCGTATCCCCATGAGATCTGCATAAGTTCCAGGCTGCCTTGAAGTAGAAAGAACCATGCTTCCAAGAAATCCGTTCTTCACCGTCAAAAGAATGAAACTGAGCCATAACATTAGCACTTTCTGCAGGCCAATTAGGTGGACAAGGCCAACCATTAGATGAGATGAAAACAGCAACAGAAGCAGAATGCTGAAAACCTGCAGAATACAGTCTTCTTATACCAAATTCTTGCTACACTGACTTGCCATTATACCAAGGGTCATAAACTAAACTGAAATTAGAGCCATTTCCCACCTTGAAAGAAACATTTTGCAACATAAACTCCCTCAGAGCTAAGATGTTCTTCCAAACAACAGAATCAGAACTTTTTGCATTTAAATTCATCTTTGTAATTTAAATAAATTACCTTCAGTCCTGTTTTATTGGAACTGCTTAAATCTTGCAAAGGGTAAATATAACCCAGTATCTAATTTGAGGTTTCTCATATATTACCGAAATGTGCAGCCGTTTATTGGCAGGAAGTGAGACACTGGAGAAGGCTCTCAAGAAGACAGTTGACACTCAAAATATATCCTTTTTTGATGCTGCAAGGTCTGCTGGTTATGCAAAGGATCTAGACACCTTATCCAGTGTCTTTCTAAAGAAAGGAAGCTATTCGGCTTTTGTGGAGCTGCACATAGAGCAAGGCCCTGTTCTGGAGGAAGAAGGTGGGCTGCCAGTGTTTTTTTTCCCTCTTAAATGATTTTCTTTTTCTTGTGACAGTGTTTGAACATCCATTTTTTTTCCTTTCTTTTTTAAAAAAATTTATATTCAAACTGATTCATTTTCCAATCCAGCTGTTTCTATTGGTATTGTGACTGCAATTGCTGCTCCTGCAAGCATTAAAGTTGATTTTGAAGGCAATGGAGGCCATGCAGGCGCTGTCCTAATGCCGAATAGGTGAAAGTTCCTGCAGGAATTACTAAAATATGCATCATATATTTCTTTAAATAATTATATTTTTTCTTTTTTTGGCTGGGCCTGTTCTATATCTTTGTTTTCTTGTATCTTTTATATGACTGATAGTTCAATTAGTACTTACTTGAACTAGACTGGTGCAAGGTGAAAGTTCCTACAAAAATTACTGACTTATACATCATATATTTCTTTAACTTTGTTTCTTGTATCTTTATCTTTATACATTTGATCATTTTACTTGAACTAACCTGGTGCAAGTCACTTATGTAAAGTCATTTCCCTTTCTGACTTGTTTTTGAAAGTTTTTTTTTTTATATATTTCTTTCAAGTTGAACACATTTGCTTCCTTTTCTTAGTGGTGTACTTGCTATGAATTAATAGATAAAATTGCAATACCCTTTTTATCCACTCTACTCCATTAGCTGTTAAAAGCTTGAAGCCTTTAAACATAGATCATGTTTACCATTATATTTTTTCCTTTTGTGCGATTTATACCTTTTATAAATCATTTGGAGCAGAAATGATGCAGGACTGGCTGCTGCTGAGTTAGCACTCACCGTGGAGAAACATGTACTAGAATCTGGATCTATTGACACTGTCGGTACTGTTGGTGAGACATTTACCATTTCCTAATAAGTCATAACTAACATAGAATTCCGGTTTTTCAGAATTTGGAATTTTCCATTTTGTATATAACCAATAATTTTCACTCCTGCTTTTCAAGGCATTCTGGATCTGCATCCTGGAGCAATCAACAGCATCCCAAGCAAATCACACTTGGAAATAGGTATGCTTCATATCGGTGAATCATATTTTTTGGAAAAGTTACATTCTATACCAAGTATACAGGGAATGTTTGATCCACAGTTCTTGCTTTTTGCTCTTTGGGTTGCTACTGATGCTAAGTTTGTTGTATTCACCTTATATATGGTATTACCAGCTGCAATAGCCCAGTGAATATATGCTACACCATATATATTTAATCAGTATTTTGTTTTTCGTTTTTCCTTTGAGCTGCAGATACACGAGACATTGATGAAAATCGAAGAAACATTGTAATTAAAAAAATTCATCAATCTGCTTTAACCATAGCCACAAACCGTGGTGTCAAGCTATCAGAATTTAACATTGTCAATCAGGATCCACCAGCCCTTTCTGAAGAATCAATAATCAAAGCAATGGAAGCTGCATCCCAAGAGCTAAACCTGACTCGCAAGTTGATGATTAGCAGAGCTTATCATGACTCACTGTTCATGGCAAGGTAAGTGAGTAATAGAAAGCTCTAAATTAAATATCTGTTAGAGAATCAAAAGCTGGGAAAGGAGGGAGAATGAGGGAGGATCTTAAATCCTTGAAACTTGGTCCCATAGAAGCACCCCAATTTTCATTTGAAGTGTCTTGTAAAAAGAAAAGTCAGTCTAATAATAAATAGTCTTAGAACATATACTCTATGAAATAATTATGAAAAAACTATACTCTATGAAATATAATGGGCATAATTTCAAAATTTTGGACTTAATAATTAGCCTTTAGATGATTTTTTTTTTTATAAAAAAAGTGAAGGCAATAAAATTCTCAGATCTTAATACCTGGACTAAGGGAGTCGTTACTCTTAAAAAAAGGGGTCGTTGCTTGGTGCACTAGTATTTGGGCTTCAAGTGTGATACTGTGATACAGCGCCGGTTAAAATCCTTAGTCACTTTGTGTAAATTATACCAAAAGTTAGATCTGTATCCAATCTGTCCCTCCCAACACCCTTTGATTGACGTGTACCACACTAGATAGTTAACCCTTTTTATATAGCTGCTGACCATGCAATATCACATCCTTGCAGAATATCTCCGATGGGCATGATATTCATTCCATGTTACAAAGGTATGAGCTCTCTTGGCCTATTTTTCTACAAATAACTCCACCTCTTTTAACTTTTATATAAACTAATGGTATTTTTCTTCAATTATTCCCTTTGAACTTGTAAAAGGTGCAAAATGCCAGGTTATACATTATTGAAACTGATTCAGGTTCATTATTGAGTTGCTTGATTAGCAAGTTGCATTGAGAGGAAAGAGAAAAAAAGGATTGCACCTTTTGCAGTCAAGCATGTGTAGTAATTATGTGAGCCATTTACAGATGCATTCTAAATTCATAATCATTTGACAACACTTGCAAGAACCAGTGCACATAATGAACATACGTCGGTACATAATGCAAACATAAAAATGCACACTGAATTAATTGTATGATTTTGCAAGAGTAGCTAGACCCAGTGGCACCCCTACATAAACCATCAGGAAACAGTAGTTGCACGTATATTAAGTTTTTTGGTAGCTTTACAAAATTAAGGCTTCAGAAATGACTTGTATACTTGCATCCATTTGGTTTTGCAGGATATAGCCATAAACCTGAAGAATTTTCCTCCATTGAGGATATTGCAAATGGGGTCAAGGTACTGGCTCTGACACTTGCCAAGTTGTCCCTGGTCTGAAGCCCTGAGAAGAATTATTGTCAAAGCTTTGCTTCTAATAGCTCAAACCTTTTAAAGACGATTGCTTCTAGTGGAACTCTCATGTAAAGTGTGGAAAAGAAAATCGGCGAATTATAGCATTCGAGATTTTAGTGTTTGCAAATTTTACTATGAACAATTGGTATCAATTGCAAATTTTACTATGAGCACCTGATATCATCATTCATTCTCAAAAATGCAACTAACGCAAACATAAGAACAGGGAATACTAATTAAACTGCAACAGTTTTACAGAAACTGCTAAATAGGGTGAGGTTGCCCCTATTATAGTGTGTTCCACATTTGTGTGTGTGTGAGAGAGAGAGAGAGAGAGAGAGAGAGAGAGAGCTCTAAAATGAATATGTATCTGTATTCCTGTATGGGTGTAGTTACATGGAAGGGGCGAAGTGCCAGAGTAGAATGGATGTCAACAGCACTTGAAAGGGAAAGAAACTATCTATAGTCTCAGTTCCATGATCATGCAATTCTAACACCTGCTGTAACTGGCTCTTACTAATCTACATAGCTAGTGTCATAGATTTCTCCTAAGTGTCGGCATACAAGAATACAAGCATTATACTGCAGGAATGAAATTCTTAAGTACTAATATATCCATTACTCCTTATCAGCAGAGCCTTCTTTGATACTTAGGTTCTTCAGCATATCGGCAGCATCCATAAGTTCGTCAGCAGCAACCTTGGAATCTTTAGCAGCAGCAGTCTCCTTTTCGGCTTTCTCAGTCCTCTCTAGTACAATCTCAATCTGTAAGTTTGATGAGAAAGGTCATTAATTATAAAGTCTGATGGTTAAATAGATATGTATATTCACGGAGACCAAGCCAACCTTAGCCTTCTGAACCCTGCGACCTTTAGCATCTTTAGCATCATCCTTCGGGCCAACAGTAGATGTCAAAACCTCTGTCGCATATCCAAGAAACAAAAATCATTCTACGGGCTATGAACATGATGTAAAAGGGATGTTAAACGAAGATGGATGTAGCTTCTCACTCTTTTGAATGGCCAGTCCATTGCTCTTCAGAATCTCAGCAATTAGAACTACAGTGGGAATTGCTGGAATAGACATACAACAGACGTTAGAGAAAGTGTTATGACATGCAAAGTGGCTAACGTGACAAGAAACCTCTCACAAATGTAGGACTCAATTTGGAGTACACTGCTAGTAAACATGAAACCCATGTCAATGCATTCTTTTCAATGATTCCTTAACAAGTACATGATTCCTGAGAACTCCTACTATGAATTTTAGATATAAAAAAACATAGTTAAATAATAAGACAGTAGTGATGAGGATTATTCCCAACAAAAGTTGAATTGTCAATTGTAAGAAGTTTTCTGTGAAAACAGGCAGGCTGCTGGAGCTCAATCATCTTAGTATAAACATTATTCCAACTAGTAACAACAACCATAACCATGATAGTGATGCATATTTAATTATTGGCATACCTGTTCCCAGAGCAGAGAGCTCGACTTCCTTGTGCTGCTTAAAAAACCTCTGCAATTCATAAATAGAAGATAACAAAATGGATCAGGAAAATACTCATTGCAACTTGAAAGACTCAACTAAGTGCTGGCAATTTTCATATCATTTACTGCAAACAGAATTACAATTGGACTGGAAACACAGCAAGACAAATTCCAAATACAATTCAAGAATGCACTCTCAATAATAAATTGAATCAAAACCACAGAAATACAAAATCCACCATTGGGCAGAATCCATCACCTTCAAATGAAAAATTCAAGAATAAAGAGAAGAGACTTCGCAAATTCCATCATTTTCTATAAGTTGAACAATGTAATCAGACAATATTTAAGAAGGCAATACTCTGGATTATAAGGCTTGCATAAGAAAATACACAATTCAGCTCCAACTGAAGAAATTAACAATAAACTTATTTAAACAGTTGGAAAAATGATATTGCAGCTTCCCAAGCAACTGAATCTAAATACAGACCTAAATTATCATGAAAATTTGCAGCCAAATCAACCAGATCACCATTCAAATAGTACGTAACAATAAAACATAAGAATAAACAGAAAACCTATTTCAACTGTATCTCAAGAAAAAAACACTTAACTAGGGAATTTTTTTTTTTTTTTCATTGGTTTAATTAAGGATTTCACTACTGCATCAAAACATACAACCAGATCTGATTCATTAAAATTTACCCTAACTAGATCAAGAAATCATAAACTATCAACTATGTGCTCAGAAAATATACGAGTAAGGACTCAATCAAACCACTGCCAATATTTCATGTTATCTGCCCAAACAGGTAAATATCTTCGTTATTCAACAAAATTGAACAAATGAACATGATAAAGCAAATGTTTACATATTGAGAATAACACAAGCCAAAGAAAAGGGGGGAATGAGAAGTGCCAGTATAATTGAATAATCAGGATTGCTTCAAATATTAGAAATTATAATCAAACCAAATTGAACAAATGAACATGATAAATAGTCAATCATTCAGCTCCAAGTTAAATTAACTTGAAAACATTTGATTAATGCAGTTGATAACAGCCATTACATTTCCCCACACCAAAGAACCGTAAATTATCCACATCAAGATTGAAGTAATCAGTAAAATATCAAACTAAAGAACAAAGGGAACAGAGTTCTACAGATTTTCAGTTCAAAAAACTCGGTAAAGATTACAATATAACATTAAAAAATCCACTTGGACTTAATTGATTAAAATCGTGTCCTTAAGCCATCACATATTATAAACAACAATCAAAAGCATAACCTAAATTATCATAAATCTTAACAACAATATCAAGAATGTGTAATCACAAACTACATCGACCATCAGATCAAGCAAAAACACAAAGATTTACAGAAATCAAAAACCCTAAAAATCAAGACCAATTACGATATCAGAACCACAAACAAAGATACATTATCATACATGATATCAACGAAATAACATTAGAGTCTGAAGGAACACATAACAGAATGAATCGAAGAGCAAAGCAGAACAAAGAAACCCTCATTTTCCGCGTAAATGGAAACCCTAATTCGATGAAAAATTTAAGAGAGGAAAAGAGGGGAAAACCTTGGCGAGATTGAGGTAAAAGAAGAGGGGCTTCTTGCTGCTGGAGACTTGAATTCTGTTCTTCTTCTGAGTCTCAGCCTTGGTCTCTGCAACCTTCTTCTTCGAAGCGTTTTCAATGGTGTTGGTGGTGTCTGCAAGAACAGTCGTCTCCATGATTCTCTCTCTCTCTCTCTCTCTCTCTACAACAGAAGCCGCTTCGGAAATGGACGTAAACGATTCTGGACCGGTTTACAATATATATAGGCCGATGGTGTAAAGCTGTTTCTTGGCAGTTATAATTGAAACGGAATCAGGTAGTTATTTGATATGTTAAATGACGGATTTGTCCTTGATTAATGATGAGTTGCAGTTAGTTCTGTTATTGGGCCCACAAAGAGCATGTGGGGTCCCGCTGATCAGATAATCAAGCACAGTATGCAGCATAATGCATGACTAGTGTGGTTTTGCATACTTACCAGATGATGAATGATCAGTGATTTTGAAGGTGGTGATGACTAATAAAGTGTTAAACAATGTGTTTCTGGGCCACATCACACCTGGGCTTAAACTCAATTGCTTGGTATGGACCCAAGTAGACAACCCAAAACCAGTCTAATTGAAAAGGGTTCTTGGGTATCATTTGAAGTTGAATAGTGGCATTCACAATTTACACAACTTTTGCAAGTATCGTGCACCTGCTTAGATATTATCTATTTTGCATTTTTTTTTTGTATTCACGAACCATTATCAAAATGTGTCTAGATAGTTATGAAATATCTAAACATATGAGTTATAGTTATGAATTAAATTTGCTTTTATACAGCTTAAAAGTGCTTTTATTTTAAAAAAGAATAGTGATACTCACACTTAATATTTCAGTGAATTGCCGAATGATTTTTGATCGGTTATTTATGCTAAATATAAGTAAGTGGAGGACCCACTTGCTTATTTGTTGCATAGTTCACTATAAGTAATCAGTGTAACAATCATTTTTCTTTGAAAAATTATGTTTAGATGTATTTAGTAATCATTATAAGTGATTTTAATGGTTACCAAATTTATTTCAGTAGAGCACTATAATTTTGAGCTTTTAAAACTTCGTTATGAATAGAGATTGAATATTTTAGGTAACTCATTTTTATTAAACAATTTTGTCCTTTTTATTTTTTTTAAAAGACAATTACACCACTTCCTTAATAAAATTACTATTATAAAATATGATAACATCATATTATTATGAAATATCCTAACATGCTTATTTTTATAGCAATTTTTTGATAGCTCTATTGATAACAATGTTTTTTTTTATTCCAGCAGCAACCCCAAATGGATTCTAAATCAGTATTAATTACTTTGTTTTGAGATTTCCATTTGTAGCAAAAATCTTCATTGAAATGCCTTATAAAATATGCATAGAGTTGCTCAAATTCAAGGAAGAAATTCAAACCAACCCTAAAGGCAATTTCCAAATTACATATAAATTACATACAAAGCGTAGGGTGGAAGAGATTATAATATCAATATGAGTACAACTAATCCTATAAATCAATTCTCAAACTATTATTATAGTCCGGTTGTTGTCGAGGAAAGTAGAAAGAAAATGAGGTATGTTGTAACAACCAATCTAACAATTAATCATTACAATTTCACCAGATTTGCTTTTCTTTGTCTTCTTCGATCTTCATATGGTCCATTAGTGGCTTTTATGTCGATAGATGATCTACTCTGTGAAGGATAAACCATTTCTCCAATTTTGATATCTTGCCTCCACATTTGAGGTTATAATTTTTTTATCAGTATTTCATTTTAACTCTATCTTTGTGATGATAATAGATAAATAATAATGTAATCTTGGGACTTACGTACACCACTCACGTTGTTTTTTTGAGGATTCAAATCCTCACTATCTATTTAAGGAGGCAGAAGAGATATTACTAGTCACCCATTGGAATTGAAAAATACAAGGAAAAATTATATTTTGGTAACCAAAATTAAACATAATTGTTCTATAGTTACCTTAAAATCAAGAAAAGGTGAATAGTGATCAATGTTGAAACTTAATTGATATTAAGTGACCATTTAATAGTTTATTACCTAAATAACCTTCTTATAATATATTATTATGTAAGTGGACAAATTTACCTTTTACGTTAACCTAAATAAACACTTACTTAAATTGATTAACAAAAAGACGATAAATTATTAGGATAAGTCTCTGAAGAGAAGACTAAGATGGGAGAGAACTGAGGATGAATGTCCTACATCGTTTTTTTCAAGGTTCTAAAAAGCAAGACAAGAAAATTGTAAATTTTCTTCTTATTCATTATTTTTAATGTATAGTTATTATACTTTACAAGTTAATTTGTCCGAAAGATCTTCCTTAAGATATAAGATTGTAATTTTTAAGAATTTTTTAATACTACTTAGTTATTATTTAAGAGATAATGACCATTGTTGATTAATTTTATAATTTTGCCAACTGTTAATGGGTGTTTCAAAAGTATAATTTACCATTGTAAATGTTATGAGCATTCATGATAGAGAGCCTTGAAAAATAGATAAATGGTGGAAAAGAGATAATGTTGATAAAGAAATCTTAATTTTTTAAATTGGAAATTTTAAACTAAAAAGAAAAAAGAAAATGTTAGATTAGAGAAAACATTGGATTAGAGAGAGAGAGAGAGAGTATGAGGATGAATTCAATGACTTATTATTTGTATTGGATGACAATTTTGTCATCTAAAAATTTATTTTGAAAATATTTATCAAATTTTTAAGTGAATTTTGTCATCTAAAACTTATTTTTAAAATGTTTATCAAATCTTTAAATGTTTTTGATCAAATTATTCCTAAATAGTTACTTAATATCAATTAAGTTTTAACATTGGTCATTATTCACCTTTTCTTAACTTGTCACTATAGAGCAATTATGTTTAATTTTGGTCACCAAAATATAATTTTTCCAAAATACAATAAAACGTTGTTAATTTCCTGCCACGTGTCGCAAGCTTCCGATGTTAGTACCTCTTCTTCAATACATTTAAGAGCACCTGATCCGAGAGAATCTCTTTTAGACACGAGGCATCTTTACCTAACGAAACAATCCAGGTTCTTATCCAAAAGGAGTTTAACACGATTTTAACCAGAGAATCGTCAGTTCCCACGGACCAATACAGGCGTGCATGACAGTCCCCTAACGACTTGTATAATTCAAAGAGATTCTAAATGACAACAATACCCTCACCAAACGCGAGTGCTCTACACGCCTTAAATAACGCAGTAGCCTTCCATCTCCGAGTCAACAACCAATCAACGGTAGTAACGACGCCACGTCACATAGTTTACGGTAACTTTTTCTTCTCTCTAAATCTCTCTCTCTCTCCTTTCTTCTCTTTCCTGTTTCAGGCACCGCACCTATCTGGATCCCAAGTCGCGATCCATGTAAGGTCGTCTAGGGCTTGAATTGAACCTCATCGTATATGTGTACATATATATATTATATAGGTCGATGTCGTCCATTAAAATGGAAGAGAGCTTCTTCGATTTGGTGGACTTTGTGAACAGACCAGCGGTGGTTGAAACATTCGTCGACATATTGCTATGCACAGTCCCGATTTGGCTCGCGGTCATGATCGGGCTCCTGATCGGGTGGTCCTGGAGGCCTCGGTGGACGGGTCTGGTCTTCCTCGGGCTCCGATCCAAGCTTCGATTCCTTTGGACGGCGCCGCCGGGGTTCGGGGCTCGGCGGCTCTGGTTTGCCTTCACGGCTCTCTCGGCATTCTCAGTTGGTCGGACGCTTTGGTCCAGGTTCAGAGGGAAGTACCAAAGCTCGGCTTCGGCGACGTCAGCTCCCGGTGAGGCTCCGTCGGTGGTCGGAAGTGGTGGCGACATTAAGTAAGTTTGGATTTTCAACTCATTTTGTATCTATATCTATTTCTAATTTACGATTTAGTTCATATGTATGTGTGTGTGTGTGTGTGTGTGTGTGTGTGTGTGTATGATTGAAGTGTATTTTTAAGATTGTTTTAGGGGCTTGTTACCAAATTCATTAGTCAATTTTATGGAATTAATGGTCGAAACAGGATATTTAAGTTTTTTCTTTTTCTATTAGATTTTTGTATAACTAGGGTAGAATGATAGAGATTGTGATTAAATTTTTTTTTTTTAAATAACCACATCTTACCTGATAGCGCAATTGAGGTTTGATGAATGTACTTTAGGTACAGATTCTTGGTGAAGTATGCGGGAACATTGATAGTAAATGATGTTGTTGAGGTGGATGGAATTTTGTCAATACTGTGTGTGTGTTTATTGGCTTTGTCAATAATCCAGGTAAGTCTGTGGTCATGTTACTCGGGCATTGGTTGATTTACTGTCCATCCCTATGCAATAATGTTGTTGGGGTGGTTCTAGATTTCTGAAGAACTTATGTTTGTGCAGAAGGGTTTATTGATAGTTAAAGTGGTTGTCTTTCGCAGTTATTGCATGGGTGATGTGTGGGGAAGATGAGCTACGGAAGAATTTTAGGATTATTTCTACTTTTCAGTCTTCAGTTATTTTCCAAAGCCATCTAGTTTCAAAGAGAGAGTTCTTGTTGCTTGGAGATTGAGTTTATTGGTGTTTCCCGTTGGTTACTAAATATGTTTTTCAAACATAACGGTTGTTTAGTGTTAACAATGTTAAGGAGAACCTCATTTATAACAGTGCAGATATATGCTTGAAAATCTATACTTCATATAGAACAAGTTGTTGAGGTGATTATAGATTTGTGAAGAACTTGTATTTGTGTGCATTGGCTCATTTGCTAGTTCAGACGGTTGCCTATTTGCAGTGTTGCATGGGCTGTGTGCATGTGAGATGATATATGGTAGAATATTGGAATAATTTCTACCTTTCACTCTTTAGATTTTTTCCCATCCCTAAAGATGTGTTTTTTAAAAGGGTGTGAAACTGTGGATTCCTTATGAGTTGCTGTAAGGGCATTTCCCATCATTTGCTATTTGATTCGAGATTTTTACACAACATTATTTAAACATTTTGATGTCCCAGTGATTAGGAGAACTTCATTTGAACAGTTGCATGTGCTTGAAAATCTGAACTCTGCGGAATGATAATGTGGGTGATGGCAGCTTTCGGATTTTGGCTGTAAGAATTTGAGGAGCAGTTCCTGATTATCATATTTTGTTGCTTTTGAAGAAGATAAAGGGTTGATTGACCTCAAGGAATTTCCATTTATAACATAATGGCTGTTGAAAAGTTAGATTATTATGAATTACAACTTAGACAGCAACTGTTCTTCAATTTTTGCTGCAAAATGTCGAAAAGGTTACTGATTAATGGTTACTCACTTATGAGGAAGATTAGCAGATTGGATAGCTCATTTACAATTTTCCTTAGGTTTAGTTACAGCTATATAAAACAATTATTGTTTTTTTTAGTTTGCTAAGTTGTTATGGTGTATGACTCTCTCCCATTTGTGCACTTCTGAGATAGGGTTGATTGGGTTTCTGTTTCATCCAAATTACCAATCAACCACTGTTTGATGCAGGATGGCTCTGATTGACGTGGCACAACTCCTAGGATTACCCTATTGAAATAAAAGAAAGAAATATATTGAGGTTCAGGCATCTCACCAACTGTAGTGTGTCTTATTACAAAAGGCACAAGAGGCAATTATATAATTCTCTAATTCTATCATTCCTGAAAGGGAAGTTACAAAAAGAAATGTTGCATTACCGTATATAGTCAAACAAAAAATGGCTTCTTAAAATCCAAGCATTTAGGAGCGCAAGTGCTTCACGAAGTTGGGGACCGTGTGGCATCCGTGTCAGTGATCCTGCCATAAGGGGGCATACAGAACACAAATGGTATAACATTTCTGGATTTTATTGCACGAAAAAGAAAATATAGCCTTGTAGAAGTAGAAAACTAGAATTACAATGATTTTCACAGGAGCATATTTCTTGTGCCCAAAGCTGGGATCCCTTCCAATCACTTCCTGCAGTCTTACCTCCCCCCCATCCCCCCACCCACCCACCCCTTCCTGCAGTCTTGCCTCCCCCCATCCCCCCACCCACCCCCTCCCTCCCTCCCTCCCTCTTTTCCATGTGGTAAATAATAAAAGCGTATTTTTGTCCTTTTTCGGTTGGCAAGCGTAATAAAGTAATTTCAAAGTCACAAAACACCCTTATGTGCACTTAGTTAAAGGTTGACGTTTGAAAAGCTCCCAGTGAGACCTGATTCTTCTCTGTTTAACCCGTGCCGCGAAAGGTGAGTTCTCTTTTCTGATACATTTGGCATGTCTGCCACTGAATTTCTTCATTCTTACAGTGACTTACTTAAATGAACTGGTAAACCACTTTGAGAGTTGTATGGGTAGAACCTAAAGGATTCTAAGATGCGATCACAAACGTTGGAGGAGTGAGTAGGTCGCTTTTAGTTCAACACTATAGGTTTCTCAGATGTGATCAGAAGAATCCTACGAGAGGTGAATAGGTCACATTTTGAATTTAATTGCTTGTATATATGTTATTCAATTTATCATAATTCATGCATCAACATACTTATAAAAGAAAATAATTCACGCATCAACGTTCATCAAGCAATTAAATAAAGCAAATCAAGAAAGAATAAAGAGAGAAACTGTTGTATTATAGTTGTGCAATAAATCATACTGTTTGACAAGCTGTCTATTGTAGTTGTTAAAGTGCTAAGATTACATAGCATGGGATTGTGTTTTCAATTCTTACCATAGTTCAAGAGAGTCAGAGAGCTTGTCTTGCATAGGGAATGTATTATTTTATTTAAAAGAACCACAAAAGTACAGAGAAACTTGATGGCATCCCCTCAATACAAATCAATGGAAATGAAAAAGACCATTTTCAATACGTCTATCTGATTTCTATAGAGCTGTTGTTTTTCCTTATTTTCATCTCATTGATTGTAACAAATTTATTTTTATTGCACTTGACCACCACATCTATATTATTGAAATTTTGAACTTTGATTTTTAGGCTTAATTGGTTTGTTGCCTCCACTTTGTTTGCAGGTCCAATGCAGAAGACTCTCAGACAGAGCAAAATATTGTCCTGGAGAATGATCTCGAACACCTATTGCAGCTTCTTGATGGAATGGGTGGGGAAGTAGGATGGCAAAGTCTGATGGATCGTGCTACCTCAAACATGGCATATCAAGCTTGGCGCCATGAGCCTGAGGTAGATTTTGATCTTCACTTTGATAGTAAATGTGTGTCTTTCATGTGCTGAAAGAGACCTTCAAGAAGACCACTACCCAGAGTTGGTCTTCGTTAATTGAGAGTAATGAGAGTCGTAGATGGGGTACAAAACTTATGTTTGGTAGTATTTGCTCCCTAGCTCCATTAAATCGAGTTTAGTTTCTAAATCTTTCTTTTTAACAAACTCCCCCCTCCTAGGGACCCCTCACTCTGGTACGTATCTTTATTTATTGACAGTGCCTGGTCCCTTTTCCCTGCTTATCTCTATCTCTCGTTAGCTCTTTGATAGCATCCAGACTGCCTCAGTTATAGGAAATCTGCAATAAAAAAGCCAGCAGTTCAAGACTACAGGGAAAACAATTCCCTTCCACTTCTTAATTAAGTTAATTCACTTACAGAAACTATTATAATGAGAGAAATTCCCATGTGTGGCATGAAATGCAGTAGTACTTACATTTTGCCTGTAGGAAAAATTGAACAATATTGTTTTTAGTCATAGCACTTGGTGGTTGGTTAGACAGTACCTATTTCTGACCTCTGAGCATATGACGGAACTTTCTTACTATGTACATAAGCAGGTCTGTGAATTACGTTCTTTTAAGTTTTTAAGATTTCCTTTTTATAAGAATTTATCATTTTTTAAATAATTTGGAAATTGCAAAATAACATAACAAGAATTTTTTTTATTAAAGTTCTGGAGTTGGCCTGCAAGTGGGCCATTTGGTTCAATGATGGCTGATATCTGGTTCTTTGCATGGTTTTCCTCTATTATGTCTATAATATTTTTTAACACTAAATCGAGAATCTTGTACACATATTTTCTTTAGGAACTCTCAAACTGTAAAGTTTCTGGTAGAAACCAGGTATTCCCTTCCATTCTCATTGTTGTTTGAAGATTGTATGCATTTATGCCTGTTTGTGGATCTGTTCCATCAGAATGCCCCCACAGTGTATCGTAGCAGAACTGTCTTTGAGGATGCAACGCCAGATCTTGTTAGAGACTTCTTCTGGGATGATGAGTTCCGACCTAAATGGGATCATATGCTTACTTACTCTAAAATATTGGAGGAGTTCCCTGATACAGGGACGACGATAGTCCAGTGGATAAAGAAGGTTTGTCAAATATTTGACCTGTATTAGTAAGTTTGTCTTTTGATTTTACTTGTTAAAACAAACTATAAATTGATACCTTGATTGTTCCTCCGATATGCAGTTTCCTTTTTTCTGCAGTGATCGAGAATATATAATTGGTCAAAGAATATGGGAAGCTGGAAAGACTTTTTATTGCGTGACGAAGGTACTAATTGCTTAAGAGATTCTTATTTGCTAAGCTTTTAGCTTTTCATTCTCCTCTAATGAACAACCTCCATACCTTTCTTTGGTTGGCACTTGGCACACTGAATTCTCAATAGATTGCACTGGATTGAGATGGCATTGATGACTAGAAACCCCTAAGGGTCCGTTTGGTTAGACGGAAACTAGTGGTGGAAAGTGAAAGTAAAAGAAAGTGAAGTGAAGTGAAAGAAAATTAAGTTTCCAACTTCAATTTGGTTAGCATGAAAAATTTTCAAGAAAATTATGTAAAATTACTATTTTATTGTTTGAATAGCATGTAAGTTACCATAAAAGAAAGGTTAATATTGTAAGTTTACAAAACTTTCTCAAGAAATCAAAATTTTCTTGTGTTTTTTGGAAGAAAATTTTGTAGGAAAATTAGGTAGTTATGGAAAGTAATTTTCCTCAAAATTTTCTTTTTCCTGCTAACCAAACTTCTAAAATATTTTTAAAAATTCCGTTTCCTTTCTTTTCTTGCTATTTCTGTCTAACCAAATGAAGCTTGTTGGTTGTTTAACATGAATTTCTTCCAAACCCAAATTGAAAAAAAAAAAAAAAAAAAAAAAAAAATTATATAAAGGAAAAGAAATAAAACATGATAAATTGAAATACTTACCTACTGTTAGTCTAATTTGTCGGCTCCATCACAGAAGTCTTAAGCAGTGTTATAGAATCTCCTTGACATCAATTTGAAGGTTAAAGGCTCCTTTATTCTTGCATTATTTCTCCCACTTGGCAAAAATTTTATGCTAAAGAAATTTATTTCTCAGCACCGCACTATTGCTATAAAATATTAAGATCTAAAATGGTTTAACACTTTTGCTGTGTGCATGAGAAGGTTTCCGCTATCACATGCCTACATTATTTGTGCACACTCCATTCTGCTATTCATTCATTTGCTGGAGTTTTCTTTGGACAACCATTTCCAAAATGTAGATATAATTCTGTTTTCTTTTTCACTTGCATTCCACATACCATGTGTACAAATTTGTATTGACATGCAACCTTCAATGTTGAAGGGGGTGCCATATCCAGGTCTGCAGAGGCGTGACAAGCCTAGACGTGTGGATCTTTATTTCTCAAGTTGGGTTATCAAGCCTGGTAAGCAATGTCAGATAACACTGTTAACACATGATGCCTGCAACACATTCATGTTACTTCTAGTTCTAGCTAAAATGCAAATTATGTAGTATCTTGATTGGTTTAATTTTGAAAAACGGATGTAGTGCAATCCCGTAAAGGAGATGGACAGTTGTCTGCCTGTGAGGTGACTCTTGTGCACTATGAGGACATGGGAATCCCCAAGGATGTGGCAAAGTTGGGTGTTCGTCATGGGATGTGGGGAACTGTTAAGAAGTTGCATTCTGGCTTTAGAGCATATCAGCATTCCAGGAAATCAGGGGTGTCATTGTCAAGAAGTGCAAAGATGGCAAGAATCACGACAAAGATTTCGTCTGATGAAAGTGTTGATTCTTCGGTGCCCATAACCGGTGAAGAAGATAAAGGTATAGCTGAGGATCTTCTGGACAGGGATCGTGGTGGCCTTGATTGGAAATGGTTAGTTATAGGTGGAACTGTGGCTCTCGTCTGTGGACTCCATTCAGGTGTAATCGGGAAAGCCTTGTTACTCGGGGCAGGGAAGAGAGTACTTCGGAGGTGAGGCTTGACTAGGTGACCGGATGTAGTAGAGTTGTACTTTGCTGTCCTGAGGATCTGCAAGAACCTCATTTACATGTTAAATTATTAATTCTTGGTAATATAGATATATTTAGTTCTTAATATTTTTTTGGACTGAATTGGCTCTCTGCCTCTCCCCCTAAACTATAAAATTCCTTTTGCCAATATCCTTCTCTGGGAAAAGATAATGGTAAGGCTCGCGGGCTCACATTTTCAGAATCAGATTCTCTTCTTGATACATGTGAAACACCTATTTTCAGAATCAGATTCTCCTCTTGATACACGTGAAACACCTATTATATTTTGAAACAGAACACGTGTGAAATCATTATATCGAGAATTCAACACATGCAAGACTGACATCAAGAATGTAGCACACACAACATTGCTATATAGAGCATTTTATGAGCGCATACTAAGAGTTCCAGTTCGTTCTTGGTGACTAGATTCTTTTTATAAACTTGCATTTTTCTTTTTTTTTTCTCCAACTGTGGTCTCATATGCCTTTATGCACTTATTCCATTTTCGCACCATCCTTTATGGGTATTGATTCCTTCTTCCTTCTTTTACAATTCTTTCTTCTTTTGCATTAGCTGGTGGATTGGATTCCCTTTTCTGTCTACACCCAAGATTTCTTTTACTCTTTATTTGGAATCCACCCAATTCGTAATATGCCTTTCATAATATCATTATCGTGGTTGTGTTAGTCAACTTAGTCCAATATGGGTAAGTCGGTTACATGAATTTTCAATATAATAATCTTTGTACTTGTTTTCGGAAATATTAAAATCATTGATGATCCTTTATTTTGAAGTTAGCACAGTATTGAGGGGCTCCTGCATTGGACCAGTAGACCAATCTTCTTTTTTGGGGTTGTTTTAGCTTTTCAACTTGGTGTACAGAGCTCAGACCTTCCCCTATTCCACATAGCTTTCATTAGTTTTGAATGAAATTTATCTTACTTACCCCAAAATAAAATAGAATAAAATAAAATTATCATTTCATTTTTTTTTTTTTAGCTCTCTTTCCCTCCATGTATCCTCTCAATCCAACCAGTTAATGCATCTCAATCCAAGTTTTTAATGCCAAATATTTAGAAGAACATTTTTTTTTTTTTATATTTTTTATGATGACAGGTGAGAGTGGCAGAATAAAAATTAAATGTGAGTTCACTTGACCTCATATTATTGATGGCTAGAGGGCGACAGAATGACCCAATGTGTCTATAGGTTAGTAATTCTTCCTTCTTTGGCCCCTCCAATTTTGACTTGAAGGAATAGAGTAAGGGCCAACCTCTAATAGTATTTATGAAGATTGGAATTTTTTCATAAAAAGGACAAATAAAAATAATTCATGTTTGTCGAATCTAAAAGACGTCCCTTTTGCATTCCAACATTTCACAGAGATATGCGGAGCCAATTAAGGCCTAGGGCAGGTGCCTCTGGACTTGTCAATTAATTAAATTTTGATCTCAGTCTTATTCGAAAACTATAATATAGATTGGAGATTTAATTTGATACACAGTTAATAATTGGTTAACTAAACAAATCGAATACGGATTGTAATCGATCTAATCTAACATAATATATTATATAATATGTTAAATATATGTAAACTAATTTTATGATATATAATATATACATATTATCAAAATATTCTAATCAAAGAAATATATATATCATTATTTTCTCCTCTTCTTTTCTCTCTCTCTATTTTTTTTACTCTTAAATGTTTATTCTTTTACTCCTAAAGAGTAAAATATATATATATATATATATATATATATATATATATATATATATATATATATATATTTCTTTTATATTTTATTTATTTTTTGTTCTTTTTTTTATCATTTTAAAACTAATCATTGTTTGGCATTATCTTTTCACATTAATTTCTTTTTAAAAACTACCCCCTCATCGGATATCTGTTTAATAACAAATCGAATATGAATTTATTTACAAAATATCCATCGAATTATCAAATCAAAAGAATAAGCTTATTGGATTCAAATCGGAATAGACCTAATCCAAACCGTTTACAAGTCTAGACGCCCCTTAACTTTATAAAAATGTAGGGAATTTTTTATTTGTAATTCTAAAAACAGTTTTTTATTTTCAGAAAACTAAAAATATAAAATTGTACAAAAAATTCTGTTTGGTTTAGTTTTCTAAAAACTCAGTTATAAAAATGTTTATTTTTAGATAATTGTCTTTTATAATTATTTGAAAACAGTTTTTTGTTCTTTGAATTCTTGAGAACTGTTTTCGGAGTTACAAACCAAGCAAGACCTTAACTTTTGCATGTATAAATTTTTAAATTGCCCTTTCAAAAAAAATTCTTTTTAAATTTTGTATACATAGAATTTTAAAATTCTAAGAGGGAATGACGAATACACTATAATACACACACATTTGTTTTATTTTGTATATAAATATATAAATATGAATTAAACTGAAAACAAATAAACCTGAACGATAAATGAAAGTATTTTAAAAAAAAAATCATACGTAGAGACGAATTTACTAACTAGGCTGAATCCCTGGCTCTGTCCTAGGGTCTAGGATCAGATTCTAGTGTTGGTCGAATGTCAACCATATAAAATAAATCTTACGAAAATTTGCAAAGTAATCTTTCTTTTAAAAATAAAAGATTATTAAAGTCCTATTAATGAACAAAACTAGTAGAATTTAGAATATAATTTTATATCTTAAAAGTTTCTTTATAATTTTTCATAATCTTATTGTCATTAGCATACCCGAAGTCACATAAAGTGAGAAAGGAAACGAGAGCGAATTCAAGAGTAAGAGTGTGAGAGTGGTATAATTAAATCATAAATAATAAAAATTTTAACAAAAATGCGCAAAACGTAAAAGTGATGCCTGTTAAAAATGATTATTTGACCGCATACCCACGTAATAACAAAACACTATGTTTTTTTAAAATAACTGTACACCTACTTCAAGTGAGCAAGTCAACAACCACACAATCTTTCCCATTTTGGTTACTACTATTAGTTTAAGGCACTCTTAACCATTTTGTAAAAGCTTGAAGATATTCTAACTTAATAGTTACTCTCCTATCAATTCATGTGATTTGTATACAAGAAAAGACTAGAATGGTCGATTAAATTATTCATGTTAGGCCATGTACAATGAAAATAGTCAAATACTTTTTAAAACAATTTCCTAATAATTGATGGTGTGATCTAACAAGTTGTCTCACCCTATTTTATGTCACCATTACCACCCAAATAATCCAAATTTGAATAAATTAATACCGATTCTCACATACAATTATCACAAAAAGTAATATAATATATATTTACAAGTCTAGGCGCCTCTTAACTTTTAAAAAATTTCATTTTGCAAGTATAAATTTTTAAATTGCCCCTTTAAAAAATTTTCTTTTTTCATTTTGTATCGGTAGAATTTTAAATTTCTAAGAGGGAATGACAAATACACTAGAATGTAAGATTATTTATTTAATTGTGGCCCACATGATTTGGACATGTGACATATTACTTGGTGGGTAAGTAAATAGATATCAATTAATATTATTTATTTTTGGTCAACTTATAATTACCTTTTTGGTAATTACTTATTGGAGAAGTGTTTTCCTTTCTTATTCCTTACTTTGATGGAAAGTAGAATTATGTTACTATAAGGAAAACTGGTCCTCTCTCTGCCTTTATAAAAGTGTATGTATTCCATCAATTATGTACAATTAATGAAACAACACGTAAAAGTTTTATGTGTGCAAAAGGCCAAAAGAGATAAACCAGTTTTCACTTTTGCCAGTTGATCAGAGTTGCAGATTAGTTCGTGGTCAAATGATCTGGACGTTGGATTTAATCTCAACAAGAATTAATATCGTGAATCGAGATATTTATATCTAACTAGTATTTATTTATGCATTATAGATATGTGAAAATCATGAAGTTCTAAGATATGGGATTCATGTAAATTTGTGATTAATGGCTTAACACGAATTATTATAGTTTACATGTGGTATCAGAGCTAACGGTTTAGGAACTCATTATTTTTCATTAAAATTGCATAAATAATATGTATAAATTTAAAATTAAATGATTGTATAATCCATTCTTTTAAAATCGTATGTTTAGATTAGTCCGTGTGGTTTTTGGGTTTGGGTACCTCAATTTCTGAGTCAAAATAAAATTATGAAAGCTGATTACTGATACATAGTTTACATATGTGTAATAGTACAAACGTATGCATAATGTGTGTAAGACATACAATTTCAATACTTTAGGTTACTGATTTTCGTGCATAACTAATAAAGAACATTGAATTAAAATAATAATAATAATAATAATAATAATAATAATAATAATAATAGCATTTGTCTTGCTATTGTTTTATAGAAACAGTCAGTTGTGAAAGGATTACAAAGACTCATTATTATTATTATTTAAAAATTAATAAATACATAAAGTTTGTGTATTTATTTATTTTATTAAAGAGGTTTAAGTTATTGTTATAAATATTTGTCCAATGATTTGAAGATTCTGATTTTAATTTAAAATAAATTAAAATTAAAGTTGTTGAATACATAAAATATATGTATTGATTTATTTATTTCAGGAATTTGAATTTCTAGAATAATTTGTGAGTTTAGAAATTTAATCTAATAAATTAGACATGCAAATAACTTGTTGTTTCGTACCCAAACATACATACATATTGTAGAATCAATTTAAAATTGATTCAATTATGATCTTTAAGTCAGAAAATAAAATAATATATTTTATTATGTATATAAAATAAAAAGATATTTTCTATAAAATTTCGGACTATTAAGTTTTTGAGATCGAAGTTGCTTAAACTTTAATCGACAATTATGAGTATGTGTGTATAATGTTAAATGGGTAAATTAATAATTAATTAATTACTAGTTAATTTAATATTCACATTATGTGTGGGTTAGTAGCTACCAAAGTGGCCTAACCATAATGGTCGATGAATATTAATTTTAATAGTAAATATAACTTAATGATGAATTAATTACTGTCCCATTTAATATTCATATTATGTAAAGATTGGTAACTACTAAAGTGGCCCAATCATAATGATTGATGAATATTAATTTTTGTAATAGACATAATTAATCATAAATTAGTTACTATCTAATTTAATATTCATATTATGTAAAGGTTGGTAGCTACCAAAGTGGCCTAGCCATAATAGTTGATGAATATTAATTTTAGTAGTAAACATAATTGCAATATTTCATGAATTATAATACTTATAATTTTTTGTGATATTCATGAATATTGATTTTATTTAATTATGAGAAATAATTCCTCAAAGGGAATTGATTTTCAAGTGATTAAATAAAAATTAAAGGGGCGTATGTATATATATATATTTTTAATTAGGTAAATATAGGATATCCAAAGGTAACTTATTTATTTAATTAAATAATGCATCACCAATAAAGGTATACATATAAATACATGTAAGCATCATTATTAGTATTTTATAGTTGCCACCCAAAGGGGTACTATAGTTATACATTGCATTTATATTTTTAAGTTATACATACGTGTTGTTAACTCCAAGCATTATTGTTGTTAAGATTTTATCTTATTATATTTGTTTTATTACATCCCTTAATGCGCATGCTATATCTATTCTGATTCTCAATATGACTAACTTTTCATAATGAAATGAGTAAGTTGAGTTCAAAATTTAGATGTGTTAAATCTTAATTTAACATTTTAAATTGAGAAACTTACTATTATTACTGATAAAAACAGTGAGGAAGAAAAGATTATCCATAAAGCTCGGGAGAGATCGAACAGATTAAGCATTATGGTTATGCGAATAATTGTTCCTCATAGTGATAGTGCTAAGGAATATTTGATTATAAAAATATTTTCGTGTTGTAGATAAATATCTAAAACGAAAATTATTAATTGATATAACTACTATGGATTTTTTGTTAGTACTCGTACCATGTATGATCATTTTTTTAGATGACTAATATTGCTGCAAAATTGAGAACATTATGGATGATTGTGAATGAGAATTTTCTTATTCAATTTATTCTTAATTTCTTGTCTATTCAGTATGGGTCATTTCGAATTAACACTATTAAGACAAGTGGAAAGTGATTTAATTGACCATTATGTTAATTTATGAGGAGACAAAACTTAAGTAGCAAGGTAATCATTATGTTCATCTGATGACTCAAGAAGTTAGAAAGAAATTTGGGAATAAGTCAAAAAAGGCAATAAGTGAGCAACACCAAAACTTAAAAGATTTAGGTCAATCTACTAAAAGTAAGTAATGTAATAATGAAAAAGTGTCATTAATGTATTGAACACTTTTAGAAATATTACATGACATATAAAGAATGATTCAAAAAAGAAAAGTACGCTTTTGGCTTTTGTATATTGCGAATTACTTGTTGAAATTCTTTTTAATACATGATAGGTTGACTTAAGTATTAATATTTATGTTTTTAATAGATGGAAGAATTTTTTATGGCCTAAACCATAAATTCAAATAAGAATTTCTTATTTATGATAATTGGGAAAAAAATTTGTTGAAACCATTGTGACACTATGTTTAATGTTAGACAATGGATTTTATTTAAATTATTTTAAAATTTTTATGTTTATTCAATTTCCCATAATTTGATTTTATTTTAAAAAACTTTATGTTAATGGTTTTTCATTTAAATTTGGTAATGATATTTATTTAAGAAATTCTAATTTGTGAGTTATGGTATTATTATTGATGATTTCTGTAAATTCAAATTTAATGGTTTATTTATTAAAATTCTTTTGATCTTGTATCATAATGTTAGAATTAAACGTAGCTCAATTAATAGAAAATTTATCTTTGGCATAAAAGACTAGGTCAATATCTAGTGAAATGTTAGGAAAATTAGTAAAAGATGTGATTCTTCTGAATCTAAACTTTACTGATTTTGATGTGTGTGTAGATTGTATCAAGGGTAGACAAACTAAACGCACAAAGAAATGAACCACAATAAGTACATAACTTCTTGAAATTATTTGTAGACCTTCTGATGTTCCATTTTTTGGAGGAGAAAAGTATTTTATCACCTTTATAGTTGATTTTTCACGTTATGGATATATCTATTTGTTGTGTGAAAAATCTCAAGCAATAGGTACCCTTGAAGTATACATAAATGAGGTTGAAAAACAACTAGATAGAAAGTGAAAATCATAAGGTCATATAGAGGTAGTGAATATTATGTAAAGTATGATGAAACAGGTTAATACTCTAACCGTTTGTTAAACTCCTTGAAATGTATGCCATTTGTGTTCAATACACTTTGTTATACATGCCACAGCAGAAGCGAGTAGCTGTAAGGCGTAATCGTACTCTTATGGAATTGGTTAGGAGTATGTTAAGTAATTCCTCGTTACCTATATTGTTGTGGATATTAAGTAATCTAAAGGGTACAAGTTTTACTATCCGAACCAGAGTACGATAATTATTGAAACCGGTAATGTCAGATTCATTAAGAATGGTGAAATCAGTGGGAGTGATAAAAATAAGAATTTGATCATTTCAGAAGTTAGGGTACAAATATCTTTACCCATAACTTATAAGGAAATAATTGTTCCTTCAGTTGTTGAACCATATAACAACGAAGAAGAATTAAATGATCAACAACTCTATAATGAGATTGTCACCAATGAATAGATTGTAGAAGAATCATAAGGAATAACATTAAGACGATCTCAAAGAGAAAGGAGATCTGCTGTTCCGGATGACTATGTGATATATCTGCAAGAATCTGATTTTGATATATAGTGAGATATATACGGATCCGGTTACATATTCACAAGCCATTAACAGTAATGATTTTACTAAATGGATTAGTGTCATGAATGAAGAGATTATAAAGAAATCTTCTCTCTAGTATTTAAGAATGAATCTTCTAAAATATCATAGCATTAGTAACTTATTATGATTTAGAGTTACATCAAATGGATATGAATACAATTTTTATGAATAGGAGTTTATAAGAGAAAGTCCATATGGAATAACTTGAAGACTTCATATTAGAGAGTAAAGAATTCATGGTCCGTAAACTTAAGATTTCAATATATGGATTTAAACAAGCTTCCTAACAATGGTATATTAAGTTTAATGATACCATTATTTCTTTTGGTTTTAAGAAAAATACTGTTGATCAATGTATATACTAGAAGGTTAGCGGGAATAAGTTTATATTTCTGATTCTATATATTGATGATATTTTATTTGTTAGTAGTGATCTTAGTTTATTATATGAAACTAAAAGTTATCTCTAAGAACTTTGAAATGAAATATATGAATGAGGCATCCTATGTGATAGGAATAGAAATATTTCATTATAGATCACATTGATTTGTTTTTAGAATTGTCTCATAAAGCATATATTAAAAGAGTTCTAAAAGATTTGGTTGGAGGAACAATATTATGAAAAAGTGCAAAGTAATTTATGATTACTTTGTCTATTATGAAATTTTTATTTGTAGCATGCTTTGAGGCTATAATTTATGGTTGCAGAATTTATTTCAGGACTTAGAGTTACGGGTACCGTTTTAGATTGCTGAAAATTTATGCTGCAATTGTTGATCTTCTTGCATGAAAAATGATAGATATTCTAAAGTTGAAATACTTTATCATTAAAGAAGATATTTAGAAACAACGAATGTTTATTGAAATTATAAGCACACAACTTATGATTGCAATTCATTAACGAATGGACTACCATCCAAGACATTTATGAAACATGTTGAAAGAATGGGTCTTAAATGTAGTCAATGATGATTATTTTTTAATTGTGGATTGCTTAAATAGTGCTTATATATATTTGACATTTTGCGCTGATTAAATGGGTTTCTGATATTTCCTATTAATTAATGTATATGTACGTATTGCTTTAATAAGTGGTAATAGGAATAGTCTTGGAAAAGACATTATTGTTAGAACATTATTGATACTTCTCATTTATAGACTATGTTGAATAGATTACTAGTGTTGTGGTACATGGAAGGGACTGTGTCATTTAACGATATATAACCGCCATGACTCGCATTGGTAATTTATTTACCATGATATTTATGATGACCAATTTAATGAGTTAATTTGATTTATGGTGCACATTAATGACTATTTTACTAAACCACTACAGAAATTATCATATGTGCCAAGTGGGAGAATGTAAGATTATTTATTTAATTGTGACCCACATGATTTGGACATGTAACATATTACTTGGTGGGTAAGTAAATAGATATCAATTAATATTATTTATTTTTGGTCAACTTATAATTACCTTTTTGGTAATTACTTATTGGAGAAGTGTTTTTCTTTCTTATTCCTTACTTTGATGGAAAGTATAATTATGTTACTATAAAGAAAATTGGTCCTCTCTCTGCCTTTATAAAAGTGCATATACTCCATCAATTATGTACAATTAATGAAACAACACGTAAAAGTTTTATGTGTGCAAAAGGCCAAGAGAGATAAACCAGTTTCCACCTTTGCCTGTTGATCAGAGTTACAGATTAGTTCGTGGCCAAAGGATCTGGGCGTTGGACTTAATCTAAACAAGAATTGATATCGTGAATCGAGGTATTTATATCTAACTAGTATTTATTTATGCATTATAGATATGTGAAAACCATGAAGTTCTAAGATATGGGATTCATGTAAATTTGTGATTAATGGCTTAACACGAATTATTATAGTTTACATAGAATACACACACACATTTGTTTTATTTTGTATAATTGTTTTACTTAAATATACATATTTTTCTATTAAATTTTGTTTAATATCAATTTTTTTAAGGAGAATTGTAAATATAACAAATGAAAATATTTCCAACCAATCTTAATTTTTTGTATATATTATATTGTTTAAATATTTTTCTTCAATTTTTATTTTTTATTTCTTTATCTTATCATCCTTATATCCGTTCGGTAGGAAGAAAAAAAAATTAAATGGAAGGGAGAGAAGAAGGAATGACTGAGACATTCCTAAGGAAGAGATTTAAGTGTTTCTCTATTTTTGTTCAATTAGATGGAAGTGAATGGAAAAAATTAACAATTTAATTTGATATATAGGATAAAAGAAAAAATAAAATTTTAAGTTATTTTTACCATTAAACCCATCACTACTTTATTTATAAGATTTTTTAAATATTTATGAAAGGTAATATAGGAATTTAAAGCTTTAATATTAGACTTACTTGTCTTCTCTCTTATTTTCCGTCGATATTTAAACAAATGAAAATTTATAAAAAAAAATTTCTATTATTATTTTTTTCTTTGTATTATCTCTCCCTTACTTTGAAGACGATTGAACTCCTATTAATGAACAAAGACTATTAGAATTTAGAATATGATTCTATATCTTAAAAGTCATCTTATTGTGACATCAAAAAGTCAAACCCCTCGTTAATAAAATTGAATCATATCTGCTCAATTTAACTTGGGATTCAATTCAAGCGAGCAAAGTCAAACACCACACACTCTTTCCCATTTTGTAAAAGCTTGAAGATATTCTAACTTATTAGTTACTCCTACTATCAATTCATGTGATTGATATACAAGAAAAGACTATATTGGTCCATTAAATTATTCGAGCTAGGCCATGGATAATGAAAACAGTCAAATACTTTTAAAAGCAATTTCCTAATAATTGATGGTGTGATCTAACAAGTCGCCTCACCCTATTTTATGTCACCATCACCACCCAAATAATTCAAAATTTAATAAATCAATACCAATTCTCACTTACAAGATAACCACAAAAAAGTAATATAATTTTTTTTTTCTTTTCTTTCCGGATAATGGTTAATAGTTAGAGAAAGAAGAAAATGACCTATAAAGTGGAGTACTAAAAATCTATTCCTTACCACTTATAGATGTGAATCATAAAGTAAGTACTAAAAATCTATTCCTGCTACTTACTTTATGATTCACATGTATAATCCACCCAAATAATTTAAAATTTAATAAATTAATACCAATTCTCACTTACAAGATTACCACAAAAAAGTAATATAATTTTTTTCTTTCCTTTTCTTTTCTTTCCGGATAATGGTTAATAGTCAGGGAAAGAGGAAAATGACCTATAAAGTGGAGTACTAAAAATCTATTCCTTTACCACTTATATATATGAATCATAAAGTAAGTATCAAGAAAGGAAAAAAAAAAAAAATCATAAAGTAAGTGGTCATTTTCATTAAAAAACAATGACAGATACCAATCTAATCAAGACCTTTAAGATGAAAGAAGCCTTGGCTAGCTGTATAGTGTTGTGCAATATATATATATATATATGTGGTGTCACAGTAATTAGATAGACAAACTTAATGAGAGCGACTACCCCACTGCTTATTTGGATGATGTGTTGATAGCATTAGTGGTGTGAGATAAGCCAAACCCGTATAATAAGTTAGTGGTTGATATTGATAAGAGATTGGACCATCCCTTCAATTTGTCAAATTGGTCGTCAACTTGTATGTTCCAAGTCTATCCATTTTCATGTACATCTAAAACTTTACATGAGAGTCATGAGACCTCTATTATATATTATTTATTTATTTTTTTGATAAAAAAAGAAATAGGGTAAGTTCTATGATATATTATTTTAGGTAGACTCGTGCAACATGGTAATCACATGTTCCTTTAACTCAATACCAAACTTTAATATAATTACATTAATAATAAAGAGTTCGACAATTTAATAAATTAAATTAATTTTATATAAATAAAGATTAATAATATTATGTATATTAATGATATCGTGATAATGACAATTTTTACTCATATAAATTAATCGCACTTATATATATTTTAAGATAACTTATATTCATATATAAATCTCAAACTTTATAGGAGAACTCTATTATTATTTTAAGTAGACTACTGCAACATGTGGTTCACATGTTCCTTTTAACTCCATACCAACCATCAATGTAATAAATACAAGGTGAAATTATTATTATTATTATTAGATAAGAATTCAGACACACATTCACATATTGTTCATGACTAAATTCTCAACTCTCCTTTGAGAGAGAGATTATGCTCTATCAGTATTTTAACTGAATTATGTGTTGAGAAACGTGCAAATTTTTAAATTTTTTTGAGGGGTTTGCAATCATGGATCTTGATTCATCACATAGAGACAAGTTTTATGCAAAGACAAATAAAAGATGATGTATAATTTAATAAACAGATTGAATACTTACATCAAAGGTCTGAGTAAACCTTTTAATCTTTCCTCTAAAGTGAATGTTTTCACTTATTGTAGATCCCTTTAGCAAGATCATTTCTCCTTCTTCTTGATTATAATCTTCCCTTTAGGAATCACCAATATGCCTTGATGAATGACCTTGGAATATAGGCTTGTGGTAGCCTCCTTTAGAAGAGAAAACAAACCCTAAAATCTAGAGAGAGAAAGTGTATTCATTTTTCTTGTTCTAAAAGTCACCCCTAAAGTATACATGGACCCATGTATACATAGGCAAAATAAAAATAAGAATAAGGAAATAATAAATCATTCTCCATCTCTAATTCAACTTTCTCAATTCTAACAGGACTCCAATATCAACTTGGGTTATTGGTGAAAATCCTTTTCGGCTTACTATTTTCTTAGCTCCTATAAATTAATAATTGGTCCGGTCCATTAAACCATAGACCCAATTCAATTAATTCATAAATTAATTTCTACTCCACTAAAATAAATTAATTGCACTCCAATTAAATAATAAATAACCTCTAAGTCAATGTTGCACTTCGACCCCTCTATGCATAATTATTTATCGGATAATTAAAGTCATCAATCCGACAATACAATTAATATAATTATTTTGTTACCTTTTGATTATTTCCGACTCGATCACAATAAAATATTTATTTGACAAAAATAATAATTTACTAAATAAATATATATAGAAAACATTTGTCTAAAACATACGAAGGCCTTCGAATTTAATTTGTGATCAACCATAATCAAAACAAAATAAATACAAATAGCACTGATGCAAATATTGAGAATATAGATCTCTAACTATTAATTACATAATTATCCAAAGTGTCGATCTAAGAATCCCGAGATATGCGCCGAACAAATCAAAGTAATTATTAATTAATAAAAGAGTCTATACTACTCTCATGCTTGAGAGTCAAAAGCCATGACTGTGATAGAGAGCAATTGCATACGACAGCTCTCGCAATATATCTCAATCTATCATGGACTCGGTTCAAGTCTTAACTAATTAAATGTACATCCATAATTACCGACTTTGAACCATTTATGATTACTAATTTATAACATAGTATTAATTGCCATTACATACATATATAAATATATCTTGTAATAAAGTGGACACAATCAATTCCATAATGAATCGAAAAATAATACATTCCATTCACCAATTGTATAATGCTTTAATAATAATATTCAGATAAGGAATCATGACTTTTATAATCCAAAATTAGAATTTGCTATGTTAGGGCACACATATCCTAACAGCTCCCATTTGCACTTATAGCCAATTCGAATCACATCTAACTCCTATATTCTCCATATGACGATCAAATATCTTAATTGGTAAAGCCTTTGTGAATGGATCAGCAAGGTTATATTCCGATGCAATCTTGGCCACAAGTATATCTCCTCGCTTTACTATATCACGAACCACATGATGTTTCCTCTGAATGTGTCTTGTTCCTTTATGAAATTTTGGGTTCTTGGTTTGAGCTATAGCTGCACTATTGTCGCAATGAAGCGTCATAGGCCGATCTATATTGTCCACAACCTCCAGTTCAATTAGAAAGTTTCTCAACCAAACAGCTTCTTTTGCTGCCTCAGAGGCTGCAATGTATTCTGCTTCCATGGTTGAGTCAGCAGTATAACCCTGCTTGACACTCTTCCAACTAACTGCCCCTCCATTAAACTTGAGCACATATCCAGATGTAGATCTCCTGGCATCTGAATCTGATTGAAAATCAGAATCCGTATATCCGACTGGAACTAGATCATTACCTCCATAAACGAGCATAAGACTCTTAATTCTTCTAAGGTATTTTAAGATATTCTTCACAGCTGACCAATGATCAAGTCCAGGATTGGACTGATATCTACTGACAATCCCTACAGAGTAGCAGATGTCTGGTCTGGTACAGACCATGGCATACATGAGACTACCAACTGCCGAAGCATATGGTACTCGCCTCATTTGCTCAATTTCCTTATTAGTCTTGGGAGACTGGTCATTAGAAAGAGCCAATCCATGTCTAAATGGCAAAAACCCTTTCTTAGAGTTTTCCATTCCAAACCTGATCAGAACTTTGTCAATGTAAGACTCTTGAGACAAGCCTATTTTCTTTTTAACCCGATCTCACATAAGCTTAATCCCAAGAATATAGCTTGCTTCTCCAAGATCTTTCATCTCAAATTTATTGAACAATCACCTTTTAACTGATGACAAAGCCTCTATATCATTACCAATGAGTAAGATGTCATCGACATATAAAACGAGAATCATGATGGCATTACTCTGTTTTTTCTTATAAACACAAGATTCAAACACGTTTTATTCAAAACCAAATAATTTGACTGCCTGATCAAAACAAATGTTCCATGTGCGTGACGCTTGTTTAAGTCCATAAATAGACCTATTCAACTTACATACACAGTTCTCTTGACCTTTAACCACGAAACCGTCTGGTTGCCTCATGTAGATGTCTTGTTCAAGATGGCCATTTAAAATGCCGTCTTAACATCCATCTGCCATATCTCATAGTCATAATAAGCACTAATGGCCAAAAGAATGCGAATAGATTTAAGCATTGCAACTGGTGAGAATGTATCCTCATAATTAATACATTCACGTTGAGTGAAGCCTTTGGCAACCAGTCTAGCTTTGAATGTCTCAACATTCCCATCCATTCCCCTCTTTCGTTTGTAGATCCACTTATAACCAATGGGCTGAACCCCACTAGGAAGTTCTACAATATCCCAAACTTTGTTAGAATACATAGATTCCAACTCTTATTTCATGGCATCTTTCCAACGATTCGCATCTATATCGGTCAACGCTTCCGCATAGCTTACTGGGTTTGACTCATGCTTATCGGGGACGGCCTTATAGACCTCACCCAAAAACGTGAGTTTTTCGGGTTGGATGATAGTCTTCCCACTACGCCGAAGGACCGGTGCAGGAATCGATGTATTAAATGATGGTAATTCAACAGGGACTTCTTGTGTCTCATCATTCTCAGTATTTATATTAGGTGTGTCCATAGGGGGTATGTCTGATGTGCTAACCATCTCCTTTAACACTATCTGGCTACTAGGTTTGTGGTTCATAATATAATCTTCCTCCAGGTAAACAGCATGAGTGCTGACAATAACCTTATTGTCCCTAGGATCATAAAATAATCCACCTCTAGTGCCCTTAGGATAGCCAACAAATAAGCATGCATCTGATCTTGCTTCCAACTTGGCTGCCTGTTTCTTACGCACGTGTGCTGGACACCCTCATATATGCATGTGATTTAAACTAGGTTTATGTCCAAACCACAGCTCATATGGCGTTCCTGAAACAGACTTGGATGGAACACAATTCAAAATGTACATCGCTGATTCTAAGGCTAATTCCCAAAATGATAAAGGTAATGTAGTAAAACTCATCATAGATCTAACCATGTCAAGCAAAGTTCTGTTTCTTCTTTCTGCCACTCCATTCTGTTGAGGGCAGTCAGGTGCGGATAACTGGCGCACAATACCCTCATTGACCATATGATCCTTGAACTCCCCCAAGAGGTATTCACCTCCTCGATCAGATTGAAGTGTTTTGATAAGTTTACCTAATCTACGCTCCACTTCCGCCTGAAACTCACGGAATTTTCCATAAGCTTCTGACTTGTGTCGTATTAGGTAAATATATTCAAAACGTGAATAATCATCAATGAAAGTGATGAAGTACTCAAACCCTCCTCTCATTTGGGTGTTCATGGAACCACACACGTCTGTGTGCACCAACTCTAATTGTTCTTTGGCTCTATATCATTTGGCTGAGTAAGCTCTTTGAGTTATCTTTCCTTCAATACATGATTCACAAGTTGGCATAGGCTCATTTGCCTCACTAGGTAATAAACCTTCTTTAACCAACCTTTGAATCTTATTTTGATTTATGTGATCCAATCGTAGATGCCAATGATACAATGAGTTTGGAGAAACTGCTTTTCTTTTAACATTCAATCTAGATGAAGTTGCATTTAATTCATAATTTTGCATTTGATATGAGTTAGGAGTTAAAACATATAGACTATCTTTCAATGCACCAGAAGTTATAACACAACCATTTAATTTAATTAAAACATTTTTTCCAAAAGTAAAAATATAGTTTTTGCAAACCAACAAAGAAACTGAAATTAAATTGCGCCTAACATTTGGTGCATAAAGACAATCTTCTAAAATAAGACTCCTCCCACTATCAAACTGCATATGAATCACTCCCACTGGTTTAGCTTCCACCTTGGCATTAGATCCCATATGCAAGTATATCTCTCCTTCATTGAGGCTTTTGGACTCCTGGAATCCCTGCAATGAATTGCAAACATGATTAGTGGCTCCAGAATCTATACACCAGGAATTTATAGATTCAACCACATTACATGCCTCAATAATGAATATACCTTTTCCTTTGCCTTGCGTGCGAAGTGTTGGGCAGTTAGGTTTCCAGTGACCCAGTTGACCGCAATGGAAGCAGTTTCCTTCGCCTTCAACCCGCACTTTCTTCTCTCCTTTATCCTTTTGGATTACTTTGTTTGGCACAACCACAGTTTTGGCACCATCCTTCTTCTTTTTCTTGCCCCTCCTCTTGGGCCTAGAAGTAGATAGTTCAGCAGACTGAGTGTAGTTGATAGATGTACCCTTACTTTTGATTATCCCTTCAAAGGTTACCAACTCATTTAGAAGTTCAGCGAGTGTGTACTCAAGCTTATTCATAGAATAATTAACACTAAAAGAGTTAAAAGAGTCTGGCAATGAAGCGATAATCATGTCAACCTGAAGTTCACCATCCAAGTTGCATCCAAGGATTTCTAGTTCATTTTAAAAACCAATTATTTTTAAAGCATGTTCCCGAACTGAAGTACCTTGGACCATCTTAATGGTCATCAAGCTTGTCATAGCATTTTAGCGTGCACTCTTACCAACTTGCCCAAACATTTCCTTGAGGTTAAGCATGATGTTTGCAGAAGTGAGATATTGAAGATGTTGACTTTGGAGTACATTCGAGAGTGAAGCAAAAATGTAGCACCTCGTCATCTCATCTGCTTTATTCCATTTCTTAAAAACTTCATGCTCCTCAGGAGGATCCTCAGGCAAAGGTGGAGAAGGTTTGGGAGTAGTAAACACATAATTCAACCCCTCATATGTGAGTACAATATCTAGTTGCCTTTTCCAATCGATATAATTAGGTCCAGTTAATCGATTTTCTTTTAGTATGTTTGCAAGTGGAATGAATGGACTAGTCATGATAAATTTGAAAATAAAAGCATTTATACAATAAATAAAGTGAATAAAAATAATCATGCAAGAATAAAATAATTAATTAATTGTGGGTCCCTTAACCACATTGCATGAAAAATAGGACAATCAATATGCCAATAACTTATCCGGTTGGCGGAATTCATTATTACTTATTGACGAGAACAACTCATTATTTCCATATCTCTTTAGACAATGCCTTATCTATATATAAAATAATTCCCGATTAGATTTAGCCTTTCTAAAATCACCTAGTATAGACCACTCTGTTAGGGAGCTAATACTATTGATTTTAGATTGAGTGTATAACGTAATTAATGCTCCAACAAAAAAATCAAATATTAAATATATTGCCATTATTAGCTTAGACTCTTTAAATCATGCGTAGGGCCTTATTTTTAAAGATCTAACTATAATGATCATTTAATAAATATTTTTTTTTCGTGAGACAACCATTATTGTAATCTAGACTCTTTAAATCATGCATATGGCCTTATTTTTAAAGATATAATCACAATGGTTATAATTACGAAGGCCATGGGGTAATGTATAAAAATCCCCGTTCCCACTCAATTTTTAACAATATATAACTAGGGTTTTTCAATTCATGATTTAATGTATGCAAAATGTCTTGATTTTAATCCAATTAAATTTAGAAAATATATGAATTTTAAATAATTCACTAATATTTAATTTGAGACAAAAATAATTTACAAAAATAATTTTTTCATTTCCCAATAAATGCCCTCAAATTAATTAGCAATCTAATCCAATATATCTTCATAATTTAATTAATATAAATCAAGCCATTTATATAAAAAATCATGGATCCAATGCATGAACCATTATAATTAGCATTAAATTATACCATGCATCACATAAATAATTAAATCACAAACAAAAACAATTTAAATAGCCAATGGACTCAACTTTTAACATTTAAAAACTATTCTTGCTGTACGGGCGTCCTTCAACAGTCTGTAAACACCCATAGGAAGCTTGTGCGCGTTAGGAGAAGCAAAACGCTGCTTGGAACGTGCTTGGAGGGTCCCACACGCGCTCGCACGTGCCTGGGGCATGCAGCAGGTCAAGGAATGTGCCCCTACGCGCTCCCACTCGTTGGCACGCGCCTGGGGCGCGTGAAACGCCCTTGGACATCCCTCCACGCCCCTGCATACGCGTGGAGAACAAGCATTTAGTGCTGGCGCGTGTATTACACGCGCCAGCATGTTCACTAACCATGCAGTTCCTGGCGCGTGCTCCTCACGCGCCAGGCTCACCATTGTTGTGATACACTTGATCCGTGCCTCCTCCGACGCCCCTTCTCGCCGCCGGCGAAGCTCCGGCCACAGGAAAAACGCCGAAAAAATTCCAGAAAATTAAATTAAGCCTAAAAAAATTCCAGAAAAATTCAGAAAAATTCCAGAAAATTACTGAAGCATAATTTAACCCTTTCGAACCCTCTTGAAACTTCATAGCATCATTTGATGAAGATTACATGGCTTTAATAAATACTTACAATTTGAAATACAATAGAAAAAATTAAATTACATCATTGAATTTTCAAACGACTAAATCAAAGCCTTAATTACATTCATTCAAAAGTAAAATTACATTCAATATACCTATAAGGTTCATCCATGGCCCAAACACACATCATCATCTATTCACAATTATACATACATCATCATGAATCAATATATATCAATATAATAAATCATACATCAACATACATCAATAAATATATATATGTATATATGATTTGGATCCATGAAGATGATTTTTATAAATACATGATTTCTAGTAATGAATCAAACCATGAGCTCTGATACCACTGTTGGGAAACGCGCAAGTTTTTAAATTTTTTTAAGGGATTTGCAATCATGGATCTTGATTTATCACATAGAGACAAGTTTTATGCAAAGACAAATAAAAGATGATGTGTAATTCAATAAACAGATTGAATACTTACATCAAACGTCTGAGTAAACCTTTTAATCTTTCCTCTAAAGTGAATGTTCTCACTTATTGTAGATCCCTTTAGTAAGATCATTTCTCCTTCTTCTTGATTATAATCTTCCCTTTAGGAATCACCAATATGCCTTGATGAATGACCTTGGAATCTAGGCTTGTGGTAGTGTAATACCCCTCGGATCCGAGACACGGGTTGATCAGGCCCGTGCCCAAACCCGATGGAATATCAAACAATTAAAGTATTTTTAAGTGAACACAGATGACAAAATGAAATAATAAAGATGGAATAAAACTGAAAAAAAACATTAATTATAAAACCTTCCATGCATAACTGAAAAATAAAACTCCAATCCTCCAAAACTTTAAGGTTACAACTTGCGAATCCACTGGTGGACCCCTAACCAAAAGTTCAATTGAAACTGAAACTGAAAATAGATAATGCTAGAAACATCGAGAGAAATCCTACGTAATCAGATGAAGGTGAGACTGTCCTTAACAAGCACGATCAAGCTCTAAGGCTGGAACCGTCCTGTACCTGAAAAGAATAATGAAGGAGTGGGTCAGACCCACGAGCAAGTTTTAATCTAACTGCAATCCATATAGTGACCCGATACGCAGATACATCGTAGACACCTCACAATATCTATCTAGTCCATACGTATAAATATATCCACACTAAGGGACATTCACTAGTCTGTAATAGGGGTCTCAACCTGAATAGAAGGCAACATGCGAATACGCACCCAAATGTGGGCATGAGTACCTAGACCTAACAGGGTACACCTCAACCTATTATAACCAGCTACGCATCCACCGCATATACGCACCCTAACCAACGAGTCTGAGACTCAAGCTCTGCTTGTGGTACCATAAACATATATATAATTCATCCAAATCCTGGGTATGTAGTTCAAATACTTAATAAACTGACATACAACAAACCAACTGGTTAGTCACTCAACTTATTCAGTTGATGTGACTTAACCACCGTCCATTAATCTAGGAAGCCACTCAACTTAGTTGCAGTTGATATGTCTTAACCAAAATTTGGATTTAATATTTATAAATCCATTCCTTAAATTCGTTAGGTTAGGTTTAGGTGTTTGGAGCTAAACCGTCACCAGTATGTCACCGTCCCATACCGGTGCATACAATCCTCCATATCCTTGTAAATTACATCATATATATAACAGTTTAGTAATTTACAATCCAAAATTTATATCCAAATAATTGCAGAAGGAATATTAACAATCTAGCAATTAAAATCCAGTAGTAATCCATGTAATTGCATCGAAGAATTAAATATTCTAACAATTAACATCCAACACATGTATAGTTCAAATTTAATAAAACAATGATTCTGTCATGTATTTAAAATTAGTTCTATAATAATATTATAGTCCAATAAATCGTTAAATTAATCTAAGCGATCTAGTTTCCTCCATCCGGTAACAGAGAACTAAGTCATATACTTATATTTTGTTGTATCCTTTAGCACAGAGCCCCCAATATGCTACAAGTCCAATATATTACTTTAAAAGACTTCATCGTGCATCTAAAATAAATTTAAAATCATTTTATAGCACCCTAAACCGTCAAATTAAAATTAATCAACAAATCTCCTTTCAGCCGTTAACTGTACGCAAAGTTGTCAAATAGCGTACTGTTAATTCTATTTAAAACTAAAGGGTAAATTTATGCAATTCAAGACCTTAGTTACATATTAAAATTATTATTTAAACACCCAATTAAAATTTTAAAACTGATTAATAACCCAGAATGCCCAAACAGTGACTGAAAGTCACTTTTACGCACAAAACAAAGAAAGAGCCTGCTCTAGAAAAGTAGAGCAGGTTCAAGGTGACATAGAGCCGGCTCTACCACACCTTGGAGTCGGCTCTAACAGGTGGGAGCCGGCTCTTGGCATTCCAGAGCCGGCTCTCTCTCCCCCTGTGAGCTTCCTCTCCGTTTTAGCTTTGTTCAGACCTCTGTTCTAACTCCGGCCAACTACAACCCTTCTGTTTGGTTTCTTAAACTGATCTTAAGTATCTTATTAACACCCAAGAATATTCCAAAGGTTTGATAACAACCATTAGACCCAATCACAGAGATTAAATTTTGCTACCGAACTAACATGCGATAGGAACAAATCTGAAACTATTTGACAAATTGAAACAGAACAAATTGCAACACATATTTAAAATAGAATAATAACAACCCTATGAGTTTTATATAACCCCAGTATTGTTCCTATATTTTGTTTACAGTAGTTGCAATCAAATACAGAGACTAAAGTTACAACAAAAACAACGTGCTTGCAGGACAGAAAACTAGAACGAAACTTGTATGCACTGCAACAGATTTATTTTCAACACCACAGATCATCAATATAGCATAAGTTAAACAGGTAAATTCCAGTTACTGATTGATTAAACCCTAAAGATTATCTAGGTGCACAGAACACGAGCCAAAGAGAAGGAGAAAGAGAATAACTTACCTGTGATTTCAGTTATGAAATCTCGGCGTCGTCTCTAAGTTTTCCGGCAATTCTGAACGCCGTCAAGCTTCCTATAAGTCCGTCTCTAATCCTTACTCAACCTCCTTGGTCCTCTCTGTAAAATTCCCCTCAAGCATTGCTCTGTTTCTCTTACGTCTCTGTTTTCTCTCTGTATTTCTTTCTTATCTTTGATACGTGAATAGGAGTGGTATAAAGACTTTTTAAAACCCTAAGTTGTCTTAATGATATATTTATAGGTTTTAAACTACAACCCTAATCCAAAATTTCTATCCAAGAAGGAAACACAAATACTGTTATACTCTACCTCAGTCAAATACGTGAAACCCTAAAAGAAAATAAAACCCGACGATAAACAGTAATTCAATTAAATTCAATAAAACAAATAATTAACAAACCAATATAATCAAAATGCTAATTTATTCAAACAACTTTTGAAATAAAGTTCAAATAAATCAGCTAATGAAAACAAAACAAATAACACACACAATTAAACAATTAATTAAATAAAAATGCAATTAAATCAATTAAACAAATAAAATGCAATTTAAACAATAAATGAAATAGCAGGACTATCCTTTTGAAATTAGGGGTATTACAGGTAGCCTCATTTAGAAGAGAAAACAAACCCTAAAATCTAGAGAGAGAAAGTGTATTCATTTTTCTTGCTCTAAAAGTCATCCCTAAAATATACATGGATCCATGTATATATAGGCAAAATAAAAATAAGAATAAGGAAACAATAAATCATTCTCCATCTCTAATTCAACTTTCTCAATTCTAACAGGACTCCAATATCAACTTGGGCTATTGGTGAGAATCATTTTGAGCTTACTATTTTCTTGGCTCCTATAAATTAATAATTGGTTCGGTCCATTAAACCATGGACCCAATTCAATTAATTAATAAATTAATTTGTACTCCACTAAAAGAAATCGATTACTACACTAAAAGAAATTAATTACACTCCAATTAAATAATAAATAACCTCTAAGTCAATGTTGCACTTTGACCCCTCTATGCATAATTATTTATCGGATAATTAAAGCCATCAATCCGACAATATAATTAATATAATTATTTTGTTACCTTTTGATTATTTCCGGCTCGATCACAATAAAATATTTATTTGACAAAAATAATAATTTACTAAATAAATATATATAGAAAACATTTGTCTAAAACATACGAAGGCCTTCGAATTTAATTTGTGATCAACCATAATCAAAACAAAATAAATACAAATAGCATTGATGTAAATATTGAGAATATAGATCTCTAACTATTAATTACATAATTACCCAAAGTGTCAATCTAAGGATTCCGAAGTATCCGCCGAACAAATCGAAGTAATTATTAATTAATAAAAGAGTCTATACTTCTCTCATACTTGAGAGTCAAAAGTCATGACTGTGATAGAGAGCAATTGCATACGACAACTCTTGCAATATATCTCAATCTATCGTGAACTCGGTTCAAGTCTTAACTAATTAAATGTCCATCCATAATTACCGACTTTGAACCATTTATGATAACTAATTTATAACATAGTATTAATTGCCATTACATACATATATAAATATATCTTGTAATCAAGTGGATACAATCAATTCCATAATGAATCGAAAAATAATACATTCCATTCACCAATTGTATAATGCTTTAACAATAATATTCAGATAAGGAACCACGACTTTTACAATCCAAAATTAGAATTTGCTATACTAGAGCACACATATCCTAACATTATGTTTTATGCAATTCGTCGTAGATCCAATAATTTGGTCTAAGAGAATTGGGTTTTCACATTTATCAACATTAAATATAAAAAGATGCTTTCCAAACCATTTGCTAAACCACATTGATTGAGGATTGTCATAACAAATTTCTTTAAATATCGTGAAGTAATTCATTTTTCAAATTTTGTTATGTTGCCTTCAGGAGCAAAAACTCATGCCTTAATATTGAAATTGTAAATCATGTCAATTCAAATTTTACAATAATTTAATTCTAAAACATGGACTCAGTGCTTGCAAATGTAGAATATCTCTAGTGAGATTTTGAATAAATTTTTTGATCATATTCTCTAATTATATAAATTAAATTAATCGAATTGATTTTTGAAACATTACAACCAAGCACAATGGGTTTTTCCTTAAAGTAAATGACAAATTTAGGTATAATATATAAATTAAATTATACTATTAAATACGAATTTCAAATTTAATGCACCAATTCAATAGGCATGTAAAGAAAACAATATATATGTAATTAAGGGACAATTAAGAACCAGGTCGCACATAATTACAGTGTGAAGAAATATTTTAATCTGACTTTTCAAGTTTTACCGTTTCAAGCGAGCAATGATAAGGTGCAACAGTAACTATCTGCATCTGGAATCCCCATGTTGCCACGTGTAACCATCTTCACCATATCCAGAATTTCCTCCCCACCAATATATGCAAACTACTTCAGTACAGAGTAGTGTATTTTACCCACATTGGTGTGGCCACGTGGCCTCTTCTGGACCACTTGTGTCACAAACTTGGTTAAGCAGACAGCTTCTACATGTAATGAATCTACCAGGACGCATGGCAGATCAATAGTGAGTCGGCAACTCTCTCTCTCTAACTCTACACTCTCTCTCTCTTGGTCACATGTACTAATTGCTTCCTTTGGCTGGTGCTTCCTTTGGCTGGTTCTTTCATGGATGTAAAACAATAGTCAGCAGAAGGTTGGTTTGATTACAAAGGACAGCAGGTGTGAAGGTATGTGGGTCTCCAATTATCTCCTTTTACTTTAATGGGTACCCGTTATATTGAATTATGATGGTTTTCTGTTTGGTTGCTGAGAAAATGCAAGAAAATAAAATAATTGAATTTTGAATGTGGGTTTTTCGGAATTTGGAACCCCCACAGAACAATATTTTTACCCTCTTTGTCTTAGTTGAAGCAAAGTTCTTCAGATTCTTCGTTGATCAATGTTGAATTAAGTTGACAGGGATTGTTTTATACAATTTATTTTTTTGTTTCCTAGACTATTTTGACTAGAGAACACAAGAAGTTAATCCAACTTGGTTCGAGCCACTAAAGCTTATTTTGGCACACGAAGTCCAAAGTGCTACATAAGTTTGTTAGGTTTTGTTTTGGAGACCTATAATTATAGATGAAAAACATGTGATGAATATGAACACTGTGTATTTAGTTGATTGAGTGTTCATGGCACCAGTCTTGTGAAGAAATCATTGGTTTACAATCAGGAATGGATTGAATAGCTCCCACAATAAAATTCTCCAACTTGGTGGCCTATATGCTTTTGGATTTTATTGGTTATTTAAGAACAAAATTTACTTTTAAGTGAATTACTTAATTCCATTGGGAGTGTTGAGGTGAGAGGTCTAACTTATCTATAATAAATATTTGAAAGTACTTCCCAATAATAGAAATGATATAATAATAATAATAATATTGTGTGGTTACTTTTTTAGACCTGTTGGTGCCTCGGTCTCAGGTCTAAGACTCTAAGGTTCAACTCTCATTGGGTGCAAATAATTCTTTGGGGGAGGGGGGCGAGTACCAACTAGGAAAGAAAAAAATTTGTGTGGTTACCTTTGAATATGTATTCATCTCTCTAAAGAACATTTAAAGCTGCAATTGAAAGTGAGAGACAAAGGGTTGGGAGCTCGAGAACTTGTAATCTTTTTTTTATTTTTTTTTATTTTTTTTCGCATGGTGAAATATTTGATCGAAATTTTTTGTTTTTTTGCATTGTGAAACCTTTGGCCGGTAGCTGGGATTATATTTAGTGGTTGTGCTGTTGTTGTGAAATCTTTGGCCACTATTCATTCTGGACATAAGTTATACACCATATCATGTAAATCTTGTGTCCTGTGTGGTGCATGATTTATGTTTCTTTCATTTTTTTGGCCGTATTCTTAATTTCGCGGCCTTTGTGGCATCATTTGTACCTTCTTGGAGGTAAAAATAATAAAAAAAAAGGTTTTGGTTACTAACAATTTCTTTACTATTCTTTGGCAAGAGAAGTCTACGCCCATAATTCTATGTTATACTGCTACTAACTACCTTTGCTACTACCAAATTACATCCTTTAGCTGATGGCTTGTGAAAAATTGTAATAGTTAAAGCTGGCAATAATGCTGTTAGTAAATACTCTTAAACTGGATCGTTTATAAATTTAAGTTAGAAATACTAAATTTAACAAGTTAATAAAAAGGCACTATAGTTTAGAACTGTCACTTCATTTAAGATGGGAGTGCGAGAGTACCAATTAAAAAAAAAATAATAATAATAATAATAAGAAGGCACTATAGTTTGGAAGTGTCACTTCATTTAAGATGGGAGTGCAAATATCGCCGCCCAAAAAATTAGGAAAAGATATATATCGCTAGTAAATTAAGCAAATACTAAGGATCATATGTACTAGTTCAAAGAGGTGGAAACTTTTTATATACCTTAAAAATTTACAAACATTTAAAAAATTATTATAGTCCATTTGAAGTTCCAGGGAGAATTATGTCTTGAACTCATACCCTTTCATCAAATTAATGATTAACTTGGTTTTGTGGGTTAGCGCTAGATAGCCCAATTCTCACGTTTGTGGTCTCACAACAACTCACACTTAAGTTAGTTACAACAACTCACACTTAGGTGAGTTCTCCAAAGCTTATGTGATTCGTATTTGTTAGAGTTGCTGCACAATCAACCGGATCCTTTCATGCCAGTTGTTGTGGCGGAAACGCAACGAATAATTAAAAAAAAACAATCATACACAAGATATATATGGTTCACCCAAGTCTTAAGGCTACGTCCATGGAGAGTACCGAACAAATTCCACTATGAAAAAGATGAAGACTTGCAATAGAGAGTTTTCTCTCAATTGCTCTCTCTTGTGTTGGCACAAATTAATCAATCATACAACGCGTATGATGATCTCACTTTTTTCTTCTCACACCCTAAATTCTGGTTAGAGTTGATATATATAATCCCGAACAATGGAACACAACTTGTCGAATTTGCCTTTTGTAGAGTTCAAAACCAATAAGGAAGTTAAAATATGCAGATTCCCATGGAAGTTGAACCGGTAGAAACTTCTGAACCGGTTCAACTATGTTACCCAAACGCACTGAACTCACTGCCGCACTTGAACCGCACTTGAATCGGTAGAAGAAGGCTGAACTGTTCAGTGTTGGCAGTAGCCAAAGTCAAATTAACCACTCCAGTTGAAATGGTAGAAACTTCTGAACGGGTTCAAACACGCTAATAGTCAAAATATAGAAACAATTAACTTCCCAAAAACTTTCACCTAATCAACACGTGATCAGACCTTATAAAACCACAACAATATCTTATAGGAGTATGCTTGCGCCAAGCTCATTTGAGGCATTGCCCACATTAAACAAAACTAATCACTGGCTTAGGGATGGGTAGGAGAGAATCTTCAAGAAACCTCCTAAATATATAATGTTGTAAGCAATCTGGATTGTTGTTCCCGCTGAACCTTTTAAATGGATCTCCAATCAAAAAAGACAGATTGACTCTGTAGGTGACTCCCTTGTGGACTTATTTCATTCCCTTAACAAATCACTAATATAAGACTATGCTTCTAGATGAAAGACCCTTAATCAGTGTAAATATTAGCCACAATTCATCTATTGATTCGAAAATATTTAACTTGGATGCCCTTTATATGTCACTCTAAACTCATATATTCCTTAAGATGAAATATGAAACTTGGCCCTGGTGACTAAAGAAGCATCAGGTCTAAGGTTTGACTCCTTGGTGCAAATAATTCCTTGAAGAGGGTGTGCGTGTACCAACTAGAAAAAAAAAATCCACATCAAATGCATAAGTTTAAAATTAGTAATAAATTCTTATAATAAAGATCCACAATTTGTACTAAAAACAACTAATTGTTACTATTTTTATGAGTAACAAGAGTTTAAGCACATGCTCCACAAAAATAAAGACATTCATGCCAACCAATATAATAAATTATAAACAATGAAAGCAAGGAATAGAATGATTTAATTGAAATAAGGGTGAGATACACAAGTAGTGCATTATAATTTATTGAATGGAGTTTTATTATCATAAAAATAGACTATAGTGCACTACACCACCCCAAAGGTCTAAACATAAATATGATAATATATGTATATATATATATAAATATATCAATTCCACTTTATCTTTGATAATTTTAATTACTTTTATGTTATGTTTGGGAGCACTGAATTGGTGCTTTCCTCCAATTCCAAATTCTAGATGCTGATTGAGTGCTCCCAAACCTATCGTTAAGCTCATTCTTCTATATTGGTAGTTGTTTTGTTTCATTATTACTTTGGTTAAGCCAAATTCTCTATTTTTATATCTTAGAGAGAGTATATATATATATATATATATATATATATATATATTTCATGAAGTGAGACATACACCACCCCACAATTCAAGTCCATCACAATTGAATCTTAGAATTCGAACCATAAAAACACGAATGATTTACTCTCGTAGCTAATTTTTATAATCTCAAATTTTAACTTTAATAAAACTTCATTATTATATGCCACCACTGTTCTAAAACAATTTATAAAACTTTCTATTTCACTTTTCTAACCTCTCTTTTTTTTAATCTTCTTAACTACACATTATCACATTTCCGTAACATATAATTCATTTTTTTAATAAACCTATATTTCATGAAATAATCTTTAAAAAAGGAAATATGTTGTTCAAAATAGATTATAATATTTAAAATAGTTCTGTATACTTTTTTATATATACACTGTCTTTTATTGTAAAATTATTTAGTATTTAATGTTTTACTTTTACTATTTCATATAAATCTTAAATTATCCATAGAACTTTATGAAAACAAATATTATTTAAGACTAGACCACGAATTACCCATAGAAAGACATATGGGCCGCCGATTACATATAGAAAAAGTTGAAGGAGAAAGAAGTTCGGTTTAAATTTCTTTCACCAAGTTCGGTTTAAATTTCTTTCACGTATCATATTTCTTTAGCATTTGCTCAAAGTTTGATGGGAGGACCATAAGCATACTTTCAAATAATTTTTGCTTGTTCAATAGTTATCTTCATGGACTAGCTATTCATTTTTTATTAGTGCCCATAATCTTATTTATATAATTGGGGAAGAAAATTAATCTTCACACATTAATAATAATTGTTGTACAAGGGATGCCTATATATAGAAAACCCTCCAAATAGAAAATGAAATTAAATCTCCTCTAATATGTTAAAGCATTTTAGAAATATACAAATCTCCAAAAATTTGCTAGAGTGTTCTAAAAAGACGTAATAATATGTACAATAATTAGCAAAATTGTGGCGCTAATAGATACATTTAGTTGGCTTAGTATCTCAGTTAGCTTAAAATAATTTTATCACTTAATCATTGGTGATGGTGATTCCGACAAGTTGATGTTCACTTGAGACCTAGAAGGTAAATTAAGCAATTTAAATAATATAATAACACATTTTGCAAGTAAAATACTAGTCACCTTTCGCATCAAGCAAACAAAATTCAATGAGAATGTAGACATAGTTTTGTATTTTGGATTAAAAATAATAGGGGAAGTGCTTCAAAAATTACTAACCCGATCTTCTCCGAGAATCTTTCACTTTCTAATTACTATACATGTTGTATCTTTCTAAAATGTTCTAACATATTTTTTTTGTACGTGTATCTTTCTAAGATATTCTATCAGATTTTTTGAGCTCGGGTATATATGGACGTGTCTTGATAAAGGATTAGAGATGATTATTTCATAACCTTGGACAAGATTTTCTCCAATAAGCTTATGAGATAGAGAGGATTATTTAGTAACCGGGATAGAGTTGTGGGGGTAATAGATGCATTATATCGCATATAGTTTGTTTATATATGCTGCAACTAATAAATTTCAAAGTATAACATATATATTTATCTTAACTGTATGCACTATATATATTCGCTATATATTCATCCTAATTATATGGAATACGAATCTTATTTGTATAATTAATCTTAAAGTTATGTCATAGTGTAATGCACAGTGTGTGAGATTATTTTTAATTCGTGTCTTTAAAATGTGTTGCCCAAGTGTTTGTGATATTTTATTCAATAGTGACAAAATATAATATATATATATATATATATGTCAATATGTACAAAAATAATATGGACAAAAAAATCAACTGTCACTAACGGACAAAGTTTGTTGTCAAGCAGTATGATCAAAGTCTGAGTTGAATTTATTTGATGTTTCAGGATTTGCTAAGGTAATATCCAACTGGTTAGGAGGGTAGATAATGACGAGATGGAACCAACTGATTTAGGATTATCTCTGGAATGTTCCAATCAGTTCATTCGGACAAAATTGAATAATGATTCAGGTGCAGGTGTAAATGCAAGTTCTAGTTTGAACGTGACACTTGTGCCATCTGACCCCCTATCTGAATTAGTTTGGTCTCCGCACAAAGGTCTGGGTCTCAAATGTGCTGACGGCCGCTTTTCCGAGAAAAAACTTTCCCTTCTATGGGATGTGGGAACAAGCAATATCGTTCTTTCTCCGCCTGACAAACAAATAGATGAGATAAATTTGGTTACGTCACAAGCGGCTAATTTCTACAGGTCTTGTAGAGGAAGTGATGATATAAATCTAGTGAGTGGATCAACTGATAAACACAATACAGGTAATTGTGCTTCTCTTCTTGCGTACTTAAACCGCGACTTATCAAAATTTCGTAGATTTGGTTGTTATATTTATTTTTATTTTATTTTGCGTACTTAAACCACTAATTATAAAAATTTCATAGATTCGGTTGTTATATTTATTTTTTTTTTTTTTCTTTTTTTTTTTTTTTTCGTGTGTTTTTCACACTTATTCAATGTTTGAGCTAACTTTTGTTTGACAGGAACCAGTGATAACATGGATGAAATGAATACTCATGATGGGGAGCATCACCCCAGTGCAAATAACATTCAAATTACTAATGTTGTTAAAACAATAAATCACAATGCAGGTAAATATTGCTAGTGTTTGAATTTGTTATATCTAACATGTTTACCTTACATTAGTATTTATCTATCACTCTTATTTATAGCCTTCACCTTGCCAAGGGCACCGTTGATGGCTTACATTAATTCTCTAGAATTTTACATAAGAATATTTGAGAACATTATTGATACTTTTACTAATAAGAAGATTCCACAACTAACATTCAAAAAAATATTAGAAAATTCTATACAAAACTAATACATTTCACACAAATCTAGAACTAAAGAATTGGCCTTCTCTTGCCATACTGTTACCTATTGTCAAGATTTTCAGGATCAAGATTTTATATAAGATCAATGAGGGGTCGATAGGATGGATAGTAAGATTCTATAAAACTATTAGAAAAAATAACTTAAATTAACTTTATAAACAAAGATATTCGATATAAGTAGATATTACAGCTAAACAACCAACATGACCAATATTCTAACAAAATTAATTAACTTTAAAAATAATAAAACACATGGCAAGCACTTAAAATCAAGTTCTTCATTTCCTCTGTGCAAAAGCATCAACATAACAATAAAACAGAATCTCATAGAAGAATTAAAACAAAACCCAAACAAATAAAAAAGGGGAATAGAGAAATAGATAGAAAAGTACAATTTAGTTGTCTAATTGCATGAGCAATTTATTTGAAAAGATTATTTTTTTGGTTCAAAAAAATAACAAAACAATGATGGAAAGAACAGCGGGAAAAATTGAATTCTGTGGTTTTTATTTTTATTTTTAGAATGGATAGCGAATAGGCGGGGAAATAATGAAATCTCTCTTTGCTTTTGCTTTAGTGTGGACAAAGAATAGGCGGAAAAATAGAGTTCCTTCTATTTCTTGTTCTAAAAAGAAAGAAGAAAAGATAAATTAAGAAGAATAAAGCAAAATAGAAGAAATTTTTAAAGTTTTGAGCCATACCTTTGAAATTCAAAACTGGATCCTACCTTTGATTTGACCTGGGTCTCTATTTTTTATTGTTTTTTTAATTTTCTAATGAAATTAGGCTAAAGAGTTGGGCTTCATATTTGAAATGATTAAATTTATTTTTCCAAATTGAGTTACAGGCTCACAAAAAACACAATTGTGCCTCCTATGCGATTGTACCATCCTACTTCCAGTTCTACCTGTGAAACAAGAGTGACGCAGGGTGCGGAAACAGTTAATTGATTTTAATTGTGATGAACTCCTTTAATGCCCTAGATCTTTGAAACAAAGTATACCGAACTTTGACTCTGGCTCACACCCTATCGCTCCACCCAACACCAACGGCTAACGATCCTCTGGCTTTGCGACTCCCCGTCCAACAACAACTTGACCTTAGGCTTACACTTGATATTCGTAGAAGAGTAGCAAGTAGATCAGACAGCACTCCACGAATGCTCCAACCCTTACAAAGTGTGACTGCGTTTACTTCTGTTCTTCAAGATCTGAACTCGATTATAATAGAATTAAATCCTGCTGATCATTCGGAATATCTGAATCTTTAATACAACTTCAATTCCGATGAGATAGAGAACAACACAACTAAATCACTCATGAATATATATGTGTGCTCTCAAAAATAAATATAGAATAATCAGATTTGATTTTCTGAATTTTTCTCTCTCTAAAGGCTTTCTCAAAATATAGAATTGATTTTCCCTAAAGTCATGAATAAACCAATGTTTATGACAAGGTTATATAGAGTTTAGAATATCCTAGTCCCTCTGAAAATATGAAAAATTTCGTGCATAGGACTTGTAAAGAAGTTGGGATAAAAAAGGAAACAATTAGAACCCTGAAAGTTCAATGTTGTCAGGACTCTTAATACCGGGTCTCAAATTTGTTACCGGTTCAAGAAGGACTTCTACTACCGGTTACCAAATTTGGTACCGGTTCAAGAAGGTCAGAAGCCTTTCCGACGCACTTTGGCTACTGGTTCCCAACTGTGGTATCGGTTTAAAGTTGGCAGTAAACAAATCTTTTATGAACCAAAGTTTGCTACTGGTTCAAAGATTCTCCTACCGGTTCCCACTAGGCAGAATTAAATATTTTGGTTTTCTTCAGCCTTCTAAACTCCTTAAGTGTTCTCACTCACTCACATACCTTTCTAAAGCATTGTTCTCATCATCACGGAGTGTAGGTACTCATGAACACTTGAACTTCTTCAAATCCGCATCCGAGCTTCAATCTTTGAAATTTTGAATAGAAAAATTACAACTCGATCGGACTTGTTTTGACAACGAAATTAGCCAATTTTAAAATTTATATCTCACACTACCAATGCTACATCAATCCTACATTTTAGGATTTTTCATGTGATCAGGATCAATTTAGCAATTTGATATCGTACGACCATAAAATTATACGACCTAGATCGGGATTTTGACAACCATGCCTATTCTCTGCCGTCAATTCAGGCTCTTCTACATTCTTCACACATAAATATGTTGATTAAAAAACAAACCACCTTTTTTTCAACCATCCCTGTAGTGCAAATTACATCCAAATGGCTAAAATTGTTGGAGCTATAATCACAATTCTGCTAGTATTTGACTTGTTTGGTACGTGCCAAAATGGGTCTAGACACTCCCATCACTTGTGCTTACCACATAAAAGAAATGATAAATTTTATAATAATTCCATTTCACTTCAAATCGAGTGAATAGAACTGCCTTTGTTTATGCAAGAACAAAAGTTGATCCTTGAGCCTTTGCGAGGAGCCATTAGCCCAATGTTATAACCCCTTTACTCTCAAAGAGGAGGGAAAGGGTTTGAACCCGAGCATGGGCAATATGTGTGAATACTTGCTTGATAGATAAAAAAAATTGAGAGATGGGAGATTTTTGAGCCATTTCCTCAAATCCAGTGTCCTTTTGCCTAATGCATAATTTTATAAGATACCTTTTGTCGAGAGAAACTGTTGTCTTCTTTTTGCTCTTTCAAACATGACATCTTATCGAAGTGTTGGTTTCCTGCAGATGAAGAAAATCCTAAAACTTCTGATTTTCTACCGCCCACAACCAGTGATCCCATCACTTTTGGCATCGAAGAAAGAGAAACAATGGCCGGGGATTTTAATAAAGTGATGATGACCGATCCTGATGGGAAAATTGAAGATCTTGCTAGTGGCAAACGGAAATTGGGCTTTGAAGTTGCTTTGGCCTCTGAAGTTCGTACAGTGAAACAGAGTGAGGCTCTTGATAATGCAGTACAAAACTTAACCTCTGCAGGCAGTAGATCCAAAGAACTAGCTTTAATTATTAAAAGAGAGAGTGAGAACAAGATGAAGACACATGATTCTACTGATTCTTCCCCTCTGGAGAAGCTAGATTCCACTGCTGAAAGTGGTTTACGGTTTCCTACTAGTAAAGATGATTGTGGGGCGAGTGAAGAGAGATTTCAATGGAAGAATTCTGTTCCACTAGAAACTTCTCCATTGAATAGCAGAGTTCATTTCTGTAGAAGGAAAGGTAAAGAAAAGGCTTTATCTGATGGAGATGCTAACCAAAAATTGTCAAAAGAAGAGGATGAAAGTGATGAGAGCGTTGAAAGTTGTAATAGTGTTGGGTTGTTTACAGCCGGAAAGAGGCCATGGAGCTTTGAACAGCTTAATTTTGTTGGGAGTAAAAGAGTGAAAAAACAAATCCAAGAAAGTCCTGCTTCAACATCCTTTGTCAGACAAGATAGCTCTTTCATGAATTGGATATCAAACATGGTGAAAGGCTTACCTAAATCCACTCAAGATGAGGCTCCTTCACTTGCTCTTACCCTTGCCAATCCTTCGCATGGGCATGAAAGTCTTAATCAGGAAATCGTTGCATGCAACAAAAACACTGATCTTGGAAGCAGAAATATGGGCTTCCAATCTCTTTTTCAATCTTTATACTGTTCAAATGCGAAGATAGTGGAATCTAGGATGTCCAGTGGCGTCTACCCAAAAGGAGATTATAAAGATCCCGTGCTGGATGAGAAAACATGTAATGCTAACATATCTCTGACAACCTGCCACGGGGAGAATAATCAGTTTCGCAAACAGTTCCTTCTATGTGGAAATGGAGATGGTTTGGCAACTCAGCCCAGAATCCAGTTTGCAACTATTGCTTCCTCTCAGGAAACCAGCAAGGCAAACTTGGCAGAGGATAGAACTTCATGTGACCTGCTGTGCGTTGAGGCAAAAGATGGAATACACCCATCCGACTCCTCCTCGAGTAAATGCAAGACCAACAGTGCTGATCCTCCGTCCAAAGGCAAAGCAATCCATAGTATTGGTTACAGGGAAGATCCTCTGAGGAGTTTGTGGATTACTAGATTTTCTGCAAAACCTCTAGGCTCTGTGTTAGATTTAGATCATTATGACCAGAGAACAAGAAGAGCACTGGAGTGTTCAGCTGACTGCACAAGGCCTACTACTCAAGCTCAAAGTTGTGTTGATTTTCCCATTGACCAGAAAGGTTCAGAGGCCAACGAGTACTCCACTGAAGACCCTGCGTTTGCTGGTACGGAATTGCAGAAATATGCTCCCAAAACAGGGGCTGCCTTCAAAAGAATTCATGGATTTGAAGGTCGCCAGTCCACATTTAAGATGAACCCTATTCTACCTTCCCCAAAATATAAGAGCTCAGAAGTAATGGCCTCTGTGTTTGCAAGGAGATTGGATGCCTTTAATCACAACATACCATCAGACGTAAAGGATGATGCAATTAACACAACATCAACTTGTTCCTATTGCGGCAGAAGTGGCCATGAGTTACGTGATTGCTCAGAAATAACACAAACTGAGCTGGAGGATCTTCTAAGAAACATCACTTCATATGATGGAACAGAAGAATCTTCTTGTTTTTGCATTAGATGCTTTCAGCACGATCACTGGGCTGTTTCTTGTCCCGTGTCATCCTCCAGCAAGCAAAATCAACCCGGTGCCTCGTTGGTTAATCATCACACTGCTAAAAGAGTACAGCTTCCTCAAACTGCTGGTGTGCAGGTTATTTGGTTTGGGAAAAAACCTCAAGTGGACACTGGTTTCAATCTGAACCCAAAATGCAGCGGGAAGACCCCTGATAGCAGATTTTCAAATTTGAAGCATATTACTTCGAGTTCTGGGGAGAAAAGGTTGCAAGAAAATCAGAACAGAATTGTGTGCAATTTTGTCAATAAACAGATTTCAGATGTACCAAAAAGAATGTTTGACGCTATGAGGAGGCTTCATTTGACTCGTCGGGATATCCTCAAGTCCGTAAAGCTTACTTCCAGCTATCTCTAAATTTTCATTTTTCATTACTCGTGTTAGAGGAGTAATCCTTGCATACAACATCTATGTGTCTCATACTTGCTCACCTTGGTAAAATACTGTGAAATAAATTATTACATGGAATGGATATGTTTTTATTGAGTTCTAGAAAACAATCCTTCTGAAGAGTATCATCTTAGGCCTTGTTAATTTGTTTTGAGGCATGGTTGAACAGTTGAATTAGCTATTGCCCTTGTTTCAGTACTCGAGTTTACTTGGTGGCAACATAGTGTTAGTACTCAATTTTGAGGCATTTGGTATGCATTTTTATTATTTTCTTATTTCCTAGGTGAGGAATATATTTCTGTTTTACAAGCCAAAACTCAATTCATCTCTTCCTGTTTTTATTCACTCATTTTTATCTTGTTGCGTTGCAAAAAACAGAACTTATTATTTTTTTCTATAATGATTCCATGGCTGTGAACATTGAGTCTTATAGAGGGGTTCCTGAAAGAGTGGGAGCTTGCCATGACTATAAAAAACACACTTGAAATAGCAATTCTCATGCCTATGTCTTTCATGTAAGATTGTAATTCTTCATCATTTCTGCTGCCACTTAATTTTATCTATAGTTGATAATTTTATGTTGCATGGCCTCAGATTGCTAAACTCCCAAGTCCCACTCGATCTGGATGGTTTTTTCATACGCGTACGGCTTGGGAAGTGGGAAGAAGGACTGGGGGGAACAGGCTACTATGTGGCTTACATAACTGGTATGGCTAAAAGCTTATAATTCCACTTGTGAACTTGTTGTATGATGATTTATATAGTCCAGGAGACAAGTATGTGCTTAGAAATGAGAAAAATTATTTAATTATTCTTCTCTAACAGCTGAATTTATATTCTGAATTTATCCGTATTTCTTTTCTCTTCTTTCATCTGAATTAACAGGGTTACAAAGAGAAACATCGTCACATAATTCCACGAATTCCATCCCTGTAAACGTTGGGGGTATCCACTGCACGATTGAAAGTCGGTATGTCTCCAATCAAGATTTCCTCGAGGTAAATATCTGACTTTTATTTTATAACTGTTATCTAAAATTACTTGTTATATATTTCTCAAGCCTTCAGTTCAATTTTTAATCTTGATCAGACTTTGTTATTTTTTCCATTTCCCTTGAAAAATACTGAATTTTTTGGTTGTAATGTCAGTATTGCCCGACTTAAAATGGTATATCTTGATTTTACATGCGGTGAAACCTCGTATGCTTGTTAAAGTCAATATCATATTTAATAATTTCAATCTCTATCACCGTGAATTGCATGGATAACATAAACTTTTCACTCTAATTGAATTTATGTTTGCTGTAATTTCTTTGTTATGCGAGTAGAAAATAGTTTCAAGTTCTACCTTTTTGTTATGTAATGAAATATGGTAACTATTGGATGCTGCCTCCGGTGAGTTGAGTTTGAAGAACTGCATAGTCACACATTACTATCTAACCCGCTCTTCGACAAGTCTTTTAAGCATATATGACAATCATTTTCTCACCCTTTTAAGGTTAGCCCAATGTCTTTGGCATACTGCAGATATATTTGTGAAGAGTAGTTCTCATGACTGATTTATCAACTTTTTCGGCACCTGTTGTTCCCAACATAATTCTCGAAATGTTTGATAATTATAAATTTCGCTATTAGCATCGAAACACGTCAAGTTTGTGTACAGAAATCCATAGGCAAAAATAGCTATTGTTACTAATTAAGTTTAGCATGACAATGATCATTCTGTTGTTGTTTGCCATCATGAATTATTTTGGAGTTTATATTAAAATGTCAATGTCTGATTATCCTTCCAATTGTTGGTAATTCATAATGACTACTTTACGGATAATATTTGATCTGCACTTTCTTGAAAATAAACCAGTAAAACTTTCATGACGTAACATATTTGTTACATTTGCAATCCACAGGAAGAGCTTATGGCATGGTTGTTCACAATCTCGCGAAATGGTGGCAGGATTCCATCGGAAGAGGAGTTGATATTAAAATTTGAAGAGCGAAAAAGGTTAGGCTTTTAGGCGTTGAACGTAGGGTTCATGCCTCACCTGGCCACAGTAGATTTAGCGTTTTGGCTCCATAGATGAACATAAAGTAAGCAAGCACTGGGCCGGATGAGCTACTACGTTGTATTGTAATCAAGGTTTCGAAAAATTTTAGTTTCTCTGTTTTGTATTGTAGTCGAGGTTTTGAAAATTTTTGTTATGGAATCATTCATTGGTAGGTCAAATTTGAAAATTCTTGTTGATGAGCATCTCATTGTTGGAACTGGGGTTGAAATGAAAATCTCCAACTAGAGATATCAATTGGTTGGTACTTGGTTCAAATTGCTGTGCAAAATCTAACTTTATTATTTTGCACCCACCTGCTTATTTTGGTTACATTAATGTATATGTTATCTATGTGGAGAAAAATAAATTGGCTTAAATAGACACTCATTGTCCTGAGTCGGTGATGCAAAGCAGCTCTGAATGGATTTATATAACAGTGAGCATCTTTTATGCAATGAATGTATTTTATACATATATGTGGGATGGGGATTGCTTGTCTTTTTGTGGTGAATTATAGTCCTCCGAGAGGTCTGACCCCAACCAAAAAACAATGTAAAATAATAACGGTCATATTTTCCTTTAGGATAAAGTGCAATAAATTTGATTCTGTCTTTCAAAAAAATTTCCTGAACCTTTTTTTTTAAAAAAAAAACTCCCTAAACTATTCAGATTTTTGCAAAAAAAGACAGATGACACTATTCCGATCAGTGTTTGCCCATAAAGTAATCACTATAAATTAAAATGGCAATCCTACCCTTACCCCCGTTGGAACCTTGCTCCTTCGGCATTGCTTAGCATATAAAGTTACTGATCTCATATACTACATAACCAATCGAACCCTCAACCCAAATGGAAATCGCAATCTCTCTCTATGCTCTGCAACCTTCTGTGATTTACAGTGAGAAATCGAAGGGGTCAGTTTTATTTGTTTCACAAACCAAATCGATCGAAGGTTTGTTGAATCTATGTTGTCGAGATGAAGCCGAGTGTTGATTACAACGCTTTCTGTTAGTTTTTCGAATTAAGCTGTGTCTCTGTTCATAGGAATCTCCAGAACCGTTGCTGCAATTGGGTCTCGGCGTCTCGCTGATTTTGTCACTACAGTTGGCCGTCAAGAGCTCAAGTTTGTCGCTAGTGGTGTTGCTGGAAAAAGAGAGCAATTGTCGTCGGAGTTCTGTCTCTACAACTTCAATGGAGCTCGTGGGTCTATGCAGGTGAAGCTGGCCGGACATGTTCACGCTGATGAAGGAAGTTGTAGCTCTCAATGATATTCACGCTTCCTGTTCTCGACGGTAGGTCTCGTCGGTTTTTACTGGTCTAATTCAGGAGTTCCGGCTGCGGATGGGTCTTCAATGCTGTTCCGGCCATGGGTAGTCGCCGTCCTCATTGCGATTGATGTTATATGACTGTTATTGGAGGGCTGATGCGGAAGAGTAATTAACGAACAATCCAATTAATGGCACTGGTAGTTTGGTTTAAGTCATTCATCAATAATTTTGTCACAATTTCATCTTTTTTGTGAGCATGCAAAATAACAGGGTTCAAGCTTGAACGGTTGAACCTTGAGACAATATCGGCCCACAAATTTCCCCATTGTTAATTTATGTGTCCAGTAAGGGGCAACATTCAAACACTTGTTGAAACACCTCTCTCCTCCGCATCCTTTTTGCACCAAGTACAGAGATGAAGCAATGAAGCTACTGTTGCAATGGCGTGTCTGTTACGAGCAGGAAACAATGTTGCAAACGGGTCCAATAATGGTAAGGTAAAGATGTGATGCGTTGGTAATAAGATGAGAAAGATATGTTTTAATTTTGGTTTTTCTTATTGTCAATATGATGAGCTCAATGGCTGAAGGAAGTAATAGTTTCTGTGATGGAGTTTTCAGAGTTGATTGGCTGTGGTCTGTTTGGTTGGTATTTGGCAATAAATTATGTATAGTAAGTTGTTGTTTGGCACTAAATGACAAGGGCAATTTCGTAATCTAATATTTTCGGTGGGCTCCAATGCCGGCAAATTTAGATTTTGTCCTTAAATTACACAATTTAAATAGTTTAGAGAGTATTACAGGGAGTTACATGGAAGAGGGAGTAAAGTCGGGGGGAGTGGGGTGGGGAGGGGTGCAACTTTGAATTATAGTCCCCCCAGAGGTCTGACCCCAACCAAAAAAATAATGTAAAATAATAATGGTCATATTTTCCTTTATTCGACTAGGGGTGCAACTTACAAGGGTGAAATTTTGAAATTTAAATTTTTAAATTCACAATTTAGGTTCAAATTGAGTTAGATTTTTTTAAAATCGAGATATGTTCGGATTGGTTTCGGGCTCAACTCAATCTAACCCAACCCAAAATAATTATAAAAAAAAACTTTTTCGTCTCTCTTCTCCCTTCTCTTTCATCTCTCTTCTTTCTCTTTTTCTTTATTTTTTTCTTCTTACAGTCCAAGGAGGGAGGGAGAGAGAGCGAAACCAGAAATTTTTTTTCTCTCTCTTCTCCCTTTTCTCTCCTCTCTTCTTTCTCTTTTTCTCTCTTTTTTTTTTTTTTTTTTTCTTCTTATTTTTTTCTTCTCTCCTTGGCCTGAAAGAAGAAAAAATGAAGGGGTGGGGGGGGGGGGGGGGGGAATTATCAGTTTATATTCTGGTGTTTATACAGGATAAAGGTTTTAATTCGATGATGAATTTGGGAAGAGTATATATAAACATTATTTCCACAGTTAACAGTAATTTTAAACTCATCTACAGTTTCATGTTGCCATAAAAAATTGGCCTTCAAGAGTTATAAAAAATTGGCCTTTAAGAGTTCAAAGTCCTCATGCGCACAACTGATATCGCTGGAATATTGGGCTGAGGCAATATAAGTTAAAACCCAACACATTATTTCAATTGTAATAGACAATTTGCACTTTTAGATATTTATTAAAAGAAAAACGACAAATATTAATGAATTAAAAAATAAAATTTTGATGTTTATAAACATTGAAAAGGAAAATGTAATTTGTATATTTGAAAAAAAAAAAAAAAAAAAAATGACCCATGAAACCCGCCATACCCGTCCAAAATATGAAGGTTGAGTTATGGACATAATTCATTTTGGATAAAATTTGGGCTGGCCCAACTCATATAGATTTTGGGTTGAGGTTGGGTTGGGACTAGGTTAGGTTGGGCAGCCCAACTTGCAGCCATAAAATAGTGGTATACTTTTTTCACTTGCAACAAAAATATAAGACGCATAGTATTATGTCCGATTACTCTATCATTGGATTGGTTCAATGAGGGATAAAAAAAATGGACTTGGCTAGTTAAATTTATATTTAACAAGGTTCTAATATATACGTACAACATTCATATACAACATATCTATTATCATATCTATTATTTAATGAATTCGACTTTCACTTCATGGGTTCTAGTTGGTTGAAATTTGAACATCCCCAAAAGAAAGAACGGAAACTCCAAAAAAGAAAAAGATCCCATGAAAATGATGTAGAACAGAAGAAGAATAACTATGTAAAAAGAAAAAAAAATTCCTATTTCGGTCAAAAGGTAATTTGTAAATCTTTCTTTTTTATACTAACAATTCTTCCAGCTTTTGACAAGATTTGGGGCCAAAGAAGAATAGATGATATACCAGTTAGACAGAAGAACAAAACAACAAAGAAGACTTACTAGAGTTGGAAAGGTTTCTTTTTTGATACAGAAAAGAAGAAGAAGTAAAAAAAGTATTTTAATTTCACTCAAAAGTAAAGTTGAATTGTATAATAATATACTCTTTATAATATATTATATAAAGTATAGTGATATTTGTACATATGGTAAGATAAAGTGTAGGTGTAAATTTTTTTCTTAACTTGTTGACTTGTAAGATCGTACTCATGGTCGCTAGGTGTAACAAGGGTCATTTGTCCCACATCGGAATCGGATGGGAAAGTGATTGGGTATAAATGGGTGGGTATGCAGCACTACCCAATAGTTCGAGCTTTTGGGTAAATGGGCAAGCGCCTACCCGTTACAGTTGGTATCAGAGCCAGACCCAGTCCTTGATCCGGTGTCACGCCAAGCACCCGGCTCGGAAGGCGTCCGGGCTAACATCCCGGGTAGGCAGGGTGGCCCGAACCGCAACGAGGGCGTTGCGAGTTTAGGTGGAGGAGAATGTAATAAGGGTCATTTGTCCCACATCGGAATCAGATGGGAAAGTGATTGGGTATAAATGGGTGGGTATGCAGCACTATCCAATAGTTCGAGCTTTTGGGTAAATGGGCAAGCGCCTACCCGTTACACTAGGACTAGGCACCATACTCCATCCTAAGAGACACGTGATTTATAAACATGCAAAATGGGTCAACATTTTAATCACATGAAGCCAAAATCTTTCTTGATTGTTTTATGTGTCGGGTGCAAAGCTAGAAATGATAATACAATTTTTAGAAGAGAAGCTATATACACGCCTAGCCTAATTCAGGGAGACTAGCCACATTGGCATGATGACAATGCTATGTTGGAGAGGTGACGTTAATTATCACTGGTTGGAGAGGTGACGTTAATTACCACTGTTAAATGTTCATTGGATGTGATTGTTAGGGTACACTAACCTTCCTTAAGGTGTGGAGTTTTTAAGATTTATTGTTTTGACTCCCCTTGAAGTTTGGGTGTATGCTCAACAATCCCTCTCCATCAAAACTTGTAATATATATATATATAATGACCAAGTTGCCCTTACACTCATTTTTTTTAATTTATTTTCAAGATTTTTTTTTTTTTTTTAAATTTTTTTATGAGAGGGTAAAAGTGGTGGTGAGGAGAGAGAAAGTAATAAAAGATATGAGATAGAATAATTGATTTTTTAAAATTTTATAATAAAATTTGTATTATAAAAATATATTACATATAAGGGTATAATTGACTCTTTATAGTATTAAGGGATGTCAAAGTAATAAACCTCAAATGGGATATTTTCGTCTAAAAAACAATTTAAACAATTTTTATGGGGATTTTTTTGTGTTATACATATATAATAACTAGTGTTATATAAAATTATAATTTGTAATTTTTTTTTCCTTTTTCAGAATCCATTCACATAACACTAGTTATTATATATATATATACAATCCCCACCTTCTAATAAGGATGTATTAATAATAAAATAAATAAATACTTCCACTAAAATTGTTTGGATATTAAAGAGTGAAATTAGTGAAGTCCTTCTATTACGGAAAAATATATATCTATCTCTTAGTACAAAATTTTTGATAGAAAACTTACATTTTTTTTTCTAACTCTTTTCTCTCTATTCATAATTACTAAGTCTTTCTTCTTGTTCTACTGGGTAGAGTCCTTCCATAAAAATTAATATTTTGGAAAAAGAAGAGTCCTCCTAACAAAAATTGACTACAACTCGTTACTTTACAATTAAGCAACAAAGTTCTGAACTACGGAAAAATACAACAGTGTGTCCATTCAAATTTTGATGAAACGTAATTTGAATAGGCCACCTTAGGTCCTTAACTGATTGATGAATGACATTTTTTTTTTTTTTTTTATAAATGTTCCACTATATTTTAAAACACTCAAATTGAGTGGTTTTGGTGTCTTAAAATACATAAATAAATAATAAAGTTGTTTTCAAATTCAGTCATTGGATGAAATCCAACGACTGAAATAAAAGTCGCATATATTGCTCCCTGCCAGGAAGCAACTGAACGGGATACACATATATATTTCTTTTTACAATTATCCTTGGTGAATGAATTCTTTCTTTTTCTGATTTTTTTTTTTTTAAATCCATTTGTACAAGGATAGCTAACTAAATAATAATCATATAATGACTTGGTCTGTATAAAATTCAACTCTAGTAGAATTTGTTCTAACAAATTTTTTTAAATTTTATTTTCTCATAATGCTTTTTTACAACAATTTAATCAAAAGTTATATTTTTCTTTTTCTCATTATACATGAGTATTAAAGTCATTTTATAGTAATATGATTAATATCCTTAGATGAAATGACCTCATTTGCAATTTTACTTTTTTTTTTTTTTTTTTTTTCTGGTAAGTATTTACTAAGGAATTAATTCTAACATTCAATTCAACTTGCCAGCTCAATACCCATTTTGACAACCGTTACCCAAAATAATCTCCTTGCATCTACTAAAATTTGTTCTTCCATGAAAAGATCTTAATTCCTCATTAACTCATATCCTAAATTGCTGTGATTTTGAGCTGTTTAATTTGTATTAATAAAATGGAGTGATGAAAATGCAGTGATAAATTCCATTTTGCCCAAAAAGAAAATAAATAAAAATATTAAGAATATAAAGCCGCTCTAGCTTTCCGTAATCAGTGGACATGTATTTACTTGAAATTCAATCTAAAAAGCATTTCATCAGAATTCCAAATTTACGTTACGCAACTCAACCGAACCAATAGAACTGATTTTTACTCCACGTTCTCTTAGTCAAACAAAACTCTTTTACTTTTCTCTGTCATTTTCCTTTTCCTTTTCCTTCCCATCCCTTCCAACTTTCCTATATTCCAAACACAGAAGACCAAACATGTAAAAGCAAATCACAATTCAGTTGGTTTTTTGATGTGAAATTTAATTTTGGAAAATGCAATTGCAAACTCTAAATACCATCAAGCGTTTGAATCAAACACACGAACGTTCAGTCTACAATTAAAATTGCATTTAGAAAGCCTTTTAACACACTGACAAATCAAACTACAACGAACTAAGAAAAAGAAAACAGGTGTCATTCAAACTAAGCCCCCACCGATTAACAAATTTACAGACCTAACCCTAACCACGAACCCAACTAATCTCACTTCTTCCCTTTCTTCGCCGTAACTTTCTTCACCGGCGTCTTTATGCTCTTCGGCTTCTTCACAGCTTTCATCGGAACCTTCTTCACCTTCACCGCCGCCGGCGTCGCCACCTTCTTCTTCCCTGGCGTTGTCACCGCCGCAGTCTTTGCAGCCTTTTTCGGCTTCGCAACTGTTTTCGGCTTTGCCACTGCTTTCGGCTTGGCGGCAACCTTCTTCGCCTTGGACGGAGTTGCAGCTTTTGGCTTCACAGAAGCACCGGTCTTAGACTTCGCCGGAACTGCTTTCTTCGTCGGAGCTGCCTTCTTAACGGCGGTGGCGGCAGCAGCCTTGGGCTTCTCCGCCACAGAGAGCTTGAACGAGTTTTTGACCTTCGTGATCTTTCCGCCGGCGACGAGCTTCTTCAATTGAACAAGCAAAAGCTTCTTGAAATTCGGCGGCAAATTTTTCTGTTTCTGTTCGATGAACTTCGCAATCGCTATCTGGCTCGAACCGCTCCTCTCCTTCAGAGCCACAATCGCCTCCTTAATCATCTAACCAATTCACAAACAAATTAGAACAATCATTTACACAAATTTACAAATATATATACATAAATACATATGTATAATTGATCTGTTACCTCGAGATAAGGAGGATGTGCCCTAGGTTTCTTGGGACCGGACGTCTTCTTCGCTTTCATAACTTTAGCAGATTCGGCGGCGGCCACAGACACCATGATTGCAATATATAGAGAGATAAATAAATGAAAGCTCTAGAGAGAGAAAGAAACGACTGGACGATAAATATCCGTGATATGTATTCGTGAAGATGAAATTTGAAGGTCTTTATAGATTCAAAAAACGGAAACGATGACTTCTAATTGGTTAAAGTCTTGTCACGCGGATAGATACCACCTCTGAAATGTTTGAATGTTAGCCTTTGGATTAAAATATTATCAACGGTTGTGGAGGCTTGTTTGGTATGACGCGGATCGCTTGTGGCCTGAGAAATGAAGGCTTTGTGGGAAGTGAAGTGGGTGTGCTTTCCATTTGATTTTGTAAGGGTATAATTTGAGTTAGAGTTAACAGATTTTTATGAAATTTGAAACGTTTTGTAGATTATGAGCTAAGCTATGCAAAGAATATTTGCATGCTTTAAATGGTTTAGGTATGTGAGAGAATTTCACTCCCAAAGTTACATATGTTTTGACATTTGTTTTGTGTGATGCTTTGGATAGTTGAGAAAATTTTATAGGTACACATAGTTTAATTATTGGATAATTTTTAGAGATAGATTTATACAAATGATCCTTCATATTAGAATCAAATCAAATTAATATTACCTCTAACTAAATCAATCGAAATAGTATAATGATAATTGGTTTTAATGTAGTAAGCTTAACTGAAAAATGAAACCTACATTCAACTCTTGATTTGGTATTTGTAAAATAAGGGTACAATGTACATGTATACATTGGTTGTTTTCATATTGCTTTTATTTTATACATTGGTTGTTTTCATATTGCTTTTATTTTTTAGACATTTAAATTGGAAATCGAACCAAATTCCAATCTCAACTTGTTATTGATTATGTTTTTTTTTAAAAAAAAAATTTAGTAAAAATTATTAAAGGTGATGTTGTCCTCGTCATCATCCTTACCTTATTCCAATATATATATATATATGAGGTCGTTGACACGATTTTTTCGGTATCTATTTCTTACTATTGCATGTCATCACACATTCACACCTATCATGTTTAACTTTTTTTATTCATTTCTAATAACTTCATCATGTGTTAATTTTGATCTTCAATCCGTCTCTTACCCTTTATGAAAATTAAACTTGAAAATTAAACGTCCTAATGTCACTGGTGCATTTATAAGTCTCCAATATATGTGCCTAAACCATCTAAGTCTACTCTTTATTATTTTCTAATTGATGGGTACCGTACCTAATTTTTCTCCTATGCTTCCATTTCTAACTCTATCTCTTCTTGACACTCCAACAATCCATCTTAGCATTTTTATTTCCGCCATGTGCAGTGCAGGGCCAGCCCTAGCGCAAGGCGACCAAGACAATCGCCCAGGGCCTCAAATTTGGAAGTGCCTTAAATTTAGGATCATAGCCTAAATATAGTAGTATATGTCTCACATTCAAGCCATAATTTTCATAATTAAAAGATAATACATACTTATATATCATGTAAATTTATGGCAATAAATAACTTTCAAAAAAAAAATATGGTAATGAATACATGTATTTATAATATCAATTTATATATGTTATACAATAATTTGTAATGGCAACATTAATTTGTGTCTATCCCCTCCCATCAAAAGAAAAAAAAAAATTATATTTAAACTCTGATTTATTTTATTATTATATTAATTTTGGGCTCATGTGCGTGTATGGCAGGCTCCATTAAGCCCAAGTCCAAACAACCAAATTTTTAATTCATTGGTGCAATCAACCGTCACATTTTTCAAAAGAACATTGTAAGATTTCCTAAAATGAGACATGGTTTCTCATATTGATGAGATAGAATTATTATGAGAGGTATAAGTCTTAAGAGAAACTTTACTAAGAGGAACAAAAAAGGCAATTGAATTATTTGATTTTATAAAAAGGTTGAGTTATTATTTTTCAAATGCTTGAATTGCATATATAATATTATTGAATATCTCAATTACAGTTGCAGATGCTTAAAAAAGTTTTTCAAATTTTACCCATGTTCGATGGTCATAAGAGAGATTGAATGGAGTTATTATAATATTTATTAAAAAAATATAGGGTAAAGTACATTGACACCCCCCGAGGTTTGGGGAAAGGACAAGCAGAGGAAAGTTAGCATGTTTTTGGACAATGACACCCCTTCAAGTTTGAAAAATGGACAAAGAGACCCTGAAGATGGTGAATTGACCTTATTACCCTTTCAAATAAAATTAACATTTTAATTGACTTAAATACCCTTTGATTAAACCCAAACCCGAAACCAAACCCGAACCCGAACCCACCTGCGTATATTATACAGTTCACCAGAGGATAGAGAAGGGAGATCAGATGGATGGTGGTTGTGGCCGCGGTGGTGGGTGTAGAGAGAGGGGGAAGAGAGGGGCGGCCATAGTTAAAGAGATGAGGTGAAGAGGAGAGAGAGGAAGAAGCATCGGCAATGACTGTGACAGTGGCGGCGGCGGCGGCGATGACTGTGACAGTGGCGGCGAAACCCAGAAGCATCGGCGAAACCCTGAAATTGCTGGCGAGGACCAAGCTCCGATGACGATGCGGCCACGGACTGAATAGTGTGGCGAAGTTTAGAAACCGAGCAACAAGAGATCGACGAGCAAAAACAATCCAGCGAGGACCAAGCTCCGATGACGACAAGGTTCAGATAAGCACAGTCCGGCGACCGTCACCTGCAAGGCCGAGGAGGCTGAAGTGGGCATCGCTTCTGCCGTCCGTTTTGAGTCCAATTAGAGCCCTTTTCCGTGCGAAGGTGAGAATTGGGGATGGTGATGTGCACAGATGAGGGGGTGATATATGTGTGTATGTGTGTGTGTGTGTATGAGAGAGGGGAAGAGGGTGGTGGTGGCGGCGGCACCGATCCCATCCTCAAATCTTCCCTGCAGGCTCAAACATCAACTCTCTACCGCTGTTAAGAATGAAAGACGCCGGCGTGGGGAACGTCTCTGTCAATCCCGGTCAAACCCGGCTTGTCCAAGGCCGAGTTCGCCGCCTGAACCGAGGCTGAGCTCCGGCGAGGTCGAGGAGGTGGCAGTGGCAGAGCTCCTTTTTGGCGTCTTCTTTAGTGGGTGGTGATTATGGAGGTTGGGGGTTGGTGGAAATTGGGGGCAGTGGTGACTGGTTGTTGGTGTGTGTGTGTGTGTGTGTGTATGTGTGTATATATATATATAAGTATATATGAAAAGGGTATTTTGGCCATTTAAGTTTTAAATATTTTACAATTAAAATTAATAAAATAGTGAAGGGTAAAATGGACTTTTCACTTGATTTAAGGCTCTGTTTGGAGGGCAAATTTCACAAGGGGGTGTGTTTGTCCAAAAACAAGCCAACTTTCATCTGTCTGTCCTTTCCTCAAACCTCAGGGGGTCTCTTTGTACTTTACCCTAAAATATATGTTGGAAAAACTTAATTGGAGCACTTTAATTAATAATTTTGCAGCTCAAAATGCAAGACGATCACATTTACTTTGCTATGAAGTTGAATTTTGATTTTTGTGATTAAGTTGTGTTGAATATTTCTTTTAAATTTTTTTGATGTAAACTGGATCGTGCTCTTTATAAATCATCAAGGAGTTTTGTTTTGTGTGTTTTTAACATTAATATATTTTATGTGTTTATCGTTTCATTTTAATGAAAATTTCGCACACTTATAAATGTTTTGCACGTGTGAAACCTTATAAATGACCTCACATTTGAATGTTCCCAATGAGATTTAAGCTCGAGCTTTAGGGCCAAAGCTCGAGCTTTTTGTCTATTTTTCTTCACAGAGCACTAGGATGCAATGCTCGACCACGAAAGGGTTGTGCTCGAGCTTTGAAGTTTAAATTTCATCAAACTTCCCAGTTGACTCAAAAGGCCCCAGAACATCTCTTTAAGCATCGGGAACACTATTCCAAGCATCAAAACCATGAATTTGTCCATATCTTCTGGCAACGACCTACAAATAGCAAACAAAAAAAATGAACATAAGAACCGAAATAAAATCATTACTAAGGCATTAACATATGAACGTTTAAGGGCTCGAATATGAAATATTCAGCGCTTATCAAAAATCACCAAATTATATTTCTTGGTACCTTATTATACATTTTTTTCTAAATTAAGAAAGAAAAAAAATCATGTGTAGATCTTTTTACTTACTCCTACATTATTTAATTAACTGTCTAAGAAACTAGATAGTTTTCATTGTTGATCTCCCCGGTATAAATCCGAATTGATTTTTGTTTCTCATAATTTCATTGTATGAATTTTAAATTTTATTCCTTTATAGTCGCTACAATTTTATATATTCCTTTTATTTTTATAAATTAGTATTGTCATACTTTTTTATTTTTTATCTTAACAACAAAGCAACAGAAACTAAAGAGTAACATAACAGTCTCCCTTAATGGCTACAAACGACAATGAATGCTACATTGACCAATCCAAATCACAATATTTACAATTCAAAGCCCATTTACTCAAATGGTGGACAACATGATTGATGTGTTAGAATTTATACTACTCACAATAGTACGAATCATTTGCAGGATAAAGCTATTCAGAAGGTGTGAATCTCAGGGATTATGATAGTTTATCAAGTTTTCAATTAATACTATTTTAATTTAGGAGAATGATTTGTTTGTTGTGTTGTGTGATTCAATAACATAAACAAACTTAAACTAATTAAAATGTTGAGATCAAAGGGAGAAAATCTTATGGATTGACTTCACCACGAACCTCATACTATAATCAAATTTTTGACATTGAGATTTCAACACTTATGTATAACATAAAATTAAACTCAATAACATTCGTTTAATTCAATTTAAAGAAAGATAATTTATGAATTTCAGTTAATGATAACCTATTTTCGGTTGATACAAATGATCTACCTACCTACTTCTAACGAATGTTGTAATATAATTTATCTTCCCTAGGGATAGACTATGAAAACATTTATTCACAAAAAACGTTTGAACACCATTGCATGATCTCTATTCTTATTGTCTGAGAAGCCCTTAGCCAATCTCATACAATAAGAATAGGTTGAATATAGTTTAAGAATAATTAAATCTACGATAAGGCATTAATTTCTCAAAAACTAATTTATTTCATTAAAATCCCAATTGCTTAGAACATCTAAGTCAATTGTTCAAAATCATGCAATCAAAATACATAAACAGTTAAAATCCCAAAATATTGAACAATCAAACCATAATAATCGGATTCGTATTACATCAATGCCCTAAGAGAGGATTTAGCTACTCATGACGATGGAAGATATCTTATGTGTTGTTGTAAACTTCATCATCGTGGATTGCACTTCTCTTATGAGGATCTTCACTTTCAGTGCTTCAGAGAAAACCAGAAACCCTAAAAGCAGCTACTAGATCTTAGACTAAAACAAGAGAGAAGAAGGAGAGCAAAAGGGTTTTTTTTTTCTGTGGCCTTGTGCATTATTTTATAGAAACAACTGAATTCTATCAAGGATTGGATGGGCTTTAGGTCTTCTGGGGTCATTTAGGCCCGTCTGGGACTTATTAGGACTTAATTAAAATTAATCCTACAATTAAGAAGTCTGACTAAAGGGAAAAGGCTCGAGTAGAGAAACTTCTGCTCGAGCTTTTTAGCTGGTGCTCGAGCCTTTTGGGAAATGCTCGAGGAGGAATTCTATACTTAGTTATTTTTCTTCACTTTATTTCTGAAGCGTCTTTTTCATTAACACTTAGAATATTTTGAGACTTTTTCTTTAGGGTGCTCCATCTTGGCTTGAGTGCTCAAGCCTTTTGCATTATACTCGAGCCTTTTGGATGGTACTCGAGCATTTTGCATTCTGCTCTAGCTCTGGCAACATGGAACTTCCAAAATGTCTTTTCATCTTCCGAGGGAGTTTATGTTCGGGCCCTTTTGCAAAGGCTCGATCACCTTGGAATTATGCTCGAGCAAAAAAATCTCTGCTTGAGCCTTTTTGCCTTTCTTGCTTTATTGAACTTTGTGCTCGAGCTTTTGCACTTAAACTTCTTCAAAATAACCATTTTGCCTTCTAGTTTGTTTCATATGATTGGGGACAACTCCGTAAACTTCGATATCAGTCTTTAAGTTTCCAGAATTCCGATTTTATCATTTTCTTTGGGAAAGTACCTACAAAAGCAAATAAACTAAAATCAATCTAAAACTGGATAGAACTATCGCTTAAGGTTTTAACATACGCACGTTTAGGGGCTCGAATATGCAATATTCAGCGCTCATCAATGATTACATATTCTATAAGCCTAAAATAGTGAGAAGTTATAGGGGTGTCAATATTTAATATGACATGTTAATATGATTCGAATGTGACATGAGATAAATGGATTCGGGTTTGACTTAATTGTATTCGGGTCATAATTGTATCGACCCAAATTAACACGGTAAATAATCATGTCGTGTTTGTGTTTGACCTGCCAACTTATTTAACTAAATGTATTAAATAAACCTCTGTCGTGTTTGCGTTAGAAGTGACCTTTTTAACTAAACATGTGTTGTCGTGTTATTTCGTGTTGTGTTAAGTCTTTATCCATTTACTAAACGAGTTACACGTGTCGTGTCATATTAATCGTATAATAATTGTGTCGTGTTCGTATTGACCCCTTATATAACATGATACTCATGTCCTGACACGACGCGAACACAATCCGTTAATAAGAATTGACACCCTTATTAACTGAGTTGCAATCCCCTTCAACGATGACATCATGATTTCTCAATTGATCAAAACTTTGAACCATTCTCTGAAAGCCAAGCTTCTGCAACTTCGGCATTAGAAACATTAGAGAAGAAAAGAGAGGCAAATTTGATAGGGTTACCCTTATAATCTCTTAAAATCAAATCCCCTACAACTTCTTTTCTTATCTTATTAAAAGAAGCATTCACGTTCAATTTTACAAAACCTTCCCATGGAGGAAACCGATAGAGGGGATGAGGAGGATCGACTAACGAAGTAATAATATGTTGATTCGAGAATGAACTACCAAAACCCATTGAAATTCAAAAAAGCTTTATCCACAATCAACTGGGGATCCCATTTTGAAGCATTAAAGCACCATTCGTTTCTACCTTTCAGATGAATTACAAAATGCACGAACACAAGTTGATGTGCTCTGAAACTTTCTCTATACCTTAAAAATGAAAGTGAGCCAAATCTCAAAATGCATCCAAGAATTATAATTATAAGAACTTAAATCAAACCTGAATAGGCTAAACTTCCAAACCATCCTGGCTACAAGACAATAATAGAACATGCATACAAAGGATTCTCTTCCCAAATAACAAGTTTTACAAATTATGTCCTCTACAATTTTCAATCTTTTCATATTTAGTATCACCGAAAGTGTATTATGACTGCATTGCCATAGGAAAAAGGCCATTTAGAGTTTTATTTTTTATTTTTATTATTATTATTATTTTGGTATTGTTTATCGTTACAGTGTTTTTGCTACAATGCAAAAATATTAGGAAACATCAATTTGATATCAAATGCGAGATTATTCATCCAACAATAAAAATTACCAATTGTGTTTTAGTATTTTGTTTTGCTACAATACACCACCTATATCACAAAACACGAAACAAAAATATTTGCCAAACAAGCCATAAGACTATTCAATTTCAAGCAACCCATATTTCAATTCATTAGTTATAACATCATTTGGTAAATCTCATATAATATGTAATAGTTGTGCATAAACAGTTTACTACTTTAGCATAATCACGTAATATTAATCGATTGATATGATCAAAACTAAAAAAATAAGAAGTACAAACAAAGAACAAAAAATTATCGTATTGTTAAACTTTTCCAACTGACTCATTTTTTTGGACACAATTTATGAGGTCGCATTTGGTTTAATGTATGATTTTTTTTTTCCCGACAAATAATTTTCATAATATTCTCGATAAAAATATGAAATTTTCACATTTTGTTTTAAAAGAAGAGGAGATATTTGTACATTATATATATGTTGATCGATTTTAACATTTGGAACATATATATATATATATATATATATATATCTTAATTTATTTATTTACTTATTTTTTTAATCCTGACAAACTAGGGGGAGGGGGCACTCGAACATGAGCACACCTGCTCGGGAAGCTAGACGCTCTACCAACTAAGCCACTAAGTAATGCTTGAATCATATATCTTGAATTTAGAGATGGCAAAATGGTTCATGAGCAGGGGTGGAGCCAATTAAGGTCCAAAGGGGGCACCTCCCCCCTTGCCCTTGCTTCAACCTGCTATATATATATATATATATATATATTTGATAAGTATACATATGTATATATTTTTGCTATATACATATATTTATATGGTAATTTTAAATAATGCCCCCCTAAAATTTTCAAATTCCTCAAATTTCCTTTTGAAAAAAAGAAGAAGTTACATATATCCCCCTTCTTCAAGTATGCCATGTATTTTCCTTTTTTTAATTTTTGTTTCCTTTTTTTAAAATTTTTATTTTTTCACTTATGTATAATTATGTATTGTTCCATTTTTTTCCACTTATTTCTTTTTACTGATAACATTTGTGATTGTATTTAATTAAAATATTATTAATCAATATTTTCATTTTATATTTGTATGTATATATTTTTATAGTACTTATTTAGCATATTATTTTATAACTATTTTTTTTCTTGTTTGCCTTTTGATTTAAAAAAATGATATTTGTCGTATTTGTTGATTTTTTTTTTTTAAAGTATATTGTGCCCCCTTTGAAATAAAATCCTGACTCCGCCCCTGTTCATGAGCCACCAACCTACCCATATATGTCCACTTTAAAATGGATTTGTGTGAACCATTTTAAAATATTGATTAAAATGGGTGACTAATATTCAACCCATTTTTATAGAAGGTAACAGGATGAATAACCATATTCAACCTATATTTCACCCATTATATTTTACCTGCATGCATGTCTAGTTATAAATTTAAAGAATTTTTAAAATAAATTGAAGAATTTATGTTCTCGATACATATTTTTACAAGCTTTTATTCTTATAAAATAAAATATATATATAATGATGAAATTAGTAACAATTTTGTCCCTAAAATGGGCCTGTGGGTCATTACGGGTTTACCCAGTCCATTTTACCCAACCCATATTCAACATGTTAGGACCACAACTCGTATTATTTGAAATAGACAAGACTTGCATACTTATCGATGAGTATATCATCCCTATTAATAGTTGATGTGATCCAATTACAAATATATAAATAATTCGTAATTATAAAATTAAAAAACTGATAAATAAGAACAATAATTCGTTTTTTTGAAAAAATAAATCCAATGACCTTAATTATTTTAGACTAATTTATGTACTTGTGATTAGACCGACGACGCGGAGTAGGTAAGTCTTATCCCAAATGTAATTTGTATTCCTAAGTCATAATTCTAATGTACTCTTATCTGAAAGCACGTTCATAAAACTAGTTATTCTCTTATTGCCACTCAAGTTGGACCGTCTAGCCATACATCCGAACACTACATTATGTCAACCGACTCAGGCTTCAATTTTATAGTTATGGGTCAAACTACCAATTCAATTTCAAAGGGCCAAGTGAAGCTATTAGCTATCATGTCTATGTGTAATTATATAAAATATTTAGGGTCATAAGTGAAGTCGGTTATCATAAATAAAAACATTTCAAGTCCTGCCCAACAATAATGATATTCACAAACACTCTTTTTGCAACATATTACCACTGTATATACTTATACTGCGTCTCAAAACCCTAGCCGCGACCACATCGACCATTCGATCTTCTTCGGCTCAGGGTCAGAGTTTCTGATTATCATCTTCAACAATGGTGAGTTCTTCTACTTTTCCATGACACCCTGTTTCTCTCTCTATAAGCACACACGCATATGTATATGTTTATATCGTTTTCTCTAACTATTTTTCATTCTGGTAGGCCGATGTTGAGACCGATGTGGCGGCAGGAGTGCCGAAGAAGAGGACGTTCAAGAAGTTCAGCTTCAGGGGCGTTGATCTTGATGCTCTGCTCGACATGTCCACCGATGAGCTTGTCAAACTCTTCAGCGCTCGAGCTCGCAGAAGGTAACCTAATAATATAATCACATCGAATTCTTATTTACAAATGTGTGTGTATATATATATATATGTATATATATATCTACATCTAACACGAATGGCCATTGAAGTTAATTAGATCTAGGATTCTGGGCGCATACACACATATATCTGTGACAGGAATACACATTGTGTTCTGAGCATGAATTAGCTTTCGTTAATTTTTGTTGACACAATGATAGGTTCCAGAGAGGTCTGAAGAGAAAGCCAATGGCCTTGATCAAGAAGCTGCGCAAGGCGGTAAGTATTTTGAATGATTACTTTCATGGTCTTACGTTTGGATTTGATTTGTGATTAGTTCATGCTGGTTTAGGATAGACGTTGTGTTTTTAAATTTTGCGATTATGGCTTGATGTGTTTGTGTATTTTATGATTTGGGCTTGTTATTGATGGTTGTTACATGTAGCTGTTTTGCAGGAAGTTTTAGTCTGGACGTTCATTGTTAAATATTTGTTCATATCTGGGAGCATGAGAATATTGATAAGAATTATCGACATATACATAGTTTACCTGTGTTGATCGGAAAAGTTTGTATTATCAACATATACATAGTCTACCTGTGTTGATCGGAAAAAGTTTGTTATAGAATTTGGCGGTAATAACATTACATTAAAACAATGTATCAATGCTATTTAATTAGCCGCACACTAAAATGTTGCTTTTAGCACTGTTTTCTGAATCATAATTTAAGTGCTGAAAGTAGATTATTTACAATTAAAAAAGGATGGTCATAAGTACCTAAAGACTTCTTAAAAGTTCAGAAAATGTAGATTGTCAGGCTTCTGTAGATAAAACAAACATTAACAATTGATGCACTTTGCTTTTGTTCGGAAAATGAATGTCTTATCTTTTAGGCATTGTTTGATAACCCATTTTAGTGCTTAATTCTGAATAGATTAAGCACTTATTTAATTAAAGTTAGGATGATTATTTTGGAGTGATGATACAGACTCCGGAGATGTTTTTGCTTGTACTTTCTCTATTTTTTCTTCTGCTTTATGGTACTATAGGAAAGTTCTCCTTGTTTTTTACTTTTGTCTCCTGATAAAACATTGTTATTTTTTCTATATATGGATTAGATCTTTCAGCAGCTTTGCTCTTAATTGAAGCTAAAGATTCTCTTTTATTTTGAATGTAGAACTGAAGCTTATATTTATCATGAAATGGAAGTCTCTGGCATCTGTTAGTGTATCATTATTCTTCTATGCTAGGATGAATGCAGGGAATAATTATAAGAAACGAACTGCTTCTTCATTTATTTAGTGGTGAGGATTGTGTATGAGTGTTAAGGATAAACGCTAGCCCATGATGATATGAGATGCCTTTCACCAATATCTGAGAATGTACACTCAGTGAATTTGATGAGATGCACTATTGAAAGTTGACATGCCTATCATGTGGCTTATTTAGAAGGCTTTTGAGATTTACATATGATATTTTCTAATCAGTTGACTAGGATATACAATCTCAAACTGATATATTGTGGTTTTATATGTGCTCTTTGATTTGATTTGATTTCATTTCATGAACAGATGATGCATCAATTAACCATAATCATACTATTTCGCTTGTGTTAAAGTGATGTTATTAGCATTTTAAAACGGCAGGTGATATTTAAGACAGTTTTAAGATATTATAGAGTTGCAGCTCTAGCAGTGTGATTTTTTATTTTTGTATTTGTAAATATGAGAGTATTTTGAAAATTGATTTCTTAAAATTATGTTCAAATAATGCGTAGTTTTGGAGAACATTGTTTTGTAGTTGTCTGAGAAATGTTCTGTTCTCTGAATTTTTAGAAAATGCTTTTAGGGGATTGTACCAAACTGTCCAAACTGGTTTTTGAAAGGCTTGCATATCTGAAATCATTGTAGTTTTTGCAGTTTTTGCTGTCCAAACAGATGGTTGTGAACAATTTTGCAGTTTTTGCTGTTCATTTTGTATTTGCTGATGTGATTCACTGTGTTTTTGTTGCAAATGTGATCTAATACATGTAGTTTTTCATTCTCTGGCTGTGACAACTTAATTATTTTTTTGGCTAATCATATATTATCTTTGATGTTTAGAACATATGTAGTGATATTTTTTCCTTTTGGTTTTTCATAAAGAATTATGCATGTAATTTACAATCTGTTCTGGCTTTTATTATTATTGTTTGGACTGTGGAGCTCATCTTTTGGTTGGAGAGACTTTTGACTGTTGTAATTCGTAAAAGTTGATTCTTCTACTTTACCCTTTGAGATGCGTGCATTTGTTGCTGAAATTAAAAAAACTCAAAAAGCTGTCCGGTGTCTCACTATCTTATATGCCATGCCGTTCCTTTATTCATAATAACCAAACAACAATACTCCATAATAAGTAATAACCAAACAACAATACTCCCTCAAAATTTAACTATATCAACCCAAACAATTATCTATAAATTGTTGTTTGGTTATTACTTATTATGGAGTATTGTTGTTTGGTTATTATCCGTATATCTAAGAAGAAAAACTAAAAAACTAATAACAATAATAGGAAAGAAAGGGAACTATACTTGAAGTTGCTGTCATGGTTTTATATGTTTGTATTGTGGGATATAAAGTGTTTTCATTGTAAGGTGCAAGTGCTCCATATGGATTGCTCCCACCGATGAAACCCTAGAGAAGTACTGCATTTTGCATTGAAACTTGTCTGTGGAAAGTGAAAATATCTATTGTGGTTTTATTGTAGTTGTTTAATAGATTCTTAATAAGCAATCAATTGGAGCATCAGTCAGCCAACCATCTTGCAGATCCCATTGGGTTATATTACTTCTATCGTCCATTACAGTGGCTTAGAATTCTTTTGCAAGCATCTGTTTGGTTTTGATTTTTATGTTTGCTGCTTCTATCTCTACTTCTTTCAGTTTATACTTGTCCTGTAGTACCTTGTCTGACCTTCACTTTTCTTTTAAGATATTATGATATTGTTCCTAGAGTAATTCATGCTGAATAAATTTTGTGATGTTATGTTCAAGAAACGGGAGGCCCCTCCTGGCGAGAAGCCTGAACCTGTCAAAACTCACCTCCGCAATATGATCATAGTGCCTGAGATGATCGGAAGCATCATTGGGGTGTACAATGGCAAGACCTTCAATCAGGTTGAGATCAAGCCTGAAATGATTGGCCATTATCTTGCTGAGTTCTCGATTTCATACAAGCCAGTCAAGCATGGAAGACCTGGTATCGGTGCCACCCACTCATCGAGGTTCATTCCTCTTAAGTGAAAATTCTCCTTGCAGCTTAGATATATGGTGATCACATTTTACTTTGAGGGACATCTATGTTTATCAGATACTTGTTAATCACTTTTGCTTGATTAGTAATTTTGGCGTGTCATTGAATTTTTAATTTAGATTATGGAAGTTCAAGCACTTTTTTAGTTTGAAGATCTGGTGACCCCGGAAACAATAATACGATTTTGATAGTTTTGGTGATTACCTTGACCTTAAAATGTTCTATTTCTGAATATCGTGCAGTGCATTTTCTGGAGTCTTTTTGGGTTGTCTTTAGTGCACGTTTGATCTTTCATTCCCTCCTTTTGATCTCGAGTGCTTTTGTATAACATTCTAGTGTTTATAAATTCGATCGAGTGCCTTTTTGTTTTCCTCTATTATTATTCGTGCACATTTGGGCATCGTAGAATGATACATCATCGGTTATTAACTGTTGCCTTGAGCCACTCGGCAACACCATCTGATGGCTATGTTTGTTACGAGGCAGTACTTTTATAAAAATAGCATTGTTGGCATACTGACTTCTGCAATTTTGTTGAAAGTAACGACTTTGTGCTTTCTATAGACTTTGAAATGCTGATTTTTCATCGAGATTTAGTTCCTGTTTTATTCAACATATTTTTCAGATTTTGTCTCGTGTAGTCCCAATGGGAAGAGAACTTAGAAACAGTCAATGTAACTTGCTCAGAATTTTTATGTACATGTTAGGACTCCGTGTGGATGGGTTCGAATCCCATCGTCCTGCTGTAAATATAGGGGCACCTTAAGCTTCTATGGCCGTCTTTTCCAATCTTGGCGGCATTTTAGATTCTAGCCCAATCTTTGTTGGAACCAAACTAAGATTAGAGCTTGAATGAAAGGACTAAGGGCTAGTTTGGTATGGAGGAATGAAATAAGGTAGGCATGGAATGAATCAGAGAAGGGAATGTGATGAGAATGGAATGATCATTTTTATTCTCTTGTTTGGTTTTGCATGACTTAAAAAGGAAAACTAATCTATTTATATGTAAACAAAATAAATAAATATATATATGCGTAAATATATATGGAAATTGAGGAGGGAATATTAAGAAAAAGTTGGCTTTTATTGGATCTCGCTGAGAAAAGTGTGTTAGCAATAAGTAAAGTCGTAGTGTTAGCAATAAGTAAAGTCGTAATTTTTTTAGAGGGGAATGAAATGCCTATTTTTTTTGTTGAAAAGTGGAATGATTTTGATGGAATGATTATTTTTAAAAAATAGTGAAGAATAGACATTTCATTTTTAAAATTACTTTCCAAACAAAATAATGGAATTAAAAACATTCCATTTCACTTTATTTCATTTCTTTCTCACCCACCAAACTAGCCCTAAAGGTTGTAAATAGTACAAAGCACACAAGGATGCACTAATGCACGTGGTTTGACATAAGACTGAAATCTTAAACGTAATTGATCTATGTATATTCGAGTCTAATCATGAGAGAACCAATTTAATGGGAAAAAATACCGAGTACATCAATGTTTGATCGTCATTGTGTAGTGACGATATATATTGGTTGATATTTAAATCTTAGTTCTTCTGAACATTTATTTTTTATCTGTATTCATTTCATATTTTTACTGTCATTATGTTCATGAGCCCCCAAATTAGACTAATTTCTTGTTTGGTCAATGGCTTTTCTTCTAAATGAGTGGTCTTTGAAAGGTCTCTTTCTACTATTCTACCATCCGCAGCATGTTTACTCAAGTGGTATTTCAAATATTTCGCTTGTGCTGTATTGTAGTTCTAGTTGACAATGACTCTTGCGTCCATTAAACCAATAACTTAAAAAAATTACTAATTATAGGTAACATAATAAGATTATATTCTCAAGAAAGATGAATGTATATAATTTTCTAATTTGGCGAGTACAAAAGTAGCCCAAGTGACACCTTCCAAGTTGGTTCTCTTTGCTTGCAATTTACAATGTACAACGACCAGTCAAAACTGGCGTTAAAGCAGCTAAGCTAAATTGGATTGTCATGTGGTGTTGATTTATTTTGGGCTTAGGATATTGAAATTCTATTGACTTCCTATACTTTATTCAACTTTCTTTAATCTTGTAGGAAATGGAAACGAAATTTCTTTTCAACAGCATGTAGTGCTCCATGCACTGCCTTCTCTATTTCCCCAGCTCCAACCTACCAAATGGTTGAAAAAACAAAAAACCCAAATATAAGCAAGTGCATAAAAATGCATCCTTATTTATGGATTACCTTCCAAAAAAAAAAAAAGTAATATAATGACAATCTTATGACAAAGGCCAAACCATAGACGCCATACAAAGAAAAAAGTCAAGTTAGAAAAGATATACAAATCTTGAAACAAAGCAATAAAATAAAGAGCATATTCCAGATTTGTGAAAAAAATAGAGTCCAAAACTCTGCAATGGAACCACCATAGGAGAAACGCAGCAAAGAAGAGTGACCTAAAGGTAATAGCTCCAAAGTTACAATCACAAAGTGTTCCGACACCCAAAACTCCGCACAAGATCAAATCACGGAAAAAAAGATTAAATCTAGGTGAGACAAAACTAAAACCGACCTAGATTGGAGATCTAGTCGGAGAAAAACAACAGATTCGCTCATGTGAGTCGAAAACGAATCAAACATGAGCAGATTTAATCGAATAAAAATACAAACAGCATAAAAAAATCCAACAGAACGCATTTCATTTATTGAAATACGTTGAATTTATTATAGTCCTGAGAGACAGCTAACAGATCTCCACTCCCATGAAAAGGAGAAACAGAGTGAATAAGACAAAGGCTCGGTAGAGAGAGACTGTTAGAGAGTGGTGAGCATTTTTTCAGCACCGACACTATAAAGTTAAACGAATTCTCGAAAAAAAAAAAAAAAAAACTAAAAAAAAAAAAAACAAAAGTTAAACGTATTCCCTAACAAAACTCCAGTAAGAAACGTGACAAGTGGGTTGATTTAAACAGGATATTGTAAGATAAATGAGTTTTAATAACGATAATCATGTTAATCTGAATTGAAACGCTAATTGTCATAATGTCAAAATTTTTAACATGAATAATAATCGTGCACTTAAAGGTGCATTTTGCCAATTTGGTTACGAAAGAAGCAATTTTTAATAGAAGTAGAAACTGGTGAAGAGAGAGAAAAAATCCTCACCTGGGATTGGACATTCAATACTGCTGAAAATTCATGAGGTGAAAATACTGATTGGATGGCTCTGGTTTTGGACCCCATACTCTTCAAGCATTTCAAAACCTCCACCATAGAATCAATGCCAGATGAAGGATTAGGCACTTTTAATCTTATCTTCTCTCCCCTTACACTCTCTGTTGTTGCCAAGATCCCTTCAAGCTCTTCTTTTCTCCTCTCCAACTCTTCTTTATATCTCTGCAGATCTTCAACTTCTTTGGCCGCCGTCTGAACTATTGACTTTTTATCATTCTACAATCATAACCACAAAAAAAAATTCAATAAACATATTTTCATAAATATATCAAAAGCAATGCATACACGAGTTCAAAACATGAAACAGTCTCGGAGATTAGATTGTGTCTACGGAGATAAGATTGTGAGCCTTGTGTTTGTGTGTGTGAATACTGACCTTGGTTCCGGGAGGCAAAACGGAATGCAAGGCCAAGTAACTCTGTTTTTGCTTCTCCCTCCTCATCCTCTCATTAATCATGTGCCGACAACTCCGCTCTGTATCGTGTTCTTTACCTTTGATCAACGGAGTCCGACTCCTCCTGATCAAGAGATCGATCATTCTCTTGATTAAATTTCGATTATTCAATCCAGTACTCATACTCTTTGCAGCAATGGGTCGGTCTGTGTACCGGACGAAAGCACTTCGATTCGCCGGAAAAGCTGCCTCCATCCAGAAAATCTCATCTTGGGTGTCATATTTGAAAAATTGATCCATAATTTTCTCTGTGAGTGTGTTGTTTTGTGTGTGTAGATTTCAAATTTCGGTTCAAAGGGCTTATATAACGGTCATTTGGGAATGAAGGTATGCAAAATATGGCATAAAGAGTCACATTAAACACGTGTTCAATTAAGTGGTTTTACTTAGTCCAAGCGAGGAGGTTTTCTTTGTTGGTCAAGATGTGGATGTATTATAACTCCCATTTCCAGATTATATCGTATTTTTATGCGTTAAGGTTTGAAGTCGCTGTCTCCCTCCTATAATTGTTGACTATTCTCACTTAAACCGATCGAGTCGTGTCTATTCTGTGTCTGCAATGACGGCTAAGATTGGTATTGGGCCTCCCCTTTAAGGCTTGTCATCACTGGGTTTGTATCAAGGCTTTGGGCCTGGCCTTATGGAAGGCTAGCTTGATATAGTTTTTCTTCTTGTGGGTGTACTACCTGAGATTGGTATTGGGCCTCCCCTTTAAGGCTTGTCATCACTGGGTTTGTATCAAGGCTTTGGGCCTGGCCTTATGGAGGGCTAGCTTGATATAGTTTTTCTTCTTGTGGGTGTACTACCTGAGAAATAGGGCTTGAAATGAATTGACTTATTTGTGAAAATGTAGAATTAATAGGGTATATTTTGCGATTCAATTCAAAAGCTTAATTTATTATATTGGGTTAAGACTGAGTTCATATATACTCATTTTACTTTTTATTTGAATTCGAGGTTGGACAAGTCTCCTCTTATAACCACTTGACTTTTCTCTTTTATCCGCACCAAACAAAAAACATAAGTAGGGACGGAGCCACTTCAAAGTCAGTGGGGCAATTTACTATTATATATCACTAATTTTTTTTAATTTCAATTATATGCCTATAAAATTTTCACTTTATCCCACTAAAATTACAAAAAAAAAAATACTCTAAATTTATTTTTGTAATGAACCATGTGTCTACTACTTCCAGAAATTTCTAGATTCGTCTTGGACATAATGAACCATGTGTCTACTACTTCCCACACTCTAGAGTACAACATTGGAGGAGTAATCTTAAGCTCACTAGTTCTTAATTTAGGAGGACAAACTCAATTTAAGATCACATATTAAATATTGCGTGGAACTTTCAAACATAACATTCATGATTCATCCATATGTTTTATGTATATGTAATCTAATGTATAAAATTAGTGTAAACGTTGAAAGCTGGTTAATTCACAGCATAAAATTGAATTATAAATTAATTTTTCTTTAATTTCAAAAGATGAATTACATACGGAGTAATTTCAAGTGGAATCTTACCCTATCAGTTCATTTTATCTCTCCATAGACTCGTACGCGCGATAATATACACGCGCGCAGACGCACACCACGAGTTTGGGCGATGATAAAGAGAGAGACAGACAGTGGGTGTACGAGTGACCCAACTCGGGGAAGCATCTGAAAAAGCTGAAACGGGTATTCGTCGCCGTAGCGCTCTACCTCCCGGACGAATCGTCTTCTGACCAGGTTTGGTTTTCCATCAAACCCATATGATTATCTTCTATGTAATTTATATTGTTTACATGTCAATGCACATTGTTACTATAATACTTTTAAGCCTGTAATGGTTTGAAGCACTGAAATTATCTACTCTCCTTCGTTTCGTTTCTTGTATCTGGATTTTTAGGTTTTTATTTTTTTTGATTGAGGAAATGTTCTTCTGTTTTGAGTGTGGATTTGGGTTTTGATTGATTGATCAGCAGGGTCGAACGAGAGAAAGAAGGACGATAGCTCGTCTGACCAAACCCTATCGCCAGAACCCTTCAGGTGGGTTTTGTGCTAGACTTCTCTCTCCTCTTCTTCTTCTCCATCACAAACCCTAGTATCCTGAACAACCCTAGTTTTTTTTTTTTTTTTTTTTTCGTCCTTTCCGTCACAAAAATAACTCCGCCCAGTAGATTCTCCCCCCCCCCCCCCCCCCCCCCCCTCTCTCTCTCTCTCACACACACACACACACACTGTTTTCTTTCTCCTGGTAACTTTCTTCAACCTTTCCCCTTTAACTATTTTTTATCTGTCTCTCACAGAGGCACAGTTGTCCTTTTATTTATTTATTTTTTATATTTCCTGCTGTTTCCTCTTACTCCTCTTTTCCCCTCTTATGTGTTCCCCATCTCGGTTTTTTTTCCATGCAAAGTTGTGAATTCTATTTGGCTGTGGTTTTTAATAAGTAGGTGCTACCATGACACTGTAATTTGTAGCTTATTACACGGGACAGTTTTTTGGGAAAAACTATAGAACTTGTCTGCTATTATTATTAATTTAGTTGAGGCTTTGTAATAAGCATGTGACAAAAAGGAATTTGTTTGCGGACTTTACAATAAATGTGCTGCAAAAAGAGTTGGTGTTTTCTTTATCTCTTTGTATGGGTAATTTTCCAATTGCTAAATATTTAATATTTTCATGATAACTTGTGATGTGTGAAATTCTGGATTATTGGTATGATAATTTATGCCATGTTCTTGACTCACTGACTCTTATATATGTAAATATTGTAGTTAATATTATATATTTGAAACTTTAAATATTCTATTGGGACTGAAAATAGAATTTTTTTGAGAAATAAAGTGATTAGAATGGTTAAGGCTAAATTGTAGTTAATATTATATATTTGAAACTTTAAATATTCTATTGGGACTGAAAATAGAATTTTTTTTGAGAAAATAAAGTGATTAGAATGGTTAAGGCTAAAAGTCCCTTTTGATAATTTTTGGGGGCATGTTTACAATTATTAAAAAGATCTATACAAGATTATAATAAACAAAAAGTTGAGTGGGGGCAGCTGCCCTCATCATGTATAAACTTAATAAAAATAGGAAAAAAAACATATTTGTTCTAAGAGTTTGAGGGTTCTCCTCCCCATATATGGGATAGGAAATTCTTCAAAAATTTTGATTTCACAGAACAAAAAGGCATGATTATAAACATACCTGTATAAGTAATCTACACTTGTAGTGCCTAAATATCAATCTGAAACCAAATAGCAACGTGATGACTATATGCTATATGACTTTTGTTAGTCATGTTTTAGTATGTGACTGTTCCTATTTGTATTTTCCTTTTTTTCTTTTCTAGTTTCTTGTATATTTGTTTTGGGTCTTGTAATGTTACCTTATTTATATGTGTATTTTGAGCATATTATTGCATATAATTAATGCGGACTGAAATTGAGCTATTGCCAATACTTCCAAAACATGTTCTTTGTGTTGCATGTTGTTCTAGTTTTATTTATCTTTGTGCTCCAACTTCGGTTGTTGTTGGGTCATTAGGAGAGTTTGAGATGTTTTAATACTAAATTTTTTGTAAAAGTGAAAGCTATCAAATGGGAGATGTAAAAGTATTCAAGAATTGAGTGAATTTAGGGCAAACTTTTTGTTGATGTTTGAGATGTTTTAATGCCATTAAGGGAGGTCATGAGAAGCACAACTGGTGCAAGTTCTGCTTGGTCAAATTGTTAAATTAATGATGTGTACTTCAGTAGTTCGATCAATCTGGGTTTCTAATGATCAGTCTTGGTTCCATGCTCTCATTATGACATATAATTTGAATCTACCATAACTATTAGCACTCCAACCTTATTAATGTATTAGATGAATAAATGGAAAATTTCTACCTACCTTTCTTGTGTTCTGATAAAATTTTACTTGGCCACCACATCTTCTGAAGCTGGCAAGGGACCACCCTTGCCATTGGTGTCAATTGGCAGAATCTTACTTGCGTTGTTAGTTGACTATGGTAACTGCATGAAATCACCGTAGTAGTTAGTGCCTCTACTTAAATAAATGATGTTTTAAACCATTCTTATACTTTGTATCCTCTTTCTTTACAACCACATACTCCGTTTCATCTTCTTCTCTCCTTGATTCTAATTTCACTTGGAGCTGTGTGACATGTGTTCTTGGTGTTCATGTTTGCTTTCATTTTCTCTTTTTGAAATTCATTTTTCCATTCCAAACTTTAAAAATCCACTCCTTTCTTTTGAACCACCCAGCATTATAAAGTTCGGGAGTTCTGGTTTCAATTCGAATTATTTTCATAACTCCTAGTATTTTTGAAGATGCAAGTGAAAACCCATGAAAGGTTGTTTTAAAAATTCATTTTCGATAAAACACTTGCAAGAACCTTGACACTTATTGTATTGAAGTTCACCATACAATGTTGGGAAGCTTTTTTTTTTTTCTCCCTGGACCAACTAGATATTATTGAAGAGTTTATTATTATTATTTTTTGAAAGGGCATGGAAACTGGGGTCAAAGTTTGGTCAACTTTTGGAATTTTGGTCATTTCACTGGGGTTCTATAAACATGTAGGTCTTACATTGTTTTACCAAACATTTGTTATTTGATTTAGATGCAGCGTGCTATTAATGATCCAGTTGATGTGGTCCTTAATACTGGAAAAAGAAAGAAGGGTGCAACTGAATAAAATCCTCCCTTGGGCGTGCTTTTGATGTGTTCTGCATCAAAATTCAGAGGGCCATATGTTTATTCATACACTAGGACGTCAAATTCTCTCTCTCTCTAAGGATGTCAATTTCACCACTTGAGCTTTTTTTAATTTTCTCAAACTGCTGTTCGAGAAATGTTATAGCTTGCAGGATTGCAGGTACGGCAATATACTGTAACTTTAGGGGAACAATCTAGCTGTATCAAAGTTTCTTTGTTAATATCTCACTTCAAGTATTACTTATCAAAAAAAAAACAAGATACCTCACTTCAAGTATTGGTTACTTTTTCTTACTAGATAATTGTTTGGCATGATTCTATATTGATATAATTTAACTCAGAAGTTTTTGAACTTCTCAAGTGTACTTCTGACAAAAACCTACTCTACTATCTCCAAGGCACCTGTCTCCATCACAACTACCTGTCTGCCTGTACTGCTGCTACCACCACTGCTAGCTTCATCATATTGCAAAATAGGTACCACTGCATTAGCCCCCAACATTAGGACCACCATCTTTGGCCTAGTGACATCAACAGCACCTACCTCTGCTTTGCCATGGCCATCATTATACTGTCAGCTGCACTCTCTCAATACTTGGTTCTGCCCCTCATCTTTCTTTTCATCAGCCCCCTTACCAGCTTGTCCTGTGCCTTGGCCTGTGATAATATTGGATATTTGCAAAGCATGTGCTTTTTGTGGGATGGGGAGGAAATCATGGGTTTTATATATTTTAAGTTATTTTACGTAGATTTGTACATTGGTAAGTTTTATGGGATTCAATTATGTCTATGAGATGTTTAGAACTTCAGATATAAAATGTAATGAAGATCTCAACTACTTTATCTGACACATGTGAATTTATGCGGAATTTTTTTGTTAATTTTCTTCTAGAGTTGTCTCTTTGATTTTGGGATTTAATTGTCTTAAACATTGAATAGGATTTTCATTAAGAGAACTGTGAACAGAAGGCTCTTTTCACCAGTGATTTTACTGCATCCGCTAATTGGTAAACTTTTTATAGGCAGGAAAAAGAAAAAGTGGATGAAGCAAACAATTTAGTAAACATAGTAGCTCCTTTAATTTTTTTTTCTATCATGTTATATCTGGCTAGTAAATTACATGTGTATATATTTGTATCTAGATTATATTGGTAATGTACATAACACATCTAATAATATCTACTTTGCTATTGTTAATTAATGCATAGGGGTATTCATATGGTAAAAGCTAAAAGTTCTTTTCATGCTTCTCTTATTGCTCCATTTAAAAATTTCTATTTTTTCAAAAAGTTTATTCATGTGTTTAACAGATGATTTGTTCAATGTATTTGTGTTTTTACATTTTGCATTATTTTTAGCATGATGATAATTTGATATATGGCTGATAAGCCTGATATTCATATAAGAATGCTTTGGTATCTCTCTCCAATATATTTCATTATGAATATCTTTCTTGTTCATCGCCAATTAATTAAAAGGTGGTAATTGACACGTAGAATGCCAGTTCTTTAATAGAAGAGGAATAGAAGTTCAGATTGGGTTTGATCAAAGTGTTTGTGATGGAAGAGTTGGATTTTTACTTGAATTTGCCTTCCATATTTTGACGGTTTCAAATGTTTATGTTTGTAAGCCAACTTTGTTGAGATATTTTTTGGCATGTCATATTGGGCATGTAATTCTTTTTGACTAGTTAAAAGGAAAAAAAAACAGTGCCAATTATTCTGTGCTGAAAAGTATCTCAAAGGGTCTCAATGCCTGGTGGTGTTAATAACTATATTTGCAAAACTTGGATTGTTATATGTTGCTTTCTTTTCTTTAGTAAAGCATTTGTCTAAAGAGATTTTACTTGTCAAATTATTATTATTTATCTTAATAGATATTAGGAGAGGTTGGATATGACTTGCATACTGTTTTATCATGACCATTGCATGATAGATTACTGAGCTTTGTTTTGGTCATCATGGCAGGTGAGAATTGAAAAGATGTTTCTGAAAGTGAGATTGTCATGGAATGTTGTAGTTCCTGCTGAATGCCTGGATGCTAAAGGGTTGATGCTTCAAAGATCAATCATTATCCGACTGATGGATGACTTTTCTGTCAAGAAGGCCACAAAAGATCTTGGTTATTTTCTCGCGGTAACAACATTGGAGAAAATTGGAGAAGGAAAGGTTAGACAACACACAGGGGATGTGCTCTTCCCTGTAGATTTCAGCGGCATCACGTTTAAGATTTACAGGGGAGAGATCTTAGAGGGAGTTGTCCACAAGATTCTGAAGCATGGGGCTTTCTTGAGATGTGGGCCTGTTGAGAACATGTATCTCTCTTACCAAAAGATGCCTGATTATCGTTATGTGCCCGGAGAAAATCCAATCTTCATGAATGACAAGATGTCCAAGATTGAGAAAGACGTGGTGGTGCGAGTCATTGTGATTGGCACAAAGTACGTAGAGGCTGAAAGGGAATTCCAGGCAGTTGTCAGCTTGGAGGGTGATTTCCTTGGACCTGTTTCATGATGAAGTTCCTACTCAAAGATTCGATCTTTTGATTGTCGTCATATTAGGAATGCGACCTGTTCCACATTTTGTCATGACTGGACTGGTCTTCTACCAATGGAAAGTTCTTTATTGTCTAATGTTATGGTGTAATTTCTGGATTAGGTGTGGTTTAACTGATTCTTAGTTGTAATGCGTTGGTTGCTTTTGGCATAGTTAGTCTGTTATGTAAGCATTGTTCTACTTATCTGGATTCCAACAGCAATGGAAATATCATGTTTTGTTTCATTGTTTAGCAATCAGCATGTATGATATTACTACTAGTGGATTGGCGCTCGGCATTACTGATTGCAGTTTTAGAAATATGGTATATGTAACAACAGGAGCAAGTGACTAATGCCATAATTTCCTCAACAAGTTGCTGATTCTCCCTTCTTGTATTTGCTTTCAGGGTGACTAATATATTGCATTTGTGGAATAAAATGATTGTTTTCATATTCAAATCCATGCCCCAAGTTTTTACCCTTTAATAGGTGAGAAATGTACCCAAATCGGTGACCTTTAACTTAGAATTGAAAGAAATTTAGTTAAAAATTTGAAATGAATTTTTTCCAATCTCAAATCACCGATTCAATGTTTTCAAACGTAACATAAAAGTTTAAAATAGTGTCTAACAGATCGAAAAGGAAGCTTAAGCAACTCTCCAAGAATTCTTGGAATACAAGAGGGTAGCGTTTACAACTGCAATAACTCAAAATTCTCCTTGGAGTATGAGAGAGCAGGGTTTACAAGTACAATAACTCAAAATACTAACGCTACTCCAAATTCAAAATAATACAGGTATATTTCGATCCAATAGATAAACAAGGTGTAGTCCTTTCCAGGTTAATGAACACTGCCACCCAAATGAGAAATTATAAGATGACCATTTAGGGAAATATATATATATATATATAATGGTCTCGGACCTTGTAATTTGGTCAATCACAAACTGTCACACAATTAAATGTATCTGTTTTATTCAGTTTGAAACTGTCACGTAATCAAATGTATCAATTTTATTCATTTTATTTATTTATTGCGTGACGATTTGTAGATGCATTTAATTAGGTTTCCAATTGTTAGAAATTTTTACCGATTATATTAGAAAAACTGAAAATACTTTTAGAGAAGAAGCCACTCTACTCCAATTATTCTTGTTCAACTTTTTAAAAGTGTCTTAATAATTCAAATTTTTATTTTTTTTCCGATAGAATTATGGAAAACAGTTATATGATCAGAAAATTAAAACATTTTTTTTTTTTTTTTTTTTTTTTTTTTTTTTTTTTTGTATAATTTTCTGATTTGCAGTTTTTAAGAATGCCCTTTTTCTCCAGCATCACAAGAAGGTTGAACTGAATGACCCAACAAGTCTAGAATGGACTGCGGGTCTCCACCCGAGATATTTATTGTAAGTCATACCAAATGGACCCAGTCTGACTATTCAATATCCACACCTATGAAAAATAGTACTACTCCCAATATATAGACCTGTTTGGTTGTCATAGAAGTCAACGGTTTACTCTTCAACCCCAAATCCGTTCACAGAGAGAGAGAGAGAGGAAACCAAAAAACCCTAATCCATTCGGTAACTTGAGAGATCTTCTTCTGTTCTCCAATGTCGTCAACACCACCAACTGGCTACACCACAATCCCACCGTCCACCTCACCCACATCCACCTCCACCGTCGACTTCATCTCTCGCACCACCCACATCCGCCAATCACTCGCTGCCGCTCTACGCCCATGGCGAGAACTCCTCCATCCCTCCGCCCTCAGCCTCCCCTTCTCCTTCTCCGAAGCTACCTACCGTCTTAGGATTAATCTCTACCAATTTCGCGTCAACTACACTATCATCGCTTTGCTCGTACTCTTCTTGAGTCTCTTGTATCACCCCATCTCTATGATTGTCTTCTTGATCACATTCGTTGGATGGATGTATCTCTACATCTTTCGCGACGAGCCTTTATTGGTTCTCAATCGAACGGTCGATGATCGGGTGGTTCTTGTTGGGATGTCTTTGGTTACCATCTTTGCCCTAATTCTGACTCATGTGTGGTTGAATGTCTTCGTTGCTGTTGCGATTGGGGCTTCGGTTGTTTGCCTTCATGCCGCGTTTAGGGCTATTGATGATATTGATGATCAAGAATCGCCGTACGGAGCGCTGTTTTCGGTTGTCGACAGTGCTGATGGAGAGTATAGCCCAGTTTGATTGAATCGCGGAGTGTTTCGGATGGTGAATTTGGGTCACATGAACTGAAAGGATGGTGAATTAGGTTTGTACGTGATTGTAGATTTGGGATAATTCTTGCATTCTTGCAGTTTTTTGTTATATACAATTGAATGTCTACAACATTTCAACATAATTGAATGTCTACAACATTTTAGCATCTATATTAGTATTGAAGTAATCAACTATGGTTTACCTTTCATTCATGACCATTTGGTTTTTTGACTTGATTTCTTTGTTTTCCATCTGATGTGGTTTGTATGAGAAATAGGAAGTTACTGAATTCTGGTCATTTATATGGTTGTAGATCTTGTTTGTGCACAAAGACACTGCTAATACCTAGCTGAAACAGAGAATACTGTTTGAATTGTATTTGGGAACTTGTGTATGGAAATCGGATAACCTATGAAAATTAAATCACTCTATAGTTTCTTAGCCGAACCTTAGGATGAGTCCACCAGGTTTTCTGGTGGCATTTAGATTTCATTTTTGTCATAATTGTTGGAAGGATGGGGTTTTAGGATTTCATGGAAAACTGTACTTCAATATTTTCACTAACTGTGAACAAAATAGAGGCGTTCCATTGCTGTGAATCGACCACGGGCCTGCAATCTAAGGTTTCTCTTGTGCTCTAGGTTGGAGGATTTAACCCCAACACTTTTGTTGCAGGTTTAGGCTACATTTGTTAGCTGTATCAGTGTTTGGGGGTGCTTTGTGATCCCATTAGGACAATCAAAATGGATTGATTATCTTGCATGTGCAGATAAACTCAGTACCATTGGGGGAACTGTGAATTGTGAGACACTAGGTAAGAGGAAAATCATGGATTAAACATGATTTAAATTACTTTTATGGGCTTTCTCCTACTTTCTCTCTTCTAAGGAAAGTCATGAAAAAGGGAAAATGAGCCAAGAATATGGCAAAGTACATAATTGTTATACAGAATATGTAGCAATACAGTTTCTTGAATGAATTTTTTATAGTCCTTTATTTGTATATTTAGGAAAAAAAGATCTATTCTAGTACATCGCTATCTGGCTGACAAACTTGGCCTTTGGTCATACAAAGTGATGTTCTTGAATAAACTCAAAATTAAAAATTGTTACTTGCTTGTATATATGTTGGTGGACTTCCAAAACATGCACAGAGATGCTGTGGCATGAACTTATCTTGATAGGTGTTTGAATTGGTTGTTCTCTTCAGATTTATTTGAATTTGGTTATCTGTCTTTATATGTAGTCAAATAATTTCTAACACTAGACTTACCAAAAAAAAAAAATTCTAACACTACACATGTATCCATTTATAAATTGGTCTGGACTTGGATCAATTTGCTCATTGCTCTCTCTCTCTCTCTCTCTCTCTCTCTCTCTCACTCTCATTCATTTAAATCCACTGGTTTGTCATCTGGAATTATTTAAACACCTTGGCCAGCAATGACCTGTATGAGTAATGGTACCATGTAACAATGAGTGCATCAGGGCATTATTAAGTGTAATGATATGCATGGGAATGCATTCACATTGAAGATTGTTGATTGCTTTTGATGCTAGTGGTTGCCTTCAGGGCTTGAAATGGAGCAGATTCATGTGATTCCAGGTTTATATCTGTATTTTAGGATTCCCTATCTCGATTTGAATCCAAGTTGGATTCAATGACCATGATCCATATCTGGCCCATATAAGTCAAGACCATTTAGTATAAAGTATATTTGGTAGAATTCAATCCCTTTTTTGAATTCAGATTCAAAATTAAGATCCCGAGCCCGACTGATAGCTAGTAATAGGCAGTTACGATTAAATGCACATTCAGTAATATGTGGGTAGTGGTGCACTGTGCACAAGTCAGTTTGATGATTATGGTTCTTTTGTAGTCATGAGAATTGCTATTGTGCAAAGTGTACTGTGCTTTAATTATAATAAAATTCATGGTAATGGCAACTTAATTGTTGCAGCCTTTTCTTTCATACAGCTCCTGTGTTTTCTTGTGCCCTAGGATATTATTTGCATCAAATGAAAGCACAATTTATAGAGTTTGCACCTTTCAACAAATGAGATCTTTTTTTATCGTTTTCTCAGGCGCAATAATGGGCCTTTCTTGTGACACTATCAATTTTCAATGTGGGGACAAAATGGACTCTTCATATCCATGGTTTGTCCAAAGATGATATAGTTATATACTTAAGTTGAGATCCCTGCATATGATAAAACCACTTTTCTTTGTCAAAGTTTGTTGCCTAGCGTGCTTGAATGGTATACTGATAAAACCACTTGTCTTTGTCATAGTTTGTTGCCTAGCATGGTTGAATGGTATACTGATAAAATTGAACAATCTTCTTGTATGACTATATTTGTGAGAGGTCCACATATACCTGGCACTGCAGTTGAACTTGCAGTCTGATGTATTGTTTGGTACATTGTTTTTTTTTTTTTTTTTTTTGAGTTTCTTGATACATTTGCCTTATTAGAGTGAGAGTCACAGGAAATGGATTGTTGCTTTGCAAAAATATTCTGCTGATAGTAACCCAACTCTGGCGTGTTATGGTTATGGTTCATGCAACTGGAACTGCAGTCATTCTAACTATTTAGCTCAATGTAAGCTGTTTGTCTCCTTCCTATTAGGGGGAAGAAAACAAGGAAACAACATGGAGCAACAATGTCATCCGTGTTTGATGGTGCAATGTCATCAGTGTTTTTAGTGGTTTAGGGCAAATGGGCAATGTGGACCAATTTCAGAGTGCACTGGTCATTAGGGGAGAGTTTTTTTTTTCTTTGACGATGGTGGTGTTGAGTTTGAGCCTTTTAGAGCACCTCATAATCCACCACCGAACACATGCAGTCCTCTCGTTGCACGTGTACTGGGCAATTGCCCGGAAAATTCCTTGGGGGGTGGCCCCAAGGGGATCTCTAACAAACTTTGATTCATCAAACAAGTTACCAAACTGTTCGGCCTCGACAAGAGCAATTTCATGGCATTGGCAATGTCTCTTTATATTTTTAATCTTGTGATTACATATTTTCTTTCAATACAAAAAAGAGGCTATCAATGACTAGTGGTTTTCTTTCCCCAAGCTTTCAGTGTCCAAAAGAGCTGCTAAAATTTGTTTTGAGAAACATTGATAAGAAAGAGAAAGATTCATATATGGAAACATCTTTGCTATTATGTCCCAGGAAAAAAAAAAGCAAGCGAAATGCTGAAGATTGTTAGTAAAAACTATACAAATTTCATTTGTAAAGTACTTCACTTGTAAAATAATTAAGACAGCCTATGCATGAATGCCAATCAGTACTGGAATTAATTTTCCATATTGATATCCCCTGCAAGTACAGGTCCTTTAGTGTCACTATTGCTTTTCCTCTTAAAGTGTGTATCCCTTCACAATATCATCCAATGGAAGATGAATGTTACACATTCTTACATACTTATATCAAGAATATAGATTACCTATCACATGGGCATCTTATAGGAGTCCTTGGATTAGTCGAGGCAAAGTCTTCGACACCCGATCATCATCGAAAAAATAACTTATTTATCAGGTATAGAGAAAAATATTGCAAATATGCCATGCAATTAAATCAAAATTATAATCAATATCCAACAGTATAGCCTCTCCTCCCTCAAAAGGGAGGTGAGGAGTTCGAGCCCTGTAATGGTTAATATATGAAACGTCTGTGTGTGCGCTTAACCAACTCAAATATATATATATACCAAGGACTTTTATAGAGAAAAAGTTTGAGCCACGGGATGGCTAACTGAGGGTCTCAGTGCCTCAAATAGAAATGGACAAGACCAAACTAAACTCGGCTCATTTTCTCAGTGAACGAGTCCGTACCAAGCTTTAAACAAGCAAAGCCCAAACTGTTTATGAACAACTCGGTTCATTTGTAGTACTAGCCACACCTGCTTGAATGGGATTAATTTTCCCTTTTAGTGAGGGTGAACTTAAGATTCTGAGGTCTAATTTCCAACAGGTCTCAACAATAACACGAAACCTGTTTCACTTTCTAGTGTGAGAATTCATGAGCCTCTTCCTGCTTAACTCAACTAACGCCTTCTGTGGCTTTCTTCTCACTTTTGGACTTAATCTGTCATGGAAATAGTTCCTCTTCTGTCATTGCTCGCTCGGTGTCACAAGATCAGAGCTTGCATGACAAAGCAAATTTGTCTCCGAAAAGAAATAATACAAATGAAGCCAACAATCCCAAGGAGTACAACAAGAGGCAGAAAATTGTTCTATCGTTTCAGATTGATCTATGATGTAAACATTGTACCATGGGCCACAGATTTATTTGTTACAATAAAGTTGAAATATAAAAAGAGAACCTAAGGCATTAAAGGCAACACAGGTCATGCCACACGCTATCCAAGCATCTACTATTTCCATTCGGGAATCTAAATTAAACATTGTACAATGAATTTTTGCAGTGTGAATGCTGGAAATTATTCGAACATCAGGAAGTACCCATAAAGTGGTGAAATGCCACAGGCTCACGGATGTCCTCTGCTGAGACTCTTTAAGATAAATGTATGCTAGGAAAATAAATGTTGGGTCAAGCAGCCGGGCTAATCTAACTGATGGGAGATGGAGGTCACTAAAAACACTCGAACGTTTAAGATGTCTGAGCCACCTTTCGACCATAGCATATAAGCATAACAAAATCCTTGGCTGAGCTGCCAACAGATGTCTTTACTCTTTCTGATGTAGGTGCTGTCTGCAACCACAAATCTATCAAGTTATGCATCCGCAAGTTGGGAAGGATTGGCTGACCCTGCAAAGTAATCTCCACCTGTGTGAAACTCAAATAATCAGCAAAATTTGACTTCACATGCGCGCGCGCAACAAAATAATAACCTCAGTTTTTTTAAGATCCATATTAACTGTTCAGAGAGTGAGAAAAATATATATAATTATATGAATTTATTTTCTTAGGAAGGGTTCAAAGATGAACTTACCTCAGCTTCGCTTTTAAGATCCAGTTTTTGCACAAGGTACTTCTTGATAAACGAAACTGGTAGATTGACATCCCTATGACAGCAACAAACAAGGTAGACATATTAAAAATAGAAAATGAATATCTTAGCTTGCAGAAGTCTGTCCAATAAAGTCAAAAACATGATAATGAAGTAGTTTTATTTAATTTATCATCACTTAACTTTTGATCTCTGCCTAAGACTTCTTCTCTCTCTTTTTCTTTTATTTTTTGGTTTGGGCAGGAGGAAGTCCTAGAAATGGAACCATGCACACCCACCCCCTAAAAAAAAAAAAAAAAGTTTGCCTATATCAAATGATCAAAGTACTTGACTGTTGATATTATTTGAGTATGGATGTCCCATGGAAATAACATGGCTTCATTATGTGTTGAAAAGTATTCAAAGGCGTAACTTTATCTTCTATAATGGAGCCAGGCAATGCCAAGGAGCCACGGACATGATCTTGTTCAAGTTTATAGAATAAGATACAAGTAGGTCAGAATCTGAAGCTAGCCATTGCATTTAAGAAAAAGAAGGGGTTCCAGTATCACCAGCCTCACTCTATGAAGTAGAGAGGAACCTTAACTCTTTTTATCCTTGCTATCCTAGTGAAATTAGTAACTCTCTTACCCTCTCTCTCTCTCTCTCTCTCTCACACACACACACACACACACACACAACACACACATCCTCCCTTAACCATTTTAGAGTAATTTCTACCTCTATGTTCTTATCTTCACATTTCCTCTGAAATTGTAGAACGGGCTTGTAACTATAGATCACTGTATCTTTGGAGATTAATGACGAGGGAATTGAGTTCATGTATATTAATGGTCTTAACTACATTTACTTGATATCACAAATTAGGCCTCGTAAATTCCTTTTCATTATGGCGGAATGCAGAATGAACCTTAAAGAGAGGGTCATCCCTACTCTTAAATTTCCTAGGTAAACTTAGCTACTTGGCCACATATAGGGAAGATGATCTTGGCTTAATGCAATCTACACCACCATCTGTGCTGATAGAACATTGGCACATTTACATATATTTAAAGAGATTCCAGAAACCTCTTTGGCTGAAACAGTGTCCAACTAGTTGAATTATACTCCACACGTGCACAATTCACCTAGTGAGGCACCACTACCATGACCCGGACTCCAAAGCACATCAAGCAAAACATGAAATTCTAATGTTTGAAATATACTGATAGAGCTATAGGAATCCCACTAAAATTGAAAAACGTGGTGCAAATAGTCATACTAAGGGCAAGTGATTTCTTTGAGAAATAAATAAAGAGATCAGAAAACAACAGCACAACTGTACAAGATGCAGGACGTGCTGGTGCTGAGGGAACTCACTTTATCATCAAGTATCTAGAAGGTATCTGTGGCAAGGGTGCATCTCCTTCCCTAAAACCAATAGTCATTAATAAAGATAATTAATATGCAAGGCAATGAATATATATATAATATTACGATTTGAAGTTCTAGGGAACAAGTAGACTCTCACTGGTCTTCAGAAGCAACTAATGTGAACCAAATTGGAGTAACTCTTCTCTCACATTTACTGCTTGCAGCATCAACCACAGCTTGCCCTGAAATATTCAGTCCCTCAGAAGCAACCGCTTTTTTTCGTCGACCCCCACGCATCTTTCTAGGTTTTACTGAACCAGATGGTACAGGAGCTAACCAATTTTCATCATCATGGAATTTTTTGTTCCCACGTTCCTTAACTTTGGCTTTAGGCACATGTGCTTCATCATCACTGATGGGGGATGGTGCTGATTGGGCAACAGACCCTTGTGAATTGGACTTATTAAGCTTTGTTATGCCTGCAGCTTCTACCAGGCGAGTTAAGGGTTTCCAAAGATCATTCATCCCATCCAAAGGTTCAGTTCTATGCTCTGAACCTTTATTAGGCATGTGTTGATCGGAGGTTTCAGCCGCATAAGAATTCTGCAGCATTACAAAATTAAGCAATGACTGTTACTAACTAAAGCAAAGGTATAGTTAATTTCCTTTAAAAAAAAATGTATAATTAATTTCAAAATTCAGGCTGAAAAATAAAAACATCAACTTTTTATTTACATATATAAACAAGTTAATAGGGAGAATAAATAAAAAAAAAGCGATGCAAACTGTTTACCTGCTTTTGATTTCTCAACATCTTGCTTAGATTCACAGGAGAACTTGAGCTTTCTGGCTGATCTTCTACCTTCTTACCTGGCTCCTCGATGGAAAAAGTGGATTCTCGTGAAGCAGAAGCCCTTCTTGCAACAGGTTTTCTTCTTCTAGTCATTACAGTCTGGCTTGAAATATTAGGTGTATTAACCAAGGAAGAGAGAGACCTCTCCTTTCTTCTAGCAGGCAATGTAACAGAGGGCACAGCTTCAGGTTCCTTAGCCTCTCTTTTTGTAGAAGAGAAAATCTTGGCCCTAATATCTTGCAAAATGTGATCTGCCCTGCAGGTTAGCAAAAAAAAGAGGACAGTTTGATAAACATAGAACTCTGTTCCAGTCAAATGCATGATTTCACTTTCTTTCCTTAGTTTCCCTTTGAATTGGGTAATGAGAAGTAAATCACATGCAAATGTGATGGTAATGGTAAATTGGTATGAAAAGATGTTAAACACTGAACAACAGGTCAATAATAATATTTTTACCTGCCCTTTCATATCATCTTATGTAGAAATCCAGGCAGACAAAACAGAAGTTATGGCTTAAAATTTTTAATGATGGCTTAATGCCATGTGAAACCTTACCAGTTCTTTCCAAGCTTTATATGAAAATTATACCACAATGTCAAATAATGACCAAAATAAACTTAAAATTTCAATAACGACCAAGAGATGCTGTGATTTTTCAAACAAATGACACAAGAAGGTTCATGCTACTTTTGGGTTACAAACCCAAAAAGTAACTGCTACAATCCAGTAACCTTAATGATCCTAAAACTAGGAAAGCAATACCAACAAATGATTCAAGTAACAAGAGATCAACCATTGGTTGTCCACATGAATTTGAAAGGTGGTTATTTTCTACAGAATTTATCTTGGGAAACAAATTTATATCTCCTGATCAAGAATATGTCATCTAAAGCACAAGGATCAAAATCAACCCTTAAACATAATGTATCAAGAAAAAAAAAAAAAAAGAAAGAAAAAAAATCCGTAGAACCGCGCATCATTCGACTCAAAATGCTCCATTACATAAACAAGAAATATACTATTTCGTTGCACCATTAAACCTAATAGAGATAAAATAACATTCCAGAACCCGACTTTCATTTTTGGTCAGGCCAATCCCTTACGTTTAGTCTAAACTAACCCTGTGGATACACGCGATCACCTACAAACCAAGTGCATAGAGTAAAACTGGGGAGAGTTGAACCTGAGAGTTCCGGTTCTTTGTCTGTCACCTTAGCTTACTCATCTATCCGTGCAGGTTGGAGCCTTGATGCTCTAAACTAAAAAAAGAAAAAAAGTAAAAAAAAAAAAAAAAAAAAAAAAAAAAGGGATCCCTGGAACACCCATTTTATGCTTCATTTTCAATAACTTCAACTACTTATCTTATTTTGGTTGAATAAATGCAAAAAATGATCAAAAGCAATCATATCATCCTAGTATATCATTGGCCTGAATAATCTACAACAATAAGTTATGGCAGTGCTAAATTTCCATCTCTGCATCTGAAAAATCAAATATCATGACTACAAACCACCACATCATTCGATTTACAAAGAACTGGAAGAATGAAATATTAAAAGGAAGTCTTGGATTAGACAAGAGTCTCTATGCTCATTAAAACAGAGAATCTTGGGAACAATGATATTCTTCCAAATCTAAACGTGTAGTCAATTCACTACCAGAGTCCACAAAATGCAAAATGATAGATCTACTAGACAATTCATCATCTATATTGTGAACATACTTTTTGTGATCCATGTGAAATGCCAATGATTGCTCGCTAATAATTGTGAGTATGTGTATGCATGTATCACGTGTTGTCCTTTGGTAGCATATGATTAAGCCAAAATTGAAAGAGCAAGATAAAATGTGTTGAGAACAAAACAAAAGTAGTAGAGTCACAACATCAGATACCTGAGCTTCTCCAGTGGAGCACAACCGAGATCTATATCACACACTGGGCAGCTATTTAACTCATCTTCTGTAATTTTGTTGTATATGCACTTCCTGCAAACTATTATGAAAATCAAAAGAATCAAAATATCAGATATTAATCGCTTGTCGTTAGTGTGAATGACATGCTCACAATTGATAGATCTTTGATGCTCTGCTTACCCAACTCAAAGTGTACATGAAATTCAAGAAAAACCCAAGTCCATGAGGGGTAACTGATTGAAAAATTGGGACATCTTATAGAGCACATCTCCAAGAAATTTGGGGAATTTAACAAACATGTATTCTTGTGTGTCACCAGTCCTGAGTGCACAACAAAAACTGACCAAGGCATTGGAAGCACTCCACAAACACAGGTAACATGCATCCATGCAGTATATTCTAGAAAACCCCAAAACTGGTTCAATGAAGTTTGTCACAATATTTAGTACAAATTCTCATGTTCAAGCAAAATACATGTACCGACTCTATCTCTAAGTCAAGTCAATAAATTAAAGCTTTTCTTCCAAATAAAGTAACAACAGAATTGAACAATAAATTCCTTTTAACACATAAATATCTTTCAAATTATCAAAAATTCTTTCTTGACTACCATAGTTTTTTCATTGCAACTCTAACTTCACTTACAAACAAGATAGAACAGTAATCTAGCTATTCTTATTGATCTATTCATGTTTATAGCTTAGTATCAACCAATCATTTGACGACGAACTGATATATATAATAGTAATGCAAAAAAAGGTATACCCAGACCAAAAAATGCAAAATGAAGCATACCAAAATATTAAAACATGAATTGATCGATCAAAGTGAACGTAAACTGATCAGAACCCAGATCATAAGATGTGAAAGCAAAGTAAATGAGATAAAAATTAAGAAGCACAAATATATAGGAGGGATCAAACAGATGCATATATATATAAAGAGAGAGGGGGGCTCACAAGTGTGAAGACATTCAGTGATGGAGGTGGCATCTCTGAAGAACTTATTGCAGATAGGACATGTCATGCATGCTGCGATCTTCTCACTCCGGACTTTCACAACCTGGCTACTGCTCGTCATCATAAACACCTATCTCTCTGCATATATATATGTGTATATATATATCACAAAACCTGACAGCTTCTTATGGACGTACCAAGACCAACATGAGATTGCATGCCACCTAAAAATACACGCAGCAAAATCAAGAGATTTTTCGTCATTCCTCACGAGAAAGCACGAAAATCACCATGTAAATTGTAAGCCCAAATGACCCAAAACACAGAAAGGAAAAGGAACAAGAACAAGAACATGCCCTTTCTCTCTATTGATACAATCTTTCTCTCTCTATATATATATCTATCGATTTAGAGAGAGAGGGAGGGCGGGTTTTGAGGTGTGATTCGAAGATGGGTTTGGATTATTGGAAGAGAACTGACGTGGGTTTTGCTGAATTCGGACAATGGAGGCTTGGGATGATGATAGACTCTGATGATCTGATCGAGGTGTTTTCACCATCAACTATGTGTTACGAACGAGACCGAGTTCGAGACATATATATATATATATATATAAATAAAAATAAACACATAATATATGAATTTACATACAGTTCACACATATATATAAAAGAAGGGAATTGGAGATAAAATACGCTGGTGGTGGTATAACAATTAACCTGCGCACCCAATTGACACGAGTGCGAGTGGGGCTGCTACTGTTTGATGAGTGCACTCCGGCGCACACGGTCTGGCGAAGGAGAGCATCACCCACCGGCGCATTTTAGAGAAGAGCGGATGGAGATGATGTGGGGTTCACATGAAGATTGTGATGAAGAATCTTTAATAAGTGAAGCGTGTTTGATTGTGCCAAGTGGCATGTGGGTCCACCTTGGGTTGTTAACACGTGGAGCCCATCACTGACGTTGGATCTTTCGTAACTTTAGGATACTCTTTACAATACATTACAAGTGCTTACTCGCAAACTGCACATATCAATTAAATTAATTTACCTCTTAATTCATCGACGTTAAAGTGTACTTACTCGCAAACTACACATATCAATTAAACTAACCCATGACTAAATCCACCAATGGCGTTAGGTTCCCTAACTTTAGAGTATATTTTACTAGATAAATTATTTGTACTTACTCTCAAATTGCGTGTGTAAGTTAAACTTTAATTTACGGATGAAATACACTTTTACTGTATAAATTATTTGTACTCGCAAAATGTGTCAGTTAAACTACGTATTACTTAGTTCCCTACAGCACGTGTTAGATAAACTACGTATCACTTAATTCACTAATGACTTTCCTAACTTTAAAACACACTAAACCAAATAAATTATTTGTACTTACTCACAAATTGTACGTGTCAATTAAACTACGTATCACTTAATTCACTCATGAGGTTAAGTTCTCTAACTTTAAAACACATTTTACAGCCTAAATTATTTGTACTTACTCGCAAATTGCACGTGTCAGTTAAACTAACGCATCACTTAATCCACCAATGATGTTAGATTTCTTAACTTTAAGGTACACTTTACTAGATAAATTATTTGAACTTACTCAAATTGCACGTATTAGTTAAACCAACCTATTTATAAGTTAAGGAACATATTCTTGTATTTTGTAAGAGTCAAAACTAAGGCTTTCTTGTAAAAATTCGTCTCAAATTAACCTCTTATTAGACTACTTGTGTGAATAACAAAAAATTTGCAATATTTTTTTTATACGTTGTAAATTTGCAACAATAGTCATAAATTCATAATACTAACCATCCTCTTATTTAATGGCTACACTATTTAATCTTATTAAAAAATTTATCTCAAAATAATCATAAAAATTAAGATTTTTTTTTTTTTTTTTTTTTTCATGAATCCCATGATATCTCATAATTCATTATATGAAGCTAATCACAATTTTTTTTTTCCTTCTTTTATGCTTCGTTTGATTTGCCGCAAAATATATTTTTTAGAAAAAAAATTTCGTAAATTTTTTTTATTTTTTGGTGTCTGAAAAAAATTTTAGGTCGAAGTTAAGGTCGAATCTCTTGGACGAGACATGTAAAATAATTTGTTGAAAATTAATGAAAAACTTATTTATGTTAAATTATAATATTTTTCTTAGTAAATATTTTACAATAATAAAATACCAAAAAAAATTAAAAAAAATTTATTTTACATCCAAACAAGCATAGCCTTAATATTTTAGACACCTATGCATGCCCATTCAAATATACAAGAAACTTGCCACAATTATTCAAAGTAAAATATGGAGTACGTTGTGAGTTTGGAAGACGCAAGTGAGGCAGCACAAAAGCCAAGCAAGGGTGGCCAGCTGCTAACATGCAGCTTTTAGTTTATTTACGACAGCTGGCGAATATGATGTGTTACATTACAATTTATGATATGTCACCAGTCAGTGTCCATGTCGTTGAATGGCCTATTTGGGGGAAATTCAACAGGCATAATAATTACTCTAAGGTGTCCTCATTTTAGTTCTCATTGGACCTTCAGAGACTATTTTTCTTTCTCATTTTCATATCCATACATGAAGGCTGAAATTCTAGGCTCTAGCTTACTTGGTGGGACCATAGAATATCTATACATGTATCTATGCTGAATTTGGAATCCAAATGTCGAGTGGGGTAAAATTTAACAATTCACATTTTTAGTGTGTCAACAATTAACATTATTTATGCAGTAACTATAACTATAACTATTTTATGGAGACTCCTCTATTGGGTGCACTACACATTTGTACTCAACTCTCAGCCTCAGTTTTAAGAACCACCAAGGAATACCACTTGGACCAAGTACTAAGAGGCTGCTGAATGTAACAATTTGGTGTCAACACTATCTCAAATCCCATATTTACTAAATGGATTGCATTTTCATGTCTGCGTGCAAGAATTTATTGTTCAGTTCTATGTGTTCAAAAAGCAAGAATTTCTTGTGCTGTTCAATGTGTTCAAAAAGCACCGTGTTCGTGAAATATTCAAGGCCAGTTCACCGTGTTCGTGAAATATTCAAGGCCAGTTATTCTTGAACTCTCGATCTAGGTGAAGAAGTATCATTAGGTTATAGCTTTCGATGGTATCACTGAGGACTCCCAAGCACACGAATTTTCTATAAATAGAAATATAAAATGGAAGGCTTGTTATTCAACAGTAGAACAGCGGGACTCTTTGGAGGCAATGATATGGTTAATAAAACCCACCACCAAAGAACTTTGTATCTATGCTTCACATCAAACAACTCTAGTACAAAAAGCAATGAATAATAGGGGGTACACTTTGTATCTATGCTTCACATCAAACAACTCTAGTACAAAGAGCAATGAATAATAGGGGGTACACCATATTTCCAAAAAATGAATTTTGATATTAAGGAGAACAATGCAATTAGTGTAATATATTAAAATCTCTAATTCTCTATCCAATCCTGCACCCTAGACAACAGGGTTCAAACACCGATCATGATCTTTTAGAGGAGTTCATTAAATGTTATTTCGGGATCGACTTCAATTACCAATAATTACAAGTATAACGTATAAATGAGCATCGAGAGCAAGAGGATGACAAAAAAAAAAAAAAAAAAAAAAAAAAAAATTATAATTTTACAATTAGCTCTGTAGTTACCCAAAATGGGTTAACCAGGTTTTAAAATTTTTATAGTCTTTGGATCTTGATCAATAGTTGTTTTTTTCTCTCCATTCTGAAATTCCAGGGAGGGAGACTGAACTCAACCAGTTATGAAAGATTCAGTGACCTCTTATGAGACATTCAGCAACCTCAATTCGTTTATGAAAATAAAAATAAAAATGTGCCAGAGTTCAATCTCGTTCTCCTGACAGGACCTACTTCGTCATGAATTTTAAGATCCAACAAGACCCTTGTAGCGAGCATAGGAGACAATAAGTATGAAAAGGATGGAACAGGATATCCCTGCGACAATGACCACCTGGTAATATCAAAAGACAAGTTCGTTACATTTAGTGTGAACTAATAATTTGATCAGAGTCACAGTCAAAATTCCAAGCTCAAGTTCCACACGTACCCATTTAAACATGTATCCATGATTGTCATTCCAAGTATATGGTATGTTCATACCGAAAATTCCAGCCACCAAAGAATAGATGGACAAACTGACAGTTCCTGAACTAAGAAAAAGCTCCAACTGCACCAAGACAAGAAGGGGAGAGCAAATCCATAATATCAATAAAAGCTTCCAACACAAACTTCAAGTGATCTAAAAAACAAACAAAGAAGAAGGCAGAAAGTAAATGTCGACGTCTACAGAACCTGAATCAGTTGATTACGATGATTGTCAAGCTGTAAAAGGGATGGAGAGACACATTTAGATCACATGATTCTTTTTATACCCAACAAAGAAACCATATAATTTGAGTATAATGCTTCAATTTTCAAGTTTATTACCTGAATGTTAATATAATCCTCTGTGTCATCAATATATTCACGTAGCTGCAAAATTTTAACTGGAAGATTAGTCAAGAGTTTGATTATGCAATAAATGATTCTCTTTCAGAGACTGTTACATAAATAGAGAGTTTGATAATGACACGTGAAGAATGCTATAAGCTTTCTTTCAAAAATTCAACTAAATTAGTAGGACCTCCTATACGCAAATTTAAAGTGAGAATTAAATGGACCACTCAACTATGAAGGGAAACCCAAATATGGCCCCCTTCTTTAGGACAACATCCAACACCATCATAACCACAATGAGAGGAAAAAATAAAATAATGCGCCTTATCTCACCCATTAAAACTCCTAAAAAAGAATGATACATACATTAAAGAACATGGGTCCAACACACTCATCTATGTGAACTACATTTTTCTCAAGCAACATCCAAAAGAACCATAGTAGGAACTAGGAACTCTGCATATCAGATTTAACCAATTATCGCAGTATTTCTCTCTTCCCAAACTGCTATAAGAAATTGTCAAATAATTGAATGGAACTTGATATTCATATTCTGTAGAGTCTATTGTTCTTCAACAACTTGAAGAATCCCTTGTCAGTTTATCATTTTAAATTCAGTTAGAATTCATATGTTTAACAGTGCTTCACTAATCTAATCTTCAACAAAACTAAAAAGAGCAACTACATAGATCTCGTGTCAGTTTATGATTTTAAAATTGAGTTACATATTTCATATTGTCATAATACCTCTTCACTAATCAACAAAAATAAAATAACACCTATGTCGGTAGAATTTTTTACAAGATCATTTAACTTTGGCCTCTGCTTGCTTATTTTATAATAACTAAACACCAATAATACAAACATCCATAGTAATATTACACATTCAAACATATCTGAATTCGTTTTAGTACTCAAAGTGCACATTCCTTGTAGCTTCTTATAAAGAATATATACTGATAAGCATGACAAATTCAAAAAATTCAGCAACACCTACCGTAGTTAATTTGTTCAAGGTTCCATCAATTTGCATAAAGTAAGCCTGCAAAATAAACAACCTCTCTTAAGATATTATTCTGAGATGACATGACAAACACAAAGTAGACAAATATTATTGCCAATTATATTATTACCTCAAGTAACATTTCAAGCTCTTCAACATCATTCTCATCTCCACGAACTGTTACCACACTTGCCCTACTTGCTTTGGATATCTTCGAGCCTATGGTAGGCGAGGAAGGAAAACAAATGGGCGGACCCGAGCCACTTACAGGTGAAAGTGCTCCAGTCATCTTTCTTGACAAGTAAAGATCAGCCATATCGTCATCATCATCCAGAAGTTGTTCAAGCTCATCCCTCACCTGCAATCACCTAAAATTTTGAGAGCAGAATAATAAAAGGGCCCAACACCAGAATAATAATCTCTTAAAATTTTGAACAACAAATAAACAAAATCGCTTAAATCTATAGACAATATTAATTAAAAAGAATGGCTTCCACGACAATGCAAGTGATATCAGAAAAACAAACAATAATAATCTGAAGAATAACTCGCTTAGATATTTGATAAGAACATGCACCCCACAATTCTCAGTTTGATCTTTAAACATGTATCAGCACAAACCAAGTTCTATGTTTGCCCGTTTGCTTGTTTGCACCATCATCTATCTTTCAGAAGTGCCCAAGAAGCATATATCTAAATGTGCCTCTCTTTTTTCTCCCAAAAACATTGCAAGGTCCAGCAAGACTAATCCAATGTGTCATTACCCTTAAGAGTGTCCAACCATCTTAAAGCAGAGAAGAAACTAAGATTACGATCACATGTTTTCTAATTTGTTCAGTCCGTACAAAACCACGAAATGAAGATTTGATGGGGGCATAGAAAGTTATATTTGCTAGCTACTAAGTGGGAAAAAAAATAATGGCTAGTTTTGCCCAACTCGTGTCAACCAACATCTGATGGAGATCTAAGTCATCAGAAAATGAACTGTTTCTTCATGTTCTATTTTTCAGAATGCAAGCGCCAAGGCTGCATATTGAAAGAGCTCATCTTCATATACAAATTGGCCAAATTTTTTTTTTTTTTTTTGGAAATTGGTAATCCAATATTCACTTAATGGAGATGACATAGGTTGATGAGAACAGAAATACTTTTGTCTGCGAAATAAAAGGAAATAAGTACTGGAGTATCATTTCCTGGGAAATGCTTGCACGCTCCATTGCTTTCTACCCAACCACAAAGAGAGAGAGAGAGAGAGCAATAAATGGTCCCTCATTTCCAAAATTTGAAATTCTGTGCAGCAAACCTCCTTTATAAATCATATAGCTTATGCAGCTAATGCCAAAGAAAATCAATTTCAGATCTTTAGACATGAAATCTTGGCAGTTTGGTCTCTTCTTCAGATTCTACAGAAGTCCAAGGTCTGTATGTTCCTCGTTGCAACATGGTCTGAAGTCTAATGTTTGAAGAATTTGGTTTGAGTTACCATCAAATGCTAGGTAGCACGGACACGGGTACGATACGACATGGACACTGCAATACGTCAATTCTCAAAAAAATCGGACACGGACAAGGCAAGGATGCGGCAATAAAATAATAATATAATTTTATTATATATAAAAAATTATTCATAAACCCATTTAAATTTAAGCCAGTTAATATTTCATATTTAAATATATATATATATATATATACACACACACAATGGCCCATCATATAAGCCCATGCGCCCAAATTTGTACAAATCTTACATCCAAAAGGGATAGGGTTAGCCTTGTGACCAAACAAGTGGTCACATAAGATAAGATTGCAGTACAAATCTTATCACTTGCAGTATAAATCTTATCGCGGCCCTCTATTTTCATCTCATTTTCCGGGTTTTCTCTGTCTTCAGCTTCTTTCATCTTTTTTTGTTTATATTCTCCTCTGCCCAAACTTTCAGATCGGAGAAAGCTGGTATAGAAGAACACGATACTGGCAAATAGATCTGTACATTTATTTGTATTGTATCAATTTATACTTTATTTCATTTAACAAACTTTTTTTCTGTCTATTATATAGAGATGAATATATACACATCTATGTAGATATAATGATATATTGATATATCATCTTCTCCTCTTCTTGCTTTTTTCAAAAAAATCTAAAAGATCCGGTTGCCGTGTCCTATCCCGTGTCGCTGGCGTGTCGCCGATGTATCCTCTGCCATTTTTAACAAAATAAAAACAGGACACGGTTATAAGGTGGCGGACACGTGTCCGGCCCTTCGACACGCGTGTCCGTGTCCGACACGGGTACGTTAAATGCTCAGTGCGTGTCCGTACTTCATGGATCAAATGAGACCAAAAAAAGGAAAAAGAGGTCAAAGACCTCCACAACAAGTGGATGAGCATTGTATTCGTCAAACTCCAAAAAGGGGCCCCTGATTCATTTTTCTTCAACCAGAAAAAAAATAGAAACAAAGAAAAGTAGTACAAAAGGTTGATGAGCATTGTATTCGTCAAACTCCAAAAAGGGCCTACTGATTCATTTTTCTTCAACCAGAAGAAAAATAGAAATAAAGAAAAGTAATACAGGTAAATGAAATGACCCTATAGATTTAAAATTAAACCATTTAAAGTAGACTTTACATTTAAAACTGTCATTTAAAGTAGACTTACCAAAAAAAGTTTGTGTTAAGTCATTTAAAACTGTCATAATATGAATAATATACATGTTACTTTTTTATAGAACTGGAAAGTCTCAGTTACATCTTATTCATCAGCAGAGCAAAGGCTAGCTTGCAACATTACAAAAAGGAAAATTCCAATATGCCACCAAAAAAACAGCCAAAATCATTCTGTATTGATTCTAATTATATTGGTCAAGGACTCAAGCTCAATAGGTGAAATAAAGTAATAAATAAATTAAGAACATGTAAATTTGGCATCATCGAAAATGAGGATTTTGATGATACAAAAATTTACACACCAAAACGGAAGAACTTGTACCTTTTGAACACGAGCAGTCAACCTCGTCATTGCACTTTTCAATTTACGAACCCGATCCAAGTTACGGCTACTAATCTGCAAATATCAGTGCTTAGAAAAAAGTAGAAACTAAGAAAACTATAAAAAGCTCAGAACAGTGTGGAAAGCAAGCAGGAGCAATAATGATGAAAGAAGAATGAAAGCATCATCCGCGGGGAGAGAGAGAGAGAGAGAACATAAAGATATTAGTTTGCTGCATCTAGAAACAGTGGCCAACTAAATTGAATGACAATTTTGCCGCTAAAATCAATACAAAAAGAATAAAAAAGAAGAGAGAGAATACGGTTGCAAGAAACAACATGCTTGTGGAGGAGGGATGTAGGTCTGAGGTTATACACATCACTCAAAGGCATAAAAGACCTGAACTCAACCTAAAATTTTCAAATTATTTGTGACGACCTCTGTGGGCGGGTGTGATGTGGGCAGGTATGAGACATTGGATGAGCTACCACACTAGCAGGGTGTCACGATCCCACATCGCCTATGTAGGTTCAACACCCATCTATGACACAACGCGTTTTAAAGCTGTGATGGCCGTGAACCCATCAGAACTCCAACTTTTGGCATGCTTGCTCTGGAGTAGCACCAAGATGGGTGACCTCCTGGGAAGTCTCTGGTCCGGGGGAGCCAAAAGTGGACAATATTGTGTCTGGGTATGGTGAGGGTGGTTACATTGTGTCCAAATGGAAAGTTAAAAATTAGAGGTACATTTAGGTCATCTTAATGATGCAAGAGATGATCTAAGATACAGCAAAAGACCTCAGTAATAGTACTTCTTCATTATGCAGTATGCACAGCATTTAACAGACATAGGCTACAATCACAGAATCTGCAAAAGGAGGTTGGAACTTCTATCAACCAAGTCAGTCACCAAAACTCACATGTTTCGGTCACATGGGGTTTCTTTGAGATCTGGTTGATAGATAGCATGGCATCTCTTTGGGTACAAAGTTCACGAGCACAGAAAATCTGTCATAAGACAGTAGGTTGACAGCTTCCGTAAAAAAAGCAGTAAGTTGATAGTTATATTGCCTTGCATATATGGGCCTAAAGAGTAATGGATAAATATAGACAAAATCTAAGTCCTTTGTCCACGGACAACGGATTTACTTCCAAACCAATAATTCAGCTTGTAGTCCCTCCAATTGACACACACACACACACACACAAAAGAATCCTCCGAACACACAAACAACCACGCACCTCTAACAGCGACAATTTAAGAAATATGAACCCGGAGCTGAAGAGCAAAAATGCGGATTACTTCTAATAAAAAGTTCTAGCATAACGGAAAAATTTACCTACTATGTATCTAAACTTATGTCCCAATATTTGCAACCTTGGATTTTACAACACTATAAGCTAAATGTCAAGTAGAATGTGCAATTTCTAAATTCTACCATTTGAAAAAAAATTATATACATAAATATACACAGAAAACATACAATTATAAATACATACATACATATATATACATACATATATATATATATATATATATATATATATATATATATATATATAGAGAGAGAGAGAGAGAGAGAGAGAGAGAGAGAGAGAGCTAGACTGTAATTATCTTAATCATCAAGAACAACAGATGTGTAAAATCTGCACCTTAGAGGTAAGCTCATCTAAAGCAGGATAAGCAGCAGTCTCCAATTCTGTTGTACGTGCAGCAAGAAAACTGCAGATGGCTTCCAAGGCAACCTCCAAGGCCCGGAATTCAAATGGAGATTCTACATTGCACAGAATAAAAATAATAAGACATCAAGCACAACCCAGAGGAAACAATTCGGAGAAAAAACCAGTTCCAATAAAACCAAAAGAAAAAACATCTTTGATTATTATAATTATCATTTTTTAAAACTTCAAGATCATAAAATCAACATATTTACCATCTTCTTCTCCAGCCTCAGGATCATGTTGTCCAACCAACTCCTTTCCATCTCCTTGACCATCTCGCATGGAATTTGCTGGGGGCAATCTCCTTCGGAGTTCCTCAACAACAGGAATAACATTATCATCCAATGGATCTCGAAGCAGCACCTATTCAACAATAAAATTAGAAGCACAATTTGCCAACCCCACTTATTGTCATGAGTATACACAACTACACAGAGGTTCAAGGAAACAAACTCATAGTGCCCAGAAACTGCAAAAAAAGAATCAACAGAAGTAACATAGAACTCCTCAAACCCAGGTGCTACTAAACAATAATATCAGCTTTAATCCAGAAATGGAAGTTCCACGCCTTTAAAACTTGTCATATTCTATATGTACCAAATTTACCATGAGAGACAAGGAGATTGAACCAAACCCTGTACTCCTGCTAGTAGCTTAAAAACAGGGTCATGAACACTAGAATAACTAGTATAATTGCCAAATAAAAAAGACAAAAAGAAAGCGAGAACAACTAGGCCAAGCAAGAACCGATGTTGGCTTCATCTAGTGTACCGCATATAGCTAAGTTCAACAAAGAAGTTATCACAAATACCCGGAAGTTTTCTTGTTCATGATTTTACTCAATTATATGAAAACTGATGTTCAAATATTGGTGTTGAGAAACAAAAGTGCACACTTCACATGGAAAAAATTTTCCTGATTTTTGTAAATTAATGAAAACTGATGTAAAGACCTTAAAATTAATTTTAAAAGAACACATGAAGTCAAGCAACGGGAAATTCTTGAAGAGCAGATGCCCAATCAGCATCCACCCATCCAGGTCAAAGCTATAGCCTTAGACTATGACTACACCCATGAGCTTAAACTCCAATTAGGACCAAAATTTGACTTCTTTCTCAATTCATACATACAGTTTAGGAGTGCAGTTGGAGGCAATAATACTTCAATTTTATTTACCAAAAAAAAAAAAAAAAAATTGAATTTATTATAAAAAAAATTTACATTTTCCAAAACTCTACACTTCTTTCATTAAAACCTTTCAACCAATTAAACAACCAATTGTAATGTAAAATTAAATAAAATAAAACACACTAAATCAATTATCAAATCGTTAAAATAAAAAAAAATAAAAATAAAAAGCTAGAGAACGATAACAATAAATACTCAAAAAAATAGAAACTAAAATATAAAGCTTACCTCGTCTGCAGTAATAATCGCTTTGATATGCTGAACACCCATCCATCCATATACACAATAAAGAACGCAATTAGGAAGAAACCCAATCAAACACGACTCTATACATGCATATACATAGATACATATATAAACAGAACACTCTAGGAATGACGAAATTAAAACCTCCAAATTGAGAACGATGGCCTTTTCGCGGCCCAATATAGTTGAAGGATAGGACAATAGGGGATCGAGAATGCGAAGATCGCGAGCGTGAATCTGAACGCGGTGCATAATAGCGTACTTGTCGACATCTAACATCGTTCCCTCGCCGCCGTAAGAGTCCATGAGAATCCAATTCCTCGACCCGGCCGCCTTCTTCTTCAAACCCGACTGCGGATCCGCCGGAACGATGTGACCGTCTCGACCCATTTCTAACCATCCCCAACCCAAAAATATATGTATGTTTGTATATGAATATGCATGTACATGTATCCCTATGTCAAACACAAGAATCCAATAGGGTTCTTCCGGAGAAGGTTTCACATGGAGATTACATGTCTACATAGATTTCGGAGAGAGAAAGCGGGGGAGAGAGAAACTGTCTTAATTCAAGTGTTACCATGTTTCTTTTTAAACCTGCGAAACTAGAGACGTACCAGCGTCGATTGCCTTTAAATAGTTGCAATTTAATCAAACTCGGGTGGGGATTATTTTAGGGTTTTTCATTTATTTCTTTTTCCTAGTACTAGCAATTTAACAATATTAATCTTATTTGATACTCTCCAAACACGGCACTTTTTATTAAATTAATAAAATATTTTATTATTTTTTTTTTTGGCAATAGGGGTGTGGGACTCTCACCCTTTAAACTGTAATTAGCATTTTATGATTTACTTTTTTTTAAGATGATAGTGGCGTTGTAATTTTTACGGTTTGTTTCTAACAAATTTCTTTTCAAATTTTAAATTGCAAAAGAAATTTTTTATTTTTTTCTCCAAAATTGAGAAATGAATTGAATAGTAACTAAAATGGAATTTTATTTGCACGTAAATTTTTCTTTTTAACTCTTTATACAAAAAAACTCAAACACTTACTTACTATTATGGAGACTTAAACTCTTTGCACGCAGAGAAAATAAGGTTAAATAACAAAAATCTTGATATTATCCCGATTTAAATAAGCTAAAATAAGCTGACTCCAAAAAAATACAAACTCCAGTAAAAGTCTTGAATACCCCCATCAATCAACACAAACCCGCTGATAGAAAATGAAATAACTTTTTTTTTTTTTTTTCGGTTAAAAAAAATGAAATAACATGCTTATGAGCCAAAAGAGCATATTGTAAGTGTGCGTCACTTTCACGTGCGATATCCACTCTCTTTGATTCCTTTTGGTAGACAACAATGTCTTTTTAAACGAACCTGGAACCAAAAACATATGGGGGCATATATGCTTCGATACTAAATGGAAAAAAAAAAAAGAAAAAAGAAGAGAAGTATATATGCTTTTTTTTGTATTTTTCTCATTTGCTCAAACTAAACCTGAGGAGAAGGAGAAGAAGAACTAAAAAGATACAAAAGGTCAAATTTGTCCTTTGAATATTTTATGTAGATGATTGCTTTCTGTTTTTTCATACATGATACACCATCACTTTCGATGTTGGGATCCTGTGCAATATTGTATTATATCCGATGATTTACAGTGCATATATGTGTTATTTGTTGCAAGCCGCACTCGTAATCTACTCTAGATAATTCGTCCATATATTTTTTTTTCTACTGAGAGGACGAAAGGTCCTTATCATGGCCAATTTGAAAATGAATTAGGTGAATCATAACTTGTAATGATAGCCCAGTTTATACTTATATATAAATTTTATTTTGGGGATATTATATAAAATTTAACTTGTGGAATGGAGATCCAATGGTCATTTTCAGCGACCTTCCTATATTTGTATGGTTGGAAAAAGCTTAGTCTATTCTAATATAAAAGATTTACCATAATCTGTTTGGTACACTTTTATATTCTTTATTAATGTACTCTGAAATGCTTCCTTCCAAAATGTTCGTTAAGGAGTACTTTTTTTAATCAAGCGGGAAATCTCTCAACAAATCCACTATGTGAATAAAAAAATATTTTTATAAATATAGCAGTTAAAAAATTGTTGTTAGTAAAATTCATGTTAGGTGTATCTGTCAATTTCGTTTTTGATAACAATTTTTTTTAAAAAAAGCATCTCTATTGCTAATTACTATACTTCATAATAATAAGTTTATAAAAAGAGGTGAAATTGTTGTATAAAAAATAAATAATGACAATTGTTAAGGAAAAATAGTTATCTAAAATATTTTTTAAAATAATAACACTTTTAGAGAGTTGAAAAGTACTCAACGTCCAAGAAGACCATTTGGGCCTAGCGTGAATTAGTATGATATGGGCCTAGAGTGAACTAGAATGAGTTTTAAATGTATCCCAAAGAGTAAATAAAGATGATGTGTACATTTTATAATTGGTACATAAAAGTTAAAAGAAGGTATTTACCTTTTTTTAAGTTATGCTGGTTGAGTGGTTGGGCCAAATTGGCTCCAAGCCAATACAATACACACACAGTGGGAACATGGTGGGTCTCACTCTATTCCACTCGTGTCTGTTGGTCTGGGTCAAATTGGCTCCAAGCCAATACAGTAAGGAAAGAACAAAGAAACAGAATTTATGCGTGGGACCTCATTCATATGAAAGAAAGACAAAAATAATGACGTTATATAATCTTGGGACCAAGGCCTGAAGAGCTAGAAAGAAAATACTGAGCAGTTATACATAGATGCAACAAAGCCTGTTGTATATTGAAGGGCAATTTATATCTGGACTCGTTACAAAACTCTAGGGGCAAAGAACAACATAAACATTAAACATACAGGGGCAAATAACACCATAAACATAACATTGTTTTCTACACATCTCAAAGCTTACAAATTATGGTTTCTATTCCTTCATTCTAATGTTTCTTCCTTCTACATTTCATCCAGAAATCACCAATCAGTGCCGATTTGGTTGATTCACACAATATCACAGCAATCCATACCTGTTGAGAGGTTGGACGAAAACCTCAGTTTTATTTTGCTCAATCTTTACTCTGAATTCTGAAGGTTGTCCATGGTATCACTCTCGTCTTCACATTAAGCTCTTTGGATTCCATGGCATTGTTAGACTCCATCAGCAATCCAGTCAGCAAACAATCTATAAACTTCCACAATCTCAGTCTAGTATTGATCTAACTTTCAAAAAACTTGTTTCCTTAATGAACTGGAAATTACAGAGCGATAATAGACATCTGCGCAACACATCATCTTCAATACCTGTTAACGGTCATGGTTCCATAGCTCTTGAATTGTACTCAAGTGTCACACTTGGAGATCAAACTGCAAAGTTGTCAGTCTTACCCTTGGCAGAAATAATTTTTCTCTTTATCAGTCATCTGAGAGTTCCTCCGGTGGAAGTACCACCAACTCAGCTTGCAATAAACCCAAATTTCTACAAAAGGAAGCGTAAACTGAGTATGGAAAAGGAAACTATTATACTGCCGTGCCAATTCTCAAATTCATTTTGACTTGGCGCAAATTTAAGGGCATTGTACAACGATTGCGTTTAAACTCATCCATCCAAATTTTACATATCCACAAACTCATGGGAGACATCAGACCCTTCTCCTGGTAGGTTAGATGAAACAGTAACCACAAGGAGTGTTCTCAGCTCACATCAAGAAAGACTTCGTATGCTTTGAAGGAACATCTGTTCACGTAGAAGCTCAAGCTTTAAGGAGTCATCAAGTAGCCACTCCACGCCTTTGCTGTCATTGTATCCCAGCACCATCTCAATTAACAAAAACCACACTGGATAGTGACCTCTTCTGACCTGGAGAAGGGGAAAATTTTGCTAAAGACAACTAGACACCTCAACACTTGAAAGCAACATATAACAAATCTTTCCCCATATGATTATAGGAGAGACTATATAACACCCCATCAACCCTGTACTGCCAAAGTTTGCAAGTGATCTATAAAAACTTCCAAGCTCACATCATCAGTGAACACAATATCTGCACCATTCGTGTATGTTGAGTTCTGAGTAACAGATGGATTCAACTTGGCAAGAAGAAATCTCGCCTGGCTACTGTGCTGGTCACATTTTATAAGCTTGGGAACTGGAACCCTTTCCATCACCAATTGCTCAGCATCTAGCTCCGGGGCCTCCAACAGCTTCCTGAAACTCTCATGGTTTGGGTCCTTGTCATAACCAAGCTTCCTCCACTGAGCAATCTTCAACCCATACTGAATAACCACAAAGAAGTAAGAATCAAAGAGCAAAATTACATCTGGAGAGATGGATCGGACATCTAAAAGGACTGGAATAGGAGGCCCATCAAACGAATACTGGAAAAGAGTAGGTTGGATCATGATAAGAGAACCCACCACCCCCTCACGGTTTAGCATCAACCGGAAAAAAGCAGTCTCATCAGGACTGCTGTTGAAGACATCAATAAACTGCGATCTCCTTAAATAATACATAAATTGTGGGAAAAGGGAGAAGTTAGATGAGAGACGAAAGGAAGATGGATCTTCTGGCACATAATTTCCAAACTTAGAAGCAAAACGAACCAACATCTTATCCAGCCATCTGATCACATCCCTAGCAAAATGACTCTCTGCTCTGTTTATGGCAAGTCTAGCTATGACTGAAGCTGCTGCTTCTTGATCAAACCCAGCAGCAATTTCGGGTGAGTTGTTCCCAACCCACCTTCTTGCAGCGGTTGTCACCCTTTTCCTAATTCCCGTGTTTCCGTGTCTGTAACGCGTTATGAACTGTATGAAAAATGCAGAGCTGGGCTGGACTTTCTGTTCATCACCCAATTGGAAGAAGAAAGCAATGCACGTTTTGTTAGTGAGTGTACCCAACTTCCACATATTGGTAACACCCTCGCCAATCTCCTGCTCGCTAACTGAACTGTTCTTCTTCCGAAGGGAAACACAGGGACCAAGAGCTCCACAAATTTTCACATCTTTGGTGGTCACTATCTCAATAGTTGCATCAAAACACATTCTCAAGTTCCCATTTTCATCATGGTTAAATATGTGGCGCAAGCATTTTCTGAATTGATCCGACTCAAAAGACTCCCCTAACATCATGAATCCGCCCGAGCTCTCAACAGGAACTTTTAGCTCTGATGCTCCAACTTGATCGAGAGAGCAAGCAAACAAATCAAGGACAATAGATGCATCGGATAACCTATGTGATAATTGCTTATAAAATTTGCTAGACTTATCATAGAAAGGTGCATGACCATTAATCAGGTCTCGGTGAGTTCTAATGGCAGCACAAAGATCTGAGTGTACAACCATTCCTGGGCCAACAGTTGCAGGCCCGGATGTGAAGACCATTATCCGGGAACCTGTAGTAACTGAGCATCCTTCTAGAAGTCCAACAGCAGCTGATATTGCTGCTCCTGTGCACCGTTGAGGACGATGGCCTGACATGACTAGTGGTGAAGAATGGATATCCTCAATTGCTGAGGTGATGTTGAACTCACATTCAGAAAGCGGTAACAGAAAACCCTGTTTTTGAATAGCTGACATCTTTACAAGTTGTTGCTTCATTTGATTAATTCCGAGTAACTGCTTCGTCTGATAAAAAATAAAAATAAAATAAAAAACATGTTAAGACTTGAGCAAAAGCCAAGTATATTTCAAGATCCGAAAGTGCGAGAAAATTCTTGATGCACTGGATAAAGGAACCAGTTGAATTCAGCATAAACATTATCTCACTCTAACCTTTGCTAGAACTTATTTATGCATATCAAATAAAAAGTATATACTCCACATGTTGCATTTCTTTACATTGCTGAGTCAAGTTTAGAGAATAGAAAATTTCCTCAGTCAAACCATTATAAACATGAATCTGAAAACTTTGCAATCTCATAAAGCAACACAATATTTTGCAATCCTACATGCAAGTTAGTTATGATGGCCTCAACAATTGAACAAGTAACAGGGCATATGTAACCCCATTTGCATGAAGAGGTTGGAAAGGCCGCCTCAAAATGGCAAGAGAAGGTAAAGAAGTTGGAATAAGAAAGCAAGGCTCGCCCAGGAACCTAGGACATACAAAAATCATGTAAAGGATAGAGCAAGCAGACATGTTCACCGAGAATAAGACAAACAAAATGGAATTATGATAATGGTACGATAAATACTTATGGAGGAAATTGCAAACTAGAAACAATTTATGAAGTGAAAATACTAAGTATGTGCTATATGGAAAAGAAAAACATAAGATGGAACGTGGAAATTTGTATATACTACAAAGTAGAAGAATAACAAAGACAAATAGTTATGGGATGCTATTGGTAGAACTTGTGTTAGATAAAAATGAAACTAGCACAATTACTGCACATATCTCCGAAATAGAATTAGATGAGCATTAAACAACCATTGTAAAATTTACTAGGATTATGTGATCAAACTATTGCTTTTGTGTGATGGAAAAAAGGATTCTATGCAAGATTCAAATTTTATTTTCTTAATTCTTCCCTTCTTCATAATTCTCTACAACCTAAATATATTAGTCTAATCACAACCAACTCTTATTGTCATCCAGGAATTTCAAGCAACAATTCTTACATACATTCCAATAACCGATCACCATCTAAGGCAAGGCAAATCCAAACCTTTTTCATCCATAACAACACCTTATTTCCAACTTATAAAACCCTAATTTAAAAAGTTATCGTAACATTAGCCTATCGCATAACAAATTGTAGACAATATTATTGCATCTTGAAAAGGTGGACAAGGACTGTAATTTTCTCTCGGAAATATGGAAGGAGTGTGAAGGGTTTGAGTTCAGTATTGAAGCGTAAACCTCAAGCTGTAAATCCAAATGGGAGCTATTCACTAAAGATGGGATGTGGAATTGTGATTATAGTAAGGCATCAACTCGTTTGATGAAGAATATTGAGGGCCTCAATGAATTCATTGGATTTTTTAATGAGGAATTCGAGGATGAAACAATGAGGTTATATGGAGATTCTAAGAGTATGTAGAGAACTAAGGGGAATGGAGGGTCAAAGTAGAGTAGGGGAGGATCCAGCTAAAAAAAAAAAAGAGAGAGAAAAAAATAAATTTATAGTTTAATTATGAGGAGATAGGTGAAAATGAGGGAGTTCTTCCTCACACATCGTTTTAGGGGTTTTGAGAGTGAAGGTGGAGGGCCTTCCTGAAATTCTGGTGGTAGATTTCTATTAGAGTTGCTTATAAAATGAGCGGAGACTAGCAGGTCAAATTGTAGAGATGGTCTTACTTTGGGTGCAATGCTCCTTGCTTTTTTTCTTTTTTGTTGATTAGTATGCTCCTTGATTTTCTTTTCTTTTTTCATTTTTTTTCAGGAAGTTATTAATAAAGTTTTTTTTTTCATTTGTAGTTTCAGTTGCACTCTGATCATAATCATTCAGCTAGTAATTTTTATGTTTTCTCTTTTGTCTTTTGTATATATCATGTGTACCTTCGTGTTTTAGTGGGGCTGTTGGATGTTGTTAAGTGCTGCTATAGCTTTACACCATAATGTTCTGCATCGAATTTCAGCCCCTTCGGGTTGGACACAAGATTTATTAACCTATAAAAAGATACTGAAAATTCCAACAGCAGAAGACTCGATGCTTTGAGGGTTATAACTTGTCTCATTGAGGTAATCGCATCTCCTCACTCGCTCGCTTTCAAGAACTATGCTCATAAGAATCCAAAGGAACCACAGATTTAAGGACAGGAGAGGAAAAATCATCTATGATGATGCACATAAACACAAATATATGTGTCCACGCAGATAAGCTATTGAATTCAAGCACAATAATAAAAAGAGGGAACTAAAAGAGAACCCAAAAAAAAAAAAAAAAAACAAGACTTGATAAGTTGAGAGAAACATGTTAACTTATGATTTAATGAAAATATGACCTCGATATGAACAAGGTGAGGAAAAGAACCATGTCCAAACATGAGCAGCAGGGGTTTAAGGCTTTCTTGACACAAGTATTTAAGGGTGAAAACCATCTAAAAACATATTTATAACTTACATCAAGGCTGACAAGAAGATATGTCGAACATAACTCAGCAAAGCATTACATGAACCACTAGGGATTAGCTACCAAATTCCTTTTCACTATTCTAAATAATTTATAGCCATAATTATGTGAAACTGCAAACAATTTATGTTTTCTTTTTTCATATAATCATAGCATTAGCCATACATCCGCTAGCGCTGCATACATTCACGCAAGTCGGAACAGATATACATTTTTTTTTATAAAAACCACTAAAGAGAACCTGAAAAAGTGGGTGCAAAGTAATTACAGACATGGTATATGCAAAAGGTCCCAGGGAAAATAAAATCCAACCTAGAGCTCATATAATTGATTTGACAAAGAACAAGTAGGATAATAAACCTTCCTAGAGATCCATCAATGTGGAGAACTAAGCAAAATGTTTCAACTTATGGACCAGAAGTTCCTTGTTCCCAAATGTCCGCTTGTTGCTCTCCTTCCAAACTTTAAACACTCCACCACAGACCAAGAGGAAATTATCTCCTCTGCTCTTTTGCACATACAACATCAGTTTGGGCCTCAGGTGCCCCAAGTACATTTGTAGATATTTTTTTTTTAATGCATTCGTTTACTTACCGGGGAAGGGAAAAAAAAAATAATAATAATAATAATAATAAAATAAAATTAGAGAGACCAATTTAAGAAATGTTTTTTGTTTCCAAAATTCTTGAAAACCCCTCTCAGATAACTAAACCAAATGGGCTCAAGAAGTTTAAAGCTAATCATCTATGGGTGTATAGATGAGAGAAACCCTTCCTTGTTCCCTCAAAAAGTTTAGTTACCTTCCAAAATGGTTGTCTTTACCTCGTTAGCGACTTTTAAGAGCTGTTCAGATTGTTGTAGTTACAATAGAGTTTAACTCATTTGGAGAGGTGGTGTGTTGGATTAAAAAGAATATGTTATCGGGTTTCTCTGCACCCTTCAGAAAAAAACATCAAGCCTCACATAATCACTAACAATCTCACCTAGAAGTTGGAATATGTTTACATATCACTCATTTCCAAGAAAGAACTACAGACCTCGGAGCTTTCCTTCCAATTCAAACCATATTAATAAATTTAGCATCATATCAAATATTACACACTATGCACATCATTCTCACATAAATAGAATATTATGCTCCTATTGATTGAAAACACAATATGCACATCATTCTCACCTAAATATTGAAGACACAATATTATGCTGCTATGGATTGAAGTAAACAAATTTAAAATTCATAAGAGCAGTAAGCTTGGGGACTGGGGTACCTGAAGAGATGAGAGCTCACGTTCACCATGTAACACCACGACTCTCGAGCACTCTGCGAACCCGAGATCATGAACACGCACCATTGAATCAAACGTGACCAGTCCCACCAAAGCATCCTCCGGCAACTGCGCCACCACAAGCAATAACTCATTTTTAAGTGCTTGAAGCTCCTCCTCGGACGAACAAGCATCCACAACAAACACAAATGCCGGCTCAGCCGCCTGCGAGTCCAAGCCCGACAATGAAGACGACGAGAAAGACGATGCCAGTGACGACGACGACACCATTGAAGGTAAAGACGACGACGACAACCCATTACCCCAATTGGAATTAAAATTCGAACTTGAGGCCGAAGCCTTTTTACCCAATTGGTACTCTACAGTGCTATAGGTCGGAAATAGCTCCGCAGGAAGATTGGTTTCGCCGATTCCGACGTAAGATCGCGGGAACGAATTCCTCTGATAGCAAAAGGGGCAAACCCAGATTCGAGACTGGTAATCTACACGGGCATAAGGGTTTAATACGGCACCGCATCGATTGCATATGAGGGGATCGTAGGGGATTAGTGGGAGTTCATTGACTTGCATCAATGGAGTGCACATGATCGATAGAGGGATCACGAGAGCCGAAGCTTCGGCTTTCGAAACCGGCCATGAACTCCACGACCATCGGAGACCTTCGATTGCCTCCAACTCGACGAAATCCATTTGAAATTTTTTTTAAAATCAGCTTCACTTCATGGGTTTATGAGCAGAAAAGAGAAAACCCATAAGTGTGTGTATAATATATATATATATATATATATAGTAGTGCAAAATCCCTGAATACGTTTAGGGTTCGGGGTTTATGTTTAGATTTGTCTTATGGGTTTCTTTTTGATTTGGGTTTCGGCTCAGATTCCATTGGGCGGAAGGTATCAGAAGTCCGCAAAGAATAAAGTGGCCAAGTAGATGTCCTGTCAGAAAAAAAACATGATTCATGTAATGGCATGTGTGATTATGATGTGATTATTATTATTATTATTATTTTTTTTTGTGCGCAAATTATAGAATTAACTTTTAACATTTTAGTAATGTTATCTGCCAATTTATAAGTGACTAATATGACAATCAGTGAATAAAACACTTTAAGAGAAGACATTGTATCTTATTGATTTTATAAGAAACTTTAGAATGTTTAAATTATATTAGATACAAATTTAACATGTAATAAGACACTTATTTTTTAGAGTGGCTGTATTGTACATATAATAAACGTCTTATGTGTTATGATTAATAAGAAGAATTTTTTTAGGCATTTCTAAAGATATGAGAATAAAATGATCCATTTTTAAAAGTTTTCTTATTAATTATGAAAAAAGAAAAGTTTTGTTATTCTATAAAAATGATTTTTCTAATTTTATTTTCTGTCAGCCAACCGACGTTGAAGTGATCCAAGATTTATTTTATTTTTTTATGATTTGGGTTTTGTTCCTCTTGGCTCTTGGATCACAGAGATTCCGTTATCAAATGGATCAATTTCAAAGATGGAATGAATAAAATGATCCATTTTCCAAAAAAGTACTATATTTTGATGATTGTTTTATTTATTTATTTATTTTTTTTAGGATAAGAATGTCAAAGATTAGTGTTTAGTTGTTAGAGGGAAGGGAGACGATGAAAGATTCAAATATAAGTTTTCGGAAGTAAGTGTAGTTAGGAATATACATGTTTCGGATTGGACCGGTTTAAAAATATTTTAAATTCAAATCGTTCTGAACGGTTCTATAAAAATTAGAACTGAACTTAATCGTAAAATCAATGAAACCGAATCGAACCGAACTGTTAAAAAAAAAAATTTGGTTTAGTTTGGTTTTACAATTCTATTAAAATGGTAAGACAACCATTTTAAATATAAAAAACTAAGGACTTAATTTAAAATGGTAGATTTACCTTACGTCAGTCCCTCCACAGGCTCACAGTTAGTTTTAGCAAAAGAATAGCTTTAATTGATTAGACAGGATTGGGTTGTCTGCTTAATTGAAAATGTGGACTTAATTGAAAATGTGGAAGATTTAATTGACCATAGAAGGAAGGAATGGAAGATTGATACTATAAACTGTGTGTTTAACATTCGAGACAGTAAACTTATTCTTCAAAGGAATTTTTACAGTAAAAAGTGCATATTATGTGGCCATAAATGCGTTCAAAGTCCCAAATTACCTTGAGCCGCTCGAAAATGTATTATGGTTGCTAATTTGTGAGGAAGGACTCAATTTGATTTTTGATGATGTAGTAGTCTTTTTCCTTCAGCAAAATCCATCATTTTGGTTGAATTCGATTCAAAGGAGTGGTAATCTTGTTGCTCATGGAGTGAGCAAGTTGGCTATTAGAGCCAAATCGTCGATCATGGTTTGGTCTTCTTATCCCTCAGTTGTGAGAGATGCCATGCTTTCTGAAGGGTGTTCAATTGAGGCCCAACCAAATGATATCATTTCCATGGTAAGCCTCATTATTTAATTAGCAAATTTAATTAAATCACTTTCAAGTAGGCTTGGGCTTGGGCTTGGGCTTGGGCTTGGGCTTGGGCTAGTTAAATAATTTGAGTTAGCTCACCAGAGTTTGGACTAACGTATGACTCATATTTTGTAGTGGAATCAATTTGTCATGGGTGATGACCTACAAAATTTTAATGTCTACTCCCTATTTCAAGTCTATGCCGGAACTTGAAAAATTGGATTTATCTATTATGGCAAAATATACCCAAATTTAAAAACTCGCACAAAGCCGTCCAATAATTATTGTGTATTGGGTAATTAGTTTAATTGAATGAATTATTAATAAATAAATCATTAATTGATAATATATTTAATGAGTTAATAGTAAATACCCATCACAAATAATATTTTTCAAAATTAAATTACTCTGATTCATTCTCTCTCCCCTCTCATTTTCTCTCTCCACTCTTTATCTCTCTCCTTTTTTTTTTTTTTTTTTTTTTTTTTTTTTTTTTTTTTTTTTTTTTTGTCTCCTTCCGTTTCTCTCTCCTCTTCTCTCGTCTTTCTCTAGCTTGGTGGATAAAAAAATAAATAAATAAGAGTTGGAAAATTAATTAAGTGAACAAAAAATAACCCATATGAAATTTTGTCAAAGTAGAGTTGGATAATCATGAGCAGGTTAGCCAATTATTAAGTCAATAAACTACAAGATATGTAGCACAGAATTGTTTACCTTTAGGGAAAAAAAAATATTACTTACTAATTGAACTTTTAAAATCTGAATTGTTATATATTATTTCTTTATTACCAAAGATGAAATCTGTGGCTTTTGTTATTCTATAAACTTCAATTATACATTTCCATCGAGAAAGCAGTTCTGAAAAATACAATAATAGTAATAATTATTGTGAATATTAAATAAAAAAAAAACAATCATTACCAGAATAATTTTTTGAGTAGATTAAAATATAAATTTATATATATAAAAAAGTCATATACAAGCATAATTTTGTGAGTATTTAGGAGGGAAAAAATGAAAATAATAACAATAATAAATTATGTGAACGGGTCAACGGGTTATATGCGGGTTGATCAGTCTATTTGATACCCAACCTACTTATGACTCTTGTTGATGGATTCATAATGGATTACTAACCTATTCATGATCAGTCCCCTTGTAAACAGCCCAAAACCCACTCAATTGTCACCTCTAAATTTATCCCACTTTTGATCTCCTCCTCTAATTATAATTTCTTCGATGAGAGACTCTTTCATATGATTCGGAGAAGATTGAGGTGCTAATAAAACAAAATTATAATTAATTTATTTTCATACACGGAGTCTTTACACTATGTTCGGTAGGAAAGAAAAAAAATTGAATGGAAGGAAAAGGAGAAGGAATGGATGAGACATCCCTTAAGAAGAGATTGTATATTTCATTCTTTTTGTTCGACTGGATAGAAGAGAAGAGAATAAGATTTTAATTTCTTATGTTCGTTAATTGAGAAGGAAATATAACATTTTAATTATTTTTACCATCATATCCAATAATATTTATAATATTGTAATTTAAAGGGAATAGTATTGTAATTTAAAACTTATATAATTTAGGATAGTATTTAATTTAAAATTTTTATATGAGTCACTTGCCTTCTCTACTTTCTTCTGCCCCCTTTTGTATCATCTCTACTGAATCAAGAAAGTTTGTTCTCTTCTTTTTATTTTCTCTCAATATTTATTTCTTTCTTCCTACCAAACACAGCATGGAGTTTTTAAAATTTGGACTATCATTAGCACATTCTGCTTGAAAATCTAAATAATTAATAATCGAACACTATAGCTACGAGTGACTTCCGACATCTTATCCCAAGAATAGATACAATAGCCAAAGAACAAACAAGGTATCTAAAGGATGTACTCAACGAGAATGCGTCAAATCATGGAACCAAACTTCACACAGTCATCCGCGCTGACTCGTCCATTAGAGATAGGATTGATCTTCCGTGGACCATATAACTTGGGATGCTTTACTAAGTGCTTGTTAATGGTGAAATAATAATGGCATAGGAAGATGCTAATCTGATTGTTAATAGTGTAATTCAGAGCTTTTGTTTTGACCTGATATATGAACATGTTTGTGGATGAAACTGCAATTTGATGATTGGATTAATTTTAACAATCATATCAAAAGTAATTAAAAAGTTCCTATTGTTTTATCTATTTATTTAGAGATCATACAGTCCTTGTAAAAAGGTTAATGATGTGCCAGCATCATTATTAACTTGTAAAAAGATCAATGTCATGATCAAAAATTTATTTCTCATGAAATATTCTCAACCCCCACTATGGACCAACTTGTCAATCATTTCAATGATATGTCAAGGAAATTACAGAGCATAGTGCAAAAATAATTTATGTCGAAATACAAAGTTGAATATGCCCAATTTTGAGTGCTTTGAACCTCTGATAATGTAATTAATTATATGCAGACTTTATAGCTCAAAACATTTTTTTACGCACACAACAAAATAAAGCAGGTGGTTGCCGTGAGTTATTAAGTTTTCACCAAGAAAAATTAAATTGGATGTGGTCACAATAGAATTGACATGGATCCATAATATAAACATTATGGGACCATAATTGAATAAAAAGATTGCCACTCAATTATTCGAGAATTGAGAATGACTTCAAGTGCTCGAAGAATTTTATGATTTCTTTAAAAAGTTATGAATAGAGCTCTCTCATACACGTGGGCCTAATTGTAACAAGAATTTTTTAAAAAATACTATTGTGTAAAAAAAATTAATTAAATGCGTCGTTCCATTTTTAACTTCTCGCAGATGTCTCGATAGCCCAGTAGTTAGTGACTCCAGTGAATTTTGGGAGTGTCGGGTTCGACTCTTTGCACCTACTAATTTAACTTCTAACCTTTCTTACCTTAAAAAAAATAAAATTAAATTAAAAAATCTTAACTTCTTCCAAATAAATGGGGAACAATTCTATGAGGGACCAAAATCACCTCCAATGAGGATCCAATGGCTGAGATCAAACCTACCTCAACTCCAAGATTAACATAATTTTCAACCAGCTTTCATCAACCAAAACAAACAGAAACCCACCTATACCTCAATCAGATACATCATTCCAAAAGCCTCCCAATATATGAATTCCAAAACCCATATAAAACTCTCATAACCAACATAAAACTAAAAAAAAATCAAGCTAAGAATTTCTGAATCAATAAAATGTTCAGAACCAAATTCAAAGAACTCTCAACCCCAAATAAAATTCATACATATTAATTAACAATATTTTCAAAACCCATTTAAATTTTCAAACATTAATGAAGAATAGACAAACCCCTAATCAGCAAAAATGAGAAAAAAAGTTGGTCTGCAACTAGAAACATGAAAAACAAACTGATTCATATGGCAATGAACTCCGTAACAGATCAAACGCAGCTATTTGATTTATACAATCTTATGAATGAGATTTCTTTGTAAGGTCGGATTGGAGATAAGATACTACTCTCTTTTCGGTGTTGAAGAATTTGACATAAATTTTGTTAATTCGTTATATTTTTTTAGTGAATTATCAAGCCATTTGTAATACCCCTAATTTTAAAAGGGTAGTCTCGATATTATTTTAAATGTTTTAATTGCATTTTATTTATTTACTTGATTATTTGGCTATTTGATTATGTGTTTAATTGAATTGGTTAATTAAATATTTTATTTAATTAAATATTTTATTTGACTTAACTGATTAATTGAAAGTATGTGCTTGAATGTTATTTGAATTAGTTGATTTAATTGTTGTGTTTTGTTTATTTGTAATTAATTGTAGATTAAATAAATAAATATTTATTTTGTTTTATTTTATTTTATGGATATGATTAGTAATAATAGACTAACCAATTGGGTCATACGGACTACTTGGATAAGAGGTTTAATAGATAAGGATAATTACCCATGGATAGTTTTATATATATATATATATATATATATAAGGAAAGTAATTTAATAATTAATATTATTGTAACTTAGTATTAATAATCTGATGCATATATTTTTATAATTGTATAATAAGGATATACATAGATTATATACGTAACATATTTTTAGTTACCCATGTATAGTTTTATATATATATATAAAAGAAAAGTAATTAATTAATTAATATTATTGTAACTTAGTATTAATAATCTGATGTATATATTTTTATATTTATACAATAAGGATATACATAGATTATATACTTAACATATTTTTAATTACCCATTGATAGTTATATATATATATATATATATATATATATATATATATAAGGAAAGTAATTAATTAATTAATATTATTGTAACTTAGTATTAATAATCTGATGTATATATTTTATATATTTGTGTAATAAGGATATACATAGATTATGTACGTAATATATTTTTAGTTACCTTTTTAATATTTTCTTTTATTAAGTTGACTTGGATTGGGAAAATGATTAGGTTATTTTATTTAGTCTATAAATATAGGTTAGTAAAGGGAGGTGTGATACCCCCTAATTTCATAACACGAGTTGATCAAATCCGCACACAAAATTAAGGGATATCAAAATAATTAAAATATTTAAACAAGCACAGATTACAAAATGAAATAAAGAATAAAATAATACACCGAAGAAAACTAATAAATAGTAAATCCATTAATAACTGCTAAATAGTTACAACTCGAGAATCCCGTAACGCAAGGACCCCTTAACCAAAAGTTGTTATCCAAAATTTCAGGAAATAAATACTAATATCAAATGCAATGATAATAATATCCTCAACCTTGAGAGTTAAACTTTTAATAACCTGAAAAATAAATCGCGGATTAAATCTTACGAGCAAGTTCTCTCTAGTAAACCTCTGAAAACTAATAAACAAATCATCTATACCAAATCCAACACTAATAAAGTTTAAACTTTAATGAACGTGAATACATATATATATATAATACAATAATCCTATTCATTAACGGTTCCATTAAATTGTCAAAACCATTAACCAATGATTAATTAATTATCATCCCTATACTAGTCTACCAATATATATTTCTTTTTATAAAAAAACTCCTTTAACCTTAACTCCATCTTAGACAATTATTTAACCATTTAAATAATAAAATATAATTAAAGGAATATTATAAATAATCCAAAACCCAATAATGCCTTCTTTTAATTATTTAAATTACAAAACCAATATCTAGGATTTGACAAATCATTCATGTCTCCACTAATATTATTTTATTGATCTGATAAAATAATAACTAACATGTAGTTACTGGATTGTTCTAATAAGAATATCCAATCCTAATATAACTTATACATATGAAATCCATAGATGAATTTTAAATCATCTAATACATGACAATTTAATTATGTAATGGCAATTCAACCATGCCATTACAAGTATATTTATTTAGATATTAGCAATTCAACCATGCTTCCTTAGGTATATTAATTTATACTTTTAAATAGCAATTCATCCATACTTCCCCTACATAAAATTTATTCATAGATAATAGGCCATATATTTAAGCCTTTGGCAACTCATCTATGCCTACAATTCAACCATATACCAAATCTTAAAACTAATTTAACTATAAACCAAACCATACCTAGGCATTTCATGCATATTATAAGCATACCATTTAATTTAACAACCGGCCTATTAAGATATACCAATTAAGAATAATAATTTTAATTATCTTAAATAGTATATACACATACACATATATTACTTAATATAAATATATGTATAATACCCTCCATAATAATCCTTGATTACTAAAAATAATATATAGGCCGACCGGTATGGGTCATCGGTCGACCGATAGAGCTGTATCAACAGACCGGAATAGGATTTCGATCTACCAATTCAGTACTGGAGTTTGTGTTTTGTTTGGGATTTTGTCTACTGTTCACAATATGTTATTAAATATGTTTTAATGATTTTAAATTGTTAAATTAGATTTATGGAGGATTTTAAAAACATGATTTAAGTACACATGTTAAGTATAAAATTTAATTAATTTAAAAGGTTAAATTAATTAAACATGGTTGGATTAAATTATTTTAATCAATTATTTGGTTTTAAATAAATTTGATTAGATTGTGGAGGAGTACAATTATTTGATATGCATGTTAATTTTTATGAGATAAATTCAATGCATTCTACTTAGAATTGTTATATTTTACTCAATTAAATACAAATGAATATCTGTATGATTTATATCATACTATATATGGATTTATTTGATGTGATATCATAACTGTAATATCATTTATGGATTGTATGCATTATATGCACCTGTATGGGATGGTGGCATATTACAAATGGGTTAACTAAAAACGTTAAATCCTACTTATTCATGTATAACGGAATGGATTAATTAAAATGTTACATCTTACATATTTTCATGTCAAGTCAACTGAATCAGTTGGATGACATACGGGATATTTATTCTATGTTTGGATATGACAGATTATATATATATATATATATATATATATATATATAGTTATATGTCATGATATGAATTTGAGTCTTAAGATCATGGTTAGAGTGCGTATATTGTTAGGGATGTGTAGCTAGGTATAGTGTAGTTTTATGCCCTGGTAGGTCTAGATACTCATGCTTATTATATATGCGTTTTGCATGTTGTTGCCTACTATTCAGGTTGAGGTAACCCTATAGTCTAGTGAGGTTCCTTTAGTGTGTGTGTGTATATGAACAAGGATTATTAGTTATTATTGAATTAATTAGGATGTATATGAGTTATGAGTCTCTGTTTGGGATGTAGTAAATTAGAACTTGTTTGTGAACCTGACCCACCATTATTTTTCAGATGTTCGTCAGTTCCAGGCTTAAGGATTGTTCGTGCTGAGCAGAGACGATCTATTCACTCATCCGTCTTAACGTAGGATTTCCTTATTATTGTTTTAGTCAGATATTATTTTATTTCAGTTGAATTTTGGATTAGGGGTCCACATAATAGATTTCTAAGTAGTAATTTTAATTAATTACTGGTATCAAAGGATTTTGTTATTGGATGTTTATTATTGGATTAATTATTAAAGGATTAATTATTTTAGTTTCTTTCAACTTTATTATTTATTCTTATTTCATTTTGTATTACATGCTTGTTAAATACCTTAATTGTTTAATATTTCCTCGGGTTTGGGTTTGATCAACCCATATTTTGGAGTCGAGGGATATCACACCATTATAATATTCTTATACCGTTTTAGAAAAATAATACCATAACAATTTTATAACTAAGATCATAACTAAATTTCATATAATGTAGGAACACATTTGTAATAAATATCATAACTAATTTCATTCAATGTAATTTAGATTTGTAAATTTAACCAAAACCAAAGAAAAACCAATCATGTATTATTACTAACATCATAACGATTTCATAACTAATGTCATAACTAAATTTTATATAATGTAAGAACACATTTATAACATAAATCACAACTTTTATATAAATCACATTATATATATATATATATATATATATATATATAAATCTTATACAAATTTTATATACAAAAATATTTTGGTATTATTCAATATCCAAATATACGTATACAATGTATTATATACAAAAATATTTTATTCATTCATTTTCAGTAAAATTACAATTCTCAATATAACATACACTTATACAAAAATATATCGGTACAATTTAGTATCCAAATATACGTATAACAATATATTATATACAAAAACATTTTATTCCATCTCTTTTCAGTAAAATTACAAATCCCCATACAACATACACTTATACATTATATATGTACAAAAATATATATACAAATCTTATATACAAAAATATATCGGTACAGTTCAGTATCCAAATATACGCATAAAAATATATTATATACAAAAATATTTTATTCCATTCATTTTCATTAAAATTACAAATCTTAAACATTGATTATGTATCGGTACAGTTCAGTATGCAAGTATAAGTTTATTTGAGATTTTAGAGTTTTGAAATAATTGACTAATTTATATAGATTTTAGAGTTGTGGAAGTTAATTTTTTTAGTGTGTTAGAAAAATATGTTGATACTATATGCAATTCATACAGGATACATGTTTTAAAAAGTTGTGATAATAATAATTTGATCTTTCCAATTTTTGTATTGTATGCTGTTACAAAAAGTAGGTGATGGAATATGCAAATCTTCTTACATATATGTTGAAAGTATTTGTGGTTCTTATTATTAATTTATGAATTGTGAAATTGAGTTGTGGAAGTTAATTTTTTTTAACTATGTTAGGAAAATATGTTGATGCTATATGTAATTCATACATGATATATGTTTTAAAAAGTTGTGATAATAATAATTTGATGTGGAAGTTATTTTTTTTTAACGTGTTAGGAAAATATATTGATGTTATATGCAATTCATATATGATATATGTTAAAAGAAAGTTGTGATAATAATAATTTGATCTCTCCAACTTTTGTATTGTATGTTGTTACAAAAAATAGGTAATGAAATATGCAAATCTTCTTACATATATATTGAAAGTATTTGTGATTCTTATTATTAATTTAGAAATTGTGAAATTGAGTTGTGGAAGTTAATTTTTTTAACGTGTTAAGAAAATATGTTGATATAATATGCAATTCATACATGATACATGTTTAAATAAGTTGTCAGCATAATAAATTAATCTATATGCTGTTAAAAAAAAATAGTTGATGAACCCAACCTTTAAATTTTTTTATTACTAATAATCACTATTGGATTGCCGTCATATAAGATAAATTTAATATATCATTATGAATAAAGTTACAAGAAATTCAAAATAACAACCTAATGTTTATAATGATCGGAGTTTCAGTTTCTCGCGGACTACCGGAATTTTTTGGGGGGGGCATCTCTCCTTCTCAGAAATTTTAGCTTTTCGCTAGAATGTATGGTAATTTTTCCGACTAGATCTCCTTTTGTTTGTTTCAGAACAGACCTTCTTTGAACAGGGAGATCCTTTTGCTTATTTGTATGTCCTCAATTCAGCTTCTTCACCAGATAATCTGACTTGCTCTGCTTCTTCACCGGATAATCTGACTTGCTATGCTTCTTCGCCGGATAATCTTACTCTGCTTCTTCTTGAAAATCATTATGTTTATGAGAAAGATTCAAAGATCTTCTTAAGAATGTGGAAGTCTCAAACTGGGAAATCAAAAATATTATTGAAAAGACGGTTAGGCCGGACTGCAAAGATTGGTCACTATGACTAAACAATACGCTTTGGGCTTACATGGGAATGGACCAAAGAAAGGCTGACCGTTCGTATCCAAGGGTGAGTCAATCGGGCAGCCACAAGCGGCGACAATATTAACACTAGAAGTAGGAGCCCTATGAGAATTATGTTGAGCAAAATCATCTCTCCTCTTCTCAAAATTCTTCATCAAGTGCTATGTGTGCATTTTGCATAAGCACTCCGGATTTCCTCAAGTTCATTGAGTTGCAATTTCTGGTTAGAGTTGGCCTAATCAAGATTGAAATTAAATCTTTTTATGCTCCAAAAAACACGATACTCTAATTTGACCGAGAAATGACATGCCTTACCCTAAACGAGCCGGTATGATTGAGATAAAAAATGTCAATCTAATGACTGAATGAGAGCCGTAATGATCATGAATGCAATCTCATGATAGCCTCACTCTTAATTTTTTTAACATTGTTAAATTTAAAAGGCATTCATCATCATAGCCTCACTCTTGATAATCTTTTAATTACATTGTTAAATTTAAAGGGCATTATGTTGCAGCTTTAATTTTTCATTTCAACATCATCATCTTCTTTTCATTTCTGTTTAAAGTTAACCATCAGGGCATCAGGGGATAGTTAAGAGCCAATGATTGCTGTCAAGGAGACCTTTTGTTGTCTTCCTCCACCGTCGTTCATTGTGTTTAATTATTAAATAAATATATCCAGCTTGTCTAAAATGATTATTGCCATTAAGAAAAAAAAAATTAAAAAAATTGATCCTTCCATAATATCTCATCCAAGAAAACTTTGCAGCTTTATAAAATCTTCACATACATATATGCACATATATATTAATATATATGTATAGAGAGAGAAAGAAGTAAGGGTATAGTTATTAGAATAAGATTTTGGTGCGATAAAAGTATAGTGATATACCACAGGCACTATTGATTGTGGTAACGGTTGTAATCGCAATATAAGAGATTCGGATGAATATCAATATAAATTAATTGAAGCTATTAATCTATGAAAGTGTGTATCAGTATTAGATCCTTAAAAAATAATTACAAACCACACAATACGTCGTGAATCGATCGAATCATGTGATTCGGACTCATATATGTCATTTATTGACATAGGAAGTCCAGTACCATTGACCAAAATTAAAATGTTTGAGGGAGAACAGTAAAATGAATGTCAATTGAATTAATGAGTCATCCTTGAAGTGGAAAGTTCAAATACCATTGACCCATGTAAATGTTGGGGAGATATATATATATATATATATATATATATATATATATATATATATAATCACATGTATGTATGTAAACATGAATACAACATATGCATGTGCTAGTAGCGTCCTAACCACCATCCCACATTATACCATTAAAGGCCATTCAGTCAAGAGCCTACATTCACAGGTCAGATATATGTATATATATTTGATTATTATCCAAAACTCACATAAACAATTGGCCATGAATGAATGCCCCCATCAACATTCACATGGCCTTGTTCCCTCCCTCACTAGGCTCATGCATTTTAATAACATCTTCAGCTCAAAATAATGACAATATACAATGAATTAATGAATAAACAGAAGTTATACATGATATGAAGAATCTGATGGGCAAGAAAATAAAAATAAAAATTGTAGCATTACAACTGAAGGAATAAAAACACACAACAACTATGACAGCAAGGACAACCAAAAAAAAAAAAAAAAAAAGAAAAAAAAAAGAAGGAAAAATGGTAATTATTAAGCAAGCCAACAACATTAGTAATAAGGCAAACCAGACAATAGGTAGGTTTATTACTTCTTGTCACTTACAAATCTCCAGATCTTTGATATCTATGTACTATATCAAATTAAAATACAGACACATTTAAACATAATCTCTTGCGCAGGTACTCTTATCATTTAGTCCTAGTGCATGAATGCTACAGTGCAGGACTCTGAAAACCAGGCTTTTCAGCACCTGTTCTTGCATTTCTCCATAGCTCTTGGGGCTGAAAATTCAAATAAATTTAAATTAATACATACATACATACATACATACATACATACATATATATATATATATATATATATATATATATATATGTATGAAGTTTTTTATGTTAGGTACTACAACAAATTTATTTTCTTTCTTGTTTTTTTAACCTACATAAATGTTATTTGTGACAATTATAAGCAAAAACTATATTTTAAGCTTGAAACCAGAAATTTTTTAACATGGTTCTACATCTTAGGCATACATACCAAGTCCGATAGCTTCCGATCCTTTCATTATACGCAGGCGCTTGCATGAATCAACAAACATCCTGTACAAGATCAGATAGATACAAATTAGTGGTGTTTAATTCTTTTTTTTTTTTTTTTTGGAAAATAAAGCGGTGTTTAATTCTTTTGATACGTCTCTATATATATATAGAGTACCATAATGTGTTAATATGATACAGACCATTGAGTTGATGATAAATACGTTGCAATATGCCAGCCACAAAATTATGCCTTCTAATCTTATACTACTGTGCTGCAAGATTAGATGTTTGTGGAGTTGTCTAATCGATACCTTATGTCTGTTTTTGCATAATTAATTTGGTGATTATTTTTCATGCTTTTGGTTCTAAGATGCGCCGAAAATTATTAAAAATAAAAATTATAAATTATAAAAACACTTACTCCCACGGAACATCGCCCACGAGCATCCAATCTCCATCCTTATCTTCATAGGTAGGCACATACTCAGAACTGTTCAACAGATCCATCAATTTGCTCTCATTCATAAAATCTATCATTCCTGATTTGGTCCCACAGTTACCTGCATTTTAAGTAGAAAAAACCATGATAATCAACAAGCTAGTAGTGGAAACACTTAGCTAGGGACTAAGTAGTAACAGATCACTTAATAATTCTAGCTAAGATCCACCTTTTGTAAGATTTATTAATTATTCTGTTCAATAACACACTAACAACGTATCAAAAATAAAAAAAATTCTTTTATAAAAAGGGATAATATATAGTGTTGGCATTATATATAACTAATTTGGCTGGCACTGAATGCTTTTCTTAAACAAAGTCGCATGATAAAAAAAAAAATTATTATAACAAATGATTTGGATTTGTTGAGATCTATATATATATATATGTGATAAGCAAAAAAATAAATTATAGTGCATAATTTTTTTTACATGAAATTAGTTAGTGGTATAGTAGTAGTTACCCATGGTAAAGGAACTGAACATCTTGGCCAAGGCATCAGAGAGTTCTTGGTAGCTCTTGTACATCTTCAAGTCCACCTTACGAAGATAAGGTGCTCCATCCATGCAAACCTTCACGAAAGCTGCACCAGTACCATTGGCCTTGTCACTCTCCTCAGAGTTGCTCTTTTGAGCCATTATGTTCTTGCGAAAGGATCTCACTGGTGGCCAACCTACAACCTGTGCCCTGTAAATACATAGATATAGAACATAAATATATATATGTATTGTCATCCATTTCCATATATTTTTCCCGCACAACCATATATATATATATGTGCATGATATATAGTAACCCTAAAATATCCTCCACCACACCAAGAAAACAAAGTTACATATATATAAGTGTATGGATACCGTTACTATTATCATCCTTACCTTAATCCCATATGAATTCAGAGTTGAACTTCTCAGGACCGAGGAGATCTACTCAGTTTTCTAGCTCGCCAGCCCTCTATTTTAATAAAATCAAAGAAACCAAGGTGTATATGTTTATGTGTGTGTTGCTTGGTGTAGCTGCCTATCAATCTCGTCCACCCATCCTAGAACCCTGACTATCATATATATATATATATGCATTTATGTACTTGAATATCTCTCTCTCTATATATATATACACGGTACAAAGTGATATATTGGATCATAAAAAAGAAGCTTAGAAAAAGGCAGCTTACTTGGCTGGTGGCTTTGCAGGATCTTTGGTGCACGGAAGGAGGTTCTTCTCCTTCAAAGTAGTAGTAGTCTTGTTCTTCTCCTTCAGATCCGCCACTGATTCAATGGATTGAAGGTTAAGTTTGAGATCAACAGTCTCAGAGAAGCCTCTCTTCCCAGTGATCTTCATCATCTCTCCGCAGCCTTCACCGCCTCCGCCTCCACCTCCGCCTGGTAAACCAAGGCAGAGCTCAGTCTCCTTCAGGTTCAAGTCTTTGCCGAGCAAGTTCGACATTTTCCGGCCAACCTCCATCTCAACTCCGGCCATCAAATGGTTGTCTTCAGTCTCTTGCTTGTTAATACCTTAATTCTCTTAGCTGCTTCTTCTTCTTCTTGTACTTTGTTGTCTTCTTCTATTCTTATGTTGAAAGCTATTGAGAGAGGGAGAGAGAGAGTGCAATAATATAACAAAGGAAGAGCAATGTATATAGGCTTTCATGTGCATATATACCAATGGCTGCATTGTCCTATCATGTCCCAACGGGTTGCATGCTGACACGTGTAACTACCGGTATGCTGATCTTCTTGGATCAAGGGATTGTCACTAATAATTATTGGGTGTTTAAATTTACTAAACTGCCCTGAGTTTATATTAATGTTTAAAGCATAGGGCTAAAAAAATAGGGATGAAATGAGTGAAGGATCCAATGGCCTACTGGTCCAGAAAGGAACTACAATTAATCAGTTTGTCCCAGTGACTTAGCTTGCATTTGATCATTCTATTGATCAACAATAAATATAGAAATGCCCTACCATATGGTTATTGTACTCACCTTTTTATTTATTTTCTTTTTCTTTTTCATGTGTTGTCATGTGTCAATTGTTTTCCTAAACACTTTAACTATATATGTGATCGAATTTGGATAATGTATGTGCTTTGAAAAGCATAATTAGAAGAAGAAAGAAGTACTTATCCTTTTCAATCCATTTTTATAAAGTGTTTGACATTAATCACTCCATGTTGATAAGTTCAGGGCAGTGGTTTAAAGCCTCTAAAAAAATCAAGAATGAGATATTTAAAAAAATCTAGAGTGGCTTGTTGGCAACTTAAAATTTTAGACACTTTTTCTCCTTTTCCTTCATTTGCCCAAACAATTGAATAATTTCTGACCAACATTCTTTGTATATGTTTTCAGCCCTTTATTTTCAACAAAGTGTTTTAGGATTGATAAACCTTCAAACAATGACTAATAGATGAATATATGTCTGTTGATACACGATCTAAATCGATCTATTCAGTGTTATTCTTTAAATGTGTATCACTTTTTAAAAATATCAAATTCATCGTTACTAAATCTAATGTACTAAAAAGTTAATTTATTAGACGGTAAATTTTTTATTTTTTATTTTCAAAAGTTTAAGTAAACATATACACTCACAACATTATTCTTAAAAAGATTCAACCACTCAACATCTCATGAGAAAAGATCATGTCATTTGAACTAATATTGATTGATTTATTAGATGACAATTAACTTTTAAGTTTCTCTGTATATTTCAAAGACATTTACATACATAACAATATCTCATCTCAAAATCATTCTTCTACTGCTAAATTTGTGTGTGAAGTAATATTAAAAATGTGATGCAAGTTTACTTTTAAATTGTTAGTTTTCAAATAAAGAAATATATATATAATAAAAATAAAAAGACACAAAAAACTAGGTACACATAATGTGAATGCATTGTTGACATGCGGCTCTCCCTCCCTCAATTAATGGGCGGGGTCGGTTGGATGTAGAAGGGAACATATTTCTGCAAAACTATGACCATATCATTTTACTACTAAATTGTATTGTATGCCTATCAATTAATTTAAATTAAATTGTTCATAGTTTAAGGCCAAGATTCTTCGAGGAAGCTCCCAATTATGCATCTCTACACATGAATGAATCATTCGTGCATTGCACGGTTTATTTGACAAATATACATATATCTTTAATTAATAAGTCATGCAGCTAACCACATGGGGTCTCTGCTGTGTGTGTCTGTGTGTATGTGTGTGAGAGAGAGAGGGGTGCTAAGCTTAGCTAAGTTTTCTCATGTTCATCTATGGCCTCTGCTTTGTCCCGCTTCTTTGATTTCTCAGTCGAACTTTCTAAATTTTTAATATGGGCCTTAAATCTGTTACATTTCAAATCCATTCATTCAAATGGACCTAAATAGTTAACATAAGTTTTTTTTTTTGGGTAAATAATTAACAGAAGTTTTTTATTATTTACCTATAAACAGTTTGTAATTGGGATCAAGCAGCTCATATAAATTATATAATATAAAAGTGTGATCAAATTAAGGAAGTCACTAAAAATTAGAGAGACGAAAATTAAATGTTGAAGAGGATTTGAGAGATCAACTTTATTCAAATTGCTCGAATGACGAAAAAGAATGAATCGTGTAGGTTGATCTATCGAGCGATGAGACTCCTTCAACAGAATCTTATGGTATTTTAACGTCTCTGAATTTTATTTTAACAATATCCGTTGTGCAAAATATAAATTTTACTTTCTAGGCAAGAGTCCAAAAGACATCTAATTGGAATGTTTCCTTGTTTGAATTAATGGAAAATTTATTCAGAAATTTCATGAAGGAAGTTGTAAAAGACTTGGGACTGAATAGATTGAAAAATTGGAATTGCATGTTGCTAAAATTTGGACTTCAGGTAGGTAGTAAACATAGCAGACAGAAAATTTACAGCCAAAAGCTTATTCAATGTATAGTTTGCAGATAGATTTAGTAAATAGCCCAATCAGATTCGACAAATTTCTAGGTGAACTACTTTTCACCATAAAGGTGATCCGTATTAGTCACAACCATATAAAAATCCCTTCTTGACCTAACTACTTCAAACCATTGTGGGATCATACTATACTAGAAAAAATGTAGTAGCAATATTTCCAATCAGGGCTTGGCCTTTTCTCTTTCAATTAAGGAAACTCATTTGGAGTCCCAAAGTCCGAATGGATAATTGTGAGGGACAAAGATCCCCTTAAGCGTTGGAGAGGGCGGGAGAGAATCTTGTGGTTGAGATTGAGTTTAAAAAATATGAATTCATCAAAGTTTTGTGGTGAAGATTGAATCACTAGATGAGACCTATTATAATGGTAAATTCTGCCAAGTAATGATGTAATCTCACACCTTGGATGGAGCAGTACCTCTCCTGAGCTGGAGAACTGGGAGAGGGTTTGTGGGCCCCATCGTCCCACCATTGATGTCGGTCGGACTTTTGAACTACTTTTAGTGCTCTTCAATTAATTAATGATAAGAGTCAAATTAGACGGCTGAAGAAGAAATCATGAAATTTGAACTCGAGAACAATCACTTTGTATAAAATAATGTTAGAGAAAAACACCAGGTAAATTAATAGGCCCTCAAAATGATAGTTAGAATGGTGATGAATCGATGATCCAAAGGCTTAGATTTGGAAAGAAAAATGTAAGAGGAAGGTGATTTGGTCTGCTGCATGCAAGAGCACCTGAAGATTACATGAATCCATAGAAGTCATGAACATCACTCATTCAAGAAGTTTTTAGGGCATGGTGATGACTAAGAGACAGGTCACATCCCTAAGAGAAGAAAACATCCCCAACCCTAGCTGTGCCCTTGCCCAGTCAACATCCCCCAACCCCATCCTGGTTTGTTTCTTTCTAACCTAACTATATCACGGCAAGCCCATGATCTGAAACACCCTTCCTCACCACACTTTTCCAAATAATACTTGTCCAAAGACCCCCAAAAGATTAACATACACTTTTCCATCTTTTGGACTTGGTGAAGTCAAGATCAAATAACAATACAAACAATCCTTTTTTTGTTTTCCAACTCGAAACACCTGTTTATCTATAAAAGAAAGTGACTCCCAATATAGATAACTTTTCGGCTTTCATTTTTAGCTAGTTTACAATGACAGACGACCTTAGTTTCAGTCTTTCAGACTTTTAGATGATGATATATACTCCTACATATGAGGTGGTCCTCAATATATATTCACTAAGATATGGTCAATAAATTCCCCTTGTGTTTTTTTTTTGGCACTGGACCGTTGTGGTCATTTGATCAATTTGTAGCATGTAGCAAAAAGTAAAAATAAAAAAATCCACCACAAAGAATCAACCCACCTGCTAATCATTTTGAATTATGACTAGTCACTTTGAACAAATTGTAAAGTTTTTTTACCTGAAAGTTAAAATTAACAGTTCAAATTTATTTATTTAGATGGCATTTAGAAAAATAAATTTACAATCCTTGATCATGTAAATTCTTCTGTGTCACCAATAAACTATGTCAAGTATATATATATATATATTCACTTTTTAGAACCATGACTTTGATGAAGACTCTCAAATTAGGATATAAAATTCATGAAACTTAACAAATCTATCCACTACATTAATCAAGAATTGAAAAAAAAAATTTATTCTAATTAAAGAAACAAAACCTTTAATTAGAGAAACTTTACCTCCAATGCCCCTCATAATATGCAAATTCTAAAACCTTGAGGGTGAAAAAGAAACACATTTCTAGCAAAATACCGTAAATGATTTTGATACTTTTGTAAAAGAGACATGTTACATCAATTAATTAAAGTAGTAGCTAATCAATATTAAATTATGCCACTAATCTAGTTTAATATGAGTGTGTCCCACAAAGGCGATATATGGGAATCTTCAGCACAATAATATTATTCCAGATGTTGGTTGAAGTTGGGACAATGGATCCCATGGTGGGGGCTGACCAGGGCATTCATTGCTTAGAATGTCTACCATCAAATTTGGTCTGACCACCCTGCCCATACGCTTCATTAATTATAATTAATTCTACGCGCTTTTGTATTAATCTATTATTATTTAATTTTACTAATTAACATTAACTAATTTTGTGTTGTTCTAGTATGTAATCTGGTTCTTGATATGATATGATCATGAGATCGATATACATATTAATAATAAAAATTAGTTACTTACTTACACTTGTGTATGACAAAGGAGATCAAGATTTTAGTTAATGACTGACAAATGAATGAGGTGAATCAGTTTCTAAAGATGCAATCTCCCCAAACAAATTGAAGGATCGACTTTATTATAAATATACACACACATGTGTGTGTGTATATATGTCTGTGTATATATATATATGATGATGATGATGGTTGGTCATTTTGTACCCTTGTATAACTGATACTAGACAGGAGATCACATTGGGTAGTTGCTGACTAATGGATCAACATGGTAGTTGAAAAGAGATAAGGTGAATCTTCTTCTGAAATACAATCTTCCAAAAAAGTGTTTCTTTTTCGTGGATCATATATGTTTTTGATCTCAAGCTAAGCAAAGCATATAGTAATTTGAGATTAGTGAAGTGTTTACCAAAAAAAAGATCGAGAATGAATCAATCAATCAATCAAATGTTGGATGATGTTCATATTTAAATATATTTTTTATCTTGGAGTTGAGTGCTCTTTATGAATAACATTCAAGAAACATGTCAAGATTTTTTTGGCAAAACACCATTCTACAGAAAACAAAATTATGACCCACTGCACTTTTTTAAAAAATATATATTATTTTTTGTAAACTAATCAAACGATGTAACTAACTGGTGATGTCGAAGATTCACAGGATATAAGTGGTGTCAGAGCTTAATTATAAGTTATTAAGTTGGTTTGGCATTTTCTCATGCCAATGTTCACTCCTTTTTAGCTCACATGGTGTTGAACAACTCTACTTGTGTATAAGTATCATTTTAGTTAAGAGTGTTGTGATACTTGTTTGGATGATTTAGATTAGACCACCCAACAGGAGGGTTGTGGTCCAACTTGGACCATCAAGCAGAGTACACAATCTTCTGTTGTGCAACATAGTATTTAGATCAAGATTCACCGTGTCGGTCGGTTCGTAACTAATTTTTAAGGATTCGATACCGTTATATATTTCTATGAACTAGTTAGTTTGATCGGTTTACACTGATATTAACCCGAGTTTGTTACACCGCAATTGATACCGTGATTGTGACCCATGATCTTGATTTAAAGAAATATTTACATTATTCGGATTAAAAAAAAAAACGAATTTAACTAAATCTTATATATCCTAATTAGTTTGGAGACACTAGACTCCATTTATATAAGATTAAGACAAATATATATAATGATTAAAATAATAATTTAAGGCATTTGGCGGCCTCTTTTTATTTTATTTTATATTTTTTGAATTCTATGCAGGAGCATGACATCTAAAAACCTAAGCAATAAGAAGAAGGAAATCTGTATAATATCAGTGTGATATAAAATGACTTAGCTCTTGTTATTCTTATTGGTTCTGAATTGTGATTCTGTAACGAGTGGACGCTTGCCCATTTATTCAAAAGCTCGAATTGTTGAGTAGTACTACATATCTACCCATTTATACCCATGTCACTTCCCATCCGGATCTGATGTGGGACAAGTTTCCCCTTGTAACAATTAACCACTACATTTCATCTATGCATCATTTCAGTCATTTACAACACATCCATCAGAATGCTCTAAGATTGCAAATGCTTTCCACAGTTGCTCATACCCATTGGGTGAGAATTGAATGTTGTGAGTCCTACATCGAACTTGCCTCTCCAACATCGGGTGAGAATTGAATGTTGTGAGTCCTACATCGGACTTGCCTCTCCAACATTAGATAATTTTATATATCGTGTGGATGAATTTTCATAGCATGTTGATATTATCATTATTATTATGGATGGGAGACAGAGACATACTAGTTCAAATGCTAATCCAATAATTGTAAAGAATAATAAGAAGAATGATCGCGATGACATTCTTCTCATGTCGCTTTTGGTCACCCCTCAACAATTAATTCCTGAAATATGGCTATAATATTTTTAAGTTATTTCTACTCATTTGTGGTTTGAAATCTTCTAACATGCCCCTCCTCGGATACACCATTAACAGGTCTCTCATGGTATAAACTATAAACCTCCGCTCTGCAAATGCCTACGCCGTCCCACATGAAATGCTTATTTGATTTATCACTAGGAAAACAATTCTCAACCATTTAGAAAACAAAAAAACTTTCTGCAGAGAATAATATATATATATATATATATATATTGTTCAGAAAAAAAATACAAAAACTATCAATCAAATATATTTTTATATATTTTTAAAATTTTTGATTCTCAAAGAATAAAAATAAAAAATTATATAAAAGAAATTGAACCAAGAAAGCGGGAGGTTAATTTAGGCTAATTTAAATTTTAAGCACTCAAATTTTTGATACTTTAGGAAGCCCGTACAAGGCCTTGATGGTCCATCCAAGACAACTTAGGCCCATAGTGCACGTAGCCCTCTCTCTTTGTTTACATATATAGCCCACGATAGTTCTACTTTTACCACAGGTCCACACATGGTCACAATTAAAATGTTACAAGGTTAGTGGTTTTTTTTTCCTAACCACTGAAAAAATATTTTTACTTTGAACATTATAGTGTCTACCAACTCTTTTCCTAGCGCGCTGTGAGAATTTCTATCAATCATGGACCAAACATGTGTACAATCATAAATATTTTATATTTTACATATCACGTATCAGACCTTACTCTAAGTAACGTGTTTCGTTACTATTTTATCTAAAATAAATAAAGTTGTTAGAGAGAATATAATTAAGTATTTATACTATAACAGGCTTTATGATAATACATGGTCAAACTCTCCATTACGAATAGTTGGAATTAAAAGCTGTTAGAGAGAATATAATTAAGTATTTATACGATAACAGGTTTTATGATAATACATGGTCAAACTCTCCATTACGAATAGTCGGAATTTGTATCAATTAATGTAATATTGGTTTTGAGGATATTGAATCGGTACTTTGGAATCGAAGAAAATTTAATTCAAAATTTTAATTGAATTTGTGTTGGTGTGAATACATGTTTATACCGTACAGTATACAAATTGAAAAACCTAACAACCCACACTAATACATAGGTGCATGGACAATGCATGACCAACAGATGGGGCCTATGGACTTTCCTACTCAGTTCAACAAGGTATTACAGTCCACAACCATTTATGGTGTTCATGCGTGGACGTGGCATTACCAACATCTTGTAAGTTTATATATATATATGTGTGTGTGTATGTATATGTATGTATATGTATATGTGTGTGGGTGTGTGTATATATATATATATAGAATGGGTGTTGGAAGTTATTTGGGTTGCAGTTGATATTGGAGCTGACAATGCAACAGAACTAAGCATACACCAGGCTCTTCCTCTGTTCCCTGAAAGTGAGCGATATCATGCGTTTGGGTCCGATCCAACCCGTTGCTCGTGTGGTTTGGGACCCGAAAGTGATCAAACGTCACCAAATCCATTTTATCTTTTAACTTTATTATTGTTGTTGGTCACACTTTTGTTTTTTTATTTTTGTTGTCTAACTAAACCCCCAAGTCATATAGTTTGTATGTATATGTATACATGTGCACTTGGAAAAATTGAATAGGTAGTGTTAGTTTTTGTTTTTTAAAACTTTATATTATTTTCTAGTTAATATGTTTTTAAAATTGAATTAGATCCTAAAATATAACCGTTGGTTGGGACGAATTAAATTGACATTTTTATATATAGAAAACTACAATTGTTGTGAAGTTGCTATACTTTTTCATCATATTCTAAGAAGGCAAAGAAAGAAAAGAAATTACTAATAAATAATCTTTCATTTTTTTATATAGATAAGTACAATTTTAAGACTCTCATCTTTATAAAGCGTTCCATTAAAATCACTAGCAATTTTCGGATTCTTGTTCTATTATTCGATTTCATAAAGTTTTTAATTGGTTACTCAATTATCCCTGAAATCACATAAATAACACTATACCAAATTATGACTTTATAATTGATATAACTAAAATTAATATTATTATTATTCTATTTTATTTTATTTTATTTACATTTTTTTTGTACATCATGATAGAAACTTGAAAACACGCAAATGGGTGGTTGGATTGGTGGGGTGCGATTGCTTTGAAAACACACAAATTGGTCCAATATATCTGAAGATATTGGGGTTGCAGAGTGCAGCATATATATATATATATACACTTGTGTGTGTGTGTGTGTGTGTGTGTGGTCCTGGTTAGAAGATACAGTGTACAGAAAATATGGATATCACAAGGGAATGCCCGCGGATTCATTGCCAGAAAGGTGACCCCAAAATCTGACACCCAATTTTGTCGAATGCTATTCCTTGTTGGAATGAGTTTAATGAGTTGGTTCCTTTGTATATTGATGTGTCTAGGGTCCACTACATTACCATTCACAGCTAACTCCCACTTGTCATCTTCTCCAATTCTATGGCCACCCCTACAAATTAAGCATTTCTCTGCAACTATATTAAAACCTCCACTCATTTATGTCCAATTATCCCTACCCTAATTCCTCCTCCTCCTCCTCCTCCTCCTCCTCCTATGTGTGTCACTAACTAAAATTTAAAAGAATGCCATGATGTTCGATTGATTATTTAAACGACTCCAATACATACTGTTTGATAAAAAAAATTTTAAAAATTATTAGATTGTCTCTCCTTTTAGAATGTTTCTTAGGTTCTGTTTGACATATGTTTTGTTTTTGCTGTTTTTGTTTTTAAGCTACTACATTGTCTATTTTGGAACAAAAGTATGTTTGGTGCGGCCTTATTTTATTTTATACAGTACTAAAACACTTTGTAAACAGTGGCCCAAAACCAAAATACCAAAAAGTTTTTTTTTTTTTTTTTTACAACTGTTCATGACCCAAAATCATAACTGTGCATGTTTCTGTTTCCGATATTTTCATAGCAAAACAATTTTCCCAAACGTGCCTTCAATTTTTTTCCAAAACACTCCTACAGCAAAAACAATATTTCTGTTTTAGTCAAAAACAAAACGCCTACCAAATGCACCCTTAGTGATTGTATCTTAATCGGTAATGAAAATTAATCAACACTTCTATCATTTACATGATGTGAGTGTTGAGTGTGTGTGCGCGCGCGCGCACATATATTATATGTATTATGTTTATTAACTATTTTAGGCAGTGTCCTAACAAGAGTACTAAAGGGTTTGAGCACCGACTTGGTGGAGGAACATAATAAAAAAGGATTGGACCCTTTGATTCCTTGTTTAGGGCATGCACAGCCTGCACTGCTTGTACCAATAAAAGGCAATACCTTATGATCGAAAGTGTTTAAAGTTAAGAATTATTTTGTACAGACATTTTCACGAGTGTCTGTTTTGGGACTGCATGACCATGCAAAACTCATACAAGACTAAAACCTTAGTCCTATCATTTCATGTCGACCTGTCGGTGCATGTTTTTAAAAGATTGCCAAACATATTTTGCCTTCTTTTTATTCACCTAACTATGTGTGTGTAGCACCGAATTGATAAGACACAGCCGTCTATTTTCATCATCATCTACTTTGAGTGTGTTTTGGGTGATTGTTTTCCTTTTCTCATTTTTTTTCCAACTAAATGCGTGGCGCGTAAGTTTGATATCAACTCGCACACTTAATAAAGTTCAACATTTCAATTGTTACTTGAAAAAGAAAGATCATATCATTTAAAATCACGTGTATTTGAGTGAAAAAGTCATACTATCTAAACTAATGCTTAGTACTTGTTATGATTTTAATATGAACTAACACACTTAATAAAGTTCTAACTCTCAGATTTATTCTTTAAAGAGGGGAGAACATACAATTTGAAGAAAGAATTAATGGGCTGTCTCAACACAATTATAAAATATATATATATATATATATATATATATATATATATATATATATATTTGTGATCAAGGACAAGTAAACATTATGTACAACATTTTTAACAAAAAAAAAAAACATTATGTACAACATTTTACCAAAAAAAACAAAGAGGGGTTAGAATCAAACATGAAAATCAGAATCTTGTGTACCAAGGATGCCAAGTAGTCCTTGTCACAAAGTACATAGTCAAATCCTGTCCACTTCCATGCCGATTTAGGGTTTTGGACTCCATTAATGAGTGATATACATTTACATATGCAATCTCCAACCTAGAAATTTTAGTGGACGAGAGAGTAAAGAATAGACAGACTTGAATCCTATATGATTTTGTACGTTGTGCATCACTGTCTTTAGAGCTGTTTAAAATCAAGCAAATGCCGAACTATATCTCAAACACCACATGTATCTAAACATATATATATATATACATATAGAGAGAGAGCTTTCAATATTTGAAATGGTCCTTCAGTCACACACCACAGAATTTTAGCTAACATTTAAAGAATTGAATCGGTGTAGCTACTACTAGTAGAAGAAGCAATAATGAAGAAAACAAAGTGTTCCTAACACAGCTGTACGTGTGACGGCAATTAAAAATCAGCTAGATACAACATTCGTAGGACTGTGGTGGTTTAATTCATTATTGCAATTTTTACCCAACTAATGCTTTAAATGACACATACCAGGAAATGTGTCACTACAAACCATTTAATTATGTGACACAGACCAGTTTCACATTTTATTCCCTTAGTAAAAGATTGTAGGAAATTTACTTACAAGAAAAAAAGGAATTATATGACATTTTTCTGTGAAATAATTTAAGAGTAAGGTTCAAGATTTTGTGCAAACTAATGCTTTGGATGGCATGATCATGGGTTTGCCTTTTGGGGTACCGTCCAACACAAATCCTGTCTGAGTCCAGCCCATATTTTACGGGCTTTAGTAACCATTTTCATCATTAATATTGGACTTTGGTTAAAAAATTTCAACCCTAACTTAAACAGGGTTGGGTTTGAGTTTAAAATCTCAATCCAAATTTCATTATTATTGGATTTGGGTTAAATTTAATTTATTGTGTTTGTAATTTTTTTTTAAATTTACATTAATTTTTTAGAATTTTTTATTTTTTATGCTTAAGAACCTGACATTAACTCTATTTTAAATTAATTTCTCTAACGGGAGCTCAACATGGAAATAAAGAGACTTGTTAAAGACTAGTTACAAAGTGGATCTGTGAGTTTCATCTAGGAAAAAGAATAAAAATATAAATAAAATAAAATAAGTTTTCAATTTTAGGGATTCAAATCCAAGCCCATCCCTCCCAAAACAACCAATCAAATGCTAAATATATTTCCTTTTTTTTTTTTTTGGCAGGAATTTCACTGTTATTTTGTTGTCTTAATTTTTATGGTTCAGACTTTGATTCTCTTTTTCTAACTGGATCTGTATTTGTACTTCACTCTAATCTTTTGAAACATTGCATCATAAAAACAGGTAACCAAGATTGGTGCATGAAATCTTAAAATCCCTACCTAATCAAGACTAGTCATACATGATTAGCATTTTTATTATATAGTTTGATTATAGTATTTTACAAAACTTAAATGCTACATGTTTATGTTTGGTGACACCGAGTTAGTTCTTTCAATTTAAAATTAGAACAAATTTAGAATAAATTTTTGAATTAAATTTTTTTCAATGTTAAATCCGATTCGATATTCTTAAACATAACATCAAAAATATTTTGATCTCTGTTGTTTGGAAAAAACAATACTTTGTTTTTAAATAGAAGAACTTCATTCTATTAAGTAGAAAATTAGTTGTTGAAATAGTATAAAAAACTTTGATTGACAGTTAGGAAATCAAGATTATTTGTTAAACAAAATATTATTAAACCCCTTTTTTTGTCTTTTTCTTTTTTTCTGAAAATAGTTGCACGCACGGATGGCATGGGATGGACCCTGTTGTTGATAAAATCGTAGCTTGTGGTTCATTGAGTCAACACTCTTTAATGAAGGCATTGGAGAGAATTCAGTCCAAAGGACCAAGGTGGGGCTCACCCTTATGAGGATCCTAGGTGCAATATCATGATTTACCAAAATCCAATTTATACTGTAGTTAATTTGATTCACTTTGCTAATATTCTAGAGGCATTTCAAAATTCATTTAACTGGGATTAAAGAAATTTCAATGTAGATTATTCACTAAATTTTGTTTCATGTTTTAACACTATATCAATTCAGTTATGATTAACTTAATATATAGGGTGTAACTCTATCTTTATTATTTTTCTGTTTTGAATTTGTGACTTTTACGTTTGCGTCAATTCGACTTAATGTTAAGAGAATTGATAAATGAAAGAGATGTCTAACCTATTTGGTTAAATGATGTATTCATGTATCTAAACACATTATGTAGGAATGAAGAAATCAAATTCTTTGTAAAACAGATGCCTAATTTTAGGAGATTTGGTATAAAAAAGTAAAGACAAGAAATCATGGAATGCTTTTGATTCAAGAAAAGGGATATATGTTGTTAAACTCACAAATATAGTTTCAACAATCTATTATAGTAGAATAAAGTAAAATGGTCAAACAATGATGTATAGATTAATTCAAGGTCTAGTCTATTTAAACAAAGTGGACCTAATAGAACTGATATTTTTTTAAGTATGCCAAAAAAAAAAAGGAAGTAGTCAAGTATTATCATAAATATGCAATACTAATTTGTATTGGTGCCAAATGTCATGTTTTAAGGGAATGTGAATTGAAAATTCAATCCAAATCTGAACTTTTGAGCTTTCAATTGAATTTTTAGGTCAATTTCACCAAAGATTCTCAAATTTTTTCAATTTTAATTTTAATTTTAAAGTCTTGCATGAGTGCTCTCAAATACAATATAAATAAATTAAAAACCATGAAATAAACAAATCTTAAATTTGAAACCTTTAGAAAATTAAGAATCCGTAAATGGAACAATAATGGAAAGAGAATTGGTCGTGAGGTGACCATATGTATACATGACACACATGTGATGGATGTACCAAACCAACAATCAACCAGAAATTCAAACTTTGCCAACAAATCCTAGACCCCACATGGCCATTCTCTGCCCACTGCCAGACCCCCATGTGGACCCCCTACCAATCACATGGGATGCCCCTCTCTCTCTCTCTCCAACACTTTCTCTCTCTAGCCAACGCTCCAGATCATACTTCCACAGCCCCCCAAAACGCATCCTGGCCGTCCCACCAAGTCTTCAAAGTCTTCCATATGGGCGGCTGCGCTTGTCCAACCCTTGTCCCCTAAATGTTGGAGCACCTGCCTCAAAGGTGCTGCTTTTACAACCGACAGCTTACCTTGCCTTTGTCCAAAATTCATGCATTTAACAGCAATACAAATCTTTATACAAATCTTCACTCCCTTATTACAGTATCAAATAAATATATATCTATATATCTATACTATAATAAAGCTCTTCATTTGTGTGAACAGTTAACAATGCCCACATAAGAAGAACCTTTCTCTTTCTCTATAAAACTTGTCAAACCTTGGAAAAGTATTTCCCAGAAAATTCTCTCTCCAAAACACTCCTCAGCAAGGCAAATATTGATCAATCTACATTGGTCTCAAACGGTCTGTTTGCTTATTAAGGCCATTGTGTAGTGAGAGTTTCAGTATTTGCGCGTAGCAGAAATCGATCCGGAAATGGAAAAGGCCATGGCATATGAGGGTGACTACAACCTCAAGGCAACCGAGCTCAGGTTGGGACTGCCGGGGACGGATGAGTCCGAGGAACAAGCCATGTCTAACGTTAGGAACAACAAGCGAGCGTCGCCCGACACGAATGAGGATTGCAAATCAAAAGGCGGTTACGATAACAAGCATGGTGATCATGGTGAAACTGCACCTGCATTCAAGTAAGTTAATGCCTCTTAAGGTTAACAACATATGAAGTATCAGTGTGTGTTTGTGTGTGTGTATGCACACATTATATCATAAACTGAATGATGAATTTTGTTCTATGACTAAATTATTTGGTGGGTATGTGAAATGACAGAGCACAAGTCGTGGGGTGGCCACCAATCCGATCCTACCGGAAGAATAGCTTCCAATCGAAGAAGACGGAGGCCGAAACAGGAATTTATGTGAAAGTAAGCATGGATGGAGCCCCTTACCTCAGAAAAATTGACCTGAAGGTTTACAAGGGATACCCAGAGCTGCTAAAGGCTTTAGAGAACATGTTCAAACTCACAATAGGTACAAATATTGATTGTAACGTTATGGCTATCATATGATATATTGATTGTGAAGGTTGTTCCAACGATGATGATCGTGTTTTTGGTTTTACCTTTCAGGCGAGTATTCGGAGAGGGAGGGGTACAACGGATCAGAATATGCACCGACCTACGAAGACAAAGATGGTGACTTGATGCTGGTTGGAGATGTCCCATGGGAGTAAGTTCCCCTATCTACACATGAATATATATACAACTATAGTTATATATTTGATCCATGCCTGTGTACGTACTGATGAAAATATATATCCATCTTTATTGCAGTATGTTCTCGTCATCCTGCAAGAGACTGAGAATCATGAGAGGATCAGAAGCTAGAGGGTTGGGTTGTGGCGTATGACAAACCCACAAGCCTCCACAACCCAAAACATAAGTGGAAAAAAGAAGATGTTTCAGCTTCTGTTCGTTCTGAAATACAAATTTTCATTTTGAATATCCTTGTCTGTGTCGACAGTTTCTGTGAACTTCAACAGAAAATGCAAGCAGAAATCAAGAGCAAACTACTATAAAATTACAGTTGTTTCGTAAAGTTTTTGCAGCAGACACATGGTGTTTTAAGGTTCTCTGATGTTATTTTCTTCTTTGTAATATTCCCATCAAATTTAAACTATATACAAAGTAATATTTGCTTTCCAGGACAATTGTATAAAGACAAATTATACCATGGCTATCCAAGTTTTGTTATGTTTTACTTCGATGAAAATATTTAGTCTATACAACTTGGTTCTAGTGTTGTCATTAGATTTGAAATAATTCGAGCAAAATGTATTTCTTTCCATTGTTGTGCTAAGTGGTTCTTTAATCTTATGACACCAATGTGTTATAATTTAAAGAAAAAAGTTCAATCCAAGATTAAACCACATTGCCTCTGACTGAGACCATAAAGAATTATTCGAAATCTTTATATCAGAGCAGTTTCCACAACACAATATATACAATCTCCACCAATATGTTGATATGCTCGTACAGAATTCATACTACGAGATCACAGAATTTTAGAAATAATCATTTTATCATACCTGGTCAGTGACCTTTGTATCATTGATCTAAACATTACTGAGAAATTCGCTACTTCCTTCACAAAGATCGTGGAAGAAAGAAAGAAAAAAAAACAATAATGCACAAGATGGATTCCAAATTTCCAATTATGGGAACACTAGGTGTATTACATTGCACAAAGTAGGTGAATCTAAAGAAATTCTCCTCTGGTGTTAGAAAAACTCTTTACCATGATCTAGGAAATCCATACTTGTTCGGTTGATGAAAGTAATTGAATTATTAGATCGTGTTTTTTAAAATTATTTGTTTTTATTTTTATTTTTTTTATATGGATTATTCTCTCTGTAATTGATTTTATAGCTCTAAGAATACCACTTTCCCTTTGCAACGCTAAAAGTATTAGTAGGTTCTTGTGTACCCTGACATACATGATCTATGCTTAACCGTTTATCAACCTACCAATTTAAATGACACATGAAATAATCAAATAGAAGGAGAGACTATGCAAAACATTGAATATTTCACTTATCTAAACAAGTAAAGGTCAAATTATTAACATATATATGTCCATATGCATCAGGATTTGAATTACAGAGAATGGGCATATGAGGAACTGTTTCTCTCTACCAAGTAAGATGAGAAAGGAGTTTAAAAAGCTCGCATCGAGCCAATAGAGGTCAAAACTTCTCCGTTCAATGGAAAAATATACCAAATTACCTAATAGAAAAGATTTAAAAATTATCACAAACCACCCTCAAGAGAGAAAGAAAACACACACATACATATTCCAGTTGTATTGCTTCATGTGGTCGCAAATTGATCAGTGAATATCTACTAATCTGGCTGTTTTTCATAGTGTACGTGGCCTTTAGGGATTGTGCGACCAATAACCTTTCCTAATCATCATGTTCGCCAGTTGGTGAGCATGCAATATTGTAATGGACCTCGCGGTAGCAATCTGATCAAAAAAAAATCTTATGATCAACTTAAAAAATTTGTTGTGCTCTGTGAACAATATATTTTAATAAAAATTAAAATTCGCAATGGATGAGTTGGAGCCCTGTGCCAAAAAGCAATGGTATCTAATTAACCTTTTTTTTTTTTTTTTCTCTCTGAAAAGGTGGAATTTTTTACTAAATTAATCTTTATGTATGTCCCATAATGCATTTGTATACTTTAAATACTGTTTCTTATGCTACTTTCCCTTTTACCGCAGTTCTTCCCCCAAAGTACTAGATGCTCAGTTTGATTAAATATGGTAGAGATTCAGTGAACTCAACATATTTTAGGATGTAGAGCCTACATGGTGATAATACATTTATATTTACTAGGTGAATTAGAAGGCGGGAAGTTATTCAGATATTTAATTTTTAATTTAGAAATCCTTTGCCTTTTCAACAACCAAACGGAGTGTAACATTAAATCAGAAAAAAAAAAAAAAATGCAAAACAATTCTTGGGAGTTGTTCTTGTGATTCTAAAAAATATGGAAAATGATAAGCAAGCCGGTCTTCTTTGCATCTCATGGCTGAGAAGCCTTCGTCCTATCATTTCGACAAGGAAGATAGGTTTAAATAGCATTGCTCAAGAAATATTGACTTGAGTGGTACATCTGTGTAACATTTAGATCCAAAGTAACAAAATACTAGAGAATGACTATTTGGTTTTTCTTTTGACTTGGACAAACAAAACCACGGCTAAATTTTAAAAAGACTAAAAAGAAAACGTAAGATGCATTTAATTTCATACCTATTGCAATTTCAAGGTCAAGATAATAGTGCCTCCTTTCGGAAGTCAGCATACTTGATCTGCATTTGTAGGTATTGAGATATTAGAACAGTATCATCAAGGGTTGTAGTCTAGTGATACTTCTTCGTCTTCAAAGTGAAAGGGTGAGAGTTCAAGTCCTTATAAAGGCAAAGTGGGTGTGTGAGTTCTTTTCAAGGTAAAAATAAAAAATAAAAAAATAAGATACCATAACATTGTTATCAGGACAGCTCAATATACTACCATTGTCCTAATTTAATTGTCCCTTTTCAGAATTCAAAATTTTCAAGAGGACATGAATTTAATGATCCGCACAATCCAAGCATTTGAATTACGAAATCAAAGAGTAGGCATGGCTGCGTTTTTTGCCAACATAGGTGTAACATACTAACATGGATAGTCATTCGCCATGTCATGTCTTGACATCTCACTCCAGTGGGATTTAAAAGAAGGAGGTGATTTGATGGGCCAAGAGTATAATGCTAGCTGAGTGGTGATATCATGGGATCCCACCACTATGATTGCGGAGAAGCATGTAAATCTTTTTTCTTTCGGAAGGTGAGAAGCATGTAAATCAGGCCAGTGTGGGTGCCTGCCTCTTGGTTTTTACCAGAGGAGGGAGTGGGAAAGACCCTATGGACACATGTATCTCTTTCAAGTGACAGTGCATTAGACACGTGTCTATATCTCTTTGGTTGTACTTCACGTGTGTCTAGAACACAGGTGCCATTTGTTTCAATCAATATTCATAACTTGTGAACAAGGGTTCCTCTGTCCACTTACTCAATACTCCATGAATAAGGGGCCCACCTCTTTCTCTCTCACTTATCTCCTCTACTCTTCCTACAACCACTCTCAGTTTCTTGGGCATAATGTGGATGAATCCATACCAGAACATTGGTCATATTGACTGAAACGTTTCACCAAATGGTTACAAGGCCAGCAATGATTTGTGGCACAGAATGTTTGGCTATCAAGAAAAATGTACAAAAAATTAAACTAGCAAAAATTGAGAGTACTGAGGTGGATAGCAGAGAGAAAGGATTGCATCTGTGAGAAGCAGTGGTACCAATTGAGAATAAGTTGAGGGGTAGTCATCTGGAAAAAAAAAAATGTTTACACCATACAAATACACATTTATACACCAAAGAGGAGTGGTCTGATTCAAGCAGAAGGTGCTGTGAGGATCAGAGAAGGGGCTAAATGAATGAGGGGAAGGCAGTGAAAAAATAATCATGTGCTGTTTTCTAAATGAATAAAGGATTTAACCCTAAGTGGTTTGGAGTTAGAGGTTTGATAAGCTGATTAATTGAAAAATCACACTACTACAAGCAGAAAGTCAATCAGACGATTGATATAATATATGATCATCTTCTGAATGCTACAGGTACACATACAACGCTAGAAAATTCGAGAACCATGATACACCACTCTTTTGTCTTAAATTTTCAAAAAGTTTCACAAATTTGTGTCAATGTATTTTATCACCTGACCATATGAAGGCATTGCTTAGGCCACATCTTGCATAGTGAATCCCCAATAGCATCAATTATCAACCAGCCAGATCATTGATTTTGGTTTCCAAATGGTTTCAGTGATTTATTCTTTTTAGCCTCACATTTTATTTTTATTTATATTTTTTTGCCACAACATTTTTACTTTCTACATTTTTAACAGTATGTCAAGTTCACTTGTGATCTCAAGCTTGACAAGTACAACCAAAATTTTGACAGTTTGACATTGATGCCACATCTGAAGGGAAAATAATAATAATAATAATCAAAAGAATAGCCACCATGTCAATTTCAAGGCATTCATCAGTACATTCTTCTAGATACACAGATTTGTAGTATATGAGAAATCGACTTCAGTCAAAAGGTATATCATAGTATATGATATATCATATAAGTCAAAAAGTATGAAAAATAGACATAAGTTATTACCTGTTGGAAGAAATACAGAATTTCCCAGGTAAATCATAGACAATACAATTGATTCTCTGTAGTGCTCTTTTGACAACTTGAGACTTTGACCAGTGCCCTTTACCACCTATAACAAGAAAATAACTTCATGAAGTCCATTCAATGAGATGTTCGACTTTCTGATTCATAAATTCAAATAAAAGTCCAACCTTGTGATGGTCTACATGATAAGTGGCTCCATGTTAATATAGGTCTTAAGGTGCCACAATATTCAATTTTCTCTCTTTATCACATATGATTTTGATTGTCCATCTTCCAACTCGTCATAGGAGGATAAATAAGATAGCCATTAAGTAGAGAGCAGCATTAGTTCTTCCTGTTTGGTGTCCATAAGATATTCTGAAAACTTCATGTCTTCACTAAGCAAATCCAAGATAAATAATATGCTATCTGAATGTAAATGTGACACATCTCCCATGACAAACTCATGCACTACAGAGCCCAACTCAATCCAACTAGAACCTCTATTCTTTCTCACTCGGTGTTCCCTAATCATTGCTCTTACTTTAGCAACATCACTCCATCTTCCAGCGGCAGCATAGATATTGGACAAAAGAATGTAATTTCCAGAATTATTTGGTTCGATCTTGAATAACTCAGCTGCAGCAGCTTCAGCCAACTGGACATTGCGGTGGACACTACATGCCGCAAGCAAAGCACCCCATACAACCGAAGTGGGTGTCATGGGCATTTTACTTATTATGTTATATGCCTCTTCAGGGCACCCAGCACGACCAAGGAGGTCAACCACACATGCATAGTGCTTTTCCATTGGTTGAATTCCAAATTCCTCAGTCATTTGTTTGAAGTACCTCCTGCCCTCATTAATGAGACCTCCATGATTACAAGCACTCAAAACCCCAAGAAAAGTTACTCCGTCTGGTTTAAAATTTGCTTTCTGCATTTCATGAAACAATGCAATAGCATCTTTTCCCAATCCATGATTTGCGAAGGCTGCAATCATGGTGCTATAACAACGCAAATCTTTTTTATGAGCCATTTTAAACACTTATAATGACTTAACAATGCTTCCCCATTTTGCATACATGTCTATCAAACTAGTAACAACCCTTAAATTAGAAAAAAGTGAGGGGCCCACGTAGTCATCAATAATTGATTCAGCCGCATCTAGAATCCCTAACTGTGAGCAAGCTGATATGATCCCTAAAATGAAAGTCTCATCTGGTCTGATGCCCTGCTCTTTAAAGTGTTTAAACAATTCCAAAGCAAAACTAGGCTGCCCATTTTTAGCATATCCACCAATCATGGTAGACCAAGAGACCAGATTTTTCTCAGGCATCTGCTCAAATAAACACCTCGCAGTATTACTATCCCCAGCTTTAATGTAGCCATCCATCATTATGGTCCATGATGCAACATTTCTATTTGGCATTCTGTTAAAATAATCTTTTGCAGATTCTAATTCCCCTGCTTTACAGAATCCTGAAACAATCAGATTCCAAGTCCCAACATCACGGATTGGCATTGCCTCAAAAACAAGAAGAGCACTGTCAAGATCTCTGGCATCCATGTACCCAGAAATCATCACATTCCATGAGGCCAAGTCTTTGACGGGCATTGCCTCAAAAAGAACCCGTGCCTCCACCATGTTACTAGCCTTGAAATGTCCACAAATCATAGTCGTCCATGAAATCATATTCCTAATTGGCATGATATTAAACAAATCACGTGCAATATTAACTCCACCATTACTCCCATAGCCAGAAATCATTGAATTCGAGGAAACAATATCCTTTTCAGGCATCTCATCAAATACTTGCCTAGCATGATCAACTTTCCCACATCTCATTAATAAATCAAGCATCGCATTTTGCACTATCAAATCAAAATCAATGCCACATTTTACAACAAACCCATAAATCGCCTCACCATCTTTTAATCTTGTCTGTCGAGCTAAAGCCTTAAGCACCGAGGAAATTGTGAAATTAAGGGGCGGGGCAGATTCACTCAGCATTCGACGAAACAGGGAAACTGCTTCTGTATATCCACGATTTTCAACATACCCATGAATCATGGAGGTCCACAGAAAGGAATTTGGTTCAGCAATTTCATCGAATAACTTGTGCGCATAATCTACTGAGCCAAAGCGCGAGTAGAGACGGAGGAGTTTGTTGAGGATGATGTCGGATGAATGGATCAAGCCGCCGACCAAAAGGCGGGCATGAATGGATTTTAGACATCTGATAGATTGGCAGCTGTGGAGAAGATGTTTGACAGAGTGATCCATATCATGGCGCCAAGAAAAAAATTAACGGTCACTAAATTAAAGTCTTTTAAATATTCCTCGGTTTGGGAATTTGGAACTGAACCGTGGGCTTCTGAAAGAATTGTTTTGTTGGTTGATGGTACGAAAGGAAAACAATGGGCCTCGTTGGGCTTCAACTTCATGGATCTTACCCAAGCCCATACCGAGGGTTAGGAAATGAAGACGATATACAATCTCTCAAAAACACTTGAAATTAAACATGTTCATACAATACCCGTGTAGTAGAGACGTTAATTTCACTCATTTTGTCACGTTCTTATAACTACGGGTTTAAACTTATCTTACTAGGGTTTGGAACGAGTTTGAAAATAAAGTTTATAACCCGCCAAGTTACAAAGCTGACCCAATTCATTAAAAAAAAAAAACATTTTTTACTATCTATAATTTATTTTTTCCTTCATTTTTATGATAATTTTAAATTTTAATATTTTTTTGTTATTATGATCATTAAATATCCGACTATACTTAAATTCTTTTATAAAATTTGTTTTACATTTGTTCCAGCTTGAATTGTTTTTCTTAAAAAAATATATATACATTGGAGCATCCAAACCTGTCCCAACTTTGATGCAGGGTGGGGTGGGACGGGCGAATTTGAGAAAATATTTTTATCTCAAATATTTTTATTTATAGGACGAGTTTGGGAAGGGATGCCTCTTCCTGAACTTGCCCATCGAAATCCCTTGTCCGTACAAGCTATTGGACAAGGTGGATCCAACAAACCAAAATTATTTTTTCTCAAAAGAGGAAATAGAAAAGGGTGTATTTACAAAATATAATTGAACAAGGATAAAACTATCTAAATCAATTTTTTAGCAAATTATCTTGGTTCTATTTCAATCTATCTCATGAATTTTTAAATTTAATCTTTACTAAATTCACTTCCGCGAGTCCGTGACACAAATTTCTTATAGATTAAACTGTGTATTAGTCGTTTCTCTAAAGTTATTAATACTATCCCTTTTTTTTTTCCTTCTAATGCTTGCAAATTAAGGGGAGGAAAATTCGAATATGAGCATACTCGTTTGGGAAGCAGGCGCCCTACCGGTTAAGCCACTGGATAATGACCCATAATAGTACTTCATTAATTTGCTAGAAAAATACGTACAAAGGGAACTTGTTCATTTATGTCAAAATCAAGGGTCAAATTGTAATGTTTGTCAAAACACATATTATGTTGTTTCAGTAAATAAAAAGAAATAGAGCCTGCAAAATATCCATCCACTGTTTCCAATTTCACAAGCATTTAGAATTGATTATCTTCTTCCATATAGAGAACGGAAATGAACAACACATACATGATTTATCTGCAAAAGAAAATGACAAAAATTCTCACTTTGTTTTGAATATGGAGTTAATAAATAAAAAAACCTTAATTCACCTTCCCTAAGAAACATAAACAATATATATTCTCTTTTGAAAGGAAAGCAAAGTCACTACTTAAAGAACCTCCTCATTTCCTTCCATTACATTTCCTTTCCTTTTCCTCTCTGTTTTAAAACGAATATTGTATACTGTAACTATTAACAGAACCTCCTATTATAAAAAGCATGAAGATTGAAACAATTGATGTATGAAAAATCAAATCACTAATCCACTAAGTCTCTCAATCCAAAGGTCAATAAAAAAAGTTCATGACTATAGCCACGAGAAGACTCTCTTGACAACATCTACTCAAGCTCGGAAGAGCCACCCAAATAATTCATCATTACTTTTTAGAGATTTGATAAAAGCTCAAGTTACTTTTAGGGAACACACCCCACTAACCAAATTAAAAAAACAAAGGTGCCTCTCGAAAAGGACCTACCACCATCCATATCAACTATTCTCTTAAAATGCATTATCCATAATCTCAATTATTCTATTAAAGTACATCATATTTACCATCATCCATCTCTTTCACAATACCCACCACTGTCAAAGGGAGTGGGCCCCACAATTCCACAGCAAAATGAGGTAGGCACATATAGTAAAATCTATTCCTCCGCTTGACCATGGCAACAAACAATGAAGTGTCATTCATTTCTTTGTTGTCTTCAAGTTTTGACATCACACCTTATTTGACACATATTAGGAGGAGAGGGCAAAAGCAAAATTGTGGCATCTGACTTTGATTGCACTGCCACATAATGCCAAGGATATATACATACATAAATAATACATAAATATATATATATGGGTGACGATAGATAGGGATATGGAGGTGAGAGAGACATTTTGAGGCCATTGGGAATTTGAGGTTCATGACAGGGCGTTTGGTTCGGGTTTGACAAGAGTGGGGGCATCTGGTTGGTGAGTAGGATAGATTAGCTTGGCAAGTGAAATGGGCATTATGCAAAGTGCTTTGGATTGGAGGAATTGCATGGCAGCTCCAACATCTTCTTCCATGAGCTTAGCAACTTCCCGCTCTGTCTCATCATTCGACCACTTATCCCAGTTCCAATTGCATCCACCTTCACTGGTGTCTCCCTAAATATTGGAAAAGCGAAGAAATGGTTCTGAAGTTAAATAAAGGAAATCTTAATTACAGCTATGACAATTTTCTTCAAATGTATGTCAAACAAGCAACTTTATCTCTTCTATGTTACCTCAACTGATGGCGGCGGTATGTCGGCCACAAGTTGTGCCACTGCTCCTGCTCCACCTAGCCTACTCATGCTTAAAACCTGCTAAGTAGGTTAATGAATAATGACATACAGGGATAAATGGAGAGGAGATTAATTATCAACACACCTCATTCAATGCATGAAACTTGTTCATTCAACCGAAACTGCCTAAAGTCCAGTTGTTTATACTGGTTAAATAATTAGGTTCATTGGCATATGAAAACTAGTTTGGCAGGCCCCAAACTTATTAATACTCATGACTAACCAAGGGCTTGTTTGGCAATCTTTTTTGTTTCATGTTTTTGTTGCCAAATCAGTCCAAAAAAAAAGACCCATATTTCAAAGCATTCAAAAGATGTTTTCACTTATTTTTGCTACAGTAGCGAGAATTTGAAAGATTATGCAACAAATTTGTTACCATATGAATAAATCACAGCACAACAAAAGCATCGCCTCTGCTTCATATGAAGTTGAAAATGCAAACAGATTGCCAAATGGGCCCTAATATTAGCACATGCTAAGTCCAATCATCCCAGCATCCTGGACTGGTTGGACAAACACTGGGTACTCATTAGAGTAGAAATTGGAGATGACACTGATAAATTCATAGAAGATTTAACAAATGCGATAGCCTTAATCAGTATTCATCAGAGCATTCATGGGAAAACAACTTATGTCTAATGCTCTGACAACTACATCATCTACAAGGAAATAAAAATGCCAACTAAGTGGCCACCTCAAGAACACAAGTGCATTTGGAATTCAAGAATGGATTTACCAATTTAAGCTACAATGGTGCAGCTAAAAACGGAAAGGGGGAAGGGGGGGGGGGGGGGGGGGGGGGGGGTGGGTTTGGCGGATACACGGTTTGAACCACAACGGAAGACTGCTTTACCTTGACTTGGAGCCTTAAGAACTTCACATAATCCAGAATTTCATCAAGCATGGCAGCCCTATCTGTCTGTGGAGAGAAGAAAGTTTAGTAAATAAGAATGAATAAGATGCAGTATAAGCTCACTGTATCAGCCATAGAGTGGTAGCTTCTTTAAATAAGTGATTTGTCACATATAATAAGCCATGGCAGTTTCAACAGTAAGCATCTCAAAAGAGGAATTGTTTGGAATCTTAATCTTAGACCTCCAAAATGCATATGGAATCTAAAAAAGATAGATAAGTAACTAAATAAAATGAGAAAGAATAGGCCCGTTGTAAATGAACAAACCATCTGGACATTGTTTGGAACTTTCCATATTGTAATCATATACAATGATAGCCATCACTTGCTTGACAATAGCGCAACATGCCTATTATATATAGATTCTGATACCAATATTAATTTATATGCCAAAATTACTTAATTAAAAGAATAGAGCTTATCCAGTCACTTGATGTTGTTCCATTAATCATAACAAAGATTTCTATTTATCAGGGCAAAAAAGGTGTCAGTGAAGTCACATGATGTCCAAGAATGCATTAAACTCGCACTCAAGCTAGGAAATAATCTAGTCCATAATCATCTATGAAGGAAAAGATTATAATCTTTTGCATGGTCTTTGGCCAAATGCAAGCATATTTAAAAGAATATGGCTTAATTAACTGACAGAATAAAATGGTAAAAGCAACTTCCAAAAGATAAAACTGTTTCTTATAGCAACAGCAAATTGGCACAGACCTTGGTGCAGCAGGGAACAAGTTCTTGCAAAGCCTTTATTCTCTCTGCTATCCTTTCTCTACGCAACTGTTAAGGAGAAACAATGCTGTTAATGCAAAGCTTCGGTAAAAGGCAACAATATGCAGAGATCAATCATAAAATCCTAAAAGTAATGGTAAAACCTTTTTTTTTCCTTCTAGGAACAGTTGAGCACAGGGACAGAGCCAGAGCCAGTGGGGGCGTCCGCCCCCACTGGAAAAAATAATTATTTATATTTTATACCTATAATTTTAGTAAAATTTTATTAATGACCTCACAAAATAATTACTAAAACCTTCCATTTATAAATCCACCGCCACTGAAGTTTTAGTTCTCACACTAACAACCCTCGCTCGCTCATTTTCACACTCTCTACGCCTCGCGTGTGAAGAATGTAGTTGTTGGCTTGTTGTTCACGCAACATTTTGAAAAGATAAAAATTCATCGACAGCTCAAGCACATACGATTCAGAACTTGAACCCTCAACCTCTTCAGAAGATACAACACAAACAGATGCTTGGTGATAGTAAAATCAGTTATAGTAAGATAACTAATGCTCTTCTGAAAAGTCTCATTGCATTCCTTACTCTCGTAGCTCACTCATTCCTTTTCATATCTCCTCTAATCTGTTCTAAGAAGGCAGGGATCCCCCTCTCTCATCATATGAGGTGAGCCAGAGCTTCATTAACAATGGCTTCTAAAAGTATAACTGTTCTTTAGTAGCTAAGGTAGAAAAGCTAAAAGCAAAAACTCTCAAAGCATTCTTTACCCTCGTAACTCGGTCTTTCTTTTTCATATCTTTTATAATTTGTTCTAGGAGGACCGGGATCCCCTTGTCTCACCATATGAGGGAGTCCGAGAGTCGTTAACAATGGCTTCTAATATCAGATTTAGTAAGATAATCAATGCTCTTCCGGTCTTCCCTCACTGGTCACCGTAATAATTGCATATGTAATGATAAGATTATATTCTAATGATTTGTTCTTCAATATAAACATTTTTCTTCAACATATTCATCCTTTTTTTTGCCTTAACTGTTTTAGCTACATTACATACCATATATTGTTTTCTTTCCATAAAAAAATCGTTTAACCAAATATGCATTGCAAACCAACTTTCTAGATTACCATTATATTTAATTTAAATTACCCGTTCAGCTATACTATGGGGATCTGTGGCTTGTCCCCGTCGAGCTCGCACCCTTGGACGGATCGCAGGTGGGTGTGACATGGTGACAGTTGTGCTCGGAGCTGGTCGGCCATGCAAAGGCTGCAAAAGAATGCACGAGGCATATATAGGCAATTACATAACTAAGAATTGAAAGGTCAGAATAAAAATATAAAAATAATAAATATAAAAAGTTGAAGCAAATCCTGTGACAAATCTATCAACACACTTTGGAAACTTTTGTACAGGGCAATCCGCAACCCCAGTATTCGCTTTGGTGGGATGTGTTATTTTCATATTCAACTTGAACCACAAAGTTGCAAATAATGGACTTTCAAGATTTGGTGGTTAATGAGATGACCGTATGTTTGATTAAGATATGCTACTTCCTTTATAACAAACTTATTGGCTTATTGACACGTTCAGTGACTGGATAACTTAATTTTACTCATAAAAATTCCCTATTACACAGCAAGGAACTCTCTGCAGCTGCAAATTTGTCTTGGTCTCCATGCTAAAAATTATGAACACTGCTACTACATATTTGCCCCCAGCATCGTAAAAAAATAAACTGCATGAAAAATTATTTAACCCATCTTAACTGGATGATCTTCCACGATTTGTATTCACGACGTATATATCATATATGTATATGTTTTACATCAGCTACTACCAACCACAACACTGCTTTTGGATGATGATCAGGAGTTATCCAAAAATGGTTCTAAGCAAAGGATAACCTCGAAGTAGTGACAGATTAAATGCTGAAGGTATTTAAGGACAAGAGAAGGCACAAAACAGCACAAGTTCAAGGTTGTTAGAAAATAATACACACACATACATACATACATATTGTGGAATGGTACTATGGTAGTTGTAAAAAAAAGAAAAACCTTCCATTGCACTTCATCTTTCCATTAAATTGATTTCTCTTATCAGCTTCTCATGGCTTAACCAATAAGTTTATAACCTGGATGTGCCCGCCTTGACACGGTAAGGTAGCTCCTCTACTGTCACGGTTCAAAACCGAAGACACCTCTCTCGAACCCTCTCTACACACTGCAATGGTCGCAGCCGGGCACTGGACTATATATCCTTGTGTGTGTGTGAAAGTACATTATAAAAGAATTGAGGACTATACGAACCTGCTGAAAGTGAGGAGCAGTGTGCCGGACTGAATGAGGCTGTAAATGTTCAAACGCCGGAAACAAGCTTGCCATATTTGTAGGGTCTCTCTCCTGCAAATGCAGGACAACAAAAATACTCAATCACCCTCCACCTCTTTCTAAATTGAGGCACATCCCCTACCCTTAACGGCAACGGCCGTGAACCACCGTTTATTGTGAAAAAATTGACCCCGCACAAACACAGAAAAGGACAATAGGGACACGAATATTATAATAAATCCGAAGTGCAAAACGGTAAATTCAGACTTACACTCCTCCCTGCAAAACCTCCGCCATCAACGTCATCTCGGCCGTTATCTAAGCTCAACCCCAGCGGAAACAGCTGCTGCTGGAATCCACCGCCGGCGGCGACGTCACCGGAGCTGAGCTGGGACACCGTCGTCAACGGCGCCGTTTGCGCTGAGTTCCCCTCGGTTCCCGCCAAGCCACCATAAGAAGGAAGCGCGAGTATTTGCTCAAGGAAGTCGTCGGAGTATCCTTCCGGCGGGTTGGTTGCCATGACAGAGATCTGTCGGAGATTAAACTTTCCGGTGGGAGGTGAGTCAAATATATGGAAGTGTGTGAATTCGAGTGAAAATTTCAGATATACAGATATGTGTAGATATATATGGGGAGAGAATTTTGAGGGGCACGAGATGGTGCGGTGTCGGAGAGAGAGGTGACAAATTAGGGTTCTGAGGAATTCTCAAAGTGAAATTCTCTGTTTGGCATTGCTTTGCTCTGACATGGCATCCTTGTCTCGCTTCAGGTGTGCTTTTGAAAAGAAAAATTTTAGTGCTGATTTTACTATTTATTTACTACGTATTTACAGTACTCCGTATTTTGGTAGTGGTAGAAGAGTAATTTTCAATGAATAGAAGGGTGGTTGTGTTTTCTCTATAATGTAAATGATGTATGGAAAACGTAAGGATGTATGGAGAACGTATGATGCTTGCGAGTGTCTATGGTCATTAGTTTGTTTTTATTTTTTATTTTTTTTTTAGGCTAAGCTAAGGAAGTAGTACGATAAGCCAAACTAAATAAAGATATATAAATCATGAAGTAATACAATAAAATGAAGGATAGGTTTCAGATTTGTTGAGAAAGAATCACCGGTTTAGAACAAAACCACCAAAGAGAAGAATAATAACTGGAGTGACCAAAAGTCAGGCCATCATTAAGGCAACAGTTCCAAAACTGCATCCACAAGGCATATCCACACACCCAACCCAGCACAAAATCAAATTAAGCCAAAGAAAAACAAAAATCAACCTAAATCAGAGATCTAGTCAAAGGAAAAACAACAGATCTATCATGTCGAGAAATAAATCAAACAAAAATAAATCTAATTATATAAAAATAATAAAACAACGTGAAAAAACATCCACAAGACCAATTTATTGTAACATGTTATTAACACGTGGGAGACAAATAAGAACATCTCTCCACTCCCGTTGAAGGGAGCAAAACGGAAGGGCCGAGCTGTGTGTGTGTGTGTGAGAGAGAGAGCGCGGGGCCGGGGGGGGTGAAAAAGGGGGAGGCGGCTCCTGCAATCGATTGAAGCTATGGTCATTGGTCACTAGCTAAGTAGCATGTACACTAGCAAAGTAGCATTTACACTAGCTGACACGTCATTTTTTGAAAGTAAAACACTTTGAAATGTGTGCATATTATTTGATAAATTTATATTAAAATTATCATAAATAAAGTGGGGAAGTATTCAAAATAATATATTTAATTTTTCTTTGGGTTAAATATGTGTGAAAGAATATCAATATTTAACACGAGTAAACTGCTTCACAAAATTTTTTATTTAAGAAAGCATATTGAATTCTTATTAATTTCTTATCAGGAAAATTTTTTATTTGAGAAAGTATATTGAATTCTTATTAATTTTTTTATCACGAAAGAAAGTAGTGAATATTTAATTATCGAAACCTGAGTATTTAATTTTTTTTTTAAATTACGGATCACCTTTTAACCGGTCAAGTGAGACAAATCAGAGCATGCAATGTCTCAATCTTAAGCAAAAAATAAATAAAATAAAATTCTAACCACTTCGGCCTGTTTAACAACTGCTTCTATTATTATTATTATTATTATTATTATTATTATTTTTTTTTTTTTGCCAAGATGCTTTCGCACTATAACAAAGCACTGTCATGTACAATATCACAAAAATATAGAAATAAGAACCTTTAAATAACATTTTTAATTAGCCATTTTATTTTTTCAAACTTAAAATATTTTTTTTACCAAACATACTTCCGACTATTATTGAATACACTCCAAAATATAAACATTACTTATATTTCGAGTCAAAGTAAATAAAATTTCTAAACAGAGTTGAGGTTATTTCCACCCTAAAACTTATCCGAGTCCCACTTGATTAACAAAGATGTTGTGTCAAACAATAGTTCAGCATCAATCGTCCAAAGCAACTCTCTTGTGAATTGATTTTGCCTTATTTTGAGTTCTTGACGCATTTGCTTTCATCCCTTTAAGAAAAGCATAGTGTCACACCCCGCTACCTAGCCTTAGTCTTCACTAAGCTTGCACACTCGGGTAGGCTGACTTAGCGCTTCAAGGGGGCTTGAAAGTGTCTAAGGCCGCACGGGAGCTTAAAAAGGTTCAAGTCCGTGACAATAGGCTGTCACTCCCCATTTCCTTTGCTAGCAACATGAAGTGGAATGAAATAGAAAATAAGAGATGGAAGAATTATATAGGAAATGGAGAAAATTTATATTGAATCGGAAGAAATTGGTATACAAAAGAAACGATATTATACTTGACTGTTATAATCATGGCAAAATAAAAATAAAAAATAATAGTTGAGGAGCGGAAAAAGTTGAAAAAGGAAGAAGATAATTTCCTGCTCATTTGTAGTTAAAATATATATATATATATATATATATATATATGATATTAACATGCACTTCTTTTCTATATATGCATTCCCTTTCTTGTCTCGATGATTTTCTGCCCTTTCTCTAGTAGTCTTTGTTTTTTTTGGGGTCATGGCAAAGGACTTCCACAATATTGTTTGTACCCTTTCTTTCTGGTTTAAAATATCTTTTTTTTTAAATAAAAAAATATAGTGTACGACAAAGGTTTATGTTAAGATTGAGGTCGTATCTATCGGGTGAGGCAAGTAAAATAACTTGTTAAAATTGATAAATAAATTATTTTTATTAGATTTTAAAATTTTTTTCGTAAATATTTACGTCCAAACAAATGAGCCGACAATGTGTATGCTTTCCCCCGAACAAAAAATTATTGTACTTTCACCTCCTTTCCTTTTCCCGCAGAAGGTTGCTCCCTCATTGTTTGATCCGTCTCCATTCCCTCTATTCTTCCATCAACCAAAGCAATCATACAGTGAACTCTTTTTTGTCCTGGCAAAAAAACATTTCTATTGATGATTGGGTAGCTATGGAGGCCCATATACTGCATAACCAACGCTTATAAACTGGCTACCAGATAACCCTATCCTATTTGTATGTAAAATTTTCAACATTCTCCTCCTGTTAATGCCATCCTATGTATCAACTCATAGGAGCTATCAATTGCCATGGCTCAACTCACCTTGCTGTTACTTGGCAGGGTGATAGCTAGTCCATCCTATAAAACATCAAAAAGTTAGTCATAGCTTAGACAAGGCATGGACAATATCCCACCATATTAGAGGTAGCCTCAAAGGATCTCTAAGCAAACAAGCAATGGCAACAGCAATCACATTCATGTCACTCTCCAGCAAGCACAACTCCTCAAAAAGAACATATCATCCATCCAACCCCTCGGGTCATTTCAGTTTGATCTCTTCCTTCCTTCCTTCCTTCCAGAATTCCATTACTAGTCCATAGGAGCCCTTCATCAATGGCTGCCCGCCCAAAACAACCACAAGCAGATCACCCCACATTGGAGAAAACATCCATTTTAGTCGCAAAAAACCTTATCAGTTAGGTATTCGGGAACAATATAGTCTTGAGCTCCTACAATGTCCATTGCCGGCCAGCAAGACTTTGTCAACCTGAAATTGGCAATTTTGGCTCAAATTCTTGCCCAAAAAGTTTGTTGCTGTTTTTTATGTCTTCATGTTCACTAGGTGGGCTATTGTGCTCATTAATGTGCTGGATTTGAAGAAATAAGTAAAAGAAGATCAATCAATTGAGAATAGAGAAGTAAACAAACTCCCTTCTCATTCATCAGTTCAGAGATACAGATCTATAAGCTTACCAAAAATTCACCTTTCATTTAGCTTCTAGAGGCAAATATAACCATTGGATCACGCTTGTATATACACATAAAAGACTATATATAAGATTTTGTACAGCAGAGGGGTGCCATAATGCTAGCATCTCAGAAAATGTAATAATTCATTTTTGCTGCATTTTTTTTTCTTGTCTCGAATGTGCCAAGATATTTTAGCAATTCTACCCATTTGGCCAAAGCCTTGTAAGAACTAATAGGAATGATTTCCACAAGCACTGAACAGCATCTGAGTGTCCTGCACCACTTTATCGGAATGGGTAAGTCTTGCATCAAGCGTCAAGAATTGTAATAACCTGGTCTTATTCCTCTAGCATATAAACCCAGCGAAATCTACAGTAGAGAAGAAAATAAAGAGAACTAAGAAAATTGTAATACCTTTTACTGTCCAGACTGGTTGTGTCATTTAAAATTGTTATGCTTTGTTGTGATGACCATCATCTCTTCATGATGTCATCCTTCTTCACAGTGAAATCCCAAAGGTCACCATATTTCTCATTGAAATCCCATATGTCCATGGTGTTGTAATCAGCTATTAATTTGTCGCGAGAACCCCTCTCCATATTGTATATCTGGGGTTCGAAATTATGGGGTTCGCTCGGTTTATCCATCTCAATAATGCAAAATACTACTGTAAAAACAGCTGCTCCAATGTACAAGTACTCCCCCTGGTAAGAAAGAATTGAAAGAAACATTCATCAGTCAAGCCAAGCTCACACTGTTTACCACATTTCCAATTGAAGTACTACTATTGCTAATTGTCAAATATTGTGATACATGTTAATTGAGCATTGATATTACCGGAACATTGAAGTACATCCCAGCGGCAATTGCAGGAAGGAATAACCATGAAATAAGCCCTACTCCAAAAAGGAAGAGAACCAGACTCAAGAAATTGCAGTACAAATAATTAATCTAGGTTAATGAAGTCACCAGAAGTCGATGATGATACCCTGGAAACCGGTAGGGGGTCCTACTGCTGCATAGTCTTCCGCAACTGATCCCCAAAATGTTCCTGTGATGTACACTTTAATAAGAACCAAAGGCCTCACAATGAAATTTAAATCAGATTCCACAAAATGAGAAATCAGAGTCTAAGTTGAGGGTGCCATTTAATTCAATTTGATTTTTTGGCTTGAAGCTTTGGTGAACTTCCATAGACTACATTCGCTAATCTAGAAATCTTAAAAAGTATATAAAAAGAAAATGTTTAGAAATGTCCAAAAGGAAAAGAGCTTCAAATAGGTCTTAGCACTGACTTCCAAGAGTTCTATATAGCAATATGAGACATTAAGTACTTATCAAAAATGATTGAACACGTACTCATACACAAAACATTGAACAATTTGGAATTAGTTACATTAACATTTTAATCAATGGATAGCGCTAAATATATCACGTTCCTTATAGGGAAAAATAACAACTATTTCTTTCTAAACAATGAATTTTTGTCATAAAAATATATGAAATTCTACTTATCAAAAATATATATATATATATATATATATATATGAAATTCCATGACAACGGTGAGGAGCTGGATGAAAAGAAATTCTCACTTCTAATTATGTAGTAGAGATGGAATTAAGAAACACTATTAACTACAACCCCAAAAGAATCAGATTCCATAAACACATAGGAAGAATGAAGGGAATATCTTATGGAGGTGATCAATTTAAAGATGCTGTTCAGGCACTTGAATTATTAATTGAAACATGTACACAAACAATACCTCGGACAATACTCTATAAATGACATATATTTAACTAATTGAAGATGAAATGAGTTTGAAAATAAGTAATGAAGATCAACAATTGCCCAACCAAGAGTTACTGAATCGTGACAAATGACAGAGAATGACAAAGTCCACATCAGGGAAAATTGTGGGGAAAAAGGAAATCTAAAAGGGTGAATGTCACGCATAGCTTTCTACGGCACGCGAGATAACCACAATTCATAGAAACCACCAAAATAAATTTAGTTTCGCAAACCATTAACTACTCCAAGAAAAATTCATTTTTAGACCATGCCAAACTATATTCAAACTAAAGTTGGCGTCGTATAAACACCAAAAATTTGAGGTAGGAGTCAAGAATGGGATAAGAAATGTGAAGACCATGAATGAATTTACAAGGAAATTAACTAATTAAGGACTGTATGGATATTTGATACTTAAAGTACTTTTGTTTATGAGTTATGAGCAGCTGGTGTGCTTAATTACTGATATCAAGCAGGATATGAACATGTGTTGAGGTGTTTGTTGCATTATCTCACACTTTCGCGAGGCGGGGTGTGACAGTGGGTGTAAAAAGAAAAGCAAGTATCAAAACTAACATGGGTTGAGATAGTATGAAAATATAGGTTAGAATCAATTTTGACATAATATAAGGCTTATATGGAGATAAATAGCAATGCAATAGACCCAATAGATTGTCGAAAGGCATTGTTGAATTGCTCATGACATACATATATTTAGAGGGCAAGCCTTGAGGAGGTCACGGGTTTAAGACTCTGCATCAAACCCCCCTCAGTCTCAATCGGGCACTGGAGTAGCCCTTTTTGAAAGAAAAAAATTAGCTGAATAAAAAATGTACCTTTCTCGTGACCTTCATGGTAAGTATGGTGATCATCATACTCTCCATAGATAAAGTCTTCCTGAAACCATCAATACACAGCATAATTGAGAACTTTCTCTCTCTCTCTCTATATATATACACGAATCCATACATAAATACATTATTCACACACACGTATAGAATAAGAGTGAGAAGAGACGTACTTGGCTGACGCCATAGGTGGCCCACCGGTCTTTGGGATCTTCATTGAGGTCAGGCTCAATCTCCGTCAGTCCGGCATTCAATCTCGTTGGGCTACGTCTCCGGCTATAATTTCTGGTAAATCTGAAAGTTATCGAATCTGGGTTTCTCTGAATCGAAACCCTAACCTTATTTCCACATGAGTCAGACTTGTTGCAGGTAATTTTGGGGACTGAACTGGTAGAGATAACAGAGAGTGTCGCTGAACCCGCCATTTGCCGTTAGTTCTTGTGATTGTTGGTGGGTTCTTCTGATTTTGTTTTGAAGATATGATGCTGTTTGGGTGACGGGTTTCACAATAGAACGTACATGAAAGTCCAATTATACAGCGTCACGTGTCCGTCTAAAGCACCAGTTTTCTTTTTCTTCCTTCGTGGCATTATGTTATTGGTTTGTGTCTTTGTGAGTTGTGGTTGGATGTTAGATTTAAAGGGAAGTAAAGAAGCTGTTTTGCGCCTTATCCATTTGTAACCTTTGGTCCTGCCTGTCCATAAAACATCTTGGTCTCGCTCGTTGGATTATAATGGAGTAATAGAAAATGAAATGACAAATTCTACCCTCGTTTTTCACAATTAAGTACAAATATTTTAAAAATACTCTTACACTCCAAATTTTAACAGCAAATGTATTATTTTGCAAATTAAGAAATTAATTCGATTACATAATAATTTGGCTGAGTAATGACGATCCGGCGAGGAGACATCCTATTAATTATCAATATCCTCTAACAAATTCGGCTAATCTATTGGAGTTGGTCCAGTAATGTCTAAGTTGACTTTTACCATGCTATTTTAGTTCAGGAGTTTTTATTAAAAAAATTATACTAAATAAAATGGAATGTTAGATTTATCTCATCCTACCTCTCAATAACTTAGTGGTGGTACATCGGTTTTTGTTTTTCCTTTTCCATATAAAATCTCCACCAAATATTCTCCTCTACTTTTATTTATTTAAGATTTTGATCATAAATTGTGATATTGGTTGCGATCGTAATGTAATAGATTTAAATCGGTTGAATTAATTGATTTATGATATGGCGAATTATGTAGTTTGATTGTTGATATAGAACAATGTTAATTAGAAAACTTAGGCCCTGTTTGTTACTCTTTTAGTTTTTTTTTGTGTTTTTGTTGGATATTGTATAAATGAATTGTGAAGAAAAAGCATTTGATAAAAATTATTTTGTTTTACACCGTGCTTAAACGTTTTGTAAATAATGGCAAATAATCAAAACACCAATTTGATTAGTGTTTGGTCTTATAGCGATGTACAATAAATTTTTTTTACAAAGAAAATCTTAAATAACATTTGAAAATTAATCATTATATTTTTTAAACTTGTAATATTTTTTTTACTAAATATATTTTTATATTCTTAATTTAAAAAATCTTGCGACAAATTCACTTTCACAAACATACTTATTATTACTATTATTCAACACGCTCTATGACAAAACCCCAAAAGCAAATAGTGTATTCGACGACCTTAAATATTTGAAATTTGAATTGGGCCTGGGTTTTTAGATTGTAGCTGCTGGTCAGCATTGGTGTGTGTTTGGGCCCAATACTCTTTTGTGTCATTTTGTATATTTTTCTCTTCTTATCATTTATCAATAAATTTGTAATGTGAAAAGGCATACTTCTAAGCTTATTTGTTATGTGTTTGTTTTTAGTGTTTTTATTTTTGATTGGGTATTGTCCGGTATTTTTGAAAAAACACGTGTTTAATAAAAAATGTTTTGTTTAATATTTTTATATGCTTCAGCGTAGCAATTAACAACATATACTAATAATAAACACTAAAAAATAACTATTTTATTTTTTAAATTTGCAACATTTTCTTATCAAACATGTTTCAAAAATCTTGCAGCAAATTGATTTTGCCAAACCTACTTTCAATTACTATTTAAGATACTCTGTAATAAAATACGTTTTTTGTATAACAAGTTATCGCTAAGGGCCCGTTTGGCATGCGTTTTGTTTTAGGTGTTTTGTTTTTGGCTAAAACAGAAACAATGTTTTTGCTTTAGGGTGTTTTGGAAAAAAATCAGAAGCACATTTGGGAACGATGTTTTGCTGTGAAAATGTCGGAAGCAGAAACATGCAAAACATGTTTGGTAAGTCATGTGCTTCAAGAAATTTGAAAACAAAACATGTTTGGTCATTCCAATTATTACCAAAAAAAATATAAAACAGAAAAAAAAAAATGTTTGGTTATCATTGTTTTTAATTTGTTTTTATAAATTTAAGTGTATTTATAAATTTATTTCTATATAAATAGTCATCATATTTTTAATAGATGTGAAGAAATTTGAACACACAAACACACACACACACACATATATTAATTTTTGCAATAACCTATTTACAAGTTGTTCGCAATAACCTGCTTCAATTTTCTTATCCTATTACCTGTATAGTCCAACACAACATTAAAAATAAAAACAAAACCCAACTGCAAACATAAGTGGAATAAAGGGTAAACTATTTACAAGTGCTTAAATATTCAACAAACAAATTTATTAAACTTGCAAGTCATCTATTGCTTTTTTAGCCTTCTTAAAGTGATGAAATATAAGAATTAATACAAGTTGAAATATGCAAAGACAGCATTTGAAACACTAATTTGCAACCACCTATTTTATAATTATACCAAGGTAATAACATCAATGCTATGAAGGTAAATAATAACCACCTGTTCTAATATATATACTAACAACAAAGCTTTCAAGGTAAATAATCACTTGCAGACACTGTGGAGAGAGCAAAATGCATAATTCTAGTGAGTTATACAAATGAATATTACAAGAATGAAACAACTGAGTAGTGAAAATACATAATGCAAAATGCCATTTTTGAAGATTACAAAGATGATACAAGTGAGCTAGCCTCATAGATTACAAGGATGACGCTATAAATACAGAATGAAGATTACAAGGATGATACAGTTGAGCAGAATCCAGAATGCCATTTATAAGGTCTTTAGCTATGGAAATACAAGGATGAAAAACTTGGGATAGCATCCTTGATACACAACAATAGCAAAGACTTTTCTTCAACCAAAATGCATCATCTATCTTTAGAAACTTGCAGTATGATAGCTTTCTCAGTATTTTGAGAAGATAACCTCAAAATGAATTTGATCATAGCAGTCCCATTACACAGCAGCAACCATATGCAAAAGAGGAGCACAACAATATTACCCAATTGTCCACATAATGACAACAATGAATTATACCAAGTATAATAAATGCCACCATTTTGTAATATTCTCTTCCATTTTCACTGGTTATGAAGCATTTGAAAATTGCCATTAAATATTTGTGATTCACATATAATTTGAACAAGTATAAATAATTAATGAATAAAATCACAATGTTTGAGGTGGAATGATGAAACTAATGACACGATAATTCCTAAGTATTAAAAGATCAAACAAGAAAATACCTATAAGGCAACCTTAGAACCAACAGGTAATCTGATTGGCTGTCCCTTGAATTTGGATGGCCACAACCATAATTTACATGGCATTCAAATAGGCCCTCAATTTGTCTCCATTAGTACGCAGTATCGTCCCTTTATTACCTTGGCCATGTGGTGAATTATCCCATTAAATCTATGTCAATTACACTACACAATTCATATAAATAATTTCCAAATTAGCAAGAAAATTAAGTATTAGTGCTTCTATATTTCTCATTTTGTCTAATGTCTTCAAACTAAGATCAAGAGAATTGTCAGACTTTAAATCACTCTCAAGACCTGAAATTCCTAAATAACAACAAAACCATGGAGTTTCTGGTAGAAAGAGCATTAAATCTATTTTGTAGCAAAGATGGCACTATTTTGACTTCTATACAACAAATTTTCAGTATAATAATTTTTGATATGAAAGGCAACCGAACAACAATGACACTATGATAATTATCTTTAAGCATGCTTCACTTAAGAAATTCAATTACACCTTGAAATAAGCTTTTAGGGAAGCTCTTCACATTAGATGTTTTTATGTAATTTGTATTATACTTGTAGGTTTTCTTTGTTGTTTAATACATTAAATACCATTTAAGTAGGATTAAATAGATTAAAAAACTTAGTGGATAAATAGATTAAATTTTTTTGTTTATCTTATTGCAAATATTTTCTCAACAACCAAACAGAGGAATTTCCTAACACTTAAACAATAATTTCAACTCTTTTGAACTAATTTCAAGAACTCTTTTGGACTAATTTCAAGAATCAAGACTAACTCAGAAAAAAAAAAAAAAAACACGCTGGAAAATGGCAAGGCCTTAGGCTAACACACGCTTGGTTCGGAGTTTGGAGAGCTTGCCGTCGATGATGAGGGCATCGGCGTCGGCGGCGGTGGTTCCAGTGGAGACCTCGAGCAGAGAAGAAGGCAAGGAGAGATTTCCAGGTGATCGATGAGTTAATGAAATCGACGCCCTCTATTCACGAAGACAAAATTGAACAAATCGAAACCGAATAACACTTAAAAAAACATTAAATCAAACGTTTGGGTTTCAAAGACTTACACTACTATGAATTGAGCCTCTTCTTCGCATATCACAGGTCGCCTCCAAAATCGCCAAAGCTTAGGGCTTCATAGGAGAGAGAAATTTTCGGGCCAAATGAACTACAATATTTTAACTTTTGCTTTTATACGTGGGCCAAAATGTTGCAAGTAGTTTAATTTTGTTTCGACCGCTACAGTTGTGTTTGGCCCGCTACAGTTGTGAAACATGCAAAAACACCAATTTCTTGCTTCAATTTTTTGGCCTAATTTGTGAAATGTTTTGATACTATGTAAAACAATCCGCCCACTACCAAACATGTTGCAACCCACTTTTCAGCTACAGTACCCAACCTGCAACAAAAACACTAAAACAAAGTAGATAACAAACAGGCCCTAACTAATTTGCTAACTAATTTTTACTTGACGCAAAATGACCCTGTTACACGAACCAACTGTAAGTCCAACCTTACATTTTCCTTGTATAACTTGGATTGGGTACGTACTCTGCACCATGCGCATTTTAGTAGAATTCCCATAGTGTCGCCGAAGAATAGAATCGGGAATAGAATAAAAATCGTTGAAGTTTCGCAATGACGAAGCTATTGTCCACTACTTCAGAGTGGTGCGTCAACTCATTTCGCCCTAGATTCCTTTCTCTGCTTCTATCCCATCGTCGTCCCAAACGCCTCATTGCAAGACCTCTTTCTCTCTCTACGTAATCTCTCTCTCTCTCTAAAATCATATATCTACTTTGCTTTGACGGTTGTTTTACTGATGCTAACTGAGTTCATTGCTACTTTATTTTCTGCTAAATTATCTATTCTGCTTTGTATAGTTTGATTATTTATACTGAATTCACAGTGCTATGTTGATTTCTTATGCACACATGATGTATTGTAATCTAGACGATATAAGAATATACAAGGCGATATTACATAAATTCCTCTTTGTGCATCTTTATATATACATACAAACATATATGTGTGTATATTAGTTTTCTGATTTAATAATTCTCCCCCGATAAGCGATTGAATAAGTTTCAACCATTCTTAGTAGCTGATGTGTGTAAGAGAAGGTGATTCTTTTAGTGGATTAGTATAATTTGTTGTTGGACCTGTTTGGGCTTAAGAACAAACACATGATTAATACACGAAAAGCACTAAAAATGAGTGATCTTCTATTACTTGAACTAACATGCTTTTATTCACGCAATCAGTAATGTCTCATTGAGCTGCAAATTTGAAATTTCTGTTGAGTTGAAAAGAGAACAATTAGTTATGTGTTTAATAGGTAAAATTTTAAGAGCCAATAAAATTGGAATTTTTTTTTCGCTGACACTAAGAAATATTGACAAATAAAAGCCAAGAAGAGCTATTTAAATTTTTTTTTTCCTGACCAAAATCATCAAGTTCACACTTCGTTCTGGGTAAGCTGAAAGCCTGAGATTCTGAAGTGGAATAAAATTATTGCCTAATTAGAAATTGTGTTGTAATTGGTGTTTATACTCCTGGTTCTCCATTGGATTATTAGAACTCAATTGACGAAATAGTCCGCGTTCAGGCATTCCTTTTATACTCAGGTATATAATATAATATTTTTATAAATTGTTTGTGTGTGTTTGAGAGAGAGAGAGAGAGAGAGAGAGAGAGAGATTATCCCTCATTATATATTATATTCTTTTTAAAATTTTTGGCACCTCACTTGAGCTGCTGACGTGGCCCCAACAGATGAGCTGTTAATTTTTTTTTTTTTGGCGCCGAACTGGGATAGTGGTTTTTGGACTGTTATATTCCATGATTACCATTAACTATATTCGTGGTTGGCTTCTCGGTCTTTAATTTTTTATTTATTTATTTATTTCACCATTGGTATATGAACCATACATTCCCTCCTTTGTGAAACATGTTTCCACTTTTTCAGTATCTTACATAGTTTGCACTTGGTCATTTTTGCTTACTGGCTTATAGTCTGCACTTGTTCACTTTTGCCTATTGACATTCTTTTCTTTTCAACTTCTTGTAGAAGATTGTCAGTCTGCTTAACGATGGATTCTTCTAGAGCCTGCCTTCTGAATGAGATGCCAGTGGGTTTAGATACAGCCAATGAGGAAGAATATTCTTCTCAGTCTAAATTGCTTCAAGAATTTGTAAATATCTCCGCCATTGATAAGGCTTGGACTTTTAAATCTAACAATGGTATGCATGTGGCTGATATATTTTTCCATTTTTATTTTGCGCTCTAGTGTGTGGAGGTTTTTTTTTTATTTTTTTTTATCCTTTTCCTTTTCCAAAGCCAACACCCATAGAGTCGTTACTTATGATTTTGTTTTGTATAATAATTTTGCTGCAGGAAAGGGCTCCCAGGCTATGTTTTCAATTAGCCAACCAAATCTTCTAGCCAATAAGAGGAGGAAACATATTTTATCGAGTCATATTTCAAAAGAAAGTAACGGTTCCGTTAGCTTTCAATGGGCCCCATTTCCTGTTGAGATGACAGGCGTCTCTGTTATGATTCCATCACCATCAGGTTCAAAGCTTCTTGTAGTTCGAAATTCTGAAAATGAATCTCCCACTCAATTTGAAATTTGGGGCCCATCTCAATTGGAAAAGGAGTTTCATATTCCTCAATCTATCCATGGTTCGGTATATTCAGATGGATGGTAACTTATTGTGCAAATCAACTCTCCGATAATAAAATGCATGGGTTTTAATTTTAAATCTTTGTTACTTCTGTGTCTTATGCTTTCATTTGGGAGTACTGTTGAAATTTCACAATGTGCATGTCACTTAGAAGTTCTCCTGTGCTACAGGTTTGAGGGAATTTCTTGGAATTCTGACGAAACTCTCATTGCTTACGTTGCTGAGGAACCTGCCCCTTCCAAGCCTACATTTAATGATTTGGGCTACAAGAAAGGTGGTTCCACAGATAAGGACTGTGGTAGCTGGAAAGGTCAAGGGGATTGGGAAGAGGATTGGGGGGAAACCTATGCTGGGAAAAGGCAGCCTGCACTATTTGTCATCAATATTAACAGGTCCAGTTTAGCCAGCTTTTGTTCACATTGATGTTTTGATTGATATGTGTATTCTTTTTTCAGACGTAAAGTCTTTAATATGAATTCGTGCAGCGGAGAGGTACGCACTGTTGAAGGAATTGGGAAGTCGTTGAGTGTTGGACAAGTTGTGTGGGCTCCCTCAACTAAAGAACTACAGTATTTGGTTTTTGTTGGTTGGTCATCAGACACAAGAAAGCTTGGTATTAAGTACTGCTATAATAGGCCTTGTGCCTTGTATGCAGTCACGGCTCCGTTTCATGAATCACAAGCCAAAGAACTTCAATCTGAGTAGGTTACTTGCTCAAGTAAAATGCTCATGTTCCATTAGACCTTTCTGCATATGACTAATATCATGGGGGATATTGAATTGGCAGACTTTGGCTTTCTATTTGATTCAAATTTCTTATTATTTTCAGAGGTAATGCAACCAAAGAAGTGACCGCGCTCAATTTGACTCAAAGCATAAGTAGTGCTTTCTTTCCACGGTTCAGGTTTGTTTTCGTTGCGTACTTAATGTCCACTTTGTTCTGTGCAATTTTAACAGTTGCTTCTTCTCCTATGCATGTGTGTGTCTTTCTCTCTCATGCAATTTTCGTGTGACATAAGTGTTGGACTAAGCTGTAATAGATACTTGTTTCATGGTGTCAGTAATAGTGTGAGCACTCTCAGCTTTTGCATGTCTTATTGCTTGTTAGTTTATTTATTTATTTATTTTTGATAAGTATTGCTTGTTAGTTTATTGGACTAATCCTTGAGGCAAAAAAAAGAAAAGAAAACAATGGTATGATTTTTCAGTGTGTAAATTTGTTCTTCTAGTTGTTTGCAAGGCTGTGGCTCTAAAAGTTTTAGAATTTTACCTTTCACCCCTTGTTATATCTGCTTCTAGTATTATATAGGCAGATCCCGTGGATTACCCCAGGATCATTGTGTTTTCACTTCTTCTATTGCTATTTAACTCCTCATGATTTTGAATTGTCTATGGTAGTGTTTGCTCTGTATTATTGATTAAAACTTTGTATGGTAAATAAAATGAGAAACAGCTGTGGGACCATTGATTGGTAGAAATATTCTGCTTACAGCCCAGATGGGAAGTTCCTTGTGTTTTTATCTGCAAAAAGCTCTGTAGACTCTGGGGCACATTCTGCAACAGATTCACTTCATAGAATTGATTGGCCAACTGACGGAAAGCTCAGTCCATCTGCAAAAATTGTTGATGTGGTGAGCACTTCATCTGTTATCTGTCAAATTTAATTCTGATAATGACTGTTCAGTAATCATTGTCTCCATTTCTTGGTGTCAAGTTGTCGATACTATTCTATCAAGCATGTCTCTTAATGCTTGCATCATACTAGAATGCGAGCTTGTACATGCCATTTATTGAAAATTTTGTTCTTTTGAGTTTGTTCCTTCCTTGGTGATATCACTTTTTAGCATTTGGTGGGACATAAATTTTTTTTTCTGTTCTAAATGAAATTTGGTGAAAGAAATTTGTTTTAGGGTATTTGGCAATATCCTGAATATTGAATTAATTGAGTTGAACTCATCTCCTGCTATTTATAACTCTAGTAACACGTGCTGTGATTCTTGTCTCTCTCTCTGTATGTTGGGGGTGTTGATGCTGGTGGATACTTGACTTCTTTTGCATTGTGTAAGCAAGCTATGAATGTTGATTCCTTTATATATTTATTTGTTTCCTTCTGAGTGAGTGATTCTTTTAGACGCATGCACAAGTTCTTGCACTGTTACAGGGATAAAAACTTTAAAAACTAACGGCTACTGAATTTTTATTTGTGATAATCCCATTCTTGATTTTGGTGGAATGGAATTTTGCTGCACCGCCATTGTTTCAAATTGTCCAAAGGCATAGTGTCGAAAGTTGGCGGCAATATGTTGCATATTAACTTGAATTAGATTGGATTAATAATGGTTGGCTTGGACTGTGAAATAAATTGTAAAGAACTTGTAAAGTGGATTATTAAGCATTATGAAGACTAAATTGTGTAATATATGTGCGAAATCTAGAACTGAAGAAAAAAATTCATGTAATTTGGAACAGCTTCATTATTCCCCAGTTAGGAAATTAGGTTCAACACGTGTATAAGTTATTAATTGAAAAAGTCAACCGTATTGTAAATATCCATCGTGACTTTTCTGATGAAGCATGCGTGCACTACATATGCGAAGTTCTATCCATGATAACCATGGAAAACTCCACGTGCACTATTATCCTCGGATACTGTATAAGCAGTTTCCTTGTACTAAATGTTTTAAAGAAAGCTTTTATGTAGAGAATAATGATATATTTAAAAGATGGTATCTTATTCCATATAGCATTTTTTTTTTTTTTTTCACAAGTTATTCGATGTAACATTTTATTACATTTACCCTTGTCTCACCCTATGTACATTTGCAGGTTCCTGTTGTGATGTGTGCCGAGGATGGTTGCTTTCCTGGGCTTTACTGTTCAAGTTTCCTTAGTAAACCTTGGCTTTCTGATGGATGCACGATGATTTTATCTTCCTTCTGGGGTAGTACTCAAGCGATTCTCTCTGTGAATGTATTGAGGTGACTACCACAACGTCCTCTCTTGTCTCATCAATGTATAGATCTTGTTGATCTTGCTCGTATATTTATCATGTGATATGTTTTTCTATTTTACAGCGGAAATGTATCACGAATCAGCCCTAGTGACTCAATTTTTTCTTGGGATGTCCTTGCACTAGATGGGGACAATATGGTTGCTGGTAACAGTAAATGCTGATGCTTTTTCATAAATTTTTTATCGTGATGTAAAAAAAGTGAAATTAATTTTATGTTTTTTCTGTTTTTGAAGTATGTAGCAGTCCAGTTGATGTCCCCCAAATCAAGTACGGTTATTTTCTTGAGGATGCATCTTCGCCTGCCTCGTGGGGTTGGCTAGATGTTTCAAGTCCCATATACAAATGCTCCGAGAAGGTCTATTATATCCTTTTGTTACTGCCTAAACTATTTCTTCATGTAGGGATTAACTTTTTAAATGGTTAATTTTTTTGTCAACCTAGCTTCTTGCGACAATGTTTTACAGGTTAAGAGTTTGCTCTCATCTCGTCAGTTTAGTATAATGAAGATTCCAGTCAGGGATGTTTCTGAGAATCTTACAAAAGGTATCATATGGCCATCTGGAGTTTATATAGAACCTTTTACCTCAATGTTGAATGCAATTGAGACCAGGGCTAGATGTTTGGGTGCCTAAGTTCCCAATAATAACCATTTTCTTCCATATCTTTCAAGTATTTGTATACCTACCAACCGACTTAACTTTGTATTAAGTATCTGTCAGTCAATGTCTTTTTTGTATATATAAGAAAAGCTGTTATTTCTGGTTGCCCACTTTGTTTCATCCTTCACTCTTTGTTTCTTTTCTTTTATATCTGATTCATAAAAAATCTGAACTCTTTCTCAAAATACAGATTTTTTGCCTTTCAATTTTGTGTTCCTTGACCGATCTTCTGTCCCTATTAAGACGTACCCAGAACAATTTTTTTTTTTTTTATAATTTTATTTTGTTACCACTAAATCCTTCCCTGATAATATATGAGCGATGTGCTGAGTCAGTCTGTACAATGGAGGTTTCTCTTGAGTCATGTGCTGACATTAATGATTATCAGTCCTCACTAATATTGAATCAATGAATGTGCTAGAGGAAAGCTGCTGTTACAGTATCCACATGCCACGAAGCATGACCTATTTTCATAATTGTTGATTTTGGAGCATTTCTTTGATACTTACCTTTTGTCTCTTTCTACATTTTCCATGCAGATTCCAGTCTCAGAAAACTTTCTAACTGAATAGCCATGCGTAGAGTTTTAGTATAGATCTTGAGGATCCCAGATTTTGAAGCTAGAGTTTATAGAAAAATATATTGAGGGAGTTGGTATAACTACCACTAGATTTTCTGCATGATCCCTGTATTGGTGCTACACAATAATGCAACCATCAATAAAAAGAGGACTAACTGAAATATCATTACTAATAGTATGATGTAAAAGTTTGACATGTTTAATAGACTCTCCTTATGTATTACAATGTGTTAATTGTTACTGAATATAGAATAAGAAATTTGAACTAGCAATGTAACTTGCTGGTATCATTACTTCTTGTTTATTAGTTAACTTCAATTTATTGGCTTTTTCGTATTCAAATTGTTTTAGGTGCCAGAAAACCTTTTGAAGCTATATTTGTATCCTCCAATTCCAAGAAAAATGACACGTGTGAGCCACTAATTGTAATACTTCATGGGGGACCTCACTCTGTCTCATTGACGAGCTATTCAAAGTCCTTGGCATTCCTCTCTTCAATTGGTTACAGCTTGCTGATTGTAAATTATAGGTTAGTCATGGGTTTTTCTTTTCTGCTCTGGTGTTTTTAAAGGTCTGAATAAATTGATCATGAATTAGTCACAGCGATTAAGGATACATGAACTGCTAACTAAATCCTGTAACCTAAAGAAATTATTATGTGGAGTATTAAATCCCTTAACATCCGAGTTGAACTGGATCTTCAAAAGCATTTAGAAGGCATATAAAGTATATTCTCAGTGATATTAAGAAGTAAAAGAGAGATAAAAATAAATAAATAAAGTATGCACTGTCAATGTTTTTTTTTTTTTTTTTTTTTTTTAGAACATGCCAATATCCATAGTTTGAATCTCCTACCAAAGGTGAGTGTTGAAAGATTTAAAAATTGAATTGAAGAGAAAAATTAAACATGAAGAACACAAGGAAAGACACATGAAGCCCAAAGGGCTACATCACCCTTATCATATTCTCTCTTAAGATTGTTTACAATGAGCACCTCTATTTATAGGTGAAAGAACAAAGCGATAAATATGGAAAATACATTAATGGAGGATTCATAAAATCAATCCCATAAATCTCTCCAATCATATTTTATCATAGACTAAAATCATTCCCACAATATTTTCAGAGCAATATTCTGTGGAGTAATTTAAGGTTCCTATAATAATATTCTCCAACAGTGAGCATTGAGGCAGCATGAGGTTCTTCCTCTTGTGCCTTAGACTTTAGGGGTCAACCTCATGGCATTTAAGCCTTCCCTCAGCTTTACGTTCTGGCATGAGCCTTAAATCACTTTGCAACCCAAGTTCAAGCAGCTATTTAAGCCTTTGTGGGACAATTAAGGTTTGAGTTAGGTTGATACATTTACTACAGCAAGCATGTGTAGTTTTTTGATTAATAGAAAATAGTATGATGATTTTTCTTGAACAGTTCATTAGTCAGAGCACTTGTGCCAGCACACATAGAAAATTATTAAAAACTTTTAAAAGTTGAGATGGAAAAACATTGTTTTCTTAAAAAGACTGATCTTCTTGGCTAGTGGATGGACTTTGTTTCTTTTAGTTTTCCTGTTTTATTTATTTATTTATTTTGATAAGTAAGAAATGTATAAAAAGCGCTCAAAAGGGGAGCGCATCCCAAGAGAACAACACAAGGCCAAAAACAGCCTCTAAGCCTTCAAAGAGCCCAAAAAATCAACAATTTCCTCTAAAAATCTATAATCTCTACCTGAGACCCAACAAAAAAGAGTGGAAACAATAGAGAACTTAAGAAAAGAAATCGGCCTCTCCTTCCCATCAAAATATCTCCTATTCCTCTCTAGCCAAATACACCACCACACACAAAGAGGCGTAGCCCTCCAAGCATCACGAATAGGGACCCCCACAGAACACCCTCTCCAAGCCTCCTATTCCTCTTTAGTTTTCCTATTTGTTAGATTATTAATTTGTTTTTGTTATGACTAACGTAGCGAACCAAGAACAAAACTAGAATCACGACAAAAAAGTAAACACGCCACACACAAAGAACACAAAGATTTAGGGAGTTCACCCAAAATCTGGGCTACACCTACTTTCGGGTCGCGGCCGGACCTGGAAAAATTTTGGGCCACAACATCACTGTATCTTTAGGTTTCTCCATTGTTCTCATTTTGTGCAAGTAGCCAATTGAAATAGCCATTTCCAACACTTTTCTTGTGGTATAATACCTGTTCACAATAATCTTTCTTTACCATAAGATTCTTTATTAGTTTCAATTGAGTGATGTGATTGCAGTCCACACGCTTAGGTATGAAAAATCTGGACAAAGTAATAGTCTTTTGGTACTTTTACTATTACGCGTTAAAGGAGCATTCTTTCGTTATTATCTTATAATCAATAAAGCAATGGTGCTGTTCTTTTATTTAAGCATCTTCTAATTATGGTAATTTATCTCAGAGGTTCATTGGGATTTGGTGAGGAAGCATTGCAATCTGTCCCAGGGAAAATTGGATCTCAGGTGCTTATTATACAGTCTACTTCAGCTATTCATGCTTCTATATTAAAAAGTTTGAATATTTTTAGTTCTATTACACTATGTCAATGTAGTAGCTGGGATTTCTTGTTAATCCTAATATCTTATCCTTATATGAGCAGGATGTCAATGATGTGCTCACTGCTATAGATCATATTGTGGACATGGGACTTGCTGACCCATCCAAAATAGCAGTACTTGGCGGTTCCCATGGTGGCTTCTTGACAACCCATTTGATTGGCCAGGTTAGATAGTGTTACAAATACTAGCTTCTAATTGTTTATATATGTATATACCCTTGTTCTTATTTGTACCTTGCATAGACTTCTTTTTGTCCTCTCCACCATTTCTTGGATTTTTACTTTGCGGATGCTACTTGAAAACTCAATGAGGCCACTAGAAGTTTGGTATGTACTGTACGTACATTTATAGGATTTGGTTGTAGGAGTTCCCAATCCCATTCTCAAATGCAAATTATTTCTTCTAACTCTTTTTGTTAAGTTAGCAGGGACTCAACTTTAGAAATGGATTGTTATTGGCACTTTAATTGTGCAGGCGCCAGAAAAGTTTGTTGCAGCAGCTGCAAGGAATCCTGTTTGTAACCTTGCTTTAATGGTTGGTACAACTGATATCCCAGATTGGTGCTATGTGGAGGCCTGTGGAGTTGAGGGAAAATCTAGCTTTACAGAAGCATATCCAGCTGAACATCTTGCTCTCTTTTACGAGAAGTCACCTATTTCGCACGTCTCAAAGGTATGCTTTCCATGAAACTATGAGGAAAGGTAATTAAACAAGGATTAAGGTAAGAATCTACATGCCATGGATCTACTATAGAGGCCATTTATTCATTAAGGCAATTAGTGGTGTTGGGAGAATATCATAGGAGTGATATAAGCCTTGATAGTATATTGATAGGAGTGATTTATGGGATTGATTTTAGGAATCCTCCATCAATGTATTTTCCATATTTATCACTTGTATTCTTTCACCGATAAATTGAGGTGGTCATTGTAAACAAAACTAAGAGAGAATATAATAATAGTGATCTAGCCCTTTGGAATTTGTGCCGTGGATATAGGCCGTAGTGGCCGAATCACGTATATCCTTTTGTTGTTTCATTCTTAATTTCTCTCTTCAATCTTTTATTTTTTTTGTCAACAAGTGGAATATTGTGCAAGCAGACAAAAAAATCTAGACATGGTTTTCATAGACTTTTAGAAGGCATATGATAGAATAACAAGAGATATAATTTGGTGGGCTCTACGAAGAAAATATATTTTTGTTAAATTTATAAAACTTATTCAGGATCTGTACAAGGTTACAAAAACTACAGTCTGTATAGTGTATTCTATGCGGGGGGAGTAGACTAATGATTTTCTAAAAAGTAGTGTTACACTGAGGATTAGCTCTAAGTTCATATTAGTTTATGATAATCTTGAATGAAATAACGAAAGACCAGCAACAAGATATCCGTAGTGCATGCTTTTTGCTGATGATATAGGGCTATTGGATAATTCCAAGGAAATCTTAGCAATAAAATTAGAAACTTAGCTTTATATCGAGTCAAAAGATTAAAAAATAGTTGAACTAAGACGAGATATATGAAAGGGAAATATAGTAATGCTGCAGAAATGATAATATAGCGATAACAATTCAAAACCAGAGCATTCCTCAAAATAATCATTTTTGGATATTTAGAATCAGTGATGCAAAAAGACTAAGAAATAGATGATGACATAAGTAGTAGAATTGGAATAGGTTGAATAAAATGAAAGCAAAATAGTGTTTAATGCGATAAACGAATATCAAACAAGTTAAAAAGGAAAGTATATAGGATAGTTGTTAGACTGGCTATCACATATGCTTTAAAAGAAAAAAAAAAAAAAAACCAAGTGCGACACATTCATGTGGCTGAAATATGAATAATGAGAGGGATGGAATGAGTAACTAGAAGAGATAAGGTCAGCGTAGATCGGTAGATACACCAGTGAGAAGAGTAAATTGGTTTGTATAGAAGGGGAAAGATAAAGGAATCAACCAAATCTAACCTGGAATGAAATAGTGAGAATTGATTTAAAAAAAGTAAATATAATAGGAGAAATGACTTCTAATAGAAAAGAAGGGAAAAAGAGAATCCATGTGGTTGACCTGTTCATAGTAGGGATATAAATGCAATGATGATGGTGATGATGAACAGTATGCCTTCCATAGACATTAATTGTTATGTTATGTAGTGTCTTCAAGGGCTTTCGGTAAATACATTATGGATTTTGGGAGGAATTAAGATTATGTATAAATATTTGTAGTTATCAAAAAAATGTATAAATATTTGTAGTTAGATACTACTTAACAGCATCCGTTACATACATTTGCAGGGTACCACATGAGCCTACAAGCCTTTCCTTTTTATCATTCTTTTTCTTTTTTCAAAGAAGGGGATGAGGGGAACATGTCCAGTCACACCTTGCAATTTAGCATTTTTTTTTATAGTGCTACAAACAATGGGAAACAACATCCTGATCCTGATTAGTGATCCAAATCCATGCATGAATTGAAAAGATGAAATCCCGAAGATCCTTGGTATAGAAAATACTAGTATATCGGTTGTACAATATAACTACAGTAGTTGTAGAAAATATATTCTAAAAAGTTTTTATTTGGTAAGTTAATAGGTATGTACAAAGTTGAGCATGCTTATAATCTAACCTTCACAACCCTTAAACAGCTGAGTTAGTATTTGCTAGTATTTCCTACTTTCAAGGATAAACCATAATCTTTTGGACAATTACGTTATTTAGTAGAAGCCTGTTCTTTGTAGTACTAAAGGCCTTTATTGATTATATTTACAGGTCAAGACACCAACAATTTTTCTTTTAGGTGCTCGTGATCTCCGTGTTCCAGTTTCTAATGGTTTGCAGGTGAGATCTTTTGTACTCTGAATCTGAATCTTTGTTTTCTTCTCTATAGAGACACTGAATGTTGTGTTTCAAACATAGACATTGGGTGTCAGGCATGAAAACTCTCCACATGGGGATGTGGCTATATACGTGCAAGCCTGTGAATATACTGTATTAAACAATTATAATTCTCTATATCTGGTGTGTCTTTGCGTGCATAGCATCATAGTAGAACAATGGCAAAAGCAATTGTTCTGAACAATTGCACGGTCTCTTGAATACCCTCTTGCTTCTGAACTTCTTTCAGATATATAAATGACGCTTTCAAGTGTTCAAATATTTAAGATTCATGTCCACAAGTGTCGTACATATATAATATTTATCATTAACATCTGTCACTTGCATCTATAGTTTACTGAAAACTGATAGTATATCACCTGGTTGAGTGAAGAAAATGATTGCCTTATCCAGCCATTCGTCCTATATTTTCTGCTATGTTAGAATTGTTGGACACAGAAATATAAAAACAGTGATTTGGGAAAAAATAAATATAAAAACAGTGGAGCTTTTCTAGCCCCATATTTTCTCTCAATTTTTTTAGATTTATTGAACTGTATAAACAAATTGAAGTTGACATTAACTTCATATTTCTTTTGAGGGGAGGTAGGTGAGCTTTTGATAGTCCAAATAGCATATTTTTTATGCTTTGTTGGTTGCTAAATGGGCATAATTGATAATGTGAATCCCTTGATGTTTGATTTGTGCAGTATGCACGTGCATTGAAGGAGAAAGGAGTTGAGATTAAAGTGATGGTGTTTCCCAATGATGTACATGGAATCGAGAAGTAAATTTTCCCCCTTTGTGCTTTTACACATTATAGTCAATTTAATCAAAATTCAGGCTGACCGTGCATTTTACATTGAAATATGCGGCATGTTTCTGTTTCGCAGACCACAATCCGACTTTGAAAGCTTTCTCAATATTGGAGTCTGGTTCAAGAAGTATTGTAAATAAGCATCCACTTCAGATCTTTGTTACCCTTCTGATGGGGATACGCTGCTCAAGTATAAACTCCATTTGGTTAATAATGTAATTTAATAGGGAATTACTGGCATAATCATTTTAAATTATAAGTGTTTTCTTGCTGAAGCATGCTGTGGAAGGATTTCGGATACGACAATTTCAGTGTTGCTCTACATAATGTAATATTATCATCTGTAGGATTAACTGCTGTGGCCAATTCGGCGGCATATCCATAAATTCTAAAACTGGTTATATGAACTTTGAACACAAGAAGATTCAGGCCATTCCTTTTATTGATCCCAGATTTGGAGATCTGGAAAATCGTAGTAGTTAGTGTTTCTTGGAAAAGGTTGGTTTGTGAAAAAGTTCAATTTAATTCAGTTTTCAGCAATGTTCATCAAACGCAATTTTCATCAATTTATATATATATATATATATATATATATATATATCTAGTTCTGAAATTATCTTCAGCTATGAAGTCAAACGTTTATATTCTATTAGACAGGAACTGGTATGGTGTTTATTATTTCCTTGATTTTTCTCAGAACAGGGAAATGCAATTTTCATCAATTTATATATATATATATATATATATATATCTCTAGTTCTGAAATTATCTTCAGCTATGAAGTCATACGTTTATATTCTATTAGACAGGAATTGGTATGGTGTTTATTATTTCCTTGATTTTTCTCAGAACAGGGAAATGTATTAAGAAATATAGTAGAATTTCCAATTTTGTAGCCCCTCAATAAGAATCCCATATATATTGTGTATTTTCCGATTGGTTATATATATTTTAGTTCCAATAACTTTGATATCGTTGCCTTGCTTTTTTATCCTTTTCAAGCTGTCAACTTACGCTCCACTACAGTTATTTAACAAATTGATGATTTGTGTTTCCGTGTCGTTTTCTTCTTAAGCAATTACTGATGTGGTCGTCCATCATAGGTAGTGGAGATTCAACTTTCTTCTATGAAAAGAAAAAAATAAAAATAATAATAACAAAAAAAATTAACTACATTGCGAAAAGATATCGATGAATTTGGGAATTGAAAGCCATATGAATTTCATAGCTATGCAATTTGGATGTCATTGAACAGCAAGAGGTTACCACCAGTTTTGGATGTGATTGGAAAAGTCCAATAGGTTACCAATTATGCATAAAGAACTACTCTGGCGCGAGGTGGTTATCACAAATAGTCATGAACCAAGTTTAATAGAGTCATGGACCCCATGGTAGATATAACAACCCTAGTATATATGTGTATAATACACACACACACACACACACACACACATGGTCTACATGCATAAATTTATATTAGATTAGGCTTTCAGGTATCAGGTTGAGGATTCACAGAACATCAAAAAGAACATGAGAAATGACTAGGCAACTAGTAGCACTAAAAAACACATTTACCAGTAACGCTACTTTGAAAGAAGAAGAATCAAATATATTTATTCACTGGTAATTTGATTCTTCTTCACTCGTCGTCCCAAACGCCTCATTGCAAGACCTCTCTCTCTCTCTACGTAATCTCTCTCTCTCTCTCTCTCTCTCTAAAATCATATATCTACATTGCGTTGACTGCCATTTTACTGGTGCTAACTGAGTTGATTGCTAGTTTATTTTCTGCTAAATTATCTTCACAGTGCTATGTTGATTTACTATGAACACATGATGTGTTGTAATCTAGAGCGACCATTGTATTCAATTTTACATCAGTCCCTCTCTGTACATGTTTATATTTGCATACAAATATATAAATGTCTCTGTATATTAGTTTTTTTATTTAATAATTATCCCCTATTAGAGATTGAATAAATTTAAACCATTCTTATTAGCTGATGTGTGTAATCAGAAGGTGATTCTTTGAGTGGATTAGCAGAATTTGTTGTCAGACCTATTTGGGGTGAAGAACACAGAATTAATACACTAAAAGCACAAAAAATGAGTGATCTTATATTACTTGAACTAACATGCTTTTATTCATGTAATCGGTAATGTCTCATTGAGCTGCAAATTTGGAATTCTGTTGAGTTGAAAAGCAAACAATTAGTTATGTATTTAAAAGGTAAAATTAAAAAAGCCAATAGAATTGTACTTTTTAGCGACACTAACAAATATTGAAAATAAAAGGCTATATATATAGAGAGAGAGAGAGAGATAAATAGATATATATTTTCTTGCCCTATTAGTGGAATCAATCAGAATCATCAAAATTCACACTTTGTTCTAAGTAAGCAGTAAGCCTGAGATTCTGAAGTGGAATAAAATTATGGCATAATTAGAAATTGTGTTGTAATTGGTGTTTATACTCCTGGAATTTCCATCGGATTATTAGAACTCGGTTAACAAAATAGTCTGCGTTCAGAAATTCCTTTTATACGAAGTTATACATCTTTTTTGGTGATTATATCTCATTTTTATTCTATTTTTTTTTTAATTTTTTGCCATCTCACTTGAGCTGCTAATGAGGCCAAAACAGATAAGTTGTTAATGTGTTACAGTTCAATGTATACATATGTGACGATAGAACTTGTTTTTATTTATTTATTTATATTTTTTTGCGCCGAAGTGAGGGATAGGGGGTTTTGTATTGTTATGTTCCATGATTACAATTGACTTTATAGGTGGTTGGCTACTTGGTCTTTTTGTATTGCACCATTGATATATAGACCTTATCATTCCTCCATTGTGAAACATGTTTCTACCTTTTCAGTTTCTTACATAGTTTGCAGTTGGTCAGTTTTGCTCACTCACATATAGTTTGCACTTGTTGATTTTTGCCCATTGCCATTCTTTTTTATTCAACTTGTAGTAGAAGATTTTCAGTCTGCTTAACGATGGATTCTTCTAGAGCCTCCCTTCTGAATGAAATGCCAGTGGGTTTAGATACAGCTAATGAAGAAGAATATTCTTCTCAGTCTAAATTGCTTCAACAATTTGTAAATATCTCCGCCATTGATAAGGCTTGGACTTTTAAATCTAACGACGGTATGCATGTGACTGATATATTATTCCATTTTTATTTTGTGCTCTAGTGTGCAGAGCTTTTTCTTTTTTTTTTTTTTCTTTTTATCCTTTTTCCTTTTCAAGAGCCAACACTCATAAGGTCGTAACTTATGACTTTATTTTTGTATAATAATTTTGCTGCAGGAAAGGGTTCCCAGGCTATGTTTTCAATTAGCCAACCAAATCTTCTGGCCAATAAGAGGAGGAAACATATTTTATCCAGTCATATTTCAAAAGAAAGTAACGGTTCTGTTAGCTTTCAATGGGCCCCATTTCCTGTTGAGATGACCGACATCTCTATTATGATTCCATCACCATCAGGTTCAAAGCTTCTCGTAGTTCGAAATTCTGAAAATGAATCTCCCACTCAATTTGAAATTTGGGGCCCATCTCAATTGGAAAAGGAGTTTCATATTCCTCAATCTGTCCATGGTTCGGTATTTTCAGATGGATGGTAACTCATTGTGCAAATCAAAGACTCAGATAGTAAAATGCATGGGTTTTTATTTTAAGTCTTTGTTACTTCTGTGTCTTATGCTTTCATCTGGGAGTACTGTTGTAGTTTCACAATGTGTATGCCACTTAGAACTTCTCCTGTGCCACAGGTTTGAGGGAATTTCTTGGAATTCTGACGAAACTCTCGTAGCTTACGTTGCTGAGGAACCTGCTCCCTCCAAGCCTACATTTAGTGGTTTGGGCTACAAGAAAGGTGGTTCCACAGATAAGGACTGTGGTAGCTGGAAAGGTCAAGGGAATTGGGAAGAGGATTGGGGGGAAACTTATGTTGGGAAAAGGCAGCCTTCACTATTTGTCATCAATACTAACAGGTGGTCCATATTAGCCCAGCTTTTGTTAACGTTGATTTTTGACAGATATGGTTTTATTTATTTATTTTTTCAGATGTAAAATTTCAATATGAATTCGTGCAGCGGAGAGGTACGCATTGTTGAAGGAATTGCGAAGTCGTTGAGTGTTGGACAAGTTGTGTGGGCTCCCTCAACTAAAGAACTACATAAGTATTTGGTTTTTGTTGGGTGGTCATCAGACACAAGAAAGCTTGGTATTAAGTACTGCTATAATAGGCCTTGTGCCTTGTATGCAGTCAGAGCACCATTTCATGAATCAGAAGCCAAAGAACCTCAATCTCAGTAAGTTACTTGCTCGAGTAAATGCTAATGTTTTATTAGACCTTTCTGCGTATGACTCATTTCATGGGAGATATTGAATTGGAAGACTTTGCCTTTCTATTTGATTCAAATTTCTTGTTTTTTTCAGAAATAATGCAACTAAAGAAGTAACCATGCTCAATTTGACTCAAAGCATAAGTAGTGCTTTCTATCCACTGTTCAGGTTCGTTTTTGTTGCATACTTGGTTTCCACTTTGTTCTGTGCGGTTTTCACAGTTGCTTTTTCTCCTCCTGTGTGTATTGTGTGCGTCTTTCTCTCTCTCTCGGGTAATTTTCCTGTGACATAAGTCTTGGAGTAAGCTGTAATTTGTGAGCACTCACAGTTTTTGCATGTCTTATTACTTGTTAGTTTATTGGACAAAGCCTTGAGGGAATAAAACAGAAAACAATGGTATGATTTTTCAGTGTGTGTAAATGTGTTTTTCTCCTTGTTTGCAAGGATGTGGCTCTAAAATTTTTAGGATTTTACCTTTCACAGCTTGTTTTCTGTGCTTCTAGTAGTATATAGGCATATCAAGTGGATTACCCCAGGATCATTGTGTTTCCACTTCTTCTATAGCTATTTAACTCCTCATTATTTTGAATAATCTATGGTAGTAGTGTTTGATATATTATTAAATAAAACTTTGTACAGTAAATAAAATGGGAAACAGCCTTGGAACCACTGATTGGTAGAAATATTCTGTTTACAGCCCAGATGGGAAGTTCCTTGTGTTTTTATCTGCACAAAGTTCTGTAGATTCTGGGGCACATTCTGCAACAAATTCACTTCATAGAATTGATTGGCCAACTGATGGAAAACCCAGTCCATCTGCAAAAGTTGTTGATGTGGTGAGCTCTTATTCTGTTATCTGTCAAATATAATTGTGACAATGACTGTTCACTCTTGGTGTCTTTCCATTCATGAGTTGTCAATACTGTCTATCAACCATGTCTCTTAATGCTTGCATCGTACTAGAATGTGAACTTGCATATGCCATTTATTGAAAAATTTATTCTTTTGCCTTTTTTCCTTCCATGGTGATATAACTTTTTAGTATTTGGTGGGACCAATTTTAATTCACTGTTCTATATGAAATTTGGTGAAAGAATTATGTTTTAGGGTATTTGGAAATATCCTGCATATTGAATTAATTGAGTTGAACTCATCTGCTGGGGGTGGGGGTGTTGCTGCCGGTGGATACTTGACTACTTTTGATTGTGTAAGCAAGCTATGAATGCTGATTTCTTTATATACTTCTTTGTTTTCTTCTGAGTGAGCGATTCTTTTAGAAGCTTGCACTGTTACAAGGATAAAAACTTTAAACAATACAGTTACTGAATTTTTGATAATCCCATTCTTGATTTTGGTGGAATGGAATTTTGCTGCACTGCTATTGTTTCAAGTTATCGAAAGCCATCATGGCAATATCTTGCATATTAACTTGAATTGGGTTGGATTTAGTATTGGGCTTCTTTGGCTCTGAAAAACATTTGGTGGTGTATCCTTTTCTTCTTCTTTTTTTATTTTTTGATCTTTATGGTGCGGGGTGGGATTGGGAACCTAAGCTAACTTTTGTTAAATCTCTTACTATATCCAAGAACTCTTAAGGTGGATAATTAAGCACTATGAAGACTAAATTGTGTAATATATGCGCGAAATCTAGAGCTGAAGAAAAAAAAAATTCCGGTAATTTGGGAACAGCTTCATGATTCCCCAGTTAGGAAATTAGGTTCAAAACGTGTATAAGTTATTAATTAAAAAAGTCGCCATACTGTAATTATCCATCATGACTTTTCTGTAGAAGCATGCTAGTATTACATATGTGAATTATATTCATGATAACCACGGAAAACACCAAATTCAGTATTATCCTCAGATACTGTATAAGCAGTTTTCTTGTACTATATGTTTTAATGAAAGCTTTTATGTAGAGAATAATTATATATTTAAACGATGGTCTTTTATTCCATATAGCATTTTTTTTTTTTTTTTCACAAGTTATTCCATATAGCATTTGATTGCACTTACCCTTGTCTTACCCTATGTACATTTGCAGGTTCCTGTTGTGGTTTGTGCCGAGGATGGTTGCTTTCCTGGGCTTTACTGTTCAAGTTTCCTTAGTAAACCTTGGCTTTCTGATGGATACACAATGATTTTCTCTTCCTTCTGGGGTAGTACTCAAGTGGTTCTTTCTGTGAATATATTGAGGTAACTAACAAGACGTCTTCTTGTGTTGCCAATGTAGAGATGTTGTCGATCTTGCTTGTATATTTAATGTGTGATACTTTTTTCTATTTTACAGCGGAAATGTATCACGGATCAGCCCTAGTGACTCAATTTTTTCTTGGGATGTCCTCACATTAGATGGGGACAATATTGTTGCTGGTAACAGTAAATGCTGATGCTTTTCATAAATTTTTTATAGTGATGTAAAAAAAGTGAAATTGGTTTTCTATCTTTCCTTTTTGAAGTATGTAGCAGTCCAGTTGACGTTCCCCAAATCAAGTACGGTTATTTTGTTGAGGATGCATCTTCACCTGCCTCATGGGGTTGGCTAGATGTTTCAAGCCCCATATACAAATGCTCCGAGAAGGCCTGTTATATCCTTTTTGTTACTTCAAATAACTATTTCTTCACATGGGGATTAACTTCTAAAAATGGTTAATTTTTTAGTCAACCTAGCATCTTACCACAATGTTTTGCAGGTTAAGTGTTTGCTCTCATCTCGTCAATTTAGTATAATAAAGATTCCAGTCAGGGATGTTTCTGAGGATCTTACAAAAGGTATTATATGGCCATCTGGTGTTTATATAGAACCTGTTACCTCAATGTTGAATGCAAATGGGACCAGGGCTACATCTTTGGTGCCTAAGTTCCCAATAATAACCAGTTTCTTCCATATCTTTTAAGTATTTATATGCCTACCAACTGATTTAACTTTGTATTAAGCATCTGTCTGTTAATGATTTGTAATTTTGTGAGTTAAATACAGGGATGCATATATAAGAAAAGCAAGGGTAAAGTACACAATTTATGGTTGCCCACTTTGTTTCATCCTTCATTCCTTAATTCTTTTCTAATTTAATTTCCCCCATGGTATCTGCTGTTTCTTTGAACGTCTATGATTTGCCTTCTTATGCCTCCTCAAGTCTCTTTTATATCTGATTCATAAAAAATCCTTCAGAACTCATTCTCAAAATACAGAAATTTTGCCTTTCAATTTTGTGTCTCTTGACCTATCTCTTGTCCACCTTAAGACATACCCAGCACATTTCTTTGCTTTATAAAATTATTTTGTTACCAAAAAATGAATTTTATACTTGGGCTGTTTTCTCTGAGAAAACCTAAATCCTTCCCTGATAAGATATGAGTGATGTGATGTCTTTCAGTCTGTATGATGGAGGTTTCTCTTGAAATCAGTCATGTGCGGACACTAGTAATTATGAGTTCCTCACAAATGCAAAGCCAATTCATGTAATATTGAATCAATGAACGTGCTAGAGGAAAGCGGCCATTACAGTATTCACATGCCATATGAGCTATTTTCTAAATTGTTGATTTGGAGCATTTCTTTGATACTTACCTTTTGTCTCTTTCTACCTTTTCCATGCAGATCCCTGTCTGAAAGATTTCTAACTTAATAAACTTTATAATTGAATAGCCATGTGTAAAGTTTTTGTATAGATCTTGAGGATCCCATTTTTTGAAGCTATGCATGTTAATTAACTGAAATGGTGAAAGAAACTAGAGTTTATAGAAACTATATCCAGGGAGTCTGTATAACTACCACTAGATTTGCTGCATCACCCCTGTATTGGTGCTATACAATGATGCAACCGTTAATAAAAAGAAGACTACCTGAAATATGATTACTAATAGTACGATGTAAAAGTTTGAAATTGTTTAATTGATACTCCTTTTTATTTTTCTTTTTTTTGTTTGCAAGTGTTTAATCGACACTCCATATGCATTACAAGGTGTTAATTATTAGTGCATATAAAATAGAAGGGAATAAGAAATTTGAACTAGTAAAATTTAACTTGCATGTAAGATACACTTGATCTCAATTCCAAAAGAAGCAGGACATATCATATATATTTGTCAAAACCATGTAATGTGTTTAAAAAAATAGTCGTATAACAAAAAGTATGAAGAGTATGAATATTTATGAATTTCTTGTGTCGTTACAAATTTGTTAACATGGTGTTGTGCGACCCCATCAATAATATGCTTGCTGATTTTTTTTAGCAGAAAAATTTGTTCTTTTGCTGGATGCAAATAGATTTATTGAATCTTAATCTTATTACTTCCTGTTTATTAGTTTACTTCTATTTTGTGGCTTTGAGAGGCCTTTATGATACAGGTCTGTAAGAGTTTGTATTCAATTTGTTTTAGGCGCCAGAAAACCTTTTGAAGCTATATTTGTACACTCCAATTTCAAGAAAAATGACAAGTGTGAGCCACTAATTGTAATGCTTCATGGGGGGCCTCACACTGTCTCATTGACGAGCTATTCAAAGTCCTTGGCATTCCTCTCTTCAATTGGTTACAGCTTGCTGATTGTAAATTATAGGTTAGTCATGGTTTTCCTTTTATGGTCTGGTGTTATTAAGTCTGAATAAATTGATCATAAATAAGTCACAACAATTAAGAATGCATGAACTGCTAACTAAATTCCCAACAAATATATATATATATATTTTTTTTCTTACTTGGTACTCACACACACATGCCTCCACTGAGGCTCAAACCTCTAACCTCCCTTTGGGAAGTAGAGGTCTAGTACTGCTAGGCCACTGGCCCTTTGGTCTGAGCTAACCTAACAAAAATTGTTATGTGGAGTTTTAAATTCTTAACATCCGAATTAAACTGTGACGGAGTGGAAGCTATAAACGTTCATGAATGAACAAAAAACAAATTTGAATCCTCAAAGTTAAGAGAAAATTGCAGAGCAATCTAATTTAATGTTGATAATTGAATGAATATATTCTGCTCTTGCAGTAAATGAATATTTATAATAGAGAAAACCTAACACCATGAGGAAACTAATAGCATTAGGAAACCTATCAGTATAAGGAAACTACTCAAAATTCAACTTTCTCTAAAAATTACAAAAAAGTAAAATAAGAAACCTAATTACTAAATACCAAAATTCAGAGTAATTCAAGTTCGTTTAGGACACTAACAAAAATTCCGAAATACCCGCTGCCTATGAGACAAAAAAAAACCTTATTTTGGAGTCCTAAATGACTGAATTTGGCCAAAAAGTAGCATCGACGGGTTTTGCTTATTGGGTCGTTTCTGATCAGGAATGGATCTTCACAATTTGAAACAATGTGGTTGAATTGAACCAGAAAAAGTTGATAAAATTGTCCTACATCAGTCCCCTCCACCTCAAAAAATACTTGTCCTTGAGTTTCGCTGCGGCTCATAGGTATATATGAATGAATATGAACAAGATTTCATACCATTGAGTGCTTGATCTGAATTCTTGATAAACTTGCTTCAATTTCTTCGGCCCATTTATATTTCCTTGCCTTCAAATCTTTCTGCAAGAACTTTGCATTATCCACTTCACCTGATTCCTTGATAGGTGCTTCATAATTATGGGAAGTAAGGTCATGCTTGTAATCAAACTCAATTTTGCACCAGTATAAAATTCAAAGTTTGTTTCTTTGTGTGCCAGTTTCAGAATGCTTTTCCTCCCTGCTAGTGTGGTTACGCCACTTGAATCCTTGGTTTCTAGAACTTCATCTTTCATAGCCAATGCCTTCCGGAATTTCTCACCCAAAAGAATATTCAATTCACCAAAATTATCACATATGTTTGAATCCACTTCAAACTTTGACTCCAAGTTGTTGTCTTTGCTTTCATCATGAATTCTATTTTTCACTTTCTATGCTCCCTTGTTGTTGTCACCCTCTTCTTTTGCAATGTTAAAGTCCTTTCCACTTCCACTTGCAATAGTTGAATGAGTTTTTTTTTCTTTCTATTTCTTCATTCCTTGTATCTTCTTCTTCATTCTTTTTATCTCCTTTCTTCTCCTCTTATAGGCAGTTACCTTGAGATTCTAGTACTTGGCCGTATATAACTTCTTCTATACTTACTTTTTGTGCAAACTCTTCCATTGGAGGAGGAGGTTGAGCTTTCAAAGACGGTGATAACTCGGTATAGGCCTGAACCTTTTTAGACACGCCTGCCTATAATCCTTGTACTAGTGAAACTGGATCTCATCATAGTCTAGAGGAAGAAACCTGCCTTTCAAAAAATGTTTCATCTTCAACCAGGATCGTACTGCTGCCTTCTTCTATAGTGGCACAAGAAATCCACAATTGATCCCCCCATGTAGAAGTTATTCCCTTCAGTTTGTATGCCACCAAATTCACTTCTTATCTTCTTAAATCCCCATGTAATCAAAGAACCTCTCAACATCTATCAACCAGTCCAGGAAATCTTCAATATAAAGGATACCATTCAAACTGGGAAGGTCAATCTTTATATGAAAATCCTTAGAATCATAATACCCACGATCACGATGCCTTCGTGCAGCTCTATGATCCCCAAACACGATTTCTTCGTTGGCTAACTGACTATTTAGAGGGGTGGAGTTGCGATTATGAACAAGACCACACAATTTACGTCGTCGTTGCGCAACCCATTGGTATCGAGGTTCTGATTTGAACCTAGCACGATCCTAGCAAGTGATGCTTGAATATCTTGCAGTGCTTGCATTGTTTCACATTTGATGCCCTGAAATTCGGCCCTTAGAAGAGCCACTCTTCATCAAACCATAGTAAAATAAGACTCTGATACCAACTGGTGGAGTGGAAACTATAAACGTTCATGAATGAACCAGAAACAACTTTGAATCCATCAAGGTAAGAGAAAATTGCAGAGCAATATGATAGATTATTGATAAGTGGATGAATGTATTATGCTGAAAAAAAAAAAAAAAAAAAAAAAAAAAAAAAAAAACTTTGAATCCACAAAGTTAAGAGAAAATTGCAGAGCAATCTGATATATTATTAATAACTAAATGAATGTAATATGCTCTTGCAGTAAATACATCTTTATAATAGAGAAAACCTAACACTATAAAAAAAACTAATAGCATAAACCTATTACTCAAAATTCATCTTTCTCTAAAAATTACAAAAAAATAGAATACCAAACCTGTTGGAAATAGTGCTTCAAATTCCTATTCTAATTAGGTTTTTATTTAGAGTTGTGTTCTATTGGGTAATTTCTTGTTTGGCGAGTCTTAGCCTCTAATAAATTGTAATCCTTGCCCAATAAAGAATGGGGTAATAGATACCTAGGTTATGGGTTGAGACTCATGAGATTCAGAGAGACGTAGTCTCGCGAGGAAGTTGAAGGGTTGAGAAAGGTTATGGGTTGGTAGAGTAAGAAAAACACCAGCGACACTGGTAGTAGGCTCGTGGAGTGGTACATGGTGAAAAGGCATCATGTAAACTATGTTGGTACTCTAGTGTTGTAATATCTCTACAAATCATAGTGGAATCTCTTCTCATCCATGGCACGTTATATCTTGTGTTTGTGTGTGATTGCTTTGTTGAATTTATTTGGTTCTCAATGTTCGCATGCTTCCGCTGCCCCCAACAAAACCTAATTACTAAATACCAAAATTCAGAATAATTCGAGTTCTTTTAGGCCATTAATAAAATTCCAAAATGTTCGCTTCCTATAAATTCAGTCGTTAGCCAAAAAATAGCATGGACCACTAGCTAAAGTTGATAAATTTGTCCTACATCAAACTGGATCTTCAAAAGCATTTAGAAGGCATAGAAAGTATATTCTCGGGGATAACTAGAAGTAAAAGAGAGAAAATACAAAGTTCGCTTTTGATAAGTTTTAGTTTAGAAAGGACAACCTTACTTCTAATTAGTGTGCACTGTCAATGTTTATTTTATTTTATTTTAAAACATATCAATATTCACAGTTTGAATCTCCTACCAAAGGTGAGCATTGAGGCTGCATGAGGTTTTTCCTCGTTTGCCTTTTAGACGTTAGGGAGTCAAGCTCATGGCATTCAAGCCTTCCCTGTACCCCTTCCCTCGGCTTTACGTTCTGGCATGAGCCTTACTTTACTTTGCAAGCCAAGTTCAAGCAGCTATTTATGCCTTTGTGGGGCAATCAAGATTTTAATTAGGTTGATACATTTACAACAAAGCACATGTAGTTCTTTGATTAATAGAAAATAGTATGATGATTTTTCTTGAATAGTTCACAAGTCGCAGAAATTGTGCTAGCGCACTTACAAAACTATTGAAGCCTTTTTAAAAATTGAGATGTCGAAACATTTTTATTTTTATTTTTAAAAACGACTTATCTTCTTGGCCAGTGGATGGACTTTGTTTCTTTTAGTTTTCCTGTTGGTTAGATTATTCATTTGTTTATTTAGGTTTCTCTATTGTTCTCATTTTGTGCAAGTAGCCAATTGAATTAGCCCTTTCCAACACTTCTCTTGTGTTATACTACCTGTTTACAGTAATCTCTCTTTAACATAAAATTCTCTATGAGTTTCAAGTGAGTGATGTGATTGCAGTTCACACACGTAGCTTTGAAATTTTTGGACAAAGTAATAGTTGTTTCTTCTTCTTTCTATAAAAAGTTAAAGGAAATGGTGCTGTTCTTTATTTAAGCATCTTATTATTATGGTAATTTATCTCAGAGGTTCTTTGGGATTTGGTGAGGAAGCATTGCAATCTCTTCCAGGGAAAGTTGGATCTCAGGTGCTTATTATACAGTTTAATTTATTTATTCATGCTTCGGATTTATTTATTTATTCATGCTTCTGATTTATTTATACAGTTTCAAGAATATTTAAGTTTTATTACACTATGTCAATGTAATAGTTGGGATTTCTTGTTAATCTTAATATCTTATGCTTATATGTGCAGGATGTCACTGATGTGCTCACTGCTATAGATCATGTTGTTGACATGGGACTTGCTGACCCATCAAAAATAACAGTACTTGGTGGTTCCCATGGTGGCTTTTTGACAACCCATTTGATTGGCCAGGTTAGATAGCGTTACAGAGACTAGCTTCTAATTGTTTAAATATACACCCTTGTTCTAATTTGTACCTTGCATAGACTTCTTTATGACCTCTCCTCCATTTCTTGGATTTTTAACTTTGCGGATGGCTACTTGAAAACCCAATGAGGCCACTAGATGTTTGGTATGCGCTGTCCATACATTTATAGGTTTGGCTGTTGGAGATCCCATCTTCAAAAGTAAATTGTATTTCCAATGTAAACTTTTTTTGTTAAGTTAGCAGGGACTCACTTTAGAAATGGATTGTTATTGGTAGTTTAATTCTGCAGGCGCCAGACAAGTTTGTTGCGGCGGCTACAAGGAATCCTGCTTGTAACCTTGCTTTGATGGTTGGTACAACCGATATCCCAGATTGGTGCTACGTGGAGGCCTGTGGAGTTGAGGGGAAATCTAGCTTTACAGAAGCATATCCAGCTGAACATCTTGCTCTCTTTTACAAGAAGTCGCCTATTTCACACGTCTCAAAGGTATGCTTTCCATGAAACTATGAGAAAGGATAATTAAACAAAGACGGCATGGATCTACTATAGAGACCCTTTACTTATGAGCCAATTAGTGGAATTTTATCAAGCAGATAAATAAAATAAATAAAAATCTGCACATGGTTTTCATAGACTTAGAAAAGGCATATGATAGAATATCAAGAGATATAATTTGGTGGACTCTACTGTATTCTATGCAGGGAGACTAATCAGGGAGGGGGAATTCCCCCCCCTGAATTTTTTTAATTTTTTACTAATATACCATGCTATTTTTTCTTTTTTCAATATATACCCCTAAAATATTGCTAATGCCCCCCCTCCCCCCCCAAAATTATTACAAAATTTCAGCCTTGCCCTCCCTTACCTAAAGTTCTAGGTCCACCCCTGAGACTAATGATTTTCTGTAAAAGTAGGATTACACCTAGGAACAGTCTAAGTGCACATGTATTTATGATTATCTTGGATGAAATAACGAAAGATCTACAATGAGACATTCCGTGGTGCATGTTATTTGCTGATGGTATAGTGCTATTGGATAATTCTAAGGAAATCTTAGCAATAAAATTAGAAACTTAGCTTTATATTAGAGTCGAAAGATTAAAAAATGAGTTGAACTAAAACAAGATATATAAAATGTAAATATAGTAATGCTACAGAAAATGATAATATAGTGATAACAATTCTGAGCCAGAGCATTACTCAAAACAATCAATTTCGATATTTAGAATCGATGATGCAAAAATGACAAAGATATTGGTGATGATATAATTAATAGAATTGGAATAGGTTGGATAAAATGAAAGCAAACTAGTGTTTAATGCGATAAACGAATATCAAATAAGTTAAAAAGGAAAAGTACATAGGATAATTATTGGACTGGCTATCTCATATGGAGTAAAGTGTTGAGCGTTAAAAAAGAAACAAGTACAACACATTCAAAAGGCTGAAATGTGAATAATGAGATGGATGTTATGAGTAACTAGAAGAGATAAGTAATAATAAACGTGTCAGGAAAATTAGGAGTGACGCCTATTAGTGATAAGAGATAAGAGAAAGTAGACTTAGGTGGTATGAAAATATTCAGAGTAGATTGGTAGATATATGGTGAGAAGAGGAAATTTGGTTTGTATAGAAGGTGAAAGATAAAGAAATCAACCAAAACTAACATAGAATGAAATAGTAAGAGATGACTTTAAAAAAATTAAATATAATAGGAGAAATGAGTTATAATAGAAAGGAATGGGAAAAGAGCATCTATGTGGTTGACCGTGTTCGTAGGTATAGAGGCAATGATGATAATGATGATGATGAATGGGAGACATCAATTATTATGTCATGTAGCATATTCAAGGGCTTTTGGTAAACTCGTTTTGGATTTTGTGGGGGACTTAAAATTATGTATAAGTACTTGTAGTTGATGATGATGAACGGTATGCTTTCCATAGACATTAATTACTATGTTATGTAATATATGCAATGGCTTTTGGTAAATACATTTTGGACTTTTTTTTTTTTTTTTTTTTTTGGGGGGGGTGGTGGTGTGGGGGGGTGGGATTCAAAATTATGTATAATTGTTTTGTACTTAGATCCTACTTAACAGCGTCAATTATATAGATTTGTAGGGTACAATATGAGCCTACAAGCCTTTCCTTTTTATCATTCTTTTATTTTTTTTTCAAAGAAGGGGACGAGGGGAAAGTTTCCAGTCACGCTTTGTGATTTTGCATTTTTTTTAGTGCTGCAAACAAGGGGAGCCAAGATCCTGGCCCTGATTATTCATAAAAAGCAATGCATGAATTGGACAGATAAACTATGAGAGCCTGAAGATCCTTGGTATAGAAAATACCGGCAAATTGGTTGTCCAATATAACTACAGTAGTGGTAAAAAATATATTCTAATTTCTTTTTTCGGTAAGCTAGTAGGTATACTCTACAAAGTTGAGCATGCTTATAATCTAACCTTTACAACCCTTGAGCAGCTAAGTTAGCGCTTGCTAGTATTTCCTACTTTCAAGTATAAACCATAATCTCATGGACAATTACTTTATTTAATAGAATACTGTTCTTTGTAGTACTAAATGTCTTTACTGATCATATTTACAGGTCAAGACACCTACGCTTTTTCTTTTAGGGGCTCGTGATCTCCGTGTTCCAGTTTCTAATGGTTTGCAGGTAAGATCTTCTGTACTCTAAATCTGAATCTTTGTTTTCTTGTCTATAGAGACACTGAGTGTTTTGTTTCAACATAGACATTGGGTGTCAAGCATGAAAACTCTCCAGTCTTCACATAGGGTTGTGGCTATATATGTCCACGCCTACAGTATTAAACAATTATATTTCTCTATACTTGGCGCATCTTTGCATGCATAGCATCGTAGTAGAACAATGGCAAAAGCAATAAACTATATCACCGTCTCTTGAATACCCTTTTGCTTCTGAACTTCTTTCAGATATATAAATGACGCTTTTAAGTGTTAGAACATTTAAGATTCATGCGCGCAGGTGTCCAACAGGCCAATTTTTACTAGGGTATATATATGTACATATACAATTTTTATCACTAACATCTGTGCCTTGCATCTATACTTTACTGAAAAAACATAGTATTTCACATGGTTAAAGTGAAGAAAATGATTGCCTCATCCAGCCATTCGTCCTATATTTTCTTCTACGTTAAAATGGTTGGCCATAGAAATATAAAATATAAAAACAGTGGGAGTTTTTCTAGCCCCATCTTTTCCCCGGTGGACCCAAGGCATCGTTGAATATTCTCTATTTTATAAACAAAATTAGAGTTGACATTGATAATGTGAATGCCTTGATGTTTGATTTGTACAGTATGTACGTGCATTAAAGGAGAAGGGAGTCGAGGTTAAAGTGATTATGTTTCCCAATGATGTACATGGAATCGAGAAGTAAATTTTCCCCCTTCGTGCTTTTACACATTACAGTCAATTTAATCAAAATTCAGGCTGACCGTGCAATTTTACATATGTTGCATGTTTCTGTTTCGCAGACCACAATCCGACTTTGAAAGCTTTCTCAATGTTGGAGTCTGGTTCAAGAAGTATTGTAAATAAGCATCCATTTAAGATCTGATGCCATTATTTATTATTTTTTTTTTTTTCAAGAAGTGCTGATGGGGGATACATTGCTCAAGTATAAATTCTATTTAGTTAATGTAATTTTATAGGGAATTACCAGCATCATCAATTTATTCACCTTGATCTCAACGGAGGTGATTCTTCATGCCATTATTTTTTTTATTTTTTTTTTCTGAAAAAGTTCAATTTGAATCAGTTTTCAGCACTGTCCGTGAAACACACTTTTCATATATATTTTTTTCTAGTTCTGAAAATATCTTCAGCTGTGAAGTCCTACGTGAACCAGGAAATGTATCAAGAAAATTATTTGAATTTCTGAGAACTATGGTGTTGTATACTAATTTTCTCAGAACCGGAAAATGTATCAATAAAATTAATAGAATTTCCCATTTTGTCGCCCAAGAGAACTATGGTGTTATCAAACACTACCCTATATATTTTCCTGATTGGTTATATATTTTAGTTCCAATAATAATGTCAGTACCGTTGCCATGCTTTCCTTTTATTGAAAAGGAAAGAATACTACCAAATATATTCTTTCCTTTATAGTTTATATGATATCAGAGCCATCCTAAAAAAAAAAAAACACCCTAATTTTCTTTTCTGCACAATTTCTTCATTGGTCAGCCATGTCTGACGGTTCCTCCATGTCATCCTCGCCTATCACAACCCAGTCAACAAATCCGACAAGCCAAGCCCCCAGTACCGATTCTCACTCGGTTCAGATCACCAATATTCGCCTTAATGGTGACAATTATTTACGGTGGTCCCAGTCCGTTCGGATGTACATCAAAGGGCGGGGAAAGATCGGGTACCTGACGGGAGACAAGAAGGCACTAGCATCGGAGGACCCAACGTACGTGACCTGGGATGCAGAAAATTCAATGGTGATGACTTGGCTTTTGAACTCCATGGACGAGGATATTAGCTCCAACTATATGTGATACTCCACGGCTAAGGAGCTCTGGGACAACGTGGATCAGATGTACTCTGATTTGGGAAATCAGTCTCAGATCTACGAATTGACTCTAAAACTTGGTGAGATTCGGCAAGGAGAAGACTCGAACACCAAGTATTTCAATTCATTAAAGCGCATTTGGCAAGACATGGATCTATTCAATGATTATGAATGGAAATCCACTGAAGATGCCAATCACTACAAACGAACCGTGGAGGCTCATCGTATTTACAAATTTCTTGTTGGGCTCAACGTGGAATTTGATGAAGAACAAGAACGGATCATTGGCAAGACTCCACTTCCTCCAATTGGTGAAGTGTTTGTTGAGGTTCGAAGAAAAGAGAGCCGCAGACATATAATGTTGGGGAAGAAGACTACCAGCGGACCTGTTGAAAGTTTTGCCCTTATTGTTGCCGAGACTGCTGCTAATAAAGCAGTCAATTTTCAGCTAAAACTTGAAGAAAAGCCATGAGTTTGGTGCGACTTCTGCAACAAACCACGCCATACTCAAGAGAACTGCTGGAAAATCCACGGAAAACCAGCGAATTGGAAGAGTAGCAAGCCTGGTGACAGAAATAGGCGTATGGTTCCTACTGCCAATGAAGCTGAGACAAGTCCCTTAAGCAAGAAGGAGATAGATCTGTTAGGATATGTGTGCCCTAGCATAGCAAATTCTAGTTTTGGATTGTAAAAGTCATGGTTCCTTATCAGGATATTATTATTAAAGCATTATACAATTAGTGAATGGAATGTATTATTTTTCGATTCATTATGGAATTGATTGTGTCCACTTGATTACAAAATATATTTATATATGTATGTAATGGCAATTAATACTATGTTATAAATTAGTAATCATAAATGGTTTAAAGTCGGTAATTATGGATGGACATTTAATTAGTTAAGACTTGAACCGAGTCTACGATAGATTGAGAAATATTGCGAGAGCTGTCGTATGCAATTGCTCTCTATCACAGTCATAGTTTTTGACTCTCAAGCATGAGAGAAGTATAGACTCTTTTATTAATTAATAATTACTTTGATTTGTTCGGCGAATACCTCGGAATCCTTAGATCGACACTTTGAGTAGTTATGTAATTAATAGTTAGAGGTCTATATTTTCAATATTTGCATCAGTGCTAGTTGTATTTATTTTATTTTGATTATGGTTGATCACAAATTAAATTCGAAGGCCTTCGTATGTTTTAGACAAATATTTTCTATATATATTTATTTAATAAATTATTATTTTTTGTCAAATAAATATTTTATTGTAATCAAGCTGGAAATAATCAAAGGTAACAAAATAATTATATTAATTATGTTGTCGGATTGATGACTTTAATTATCCGATAAATAATTAAACATAGAGGGGTCAAAGTGTAACATTGACTTAGAGGTTATTTACTATTTAATTGGAGTGCAATTAATTTCTTTTAGTGGAGTATAAATTAATTTATGAATTAATTGAATTGGGTCCATGGTTTAATGGACCGGACCAATTATTAATTTATAGGAGCCAAGAAAATAGTAAGCCCAAAAGGATTCTCACCAATAGACCAAGTTGATATTGGAGTCCTGTTAGAATTGAGAAAGTTGAATTAGAGATGGAGAATAATTTATTGTTTCCTTATTCTTATTTTTATTTTGCCTATATATACATGAGTTCATGTATATTTTAGGTGTGACTTTTAGAACAAGAAAAAGGAATACACTTTCTCTCTCTAGATTTTAAGGTTTTATTTTCTCTTCTAAAGGAGGCTACCACAAGCCTAGATTCTAAGGGCATTCCTCAAGGCATATTGATGATTCCTAAAGGGAAGATTATAATCAAGAAGAAGGAGAAATGATCTTACTAAAGGGATCTACAATAAGTGAGAACATTCACTTTAGAGGAAAGATTAAAAGGTTTACTCAAACCTTTGATGTAAGTATTCAATCTGTTTATTAAATTATACATCATCTTTTATTTGTCTTTGCATAAAACTTGTCTCTATGTGATGAATCAAGATCCATGATTGCAAATCCCTCAAAAGTTTTAAAAACTTGCACGTTTCCCAACAGGATCACCTTCTGAAGCTACTGAAATTTAATTCCTTATCTGGTATTCCTAATGTTTCTCTTGCACAAACAGTTAGTGCACTTAATGCCCTTTCTTGTTGTTTAAATTATACTCCATGGATCATCGATTCTGGAGCCTTTGATCATATGACCAGCCTTTCCAATCTTTTTAGCACTTACTCACCATGTTCTGGTCTTGAAAAAATTAGAATTACAGATGGTAGTTTCTCACCTATTGCAGGAAAAGGTTTTGATAAAATTATCCGAGAATATAAATCTTAAAAATGTTCTCCATGTCCCTAAACTAACCTGTAACCTTTTGTTTGTGAGTAAACTAACTAAAGAATCTAATTGTCGTGTAATTTTCTGTGATTCTTACTGTGAAATTCAGGACCGGAGCTCGGAGAAGAAGATTGGCAGTGCTAAGATAATAGATGGACTTTACTACTTTGATGGGGACTTCTCCAGTAATAAAAAGGCTCAGGACCTTAGTAGTATTAGTTCTAACTCTGTTTATGAACAAATAATGTTTTGGCATTTAAGACTAGGACATCCTAGCTTTCCATATCTTAAACATTTGTTTCTTACTTTATTTAAAGGTTTGGACTGTTCATTGTTCTATTGTGAAAGTTGTTACTTATCTAAGTGTCATCGTACTACTTATTTGCCAAAACCTTATACTTTTTCAAAACCATTTTATTTAATATATAGTGACGTTTGGGGACCTTCAAGAGTCACTACTATCCCTAGGAAAAAATGGTTTGTTACTTTTATAGATGAGCATACCCGTTTATGTTTATTTGATGAACGAAAAGTCTAAGGTTGAAAAATTTGTTTAAGGATTTTTACACAATGGTTGAAACTCAGTTTCAAGCAAAAATTAACATTTTTCACACTGATAATGGAACCGAGTATTTTAATGAAATTTTGGGGAGTTTTTTTAAAGAAAAGGGTATTCATCATTGGTCTACGTGTGTGGATACTCCTCAACAAAATGGAATTACTGAAAGAAAAAATAAACATTTACTTGAAGTGGCTCGTGCTATAATGTTTTCAATGAATGTTCCAAAATATCTTTGGGGGGAAGCTGTTTTAACAGCTTTGTATTTGATTAATAGAATGCCTTCACGTATTTTAAAATATAGCACGCCATTAGAATGTTTCAAAAGAACTTTTCCATTATCAAGGATATACTCGGATTTACCTCTAAAGGTTTTTGGCTACATAGCTTTTGTTCATATACCCAATAATACTTAGTCCAAACTTGATCCTCGAGCTGAAAAATGTGTTTTCATAGGGTATGCTTCTAATCAAAAGGGATATAAGTGCTATAATTCCCAAACAAGAAAATTTTATGTAAGTATGAATGTCTCTTTCTTTGAAAATAAATCCTACTTTCCCAAAAATTCTCTTCAGGGGGAGAATGAGGTGATGGACGAAATTTTTTGGGATTTATCTCCTACTCCTTTACCAAATGTGATTTTGACTCCTTTACCTCATCCTACTGTTATTCCTGAAATTCAAAGTCAGGAACAATGTGATAACACCAATGAAAATAATGAAGAAAATCCTAGTCATATAGTGCCAAACATTATTGTATCTGAAACAAGGGAAGAATCACTACAACTAGGCACAAAAGTTCCCAATACTGAGCCTCTGGTTTATACTCGGAGAATATTTCATCAAAAGAGTCAAAGTCAGCCTATTCCTCTTGGAATTGATCAATCTCAATCTCCGGGAACTGGACTTCCAGATATCATAGGTAATTCTGATCCTAACTCATCTTCAGTTCCTATTGCTTCTCCTACTCAAAAACCATCAGACCTTGATATTCCTATAGCTGTTAGGAAAGGTATTCAAATCAAATATCCAAATCCAAAATATCTCATTGCTAAATACCTTTCTTATGAAAAACTCTCTCATACTCGTAGAGCTTTTGCCTCAAAAATCTCACACTTGTTTGTCCTGAGAAACATTCAGGAAGCTCTTGATAATCCAAATTGGAAGTTAGCAGTGATAAAAAAGATGAATGCTCTTAGAAGAAGTGATACTTGGGAGATAGTTGATTTACCTAAGGAGAAAAGAACAATAGGCTGCAAGTGGATCTTTACGGTGAAATGTAAAGCTAATGGTAGGATAAAGAGGTACAAGGCAAGACTAGTAGCAAAAGGGTTCACCCAGACCTATGGAATTGATTATCAAGAAACTTTTACTCCTGTAGCCAAGATAAACTCAATCAGAATTTTGTTATATTTAGCTGTGAATTTTAGCTGGCCATTACACCAGTTAGATGTAAAAAATGCCTTTTTAAATGGAGATCTTGAGGAAGAGATCTTTATGAATCTACCACCTGGGTTTGAGCGGAAATTGGGACCTAATAAAGTCTGTAGACTGAAGAAATCTTTAGATGGTCTCAAACAGTCCCCTAGAGCTTGGTTTGAGAGATTTGGGAGAGCTGTGAAGAATTGTGGCTACTGTCAGAGCCAAGCTGACCATACCATGTTCTACAAACGCAGTAGAGAAGGTAAGGTTGCAGTGTTAATTGTCTATATGGATGATATAGTCTTGACAGGTAATGACAATGAAGAATTGAAGAGACTGAAAAAGAGACTTGCAACTGACTTTGAGATCAAGGATTTTGGTGCATTAAAATACTTTCTTGGAATGTAGTTTGCTAGATCCAAAGAAGGTATATTTGTGAATCAGCGTAAATATGTTCTTGATTTACTTAGTGAGACAGGTCTGCTATGATGTAAACCAGCCGAGACACCCATTGAGCCTAACCTTAAGCTGCAGCATTCTAAAGATGAAGAAGTTTTGAATAGAGAGCAGTATCAAAGACTTGTTGGAAGACTAATCTACTTGTCACATACACGTCTAGATATAGCTTTTGCAGTCAGCATGGTTAGCCAGTTCATGCATTCACCTGGACGAGAACACTTTGATGCAGTCTACAGAACTCTTAGATACCTAAAGGGGACCCCTGGAAGAGGTCTATTGTTAAAAAACCGTGGGCATTTACAAGTTGAAGCCTATACTGATGCAGATTAGGCTGGGTGTGCTATTGATAGACGGTCAACTTTTGGCTACTGCACCTTTGTTGGAGGTAACCTTGTCACCTGGCGGAGTAAAAAACAGAATGTAGTAGCGAGAACCAGTGCAGAGGCCGAGTTTAGATCAGTTGCTCATGGAATTTGTGAGGTGTTATGGATTAAGAGACTATTAGATGAATTAAAGGTCTCTAATCCATTGCCTATGAAATTGTACTGTGACAATAAAGCTGCTATTTCGATCGCTCACAATCCAGTGCTTCATGACATAACAAAGCACGTGGAGGTAGACAAACACTCCATCAAGGAAAAGCTCGAAAATGGATTAATTTGTATGCCATACATTCCTACTCCCGAGCAAGTTGCAGATATGCTTACAAGACAGTTCGATCGACTAATTGGCAAGCTGGTTATGGAGGATATCTTCAAACCAGCTTGAGGGGGAGTATTGAAAAAGAAAGATTTGGTAGTAATACTACCAAAGCTAATATATATTATTAGCTGTAAATATAATATTTGGAGAATATTTTCTGTAAATAGAATATTGGTCAAATGCTGTAAAATAGGAAATTATTAATTAGGCTATGTACGTGTATTCTCTCCTATAAAGAGAACCTGTGTAAACTCGTGAATTGTGTGCTAATACAGAGGAAAATGTTTTTCTATTTTTCTTCCCTTTATAGTTTATACCTTTCCTTTTCAAGCTGTCACTCTCCACTAACAAACAATCACTAATGTTGTCATCCATGATAGGAAATGAAGCTTCAAGGAGTTACAGGAAAGGTGAAGTATGTATAACCTGGTGTTTCTTACAGGACTATCTGAGAAGATAATGCTTTTATCTGTGTGCTTGATTTGTTATACAGAAAACTTTTTTATGTTGAAAATCAGAAAATTGTATAAAAACTCTGATTAGTTGATCCAATTTTCTGAAAATTGTTTTATGAAAAATGTTTGAAAAAGGCCTTATTTTTAGAAAACGGTTGTATAAGTGACATGGTATCACTAACTGAATATATATTAACACATAATTATTAGATTCACTAAATTAAAACATTGTATTGATATCACTAACTGAATAGATATTAACACATAATTATTGGATCCACTAAATTAAAACATTATATATTAATTATGGAGATTCTTGTTTCTGCTTCTACGTAGAAAAGATAGTACTCTCTTGAAAATTGTTTTATGAAAAATGTTTGAAAAAGGCCTTATTTTCAGAAAACGGTTGTATATGGTATCACTAACTGAATAGATATTAACACATAATTATTAGATTCAGTAAATTAACACATTGTATTTATATCACTAACTGAATAGATATTAACACATAATTATTGGATTCACTAAATTAAAACATTGTATATTAATTATGGAGATTCTTGCTTCTACTTTTACTCTATTTCTATTACGTAAAAAAAAGATAATACTCTCTCTGTCCCAAAAAAAGATAGTCATTTTGTTACCTAAAATAATAAACTTCATTGCTAAAAGATATCATGAATTTGAGGATAAAAAACCATAAGAATTTCTTTGGATGTTATTGGAAAGTCCGATATGTACGGGTTTTGGACGTGAATGAAAAGTCAAAGAGAAGAGGTTACCAGTTATGGCAAAAAGAACTACTTTGCCAAAAGGTAGTAGTCACTCGTAGTCATGAACCAAGTTTAATGCAGTCATGCTAGACATAGCAACTCTCTCTTGCTCCAAACTCCAAAGGACTGCAGTTTTGAATAATTCAATTCATGTGAGTGAGGTGTATACAATCCACGGAACTGAATTCATCACTATATAAGTATATATATATATGTGTGTGTCTGTAATTGTATATAAAATTATAGATAGGTTGAGGATTCGCAGAACATCAACATGAGAAATTGACTAGCCAACTAGGAACACTAAATTTTCTGAAAAAAATAACTAGTAACACACACTAGTTTGAAAGAAGAATCAAATATTTACAAGAAAAGTCATGTTTTCACCAAGATTGATTCTCGCTTCTCATCCAAAGTGGATCATCTATTAAACCCTAAGCAAACCCTCTCCCAAGTAACCACCATCATGAACTCAATTCCGGCACTATTCTACTGAGATTCTTCTCCTCCAAAACCATCGTTGTGCCATGACAGGACGATATCTTCAAGCCCAATTCTCACTACATCCCATTGTTGCTTCTCAATCTCTGCCCACCCATCAATCACCTTCATTTCAACCAACACTAGTTCCTCTGTCACCTCCAACATTTTAGCTGATAAAACCCCCCACTTTTCCTTCATAAACCCTAGAGCCCCATCCTTTCCTCTCTCCACTCTGTACCCTAATCTCTCACCCACCTCTCTCATCCTCTCTTCGATCACCTCCATCGACGCATTCGACGTAAATCTCTTCGCTCTCTTGTTCAATGAACCCTCGAAAAGTCCGGACAAATCCAACCCTGATGACATTGAAATTATATCAAATGCGTTCATGGTTTTTGTGAATTTACAATTATCTTTCACTGCTACTGCATCCGAATCAAGTGAAGAACAATGGTTCAACTCTTTTTCCGATAATTTCTTAAACCAAGAGAGACCCATCAAGGCCTCGATGCTCATTCTTGTTTCTGGGTTCGGATCAAGTAAGCGATTAATGATGTGCTTCGCCGGCTTTGAAATTTCCGCCGGAAGTTGGAATTCCCGGCGGCGAATCTTCTGATACATTTGGGGGATGTTGCTGTCGTCGAAAGGGAGGTATCCGGCGAGGAAGACGAATAGGATGACCCCACAAGACCAGGCGTCGGCCTTCGCGCCGTCGTAGCCTTTTCGGGTGAAAACCTCCGGCGCGGTGTACGCCGGAGTTCCGCAAGCCGTGTGGAGGAGGCCGTTTTTTAGCTGATCCGGCAGGGCGGAGAGGCCAAAGTCGGAGATCTTGAGGTTTCCGGCTCCGTCGAGTAAGAGGTTCTGGGGTTTGATGTCGCGGTGAGTGATGCCGTTCTGGTGGCAGAAGCGGAGGGCGGAGACTAGCTGCCGGAAGTAGCGGCGGGCGGCGGATTCGGTGAGGCGGCCGCGGCGGGCGAGTTGGACGAAGAGCTCGCCGCCCTGTGCGAGCTCCATGACGAGGTAGATCTTGGTTTTGGTGGCGAGGACTTCGTGGATTTGGAGAATGTTGGGGTGGTTGTTGAGGCGGCGCATGGCGGAGACTTCCCGGACGATGTGTGGCTCCATTGCGGCGTCGACGGTCTTGGCCTTGTCGATGACTTTGATGGCCACTGTTGTGTTGTCAGATAGAGATCGGCCGTGGTAGACCTTGGCAAAGCTGCCACGGCCCAAGAGACGGCCCAATTTGTACTTTCCGAGTATCACACCGCCGGTTGTGGGGGAGGAGGGTGGTGGTGGTGGGGTCCTCCTTCGTTCCATGGCTCGGGGGTTGTAGCAGCCGCTAGGCGGCCGCTGATTTAGAGAGAGGAAGTGGCAGCAAAACAACCCAAAGCCAGAGCAAGTTATAAAGTGGTTTTTTCGTTAGTTTTATAGGAACAGCAAATAGGGCATTCGTTGGCCCTCCTCTGTCTCCACTTGGCTCTGGACTGTTTCCCTTCTGAGTTTACTGAAATACCCTTTTATCTTTCTTTTTCTTTTCCTAGTATTATTTATTATTCTTTCTCAATTCCAAAAGACCTCCACATACGACAATAATTTTTTTTAATTTGTTCGGTTATCAAATTCTAAATGACTAGTTTTATAGTATTTCTAAGTGTAAAAAGATTATATGTAGAGCCGTGTTGTTAAGGAGAGCAACCATTGGATTAAGTGAAATACAACTTTTCATCTTGAGATCTCTCATTTGATATTTAATTATTATTATTTAGCGAATATTAATTATATTTGAATACTAGATCCTATATTAATTCTTTAGTAATGTATACTCTTTTTAAGTCTAATGATTCCTCACATGGCAGTATTTGTCTGCACTTACGATATGGTAGAGGACAAGCTTTCAATTACATTTAATATGTGATAAAATCAAATAAAGAATAAAAAGACATAAAATTAAATTAAAAGGTTTGAGATTTTTCTCACTTGTCTCATCATCAAATTTGCAAACTTTGTATATTTTTTCAACTCGCTGTCTTGAAAAGATCACTTCAACTTGGCACTAGTAAATTAATTTATGTCTCCATCAATCCCACTTTATTACCTTTTTACAAAGTTGGTGACAGGGTGGAGATGCAAGGAATCATCCTCTTTATATCAACTTCCACTCATCACCTTTATGACTAATCTTGCATATATTTTAGTGCCTGCGATCATTCTCTCCCCTGTTCTAAAAAAGACGAAGTATAGACTTGTTTTACATACTCTATTTAATTACGAAGACAAAATAAGTTTTGTTACTTTTATTATTTAATTAAAAAAAAACTCAAATTGAGTTAATAACGATTTTTAATTACTAAATAGTAAATATTAATATAATAACAAATAGTAAATATTAATATAATAACTAACACTCAGAATTCTTGAACTCTCGCTTTCGAATTGCACTTATAACTTGAATGATTTATGTGTTGTAGGTCGTAATCTAAAAAAAAAGAAAAATAAAATAAAATAACAAGAATATTCAAAATATTAAATATATATATTTTTTATATATAAAAATTTTAAAGGTACATATATAATCGGGATAGGGGTGGATTTATCACTACATCCCCATTAGTCCCAAACCCAGTTCGAGTTTTTAGTTATTTTATTATATTCATCCCGAATTGTTACTAAATCTGTCCTATTAAAAATGCGGTGAGACGAAAACTTGTCGGACCGAAGAAAATTGCCATCCTAATATTGTCTCAACTTTTTCATTGAACAAAAAATTTCAGAAGTCTAAATTAATGTTTTTTTTTTTTCCCTCCTTTTTACACGATGAAATTTGAGAATATTTGGGAGGTACTAGTAATATTCTTTATTCATTAATATTTTAGAAAAATAAAAAACAAAATTCTCCTGTCATTCTGGAATAAGGCAAGGTCTTTTTGGTCATATTGAAACATCAATGTCTGCACTCCAGTTAACGATGGAGTCGTTGATTGGTCAGCTTTAGAAGGCGTGAGATCCAAGGGGTCTACGTTTCACCTACCTAGAAAAAGGTAGGTACACGGCTGTTGCATAACTCTTGGACTGAGTTGAACGGCTCAGAATGCACCTGGCAAAACTGGTGAACGGTGTATAATGGGCTGGGCCCACCAGAGAAGTCCACAAACTATTTTATCAGTCAGTACATGCATGCTTTAAAGTAGACAACACATGTTTGAATAAATTATTGCAGGGACTAGGGAGGATGTTCTACTTGGAAATTGATTTTATTTATTTATTATTATTATTTATTTTATTTTAAAGGAAACAACAAGACATGTGAGGGAAAAGAGGCTGAGAAAATTCTAGTGGTAGTTGTTCATTCACGAGGCTGAGAAAATTTGAATCCATATGTACCAAATAAGAGAACTATGAAATTAATCTTACCAACAGGCAGTGGTCTAATGGTATTTGGTTCTTATTTTTTTAAAAGAGATTAGGGGTTCGAATCTCGATGGAGGCAAATGTATGTGAGTACCAACTAAAAAAAAAAATTAATCTTACAATTGCATGTGGACTAAAGGATTGTACTTGTGGTTGGATGGAATCCTAACTACGGAGTAATTCATTTTGAAGCCTTGTCAGTTCGGATGTTAATTAGTATGAATAAAATTACTTGATACTAATTGATATATATATATATATATATATATATGATATGTAACATAATTTTGCACAATCCGGGTTAACACGGGAACATTGATTGACATGGATGAGGTGTAGGTTTGGTACACTCTAACGAGTAAGTTAATGATGAGAGATATATATATATCAAGAATAGCAAGACTATAAGCAATTGTGTTTTATATTTTTAGTTGACCGGTCTCATATTTGTAACTTATTGAGATAGATACGAGCTTCTTGTGATTAAATAAAAGATATTTTTTAAGAAATTTTATCAACTCATCGTCTCAATTGAATTTAAAGTGATCTGTTATTTTGTTTGAATTCAATTGATTTGTCATATTTTATTTGAATTTGAAGTGTCATTATTTTTTTTTTCCTTTTTTAATCATAACCGACTCCAAATAATCGAAAAAATACTTTAATTATTGTTACTGAATAGTGTGATTGTCATACTTTAGCGATATTGGATGAGTCAACAAATAACTTTTTTTTTATATATATTTTTTATAATGAATAGATTAATTTAAAGAGAATTAAAACAACACGGCACTATTTAATAATGGCAAACCAGTTTATCATGATAATTTTGTAAAATTACTATCTTGTTATCTAAGTTACATACTTTTGATAATTTAAGAGGTTCTTTCGTTACATCAAAGGATATTTTTATAAAATCGTGATAGTTGAGAGGAATTTTTGCTGTTTGCCAAACTTTTATTTGGTGGACCAAAATGAAAATTGAAATGGAGCCAGTTGTGTGATAAATAAAATTTTAAAAATTAAATAAATTGTAATTATTATTATTTTTAAAGTAAAAAAAGAGAAAGTGCGAGGGAGAAAAAGAATGGAAAGGCGCATAAAAATTAAAAATAAAAGAAGTGCGTAGATCACTTCCTTAATGTAATGATGTACAACTAAAATATTATATTCATATATGATCACTGGCGAGGTTAGCGAGGGCTATTGTTGTATTTTGACTTTAGTTCATTATTGTCTCCTACTCATTTAATTAAAGAAAAATGTACTGTCGACTTCCTCCTGAACATACAAAAATAGTAATTCTCATACATGGAGAGCACTTTTGGGCCGTTAATATGAGAGAATATTAGATTGTTCATGTCAACGTGATGCTTTATTTTTTTTCTTGATATATATAATTACTAGTGGTGGACCACTTTAAACAAGAAATACTTTAGAATATGGTGTCAAATTAATTCATAATTATCAAGGCTTACTTGAACGGCTAATAATGGCTAACCAGTAGTAAAGAGTGAGAATCATCAAAAAAAGATACTTGGTCTCTAGGGAATATTCTATAAAGGGTAAAATAAATGATATTGTGGAAAGATAAAAAGGGGAACTTTTTCGCTTTACCGTAAATGCTATGAAATATCGTTAAGAAAATTTACAAATTTGACTAGGATCTATAATCAGGTGTTTCGCAGATTTGTAGAGTCAATTGTGATTGTTGTGCTGGATCGTACAAATATGTGACGATCGGGTGTTGTCATTCATATTAAAATAATTAATCGACTTCAGAGTATTTCAACTCAAATATCCCGTCTACTTAACGTACCTCTCCACTGAAGTTCAACTCTTCGACTTTCATTTGAAAAATAGGGGTATGAGAGTGTTGGGCCACTTTTTGACTAATTATTATATACTGTTTATTTAATTATCTATTTTTTAAAAAAAAATTATTAATAGATGATAATTAGTATATTCATCCATTGTCCTTCCCTTGCCTATATTTCCAAAAAAACAGAAAAAAGAGACTAAAATATCATGGCTTCTGATAAAAATTTGCTTTCTTTTTTCTTTTTAAAGGGTAAGAAAAAAAAGTAATTGGTTCCAAGGCTAGGAAATGTTTACAAACCATTAATTAATAGCCTAATATGGATTCCTTTTTCACAAGTAGCCAATCAAAAAAACAATGCACAAGTAGAATAGAAAAACCAATGGTTCGAAGTAACGTTTGGGAGTATTAGTTTACTTGTCAGAAATATGCATGTTTGGATAGTTGGATGGGAAAAAATCAAGAGTAAGCGACAAATTGGGATGTTTTTTAATTGTATTATTAACTATGGCTTTTGTCATTGCACTTGCAAAATTATTGATCTTGTCCACTTGGGTAAATAGTATGATATCATTAGATGCCAAGTAGCTTTCGACCAACCTCCGCCACCTTCCTTTCATCTTCTTCCTTTTGCTCCCCAGTCCCCCTCAAGGAAGTGGGAAGGGGCTGACTCTTATCTCTCGTCGATAAATAAATTCGGCGTAATGTAAATAATTTAATTCGGTGGGTGGTTTTACGCTGTTTTGTTATAGTTTTGTTTGATCTGCTCCTGATTTGGCCTAACAGGGTGGATTTGGTGTTTTGTCTCCGGCTAGATCTCTAATCTATATCGAATTTTGGTGTCCTCGTCTTTTTGTGCGGGGTTTAAGTGATTTTTTCCTTAGTCTGCGGCACCTTATGGATGTAACTTTGGAGCTGTTTCCTTGATGATGGCCTGACCTTTAGATCCCTCTCGTTGTTGCTCTTCACCCTGTGGTGTTTTTTGGCTTGTTTCTTAACAAATCGGAGGCCTGTTCTTCAGTTTTTATTGTATTGCTTCTTGATTTGTTTGCCTTTTGTATGGTATTTATGGATGTGTTTGTAGATGCCGTACTGACATGGCTGTTTTTCTTGCCAAAAAAAAGGTGTAGCTTTCGACCAACAAAGAGCGTATTAGATCTGCTTATCATTTTCATGTTATTGTTTAAGAACATATTATAACAATTTATTTAGGTTTAACCATGTATACCTACCAAAGAATAGGTTTCATCTTGAACAAGAACTTATCTCCCTAAGCATTTTTTATTTTTAATTTCTTTAAATTAGGGGCTATTTTTTGGAATTTTCTATAATTAATTAATTGCTCATTGCATGTGAACAAACAGACTGCATTTATTTGGTGGAGTAGATATTGAGTGAGTCAGGCATATCACGACATTTGTTTATGCACTCAATTAAAATATACCAAGACATGACGGGATTTGAACCGGTCCTTGTAATAAATAAATTTATCACTACCCTTCTTCTTCTACTTCTTCTTCTTTTTTATCTTGACAAATTAGGGAGAGTGAGGACTCGAATATGGACACATCCGTTTAGAAAGCTGGGCTTTACCAACTAGACTACTGGGTAATGTTCAATTATTGCTGCCTCTGAATTTTTTACATATTTGGGATTTTATTTTTTAATTTTATTTATTTTTATATATTCTAAAAAATTAAGGAGAAGAGGTTTCGAACACGCTAACTAGATCACTAAGTAAGTAATGCCCACACGTATAGAATTTTAAAGATGTGTAAGCAAATTTGATTCCTATAAGAAGGTAGAGAGCTGAGCATCAAATGCATGAAGATAATTGAAAGAGACTTGCCAAACTCATGTCAGGTTGAACTTGCCCTTGTTTTTAAGGCAGGGTCACAAACCAAACCGTTGCTGCCAAACTTTAACTTAGGTTGAACTTTCCCTTTTCTTTTTTCTTCCTTTAAATGGAATATCCATAAAAGTACATAAGGTTTCCTCCTTATTTGTTTGTTCTTCTATTTTGGGTAACCTCATTTCTTTCCTCTTTTGTATAGGCCATCACTACAATTGGAACCAATACATTTATGTGTATTCGTTTACCACCCAAATTGTTTGGCTCTAACTATGCATGAAAGGCCATATAGCCAACAGACCATTTTTGCTAAAACTTTTTATTTTAATGTTGCCAATGAAACAAGAAAATCTAATTCTTAGACCTATTCAGATCTAAAAGTCTTGTCAAATGAATTGATAATTGGATAAGATTAATTTTTTTGATGATATACTAGGGATAAAAATTTCTATAATAAGATTCTCCGTTATTATTGTAGATTTTTTTTTTTTTTTTTGTAGGTTTAGAAATAATTTAAAAATAATGATAATACCAAGTTATTTATCAACCATGGTATCATATATTAGTCAAGTCATCATGCAATTAATGACGCACACACAATACACGTAGTAGATTGTACCAAGTTATTTATCAGCCATGATATCATATATTAGTCAACTCATCATACAATTAATGAGGCGCAGACAATACACGTAGTTGATTGTACTACATTTAATTCAAATAAAATATTTGCATGTTTTAGATGTGTTCCATAGAATTCACATTGATACCAAGTCAATAAATTGATATGATATTATAGTTGTGTGGTAGTTTTCCAAGTATTTATTATTTAAGTCAACACACTTCAAAGACTTGCCCGGCTTAATTAATAATTTTTTTCAAATAATGTATTTTCACATTAAAGTCTACCCAATCAAGCCAACCTAACAAAAAATTTGCTACAAATTAAATTTTTAGGTTTAGGTTGGGCTGAGGCAAATTACTCTATTCCCTTTTGTTGTTGCTCTGAAGTAGACCCAATTAACCCTTTTTTTTCCGGGAAAGGTTGAGCCAATTAGCTTGTAGCTTTAGAGAGTCCGAACACATCCGGCTACATTTCTCTGTATGACTTCATGATGTTATTGACCTATTACATAAAAAAATTCAAATGTATCGGACTCTCCAACTACTTTTTATTTTATTTCATGAAGGTGCCCAGAAAATCTAAAATAAAAGGTGGGTTGGGTTGGAATGTGCTGAAGACAGCCCACTTAGCTCCTTTAAGTGGGCCTGAGAGGACTTGTAGCTTCAGAAAGCCCATGAATTGAAGTGCCAACAAGACCTGGCCCACTTTGTGCACAAGTAGTTCAAAGCCTCCCACGTATTCATTCAACCCCTCTCTCTCTCTCTCTCTCTCTCTCTCTCTCTAGGGTTCTGTCTGTTTACTGGTAAATTCGATCTCTTTAATTTTCAGAGTGAAAATGTCATCGTTGGGAACTTCAAAGGGTGTTTTGGAGATCGCAAAATTCGCCATATACGTGACCGTTCCAATCGGCCTTATGTATTTCTTTGCCAACAATTCCCAGAATATGCAGAGGTTCATGGGCAATGTAACTCTCTCCCTCCCTCTCTCTCTCTCTATATATATCTATAGATATATATATATACACATAGACACAGTATATTTATATATAATTCCGGTTTCAGAAACTCCTTTTTCTTCTTAGTAGTTTGGTTGCCTAGGTTGGTTGAGAATATTAGGGTTACCACAATTGCCAAATGTGTTTCATGTGTTATGATTCTGTAGCTGATAGCTATGCATATATCATCTATATTTGCAGTATTCATTATTTGAGTGTGCATGTAAAGAATTATTCTTTGACCAACAGATATGATTGTGAAGCTCTATGAAATGTATATGTTTTGCATCATGTCAATTCATTTGGATATAGAATGTTGATTATAGGACCAGCATGTAACAGGACAACCACAAGGACAACTCTGCTCTGTGCTACAAAATTTTAGGCAGTAATACAATATGTTAACAAATGAATGTAGTCCAATTGAGAAAGCTGAGATGTTAAATGAGAACACATGAAATTATATAATTCAAAATTGGTGTGTTTGTGAGAAGCTGAAAGAGGCATCATCAAAATGAAGATGAGTTGTAAAAAGATAAATTGGTAATATGCAGCATGTAGGACCATATGATTGTGTGGGCACTCACATATATGCTATATAGGAACATTTTTATCTTCATTTTTTTTTTTTTTTTTGACAAGGATGACATTTTTATCTTCATTAGGACTTATTCTGCGACATGCTAGTGGAATAGTTACTTTGAGGCTCATATTTATTTGCTCCATCAAGTAGGCTGATTTACTTCATCAGATCGACTAGCGCTATGGATACCTTTTACTTTTATAGTGGCCATTGAGGCAACTTAAGGATTACCTGTTGTCAGTTTTATTTGATGGAGGGATACCCAATATCCTTATCTCTATGATCTTATATTTGGATTTTCTGCAAATTGTTAGTTTTATGAGGCAATATGTATGATAAATAATTTTAGTGTTTTGGTTATAGTCAGGATTGCATGATTCTGGCAGCTCGTTGCAGTGTATGTTAATATGCTATGATGATTCCATTAAGGCTGCTGATCTAGTGGATTCATGATTTGCAGTGCCTAATGTTTAACAACTTGACCTCCCACTGAGTTGCATTGTCTGGGGTTTGAATGAGCTTAAGTTAGGTTGAGCCTTCACCAGTGAGCTTAGTCTTGTGATTTGCAACAGGCTGAGATTTGTTTATCATATGTGGCATTTTAGCTTTAAGTTAAAGCAGACTATGTGCCTGTCCGGGGTTGTTTCAGCTTTTGCAAAAATGATTTCTCAGATTTACATTTTAAGATAGTACGTATCAATATAAAACTAAATCTTCAAGTGTAATAAATAAATGAAAGCGCAAACAACAAAGTTTATATAGTTTGGTGGAAATATAAATGTTTAACGCTCAAATGGTCGCTGGTTCAACTTTTTTCTGTGGCCAAATAAAAGAAAATTATGAACCAGTTTTACCATGGTGTTAACATCCAAATGAAGAAGAATTGCATTCGGAAAACTGTTTGCCAAATCAAATTATCCACTTTGACCTAAGACTTTTTCTTTGGATGTTATCGTTTGGTCTTGTATTCATGATTTTATTATGGCATGGGGATGATCCTTTCAAAATGAAAGTATTTCTCTTCATCCGTGTTTTGACTCTTCTCTAAAGCATTTGAGCTTCTTTTGTTGTGAAGTGTCCCTATGTGGTGTATCCCCAAGGGACCACGACCACCATCACCAGAGGAACTAAGGGAGATGGTGCTTGCAAGAATAATACTTGTTGATTGCTCTCTCTCTACACACACATAATATATTTATATATGACTCCGTTTTCAGAAGTCCTTTTTCTTGTAAGTAGTTTGATTGCCCAAGTTGGTTGAGAATATTAGGGTTACTAAAATTGCCAATTGTGTTTCATGTGTTCCGTTTCTGTAGCTAATAGGTATTGTACAGAACTCTTTATTTGAGTGTGCATGTAAAGAAGTTCTTTTTTTTTTTTTCTTTTTTTTTTTTTTTTAATAAAATATAGCATACAAGCTCTTATGACATGTATATGTTGCATCATGTCAATTCATATGGATTTAGAATTTTGGATAGTTATAAGACCAGCATGTTACAGGATTACCATTAGGCCAACTCTGCTTTATGCTGCAAAATTTGAGGCTGCAATACAATATGTTAAAAAATGAGTGTAGATCAGTTGAGAAAGTTGAGATGGATAAACAACAATATAATCCAAAATGGACGCATTCGTGAGAAGTTGAAAGAGGTTTCACCAAAATGAAGATGAGTCGTCAAAAGATTGTGTGGGCATTCACATCCTATATAAGAATATTTCCATCTTCATTAGGAGTTCCTCTTGGAGCTACTAGGCGGAATAGTTACTTTGAGGTTCATATCTATTTGCTTCAGCAAGTAGGCTGATTTGCTTCATCCGATCAACTAGTGATATGGATACCTTTTAATTTTATAGTGGCTATTGAGGAAGCTAAAGGATTACATGTTTGTCAGTATTATTTGATGGAGGGATACCCTTGTCTTGATCTCATGCTTGGATTTTCTGCATATTGTTAGTTTTATGAGGCTATAGTGTTTTGTTGGTCGACACGATTGCATGATCTAGTGCATTCACAATTTGGAGTGCCTAATGTTCAATTTGACCTCCCAGTGAGTTGTAGTGTCTGGTGTTTGAATGAGTTTGGTTGAGCCTTTAGCACTAAGCTTAGTCTTGTGATTTGCAACAAGCTGAGATTTGTTTATATTGGCATTTTAGCTTTGACTTGAAGCAGACTAGGTGCCTGTCCAGGGTTGCTTCAGCTTTTGCAAAAATGATTTCTCAAACTAGATTTTGAGAAAACTATTTCTACTGATAATAGTGTACTTTTTGGTTGTTTTATTCTAAAAGTCCTGTGTCTTTCAAAATTGATTGTCTATTTGGCTGTGTGCATGATTTTACGCTTTGCACGGTGTGAGAGCCAATATAAAATACTTAGGATCTGGAGCATCTTTAAAATGCATTTATAATAAACATTCAACTAGATATAGTTGATCCTTCAACAACATTTAGTAACCCAATAATTATTTGTGCAAAAGTTTAATACTATGATTATTAGAGAATACACATATAGTTCATAATGTCTGAAGTCTGTACATAATTAAATCTCCAAGAGTAATACTTACGGGAAGAAAAAAACTCAAGAATAATAAATAAATGATATTGCAAACAACTTAGTGTATATAGTTTCATGCAAATATAAATGTTGAACTCTCAAATGGTCTTTGGTTCAACGCTTTTCTGGTCAAATAAAGGATTATGAACAAGTTTTCCCATGGTTTTAACATCCAAATAAAGAAGAATTGCATTTGGGAAACTGTGCCAAAGCAAATTATCCTACTTTGACCCAAGGCAACGTATTTCTGTTAGATCAATATATTCTTCATGCAATCATGCCTAAATCATTTTCTTTAGATGGTAACTTTGGTCTTGTATTCTTTATTTATTAAGGCAAGGGGATGTTCCTTTCGAATTGAAAGTATTTCTCTTCATACATGTTTTGATTCTTCTCTAAAGCATTTGAGTTTCTTTTTTGTGAAGCGTCCCTATGTGGTGTATCCCCCAGAGGGACCACGGCCACCATCACCAGAGGAACTAAGGGAGATGGCTCGAGAAATTGCTCGCAAGAGAAATAACTCGCAAGAATAACATTGATAATTGCATTATTGGGCTATAAATTTGTAGTATAGCTTTTCAGTTGTACCTATGAGTGGTTGAACGTAAATGTTGTTAAATGTAATATGTGGTTGTAATATGCGGTTAAGACTTGTGAAAAATAAAGATGGTGCTTCAATAAATTAACATTTTGTTTGATTTTGATAATGTTATGTATATGGAGATCTCTACTTGATTATTAACTGAATAATTCAGAGTTTTTACATATTTTGTTCCCCCAACTCTTGGTCTCTCTCTCTCTCACACACACACACATGCACACTATGAGTCACTGGTTTGTCTGTTTTTCAGAAAGTGTGGTATTTTTGTTAAATTTTAGTAAAATGACACAGAACTTTGTGATTGAACCAGTTGTAAGGTTGGGTGAATGGTTTGCGACTGGCATTTTATCTGCAATGTTAGATGCCTCGTGCGTGTTGCCCCCCTGGTTTGGAACTTGCCTTTTTCTTCTGTTTTACATTGAGATATATGATAGCATTCATTGAAATTTGAAGATGACTGATTAAATTAAGCACGTAAATTGTTTGCTTTGACCATTTCGATCCCAGATTCCCAGTGACAGACATTTGCAACTGAAAAACCTTGCTTGTAGAATGTAGACAGGTTGAAGAACGCTACTGGCTTAGAGCGGTTTTGTTGAAGATGCTGATGGTGTGAGCGTTTCTATAGAAGAAAGAGCAGCAAGAGTTCTCCAAACGCAGCTAATTTGCATAGCCATTCCCTGAACATCCTCTACAACTAATCTGTATCAACCACGGATAATGCAAGCACTAGAGCAATACATGGAGCAGAGTCCTGCCAGTTTTTATTACTTTAACCAAGACAAGAAGAAATCCGCCATCTATTCTTTTCTTCTCTTCTTTTCTATCGTTCCTGGGGCAGTGAGATTCGTGAGAAGCTGCTGTTTGTAGGGGCATCATGTCTGGTTTTTATATGAGAAAAGGAATGAGAACAAATGCAGCCATGTTTAACATTTTCATTTTCGTTTTCCTTTTTTTTTTTAAGGGTAATTTGCACTCACCCCCTCAAGTTTGTAATAAAAATAGGTAGATATTCAAATATTAAATATCACATCCAAGTAATCCACAAAAGTTAATCTTTTTATTTTATTGAAACATTACTTGCACAACATGTCACATTTTTCTTCCACAAAAACAAAGAAAAAAGAAAAAGAAAACATGTCACAATAAAATCGTATTTATTTTTTTCATTCTTGAGGGTTATTTTGGTCAATTAATAGGAGGTTATAAAGATAATTTAATGATTCACATGGGTCAATTCAGAAGTCAAAGAGCAAGTAGGTACTTTTATCATGGTTGGGGAGTCTTTGTTCATTTTACCAAACGTGGGGGTATCATTGTCTAAAAAGTGTTTAAGTTGTAGATGGTTGGCTTTAACTCAAATTTAAAAGAGTGTCGGTGCAATTTACTTAAAATAATTTAGTAAAATGAGTTATTTGCAATCCATGCTAACAAGAATTCAAATTGCCATTATTGTAATAAAATATTTCCTCCTGATCTCTAATTTACAATCAATTTCAACTTCAAAATGTAGCTTCAATAGTCAACCTCTAATAATTTTTTTATTTGTCAATATGGGCACCAATAAAATGAAGCCATTTTATAAATGAATTAGCGGTATGGCAGTATAGGTTATTACTTTTTTAAAAAAATTTATTGGCATATGTTGTCATGTGTGAGAATACCAACTAGTGCAACATTGGCTCATCACGTCCTTTTGCCTTTTATCTTTATTTGTCGCTTGTAATAATTCTCAATTCCTTTTTATCTTATTTGAATTCTTGTTCGCCATGTTTTAGTTATTGCATTATGAATTTATATAATAATTAATTTAATTTAAAATTCAATTAAAAAATTCTTATGTAAATTATATTACAAAAAAATTAGGGTAAATTGCACTTACACCCCCTTTTTTTTTTTCTTTTTTTTTGTTGTGTGTGTGTGTTATACCTATGGAAATTTCTCTCTTAATAATTCATCACATCATTTATAAAAAGGAGAATGCAAGCATATAAAGTTTAGAAACCGAGAACTGACTGTTTGCAAGCAGTGAGGTCCGTAATACAAGCATATTTAGTGATAATTCAAAAGCCATATAAACTAAATTTGTTCTACATAAACATGAAAAGTACAACAGCATTACAGCTTTCAAATGGAACCAATTTAGCCATGAAACATAGCGAAGAACCAAAAAGTGAACCCCATGACAATGGCTGTTGTGAATTTCGAATATAAATATTTTTCAGTTAGCTAATATGCACAGATACATGTACTTGGCCTAATTCTCAACCAACATTTTTTTAAAATGCCAGCCAGAGCCGAATAACTAGAAAATGGAGATGAAACAGAGTTTTGGTTACATGCCCCAAAACCCACGAGCTGTTGCCACTTTGTTGCTTGGCCGAGATGTCAACTCATACAATATCCTGGCAAACATATCTGAATATTTTCCATCTGATAGAAGTATCTCAGCGAAGGCATTCTCATAAGATAGCAGCAGGGCCTTGTTCTGCGGCTCTGAGACGAGACTCTCTAATATCATCGCTGCTTTCCTGCAAACTTCTGGCACTGGATGTGGTGCCTTAATGACTTTCAGCAGCCGATCAACTGCCCTGAATTTAGGACAGTTTACACAGGTTGTTCAGATAAAAAAATGTTCTACATAATAAGACATATATATATAAAATTTTGGGCTTGCCATATTTGAAAAATGGCCTCACCATCGCTCGCTTGCAAGCTTCAACCGGCAGTCCATATTAACTTCTGCGAGGTTATAGAGTGCGCCAACAGCAGCAGCTTGTGCATCAATAGCTGGTGAGCTTAAAAGGTCTACTAAACGCTTATAGATCTGCCAAGTCCATCAAACCATCATGAAGATTAATGCAGTTAGTCCATTCGCGTTATATGAACTAAATATTACATAAGATGGGATGGAATGAGGAAGAATATCAACCTGTGGGGCAAAAGGAAGAAGGAAAGGTTCATTATCAGGATTTATTATCAAACGCCCAAGTAATTCTGCAGCTGCACAATGCCAGGACTTGACAGTAGATCCCAGCATCCCCATGATGGCCTGGACTGCACGTTTCTCTCTGGTTTGATAGAAACAAATGACAAAAAAATTAACTCACAAGTTGGAAATTGAAACAAGCATACTGTAAAGCAACATGTCTTGTCAAATTTCTTACTTTATTTTGATGTAGGAAGGCTTTGATGAGCTAAAGATTCGAAGATCCAGCAATGGAGCCAAATTTACAATTGTCTCAAGGGCATTTGTGACAAGTTCATCGTCCTCTGTGGAACATTCAGTTTAGAACTGCTAGAGAGTACATACTAAGAGATACAGAAACATTCTTGGAAATGTCACATTGTACATCCTTAGGCTTTCAACATATGTGCCAATAGCCCGTAATAAACAAAATAGGTCTCCGTTATGAAATAATTTGCAAACAAGTAATCAATTCTCTTATGTAATACCAATATCCTACTTAAAATGGGTTGATTGCCATATAAACATTGTTTAAACAACTAAGTTGTCATGCCATTCTGACGTAAGTTCTCCCTAAAGCCCTGAATATATAGAATCTTCCTTCAATTTTCTACCCAGCCTATGTACGAAAAATTCTTAAATGTTGCCTTGTTGGTCTTTATGCAACCTCAATGTGATCACATATTCTATCTAAGTTGTTATTTGTGTGCAAGTAATTGAGTAGGAGAAGGAAAGTGCCAAATTTAAAAATACCTATGATTCATAATGCCTCCATAGCATCTATATACAAAAAGTAATTGAGTAGGAGAAGGAAAGTGCCAAATTTAAAAATACCTATGATTCATAATGCCTCCATAGCATCTATATACAAAGATTACATACATTTTTTTTTTTCTTTCTGCAAGTAGATATGTAACATATTCATGTATATGAAATGCAGATGTATGATTTAAACTATATATGCATATCTAAGTATATCGATATGAAAAGCAGACGTATGATATAACCTATATGTGCATATCTAAGTATATCCCCAAACATAGGCATTCCAGATTGCAAACCTGCCAAGTATATTTTTTAATCTAATGAAGGCAGATGATCCTTTAATGGGTCAATGAATCAGGTACCTGCCAGTATGGTTCGCAATCACGGTATCAATTACGGTAACAGTAACGGAGTAAACCGGTCGAACTGGGCGGTTCGAGGGGGTGTGTAACAGTATTGAAACGAACCGGGCGATACGTCACATATCGGCCGATACAATGAACCATGACTACCAGTCTACTATAATATAGTCAAAGTCAAACAGAAAGGGCTCAATTCTGCAGATTATAGGAACCTCCCTTAATTTCCAATCTGTGTGGATTGATGGACTGGCCACATATATTCTCTACAACTTAAGCTTTTAGAGTAGGTGACAGTTAACATGATATCATAGCAGACAAGGTTCTAAGTTCAAACCTCACCACCACCTGATAACTCTAATTGATACACGTGTTGGACCGAAATCTGGCCACATGTGAGGGGGCGTGTTAGAGAAGATAAATACTTAAGTTGCACCAATCTCTAACAACTTAAACCTTTAGAGTAGATGGCGGTTGACATGAGGTATTTATTTGCAAAAATTTCTATAGATTTAGGTTGCTTGGAATTCTGGGCAGCAGAAAGTGTGGTGTCTGATATATTAAATTGAATGCTAAAAGGTAAAAGAAAAGGTTAGATTTGATTTTGGGTTGGTAATGTTGGGTTTTACGGATGGAATCAGAGGAACTGTGTCTTGGCCAAATTTGGACCATTATGTTACTAAGGTTGTAACTTACGATTTCAGTTTGGTGTGACCATCTGATGTGGCACCAAAACTAGTCACTTGACACTTGGAACAAGCTAGATTCTATGAAGCACCTTGTACGAAAATACTTTTGACAGACATAGATGCGTTAAGGAAGCTACTTATCATCTCTTTGTTTCCTTATCAAACAAATTTCGAAAAAGAAAGAGCTCTCTCTAGTTTAAGACTAATCAATTGTAATATCTACATAGTTTCAATTTACACTTCTCAAGGTACCACAGAGTCACAGACTGAAGACTCGGAATGAAAAATAATCATTCCAACTAACATGTACAATTGTCACGTTTGTTTTGTTAAGCGTATTCAGCCAATAACATGACAGTGTGCAAAAGGCATCTTGGAAAAACAAAAGAGGAACTGCTGGTACCCTCTTCTCTCCATAGTGGTAGTTCACATCTATTGTACAACCTTATGTTCACCCTTGAGATCCATATTCAAAATAAATGAACAAATAAAAGTTAGTTTCAGAGTTTGAATACCATTTTCTTTTTGAAATTTTTTGTTAACATCTGACAAGTGTTGCACTTAGTCTTTCAATATAGTCTCAGCGCCAAAAAATCTTCTAAAAGATTCCCCTTGTGTTAACAAGTGTCAAACAGCTTCAAATTTCCTCCAACATAATCACCTTGATCTTCACATGTTATTCTGTGCACTAAAGCTTAAGCACAGCATTTATTTTTTAGACTCAGTGTTCAAAATTTTCTTTTTTCATTTTTTTTTAAATTATAAAAAAGTATATTTTCTGTTGAAGATATTGTAAGTTCATAGCCATCCATCCAGAGACTCTAAAAATTATATGCTAACCTGAAATTTAAAAATTGTCTGAACATTAATCCACAAGTATAGCCCTGAGGAACACAAATCTGCAGGATTTTGTTTTTTGGTGTGTGGCATAGTAGCACAAACTAGTCCAGTTTTCCCAACAAATTAGTAAATCTAACTCACATCAACATCTTAAAAACACATTAAAATTTACCAAAGCCGTTGTAGCACGATGGCTAACTGCTGGCATGGCATTTATGAAGAGGAATGGGATTAAAGGGGTTCAATTTGTACCATTGATCAGGGGGAAAGAATGGAACATCAATTTCCTTTTTTTCTAAATCCTCCTTTGGCATAACTAAATGAAATACTAGTTTTATCTGTGAATACTTATTAAGGCACAAAAAAGAGATCATCCCGTAACTTCTTCTCACCTGTAATATGATCTTCAATGCACTGAAACATCGTTTCCAAGCAATGACGATGCTGTGCCATAATGACTTCATTATCGGGCATGAAAGAGAAGTTGCGGATAATATTGGAAGCACCAACAGCACACTGCTGCTTTTCTGACCGCCCATCCTCATCCCGATTAAACAGGGCTTCTTCATCAAACCACCACCCCGGAGGACGAGGCTTGGGTGTAGCCTTCTGTGTGGATGCCTCAGTGACAGAAGAACCAGATCCCAGGCTGCCAAAAGAAGATCATCCTATTTTCAGGTTCCAACTCCAAATTGCAGATGTTCTGTGTCTACAATGGTAAATTTACAGCAAAGAAGAGACGGTAATCATGTCAACTTTACCTAGGATGGGGAACAGAGGAGCCCAATGCCTCGTATTCATTCCCAAATCCAGTTACAATAGAATTTGCACCTAATGATCTCACCCTTGGCGCCTTTACCAGCTCCCTTGGTAGGGCTATATCCCGCCAGTCATCTATCTACTCAACTTGTAAGAAATTCAATATTAATATGTACTGTAAGGTTTACTATAATTGAAAAAATAAATAAAGAAAATAACATTTGTACTCTGGACAATATTAAAATATTGACTCGTACAACTTGGAGAAGAGCATCGAGCAACCCAGGTATTTTTGCAAGAGCAGTTGCATCTTTACGCACTTCATCCTTTTCTTTGAATGATAGTAATGTGAGAGTATTGAGTGCCCATGTCAGCTCACTCTTTAATCCACTTTGAAGAGCCAGAACAATTCTTTTGTTATTTTGATCTGCAAAAACAGTATGTAGAAATTAGGACAATAACTATTGGATAAAAATATCAGGTGAACTCAATGGTACAAACATCCATTAAACTTTTACTAATGCCAGTTTTCCATGTTTTCAATCTTTGTTTTCCAAAATCTACATTTAAATATTAACTGTTTCAAATTCTTAAATTCAGAATCTATAAACCTCCAAAATTGTTATACAAGATTGCCCGACCCTTTTATCAAATCAATGTAAAGAGAAATGCTCACTTATCAAAAAAAAAAAAAATGTAAAGAGAAATGCTCCAATGTTACCGAAACATAATGCAAGCACCACCTTGCCAAGCAGGATCACCTACTGGCTACTGCCTTTTACCAAACCCCCCCCCCCCCCCCCCCTCTCTCCTTCTCTCCCGGCGGATAAACGCTACTGCTTGTGTTAGGCATATGCTAACAGGTGTAAAATTGTAGCCAAATAACTAGCCCATGCAGGCAACAAGTTAATGAGTGCCTGACATTTCCTTAACTTGTTGTTAGATACACACCCCCTAGATGGACGTATAGCAAATTTATAACAGTAACAGTGCAAACAAGGAAGAACTAGATTGTCATCAAGGGATTGTCTTGGAAGAAATAGCAATCACCAATGTAATGCAATATTTTAAACTATCTGATTTGTATAGTTGCCCAAAAATTACTAACTTCAACTATCCCATGTATTCAATCAAATGAAGTGTTCCACGAAGTCTCGGGCAATTAACAATGAGTCCCAAAAAGAAGTAGTCAATAGTATAATAGCAGACATAGACATAAACGCAAATATTTATACACACTATAAAGGATCATTATGAACTTGTTCTTAATCTTAAAACGAAATCTTAATTTATAACTTTACAAGTCATAAAAGTATTAAGTAAATATCTGAAAATATACATTTTTCTCATCATTTTAGTGATATCTTGACAGCCAATGCTTTAATGATGATATGTGGCATATCCATTTCCAATTCACAGACCAGCAGACTTTCTACAATCACTTTAAAGATACATTAAATGTTCTCTTTTGTAGTCAATGCAAAAGAAGCTGTGCTCACTGAATAACAAGGAGCTACTGAAAGATAAGTATGGTCAGCAGATTTATTGGTAGTACAACAACCACCACCACCACCACCACCAAGCCTTTTCCAGATTATTTGATTTCCTTCTTACTCGAGCTGAGATTGACTTTGTACCATCTCTCTCTTAATGAATATTAACATGGTCAGCCACATGAATCCTATGTCTCTATTCCGCTCTATTTAAGGCTATAACCTTGGTCAATCTACATGCTATCATATCTTTCTTTCTAACTCTATCCACGTTAATTTTGGTCTTCCTCTTCCCATAGTATTATCCTCAATGTGGACTATGTCACGTTTCCTAACCGGCGCACTTAAACGTCTCCTTTACACATGTCCAAACCATCTTAACCAATTTTCTCTCATTTTATCTGTAATTGGTGCTCCTCCAACCATCTCCCAAATATGATCATTTCTAATTCTATCCTTTCTAGTCTTACCCATTTATTCAATGGGTACTCATTGATTGGTGCAATGAAAAAAAAAAAACCTTGGGATGACAAATATGGAGGCACTGGTCTTGAATCTAAGAGCAACAACTTTGCATAAAATAATATCCAAAAATACATTTGTCTTGAGTCTTCTCTTTCCAATACCCATGTAGGTGAGAGCAGCACAGAAGAATAGCATTTTTTAACTTATGTTATGGGATTGAAATTTTTTAAAAAAAAGGAGCTATAACAACAATTGGTCAACTCCTCACACACACACAAGTGAAGACTGAAGAGCGAGCCGAATTAAAACCTAGCGCACAGTAAGCACCTAAGACTAAAGATGTCACTGCTGATAACTCTGAGCTTCAGTATCCACAACAATTTCGTAATATTTTCAGAACATAAGATATATTTACATATATGTAAACATACACACATAAGTATATCAATTTCAATATATAAATTTTATTTTGACTGGCGACCTGATTTGGCGATGCAACCCAAGCACTATAAACATATGATATACCAATCCCCAAGTCCGTAAATGCGTCAATTTATCTAAAGTTAATGACCTCATGTATAATGCAAAATCACCTCCTTTCAGGCGGCAATTCCGAGAAAGTAAGAACTTAGGGTTTTGGTGAACTGACCGGCGAAGGAGGAGTGGACTTGCAGAGATGGGCCGAGGAGTGTCAAAGGCGCTGCCGTGTCCGCTGCCGCCGCCGCGGCTGCGTTGGTGCTGCTTCCGAAGGGGCGTCCTCTCTTCGCCGCCGGAGTGTTCGAGCCGCCGGGACCTCCGCCCTGTTTGCCCTGCTCCCGCTTCTGCATCTCTCTCTCTACACACACTTGCGCACACTTTAGTTCTGGGATTTAGTTACATGTAACTAGAAAGCCCGTAAATAATGGGATGGCCAATGAATCAAACTCCAATTTTACATAATGGGCAATGAACAGGATTCAGATTGAAAAAAGCCCATTCTCAACGCCAACTTCCATCTAGGGATGACCCATGAAACATTCAGGCCCTAGGAGGTAATGGGCCGAAAAGGGTTTGGGCATTTATTTACAATTCAAATGAAATTCTAAGCCTGAATGCAGTCCATACACAGCGTTTTACTGAACGGCGTAACGACGACTATGTAGCACAGATCAATTAATATTAACTATTTTCATAATAAAAATTAATTATTTATTATTTATTGAGTTACGTATCCCCGAAATATTTAATATTTTTTTAGAGAGATCGCTATAATATACAATGCAGGGACCCAATATAGGCCTAGTGGGGCAACTGCCCCTAGGGATGGCAACGGGGCGGGTTTGGAGCGGGTTTCCCTAAATCCCGCCCCGTCCCTTTTAATTTTTGCCAAGTCCATGCCCGCTCCGAGACCCGCGACGGGTTGGAATTTCATGTCCAGCCCCGCCCGGTTGGGAAATACTGTGTCCCCGTGCCCGTCCCGCTAACAATTTTTTTTCTCTCACTTTTTGGAACTTAAGCTCCTGCTATATGCGGAAAGACTGGGAATGGCACAATATAAATGAAATTATGTATCCCAACAAAAATAAAAAAATAACATGCACATAACATAATTCAGAGCACATAATAAACAAAAATAAAAGTTTAATACAACTAAATCACAAGAAGTTCTAAGCTCTAACTTCCACTATAACTATAACTAAAACAAATTTAATACCAAGTTTACATCCCAAATTAAGATTGTAAGAGATTGGTAACGGAGTAAGTCGCTAAAATAAGTTATTAATATTATATATATTAAATATAGTTATATGCTTAGCGGGGCGAGACCCTTAGGATATGTATACTGAACCCTTACTCGCCCCGTGACCCTCGACAGGTACAATGTATCCATGCCCGCTCCAACGGTATAAAAAGTATTCCCATATCCGTTATTAACAGGGCAGGACGGGGCGGTAAAAATTGACATCCCTAACTACCCCTATTCAAATTTTTTTATTTTTATATTTTATACCGACTAATTTTGTTTTTTTATTTATTTATATACTTTAAAATTTTAAATTTTGCCCTTTAAAATTATAGAAAAACTTCACTATTGCCCCTACTATTTATTTATTTATTTATTTTATTTTTGGGTTAAAAATGGCACCCATCCCTGATAATATATGTTGCCTATGTTTACGAGTGATTACTTTAGTTGCATTAGATGGCCAAGTATTAATGAATATGTTTCACCATAATTTTGGAGTGAAACATCTAGCTATGAAAATTCATTCATATTGTGATTTGTGACCTACTTTAATCTTTGCTATAACTCTTATAATTTTTAGCTTTTTAGGCTCTATTTGGCATGCGTTTTGTTTCTATTATTTTTGTTTTTGGACTACTACAATATCGATTTTGGCAACAAAAACATGTTTGGTGCGGTCTTATTTTATTTTACACAGTATAAGAATACTTTGTGAACAATAGCCCAAAATCAAAACACTAAAAAAATATTTTTTCTTGTTTTGACAATTATTCATGGCCCAAAATCATAACAGTTGCGCAACACAGGTCAAAAACAAAACGCCAAAAACATTAGGATCAATTCCACCTACACTCCTGACGTTTGCCTATATTTCACTTACACCCCCTCTAGGTTTCATAATTCCACCTACCTCCTTTGAGGTTTTGATTTATGTAGCAAAATACCCCCTGCCGTTAAGCAACTGACGGTGTTAGCATGAACAAATCGATATAAGGTCAATTTTGCCCTTCCAATACTTGAAATGACATATTTAACCTCATTGACGAATGCAAATTTACAAAATTACCATCACTGTCTACACCCATCTTTGATTCTTCTACTGGTGGCGGGACTATTCGGTGGGAATGAAATGTCTGGCGAGTCCATAGCCGTCTTGAACTGGGTTTCACTGAGGTGGATTGAGGACACTTGTAGCGTCGCCATACTGAAGCACGTTGATGGGTTGTTGTTTGGATGCATTAAAGCACGCTTGTAGCGTCATTGGACTGAAGCATGTTGTTGGGTCGTAAGAGGAGGTTGAGAAAGGCAGTGGCGGTGGTTTTTTGAGATAGTGGCAAAACCTATTAATTTTTCAACCAAATTTGCTAATTTTTTTGTTCCAAATTATTTGAGTGATACAACAATAAGAAGTATGAACACGCATTATTCAAATTTTTTTTTTTTTGGCGAAGCTAAGCATATACATCGATCAGTCAATAAAGACCCAAAATTATAAGCATATCAATCCTAAATACGTGGTTTTTAGAGAAGGTATTAAAAGAGGAAATTCAAAAACTAAAATATCAAATTACATTATAACTAGGACCAATTGAATGTGGGAAACACTAAAGATGAAGGAAAATTAACCTTGATTTGAGCTTCTTGTGTTGATCTTAATCAGTTTTTTTGGGCTTTACAGCTGGAAATTTGAAACAAATCCCTAAATAAAGTGAACCTTAGACATACGACTTTCTGTCGCACTTCATCACCGTCGGCATCTTCCTTGCTCACCACCGGCAATCCCAACAAACTTCATGTTGGCCATCCCACTACACCGCCGTGTCATACGACTTTCCGGCCTCAAGAGTGAAGTTCAAAATTGCTTTACTTCTCGATCCAAACTCTAGACCTTTGGCATTTGGGATCACGGATCTCTGCCGAGGGCTTGCCCTACGGCCTTCGTTAGACGCTTCTGTACCTGATGGTGACACACCTCGCCACCGATATCAACAATCGGGAGACCATCACTGTCGACAACAATGGGATGTTAGATCTGCTCTCACCGTCTGCCGCCGTTAACAACACCGGGATTTAAGGTCGGTATGACTGAATCGCTGCTCGCCAGACTGAACTGGGTTTGGTTGAAGATGACGGTGGAGTTACGACAAGAGTTAGCGTCACAAAAGGAGTCACCGTCGTCTGAGATTCCTGTCGTGTTGCCTTGCCATCACTGGTTTTGGATCGATGAGGTGCAACCATGCACGGCCACCACGGGCTCTTATCATAACTACCATCTTCCGTTGCGAGCTTCGCCGGACTGAATTGAACTTCACAAAACTTGGGATCGCCATCCGACTTAGGTGAAGCAATCTTCAAAAAGTTACAGAGGTGAAGCGATCTCCACCGTCCGACTTGGTCACCGTCATTTAAATCATGGGTCTGTGTAAAGAGAGAGAAATAGAGGGCATTTAAGTCTTTTCATTTAAGTTATAAATTTTAATATATAATTCATGGGCAAAAAAGTAAAATCACACATTTCTGTAAGAAAACTAGACGGTGTTTACTGACAGGGGGTGTAGGTGGAATTATGAAACGTAGAGAGGGTGTAAGTGAAATATAGGCAAACGTCAGGAGGTGTAGGTGGAATTAACCCAAAACATTATTGTCAAACGTACTTTTGATTTTTTTTTCAAAGCACTCCTACAACAAAAATACTATTTTTGTTTTCACCAAAAATAAAACATCTAAAACAAAGGACATACCAAACGGATCCTTAAAATGCGAAGCTTAATTTGTTGCAAGTATCATTGTAATTTTCATCCTAAATTTTTATTTTTATTTTTTATTTTTTCCTTCACGTGGGCGTGTCTTGCTTGGATGAATTATTTTTGCAAATCATTATCTAGGAAGCATTGCGACTGTTAGATGTCAATTTTTAATAAATAACAGTATTTTATTGTTGCTCGAAAGATGTGGACAAGACGAGGAAGGGGGGAAGTTTAAAACGCATAATCCAAAAAAATCCCATGTGGTCCAAATGGGATCACTTCTAAGTTCTGAATTCTGACATGTCCACTAAGTACACTTTGAACAAATACAATACAACACCTTAACTCCTTAATTTTTATTTTTTTTATGTAGGACAAAAGTGTTCAGGCACATTCACAGGGTGTGAACCCGGCTAAAGCTACTAAAAGTGAAATTTACATGGTCATATATATGATGCTACTTTTGTTGGTTAGATGTACAGAACTAATAAAATATATATACTGAAAAACACCGATCTAAGATCATATGGACAATCTTACTGCAAATGCAGTAGTTTTCATATGCAGAAACAAATCTTAATGATGGAACAAAGTGGCTATTCATAAACCAACAAAAATTTTACGAAACACAATGTAGTACAGGTCATTACCAGTGCCTGCTTTGTCTACAGGGATGTGGGGAGGAAAATTTAGATTACAGAGGCTTAATTCTATGTAGCCAACATAGGTGTTGTGTTACATCGGACTACTCATAACACATATATGTGCATGCACCGTGAGCTGTTCGATGTAATATAATACCTCTGCTCTACTGCACTGAATTTCATGACCGGAGATAAAATTTTCAGATAAATAAAAAACCGGTTTGCTTAAGCATTGCTGTAATTTTGCAGCAGAGAGATTAAAAACGAAGAAGTCTGGCCATGGAATGTCTACATCAGACAGAGTGATAAGAAAGTAGGTTTGGCAGATGTGAAGCCTGAGAAAAGAGTTGGCCGAGTTTTGGAGGTGTGGCTGTTTAGGTTGTAGCCGTGCGTATATGGAATTATTGGGCTGGTTAAGATGGACCACCCTCTTTATATAGGACACGGACTACTGGTTCACTGTGGAACATGTCTGTATTTAATCACGGGCCCAGTTTTTTAATTTAATGACTCCACTGCAAGCCCACACCATTGTGGACAGGTGAAGAGAGAGTGTGTGTAATCAATTTGTTTTCGACTGTGACAAGGTGATAACAGCCCATGTTGGTTGCAGCAACAGCACCTTTTGCGGTAAGAATTTTTGAATTCTCAACTTTCACTTGTTACGTAGTTTTTATTGTTATTGCGAAATTAAAGAGAAATCAGATCAAATACTTACAATAACAGAAATATACAAATTTTTATTTGGTTTACTCAAAACTAGAATTACGACATTTCATTATGATAATCAAAACAACACCAATATAGAGATTTCAAAATGAATAAATACTTTTGCAATATGATAACATAACATGTGTGAAAATTACCAAAATGACCTTAAAAAAATTGGGATCTGAGAAAGTCCCCAAACCTCTACTTTCGGACCGGGAGCTCTGTCCTCCAGCCAACTTATTCCAAAGTTGAATTTTGGTATACAGTATCTATCAAGCGACTTTATATTACCCATCAGACTTATCTCTATATGAAGACATTGTTTCCGATTTTGAATTTGTGACTTTAAGTTAAACTTACTAGTGCATCAACATTAACTGTTTTATATAATGATAGAAGTTCGGACATTCGATGCTAATTATGCGGGTTAAAGTTTGAAGATTAGTAATTTTGGTACAAGATTAGAGGGCCAATTTTGAGAAAACTTGTTGACAAATAATTGTGTATAAATAATCCGATTGTTCCTTTATAAGGCAAATTCTCATCTACATGTTTCATAGAAAGGGAAACCAAGTACTGGGAAATTTATAAAGATGGATGTGCCAGATTGAAAACCTCCCAATAATTGAAAGAATATAAATGGTTTCCGCATCAACATAATGAGTGTGTGTGTGTGTGTGTGTGTGAGAGAGAGAGAGAGAGAGAGAGAGAGAGAGAGTAGCTACGAGAAACACCTCTGATGTGATAGTTATAGGTTTGTTGGCTGTTGGGTGTGTGAACCTTCTTGTAACTTAAGATAAGCACATTGTATTTGTTAATTATCTTTGGCAAGAAATATAATCTCTGAAGATCAACAGCTTGATTGACTCCTAAAATTGTACTTAATTTGAAGTGGAAATTAATACCCTATATATTACTTGTTTATAAGTACTTGTAACCATATCATGAAATGATAAAAACATTTTGTGCAGGTTTGAGTTATTCAAGACTTGAGCAAATGTTAGGTACGTAGTTTATTCCTCCTTAACACTCTCAATTTTACAAAGGACGGTGATTATCCATATATGTGTTTGTTTGGTAGCCTAGAAAGTTGCAAGAAACATGAAACTCCATGATAATTTCGGAACACCCTAATTAATAATTGATACCGGATTCCTCGACAAACCCTAACCCACCCTAAAATCATCATTCAGTAGTGATAATCAATGATGAATTATCTCTCTCTAATAATAGAACATGGATTAGGCTATTATTAAATTATTAGTGTTACCTAACATTTATTCTATATAATAATGTGATTTTTGGAATTGAAGATGATTGCTTGACGTCTCGTAATCTTCAGATATACTACTATTATATATAGCAACTTGAAACAACTTGTGTTACTTTGCAATTAGATATACATGATATTCAATCACTATATATTCCTGGATTCGAAGGTTACAATTGAATTATACAAATTAGTTCAAGACGTACTTGTATGTTGATGGTTATCTAATTTTGATACCTAAATAACCAATCAAACCATAAGAATTAAGAAAAATAATTAAAAGTGGTTACTTAATTTGTTGTGTTTAGCTGGATTAAGACCCACTCACTTGCCAACTCTACTCAATGATCAATGAAATTGGCTGATGATTTTGATTAAAATTATTGTCAAAATTGATTTTATCGTTTATATATTCATGCATTAATATTTGGATGAACGTACGTATTAAATGTTTTATTTATCATTAAAAGATAAGAAGTTTTTATAATTTATTTTTAAGTAGCCGGAGTATATTCAGGGACAACTAAATCTCTGAGAAATCGTGCAAAACGCCCCCACACGTATACATGAATTTATATTTTTGGACCTTGTATACATGGATTTGATTCCACTGAAGCAGTGTACATCACTTGTGTGGTGTCAGAATAATTCATAATTATTTTTTTTCACTTTTTTTTTTTTCCAGACTAATTCATATTCTAATCTGAATTATGAATATACCAGATTAGAATATGAATTCGAAATATTACAATAGGTTGTGTGTTTGCAAGAGGCTACCCTAAAACATTTTAACGGTCAAAACTGTGGAAAGTTGGTTTGTATTTTTTCGAATTTGGTATGTTAGAAGAAAGTAAATGACCTTTGACTAAGGTTTAAAAAATCCATGTTTATCCCGTTTTCGGCATAAAAATAAACTTGTTTTGCTCTTTTTTTTTTTTTTATGGTTCGAACTTTCGATTGATCCGGGCACTTGGGATCCTCTGGATGAAGACCACTCTCGGACAAATTCTAGCATATGATCGACCACAAGTGTGCATTATGTTTCAACATTCTTTAATTTGGAATAATTTTTTATTTTTATTTTTACATGGAGTATCTCATGAAAGACTTCAAATTGGCATATTAATTGGAAATCCATCATCTAAAATTTTTTTTTTTTGTGTAATTTAATACAGAATTTTAAGATTTCAATTTTCAAAATTTTATGAAGAATTCTTCAACACATTTGAAAAGATTTTTTTTTTTTTTTTTTGAAATCAGATATTTAAGGTTTTGACTAGTGTAATGCTTCTCATTCACACGGGTGATAATAATAGTTTCAAGAAATTATTTATACTCAAAATGCAGCACAAGTGTAAGTGATCAATCACTTCTGAACAAAATATTTGAAAGAAATCAGAATAGAGAAAAGTTGAACTTCTTGTGTCCACACAAATTAAAACCAATGTGAATTAAATCAAAGTAATGTCTCATCCTGTTTCCTATATATATAAACGTGATGAAGTTAGATGAAGTTAAATTAAACTCCATCAATTAACCATGTCGCATTCAAGTGAGGAGAAAATAAGCCAAAAGTGGAAAAGTAAAAGGTAAAAAGTAAAGTAGTTAGGTTGAGACCACAGATTAAAATGGGATTTTTTTTTTTTTTCCCGAATATTAAAATGGGATTAAATTGAAAGGCTCTCTATTGTCTGACATGTTAAATTATTTGATTTGAAAAAGCTTATGAAAATGGGCTTCACATTGCTCTCTCATTGGTCTCTTGATTGCTGCAATATTCTAGAAATTAGTGCCACATGAGAAATTCAATTCAAATTTTGCCTATAAAAAAAAGGGTCCACCATTTTTAAGATGTATGTGTCACAACACTCACAAGTTTGGCATTTTTTTTTCCCCTATCTCACCCATGCAACGTGTTCGATTAGCATGTGTTTTATTTTAAGCGTTTTGATTTTGGTTAAAATAGAAATAGTATTTTTGTTATAAGAGTGTTTTAGAAAAAAAAAAAAAATAATTTAAAACACGTTTGAAAATGAAATTTTGCTGTGAAAATATCGAGCTTGTGTTGCATTACTGTTATGAATTTGGATCATGAATAATTGTCAAAATAAGAAAAAATAATTTTTTTATATTTTATTTTTGTGTCACTGTTCACGAATAAAATAAAATAAGACTATACCAAATATATTTTTATTATTAAAATTGATACTATAATGGTCTAAAAATAAAAATAACATAAACAAAATCTATTCGAAACGGAGACTATGTGTTTGATGATGAATATTTGAATGGTGCGATTTCGTGTGGCTTTGGCAATCTCTGTTAAAATCAAATTTACACCCAGCAAGCAATCTCCATTCCTGTACCATATTCTTTTTAGAGAGAGAAAGAGCAGTAGGTGGTGTGTTGCTTTCACAAAGGGTATTATTATTGTCAAACTTTGGGACAATTGCTTTTATTATTTGCTTTGTACAGAAAAGGGACCCCACTCTCGCTAAAGAAAGAAAAAAAATAAGGAAAGTGACCCCACAGCTTCTAAGTTAGTTCTGAGAACTTTGTAACTGACCCTACCCACTTTGTATGAGATAGAGGGGTATATTAACATATACACAACATAATGGATTACGAATGCCCCACCACAATGATTGTCACCTATACTTCATTTTACACAAGAGAAAGAGTGTGTATGGCAGTAATTGTCAAAAATTACTAATTGCCCAAAAAATATATATATATGTCAAAAATAAGTCATTCACATAACAAAATTAATTATCTTAAAAAAAAAAAAATCAAATTTCAGCTATTATCATAGTTGCACTCTAAGTCACGAAGCTCAACCGAGTACGAAGTCAGAATGAATTTGAAAAGAAAAGTGCAAAAGCTATAAAATTAAATCACAAATAGTAAAAACTAGAGCAAGCATGAGTTCAAAAACGTACTCAAAACGTAAGAACAATACTTTTAAAAAATATTGTGCAACTTAGATGGTACACGCGCAAAAGTGACGAAAATAGAAAAAGAAAAAGAAAAAGTATTCACTCAAGGTCAGTATGGTCCATAGAGGTGGTTTATGAGTAAAGAACATAGCTACTGTTGTAATGTCTCCAAGTACTAAAATGCTAATTGCTTTTGCTTTTGAAAGATACTTTATAAACTCAGTATTCTTTTGTTTGTGTAACCAAAAAAAAAACAAAACAAAAAAATGGAACCCACATAAATGAATACTTTTTGTGATTTATTTTTGTGTCCCAAGTAAAAAGATATGATGATAGTAAGTTTTAACATATATTTTGTATATATATATTAAAAAACTGATGATTCAGATATTGAGAAGTAAAGTATTTCAGGGAGAGTCAAGCCCAATCCGTGTGTAATAAAAAACGGATTAATAGCCAATCGGTTGAGACCCAAGAAAGTCAGTCTTCTTTGCTTTGGTACCCCATATTGTTTACACCAATGCGATTGCGCCACGTGTTCACGCTCATCCAAAGCATTTCACAGAGCCCACTGTCGGGTCAAAGTGAAAGAAGGGCTCAGAATGGAAGAATAGCCCAGTGGCCTTGAAATGGCGAGTGAAATGGGCTTCACGAGCTGAGTTGAATCGAGAAAAGAGGCAGTTTCAGCACTCCAACGAAAGAGAGAGAAAAGAAGGAAAGAGAGGAACACCCACGTTATTCCAATGAACCTTTGCTTCCTGTTCACGGCGACCGAGACGGCACGAGCCTGCCGTCATTAAACCCTCATTCTCTTCCCCCCATAATTTTACAATTTCCCAAAAAATAATATAAAATAAAACAAAATTTAGATAAAAAAAATTAAAAGATATGTATCTCTCTTGTTCCTCTGGGGAAACATTTTGGATAGATAATAAGAAAGATTTTAGATTTTAGTAACATTTTTGTTTCTCCTATTTTCATTACAATAATCAACGCAAGGCTTGATTTTCTTACATATTCTTCAAAGAAAAAGTAAAAAGAGAAAGAGGAATATACGAAAATTATCCAAAACTCCTTATATATTCTGTATATATTAAACTTGGAAGAAATGAAAATTAAAAAAAAAAAAAAAATGAAACAAAATTTATTAAGGTTTTTCTTTGAGTAGATAAGCTAATCCGGTGACGACTTTGGCTCCTCTCTCGCAACTCCTCGGTTTGATCGCCGGCAGTTGCCACGTCGATACCTTAAACGGTTTTTTCTCATTCTGGCCGGAGTTCTTCGCCGGCGACGACAACGGCTCGGTTTCGGTTTCCGCGTGATCCACTCCCGCCGATGACGACGACGACGACGACGACTCCTCACCGAAAATCAGTTCAAGCTCTCCGCACTCGCTTTCGTTTGTTACAGAGAGCTGCTGGTTTTCGGTTTCAGTATTGTGCTCGTTTGGAGTCTGGGTTTCGGTGTTGGCCTTGACGGCGTCGTTTGGTGGTGGAGTGGTTCTGGTGTAAGAAGAGAGCCATTTAGCTCTCATGTACTCGGCTTTCCTCCACGGAGGAATGTGCATGTCTTTCTTCTTCAAGCTCTGTTTTGCGGCCTCTGATACAATCGAAACCATTTGTTGGAGACGATCGGCTTTGCCGACGAAGATGTTCGGCAGATTTTGAAGGATCGCTTTGTAGCTTCCGGTTGATCGAGCTATCTCAAACTCCGATCTGAAGTCTATGTCAATCAATACTCTCTCCCCTTCCACAAACACATCTATGAACTCATATTCTCCTGTAAAATTATACATATATAAATAAATAAAAAAAACAATCGAACAAAAAATACACAAAAATAAATATCGTCATGTGTGTGTATATATATATGTGTATGTATCTATATATATTTATAGAGAGAGAGAGAGAGCTACCTGCTGGATAAGATGAAGATTTTTCCCATCGCGATTTGCAGATTGAAGCATCGTAACCGAGAATTAACAGGCCGTCCGTAACAATTTTTCTCAAATCATCCTTTCGCTTGCAAATTTTGTTTTTCTCGATGATCTTTGAGGTGTCTGCTAAGAGATTTCTCTCGTCAACACTCGCGCAGGGAATCAAACTCTACAAAACAAAACATCTATTTTCAGATTGCCGTGAATTGTATGTATAACTACGGTATATATGTGTGTGAAGAAAAGTCAGATCGTTGATAGAAATTAAGCAATGTTTACCTTGAGTGTATCGAAAGAATCACCAGATGAAGCTGTTTGGAACGAGTCACCGAATCCACTAGAGAAATCAAATTCGTCGTCGGAGCTGTCATTTCCGTTTCCGTTGAAGCAATTGCAGCGATTGCGACCACATTTCGCAGCCGATTGCTTCTCGTTGCTCTCCTCAATGAAATTCTGAACCATTTTGGCCAAACAAACCGAGCTCGGTTCAAACTCAGTCCCTCCGTCTTTGCTGAACTGAGCTTCACCGACACTCGGCTTGTCGGCCGACGAAATCCGCAGAACGCTAGGGAACTGCCGATCGAAGAGCCTCCTGAGGCGCGATTTCACCACAAGTTTGGATGAATCGTTTCGGATTGATTCTCGATACGTCTGAGAATCGATCGGTTGAATCTTCATCGGAAAAGGCATTGCTATCAATTAAAAGGTCTTCCTCTGATTTTAAACTCTACTCTAACCCCCTCACTACCTTTTAGCTGTGCTCTGTCAGTTCTGTTACAGTCTCAGACTCGTTCACTCTGACTATTCAGATCAAAGCTGTATCTCAAATCAATGAAACTGATAATCCTAATTTCAAAAATTCTACAGAAATATATGCTGCAGAATGCATTGAAACGTAAAATCAATGCAATGAGGTTAGGTTGAACAACTTTACATTACATCTGCATCAGCTTTAAAGGCGAAACCATTAATTACAATCTCACATCACACGATCACTATCTTTCGTCATGCAGATCACCTCATTCAAATCACGCACACAAATCAATCCCTCGAAAAACTTTTGTGGAAAAAAAATCGTTACCTTGCTCTCGTGTGTATCGTAGTGAAGAAGAATCGAATAGCTTCAAAACTCAGAGAAGGAGAATTGCTTTCCGCTTAGGGTTCGTGGAAAACGTGATGGTGGTGAACGGAGACAAGGACATTGCGTGTGAGAATAGAGTATCCGGCTGCCGGAATATTCGTTTTCCGGCTAAATAGCAGTTGCCGGCGGTAGATTTGAAGAGAGAGATATAGTTGATTGTGATAGAGAGCAGAGGTTTTGGTTATGTTGGGTTCTTTTTTTTTTTCTCGCTGAAGTACAAATGATGGGGAGCGTTGGCCTTTTGTAGGGGAAGGTGAAGAGGAGATGTTGCTGACTAGGAGAGATGTGCCACGCTGTACATTACATGGCTTGGATAAAACCCGAAAATTCAATTTGGTCACATGGCAACGGTCCCACCCTGTTACTTCAGTGGTTCCACAGAAGAAGTACACGTGTCCAGGTGTGAATATCGTGGTTGGTAACGATTGGATTAGGTTCTATTGAAGTTACCAAAATGCCCTGTAACGTCGCCTAAATGCCCCCTCGTATTCCGGAGATAATTGAAAACCGTCTCATGATTGTGCGAGTGCCCAAATTTTGAACTTGAACGTATTTTGGAATTTGACAGAAAATCTTGGACCGTCTGATTTTGGTAATATGTACTCCTTATATGGGTTCAAAGGTTTGATTAAAATCTAAACACGTTGGAGTAATATTTAATGTTACATTATTAGCTTAAACTCCCTCAATAAAATTCAAAAAGGAGTAAAGGCAAACAATTTCATCTCACTTTTGGAATTTGGGGAGTTCTTGGAGCCGCTCCCAAAATTTTTTATATAATTAAAAATATAGTAATCATGGTTTGCCGTTGCAATATTCGTGATAATATTATTCACAGTTATAGTATAACAGACTCAGATAAATATTATTAAAAAAGAATTATGAACATACCCATACGGCATATATAGTGGATGATTGATAAATAACTATTTAGTTTAAACTTGTATAATTGATAAAATCTTAAAAACATAATCTCTTTTATATTCCATTGACTCGTTTTATTTAATGAATGATATACGATTATGCGATCAAAATCGTATGCTATCTTTAGGCTTTGCTAATCACAATCGCCTTGTTCGACTGTGACTTTACAGTCGTTTATCCTATTAGTATAGGAATTAAATCCCATTAAATGTATTAATTACTTAAGTTTCTATTTTAGTGGAACTCTACAAACATTACTTTTTTAGACAAATAAACTCTTTTAAATTATCTAACCTTTCTTTTTCTCTCCCCTTTTAATCTATCCATATGAAAATGGGTGCATCTGTGTGTGTATATATATATATACATATATCCATATGGAAGTGTGTGTGTATAAAATAACTATTGCTATGTGAATGAATTTTGAAAAAAGAAAAAAAACTATAATTAGGATAATCCATTCTCAAGATATGGATTCTGAAAAAATAAAAAATAAAAAATAAAAAAATAATTAAATAAAATAAAAGAGAACGAAAAAAGAATCCATATACAAGATAGATTCTGAGATTTTTAAAAAATATCAAATTAGTTATATATATATATATATACACACGTGCATATTTCTTTTTGTTTTTATTTTTTATTTTTACAACTGTCCTTTAAATGAATTTTTTTTAAAAAACAAATAATTCATTCACCAATATAGTTGTAAAAAGAAATATACATGTGTGTGTATATATATATACACGCACACATTTTCATATAGATAGATTAAAAGGGGAGAGATGAAGAAATGTTAGATAATTTAAAAGGATATATTTGTCTGTAATGTTTGTAGAATTCCACTAAGATAAAAATTTATATAATTAATACATTTAATGGAATCTCATTCTCATACTAATAGGACAAACGCCTGTAAAGCAATTAGCAAAGCCCGCTATCTTTTAATACTCAATGCAAAATGTTTTCCCTCCCAAAAAAATAAATGAATACAAGTGGAAGTAAACAATAACTTGTATTTTAATCAATGGATAAGGATATATTAGGCTTGAGCACTAATCGAGGAGGTAATTTAGGATTAGAAACATCCAAGAACACCACGGGCTAATATGTAGATAAATAACTATTTTTTAATATATATATATATATTTTGAATAAAAGAAAAAATTAATCCGTACTAATTTAGGATCATATAAAGTTTGGAAAAAGGAATTACCAAAAGAAAAGCTTGGATAAAGGGATATGCGTACATTTAAATAAATTATACATTATATAAAAGGTGCACAATAAATGGTTATGGATGAGTTTATGAGTAAAGTCAACCAGTGTTTTGTCACCTTATCTGATGAAGAAAGGTTTACTGACTTAAGTTGGTGCATTAAAAGCCATGCGATTCGGCTTCGCCACGTATAGAGGTTGAACGACTTGATGATCCGACTTGATCCATTACACTTTTAGCTTCAAAATTACAACTGTATGAACAGAAATTATTATACTTTTTCATGTCAGGTGTTCTTATTTATTTATTTATTTATTTTTTTGTGACATACCAACAAGATTTAGATGTATAATGAAGTGACACGACATTTGCTTTTTTATTGATGGAACAGCTTTAAATTAATAGGTTTCCTAAGTTATTTTGGAAACATTTAGTTAACAATTCTTTTTTTCCTTTTAATTATAATTATTGTTATTATTATTTTCTTGACGAAAATATTAAGAGTTAGTGATTCGGGAAGTGGAAAGTTACAAATGTCGAATGTGAACTTTTAAATATAAAGAGTAACCCAATTAATCAGGTAAGACTGATAATGAGATTCTTAAAATTTTAAAAAATTCTGAGCAAACTTTTAAATGAGACACTTTTTGTACATGTTTTTTGTTTGTTTGTTTGTTTTTTTTTTAATTTTAAATATGCCCATTTCTTAAATTTGAGACCTTTTTAAATTATTGGAGCCCTTGTGGGACCGCTTAAGCCCATAACCGACCCTATGCTCGAGTAACACGTCAATTGGGTTTCACTAATAGTAGAGTGCCTATTGTTTACGGATAGTTCTAACTTTCTTTCCTTTTTTCTCTTTCTTGGTTGTAATGGTTAGGGTACAAAATAAGGTCCATAAACTTTTATCAATTATCCATGGTAATGAAATTCTTATAATAAATTAGATATTTAATTAAAGGCCTCACTTTGAAAACAATATTTGGAAATAGTACAAAGGGAGACACATATAGGCTCATTTACATTATTGTAAGTGAAAATTAAAGTCAGGTAATACGATCTGTTTAATAATCGCATCAGAAACCCTCAACACTAACTCGGCATGTTTAATAAACATGTTACACATACAACCTGTTTAATGACTTATTTAATATAACAAAACATTATATTATTTAAATTATTAATAATACTCAGTTAAACAATAGATATTAGAAAAATATAAATTTTAATCAAACCAAATTCCTAAAAAAATCTTTAATTTACAAAAGAATAAATTATTAAATACAAGTTTAGATAGTTATTTTGAAACTTAAATAGAAATTTGTTTATGACACGTATAAATAAACGGATTACATGGGTTGAACCCCTTGACCTAAATATAACACGATTAACTAAACAAATTAATCGTGTCAACCTGTTTACAATCCAAACTTGTTTAAAATCAATACAAACTCGCTTAATTCGTGTTGTGTTCGAGTTATGTTGGCGGGTCGTATCAAACTTTGCCATCCCTAGTCATAACCGAGTGATATGATATTTTTTTTTTTATTTTAGGTATTTGTCCATGCAAAGTGAATGTGTGAGATATTTTTTTATCTCGAAAAAAGAAAGAAAAAATAATAATTACAGTTATATCTCCAATAGATTGTTTAAATAATAAAGACCTCTCCTTTAATTTTAAATATGACACCGACTTCCTGTCTAGTTTAGGTGTTAATAACATTAATGTCCGCTATCATAAAATATACAATATCGGTAATGTCATGTTCAATATTTACTAAAAATCAAAGAATATCTTTAGAAAACTTGAAAAGTCTGTTTTGTTCATACAGAACATATAATTTATATTAAAAAATAATAAAAGTACAATGTATGTAATAGTCATTTAACACATTCAAATAAAGTCAACACTAACAAAATATTTGAGTGTTATATTTGAAACTATAAAAAATGCAAGCGTAATTATATCAAAAAAGAAAAAAAGAAAAGAAAAAAAAGAAGATATATATATATATATATAGAGAGAGAGAGAGTCATCAACCTTACAATTAGAAAGGAAAAAACATACCACTACAATAAGCTATTGGTGATGAGTTATGTATTTAAAATTGCTCCTTTTATTTTGACAAATTTTAAGTTACCTACCTAGAAAATTTTCACATTTTATAACCTGACCTTGTCATTTAATAATTTCAATAAGAAAAATTCTATATGAACATAATTATTTCCAAATGGTATGTTTAAACTTTAAACCTCTGAGTTAAAAGACACAACACATTAAAGGTCATTTTTGCTTCGAATTATTGAAATTTGATGCAACATACTATCTTTTCATGAAAATATCATTTAATGTGACTGTGGTTTTTCAAAACAAAACATGCTTCGTATAACCATTAGACTTTGATCAAAATGTCAAAAAAAAAAAAAAATAAAATAAAAAAGGGAAACAAAAAATCCCTTTTGTTTTTTTTGGCAAAATTTGAAGTACATATAACATGCTTTTTTTCTTTTTCTTTTTATTTGTTATTATTTTTTTTGGAAAGTTACATTTCCTATGTCTTTGAAGTGAAGTTTTTATGACCATCTAATTTTAATTTATTAGTTTAAATCACTTTCATTATCATTACAATATTTGTGTAACAAAGAAAATGAAGACTAATATATCGAACTTATTTAATTTAAAAGTACATTATATTAAATGAAAGAAAGATTTCAAATATGACCACACCTGATTGGTTGTATCACTAGAGTTGTGGACTCCGCACAACTCTGGTTGTAGTATAATAGTTGTGGACTCCTCACAACTGCTATGATAAGTCAAGAGTTTGTGAGACTCCGGTTAATTGTGTCGTTGTTTCTATCATTTTTTTCATATAAAAATACATCATCTCTATTCATCAATGAAAAGGAAAAGGTATAGAAAAGATGTAAACAAAGTAATTAGTAGCATATATTTTAGTAAAGTAGCATATTTCAAATACAATACACTATGTTACTTTTCTAAAATGCCAAATGGGACCTAGGTAAAAATTTATTGTCAAGTACCACCTATGAGTGGTTTTTTTCCTGCTTTTATCTTCATAATGATGAAAAGCTGAAACTCAAACAATTTGTAAAACTAATGAGAAATTTGACACCAATCCGTTGGTTTTCTTTCTCTTTATGTTATAACTTTAATGAGACAAAGGGATTAATGACACTTTATTTAAGTAATTTCTTTTTATGATCATATTTCTCTTGAAATCATTGATTCTCTTTGGCATTCATTTTCTCCTCTTTTGAGACTTTTGGGAACATGGGCTTGTTATCAGCTTTTGAGACTCAAATGCTTTTCATTTACTATAAATTTTACTTTTTGTGACTTGAGAGAAAGTTGCAGACTTTAAGATTTTCATTAGGGGGCCCAAATTTCGTAATTTGATTTGGGGAATCAAGTTTTTGTGAAAACCCTAATCTCAATGCTTTGTACTTAGACCTAATCCCAAGAAACTTACCAGTCCCACTTCCTGTTTTTAAGCCAACTCATCTGCTTTTGAGTAACGTAATGTAATGTGTATTTAAAGTGCAATTATATAGTATGTATCTATATGTATGTAACTATTTATGTATATATGGGCATTAGGCATATGTTATTATGTTTAGCACAAGAAAAATGGTAAACACTTAAAAATAATGTTATTTTGGTATGCTGAAATAGAATGAGAATATGAATGGAATGGAATAATACTTTTTCTTTATATTATTTGGTTGTAAATATGAAATAACAACAATTATAGTATTTGATTACATTAATTTAAAATTTAGAATGAAATGAATTTTAAATTAAATTATTCAAAATACTCCTTAGTGACAAATAAATTAAACTAACAAAATAACAATCTTTTATAATTTTTAAAAAATAAATGGCGGTAATGGTGATTGCCGAAGGTAGTGGTAGTGGTGGAAGGAAGTGAAAATGGTAATGGTGTGATGGTGGTGGAAGGAAGTGCCAATGAAAGTGGCAATAGTGGTGGTGGTGGTATTGACAGTGGTGGTAGTGATGGAAGGCAACAGTGGTGTAGATGATAGCAGTAGAAGGAGGTGATGATACAATGCAGTGGTAGTGTTGGCAGTGGCAATGGTTGTGATAATGCTAATGGTGATAGTGACAATACCATCGTGGAAGATAATGGAGGTGGTGGAAGTCAATAGTAATGGTGGTGGAAGGCAGTGGAGGCGGCAACGGTGTGTCGGTTGAAACCGGCAACAATAATAGTGGTGACAATGACGATAGTGGAAGGCAATGGAAGTGGTGGAAGGTCGTGGTGATTGTGGTGAAGGCAGTGGTGGTGACGGTAGTGATGGTGATCGTTTTTGGGCTTGAAACGTAATGATTTTTTTGAAATTTGATTTTTTGAAAAACTTATTTGGGAATGGATTGGTCATTACATAGGTTTAGTTGTGAAATACTTTTCATTACAAATAATAAATTTTGTTTCTAATAGAATGACATTAAAGTTTAAATTACATGCCAAACAAAAGTTCAATTGAAATTGACATTCAATTTCATTGTATTCATACCTAACATAACATAAATTTGGAACAGAGGGAGGTGGTGGATCCACCACATCTTTAACATTCCGAATTGGTTGGAGAGTGTTATTTTCTAATTTGGTGTGGATTGATCTAGAAACTATAGCTCACACCTTACATGAGGCTTCTTTTTTGTGTGTGTGTGTGTGTTTTTTTTTTTTTTTTTTTTTTTTTTTTTACACTTACCTAGAAAACTCACATTCTCACTTTAATTTTAGAAAAATTTGAACATTCAACTTTTTATTTTAAAAGATAAAAAAGTGTGACTAAGCTCTACAACTCTTAAAAAAACCTAGTATGAATTGAAAGAATAATAGGCATGAGATATTGTGTGATTGAATTCTTCATTTGATTAATGTCATGTGATTTTTAAATTATGGTTATTACACTTCTTTGTCCTCGTGTAGGTACTAAGAACATCTCTCAACAAAGTCATATTAATATACAATTTTATCAACATTTTGGTTCATGTTGCACCAAATCGAAATTGTGATATGACATCTACTTTCTAAAGAGGAGGTTAAGCGTTCGAGCGTTGTTACAGATAATATTGTAAAAATTTTGTGTTTGTTTGAGCATTTAATGAGATATATTATTGAAAGTTGCTAATGGAACACACAAAATAAAATTTGATATTTCCATTATCTTGATGCGTTACTTTAAAATATTTTTGATAGATAGTGTGCAAGTTATAAACTCATTTAATCTTAATAAAATGAAGGGATCATGTCATATCCTCTGTGAGTGGAAGTTTGCTTCTGCTTGTATATGTTTGTTCATTGGTTAGTCATTGTACATAGGAATTCATGACACTAATTTAATATAATATAAAGTATAAATTTGTCCTTACACTGCAATGTGTGTGTACAAAGAAACCCTCATTGGTGTGATTAATAATAAATTAAAATGTTCATGTGGATCCAAATCTTTGATAAGAATTTTATGTTTGTTTAGAATTACTAACACACTAACAATTTAACTATTAAAAGGTCATACCAAATGTTGATTTTAGGCGCTATTGATTGCGTTGTGTGGTGCTAAAAAATTTGGGTTGGTCAAACTTTTATTTGTCATTTACAGATGCTCTTTAGGAACATATTATTTACATGATTTTATAAGGACATTAGGTTTTTACTTTAGTGGGATGCATGCTAAGTTTGTGAGTAATCATAGTATACAAATAAATGATTTTGATGACGTGTTATTGTTGAAGTTGACAAACAATGAAAATATTAAATAATACTGTAAAACTGAATCAAATTAATACTTAATTTTATGATGAGTTGGTTTAAAGTTAATCGCAATTTCGGGATAGGATTTATTTGATTTCTGTTTAAAAAATATTTCTCAACAATTTTAAAAACATATAATTATTTTCAAAATAATTTGAAACGGATCTAGGAAATTGTGCAAGGGATCGGGGGCAAAAGTGAAATTTTCTTTGTAATTTCAGGAGGGCAACGTTAAAATTTATAGGTATATAACTGAAAATGAGAAAATTTACTGGTATTTAAGGCTAAAAAAATATATATATATTCAGGCCCCCCACTCTAATCTTTTAACTCCGTACTTGCAAATAACTATAAAAGACAGTTTTATGAAAAAATGATTTTTTTTTTTTTAATTAAAAGGTTAATATTTTGTACAATCTTTTAGTTTTTAATAGAAAACAGAAAACTAAAATCTTGTTTGACAATCGTTTTCGTTTTTTGTTCCTGTATTCATGCGAAACAGAAAAATGTTTTTGTTGTGGGTATATTTAATAATGACTAAAACTATGTTTGGTAGCGTAAAATTTGTTGTAAGATTTTTTAATGCAAAAAATATAAAAATTTGTTTGTTTAAAAAGTGTTAGTAAGATTGAAAACAAAACTGACCTGTTTAAAAAGATCATTTAAAAACATTGGAAACACTAATTTGATATTTTCGTATTGAATCACTTTTTGATAATAAGCACGATACTATTTAAACTGTGATAAAAGTTACTAAACACAATTCGATGTTTAGCTTGGCTAAGGCATAGTATTTAACAAAAAAAGAAAAAAAAGGTTTGGCAAATAAGCCTAAACTGATGTTTAGTTGCTAAACCTAAGTTAATAATGCTATCAGTGTCACATTCTATTTTGATAATGTGTGTCTTGGTATAAATTTGATTGAGTTGTTGGATGACATGGCTTTTAAAGGGACCCGCATCATCCAACGGCCCAAAATAGCATAACAAAGATGAGGCGTCAAAATCCTTAGTGGAGAGCCAGCAATAATGTTACACAGTGTACATCCCCATCACATTGACAAATTGGAGGTCCTCAATTATTGGCATTGGCTATCATAATTATTTGATTAAATTATTGGCATTGGCTATCATAATTATTTGATTTCATTAGTTGATCAAGTTACTATTGAATTAGGATTCTTCCCTGCAATTTGAGGTCCAGTAAATTTCGGTACATTTATATAGATAATATTACGGTTTTGCATTAATTTTAAATTACTAATGTAATAATTTTAAACGGAAAATACAACTACGAATTTAATGATATTTTAACATTGTAATACAATATAATATATATATACACACACACACACATACATATTTTCTTCTTTTTTAACCCTAACAATGTAATATGTGAAATTGCATTTGTAATATAGTGACGAACCCAAAACTTTTGTGAGGGGGTGACTTTTTAATTTATGGCAAATGCATATATACATATTGTCATAAGTGTCCAATTTAAATAAAGCACTATAAATGTATATGCAATTATGCAACCATTTGTTAGTTGTTACCAAATAGCTCAAATATCACACCTAATGTTACAAGGAAAGCCTTGTGCCAATGGGAAAGTAAATGGGGTATCTTAGTTCTTGATTCGATATTACGTCAAGTGTCCAGTTTGGAGGCGTTCGGGTTGTCCACCATGATAGGTAGGGTGGTTCGACCGGGCGTTGTGAGTTCAGGTAAGAAACAAAATGTTACAAGAGAATCTTGTACAATATCGGATCGGTCTTAAATTCTTACTCCACCGGATCCCTCTAGATTCCTAACCTTAAATACAAAAAATTAAGGTGTTGACGCAAGAATAAATTATTTGGGTGCCAATTAAAAATTTTAAAATTAATTTTTACGTGACAATAAATTTACGAACTTGGATACTTTACGTTAAATTTTCTCTAAATTATCCTAAATTTAATCCTCTACAAATTGACACGTGACATTTCAAATCTATCTACTACTTATGTTAAACCACGTCAACTAATTTAAAGTAAGTTAAAAAATTGCACTGTTTTGAAATAAGAAAAATTTACCAAAGATTAAAAAGTGCACCGTTTTGAAATAAAAAAATTTCACCACACTTTAACGACATTAACGTTGTTTTCTCTCATCTTTTCCAAAAAATATCGCTCCCTCTCCTCTTGCTCATTCTCATTCCTCTTGTTCATTCCCACGACTGGGGAATATTTAAGCCGCTATAATAGATTTTGCAGTTTAAATTTCAAAAAAGAGAGAAATTTTGCTATTTAGATTCCAGAAAAAAAGAGAGTAAAAAAAAAGAAGGAATTTTGCAATTTAGATTTCAAAAAAAAGAGTGAACTGGAGCTTCTACGATTGGGGAAATATTTAAGCATCTATAATGGATTTTGCAGTTTAAATTTCAAAAGAGAAGGAATTTTGCAATTTAGATTTCAGAAAAAAAGAGTGAACCAGAGCTTCTAGGCGCCAAAAATCGTGGCAAAAAACATTCATTTTTGGCATGAAATATTTCTCCAATCGTGGGAATGAGAAAGAGGAGAGAGAAAGAGCGATCTGTTTTTTAAAAAGATGAGAGAGAGAAGACGTTAACCGTTTAAGTATGGTAAATTTTCTTTATTTTAAAATGGTGCAAATAAATTTTAAATGTCACGTGTCAATGCATAGAATTCAATTTAAGATAATTTAGAGAAAATTTAACTTAGATGATTCAAGTCCTAAATTTACGACCAATTTTATTCTTATGAAAACTTGGGTAATAGACCTTCTACTTTAAAAATAAAGTACTACTAAATTACAAATCTTAATCAATTAATTAAATACGCTAATAAATATTTTAGATGACATATTCCAAAAACATAAAAATTTAGGGGTAATGGAACAAGTTTTCAAATTTTTTAGGGGCATCCTCACCCACCTCGCCTACTATAGGTCCGCCCTTTAGATGGGTAATAATGTTACTTTACAGACTCCTCATATAAAACTACATATATAGATGTGGCCCACAACAAAAAGAAAGTATTAAAATTTACCTCGTAGCCATGCTTTGCCTTGTTATTGCTTGTGCTCTTCAGGCACATCGATAAAAGCTCACTGATAATCTTTTTAATCATCATTATAGTAATATACATTTAATATATCTGTATAATATTCACTAAATTATATATATGTTTTGATTCATGGTATATAAAAAGCTAGGAGGAAATCATACAATGGGTAAAACTGCATCATTGTTGGTGGGACTTCATCTTAGTACACACTATGATGACTGCATTCCTATAATCAATACCATATATTATTATTGATCCTCTTTTTAATTTTCTTCCAAGTAAAACATTAATATATATATTAATGTTACTCTTTTTTCTTTTTGTTAGGGTAAGAATGTTAAGAGTTAGTAATTAGTTGTCAGAGAAGAGGAGAAGGAAAAATTATTAAATGGTCGTGATCATTTGACACTTGGTGGACTAATCTAATAAAAATAAATGTTGAGATTTCTTTGTTATATATTAATACACTATTGTATGATTATTTTTTCAATCCGGTAAATTAATTTCAATTGATTTATATAGTGTTAAATGACTATATAATAATTTCTTAAACAAAATGGTGCAAGGTTCGAACATTAACTTTTAAATTTGAAGAGTAATTCAACCACTTTATAAAGGATTCTTACACTTTGAACATAAAAAAATTATACTAGATATTAATTTTTTTCTAATTCTAAACTGTTAATTGGATAGTCCCAAACATATGAAATGGACCGCACTTTTATGGACTATCACAATAAATCACAGTGAGAGGGTGAAACTGCATCATTTAGAGAAAGGTGCTGATGCATCGTAGAAGATGATCATTTAGAAAAGATAGGACTATTTGTCTTTATCGAATGCAACAAAGTTGGTGTCTCTCAACATTAATATATATATATATATATATATGATGTGTATAATTTCTTTAATGTAGATGATGACTGATGAGGACATAAAGTTGTTTGATAAAGAAAGCTAAATGAGATGATGGCAATGTCTTTGTCCTTCCCAAACACCAAAACCCTACTCTTTGGGGATTATTCTGGTTGGATTGTTGTTTTGGGTTGCTTCTTTTCATTAGCAAGCCAAACAAGGCATTGTTCTAACATTGTTCTCTTTATTTGTTTCTTTCTTATCAATTTGAGGTTTAGGTCACTGCTGGCTTATAAATAATAAATCCATAGCTATCTGGGAATCTAATGTGTGTGTTGAAGAAGTCTAGATTGATGAAATTGTGGGCCTTTTGTGGGTTCCACTGCTTAAAATAAACCCATAGCTAACTGTTTTTATGATGGAATTTAATATGTGGGTTGAAGAAGTCTAGATTGATGAAGTATGGGTGGGCCATTTGTGGGCCTTCAAGATTGTGGCCCACTGATGCTGACAGTACAAGTATCATCACATATAATTCATATCAAATCCACTACATACTATGCTTAAAAAAAATAAAAATGGCATTGGATTGAAGTTAGTAAAAGACTCATTCATAAATTAAACTCAATGCACACGTGTCAACGATCCAACAGGAAGTAGATCTTCATATAGATTTTGATCCTCACCTAACCCTTACGGATTGGTTCTTCTCTAATCAAGTCTCTTTCCTGAAATATGCGGTAATCACACTGGTTAAAGTTGATATCAAAAATTTTGTTACAATTGTAAGTGACATAATTTGACCCGATGATGACATGGTTGAATTTGGACTACATAATCGAGATATGTGATGTCCAGTCCAAGAGAAAAATTTGGCCGGAAACTATCCAAATCAGTTTTACACTGATAACATTTATTCTACTAACACTATTTTGCAATTTTATAAATTTCTTGACCACAAACTTTTTAGGATCTCTCATTAACAAAATTCTATTATCGATAATGAAATGACTTAAAATATGGGGTTGATTATAAAATTATATTTATATATGGATAATTGTCTCACTATTATTGATACTTTGGAAGTGAAGTGGGTTGTCTATCAAAACATGATGGTACAAGGTGTTAAGTATATGCCACCAAGATCGCCAACTAAGAGCCAGTGTAGTAGGTGTTACATAGGCTTTCAAGTCAGCACCGAAACCTTTCTCTGATTGTTTGGGCATATGGTAATGCCAAAAAATGGGCCCACTGAATTATGAAATTAAAGTGTGATAGTTTGAGCATCCCATTGATATTATTGGCTTTTGTTCTGTGGAGAAAGCGTGTGGTTATGATGAATGAGTCTTTTACCTTGTTTCAGGCCCAAATTACATATGTCCCACTCTACATAATTCACTAACTGCCCTTTGTTTTTCTTCTCTAAGGGAATTTGGTGTTCAAGAGGCCACACTTTGCAAAATACATTCAATTGAAAAGAAAAACCAAGACCTTTGTGGTAGATTTTATGAGGTTGAATCAAGATTTGACCATATGATTTTTATTAGTTTATCTCTCTCCCTCCATGTGTATTTCATTCGCGTGGATGATTTATTTTCTTATTTTGAATCGTGACTTTTAGGTCAGAATGATTACCGTATCTCATTCATGTGGATGAATTATTTTCTTATTTTGAACCGTGACTTCTAGTTCTAGGTCAGAATGATTATCATATCTCATTCATGTGGATGGATTATTTTCTTATTTTGAACCGTGACTTCTAGTTTTAGGTCAGAATGATTATCGTATCTCATTCATGTGGATGAATTATTTTCTTATTTTAAACCGTGACTTCTAGTTCTAGGTCAGAATGATTACCGTTGCTCTAAGTCTTTATATTAGTGCCCGAGTAGATAAACCTACGCCATTTGACATTCCTGCATTTTGATGCCTAATAATGGTGCCATTTCTTGTAAAAATAATTACTCAAACAGTTCATTAGTAAGGAAACATGTCATATTGTTTGACAAAGAATTTGCTGCAATTATCATATTTTGGATTGAGCTAGAAACGAGACACTTGTGTCTTCCACTTTACTATATTATATTAAGACTTTGTGGGGGGCTACATTTGAAAGTAGATAATGTGTTGATTGTAAGGCAGTTTTGGCGTAATTTTCAGGGCAACAAATAGGCTTTTAGGCCTCAGATAGCCATCCTAAGATTAAATTGAAGGAAGACCTTTATTAAGTTTTTTAGTCCCTTTTCACATTTTATATAGTCCCTTTAGAAAGGTCTATGGTACTCTACTCTCAATCCCAAATTTCAAATGTTGTCCTTTGAGGACATCATTAATTCACTCTGACTGTTTAATACTCCAATGTTTTGAAACTCAAGTGCAAGGTTCAATGAAATTGAGAAAAGTCCACTGTTCCCAAACAGAGGCCATTTAAGGAAAGATTAATACACTTCTCTCACTCTACGGATAGGCCGTGAACTAGGGTCGTGAACGGGCCTCCAGACCCTGCAGTGGCGGGAACCTCGTGCAATGTGCTAATGTGATATCTACCCTGCAAGCTCTCTCATTGAGACACACATAATATACGTTGTCCTGTGATGAAAGTTGCAGCATCTTCAGAAAGCTTGTGAGGTGTGAGTTTCTAGCAAACCATAGACCCGCGTACCTTATCAATTGAATGTGTCAAAACAAGTACCTGGTTACTTGATATTATAAATTCAAAAAGTCCTGATGAGGGTACTTAAAAATATTTTATTGAAAATACATCAAAGTACAGAAACACAAAGAAGATTTATGCAAAACCTGCCAAATATGTCTTCCTCACAAAGTCATAGTCTTCTAGACTAGGACTCAAGAGTCCGATCAGATGACTTAACCATTCAAAATAGTAGTGCCTCATTTGTCAAACCATGAACTTTGTCAATCTATTGAAAACTGATGGGAGGATGAGAGGTCATTAAAACAGAGTTCTAGATATATTTAAATTAAGGAGAAATTAAATTTGATAAAGAATGCACTTCTTAACATTGACGATGGCATAAAGAGGTTTTGCACATTATTGTTCATGGTTATCCGTCCACATCTTTGTTAAAACTGAAACTTCAAATTGAATAATATATCAATCGTGAAAAAGAGAAAAAGACAAAAAAATAAAAATAAAAATTACAGCGACTGCCTTCAAAAGCATATTTTGCAGTTATTTGGGTAAAAATTTCATTTTCTTAACTTCTTCACCCGCCCTCTTCAAGCACTATTAGTAATTTAAGTAGCAGCTCAACAGAAAATGTTATCTAGAAGTATCTAAAGAAGCTCACAAACAGAATATAATTTATGCTCTCTCGACAGAAAATGTTATCTAGCAGTACCTAATGAAGCTCACAAACAGAATATAATTTATGTTCTCACGGAACGTTCATAACTTGAATCGATTGCAACATGTCAGAGACAGCGATGACCAGGTCACCTGATTTGATCATTCCTCTGGCCTTGAGCAAGGAGAAAGTTTTATTTAGGTTGTTTTCCATGTCATCAGAGAAGCTCACGCGGAAGGGTATCAGGCCCCACTGCAAGTTTAAACGCCTCCTTACAGATGATGTGGTTGTAAAAGCAAAAATTGGGCAGTCCGGTCGGCAGCGTGATAGCAGAGATGCCATGTGCCCTGTCTTTGTGTAAACAAAGAGGGCGTCGACCTCCAAATTGTTAGCTGCAAAATCACAATCAACATTAGAATCCATAAGAAGTCCTCAACCAACCCCCACTGTCTCTTCCAAGAATGAAAAAGAAACTGCAACCATGTGAAAAGTTGTGATAGAACTTTTGAGTTCCAATGGCAGGAAAGAGTAGGCCAATGCGTTAGGCACTGTTATCCTACGCAATAAAAGACAATACAAATTTGAAGAGAGAGAGAAAAAAAGAAGAGGGGGGGTGGTTGTTGTAACATAGATGATCAAACACCATTGATATGCCCTACCAAAAAGGGGAAAACGAGAAAACAGAACACACAATCAGCACAGCATGTACCATGTCCAGAATGGACTAATTCAGTGGGATCTCCAAGTGCTCCTTTATTCTAGTTTCTGGTTATGCTTTTATGGGGGTGATTACTTATTTTTTGTTTCTTTTCTTCCAGAAACTGAAATGAGATCATTCATAGGTATCCCACAAAGACCTTACTTTTAAGTGCTTAAAAAGACATATAAATGAGCAACCCCACTATCTATACTCAGTAGATTTTGATGGAACATATAAATGCCATTAAAATTAAAAAGAAAGAACATGATTACAATACAATGGTGATCATGGATTACTGGATAGTATATGCATAAAATATTTGGTGATATCGTTCTGGTTTTCTAGAGGATAATTACACTGCCCAGAGAACACAATCCAAAACCATGACTTAATCAACATCTGATGCAATTTTGCTAAAAAAAAAATGTACGCATAAATTCTTCTACAAAATAATCTTAAATATTAAGAATTTGCATTTTACCATTAAATTTGCTGATTTAATGTTCACTGGAAAAAATGTGTTACCCACAAATTCACTCTGGATGGGTTTGGTATTCTTTACTCTTGACTTAGAACTGAGAAGAATATTTCCTATATTCTATATACAAAAAATAGGACCTGTTATCATGATTCACTGATCACTTCTTGCCTCCAGTGATAAATTAGAATGTTCACAAACAAAAGAAGCCATATAGTTATGCCCTCATGAGAAATGCATCCCCAATAAATAATGATGCTTGAACATTACAAGAAGCTTATTGCATGGATGGAGCATAAAATATGAAATGCACTTGAAAAACCAAATTCATTAGAAGAAATCTAAACCTGAAGAATTCTTACCCATCTTAGCAGCAGAGTTGCAAATCTCTTCTGAAATGCTGTCTGAGAATGTAGATGATATGTCTGAAAGTTCCATAGCTTCGTGGCGTTTCTCTTCCCTCCACCACCTCTCAATTCTCAAGCTAACACTTCTCAGAACAGTCAATGATTTCTCAGGGAACTGGCCCATGGCCGACTCACCAGAAAGCATTAAAGCATCTGCTCGTTGCCTAACTGCTTCGGAAACATCAGCCACCTCTGCTCTTGTGGGCGTGGGATATTCAATCATTGATTCAAGTAACTGAGAGGCAACAATGACAGGTTTATTTAACTGCCTGCATACTTGAACAATCTTTTGCTGGGCTGATGGCACCTGTTCCAAAGGAATCTGAGCACCCAGATCTCCTCTTGCTACCATAGCTCCATCAGATGCTTGAATGATCTCTTCCAAGTTCTTTAATGAGTCAATACTCTCTATCTTTGCAATTACAGCAATATCACTGCATCATCACAAGAAAAAACACTACCAGTCTAAACCACTCACATAAAAAGGAAAAATGAAGGACCTCATGGTTTCTCATCCTAAAAACTAGGTAAAGGGCATATTGAAGTTCCCAAAAAGATGGATGTACTTTAATTGCTCTGGAAACAGGGGAAAAATTATAACAGTGCAACAATTTCAATAACAGTCAATAATAATACAGTAAGCCAGTAAATCAAGTTTTCTCTGGTTTTTTCTTTCCTAGTTGATAATCAAACACCCTCTCCCCCCTCCCAAGGAATTGTTTGCACCCAAGAGGCAAGAGGAGTCGAACCACAAACCTGATGCTTCACGAGGCACCGGGGCCAAGTGACTTACCCACTTGAGCCAACCCCTTGGGGTTATGATCTCTTGTTAATATGTGAGCCAATAATGAATGATTCACAATGCGATGTGAATAGTCCAATTTGGACTTGAAAAGTGAAAACTGACAAAATCCTGTTTCGATTGGTTCATTTAACAAGATGAGTGAGAGATCATGTGCTCAAGTTTCCATCTCCATCAGCATAGTGAAAACGGGGTGGAGCCATGGAGGAGAATTGGAATGAAAAGGGGCCATATAATGACAACACAATGAATGACTTCGAAAAAAAAAAAAAAAAAAAAAAACATTCTTACCCATCAGGAGCCCGTGCTTTAATATAGCTTTTAAGATGATTAATCACTTCAGCAGACTTGACAAACGATATTGCAATAAAATCAACACCCTCTGCAATCCCAAAATCAATGTCCAACCAATCCTGAAGATTTAAAGTGCTTAAGAGTGAGAAATTAAGAAACATCTTCACATATGAGAAAAATGATAGTGCTAAAAAAAACATGATCTAGCACAAAGGCCACCAATATTACATGGAAACATCAACATAATCACACAGAAATGCACATATGAACCAAGAGTATTTGTATATAAATGTAACTGATACCAAGTTGTGAGGCACTTTGATTAGATTCAACAAAGTATGATCCACACAGCAGGTGCCATGTAATCTGAGATGGGATTCGACTCCCTGACTATATTGAACTGGAATCAGACAAAGTATAAGTTTTCCAAGTTTTTTTTTCCCCTATCAACTTCTAAATGCTTTCAAAAATATTTAGTGCTTCAACAATTTTCCAACATAAAAAAAAAAAAAAAAAAAAATCAATCATTTAATAAATAAATAGGTCACTGGACCTGAGCAGGCTCTTTTTTGTTCTCAACTCAATCAACTGGCACCTGATTACTGGCGGCCACCAAACCCAATTAAATGCTTCAACAGGATACTTTACCAAAAGGAAGTTCAACATTAGGTATACTGAATGTAGCTTACAGTTAGTGTTAGGGAGATAGAGAGATAACACATATAATGTCTTACTCTGTAATTTTCTTCTAAAATATTTCTTGCCAATCTATCCAAACAGGATCCCACCCCGCCCCCCCCCCCCCCCCCCCACCCAAAACACGTGCTAGGGCGAGCAGATGCTGAAATATGCAAAGCTCAACAGAGCCATTAACCAAAATTTCGATTGCATCAATCCTTCATTCTAAGAGAGGCCCATCTCCAGAACCATCAATACATGTAGACTATACAGAAATGTGTAAAACTCAGTTTTCTTGTTATAAAATTGCAAATATATTAGGATGGAATCTTTAAATAGACTGGACTTAGAAATTATTACCAAAACGTTAAAATCTTCATGAGTGAAGAATAGTATTTAATTTTGAAAATAAAAAAGAAAAATATATCTAATCATGAAAATTATCATAACAAAGTTGCAGATAATTGTAACGAAGAATGCAGATTGTTTCGACACATCTAATGAGGATAGCATTGCATACCACATGCACTTGAATGTGGTACAATATTGATTACATAGTTAGTAAAAAGTGGATAATTAGTAATATTGTTGTTATTGAAAATGCAAGAAGACCACTAAATGTGCCAGTTAGAAACAGTGACATGGTCCTTTGCGGACCGCTAGGCAAAGCGGAAGACCAAAGTTAACGTAGGTAAAGTAAAGATGGACATGATAACATGTGGTTTGACTAAGGCTATGGTCATAAATAAAGCAAAATGAAAAATACGATTCAAGTAGTCGAACAAAAATAGTTGGAAAATGGCTTATTTGAGTTGAGTTGATTTGATTTGGTATTATGTGAATGAGAATTATCCAGATAAGATCTTAAAATGTTAAGAATTTCCAGGTATAGAGTTACTATATCTCACAAAGGTATTTCTTCCACATACCCAGATAGAGATCATGTCATCGTCATGTTGAATCTAAAATTAATTAAAACCCCTTACGCTATTAGGGTCAAGTTAGAAGCTGAGGAAGGTGAACTAGGACCCGTTAGCAAATACAGAAGGTTGTTCAAAGACTTTATCCGTTTTCATCAGCTTTCAGAATTTTTAGGCATCTAAAAGGTGCTGCAAAAAATGTCTTGCGTCAAAGCATTTTTATAATTGAAGAATTTCTGAATTTATTATACTGAAGGAGCTATCATTCATATAGATTTACTTTGCACTTTATGGGAGTCACACTAGGACTTATCTTTAAATTAAAAAGAAAAAAGAATATGAGCGGTTGCAAAAATTAACTACTTTTTAGATAGACCAAAGACTTATCGAACATTTAAAATTTGTTAGTTAAGGGTGGGTACCTCATTCCCACCTGGTGTGCTCCCCTGGTGCGTTGCGTGCGTGTGAGAATTAAACCAAATTCATGAACCAACTCAAGTGTTGAATACATGCACTATCTCATTGGAAGATGAAACATTTGTGTTAAACTTAGTGTTTTATTTATTGTCTTGTAATTTGTGTCTTTCTATAGTCATGTATTGGTACCTGTAAATACATGTTCTTGAGTTCTTTTTTAAGCAAGAAGTGAGAAAAAAATATATCAGAATTTGAGAGTTTTATAAGTTGCGTGTATTCTCCTTCTTCATATTGAGTGCTAGCTTCCTACAAATTGGTAGAGAGAGAGGTGGCAAACTCTATTAAGATGTTATTAAAATTACGATATTACTATTAAAAGAATAAATAAAAATATCCAAAGGGTTGTATTTTATACATCGGTAAATTAAAAAATTATAAAAAATTTATTTTGAAAAAAATACATTGTAGTAAACATTTGAAAAATCGCTTTTCCAGTTTAAAAAGCAATCAATTGAAAAATGCATAATTCAAAAAAAAATTATAAATATTATATTTAAAACTGAAATTAATAACTGAAAAAATCTAATCCTTTTTTCATAAAGCATGAGGATGTCCCTTACATGATATGTGCCTTGTTTGAATGCCAAATGGGAAATACATTAGTATCCCATTGCTAGGTATCCCATTCATAGTGGCAGGATAAGCGCTCCTGATTCCCAATGCCATCCTAGCCCGTGGCATATTTATACTGAAAAAAACCTTTCTCTTGCTTGGTATTTGTCATAAGTTGAATAGTATCATGTCCAAATAAAGAAGTTAAGACGGAATGGGTCATTTTTCTTAGTATACCTATAGACCAGGCTTTCTCACATTTAGCCAACCAACACATTCCGAGAAAAAAAAAAAAACTTCACTTTGAGCTTATGAAATTAATTTAAATGCACTTACAAAAGGAAGAAAAAGAGGAAGTAGGAACCAACCTTGGAGGAAATTGTAGGGAGCATGGCATTGCGTTCCCTTACCAAACTCCCATCCCGCCAGAAAGTCAGGTTAGCCCGAGGAAGCATAAGTCCAGGATCAGTACATCGACACTTGACATCTGGACCAAACTTCTCAATTACGTCAAACCTTACCATTCCACCATCAACCAGGAGTTCGTCCCCCACTTTGACATCTGTGTCATATTAATGTTCAATGAATATTGAGTGAACCTTTCAGATATACACATATGATGAAGAAGGAAAAAAAAAAACACAAGAACATTTATAGCTTTCAAGCCACCAAAAGAGAGAGAAAAAGAAGTTAGTCATATGAACCAAAAATCTGCAAGATTGTTACCTTCAGCAAAGCCATCATAATTCACATTTATGGTGCGTTCTGGCCGAGGCACATCAAAAGCTCGAACACTGAAAGTCCAGATTTCACCATCCTGCATTAAAATAAAAATAAGGCAACTTGCAAAAAAATAAAAGAAAAGAAGAAAAACCTTGAACCATGACAATTTAAACTGTTTTTTGACAGAAACTCCATGAACCATTCAATGTTTTGCAAATATCCCCTTGCTGTCATATTGCCATTAAGAAATTAACATAAACTGTATCCTTTGGATGCATGTGTTTCTTTATGACCATTATACCCTTATGAAATGAATATTGTGTCTCTTAATTATCCACCAATTAATAGTAATCCATATACCTATTCGATCTATATATCCAATTTTTATGACCGAATTTCAAAGACACTCTAAATGTTCTCAAATTATAGCGATCGCTCTGGTGGTTACAGCCACCTCCACTCCCCCCAGTGGACCACCATTGTTTCCGGCACTCTCTCAAACGACAACCACAGCAACAATATTTGCATTTCTTTTCATACACACACAAATGCATTCATCAAAGTGCATCAGAAGTTGCTTGCTCACCAACCAATGGCTGTGTAAGTAGTTAACTTTGTCCTTTTTTGTGAATTGGGGGAGAATGGAGTTATCTTGGTTTTGATTTCTTAATTCCTAGCATCCGATAAATCAAAGCAATTTGCCAGTTTCTCACTTTAGTCAAAACTCCCCGACCCAAATATTAAATAGGTAAATCAAGCACGTTGTGTGTAGATATATATGTGTGCGTCTCTGTATATATACATGTATTGAGAGAAAGAGGGAGAAACCCTATCCCCAGGTCATCACAGGAATCCACTTCTCCATGGCATTATTTCTTTTTCTTTTTTCTCTTATTTTTTTTCCCGTTAAGAACTCCTCCAGTCCTCCATACCATCATTAATTTTCTGATCAGGGTTATTTCTTTCGATCATTTAATCGAACGGTCATTCTATAACCATTTTAGTCAAGTCACTATAACTGCATCTAACGGCCATGATTTTAAATGATTTTGATATCAATGTAAAATACAGACCATCAATGGATGGGAATTTGTATGAAGTATAAACAGGGCGCTTACTGTTGTGTTACGCCCATCAATCTCCTTTAGGCAGAACAGAGGCCTTGTTGGTACATGACATGCAGTTTGATCATCAGATGGACTCTTTTTCACTTTTAATTCGAATGAAAATGTATTAAATTTTACTTCAATATGAACACACCCGACAATGGCAATATATATGCATATCTATAACTATGTGCGTGTGTGTGTGCGTGCGCTTAGGAATTTCTTTGTTACATGGCCACTTAACAGAAAGCTAGTTTGGTGTGCAAGAATGAAATGGAATGGAATGGGAATAAAACAAGGAATGGAATGAGAATGGAATGGAATGGGAATGATGATTCCCATTCTCCTGTTTGATTGCAAACATGGAATGTACAAAAATGAAATGATGATTTCCATTCACTTGTTTGGTTGGACTAATGTAAAATTAAAATGGAATGAATTTATATTGTTTTCTCCAAATTACCTTCATTAATAAAAAAATTTAACTAAAAAATTAACATCCTAAAGAAATTTTTTCCAATCCAGTTGTAAGAAGGAGGTCTATAAGAATGAAATTGGGGTAAGAGATAGACAGAGAAAGTAGAGAGAAGAAAGAAACTGGGCAAGTAAACGGAGGTGTTGGAGATTGGGGCGAGAAAAGGCAATGGGGAGAAGGAAGCGATCGAACAAAGGGGAGGACGGATCCGATTTGATCGGCGGCGACGAACGGCGGTGATCCAAGCTCCGTTACAAATTTTATCGTTGAAGCTTGCAATTCAGTCAAATGAAGTTGCAGTGTTCGGCGGTGAATCGGCGGGCTGTGGACGGAATAGGCGAGCAATGATGAGACTAACGTCGATCAAGAAGAACGGCGGTGCTGAACTTACCGACGAGGTGGGTCTGAATTGAGTTTTTGAATCGTCGGCAAGATGGCGGTGAATTGATGGACAAGGACGGCAGCCAGAAAGCTCCACAACGGCGAGCAAATTTCTGTTCGACAATGGGTTGGGTTGGGTTGGGTGTTCTTGTATGTTCCACTGTCGAGAAAGGAGATGATGATGGCAGCGGGGAAAGAAGGTTGGATTATGGAGAGGAGTATAAAAAATCTGATATGAAGGGGTGGATTGGAAGAGAACAAAGACGTGAAAGGAAGAGATGATGAACGGTTTTTTGGTCATAGTTTTTTTAATTCTATTCCATGTGGGAATGGAATCCTCATTCCATTGTTAAAGAGAGGGAATGAAATAGTGGGAATGGTCATTCCCAGAGAATGCTTCTTGATTCTCTTTCCAACTTCAATTTAACCTACCAAACATGGGAATGGAATAAAAACCATTCCCATTCCCTCTTAATTGATTCCATTCAGCCGCACCAAACTAGCCCAAAATGATTAACAATTGTTTTTCTCAAATCATCACACCTGATCTAACTGGATGTCACTAAACCAGATTTTTCATATAGCAAGATATATAGTCGGATAATTATAAATTTCTGATACTTGTGAAGTATCATCCAGGCAAAGCAGCTCACAAATTTTACCTTTCTGCTAATCAGCTCAGCTGATGGTCTAACCTATCAACTTGCAGAACAAGAACCTCTACAGCCACCCAATGAAACATGATTAAAAAAGAAAATCTACATTGTGACAAAATTGTTTTCCTAATTAGAAGAAACATAAACACAGATATTGACCGCCATTGTTCATCATAAAACAAGGGAAAAGACATATTCTTCATAAAAGATCAGAGAATATTCCTGAAACACAAACAGATATACTCACTGCAGTTCATCATAAAGCAAGGAAAAGGCATATTCTTCATAAAAGATCAGAGAATATTCCTTTAGAACAGACCAAAATAAATCAAATGACATAACCAAAATAAATCAAATAACATCACACCATAACAGTAACTTCCCATTAAATCATGCCGCAAGAACCAAAAACAACATATAAAAAAATTACAATGTTTCGCCATGTTCTGATTTCAATAGAACACTTGGGAGAAAACAGTGACCTCAAGTAAAGCTTAAAAGCAACAAAAGTAACACTATCAACTTTTACTTATCAAAAAAAAAAAAAGTAACACTGTCAACCAACTAGTTATCAAATCCGCATAAAAATCAATTAATGAAATGGTTCTCCATATCACACCAACTCTCCCACACTCCTGAAAAGGCGAAAAACAAGAGAGGTGAGGAGGGTACACAGACACACACGGATTAAGCAAAAGAACTCAACTTTTCAAAAGCTTGAGCTCAATTTTGCTTAAAAATGACCTCAATTCTACAAACATCCATAGTTATGTCTAGTAGTAGAACAAACATGAATCAGATTAAGTAAACCAATTTATATCTTCAAAAAAGTAGATTAATTTCATTGAATGTCGAGCATCAAGTGAATAATTATGACTAAACAAAGCGAAATTGAATAAAAATACCTCTGCTTTTGCAGATGGAGCCCCACCGAGGTCCCCCATATGAATCTCACTGCCTTCAGTGTCCATCATGATCGCAACAGCATATCCCTTCTCTTCATTCAACCTCCTCACATGCTCGATCACTCTCCGATGCCACTCACGCGTACCATGACACATATTGATCCGCGCAACATTCATTCCACCCACGGCCAACGCCTCCAGCTGCTCGAACCCGCACGTAGCCGGTCCCACCGTGCAAATGAGCTTCGTCCGCCTCGTGCTCCGAAACCCGTTCTCCTTCAGCTCCACCTCCGTCACCGCATCCACCTCGATGGAACTCGAGTCCGTCGCCGTCAATGCATAATCCCGCGATGCACCGGGTAGCACCCCTCCGCCCTTGCCGTTATCGGAGACCAGCACCGGAGACGACGAAGACGAAGACACAGACGAATCGAGATCTGAAGCTGAGGCTGCGATTGGTTTCCGTAACGGAAACCGTAAATTAACGATAGGTACCGAGGGTTTTATATAGGAGTGCTTCGAAATGGTGAAGTGTTGTGACCGGGACGTAGAAATGAAGAAATTGAGCGATTGCGACATTGTTGCCGGAGATTTGTGAGGAATTGGGGCTTCCGGTGTGTATAGTCACTGTTCAACTTGAAGCTTCCGTCGGGAATTGGCCTGAAAAACGGAGGATTTGTTAGAATCAGACGAGTGTGCGAGTTTTTTGTTACATACACATATACATGTATGTATGTGTCTATATAGAGAGAAAGGGACGGCTAGTATTTCCGAATATGGAGGGATTAACAAGAGAGACAGCAGTGTATAGATACAGATTTTAGAGAGATAAAGTGATGAGAGAGAGAGGTGGGGGGCGGAGGCAACGAGGTGAAAAGAAAGGAGTTGGAGCTTCGAAGTTGTCGCGTGAGGAGGGGAGGTGACGATGCACAAAGTTAGCCAAATATGGGGCTAGGTCGAGAGGTGATCAGAGGTGGTGGAACTTATTAAGCTTGAGTGCGTGTTGTAAAACAATTGGGTGAATTCTAGGAAATGAGAAGAGAGAGAAAAATTATATTAATTTGAACCATTGAAGTTTTGACTTGTTGGTGAGTACAGTGAGCTTGATCTCATTCTATAACAGCCTGGTGCTTAAGTGGGAAAATAGTGTGTTTCTCGTTTTGATTAGGACATGTGGACTTGTTACATAATTACAAACTATTTAACATTTCATTTTTTCTTCTAATAAAATGATTAAAAACTTTTATTTTATTTTATTTTTAAAAAATAAAAAGATATGCAAATATTTTTCATAATGAATAAAACTGAACCGTTTAATAAATGTATTATACAATTAAACTCAAAAGTACCTTAAGCATGTGTAGTTTTCATTTTTGCCAACTATGATACTATTATACAAAGCAAAAAACAGCATAATTAAAATTGGATGAATATATCAAAATTAAATGGTTACACACTTTTTGGAAAATAAAAAAATAAAATAAAATTCTCAATTTCAAAAATTCATATGATCCCAGTAAGGCAGTAGTCTAGTTGCGTTTCCACACTTTCAACGCAGGAAGTTGAAGTTTTTTTACCCAGCAAGAAACTCACTTTGGTGGGATTGTTTGTCTGCTTTGTATTTTTTTACTTGGAAAATAAAAATACAAAATATATTTGGTAATGTTTGTTATAATTAAAATAATATTAAAATGCTTTCAAAAAATAGGCCAAAATCAGAAGTACCAATTTTGGTGTTTTCGGTTGTTTCCACATCGTAACAAAAGCGTTGTTTATTGAAAATATTGGCGTTTTCGGTTGTTTCCACATCGTAACAAAAGCGCTATTTATTGAAAATATATATATTTAACTAGTTATTTAATTTTTCAAACTCCCAACATTTTTTTACCATACATGTTTTCATGTTTTACTTTCAAAAATCTTACAACAAATATACATTACCAAATATTGCTTTGGAATAATATTAAACACATTTCAAAGTAGAAATATTGATTCTACTTTAAATTAAAACAAAAGCACAAAGTAACTATGGCCACCAAACAGCCCTCTTCAAGGTCAATAAGATCTGATTTTCCTCTTGTTTTAATTTCTCACTATGAAGAAGTCAGGGCGCGAATCCTCTAAAGTGAATTCTCATGTGGTCCCATGCAATGAGCTCTTAAGTGGTCTATATTTGGTCACATGCTTATTCATTTAATAGCTCTTGAGACCAAGTTTGACAATTACATCATCATTTATAAGTAACATTTCACTATCATTTATGAGTAACATCATAGGTGTCTAAAAAGACCATTTTTAAGAGGGTAATATCACCACTTAAAAAGTAAAGGTTGTTGATAGCCAAATACATCATAATCCCCTTTAAAATCCTCTTTAAATTAACATATGACTATTTTTTTTGGATGTTCTACTTTTTATGATAAATTTAACTTAAAAAATATATAAATAACATATTGAATTGAGTTAGATTGATGTATGACTATTAGTTTTTCAGCACTATGTGAATACCTTTTTTTGATAGTATAGGTGGTGAGTGTGGCAATTAATATTAAACTTTACCAAACTTTTTTCAAAGATATGTTAAATAATTTATACCTATGCATTTTTAATATTTGGAAGAAAAAAAAAAGATGCAACTCTTTGTATTATTTTTGGAAATATCGAAGTGTTTTGTTTGTTATCTAAAGTTAATCCAGGTGACTTTAATTTTGATTTAATCTTTAAGTTAACATATTAAAGTGTTTTTAAAATACTTTAATTTCAAATAATAATATGTTGAATTGAGTTATGTTTATATGTGACATTACTTAGACTGTATTATGTGCATATCTTATTTTGAGGGTGAAGATAGTTTTCACTTTATGAAATATATGGCTGTCAATAACTTTTACTTTTTAAGTGGTGGTATTATCCTCTTACAAATGATGTTGTTTTTTAGACTCATAAGATATTACTTGTAAATAAGGTGAAGATGGTTTTTGTTTTATGAAGTATTTGACTGTCAATAGCTTTTACTTTTTAAGTGGTGATATTACCCCTTTACAAATGATGTTACTTTTCAGATTTTTATAAATGGTAGTGAAATGTTACGTGTAAATGGTAGTATAATTGTCAACATTATCTTTTAAATGAAGAAGGATGTGCCCAAATATAAACCTAAAACTCACTTCAGAGGATTTGTGCCTACTGATGACAGTCTTAGCCTCCAACTTTTTTTTCCCGAAAATTTCTTAGCATCCATCTTGCCAGCACAACGCTTGGACAAAGTTTGACGGTAGTACCTACAATTATCGTGATCAATTCCATATTTGTTTGCACACTGCATTCACAAAATAATAATAATAATAATAATAATAATAATAATTGTCAAATCACACAAAAGTATAGAACAACTATCTTTGATTCCATATCTAAGAAAATATCATCTTATGATAAGAAGTCCATACCAAATTGAATGTGGCATGGTTATTGGGTGTTTAATTATATTTGAGGAATATAATAGAATATTTAACAAGAGACATTGTTTGTAATAAAAAAAATAATAATGCAAAAGATGATGAATAAAATATCTTATCTTATAGAAAAAGTTTTTTGGGGGAATATATGGAACAAATATTAATTTCTCAATTACATAAAAACAAAAAGTTGTACAGTTGCATTCCAAATCCAACTCTCACTTTCACTCTGACTTTCACCTTTTCAACAATTGTTAAACTAATTTTTTTTTTTTTTTTTTTAATTTCTATATCTTCTATAGCCTTGAAATAAATTGTTGAACCTAATTTGGTTTTGACTTAATCAAAAAAAAAAAATTTAAATAGTTCTGGAAAGAGAAATTAACACCATCCATAAGCCATTTCAGCCACTATATTTTTCAATATACCATAAAATATCACATTCTGATATTGTTATGCTCGGTTTGGTGCAAGGGAGAGAAGTGAAGATACGAAAAACGGAAAACACATCCAATAGAGAGGCAAAACTAATTTGTTTCTTATATTTATTATTGTACATTCACATAACGAAGAGCAAATGAGATTATTCTTAGAGAATCAAAAGGAAAAAGACCATTATTTCAGCAAAATTTCTTAGTGGAAGAATGATGTAAAAAACTAGCAAAAAAATAAATACACTAAAATTAGCAAAAAACTAAAAATAAAGAAACCCTTGAGAAACACTAGTGTGCAAAGAAGGAAGTCAAAAAAGTTGCGAAGGTATGAAGGATGTGTAGAAAAATGTATATAATAAACTTGCTAAGTTAAGGGAGAATAAAACTATATAATTCATTAATATTAGTGATACATTTGTTTCCATGTAAAATGTTCTTGTAGAAACATTTTGCTAATTTTCAATGTTCAGTTGCAATAAGAATATTTGAAAAATAATTTACAAAGTAAAATATTCAAAAGTGAAGACATTTTTAGCTTCCTAAGTGAAATTTGCAAATTTAAAATCTACTGATTAGTCTCCTTGTAATTGAGAAGATATGTTAAAATCTATATTGAACGGTTTATGTCACAGTGGAGAATTTTATAAAAATCATAAGTGAAGACCAAAACATGCCATGATTTCAATACAAAAGGAACTAAAAGTATCTGTGTGTCTCACACATAACTATATTGAATGTTGTAGTTATGTCAGAGCAGAATTACGGAAAAATAATAGGTGAAGACCAAAACATGCCATGATTTCAATATAAAAGTGCTAATTCCAAACTCAAAAACTAATAAAGAAAACATCAAACTGGAAGGCTCCTTAGCAAATATGTGCAAATTTTTCATATTTGCAGCCTCAATGTTTTCAACACAAGAAATAAATAAAGCAACAACAAAACAATTTTGTATGTTTTTAGAATTGAATAATGGTCATGCTTCACATAAAAGATTTTAGGGACTGAGTCACAATCACATACACTTCCAACAACAATAGAAAATCTAGAGAAAAAGGGGGGTCATTAGCAGAAATCAACCATAAAGATGGAACTGAAATTGTATAAGAATATGAATATACCTATGTATGTATATATAAAAGGACTAGTAAAGAATCAACCAGCTATGCAAGTATAATGATTTATGTAAATTAAGAACAGATAACACTAATACATATATAATATTCATATATTACTCAAACTTGGTCTATATATCAGTACTAGTAAAATGGTAACTAATTCAGTACTAGGTTAGAATGAGCATTGCAAGAACAAAAAACAATAGGACACAATGGGGGAGAAACGAACCCTATATCATAGCATAATAACAATGGAATCATATAGATAAAAACTATCAGAACTGAAGCATCTTCCTTACCGTCGCAGAGTTGAGACAGTTTTTCCGACGACGTATATCATCAGACCCGTACTTGCTTGCGCACTGCATTCACACCAAATAAAAACAAGCAACTGTCGTGAACCATTATAGCCCCCACAAATACTTTCATAATCTGGCCTTTATGTTTAATGAATATAAAATGAAACCTTGCCCTAAATACCACCAAAGATTAGGGCTGCAATTGAACCGAGTTGTTCGCTGTTCACGAATAGCTCGGACTCGGCTCGTTAAAAGCTCCGCTCGGGCTCGTTCGTTTAGTAAACGAGCCGAGCTCGAGCTAATTTTTCAGGCTCGTTTAATAAACGAGCCGAGCTCGAGCAATGATGAACTCGGCTCGCCAAGCTCGTTTAGTTAATAAGGCTTACATTTCAAATTTTGCTACTAAAATTTAGCCCAAACACTTAAAAGTTTTTTGAGGTCCATGTAGTAGTTTAGTTTTATAAAATTAAACTATATCCAATTTTGAAGCCCACGAGCTAATAAGCCCAATATCCTATACAATTTATCACAGCCATTGGATTATACATGTTATAGCCAATTAACCACAACAAAAGAAAAGAAACCCTAAGGCTCAGTTTGGTAGGGTGGGTTTGAAGGAAAAGGGAAGGTAAGGTGATGGAGGGTTATAAAAAAATTGTGTTTGGGTAAAGTGAGTGGAGGGAAAGGGAAGGGGAGAGAAAGGTTTGGAGGGTTAACTTGTGCCTTGAACAGTGAATTTCTTAACCTCCCAAAATTAGGAGGAAATGAAGAGAAAGGGAAGGAGAGACTCGGTGTGTGATTTCAGATGCCAATTTTGCCCTTGATGGAAACTTATGTTGCAGTTGCAGAGAGAGGGGTGGCGATGGAAACTGATATGGGTTTTGATTTTTTAAACAATCTGATATGGGTTTTGATCGATATGAGTTTTGACTTTTCGAAAAATCTGAAATTGGGTTTTGATTTTTTGAACAATTTGGATATGGGTTTTGAAGTTTTGATTCTTGCAAACAAATATATAAACTAAAATATATGAGTTTTGACCTTCTGATTCTTGTAGTAGTTTGTAGTTGTAGAGAGAGAGAGAGAAAGAGAGAGAAGCTCGGCGTTGAGAACGAGAACAGAGAGATCTTGTAGTAGTTTGTAGTTGCAGAGAGAGAGAAGATCGGCGTTGAAGAGAGAGAGAGAAGATCGGCGTGGTGAACGAGAACAGAGAGATAGGGTAGAGAACGAATATATATATATATATATATATATATATATATATATATAAATTTATATTTTAACCATATGATAAGGAGACAACTATATATATATATATATAAACCATATGATAAGGAGACAAATATATATATATATATATATATATATATATATATATATAAATTTATATTTTAAAATATAAAAGGGCATAATAGTAAATTTATTAAAATAATGCTCCTTCCTATCTTTTCTTTTCTTTCCCCAAACATGATTATTCTCCTTCCCTTTTTTTTTCTTCCTTAATCAACCAAACACAATACCAAATTAAAATTATCCTTCCCTTTTCTTTCCTTCATAACTAATTTTATCGTTCCTCTTCAAACCCACCCTTCCAAACATGGCCTAAGTTTCTAACTCTTGTTGAGACGACAACCATAGGAGACTTCTCCATCCGTCCATCTCAGATTCATGTTGGCAGCTACTCTACTAGCGACCGATGCGAAAATCTTACTCCGACAACAACTATTACAAGGTTATTACTATCTCCCTCTCTCAACCATTTTTATTAATCTCAATCCGTCTATCTCAGATTCATGTTCTTTATCTTGGCAACCATCTTTTTTCTTCTTCTTTTCATGGAATTATAAGAGGATGAAAAATACTTTGGGGCGAGAGTGCTTAGGAAGAATTAGATAAGAAAAAAGGGTTTAACCTAATGATTGAGAAACTGCTTCCATCATCTGTAATGCGGTCGAAGAGCTGAGGGATTTGCGGATATGTAGAAGATTAAGAGGCTAATTTCTGCAATGGAAGTTAAGCCGAATCGAGCCCGAGCCTGAGCTTTGTCCAAATATTAGCGAGCCGAGCCCGAGCTTGGCTAAGTTGAGCTCGCCCGAGCCCGAGTAGCCTTCTGAACCTGGCGAGCCGAGCCCGAGCAGGCCAAAGTTCGGCTCGGTTCGGCTCGGCTCATTTGCAGCTCTACCAAAGATAGTAAACAAACAAAAGTGAATATGAAGGCTCATTTTCTTTCAAAGATTTAATCTTTATAGATTAAAACGGTCTAGTGAATTAAAAGGGACCTAGATTGAAGAATTTTTATTCAAAAATTCTATTTTACTCATTAAAACACTCTTTGTGACTTCAAAAGAATTCGAATAAGTTTAACTTAAAAGTGACCTTTGTTACAGCTCGGATGGATCTTGTCAATCTTGGTTAAAGGCTTTAGGATAGGTTCTGAGGGATTGGCTTGGGGTTTGATGCCCAATCACATCCAAGATTTCTGGTGGTTTGTCATTCATTCAATGACAAACGCCGTAGAGGTCGCCCATCCAATTCTGGTCGAAAACAAACACATCTTTCATTGCTATTGCCTCGTATGTAATTGGCTTAATTATCAATAATTTTATATATTATATCATTATTTTGCAATCCTTCTCAACGAGTGTCGCTTTTACGCTCCGCGCGCGTTTTAGCTCAAATTTTTACTATTTAAAATTTAATTTTTCTGCTCTCACGTTCTCGCTCTCGCTTTGTGTGACTTAGTTTTGCGCTCCCTGCGCGCACGCACGCACACATATATAGCTAGAACCAATCTATTACATCATTAGGAAAACTGACACCCCATATTTTACTCAATGATTTCAGCAACCCAATTATGGATTACCAAAAACATTTGAACTTACCAGTGCAATCATCTTGGAATGGTAGGCTTTAACCCGTAGAGATAACAAAATTTACAGTGACCTTATTCATATCTTTGAAGTATTGACTTCTTTTTTTCTTGTGTAACTAAAAGGCGTTTGAACAATAGGTACAAAAATAATTTCTCAATTACATTAAAAAGCAGAATAACAGTCTAATATAATTGCGAATTATATGTAAGAAGATAACAGATGGTTCTATTTGAAATTGTAGTGGTTGTATTTGAATTTACATTTTCATTTTATAACATAGTTAAAAGTTGTATATTTTTTGTTTTTCTTAAGGCCTTATTTCAAAAACTAGTTTATCTATCAACAATTATGACTTCACTGACAAACTTGACATATAGATTCAAATGAAGAGCAAATATACCTGTTGGAAGAGCATGGAAAGAACAGGAGGGCACCGACTTGAGGTCACTATACTGTCAGGATTGGGTTTACAACCCTTGCAGTTGTAGTTTTTTGAGAAAATATTTTATTGTTTTGAGTGAATTGAAAATAAAAAAATTGTACAAAAGTTAGGTTCAGTTTTTTTAAAATTTAGTTATAAAATGGTCCGTATTTAGAGAACTACCTTTCATGATTCTATCGAGTACAATTTTTTTTAATTTTTTGAGATCTCGAAAAGTGTTTTTAAAGTGACAAATCCCTATACATATTTCAGATTTGATATAAAGAAAAAGAACACAAATTTCAATATCCAATGTCAAAAAGACAATCTGGATATATGGTGCAACCTTAACAAAACCGAACCGAAAAGGTGGAATTGCTCATGTATAGAGACATACATATAAAAGCATTATATATATACATGTCCGGAAAAAAAATGTTTAAAAATATTGGCAAAAATGAGAGTGAATTTCTTGCATACCGGAATTCTTATCTCTGCTGCCCATAATTTCGCTTGAGATCGTGGCAATTGATAAAGGAAGTGGCGCGAGAGAGAATAGAATTGGATTTCAAAAAGGATTTTAGCTGTTTAGAATAATTGAAATTTTAAATGGAATGGGATTTTATGGAATTTCAATGGAAATTTCATTGTTAAAAAATTAAAATAGACATAATTGGAGGGAATTCGCAGAATAAAATTTTATAACTTACCTAAAATAGCCTTCTCTTTTCACTTCTCCCATCTTTATCTTATTTACTGGAAAAAAAAAAAAAACTACCACACTATCCTATCGTCTTAAAACACTCTCATCTGAAACTTCCGTATTATTTTTGTTGAAACTTCCGTATTATTTTTATTACCTTTAAAACTCTCTCATCCGTTATTATAGTATTCTTAAAACTCTCTAATTCTTTTGAAACTCTCTCGTCGACTAGTGTACTATTCCTATATATATACACACACACACATATACATATATATATTTCATATGTTTGATCTAAAATTGATAAATTTACTTTGTGGTACATACATACATACATACATATATATATAGAGTAGAATGGTACAAAATTATATTTCCTTTCTAAAATGGTACAACATATTCACACATATCTTACCTATTATTTTGAGAATATGAATTATGTAGTATTTCAATCGAATACTCTTTATTTTATTTTAATTTTTTATTGATAAAAAACATATTCACACATATTTTACATCTTTCAATCGAACACTCCTTATTTTATTTTTATTTTTTATTAATAAAAAACATATTTACACATATCTTTTTATTTTTATTTTTTATCCACCCGTTCCCAAACCCCTCCCACGGTCCCACCATCTTTTAAGGAAAAAGATGCTATTTAATTGGGTTTGATACCCTTGATCACTATTTTATTTAGATGATATAAAATATTTAATTACTATTGGTCGGGAGTAATTTAGATAATTTAATTAAATTTCAACTTACTCCAAATGCACAAATGAGAGAGAGAGAGAGAGAGAGAGAAAAGTGTTTAGAGAGCATATTGGAATAGAATTGGGTTGGATTGGGTCGAGCTGGACCAGCCCAAGCTGCACCCAATTTATACCTCTTGAAAGGCACTGACTCGAACCGCACGCCGTCGTGCGTGCCACGATGGCATTGACGGATGCTAATAGCTTTTCTTCGTCATCTTCCTTAATCTCCTTGTAAGAAGAATAACCATAAAAAGGGTACCATCTCTCTCTCTTCGATTGCAGCAAAATCATTGCTCTGAATTTAGGGTTTCAAACCAAATTGCTTTTTCCTGAACCACAGCGAACCAATTACACCCAGCTTTCAGCTCTCACAGACACATCATCAATTCGATTCCACACCATCGAAACCGTCGACGATCTCTCTAAGGTTCGAATTTTTCTCACTCCACTCAAACGATTTCACAAGTTGATAAAACTATTGCCATTTAACTTTGATTTTCGTCATTGATTTTGAATTAGATCTGAATGAATCAAATTCCACCGATCTACACGTATACATACATACATATATGTGTTTGTGTGCGCGTTTGTAATTTATGTGTTGGTGGAAGTTGAAGAAGTTGATCCAATTTTTTGTGATGTAGGTGAAAAGATGGGGGCACTAGTATCGAGATTCTGGTTCATGTTGTTTCCTGCAAAGGAGTATAAGATCGTTGTTGTTGGATTGGATAACGCTGGTAAGACGACGACGCTTTACAAATTGCACTTAGGAGAGGTTGTCACTACGCATCCTACAGTGGGTAGCAACGTGGAGGAGCTTGTGTATAAGAACATTCGGTTTGAGGTGCGAAAAAAAGAATCTTGAATGCTTTTGAATTACATCTCTGTTGATGAACTCTTTGATTTTATATATACGGATTTGCATAATGTTCTTGCAAGCTAGATGATTGATTGAGTGCTTGTGTTTTGGAATTTTGTTTTTTGTTTTTTGTTTTTTTTTTTTTTTTGTTATTTGATGTTTGCCCTATCATTTATGGTCTAATTCAGTGGAGTAATAGGCTATCTTATGAAGAAGACGTGGAATGTGAATTCCTGATCATTTTCTGATTTACCTAACCTGGTTTAACATCCCATGAGATGTTTCATTGCTCCCCTGTATTGGAATATGTGTATTAGCGGAGAAGTATATAAAGGGCTTGGTTTACTGTTTAAAGAAAAATCAAACGAAGAATATATGTTCGTGGGTTTTTAGTTTTACTTAGGTTGCTTTGACATTATTGCTATTTGGGCTAGGATTGGGGTGCTATAACCTGTCAGTGACCATTGATTCACTTTGCTGTGTAATGGATCTAAACTTGTTCAACAATATCCAAAAGACCAGGAAAATTTCTAAAGAATGAAGAAAATACTCTACTATTTATGTAAATGAACATAATTAATATTTAAATCTGGACCGACTGTCCTGGTACTGAACTTATAATTTCTACTATGAAATATATGGACATATGCAGTTGATGGTAAGTTTATGATATTTTTTGGCTGAAGAAAGCATGAGAGGAACCCCCCAAAATATGTGATGAGTTCAAAAATTGAATTGTCAAACTGATATAATAGACGTGATCAAGGAAATAAAATGAGCGGTAATTAGCTAGCACTATTATTGGATAGACAAGCGTTTTTCACTTTATTGGCTTGTACACTTTTTGGTCCATGCAGTGAAGCTAGGACGAACAGGTAAGGCTCGAGAGACCTTGCTGCCTCTACTTTTTCTGAAGTAGCCATTTAGCTCACCATTGATACTGACCGAAAATGAGGGAGTAGAAATGTAGGTAATTATATGATCATTTTGAACATATTGAAGGCTGCCAATGGGGTGTGTTACTTGCAAACATTATGCTACAAGTTTAAGAAACTAGAGCAAGGGGCAATTTTTAATTAGAAATTTGTAGTTTGTAGTTTGTACAGATACGTTGGAATCTATAGGATAGAGGGTATGCAGGTCTAGGTCCTAGTTGGCGAATTGGAAATTAAATATTTTAGTAAAATTGCAAACATTATCCTATGAGTTTGCTTATTGAGAATATATTTCATTAAGTGAGAACTCTTGGACTTTTAGCAGATAATTATACCATAAGTGGAAAATAATTATGTGTTGTTTCTTGTTTGTCAATTCTCTTTGACTTTCTGAAAGTGTTGCGAGATGTATAATATAGGACTGTAATCCCTGTGGAAGACGAAATGTCATTCTCGACTTGCTGTGCCAAGGAGGTTTGTTTAGTTAGTAAAAGATAGAAATTGGGCCTGAGAGAGATGCATTTGACATATCCGTTGCATGCTGGATGTTTCAGGCTTTTTGACACTTGAAAGATTGCCTGAACCTGAAGAAAATTCTATAGGAGGTAAACTGTAGTACTATGGCCACTGAAAAAAAAAATGAACTGGAGAATTTTGAGTAATCAAATGCAGGAGAAGCTCATGAGTACTCCATGGATCTGGTGTTCATATATGCCTTACTTTAGGACCATTCCATGCTGAATTTCATGAATTCTGCTCCGTCGTGTTTGTTAATTTCCATTCATACATGCATATATATATATTTTTTAAGATTGATATATCTTTATATCTAAGGAGAAGGTGTTGTATGTTGAATTATTTAACTTGGTTTCGTGTGTTGGTTGTGATTTAGATAGTGCTGCATTTCTTCTTTTTACCATGAATATCTTGCTTGTTGAGATTTATGTGAGAGAGTGAATTGAAGTGCTCTACAATTTTTTCCTAGAGAGCAGCAACCAAACAATTAAATAGTGTCAGAATATGCTTCAGCTATATTAACCTGAATGATGGCTGGTAAGGATTACAAAATCATGGAGAGATAGATAGTGATATAAACAGTAGAATTGGAGCGGATTGGACAAAGTGGAGTCAAGCTAGTGGGATATTATGGGATAAAAAAAATAACACATAGGCTAAAAGGAAAATTTTATAGGGCCGTTATTAGACCAACTATGTTGTATAGGGTGGAGTGTTGGCCCTACAAAAGAGACAAGAACATTGCCTTAATGTAGCGGAAACGAGAATGTTAAGATGGATGATTGGAATGAATAGGAGAGATAAGGTCACTAAGAAGGGTGTGAGGGAAAAATTAGGTTTAGCTCCCATTAGTGAGAAAATAAGAGAGAGAGTTGACTTAGATGGTTTGGACATGAATTTCGGAGACCTAGAGGTGCGCTAGTTAAGCGGGGAAGATTAGTTGTAATGGAAGGTAAGAGACGGAGAGACCGACCAAAAATAATATGGGAAGAAGTTATTAAAAATGATTTTAAAAGATAAACATGGTAGAAGATGTAATAGGAAAAAGTGGAGAGAAATAATTCATGTGGCCGACCCCTTTCATATGGGATTAAGGCAAAGATAATGATGATGGCTAGCCAACAGCATGGTTTAGTAGTTCAGTTGTGCCTGACCTCAACTTGTAGTTTGGAACCGATGATTGTATTTTTATTTTTTGATAAGCAATTTTCTTACCAAACAAATAAAAAGGGGGCAAATCCATGATGGTATTTTAATATGCTGAAAAAGGTGCATTTTAGTGTACTATGGATATGCCCATGCCATGGTTGGAAGTGCATTTTGGTGTATTGGTGATTTAAATTTTTTTGCCAGTGGGGTCAACGACAAAGCTAGAAAGGTCCCAATTCTGTGTTGCTATTGCCAATGCTGGTGCTAGGAGGGGTCTTTGGCATTAAGGCCTTGAGAATGAAACGAGTCAAAGGAAATTTTCCTATCCAGTCCAACCTGAATTATTGAGTTTGTATGTTTTGGAATTTTTAAGAAATCTAAATGCTTGTTATAAATCCTTATTTAGTCAGTACTTGCTCCGTTTTTTTTTTAAGCTGTGGTTGGGCTTGTTTTCTAGTGACCCAGTGGCTGATCTGTGAGCCTGTGTTTTGGTAGGCCTTCTAAAATTTTTAGAAATGGGCTTTCAGACTTGTTCATGCTTAACTTGGTTGGTCGACAGAGATTAGAAATTGCAACTAAAAGTTTGATCTTGATAACAAGTCTCCTGGGAATGATGAGAGCTGATTAATTTTGGTTTAATTGGAGAGTTGGGTAATATGAGTTTTCTGTTTGACATACATCGAAATTGAACATGGGAACTTGCTTGCATCTTGACATGTGGAATCGTTGTACACTCTTGTGCATTTGTGCATGTCCTTTATGGAATATAAGAATATATCGGTCTGCTTTTGCATTTTTGTGTATAAGAATTATAAAGATGCCTTGACGAAAAAAAGCTGGATTCATACACAAATATTTATTACTTTTAAAGTTTAATTATTCTTCTTCTTTTTTGGTAAGTTTTGAAGGACTATTTTGGTAGTGATTATATAAGCAAGTTCCATAATCTAAATTAGCCGGAAATTTTCCCACTTGTAACTGGAACGATGATTAGATTCTCAATTTGTAGGTGCTACATGCATCTTGTAAATGCAAGGAACTAGATGATTAGTGAAGCTTGAAATGATTCAGAGATACCTTGACATAACAATGAGCCATCTTGTGTGTGTTTCTTGTTCTTTTGAATGTTTCTATCGATATGACTGATGACATCATTACGGTAACCCTTACCAAAAAAAAGACATCATGACGGTAACATTATGTCCTTTTACAATTGTTGTATTTCCATCGCACATTCTTCAAAGTAACATTTTACACTGCAGCTCTGATTTGTTAATTCCAGCCTGCCTCAGACTTTCTGCTGGAGTTTTAATCTTGGAATAATTTGAGTTGGTCTATACCGTCTGCCTGTTATATTTTCTCTCAATTGTTAATTCCACATCCCCAACAGCATTCTAGTTCCTTATTCCTTCCAAATTTTCTTTTGCCCATATAATATTTATAGATGATATCTGATTTTGGAAGGTATCACTTTGTTTGGGATTGTGAACTCCTTGCTCTCTTTGAAGCATCATCTTTAGAGAGAGTGCATCCAGAGCTTTCTTATTCCTTTTCTTCTTCCTGGGTTATCAGTCACTAACTAGTTTGCTGATAATGTATTTATCAGGTTTGGGATCTTGGTGGGCAAGAAAGACTGAGGACATCGTGGGCGACATATTATCGCGGAACTCATGCTGTCATTGTAGTGATAGACAGCACTGATAGAGCCAGGATCTCCAATATGAAAGACGAGCTTTTCAGGCTGCTCTCACACGATGATCTTCAAAGCTCAGTTATACTCGTCTTTGCAAACAAGCAGGACCTCAAGGATGCCATGACCCCCGCAGAGATAACTGATGCCCTTTCGCTTCACAGCATAAAGAATCATGATTGGCACATCCAAGCCTGCTGTGCCCTCACCGGAGATGGCCTGTATGATGGTTTGGGGTGGATTGCTCAGCGGGTTACTGGGAAAGCGCCAAGCTAGAACTGGGGAAAAAGTGAAGTGTTATTAATACTTTGTTTATGGGATTGAGGGATTCTACTTTGTGTGCCATCTAACATACCGAGTGATGCGGATGAGCATACTTGATTCTGTTGTTCCCGTTTTGATTCTGCTTGAACATAAGGTGTTATCTTAATGTTTCACAACATTTGCTGATAATGGATGTATTGTTTACAAATATGTGCTTGTTTTGTTTTTAACTGAGATGTAGCCGGATATGTGTGTGTGGTGGTGGGTATTTTTATTTATTTATTTATTTTCAAGGTCAACTGGTATATATAGCCCTTGCATATGGTGCAATGTAGGCTGCTTAAACGGATTGAGGGAAAGGTTCTACTTGAGTTAAAGATACTTCAGTCCAAATTAACCCTACATGACCTCTAGGAGGGTGAAAAATTCAAAATCATCTACTCGAGTGAAAGAAAACTTCAGTCAATTAATCCACGCCAACCTCTTAGAGGATAAAAAATTCAAAATTAGGTTGAGCTAAAGTTAGTCGGGTTGAATTGAGGCCTGATTATGCAAAATATTATTATTATTATTTTTTCACCTGCAAGAAACATCCACTTTGCCCCTGTGAGGAATTGGACCATCAACCTTCTATTTTGAAAGGTGAAGAAATATCACTAGGTTACACAGCCCTTAGTCAATTTTCATTAGACAAAGATTGTAGTAAAAAGATATATATATATATATATATATATATATATATATATATATATATATATAAATTTATTTAGTTTCAGTGCTATGAAATCTATTGTGTGTAGGTAAGACTGCAAGAGAAACCAAATGTGCCAAATAGAATTACATATGTTTGTCACACAATGTCATCTCATCCATTTTAGTCCCAGCGTTCCCTTTCTTATAATACAACCACAAATTGATTTTTCAAAAATTATCTCCGGACAATATCGCATTTCATTCAACATTTTGCTAATAGCAAAACCAACCCAAGTTCTGTAACAGGTCTATAATTTTTCATTTGCCAGAGAGAAGTAAAAAAATTGTCAATTTCTGCACAATGGAGAATTCCATTTAACATTTTCCAAGAAGATTGTATTGCTAATTGCTCTATATACGTGACACATTGTTAGCTACCAATTCTCAAAGCCTCTGCAAACGGTGAAAATCTTGTAATTAACAGAATCATCATAGTATCCAGCATCTGCAACCCGACGAATCTTGTGGTCCTTCAAACCATCGATCCCAAGATGGATTTGTGGGGCCATTTGTTCTGCCAAATAAGAAAAATCGAACCACTTTAGAATAAGGCTGATAGCAAGAGGAAAGCATAGCAGAAACAAGCAAGAGGTATATTACTTTGGCAGTAGCGGATCTGGTTTTGTTTCCACATTAATCAGCAATCTAGTAACCACAAAATAAAGTTAGATCAAAGGGTTGATAACAGTCCTAACATGCATTGACAGATAAGTGATTGGAAATCTAATTATTTTCTCATACTTACTCCTTGCATGCAGCCGAGGCCTTCTCCATTTTTTCAAGCTGTTCCAGCTCTTCCTGTATATAAGATAGTACCAGAAGGAGTTGAAATTCTGAATGTATCAAAGTAAAAATTTCAACTGTATGACAGTGAGACAAGTACATTTAGTAAATATCATGGAAGATTAATCCTTATATGAGAAAAAGAAAGATCTTTTCTAATGTAGTGGCTAGGTGCAGACACAATTTTAGAACTGTACTGAATGTTACTTAAAAATATATATAGTACCAGTTCTCTTACAACTGAACTGAATGTTATTTTAAAATAAACAGCACCAGTTCTTTTATGCAAAAATTAAGCTCCATCTGGTTCATGAATTTTGTGACAGAAAACAAGTGAAAATATAAAGTAAAATCCTTTCCCTTGTTTGATAATAGGAAGGGAAAGAAAATATGTGGTTAAAGGATGGATATCTAACTTAACATGCCATTCCCTCCACCCCCCCAAAAACAACACACACACATGCATCCCATTCTCATCATTTTTGAGATTTTTTTCCTTTATAATTTATTTTTCTGGTAACTATTTTTACCATTTGATCTCAGTTAAGCAAATGTAAAATATGCAACATATATCTATTTCATTTTCCCTTTTTCTTTCATTTTTTCTCTTCTCCTTACTAATCTGCAAACCAAAAGGAGAAGATACAACCAGTAGAAAGGTATGTTTGTTGTGAAGGAGGATGTGGGGGGGGGGGGGGGGGGGGGAGGGGGGGTGATTGGGTTTGTTGGGGTGGGGGGGTTTTCTTTAACTCACTTAGCCAACGGTTGACTCCAAATGGTAGAGAGAAAGATGAGGCGGGTTATGGCCCAGGGATACATTCTTAACATACAAAAGAAATGTTTGATTAACTAAATAAAAAAACATGCTAATGATGGTAAGTTGGTGCATTGAGTACATTAAACATGTAGAAAGTAGAAGGGGGGGGGGGGGGGGGGGGGGGCGCAAGGCCCATTAAAAAAAAAACTATTTATAGGAATATATGTATATAAATTTACATATAAGGATTTGTACATTGTCTTGCTTGGTTAGGCCTCAAACCATCTCCCCCCCTTCCCCCCCCCCCCCCCCAACCAAAAACAAACACAACCAAAATCCAATTCCTGGCTCCGCCTCTGCTCTTGATCAAACTACTTAAGCCTAAAGGTACCACTTAGCTTAACTTGTGCTTTGGTTCAACTCTTTGTCTTGAACACCTACTGCACTCTCCCCAACATAAAATCACAAAGACACAGAGCTAGAGTCTAACAAGCCCCTCCAATGAACAACTACACTACTTCCATAAAAAAATAAGAATCTGAATCCATGCAGCAAGGATATAGATTCTAACTCAACAATGAAGTTCTCTTCCCTTACATCTACCTAAACATAAAAGAGCCTGTTTGAGCCAGATAAATGCCATCCATACCCTGAACGGGAAATTCTTACCTGAACTGGAATGCGGTTAACACCTTAAGATCCTTCACAATTCTAAACTTAACCAATCCTAAGCAGCGTTCTCTGGACCTTAGTAACATATACATATTTCTGAAACTTGCGCATATAATTCTCATTAAGGAGCAACAAATCTGGTGGTCAGTGTAGCTCAACAGCTTAACATAATTTTGCTCGCGCCTTATACATATACATATTTAATTATTCTTTATATACTTATAATTAATATGCATTATTACCACATATGCGCCTTACTTCGATCAGGCTAGCGCCTTATATTGCGCATTGTGCTTAGGCTAAATTAGACATTTGGTGCCTTATTGCGCCTTAAGCCTGTAATAATAGTAGGAAAATTCCAACAAAAGCAAATGCATCACTCACCACATTTTGGGACTCAAACTTAAAAGCTGACGTGCAGTCCACTGAGTCAGCCCAAATGTATGATTGTACAACTATTTTGAGATCCCCACCATTTTTTGTCTAAAAAAAGAACTTTTGACATCCTTTTCGTCCAGCTCTGATTTCTTTACAATCTTGAAAATAATTCTGTTACCAATTGTTTTCACTTTAGCTTTTCAATTAAAACTCTACAAAAGTGGGTTTGAGCTTTACTTTCGTCTTCCTTAATTTAGTTACCTTTTCGCTCCATGCACTTATTTATTTATTTATTTTAATTATCATTGTTATTATTTGAAAACAAGTGAGAAAATTTGTTAGAATATAAAGAAAATAGATATGCAAGGGTATGGTAGGTTGACAAATCCTTCTAATGGAAGAGAAGAGAAACCAAACAAAACAGCTACCACAAATCCACAATAAGAAACAACAACTAACCTAACAAACCAACCCCTAACTGACAATGAAGAAGCTGGTGTGAGGTAAAAATGCCTCCAAGCAAGCAGGAAATGATTGCTCCAAGACCAATAAGCCAGGCTAGCCAGCTTGATCATGGTGGATCTAAGAATCCAAATATTCAAATACTCTCCGCCTTTAAGGAAGTGAAGGGATCTACACTCTCTCTCATTTAGTGACTGCCAAGAAACAGATTTTTATTTTACTCCTTTTCCTTTATTTTCAATCAGAACCCTCCCATACCTATAAAAACATCATTGTTACATGATTAAATCCTACTGCAATAACTATTGTGTCACTATCATTGTTTAAGAACAAAGTGTAGTGCCTACCATCAAGAGCACGCACAATTCCATTCTTGATCTAAGAGAGCCATTACCTAGTGTGTCCTTGTTAATCAAGGGTGTTGGGAGGGACGGATTAGGCATAGACATAACATTTTGGCATAATTTATAGCAATATTGATAGCCTCAAACTCAAACCCTCATCTCATGCTTGGCAATCGAGCTTTGACTACTATACCAATCAATTGTCATATATATTTTTCTATCTAAAGGGCTCTAGTAAATTCCACTGATTTTCTCATTAGTTGCTATTGCAAGTCACCATGAAGTTAATCTAAAATCTGAACCTATGTTATATGGACTCTTCAAAACTAAGTGAAGTACTAGTGATGAGCACACACTAATCGGTCATGGTTATGGGATATGTGTCCAACTCTTTTGGTTGGACATGCACCACAAAACATATCCAATTATTCAATTTTTATCATATTATTGCTTCAAAACGAGTGAAATGCTTATATTAATACATACCCGCACTTGACACACATACCCGAGTCCATGTAACATAAATGTGAACTCTAGAATAGATAATTGATTTTTATATAATCATGTAATGTAAAATCTTGCTATTTAGTGTAATTAGATAGTAATTATTTTTAGCTACTTGTTTCATTATTTTTATCAGAGGCCATTGTTTGGTGGAGTGTTAAAAAGCTCAGGTGTCAAAGGTGGGAATGCAGGTCTGAATCCTAAGAGCAGTCACTTTATGCAAATAATGTCACTTTGTGTACCCTCAATAAACTGAGACCACACTGGCAATGATCCTATCTCTTTATTTTTCTTCATCCTATTGAATATAAATTTCCAATATTCTCATAGTGACAGCAAATCATAAGTCAAACCCTCACCCATTACTATGATTACTCAATTATTGTGTCAAAATAATTTTGTGAGACAAGTGATATGCCGACGACATGGTACGAAAAATTAGCAAGATGGTGTCCTCTCGTGTACATCATGAGAAGACCTGCACGTCCTGCAGAATATATCACGCCTTGTGAGACATCTTGTTGTACCATGAAGACTCAATCAAGGCAATGTTGTGTGACTTATTCAACATCGAAAACCCAACAAAGGCAGTTGAATCTTTAGGATAACCTTGTCCAACAAAGCCAATTACTCTTTTCACCACCCAAACTACGGAGAGACTTTCTCCCCAAAATTACACACACTAAATTTCTCTCTTTCCAATAATCAAATATCAATAAGTTGTTTCTTTGACTTGATACTTTAATAATAGAAAACAGGTATAGTTTATACTTGTTCTTGAATTACAAAAAAGTGATTGTGCATACATTTGTAAATTTATTGCAATTATGTGTTAAATATATGAGTAGCATTAGATATTTTATATTTATATATCTATATTGCACTTTAAAAAAGGAGGGGGGGAGCCCCACAATTGGATATTATTTTTTCACAAAATGGAATTTTTTTTTTTTTTTTTTTAAATCTCAGTTTATCTTTTTAGAATTATATTCATCAAAAAACAATGAATAATACAATAAAGTAATTATTATATTTATCAATATAATATACGTTAAACTATTTAATATGGTAGGAGCATAAAACAAAGGAGAAACACAAGGAAGAGGACATTAATGATTCTCAACTAGTAGAAGATCATGAATTTGACGAGGGAAGTGAATAAAAGAGTGGGGGCAAGCATGATCAAAATGACAAGGACAATGCTAAGAAGATGTTTTGCCATTATGATGACGAGCAAACAAGGATAATGAAATATCTGTCGTATAATTAGATTATTTTGTGCCACATATGTGTTTTTGAATAGCACTGGATACTTATTATTATTTTACTATTATGTAATACGACAAACCCAAGTGCTTCATCTGTTAGAGAGGCGGAAATTAGCGCAATCACAACTGTGATGGTTGTTAAATGTTTGCATACAAGGTGCATAGTTTAAGCTTTTAGAATGTTCTGTGGACGAATTTTGGCTGTTTAATTCTAAGTAACGTCGCTACATTTGGTATATGTATTTTAAATACTCTATAAAAGATGGTTCTACCCAAGCACATATCACAAAAACATAGTTTCTGTTGTCGGACTACAACAAATACATGCTTGCATATCTATGTTTATGAACATTTTGTAGGCAGTTTAAATCCTATGGTTCTTTTGATTGTTTTCAATAACCATAATTGAAATCCACTGCTTCCACCAGTCTTTTCTTAATTAAATTGCTGTGTAAAAATGTATTTTAACCTCACCCTAAAGTTCAATGAGTCTTTTAAGTTAACGTCTAGAGGAGACGTACAAAACGGGGCTTAATGAACAACTTGTTGAGACAGAACTTGAATTCCTAGAGTTAAACCCATCCAAGCAATTCACAGTCAAGAACAGGATCACTCACATTCAATAAGCAAATTTCTCCTCAACCTATTAACCAATCCATAAAAGGGACAGCTGAGCAACAGCAAAACTAGACTGGGAATATCCATCATATGATCAGAAAAAGTTCTAATACTCTCTCAGGGGCCTGAAATACCAGCGAACTCGACCTTTGATCCAAAACAAGTACCAGACCCTAGGAGTCATGAGCTGACCAGACAGAACCCTATTACTCCACAAGTCCTTCAATGTTTAAACTGCATAACACCCATCCCCAACTTTAACTAGCATACCAAGCGATCATCTTTCATAAAGAAATGAAATTAGGTAGATAAATACAAAAATTAAAATTATAAACCCATAAGCATAACTCCTATTACACAGTTCAACTTCCACTGTAAATAAACATTGAACAATCCACTTCACGATCATTTCTCATTTCAAACCAACAACACGTCATTCACTTCAAAATACCACATTTTCCCCCAATATCAATTAGGGCACTGAAACTAGATTAACAAGAGAATCAACAAAACAGTATCGAATTGAGCATAACAACAAAATCAGAGCTTTAAAGAGCACCGATCAAATTCACAAAACAACTAACCTCCAAGAAGCGAGCTTCTTGCTCTAGCCGCTTCAGTTCAGCCGAAATCCGATGCTTCCCTCGCGTATCAGTCGCCGCCACCACCGATGGAACCTCCTGGTTCACTTCCGAGTTTGCCGATTCCATCCTCTCTGCACATACAATCTTAAATCCCTGTATCGTATATCTATATATATCTATATATAGATTCGAAACACTAAAAAAACCCTAAGATATACACAATCAGAGATGGTCAAGACAAATAGGCCATTATAAATGACTACTCTACAAATTTTGAGATTCCATTTCACTGAGTGCAGTAGTTAAGTCTTCATCATGGATCTAAAATCCAAATACAGTTGAAAGTATAGAGAGAGAGAGAGTTGAGAGAGAGAGAAAGAGAAGGGGCAAAGGGTTCTCGCTTTCCCCCAGCTTTTGTTTTTGTTTTTGGGGTATTAAGTTGTGTACACCCTTGAAAGAGAGAGAAGGGGCAACAAACAAAGCTTTTTGGTGTGATTCTTGTGTTTTATGAAAGGTGTTATTCTTTTCTCATTTTCTGTGTCTTTTTTGTCTCTCTGTACTGTTTTCTGCTCTCTTAATTTCGCCACCACTCTCAACTGTAGAGCGTGTGTCACTCTTAATTTGGTCCTATAATTTCAATCTAAAATCTCAATAACACTTTTGAATACAATTTAAATTCATTTATGTTATGTTTGGTTGGTAGGAAGAAAAGAATAGGAGTAGAAGAAAAAATGAAAATAAGAAAGAATGAACAACTTTTTTTTTTTGTTCAACAAAGATACAAGGAAATAAATAATATTAGGAAGGATGAGTCATCTTTCTTTCTTCACAAATTTCCATCCGCCCCACATGGAAGGAAGATAAGAGAGAAGACAAGTGAGCTTATTATAGAAATTTTAAATTATAGACCAGTAAGGGATGGGTTTAATGGTAAAAATAATTTTAAAATTTTTCTTTCTTTTTATGTTACATATCAAATTAAATTGTCAGTTTTTTTTTTTTTTTTTTTTTTTTTCATCCAACAGAACAAAAAGAGGGAAATGGTTAATCTCTTCCCTATAATGTCTCAGTCATCATTTCTTCTCTTCCTTCCATGATTTTTCTTTCCTTTTATGTTATAGATCAAATTAAATTGTCAGTTTTTTTTTTTTTTTCAACAAAAAGATGACTATGACCATAGAATATTGATAATACAATCTTCCATATGAATCTCCAATTTAATTTAAATCTGACTTATTACCGAATTTTCTATATGAAATTTGCAATTTTAATTCCTTCCATATTGAATTAAATTCCACTATAAATAAATATTGTAAGATATTTTGATTTACACTTGAATAAGAAAATGGTAACCGTAGTGAGAGAACTAACATCATGGATAGCCACCGCAACATCATGGTACTAGAACAACCACATCCAATGCTAATTATAAGCATTATTGAATTTATTAGGCAAAAATTTTGGCCCTTCTAGGAAAAAAAAAAAAAAAGAAAAGAAAAGAAAAAGAATTTGGAGCGTGAAAGAACGCTCGTTATTGAGGCGTGGTGTGAGTAGGACGCCGCCACGGTGCTCCAATTGGGACCCAGCTGGAACAGGTGGCGGGTTGTTTGTCTTCACTCGGCGTCTTCTGCACGCGGTTGGTGAAGTGCCACATGATATGAGATGGAGAAATGATCGTTTGTCTGATTGTCTCTGCTGCTCTCATTGCTTACACATGGGTCGGAACACAGAACTACCATGGTTCTGTATGTACCTTAGTCTCTCTCCTTTATTAAAAAACAAAAGTTGTACTGTAATATATATATATATTTCGATAAATAAGTAAACAAAAGTTATAATATGATGAAGTCTGGGTTGAGGACATGAAGGGAGAATTTTGCACCAAAAGTGGCAGTTGTTAACTTTCATCAATTAATCAGCTATATTTTATAATATGGGTGCTTATAGTTAGTGTGCACTAATATACTATTTATATTTTTAAAATTAATTTATTTTTATAGGAACTTCAATAAATAATAAAAATTAACAATACTTCTTTTTTCTGTTTAATAGATTATTTCAATCACTAATTCACACATTAATTGATGACAAAATCCCAGTTGTCAAATTTTTTATGTTCCTTCTTATAAATATAGCATCACAAAATTAAATAAATAACCGTTCTTTTGCTAGCAATGCTCTTAATTTTTGTCATAAATCACATAATTAGGGTGTTATTATCATGTTATGTGCTCTAACTCTCTTTTTCACTATATATAATTTAAATTTTATCCTTTATATATATATATATATATATGAGGTGGATGGGCCGTACAACACATGTATTAACGTGGCATGGGAAAGACACTTGTTTGTCATGCACCAGAGTTGTCAACAATCTAACACCTAGTAAAAAGTATGTATATATATATATATATATATATATTCCATGCCTTCTACCATAAACACACACTCAATCTGTCAAAATGGCCAGCATCTTGGCCATCTCATACAGCTTCATGAAGAAATCAATCCCACTTTATACAATTTTGACCTCAACAACAAAAAAGACCTCGTCGTCACTATTTCATGCAATAATATTACCCGACTACAAATTTTCAGTTCTGCTGGAGCTGCCACGATTGCCTAACCTTCCGGAATTCAATACGATTCCATACGAAAAGCCAGCTGATTCCTTGCCGCTGTCACCTGGACCGAACCCTGGTCCGGATTTCCCACGCCCACCGACTCCATCGCCGCCGGCTCCTGATGCTCCTCGGCCACCGACGCCTTGTCCGCCTGTCCCTGACATTCCGCCACCGGGGCCATTTCCTCCGTGTGCACCACAAATTATACCACCTAAACCATTGTCTCCGGCGAAGTCACCCGAAATTCCGAGACCACTCGTGCCATGATGGAGATGGAGTGGCAGTGAATGGATCATCTGAGGTTTGACAAGTACTCCAGATTATATTATAGTTTGTGAATTATTTTATTTTATTTTATTTTTAGGAAATTATCTTTTGTGAATTTTCCCAAACAAGCAGGATGGTCAACTTTCAAGGCACATGTATAGAAAAGCTAACTTTTGCATCAAGGATAACATCTGTTCATTGGAATCAAATTTATGTCATAAAGATAAACTCAAACCATAGTTCCACTCAATCAAGATTTTCGACACTACATGCCACTAAGTTCAAAATTTTTGCACCAAAATTTGGATTTGTGAGATTTTGCCATGTGGCAAGTATATCAGTAATTATTAAAGCAAATTATATGATTATATATGTAATTTTGTATTGACAAATTGCGATATTCTATTTAAAAGAAACAAAAATCGAATAAAAAACACGAATGGCACCTATTCAGCCCCCTAGCGTTCAATTCCGCAATCATTTGACATAGATCGGACTCACAACTTGGGGACAAAAGTAAGATCCATTAACAATGGCGAACTTAACAAGCTTTAAGCGGTTAAGTTTTAAGCCGTTTTGACATAGTCAGCGTATAATGAAACACCAGTGCAAGAACTATTTTTCCAATATAATGAAAACAACAGTTTGAATAGCACAACACTATATATATATATGTATATTTATATATATATTTCAGGCTTCCGTATATCTATTTATGGACACACAGTAGTACTCCATCTTTGCACCGAATAGCTGATTCTGTAAAAATGTCGGGTGTGTCGGGCATCTCATTCAGTCTCACGAAGAAATCAATCCCACTTCATACAATTACCTCAACCACAACAAACACCTCCTCATCTCTATTTCATGCAATAATAATATTACCAATAAAGAAGACCCCTCCACCACTCTCCAAACCATTTATTTCTCTACAGCCAAATGGCATCTGAACCACCGCCAAAAACCCCGCCGGAGTTTCCCTTCCGGTCCCCACCTGAATACAAACCTATTATTCCACAGGAGCTGCCACCAACTCCTAACGTTCCCGATTACGACCCCAATCCACCAGAAAAGCCTGCTGATCCTCCGCCACCTACGTATCCTGGACCCAAACCGGATTTCCCAGGCCCGCCGACTCCTGATGCTCCTCCGCCTTGTCCGCCTGCCCCTGCTGACATTCCACCTGGGCCTCCCGATGCATTTCCTCCGCGTGCACCGGAGGTTATACCACCTAAGCCACTGGAGGTAGGCCCTACCTCCACATCCGTTGTCACCAGATATTAGTGGGCTGATGGAATGGCAGTGAATGTATTCGTGTAACGTGTGACAACTACTTGAGATTATATTATCGTTTGTGAATTTAATTTCTTGATGGTCATGCTCAAAGCATATATATATGTGTGTGTGTGTGTGTGTAGAAAACCTGGCTTTTGCGTTAAGCAAAGCATGTGTCAATTGGTATCAAATTTATATCATAAAAGATATTTCAAGATTTGTTCAACTATAGCTCCATTGAATCAAGATTTTAGACATTATAGTTTAATATAATTCGAACTACAGTTCCTGAATTAAGAATTTTTAAATTTTTTTACGCATATTAATACTTTAAAACGTTTCTATTGATTTCAATCTGTTTCGGTTCTGACCACATTCATCTATCAGCTCAATCATACGGACAAAAGAAACCATTCACGGTAGTGCCGATTACATCAACTGCGTATTTGTGTGTGTTCTTTGGTACAAATTAAGATTAGAGACAGACATTTAGTGGGGAACAACTAATTCCCTTCATAACATATGAAACAAAGGTGCCTCTCTGTTGTGATGTGATGTGCATTGCCGTGACCCATTTTTGCATCAAACTGCGGAATGAGGCCTATTCTAAACAATATCATGCAAACTGAGTTGCCAAACAGAACCCATCAACAAATGACTTGGACAATAATATATCATATTGGATTATTATCGATTCTTTCTACCAAACAGAGTTGTGATGCCAAAACAGAGTGAGATGTGATGCCAAAAAGAGTTGACAAACTGCCGAATGCCTCTCTGTTGTGATGTGATTTTATTCCATTTTTTTTTCCCCAAAAAAAAAACAGAACAAAGAGTGCATTTCAAAAGATGATTCCCTTTCTTGTAATGTAATGTAGCTTGCTATGACTGATCACAATCAAACAAGACAGATAGATATAATATATTTGGCTATTAGCATTGGTAATTGCTCAACCCATGAACAAATAGAAACAAAAGACCACCCCTTTACTTACTTGCTACAAATACCATCTTCTCACCATCTCCTTCTATCCAAAGAAAATTCTCCACCAATTAACCAGAGTCCTCCTTAATAGTTGCTCGATCGTTTAATTTTTACTATATATCTTGAAAATTCTCAAGGCAAAATAATGGGTGTCACCACTTTTACTGAAGAATATACTTCTACAATTCCTCCTGCAAGGTTATTCAAGGCATCGATCCTCGACGCTCACAATTTGATCCCAAAACTGTTTCCACAGGCCATTAAAAGCATTGATATCATGCAAGGCAATGGAGGAGCAGGCAGCATCAGACAGATCAACTTCGCCGAAGGCTAGTTAATTTGCTTACTGATCATTTATATAGAATTATACTATATAATATAATATATAGACAAAAAGTGACACGGGTGTTGTTTATATATGCAGGGAGAAGTTTCAAGTGTGTGAAGCACAGGATCGACGAGCTGAATGAAGAGACATACACTTACAAGTATACTTTGATTGAAGGTGATACCTTGATGGGCAACCAGTTTGAATCAATCTCGCATGAGGTTAAGTTTGAGCAGTGTCCTAACGGTGGAACCATCGCCAAGATGACTAGCACTTGCTATAGCAAGGATGAGTTCGTGCTCACTCAAGATGTCATTGAGGCCGGGAAGGGAAAGGCACTCGGACTGCACAAGGTTGTGGAAGACTACCTCCTGCAGAACCCTGATGCCTATGCTTAAAGCTTTCATTTTCAAGCCAATGCTCTGATTTGGTCTCTCAAGTCCAGCCTTTTTCGGTGTGGTGTAATAGTTGCCTTTGTCATGAAAAAATCTTGAATTGTTTCCCTTGTTATGAGAGAGAGAGAAATTACTGTAAGTTTGGCATTTTATTTTAAACAGGATTACTATCACTATGATCAGTGGGTCTCTTTGCTTGGTGTAGTAGTTAAATCCCCTTCTTATTAGCATTGATGCGCAACTTGTTCATAGCAACTGATTTGATTGAAAGTTAAAACAATCAACATACAAAAATGCTGGCTATTTTGGCATTCATCATATAGCGCCTTTTGATGACACAGATGAACAGAAAGCTTCAAGAAAACGAAGTACTTGTTTCGTTTGTAACTCTGAAAACAGTACTCAAGAATCTAGAGAATATAAAACAGTTTTAAGAGAACAATAAAAGTCAGTTATCTGAAAACATGCTTTTTTATAATTGAGAAACTCTTCTTAAAGTTACAAACCAAGCAGGCCAATGCTTTGTGAATTATTGCATATGAATCCAATAAACGCGCTCTTGTCAGAATTATATATGGACAATGAGGAAGAATGAATCGCTCTACTCTTTCAGCTGTAATAAACATGCCATCTGCTCTCACTAGGTAATGGCATAGAAAGCTCAAATGTAGAAATGATTTCGAATAAATTGAATGTGTTACAATTAAGATATTGTATCAGCAGCACCCATGTTTGTTTGTCCTAGAAAAGAAATGGGAAGGTGGGGAAAGATTTGTAAATTAAGGTCCATTGCAGTTTCTATCGCTTGCCTAGCTAAATGCAGTTCCATCTGTGCATCTGAGTAATTTGTGCTACTTGATTTGCCACTTGTGTCCAAGTTCCGAGTTCCATTCACAATGTGAAATCTAAGGGAGTTGCACTCATATAATTGAATATTTTGAAAGATAAATTTAATTATTTTTCTTAATTTTCCTTATATTTTCTTTCCACTCCTTGTTTTTCATAATATATAACCAAAACAGAGAGATGATTTCCTTTGTCGAATCCCAAATAATGATGATAATAAACCTGTATGCAGAGGGCTATGAACATGAACAAAAGTAACATGTTTGGGTTAGTTTGAAGCCAGTAGCATAACTTGGCAGAGGACTGAGGAATGATCATGAAACTGTTGAGTTGTGCAGCGGAATGGAAGATGGAAAGTTTACTTTTTAAAACCATTTTTCGGATGGATTAATCACGAGATTCTTTATCCAATTTTACTCTACTAAAATTACTTATTAATTAGACAATCTCACACAAATTAAAAGCAAGTAAAGGTTAGAGTGACGCCGAATTTTAGCAAGAAAACCAATTAGAAAGCCTCGAGGATTTTGTGTGCTATCTCGAGCGTAAAAGCAATCCATTATGTATGAAGCAAAGTATACCGAACCTTGACTCAGGCTCACACACCTTCACTCTACCAACACCCAATCTGACCTCCCGTCCAACAGTTCTCGACTTTAGACTTACGCCTTGAACTTGAACCTTGTAGATAGGTTACTAGTAGATCAACAACACTTTGCGAATGCATCGACTCTTTCAAAGTGTGATCGAAAAAAAAAAAAAAAAAAACCTTTCTTCTTCAAATTTGAATTTGGTATAAGGAATAGAATCTGTTTTCACATATCGTTGTTGATGCAATCTTCAATAGCTCAACGTGATCAGGAATTGAACAACACTTTAATTCACTCGTGTGTAAAAAGTATGCATGCTCTCATAAAAATCTCACAGAATTTGGCCTTGTAAAAATATGATGCAAAAAGCCGTATTAACTAAAGTGAGAAAAATATGTTTTTATAGAGTTTCGAAACCATAATTGTACTTGGAAAACAAATTAATTTCGTGCAAGAGCTTTAAGGAAAAAGTCTATACAAAATAGGAAGTAGAAACAGAAAACCGAGTAGGAAACAAAGTAACCATAATCTGCTGAAAGATTTGAACCGGTTCAAGATAGCTAGTGACTTTTAAAAATAAAACTTTAACACTTGAACCAGTTTAGCAATACTTGAATTGGTTACCTGAACTGAAGACTTTTACACCTAGAAAAATTTAGGCAAAAGCTTCTTTTATTTTTTTGAAAAAGATACAAGTGTCCTTACCTTCTAACTAAGCTTCCTAGAACAAACTATTGATCACGAATAACTGTTTAATTTCAATTCCGATCTCAAACTTAAAATTACAACTTGATCGAATTTGTTTCGAGTTTATACCTCACAACAGTGCCATCAACTTTAGATCACATTGGTGATCACATAGTTCACAATTTCTTAAATTTAGAGTGCTTTTAGTGGCCATATTTAAGACTACACAATATCTGAAACAACACTCCTTTTATAATTTTATTGGCATAACCTTAACTATTTGTTAGTTTCCACATCACAAGATTGAAACTCGAACTTCATATCATTACTAATTATACATTTTTAGTTCTTCAAACACGTTTGAAGGATGTGAGGTTCCTAAAACTGTTACAAGGCTTTGAGAAAAAAGAACTCTCACATGGCTTATCCCAAACAACTGCCTCATACTTGTTCGAAACGGAGTCGTCTTTGGCCGATATAACCAGCCTATAATTGATACCCGAAACTACTTGGGTCTCTCCCGAATCCACGCTCTCGAACTTCAACCCCGTTTTGGCCTGTTTGTTGTGTTGGGTCACCGCGAACTCTCCGATATCAATCACTTGTGGGTCATTTGGGTCCTTAATTGGCTGCCAACCGCCGAGCACGGCGGAGACATCTATCAAAAGGAAGATAACTAACAGAGAAACGATTGCAGGGAAAAGGGATGTGGATTTGAAATTCATCTTTGAAGGGTATGTCATGATTGTGTATAGAAGTAGACACATTTGTTAGCCAGTTAGCATAAAAACCTACGTACTTAAAAGCAATCATATATGATCATGTCGATTACATCAATGTACGGGTGTGTCTGTTTGTTGGAATAGAGATCAAGAGGGAGAGAACTGTGGGTAACTAATTCCTTCAATAAATATCCTCAATTAATTTAATTCTTTCAATAGAGAAAAAATTGACTACTCCAGTGCACAAAACTTCAGTTCTAAATCTTGTTCCCATTAATAAAAATGGTGCACAAAATATTCGTAGGACCGATTTAGAAAGGAGGTGTAGTCCCTGTGCCATTGTCATCCGGTGCAAAATCTCTTCCTGTCTTACAGTGACCGGTTCCATCCGGTGCCAAATAAGTGGCTATGAAAGCGCCACGTCAATTAAAAAAAATAAGTAACTAAATTTTCGCCGCAGTGTATTCTATACATATAAAAACTTTAAATATTATTTTCAAAATATAGTATAACTTATTTTAATAGACAAGTGGGTCCGGTATAATATGATTTAACTCTCAATTATGTGTTCCAGGTCAAACCATTGAAGGACCTTAATGTTCTGTGTTTGTTTTGTCTTTCTCTCTCCCTCCTTAGTATTTGGTATTTTATTTTGGGGGGTTCCAATGAAATTTCTTTGATTATCGTCAAATTTGTTCCTTTTGTCTAAACAATTGTTGGCTCATTCCAAATTCATGTTGTTTCCGCAGATCAATTTGAAACAATTTATTATGAGGTTAAGTTGGAGCCGGCTCTTAAATGGTGGAACTGTCTCTAAGATGACAAACAAATATTACACCAAGGGTGATGTCGAAGAGTTCATTAAGACTGGTAAGGAAAAAGCCATGGGAATGTTCAAGGTTGTCGAATCCTACCTCTTGCAAAACCCTGATGCCTATGCATAATGTTCTCAAGTCTATGGTGTGCTGTTAGTAGTAGATTAAGAAACCCAACCCTGCTTATAGCCATGGGTGGTGGATAATGATTTTTCTTCCTTTTTAGAAAATCTAGTCTCTTTTTTTCAATTGCCCTTATTGGCATTTTATCAAACAGTTATGATGCATTAATGCTACTACCACCATAAACCTTTCTTCGCCCAAATTTCTCTGAATGCCGAACCTACTGCACTCCCCGGAAGTTCAAACAAGCATAAACCCTAACCTACCCTAATAGAGCAACAAACAAAAGGAGAGTTAAAATCACAATAGCAATCAATGAAAAGCATAGATCAAATAATAGATGAAGAGAGTTCATATCATAAACCCCAATATAGACAAAAGTATTTCAACCAACCACACATACCATGTTCCAACTTCTCTGCTGCTACTGAAGAACATAAATTTAAACCCTAATACAATCCCACCTACGAATTCACGAATCAGTGCTGCCTTGGCCATTATTGCTGATCACTCGGTCGGTAGCTTCCTTGCCAAAGAAATGGGTGTGGAGATCTGAGGCCATCCGAAAATAGGCCTCTCTCATCATCATCGTGTCTGTAAGAGTCTTCATCTTGTTCAGAGCAGCGTCATCCTCAGGGTTGATGCAAACTTCAACTACCCCTTGGGAATGTGGGCATCCAACACCGCCTTCCTCCTTATAGTGTTAATGGCCTTCACAAGCACTTCAATCTTCGCTGTTTCTTTCATTCTCTCTCTCCCACTCTTCCCTTACACCGTCTTCCAGATTTGCAAATGTATATATATGTTGAAAATGTACAGAAATGGGCCAAAAGTCTTGACCCATAGTCAAAAGTCAAAATAAAAATGGGCAATCTGATGGCGGCCCATTACAATGAACAATGCCCCCTATTTGGCTACAATGGTCCAATGGCAATGGAAGGGCCAACCTTTGGATGTGCGTCTCCGTCTCTCCATAATTCTGGGTCTATGACACTATGAGTGAACTTCTTGGTATCCAAAGTCCTCGTTGGTGGCGGCGAGTGCAAGGGGGCTGGTGGTGGAAGGAAGTGGCAGCTGGTGGGAGTGGTGATGGCAATGGGAGGTAGTAGCGGTGGTGGTGGAAGGCACTAGCGGGGATAGTGGTTGCTGCAGCGGTGGAGGTAGTGACCATAGGCCCATAGTCGCAGTGGAGGAAGGAAGGAACAAGAGCTTATATAGGACAATCTCGTCAATCTATGAAAAGTATATGAACAAATTAGTAAAATAAGAATTTACTTTAAAAAAATTTGTTGCATGTGTTATGTTTAGTTGGAGGAAAGGATTGCCAAGGAATGAATGGATGAAGCTTTTCGTATTTGGTTGAAGGGAATGGAAGAGAAGATAGGGAGGTCCGCCTAATTTTGAGAGAAGGAAAGAGAGAAACTGAAGATCGCTTCTGACATTAAAAGCTCTTTTAAAATACAGTTCTCAAACGCTAACATATACGCAAAGTGAAAGTGATATCTTCTGCGTAAAAGCAAAAACAAAAGTTTTGTCAAACGAGCCCTTATACAATTTCCAATTTTAACTTTTTCAATTTTTATTTATTTATTTATTTATTTTTTGATAAGTAGCTTTTTCAAAAAAATTTAAATGAATATCTATCTTTTATTATTTTATACAACGAGGATAGATTGGTAAAATACATACATACATACATATATATATATATATATATATATATAAACTTTTTCCATTCCTCCAACCATCCCTCCTCCTTTGTCTTCTATTAATTTTTCCATTCCCCAACCAAACGAAGCATAAAAGGAGGTTTGAAAAGCAACAATTTTTATTTATTTTTTTTTGACTGAAATGGACTTCCTGAGTAACTAAACCACACACATGTATTTCATAAAGTGTGTTTGGTGCAGGAAGTACAAAGAGAAGTTCACTTGCAACTGTACTCTGACTGAAGGTGAGGGCTTAATAAACAAGCAGATTGAATCAATTTCTTATGAGATTAAATTTTAGCAATCTCTTAAATCAATGTTTTAATATACCAAGCAAATATTAATTACATCAAAGCTAACGGTGGTTTGTGTTGAAACTTGAAATAAGTTTGAGATGGAAGAATGTGGGATAAGGCTTGATAGGAAGGTTTCAGTTTTCACCTGGCATCAAAAACTTGACGGTGCTGTATTAGTAGACTCATTCAACATAGCAAACCAGATTTGGTAAAGAAGAAAAGCCAAAAGATCGATCAAAGAAGTAGAAAACCATTTGAATCTGTAGTCTTGGTTCTCTCCTCACGTACCCTCATCCTCAGCATAGCAAGATATAGATATCATGTTTGCTTGAGCTCGAGATTAATGTCATAAACTTAAATCATTAACCATTTTTCACAAAAATGCATACACCTGCAGAGAGAGACTCCTCTAGTGGGCATTTTATCAAACAATTACCATGCTACTACCACCATAAACCTTTCTTCGCCCAAATTTTCTCTGAAACTCTTGGAAACCCTAATAATAAACCCTACCGACCGTAATAGAGCAACAAACAAAAGGGAAAGTCAAAATCACTAACTAAACTGTGGCGAGAGTTAATAATTACCAGCACCATTAAACCCTAATATGATCACTCGGTGTTCTTGGGAAGGAGACTGGAGATATGGGCGAGAAAATTGTCAATCATCCGAGGAAAGGCTGAGTGATTCATCTCCTTCAACGACCCACCACTGCTGGCTTCGCTGATCACTCGGTCGGTTGCTTCCTTGCCATGGATAAAAGTGTGCATATCGGACATCTTCTGCACGTCCTGATCGCTCATCGTTTCTGTGAGTTTCTCCATCTTGTTCAGAGAAGCTTCATCTTCAGGTTTAGACGAACTTCAACAAGCCCTTTCGGAATGGAGACTTTCGACACCAGCTTCCCCCTGAGAGTGTTGATGGTCTTCACAAACAGTATAATATTTGCTGTTCCTTGCATTTTCTCGCTCTCACCCTTTCAGATTCAGATGTGTGCGCGTCGTCTGTCTCTCTCAACCATTAGAGCTGCTTTGCTCATGCATTTAGCTGGGTCTATCTTTTTCTAACGTGTGGTCGGTTAGACATTGAAAAATTATAGGAGAACAGAGAAATGATTAGGCGGTCCTTGACCATTAACCATTGTGACCATTGAGAAAATGGTTCCATATGAGTGTACTATTATATCACTTTATGGTTTCTTTTGTTTGTAGGTTTTTTTTAAAATTATTTTTCATGTTTTATATTGACATTGGATTCTAAATGGTAATACAAGTTTATGTGTTTTTACAAAAGAAGGAGATGAGGATAGTTTGTCAAAAAGATAAAATCGTGTTGAACTTTTGAGTATAATATTATATATATATATATATATATATATATATATATATATTGTGTTTCTAATGTCCAGTAAGTATAGTATATATATAGTATTTTATCGTCACGCAAGTGTTTTTAGGACTTGGTTTAACAATTCTATTCAACTATTTTTCCATAGACAAGAAAGATTTTCTTTGAGTCTTTAATATTTCGTTTTTTGTACCATCAACCATTTGTGACAAATAAAAGTACTTTATTTAAGTGAATTTTATTACTACATGTCAGTATTTAATAAATAGTATTACCTATCAAACTTTGATCCTTGACTCTGACAACTTTGACAACTTTGATCCCAAAACTCATGCCACAGGCCATTAAAAACATGGAGATCACTCATGGAGATGGAGGGGCTGGCAGCATCAAACAGATCAACTTTGCTGAAGGTTGGTTAGCTTACTATAACACACACACAAACACACACAGAGACACATATGTCAAGATATATAGTATTACCTATCAAACTGAAATTTGACTAATGTTTTACATAATGGAAACATGTATTTCATGGGTGTGTTTTATGCAGGTAGCACTTTGAATTGTTTGAAGTACCGAATCGATGAGCTCAATGAAGAGACGTTCACTTGCAACTATACTCTGATTGAAGGTGATGCGTCGACGGACAAGCAGATTGAATCAATTTCTTATGAGGTTAAGCTTGAGCCATGTCTTAACGGTGGAACTATCTCTAGGATGACGAGCAAATATTACACCGAGGGTGACGTTGAGCTCTCAGAAGCATCAAAGATCACAAAAAACAGTAAAAATAAATTAAGAAAGAAAGAATTAACCTGAAAAATGAGAGGCATAGGCGATGTCTAAACCCATATCGGTTGTTGGTCAGTCAAAAAAATGATGGGAATTAAACACAAATAAAATAGGTGATAAATTATAATAAACCATAATAAATTTTGATTTTTAGTAAAATAACTTCAACATAGACAAAAAGTGTTTAAACCAACCAAACATACATACATTTTCTCTGCTGCTACCTAAAACCATAAACCCCTAATCAACAACCTAGGAATCCACAGACCACTGCTGCCTTTGCCATTGCTGATCACTGGGTGTTCAGTGTTCTTGCTGGTGACATGGGTGTACACATCCGACATCATCTGAGGAAAGGCGCGATTCATCTTCTTCAAATAGAACCACCTACGGATGCATGAACCACCGGTGGCTTGGCTGATCAGTCGGTCGGTAGCTTCCTTGCCCAGGACAGAGGTGTGGACAAGTGACACCGTCATAAACAACTCCTGATTCGACATCGTTTTCGTGTGCTTCTTGATATTGTTCAGAGTAGATTCGTCCTCAAGGTTGATATGAACTTCAAGAAACCCCTTCGGAATGGAGACATCCAACGCCACCTTCCTATTAAGAGCGTTAATAGCCTTCACAAACACTGTAATTTTCTCTGTTTCTTGCATTCTCTCTATCCCACTCTTGGCTTTCGCATTCAGATGTCTCTGTCTCTGTCTCTCTCTATAAAAGGTAGGTATGGAGTACTCACCAAGAAATCATTACCCATCCATTATTTAATAACTAATCTTATTTAATTTTTGTTAAGACAAAATATCCTACTTTTTGTAATTCCACCAGTAATATTTTTTTCTATTATGGTCCTTTCTAACTTTTTTTAAACATGTTAAAATTTCCTTTTCTTATGAAAATACATATTAAGAAAGAATTTTTTTTTTTTTTTTTCTTTTTCTTTCATGAATTCAAATCCTGGCTCCGCCCCTGCCCTAAACTATTGATTAATTGTAATTAAGATCAAACTTATCACAAAAGACTATTTTACCATTTCTCAATAAAATTTTCATTTCTTATTAAATTATTTTTATTATCTTTTCTCTTTATGTAAATATTAATTATACTATTTACCTTATTTTTATTATAGTATCACTTTATCATAAAAAAAAAAATAAATAGATTTGTAGTTACCACTTTCTAAATTGATTAACTTATTATTAAAATTTTATTATTTATAACAAAACTTATTATAACCAATTTAAACATTTTATCGTAAAAAAATATATTTTTTTCATACAATATATTGATGAAAAATTAATAAAATACTTTTTTAAAAAAGCCTTCTTTTTATGTAATATATTCATTAAAAATTTTAAAATCAATTATTTAAAAAAAAAAAATTCTACTAAATATTTTTATTTAAATAATTAATTTAAAAAATTAAAGGTTAAGTTATGCAAATTTAATGGAGAATATGTCATCAAATTAGTATAATTTTTTTTTCATAATTTATTTAGATAAGAAAAATATATTAAATGTAATTCAATAAGAAGTGGCATTATGGTCATTTAATGAAATATAGTATAGGCATTGAGATATGTTGCAACAAAATGTGATTGTTCGAGAAATTTTATGCACAAAATATAGTTCGTGAGGTTATTTGTAAATTCAAACATAGTTCAAGTTTTTTTTTCTTTTTTTTTTTTGGCACTTAACCCTATCATTTATTAAATTAATTCTTGGGATGTCCTTTATTATCTGACGGTAACAAAATTTGGAATATGCTTCCTTATGAATTACATTTTGAGTCACTTTTTGGGAAAAAAAAAAAATTTACATTTTGAGTCCCATATCATTGCAGGGGAGAGTTTTTCTTTCTTTCTTTCTTTCTTTATATTTTTTTTCTAAGCAAAATATTATTAAAACCACAGAACAAGTTACAATCAACAAGAAGGGCAAACCCTCCAAATTACAAGAAACCACTAAAAACACCCACTTCAATGACGCACAACCCACTCAAGCAACCATGCCAACCACAATATCTTGCAATTGGAATCCCAGTGTGTGTGTGTATATATATATATATATATCCTAGACTTCCCAAATAAATTTTCCGGCAATCTGAGCAGCATTATGTAGAGACAGATTCCTGTTCCACTAAATATTCCAGATCGTGGTGGTAAAAAGACACTTCAAAATTTTACTTCAAGGAGACTTCCTGTTGGAGTTATCATGGAAAATATTCAAGGACGAACTGCTTAGAAGTGCTGAGCATTGATTACAAAGTGAAACCACTCTTGCTGAGGAATGATAACAAAGACTTGCCAACCATTGGCCACTGGCCAATAACAGAGTACAGGTGCATCCAACTCGATGTTGTACTAGGTTGGGTTTGGCTTCAGCAAATGTTTTAGAGTGCGATTTATTCGCTAGGCATAAGCTGCATTGCGTCTTCTACGGTATTTTCTAAGTGAAAATTTATATCTTAAAACAGGACCAATAAAGGAAAAGGTACATATCATGGACTGAACTCTTTTTGAGGCTTTAGTAGCATAAAAGAGCTTTTAACATCTTTTACTGCCATTTTCTTAACTGACTCAAGCAGATAGGCTTGTCATCATAATGGTAAATGAATTTTAAAGGGACTAAATTCAAATTCATGGGGATGAAGATAACATTGCTAAATCCATGTGAAAGGATTTTGGCAAAAACACACTAGCTTCCCGTGTTGCTTACAAGTACTTATCCATTACACAATCCCTACAAATTACATAAGCATCCTTCCTTTTCTCCATGGCAATCTAGCTAATAGAAAGACTATAACCACTCCAAAAAACTATTAATTGAGGGTCATTTTTCTTTTCATGCAGCTAGAAAGTTTTAGCACAATCTAGATACATGTTTAAATAGAAATGAGGCAATTCATTTTGTGCTATGTTTTTTCACAAGGAAATATAATTAATTCGTGCTTCTGTACAATTGAGTATGTTTTACCCTCTCCTCACATCTCTTCTCTCTTCTCTGATGGCCGGATTAAGAATTGGGCTACCGGATAAAATAATTTAGTTTAGAGCAATCCATTTTATTCTGATAAATGATGTCCCCTCTTGTAATGTAATGTGAATGATGCCCCCTCTAGTAGTGTTAATGCAAACAGGACAAGGAGATGAATATATTTGGCTATTTGCCTTGGTAACTCCTAAGAATTAATATGAACCAATTAAAAAGAATTTCGAAACAAAGGATCCCTTACTTGTACCTATAAATACCATCCTCGCACCATCTGTTCCTATTCAAAGAAAATTCTCTCCTCAACCATCTCTCGTCTTAACTGCTCCCTAATTATCTTCAAAACTGTAGATAAAAATCATGGGTGTCACCACTTTCACTGAGGAATATACCAACACCATTGCTCCAGCAAGGTTATTCAAGGCATCCATCCTTGACTCTCACAACTTGATCCCAAAACTCATGCCACAAGCCATTAAAAGCATTGAGATTCAAGGCAATGGAGGGGCTGGCAGTATCAAACAGATCAACTTTGCTGAAGGTTAGTTTGCTTACTATAACACAAACACACATATGTAAAGATATATAGTATTACCTACAATAGAAAATCATATATTATGATCAAACTAAAATTTGGCTAATGTTTTACATAATGGGAACATATATTTCATGGGTGTGTTTCATGCAGGTAGCACTTTGAATTATTTGAAGTACCGAATTGATGAGCTCAATGAAGAGACGTTCACTTACAACTACACTCTGATTGAAGGTGATGAGTCGATGGACAAGCAAATTGAATCAATTTCTTATGAGGTTAAGCTTGAGCCATCTCCTAATGGTGGAACTGTCTCTAAGATGAAGAGCAAATATTACACCAAGGGTGATGTTGAGCTATCAGAAGAGTTTATTAAGGCTGGCAAGGAAAAGGCCACAGGAATGTACAAGGTTGTCGAATCCTACCTCCTGCAGAACCCTGAAGCCTATGCATAATGTTCTTATTTTGTAAAGTCCTCAAGTCTATGGTGTGCTGTTGCAACTTTTGTTTGCTTTTGGTACAATAAGAAACCCACCCCTGCATGCTTATAATCATGGGTGGATAATGATTTTTCTTCCACGTGAGAAATCCCAGTCTCCCTTTGTTTTGAAACGAAAAAAATAAATAATTGAAGTTTGGCTTTTGAGTTTAAACAGATTTAGTAATAGTTTGATTGTTTGTTGTGAAATAGGGTTCAAAATGTCAAATAATTACTATTAAACACGAATTACTATTTCTCACAAAAGGAAACAAAGCCACCTGACACCTGCAGAGAGAGACTTCTAATGGGCATTTCATCAAACAATTGTCATGCTGCTAACACCATAAACCGTTATTTGCCCAAATTTCTCTTAATGCAGAACCTATTGCACTCCCCTTGCTCGAAAACAGCAAAGGACACTCGGAAACCCTAAAAATTCAAACAAGCAAAAAACCTACCTTAACCTACCCTACTGTAATAGACCAACAAAGAAAAGGAAAATTAAAATCACAATAGCAATAGCAATCAATGAAAAGCATAGATCACATAATAGATGATGCTATATATATAATTAGATGATGAAGAGAGTTAATAAGTTTCACCATATATGATATATGATATCATAAACCCAAATATAGACAAAATTAAGTATTTAAACCAACGAATTAAACATACATGTTCCTTCTCTGCTGCAACTGAAGAACACAAACCCCCTAATAGAACCACCTATGAATCCACGAATAAATTCTGCCTTGGCTGTTGCTGATAACTCGGTCGGTGGCTTCCTTGCCAAAATATTTGGTGTGGAGAGCTGACGCCATCATAAGCGAGGCCTGATTCATAATCGATTCTGTGAGGTTCTTCGTCTTGTTCAGAGAAGCTTCATCCTCAGGGTTGATACGAACTTCAACAACACCCATGGGAGTGGTGGCATCCAACACCACCTTCCTCTCGAGAGTGGTGAAAGCCTTCACAAATACTTCAGTCTTCTTTTCTTTCATTTTTTTCTCTCCCCCTCTCTACCCTTTCAGTTTCATATGCGTGTCTGTCGCCTCTGTCTGTCTCTCTATATCAAATATGTATCCAGATCTAGGGTACCCGCCACGAAATCATTAATCCTACTTCAATTAAAACTAATTAATCTTAGAACTAATTATATACTCGTTTCATACCAAAATTATTTCCATCTCAAAATAATGAAATATAATATCATTTTAAAAATAAATGTACTATTTATTTTGTATTTTGTATTTTTTATTTTTTAATAATTTTAATTTTAAAATTTTATTTTTATCAATGTTATAAAAAATATTAAAAAATCATAAAAAGTTGATTTTCCAAGAGATTATTCCATAAAAAAATGGCCTATATATATATATATATTTCAATAATGGTGATATTGGGCTTCAATTCACGCGCATCCAATCCAATCCCACATGATAGGGGAAAATTACCGGGGTGTCTCCCAATTGTAAACTAATTATATAAGTATAATTAAAAAACATCAGTGATAGTGGTGGTGGCTAGTGCAAGGGGGCTGGTGCCGGAAGGCAGTGGTGATGGGCGGCAATGGAAGGTAGTAGCCACGGCAACGGGGGAGAGAATTAGGGATTTAATTTAATTTAACCGATATCCTTTCAAATTTTTAATTTTAATTCATTTATATTATAAGAACAATTGTTATCTCATTTTCGCACCACATCTTTAAAAAGTACAACTTTGTGGTGATGAGAAATTTGGCATCGGTGGATTACATCAACATGTTCACCGAAATCTCAAATTTATTTGTCGGGTTTCTTATATTCCTTTGATACTGTGAATGGGACCCGTTGATGTAGTGATATCTTTTGATGTAGATAAGTTAAAAAAGTCTATATAAATATCATTAACTAATTACTTTAATTAATGAATACAGCAGCGAGTTGCTTATGAGAGACGCTACTTACATCTCAATGAATTAAAAAATACTCTTTGTTCTGCATTAAACTGCCGAGTGGGGCTCATTTTTGTTCTATGTTTATCTTGTTCGAGCACAACTCCAAAATACATGTTTACCTAAGGGAATTGAGTTACCACTGGATTATAGTCCTCATTGTCTTTGTCAAGTATTTGAAGGTGATTTTCTTTTTACCTTGGCAAGTTACTCACACACTCCCTCGTGTTGTTTGCCTTTCTAGACTTGAAATTTTAGGTCTTTTCACTTTAAAAGACGACGAAGTACCACCAGACTACATCTTTGGTAGTATTTGAAGACAATTTCTTTTGAGAACCAAGAGAACGCTTACCCATTTTCCTCTCGCCTTGTACAATTGTACTTGTACAGACAAGGAAACACACATACGTAGTATAATCTTGTCATTAAGAATTGGTCCTACAGGATAAAATAATTTAGCTCATTTCCCATTATGTATATTTTGATAAAAGATGGATACTCCCTCTAGTAATGTAATGTAATGTCCCTTGCTGTGACTGACGACATACAAACAGGACAAGGAGAAGAATGCAGAGGCTATTTTCCCTAGTAATTGGTGGTGTTATGAACCTATTGCAAACGATTTTGGGGTACAATTAAGGATGCCCAGGCTTCTAAGTTCTAGCTATAAGTAGCATCCTCTCACCATCTCCTCCTATCCAAAGAAAACTGCATCTCCAACCAACTATACCCTTTCTTACTTTGTGATTCCTAATCATCTTGAAAATGGGTGTCACCACTTCCACTGAGGAACATACCAACACCATTGCTCCAGCAAGGTTATTCAAGGCATCCATCCTTGACTCTCACAACTTGATCCCAAAACTCATGCCACAGGCCATTAAAAGCATTGAGATTCAAGGCAATGGAGGGGCTGGCAGCATCAAACAGATCAACTTTGCTGAAGGTTAGTTCGCTTACAAGTATTATCTACAATAGAAAATCATATATAATGATCAAACTGAAATCTGGCTAATGTTTTACTTAATACAAACATGTTTTTCATGTGTGTGTGTGTGTGTGTCATGCAGGTAGTACTTTGAATTGTTTGAAGTACCGAATTGATGAGCTCAACAAAGAGACGTTCACTTACAACTATACTCTGATTGAAGGTGATGCCTCGATGGACAAGCAGATTGAATCAATTTCTTATGAGGTTAAGCTTGAGCCGTCTCCTAATGGTGGAACTGTCTCTAAGATGACGAGTAAATATTACACCAAGGGTGATCTTGAGCTCTCGGAAGAGTTCATTAAGGCTGGCAAGGAAAAGGCCATGGGAATGTACAAGGTTGTGGAAGCCTATCTCCTGCAAAACCCTGATGCCTATGCTTAATGTTCTTATTCTCTATGGTCTCTTAAGTGTTCGGTGCACTAATGTTGCTTTTGTTTTTGTCTAGCAATGGTTGCCTTTGTTACAATAAGAATCTACCCCTGCTTATGAACATGGGTGGATTATGTTTCTTCTTCCATATGAGAATACCTTATCTCCCTTTGTTTTGAGGAAAAAAGAAAAAAGAAATAAATAACTGAAGTTGCATTTTAAGTTTAAACAGGATGAGTATTACAATGATTGTTGTGTCTAATTATTTTGTTGAAGTACTAGGGCCTAAAGGAAAGGCATGCGAATGAACCTTCAAATTAGCATCAGCATTTCAAGGATCCAAGTTAACTCTAAACCTTCGTTTCAAGCTGAAGCGAGAAACTTGTGTTTTTCTTTTGGCAGCAAGTGCATTCAATCGCTTGACCAATACATAGCAATAATAAACATGAAATATCTTAACCTAGTTAATCAACAATTTAGTAAACGTGTTGGCTGCTGATGACACATAGAAACACAAGTATGGAAGTGATTTTAGTTATATGTGTGCGCTAAAAATATGCTGTTTCAACAGCAACTCTTATGTTTACCTGCACTGGAATGCAATCTTTTGAGACTTTAGCAGTATAGCGAAGCTTTTAACATCATTAACTGCCATTTTCTTAACTGACTCAAGAATCTAGGTTCGCTATTCAAATTCAAGGGGACATTCAAACCATTGGTCTTTAATTGAGTTTGAACATGTCAATCTAGCAAAAATATAACCAAGGGATATTTAGGCATGAAAATGGTGTTGGCACAACCAGTTAATCCATAACACTGTCTATTAGGCTCAGTCAGCTTGGGGATAACTAGTTCCTTATATTAATGAAGACAAAATTTCTAAATCCTTGTGAAAGGATTTTAGCAACAAAATAAATAAATAAATAAATCTAGCTTCCTCTGTTGCTTACAAGTACTTATCCATTATAACATCCCAATAAATTACTTAAGCATCATTCCCTCATGGAAACTCTAGCTACTCGAAAGACTGTTACTTCTCCAATAAAATGCCCAGTGAGGGTCTTTTTTCTTTTTATGTTGTCATGTTTTAGCACAATCCAGAAACCTGTTTACATACAATTTAGACAATTCATTTACTATGACTATGTTACTAGGGGTGGGCAAATAATCCGTGAATCCGCGAATCCGATCCGATCCGATCCACACGATTACTATACTCACGGATCGGTGGTGGATTCAAAAAAATTGAATCCGTATCTCATGGATTGGGCCGATCCGATCCGCGAGATTTATATATATATATATATAGATATATATTCGAAGAATGTATTAGTTAATTAATTAGTTAATGATCATTTAATGGACTCTAAGAATGTATTAGTTAATAATCATTTAAATATATGAATTAATGTTGATAAATTAAAATTTTATCTATTGGGTTAAAAAATAAACAATATTGGACAATTTAGGAAAAACTCTAATCCGCGGATCTGATCGGTTCCGATCAGTCATTCTAATCTGATCCGATCCGATCCATTATCCCACGGATTGTTGGCAGATTAGGAATTTTCCAATCCGTTGGAAACGGATCGGATTATGATTGATGCCTAATCGGATCTGATCTGTGGCCACCCCTAATGTTTACCCTCTCTTTAGATCTCCATCTTTTTTCTGATGGCATATTAAGAATTGGGCTACCGGATAAAATAATTTAATTTAAAGTAATCCATTCTATTTGGATATATGATGCCACCTCTTGTAATGTAATGTGAGTGATGCCACCTCTTGTAGTTTAATGTGGCTGACATGCAAACAGGACAAGAAGATGAATAAATTAGGCTATTTGCCTTGGTAACTCCTAAGAATTAATATGAACCAATTAAAAAAATTTCAGAAACAAAGGATCCCCTGACTTGAGCCTATAAATACCATCCTCTCACCATCTGTTCCTATTCAAAGAAAATTCTCTCATCAACCATCTCTCATCTTAATCACTCTGTAATTATCTTCAAAACTCTAGACAAATCAGGGGCGTCACCACTTTCACTGAGGAATATACCAACACCATTGCTCCAGCAATGTTATTCAAGACATTGATCCTTGATTCTCACAACTTGATCCCAAAACTTATGCCACAGGCTATTAAAAGCATTGATATCACTCATGGAAATGGAGGAGCTGGCAGCATCAAACAGATCAACTTTGCTGAAGGTTAGTTTATTTACTATGACAAACACGCACATATGTAAATATATGTTGTATTTTTTTGCAATAGAATATCATACATAATGAACAAACTGAAATCTGGCCTAATAGAAAGAATGTATTTCATGGGTGGGTTTCATGCAGGTAGCACTTTGAATGATTTGAAGTACTGAATTGATGAGCTCAATGAAGAGACGTTTACGTACAATTATACTCTAATTGAAGGCGATGCCTCGATGGACAAGCAGATTGAATCAATTTCTGATGAGGTTAAGTTGGAGCTGTCTCTTAATGGTGGAACTGTCTCTAAGATGACAAGCAAATATTATGCCAAGGGTGATGTTGAACTCTCAGAAGAGTTCATCAAGGCTGGCAAGGAGAAGGCCATGGGAATGTACAAGGTTATCGAATCCTACCTCCTGCAAAACCCCGATGCCTATGCATAATGTTCTTATTTTGCCAATCGGTTCTTAAGTCTATGGTGTGCTGTTGCAACTTTCGTTTGCTTTTAGTATATTAAGAAACCCACCCCTGCTTATAGTCATGGGCGGATAATGATTTTTCTTCCTCTTTAGAAAATCTAGTCTCGCTTTTGTTTTAAGAGAAAGAAATAAGTAATTGAAGTATGGCTTTTGAGTGTAAACAGGTTCAGTAACAGTTTGATTGTCAAGTATTGCTATAATATCATTGAAGTAACAGGGAAAAGGCATGTGAATGTGCCTTCACATTAGCATTAGCATCTGATGATCCAAGTAGACACTACACTCTGAACAACCTTTTAAGGTCCCTCTTTTTTTTTTTCCTCCCCTCTGATAAGTTCATTCAATTGCCCTTAAACAAATCACTCAGCAATTAAAGCAAGAATATTAGTTACGTACTCTATGATATCAGCTGGAATAAACATGTTGGCACTTGGCCGTCTCAATTCTTTGATGTGGTGACATAGAGAAACTCAAGTACATAAGTAATTTTGTATTATATGTTAGTGTTGAAATTTAAAATATGTTGTATCAACTCCAACACTTGTGCTAGCATGTCATGGAAAAGGAAGTGGAATGGTGAGATAAGACTTGTTAAGAAGGTTTTACCACCTGGCATCTAAAACATTTTTTTTTTTTTGTTGTTGTTGTTGGAAGGTAAAGCTATTCACTCACACACACAGCCTCCACCAAGGCTTGAACCCATGACCTCCTTTTGGGAAGTATGTCTGGTACAGGTAGGCCACTTGCCCTTTAGTCTGGCATCTAAAACTTGATTGTGCTGTATTGGTAGAATCATTCAACATATTGTGACCCAAGTTCCAATTAGTTTGCATTTAAGAACTGTGTGTTTGTTTTCAATATGTTAAATCATTACTATTGAACATTGATCACCATTTTTCACACAATGCATCAAAGCCACCTGACACCTTCAGAGATACCTCTAATGGGCATTTTATCAAACAATTATCATGCTACAGAAAAAGACTTGGAAACGCTAAAAGTTCAAACACGCGTAAACCCTACCCTACCGTAATAGATCAACAAAGAGAAGGAAAATTAAAATCACAATAGCAATCAATGAAAAACATAGATCACATAATAGATGATGTTATATATATAATTAAATGATGAAGAGAGTTAATAAGTTCCACCCTATACATATCATAAACCCTAATTTAAAAAAAGTATTTAAACCAACCAAACATACCAAGTTCCTTCTCTGCCTTGGCCATTGCTGATCGATCACTCGGTCTTCTCGATCTCGCGACGGAGATGGGTGATCATATCGGAAGCCATCAGAATCCTGGCATCATAATTCACCTTCTTCAAATACAACCACCTACGGATGAATGAATCACTGCTGGCTTCGCTGATCACTCTGTCGGTTGCTTCCTTGCCGAGGAAATAGGTGTGGATAAATGACCCCATCAGAAACGAGTTCTGAAACTCCATCCTATTTGTGATGCACTTCGTCTTGTTCAGAGAAGCTTTGTCGTCGGGGTTGATATGAACTTCAACAACCCCCTTCGGAATGGAAGCATCCAACACCATCTTCCTCTCGAGAGTGTTAATGGCCTTCTCTCATTATGTCGCGAGCGCAAACGCCCTTCACGAACAGTGTAATCTTCTCTATTTCTTTCATTCTCTCTCTCTCCCCCACACTTCCCTTTCAGAATTCGATGTCTCCGTCTCTGCTTCTCTCTCTCCGTATATATATAGTACCCGGTAAGAAATCATTACCCATCCTTGTTTAACTATATAATTAGAACTATTGAATTTTTTTTTACCAGTAGTAGTATCCGGATAGGGATATGTCAAACAATTAAAAAACTAATATATTTATATATAGTTAGCGCAACCCAGTGATCTAAAGTATGCAGCCACATCATTAATTTTATATAAAATGTACAGTCACGTTAATATTTGATTGTAGACTTATTTTAAAGACTCTAAATTCTTATTGTGGACTCATTTTTTTATTATATATTTTATTATATTGTTATTTTTTAAATAATTATTTTTATCCAATATCATCACACAATATTATTTTTTATTTTTATTTTATATCATTATTTCACACACATTCCCACACAATGGCTCACCACTGTGCTGCCCTTTCTGCTCAAGTCAGGCGTTACTCCATTACTTAGTTGTAAAGAGTGTAAAGAGTGGAGTGTGTAATATAAATTGGGCCCTACTAATGTGTAATCCGCGCAGGAGCGCCATTCAATACACAAAGACACACATATTATACACTTTGTCTTGGCGCTGGGGTTGCTCTTAGACGTTAGTTATTTTTATTTACATTTGTAGTATGGCGACTTTGATTTGAAATTAAAGTGAGCGTAGTTTGAATTTATATTAATTTTTTTTAATTTCAAATTTAAGGAGACAGTAATATATTTTAAAGTATATTAAATTTAAATTAAAAAAATTAGAATTACAAAATTATCCAATCATGTCCCGGAAGTTGAAAATGTCCGGACGAATCATTTCAGTGTTCAGGCAGTTTGATTTTTAATTTATTTTTAATTTATTATTATTATTATTATTATTATTATTATTATTTTTTATGCTTTGTTTTTTAAGATGCTTTTGATCTAACATGCATACAACGCGCACCCCTAGTCTTGTACCTACATGGTTTCTTCAATCACCTGCAATAATGCCAAACACGATTTTTTCTACCAGGGCGAGAAACAGCTAAATCAATTATCACCACAAAAACCAATAAACAACCACCGTACAAGTGGCAGCAAATGAAACAGATTGCTACAGAACCATCGAGATAAATACACCTCAACATTTCTCGCCATCGCCCGTAAGTTTGAACTCAGGTAGCTATTCAACCAGTGAGTCATGGCGATAGAGGTGGGTGATAATATACATATAAATATATTTATGTATATAAATTAAAATTATTTTCAGTTGCTTAATCACAATTCTAATTTATTGAATTATATTGATTTTAATTTGGTGGTGGTGTTTCCAAATCAGGCATGGTTCATGGAAGAGAGTGATGAGGATAAGAGGCTGCCTCATCATCGAAGCCCTAAAGAGTTCGTTTCTTTGGACCACCTTGCAGGTCATCAATCTTCTCTCCATCTTAACACTCTCTAAGACTTTCACTTTCTCTCTCTAGAATTCACAGTTTGCCAATTATACAGATCTCGGAGTCCTGTACTGGCATTTGAACCCAAAGGATTATGAGAACGATGAGGAATTGCAGAAGATCAGAGAAACCAGAGGCTACAATTACATGGTATTTTCCTTAAATTTTGCCAATACTAATACTAAAATTATATATAAATATGTATAATACTAGTATGTGAGTATTTCGTAGGATATGCTTGATTTGTGCCCTGAGAAGGTAGATAATTATGAGGAGAAACTGAAGAACTTTTATACGGAGCACATACACGAGAACGAAGAGATACGCTACTGTCTCGAAGGTTGCGGTTATTTCGATGTTCGAGACAAGGATGACCGTTGGATTAGCATCTGGATCAAGGAGGGAGATCTGATCATCTTGCCAGCTGGCATTTACCACAGGTTTACCCTGGATACCAGTAACTACGTGAAGGTGAAAAATTACTCTCATCTAATTATGAAATTTTAATTAAATAATATAATATAATATTCTTTATGCCCCCACAAAAAAATAGTAGAGTCGATTTTGAATTGGAACCATTATTTTGGACCAGAAGGTGAATAATTTTTTGTGAGACTATACAATCAACCAACATTTATCAAATTTGAAAGGCTTCGGTTGAATATAGGAGGGAAAAGAAAGGAAAGGATTATAAGAGAAAAGAAAAAAAAAAAAAAATGATAGATATAATAATATTATGAATAAAGAAAAAAAAAATAAATAAATAATATTCTTGTTTGGATGAATGGAAAAAAAAAAAATGAAATGAATAATTTACTATTTTACCGTCTTTTTTAGCCAAGCTTGCCCCTCCTTTCAGGTTACTTTTGTAATTTATTTTATTTCTCTCAGAATCACTCTAAATCTTGTCAATTTTGATCTTTCCAAATTTTTTCTTTTTCCTCCTATTCTTTCCATTCAAACACACTCGTCACTATCCTTTTTTTTTTTTATTCTCTCCAAATCCCTCGATCCAAACGAAGCCAAAAAGAATAAGGAGAAATGGTTTGATTCTCTTATTTTTATTTTTCCAACGAAGAGAGAGATCCATGAATCGGAATCCAAATGCATATCTACAAATGGTCCACTGGGAGCAAGAATTTTCGGGAACATTTTGAAAGTAGAAGAGCCACTTTAGTGTTCCATATCAGTAATGAATATTCGTTGGTCTGAGATTATGGAAAAAAAAATTTGTTTAAGCCACTTCGTTGACCGAGTAGACTACTCTCTAGTCTCTACTTACATTTTAGGGGATGACATACACAACTGAATTACAACTATTTGTGTGCGCGTTGCAGTTGATGAGGTTGTTTATGGGAGAGCCGGTATGGACGGCATATAATCGGCCACAGGAGGATCATCCGGCGAGGAAGGAGTACGTCAACAGCTTCACTGATAAGGTTGGAGTGGCACTTGAAGCTCATTAAGGCCCATTTGTGCTTGTATGAGTATTGATTGATTATTATGTATGATATACTTACTTCGATGTTACATATGAAGAAACTTTAATGGCTATTGTGAAATGTAGAACCGAACTCCTCTGGACAAAATAATAATAATAATAATGCTATTGCCATTTGAATCATATGTGGGTTTCATTTTCGTTCCTTTTTGGTTATGCTGCACCTCATTTGATTTTTTATAACTCAGATGACGCAATTACCTCTCAAGCTGAAGTGACTATTTGATGATTGTAATGTTTTTAAAAGATGATGATTGTAGAAAGACATGAATGCAGTGTGTGGATGGTTTAATTTGCGGTCTTACATTGGAATCTTATTTATTTATTAGAGAGAAGCGGAAAACAAAATGTCTTTTAAGTACAAAGATTCATGCTCTAGCATATATATATGATCTGTAAATAGCATACAGATGTGAACTTAAAATATCCTTGCTTCCTGGATTGAAAGTCGTTTTGTTTTGGGCTGCTTCTTATGGGTTTTCTTTTGCTAGGTCCATCCTTTTTTTTTTTTTTTTTTTTTTTTTTTTTTTTTAAGGCTCTTTAAGAGCATCTTATTTGGGAATGTATTTCAATCATTTAAAAGTATTTTTATTTGAAAAAATTATGTTTAGATATAGCTTAATAATTATTAAAAACACTTTTAATACTATATCAAATTTAGTTCAGTAAGGATTTAGTGGTTGGGAATCCAACTTCCTTGAAGCCCTAAGAAATTTATCCCATCGTCGACAAAAAAGAAAAAAAAAGTCCGGAAGTTAATTTTTTAAATTTGTGTTCTAAGTAGAGATTCTATATACCTTTTTAAAAAAAAAAAAAACAATTTCACCTATTCTTTTATAAAGGTCTTATTATTAAATATAATAATATTAAAGAACAATCTTGTAAAATGAGTAACAAAAATGCTTTAAGAAATATTATTTCTAAACATATTGAATGATATTTTACTTATAAAATATATTTTATATAATGTATTACCAAACATCTAATAAATTATTATTTTTAACTAATAACAGTTTTTTAGATACCTCTACTGATAAAAGCTCTTGTTTTATTTTAACGAACTACGCTGCCACTAATCACCTAATACATATATTGATTTCTCATTGTCAAACTATATATATATATCTATATACACATTGATTTGGTGTCTCAGAGAGAAAAAGGAAAAAGTTGTCAAGGCAAAATTTTTATCAAGACAAAATATCCAACTTTGAGCAACTCCAGTAGAATATTTTTTCTATGATTTTCCTTTCTTTCTTGCACTCTACTGAGATGTGTGTATGTTTCATTGCGTTATAAAAAACTTTCTTCTGCATTAGACTGTGGAATGGGGCTCATTTTTGTTCCAAGTTTGTTATGTTGTACCATAATTCCAAAATACATATTTACTGAACTTCATTTTGACATTTTTTTTTTGGGTACAGTTTTACACTTAAGTACTTGAAAGTGATTTTCTTTTGAGAACCAAGACTATGTTTATCCTGGCATCATTTTCCTCACGCTCAGTGTGCGCATATACACACACAAAGACGCACAAACGCATATAGTAATCCATTATGTATATTTGGAAAAAAGATGCCCCTCTTGTAATGTACTGATGGCATGGAAACAGGACAAGGAGAAGAATTGATGATGTAGAGGCTATTTTCCTTGGTAATTCCTCATGTTATGAACCAATTGAAACGAATTCAAGAAACAAAGGATGCCCCGGCTTCTACCTATAAATACCATCCTCTCACCAACTCCTCCTATCCAAACAGAACTCTCTAACCAACACGAGCCTTTCTTACCCCTAATTATCTCCAAAACTCTAGCCAAATTATGGGTGTCACCACATTCACTGACAAATATACTAGTACAATTCCTCCCGCAAGGTTATTCAAGGCATCAATCCTTGATTCTCACAACTTGATCCCAAAAATCATGCCACAGGCTATTAAAAGCATTGAGATCAGTCAAGGAAATGGAGGGGCTGGCAGCATCAAACAGATCAACTTTGCCCAAGGCTAGTTTGCTTACTATCACACACACAAACTTTGTCAAATATATATACTATATTACTTACAATAGAAAATCGTATATAATGAATGTTTTACATAATACAAAATTATATTTCATGGGCGTGTTTCATGCAGGTAGCACTATGAATTATTTGAAGTATCGAATTGATGAGCTCAACGAAGAGACTCTCACTTATAATTATACTTTGATTGAGGGAGATGCCTCGATGGACAAGCAGATTGAATCAATTTCTTATGAGGTTAAGCTTGAGCCATGTCTTAATGGTGGAACTATCTCTAAGATGACGAGCAAATATTACACCAAGGGTGATGTTGAGCTCTCAGAAGAGTCCATCAAGGCCGGCAAGGAAAAGGCCATGGGAATGTACAAGGTTGTCGAATCCTACCTCCTCGAAAACCCCAACGCCTATGCATAATGTTCTTATTCTATGGTCTCTAGCTTAAGTGTTCGGTGCACTAATGCTGCTTTTTGCTTTTGTCCGGCTAATTGGCAATAATTGCCTTTGTTACAATAAGAATTCCACCCCTGCTTATGAACATGGGGGAATTATGTTTTCCTTTCCACATGAGAATATCATATCTCCCTTTGTTTTGAGGGGAAAAAATAAAAAGAAATAAATAAATGAAGTTGCTTTTAAGTTTAAACTGGTTGAGTATTACTATGATTGTTGTATGTGTGTGATTTTTTTGTTGCAGTACTAAGGAAAGAGAGTGTGAATGAATCCAAACAATAAACCATGGTTTCAAGCTGAAGCCAGAAACTTGTGTTCTTCTTTTGGCAGCAAGTGTATATATTCAATCGCATAAACTTGAAATATCTTAACCTAGTTAATCAACAAGTTAGTAAACATGTTGGCTGCTGATCGATGATATAGAGAAACACAAGTGGTGCTGAAGTGATTTTAGGTATATCTGTGTGTTTAAATATGCTGTTTCAACATCAGCACTTGCATTTACCTGCCATGGAAACGAAAGTGGAATGCTTGAATAAGATTTGTAAACTAAAGTGCCTTCCAGTTTTTACTACTACAGTATGATATTCTGCAGTATATTCTGGTTTCTATCCATAGATACTGCAGAATATCTGCAAAACAAGACATTCAAGTCTCATACCATTGCAGGGGTGAGTTTAATTCACTTGAAAGCTATCATTGAAAATATTCAAGGATGGACTGCTTAGAAGTGCCGAGCATGGAATTTCTACCTTGTAATTTGGAACGTCGATTACAAATTGAAACCACTAGCATAGCTTTGCTGAGGAATAATCATAAAGATATTTGCCAACAATAGTCCACTGGCCAAATAACAGAGGTTCAGTGCATCCAACTCGATGTTTTAGTAGGCTGCCTTTGGCTTCGGTAAATATTTAGAGTGTTATCTGTTGGCTACATAAGCTGCATTGTGTCTTCTGTGGCATTTCAAGTGAAAATTATATCTTAAAACTGGACCAATAAAGAAAAAAAAGGACTTTCACCATATTTCACTGAATGCAATCTTTTGAGGCCAGGGCTTAGTAGTTTGACAGAGCTTTTAACATCATTTACTGGCATTTTCTTAACTGACTCAAGCAGATAGGTTTGTCATCAAAATGCTAAATGAACTTTAAGTGGACTAATCAAATTCAATGGAACATTCAAATTATTGATGTTTAATTGAGTTTGAGTTGTTTGACCATGTCAGTCCAGCCAAAATCTAACCTAGGGATATTTAGGCATGAAATAAGGTGCTGCCACAATCAGTTAATCCAGACCACTGTCTATTAGGCTCAGTCAGCTCAAGTTTGCAAACTAAATCCTTTATCCATGGCAACTCTAGTTAAGCCAAAGACTACAACTTCCCCAATAAACTACCGAATGAGGGTCATTTTTCTTTTTATGTAGCTTTCATGTTTTAGCACAATCTAGATACATGTTTACATACAAATGAGACGATTCATTTTGCCCTCTGTTTCCCCACAAGGAAATGGAATTAACTTGTGCTTTTGTGCAATTGAGTTTGTTTTACCATCTCTATCTCTTCTCTGATGGCCGAATTAAGAATTGGCCTACCGGATAAAAAAATTTAGTTTAGAGTAATATCCATTTCATTTGGATAAATGATGCCACCTCTTGAAATGTAATGTGAGTGATGCCATCTCTTGTAGTGTAATGTGGCTGACATACAAACAGGACAAGGAGATGAATATATTTGGCTATTTTCCTTGGTAACTCCTAATAATTAATATGAACCAGTTTCAGAAACAAAAGGTCCCCTGACTTGTACCTATAAATACCATCCTCTCACCATCTCCTCCAATTCAAAGAAAATTCTCCCCTCAACCATGGGTGTCACCACTTTCACCGAGGAATATACCAACACCATTGCTCCAGCAAGGTTATTCAAGGCATCCATCCTCGACTCTCACAACTTGATCCCAAAACTCATGCCACAGGCTATCAAAAGCATTGACATTCAAGGCAATGGAGGGGCTGGCAGTATCAAACAGATCAACTTTGCTGAAGGTTAGTTAGCTTACTACAAGACACACACATGTAAATATATATAGTATTACCTTGAATAGAAAATCATATATAATGATCAAACTGAAATGTGGCTAATGTTGTTTCATGCAGGTAGCACTTTGCATTGTTTGAAGTACCGAATTGATGAGCTCAACGAAGAGACGTTCACTTACAACTATACTCTGATTGAAGGAGATGCCTCGATGGACAAGCAAATTGAATCAATTTCTTATGAGGTCAAGCTTGAGCTGTCTCCTAACGGTGGAACTGTTTCGAAGATGACGAGCAAATATTACACCAAGGGTGATGTTGAGCTCTCAGAAGAGTCCATTAAGGCTGGCAAGGAAAAGGCCACGGGAATGTACAAGGTTGTGGAAGCCTATCTCTTGCAAAACCCTGATGCCTATGTTTAATGTTCTTAATCTATGGTCTCTTATGTTTGGTGCACTAATGTTGTTTTTGCTTTTGTCTGGCATTGGTTGCCTTTGTTGCAATAAGTATTCCAATCCTGCTTATGAACATTGGGTGGATTATGTTTTTTTCTTCCATATGAGTATACCTTATGTCCCTTTGTTTTGAGGAAAAAAGAAATAAATAACTTAAGTTGCTTTTTAACTATCAATATGTGTTAACAACATCAACACTTGTCATGCCTAATTTCGAATTATAATGCAAAATCTAATGAGTTGCACATGTAAAAATTGCATCTAAGCCACACACTAAGTTTCTGTTAGTTTTGCTGATTTATTGATGGAAAGGAAAATGAAAAAAAGTTAATGTAAAGAGAACAAAATCAGCGTCATATTATGTTTCCTGAATAGAAAAAAGAATTTAATTTTTTTTTTTCAAACAGTCTGAAAATAAAAAAATAAAAAAATAATAAAAAAAGAAAAAGATGAAACAAATGGTATATAAATTATATTTTTCCTTAATATCCCTGATATTTTTCTTTCCACTTCCCCTTTCTTAGAATAACTAAAAAAAAGAATGCATTATGAATGTTCATAACCAGCCCTTGAAAATTGAGGGTAAAACACGCATTTGATGGTAATATTTGAAAAGTGTAGTAGATTCGTCTAAATTTCGAAAGAGTGTCAATGAATATTTATATTATGATTTTTTTGTCAAATTAAAATTACATAAATTTAAATTATCTAATTTTGTCTCGCACTTTAAAAATATCCTGTGATATGCCAATAGCCATACAATGACATAAATTCAAACACGGTCTTCAATAACTTGATATGTTTGATTTGCCCTTTAATAAAGTATTTATTTTTCATGTAAAACATCAGTTTTTTCAAATGACAAAATTACCCTGTACTAATAAAGTATTAACCGTGGCCCTATGCAGTCCTTCAATAAAGTATTTATTTTGCATGTAAAACATCAGTTTTTTTCAAATGACAAAATTACCCGTTAGCTAATAAAGTATTAACCATGGCACCATGCAGCACCGACTCTAACCCTATTTCTCTATCTCTATATATACCCAAACTGTTTGATGGTTGAAGACAGTAGGGATCCGGCGACCAGTCCTAGAAACTAGGGTTTGAAGGGTTTCATGGGCCAAACTGGTCGCCGGATCCCTACTGTCTTCAACTATATCCTCTAGTTCGTGTTAGATGTTCTGCTGTTTTAGATTCCTCAATCTATAAACTGTCTTCTATCTCTGAAATCCATCTCAACTTCCACAAATCAACACTCATCTACGGTCAATTACCTCATAAATTCATGTAGGTTTACTCCAGAAACTGCTATCTCTGTTTCCAATTACATCAATTTTATAACCCTAAACCAACCAGATTCAGTTCTCAACTTCCTCAAGAACCATGATTTCAGCAAAACACAGATCTCCCCTCTCATTAGAAAATGCCCAAAACTTCTCTTCTCGGATCCCAAGAAAACCTTTTTGCCCATATTTACTCCACTGGAATTTCCAGCACTGAGCTTGTGAAGATATAGTAGCCACAAGCCCAACTATATCGAGACGAAGCTTGAAGAACCAAATCATCCCATCCTTCAAATATTTTTTTTTAAAGAATGAAGTATTTCATTCCGATGAATTTATGAGGTAATTGACTGTGAATGAGTGTTAGGATTTTTATTTTGTTTTCTATTTTTCCTGAAAGAGTGGATCGAAACGATGTACTGGACAGGTTTGTTTTCTTATCTCCATAATTGTTGAGACCAGTCCACATGTCAAGGCTGAAAACTCGGTATGAAATTACACAAACACGCGCGTGTATATATGCATAATAATATTGCATTATCTTAATATATTATTTTGTTCATTTATTGGATTGTCAATTGCTGTTTTTATCACAGGTGCTTCTTGGAGATGCATTGTTTCGCAGAGTGATTGTAAGATCATATATACCTCCATTTTTTTGGATGTTACTTAGGAATGCATTATCACAAATAATGTCCATTTTAATTGCAATATCATTTAATTGCATATTGGTTTTTCATTTTCAATTGATATGATTTTAGACATCCAATGAATTTGAAGGCATATTTTGGAGTTTCATGGCATTTTAATGTTCGGACATTAACTACTGCGTATTGCAGAGAGATGTTGCCATATTGACCAAGTAGTAAAAAATGGGGCTGAGGCCTAGCTGTTTCACAGATTTTTTGTGACTTACCCTCCTTGTCACAAGCATATGTATTTTATTATCCCAAACCCAAGTTATTAACTTGTATAAATTAAGATCTGTTCTTCAATATCACGGAACACCCTCCTTGTCACAAGCATATGTATTTTATAAATTATCCCAAACCCAAGTTATTAACTTGTATAAATTAAGATCTGTTCTTCAATATCACGGAACATCATTGAACAACCGTACGGGCATCTTTTGCGCATTGCATACGGCTTTTTTGAATCCAATCGTGAATGTTATGCCAGTCATACCTGTGCTCTTCCTTCTCTTAGCCTTTGTTTGGCAAGCTGCTGTAAGTTTTCGATGAGCGACTTTTTAACTCGTTTGATTGCCAAAACACACAACCGACTCACTCAATGTCTATTGGGCGGCAAACTCTACACTCTCGTTATTTTGTTTGTTTGACCTTATTTATTTGTTTTGAAATTGATGGCCTCAGTTGACATTGATATTAATGCATCCTTTGAACATAAGTTACTCTATCTGGTTGTGAAGTGTATACTGTGGAGATGCTATAAAAGTTCATATTTCTATGCCATTTTGTATTGTTGGAAAATCAGTTTTATGTGTTAATTCATAGAATGAATTTGCCATATATTGTAACTGATGATTTAAAGTTCTAATATTTTATTATGTTTACCGTTTTTAAATGAAATATGATTCTTTTAATTTATCATCCATGCTCTATGTTTTTCCTTATCACGTTTCAATCTTTTAAAACCATCATTACAACATTGTTCCTAAACAAAATACAATGACTAGGTGTCCACATCAACAAAGACAACTTTCCACTGGAGTCCCATACCATTCCAGTGGAGAGTTCACTTCCCTTGAAAGCTATCTTAGCAATTTTTTCAGCTTAAAATCACTGTGCATGAAATTTCTAACTTGTAATTGGCGGCATTGATTAAAAACTAAAACCACTAGTATAGCTTTGCAGAGGAATGATCGTAAAGATTTTCAAAAAATAGGCCACTGTCCGATCACCAAGTTCCAGTTCGTCCAACTTGATGTTTGCTAGGCTGGATTTGGCTTAGGTAAATATTTAGAGCACTTTGTTGGCTGCATTGCTTCTTTTATGGCATTTGAAGCAAAAATTCATATCCTAAAACTGCTCCAATAAATTTGCTCATCAAAATGCTAAATAAACTTTAAATGTACTATTCAAATTCAAGTGGACATCCCATCAATCTATGTTTTAAATTAGTTTGAACATGTTAGTCTAGCCAAAGTCTAGCCTAAAGACATTATGCAAGAATTATGGTATTAACACGACCAGTTAATCCTTAGCACTGCCTATTTGGCTTAGTCGGCTTTAGTATGAACTTTGAAATTTCTGATGAGTTCAGACACATTTGCAGGCAGTCCAGTTAGCATGAACCTCTTATATACTGTATAAACATTCATATTGTTGTTGATTTTATCAATGTGTTCATGTATCTTCATTGGGAAGAGAGATAAAGAGGAAGAGATTTGTGGGTAACCAATTCCTTTCCTTAATGAATCCAAAAATTCCAAATCCTTCAGCTAGGATTTTTACAACAATAATTAAATAAAAATTAGCTTTTTCTGTTACCGAGTTAGGTTCATAAGCAGACTCTAAATACATGTTTATGTACACTTGAGATCCTTCATTTTGTCCTATATTTTCTTGTAAGGAAACAAAATTAAATTGTGTGTTTGTAGTATGACTAATCCTCTCATCACATCTCTCTCTCTCTCTTTTATGATGATCTTATTAAGAATGGTCTGCAGGATAAAGTAATTTAATTTACAGTAATACATTTTATTTGGATAAATGCTGCCACCTCTTGTAATGTAATGTTGCAAGCTGGAACTGATGATATATGCAAACAGGACAAGAAGATGAATATTTTTGGCTCTTTGCCTTGATAATTCCTAAGAATTAATATGAACCAATTAAAACAGTTTCAGAAACAAAGGATCCCATAACTTCTGCCTATAAATACCATTCTCCGACCATCATCTTTCATTAAAAGAAATTCTTACCTCAACCAGCTCTCAACTTCATTGCTCCATAATTATATATCTTGAAACCTCGAGGCAAATAATGGGTCTCACCACTTTCACTGAGGAATATACCAACGCCATTGCTCCGGCAAGGCTATTCAAGGCATCCATCTACGACTCCCACAACTTGATTCCAAAACTCATGCCACAGGCTATCAAAAGCATTGAGATCACACAAGGAAATGGAGGGACTGGCAGCATCAAACAAATCAACTTTGTTGAAGGTTAGTTTGCTTACAATGATACACATGCATAGCATTCGCTACTTCAGAAAATCATATATAATGATCAAGCTGAAATCTTGCTAATGTTATACATAATAGAACGTGTATTTCGTGGGTGTGTTTCATGCAGGGAGCACTTTGAATTATTTGAAGTTCCGAATTGATGAGCTTAGTGAAGAGACGTTCACTTACAACTATACTCTAATTGAAGCTGATCCCTTAATGGAGAAGCAGATTGAATCAATTGTTTATGAGGTTAAGCTTGAGCCGGCTCTTAATGGTGGAACTATCTCTAAGATGACAAGCAAATATTACACCAAGGGTGATGGTGAGCTCTCAGAAGAGGTCATTAAGGCTGGCAAGGAAAGGGCCATGGGAATGTACAAGGCTGTCGAAACATACCTCTTGCAAAACCCCGATGCCTATGCTTAATGTTCTTATTTTGTAAACCAATCTCAATTGGTCCCCAAGTCTATGTTGTGCTTTTGCAACTTTTTTTTTTTTAAGCTTTTGGTACAATAAATGGATAATGATTTTTCTTTGTCACGAGAAAATCTCTACCTTTGTCATAGGAAAAAGAAATAAATAAGTGAAGTTCGGCGTTAGAGTTTAAACAAGTTCATTAACAGTTTGATAGTCATGTCAAGCTATATTATTGAAGTACTAGAGGAAGGGCGTGGGAATGAACCTTCAAATTAGCAGTAGCATTTCAAGGATCTGAGTTAAAGTCTGTACCATGAACAAACTTAAGTACATTTTTGTACTCACTGATAAGTGCATTCAATCGCTTAAATACAAGTCAATCAGCAATATTTCATGCGAAGAATCCGAACGGAGATGATATACAAGAATATTATTTACTTGCTCTATGATTTGAGTTGGAATAAACATGTTGGCCATCTTAATTCTTTGACATGGTGATATATAGAAACTCAAAGTACAAAACTTGAAGAGATCCACTTCTGAAGTGTTTCTGAAGTGTATGCGTTTTAAAATATGCGTTGGGACGGAGGTAGTAGTAGTATCAACTTCAACACTTGCTAACTGCCCAGGAAATTTAATTGCAATAGTGGAACAGGACTTGTAGACTTCTAGGTGTTACCAGATCGCATTTGTTATATGTTGGGGCCCTGGATCCAATTAGTTTTCACTTACAGAACTGCATGTTTGTTGCTTAAAATTCCCGAAAAAAAAAACAAAAAAAAAAAAACACACACACACACAAATGTTTGTTGTGAAATAGGGCTCTATTCAGTGTGCTGATTTAGTGTTAGAAACACACACAAAGGGTGAAAATTGTTCATGTCAAGTGATATTTCTTAAAATATATTTATATAATTTTTTTTGGTTCTGGAACAAGAAAATAAAAAAAGAAATCATACTGACATATAAAGCTTGAATATCCTTTATCAGAGGCTCATCTTCAAAAGATGCATTTTGAATGTTCACAATCAGCAGAACAGAACATAATTATAGTCCGACCAAAAAAAAAAAAAAATTTGGAGAAAAAGAAGAAGAAGAAGAAGATGATGACGAATTACATTTAAAAAATGGACTCAATCTGCTATAGTTGAAGTCTGAAATCTAGTCGGCTGAGTTCAGGCAGTTGCCAGCTACTTGGCATATTATGTCATATATGGGTGTTTCTTCTAATGCACAGGTAGCACTTTGAATCATTTGAAGTACCGAATTTATGAGCTCAACGAAGAGACGTTCACTTACAATTATACTTTGATTGAAGGTGATGCGTCGATGGACAAGCAGATTGAATATATTTCTTATGAGGTTAAGCTTGAGCCGTGTCCTAATGGTGGAACTGTCTCTAAGATGACCAGCAAATATTACACCAAGGGTGATGTTGAGCTCTCAGAAGAGGTCATTAAGGCTGGCAAGGACAAGGCCATGGGAATGTACGAGGCTGTCGAAGCCTTCCTCCTGCAAAATCCTAATGCCTATGCTTAATGTTTTGATTTTGTAAACCAATGCCATTTGGTCTCTCAAGTCTATGGTGTGCTGGTTTAACCTCTGATTGCTTTTGGTACATTAAGCAACCCACCTCTCTGCTTATAATTATGGGTGGACAATGATTTTTCTTTTTCATGAGAAAACCTAATCTTCCTTTGTTATGAGAGAAAGAAATAAACAATTGAAGTTTGGTTTTTGAGTTTAAATAAGATCAATATCAGTATGGTTGTCATGTCACTTTAACAGTGCATAGAATAAAGATACATTTTCGAAATTTGAAGGTTTTCAAATGGGAGGGATGTAAGAAGGGTGTGGGTTCCATGACCAATGACGATGTTATGAGGTAAGACTCACGGCGGCTTCGTACATGCACCTTATTTGTATTTTCGAATTTGGAGATTGTATGTTCTAGTCCATATTATTGCAATAGTAGAGGAGAGTGATGTGAATGCTCTATTTGGGGGCATGATTCACATGTAGAATGTTGGTAACTTGCTCTATGTGTGATGTTGTGATATATATGTCTATATATATAATTAAGGTTAAAAGAAAAAGAAATAAAACAAGTGGGCCCCACCACTATTTAAAACATCAAAAAGGCCATAAGGCCATTACAGATGCTCTCTCTCGGCAGTTTCCAAGTTCTCTCTCTGGACCATTTGTTTTATTTTTTGCTTTCACCATTCAAACCTTGATATTGCTTTTTCCTTTGGGAATTTGGTAGAACATTGTGAAGCAAAATTGTTGAGCTCGTCGAGGCCGTCAATTTGATAGGAACCAATCATCATTTGGTGCACTCCAATGAGTTCAAAATTCTAGGGTTCTTGGGCTCAAATTGAGGGTTTTCATCAATTTGAGGTAGGGGTGTTCTAATTTACAATTTCTTGGCCTTTGGTGAATTTTTCCCCTTAAATTTGATTCTAAGCATGCTAAATTTTAATTACTTAACTTGTTATTGTTGTAGTTCTTTGTAATTATAATGTAATTGTGCTCCTTGTGTTATTTGAGTTCATCAACACTAAATATCACACCATGACATCATAACACCTCCACTGTCACTCATTCCAACAACCGTTCAAACCTATTATTCCATCAGACCATCAAGTCACTACTAAAAGATTTTTCCTAGACATCCTCAAGATAATATCATCGTAACCAAAGAACAAGCACAACGCTTACTGCTCCCCGTAACAACCACCATTTACCACTAGAAAAGAACATCCACGCGTCAATACCATGCCAACAAATCCTCAACCAAAATGAGCATAAGAATCCAAAATGCTCAACACCCAACTGTCTCCTTAAAACCATCAATAATGCGATCAATCGCTACTGTTTTCCTGGACACTGGGTTCACTCCAAAACTGACTTACTCTTTAATTACAGGAACTTCAAGTACTAATACCTCATGATCATTATTCCCAAAATAACTTCACAATTCCACTCCCTTATAAACAACAAACATCCACTACCAATCGCTCCTTCAAAAGTGACATTAACCTGACATGAAAACACACCTCACTTTTGATACTCGACACCATAGTCAGCAACTCGCAATAAGAAAATTAAAAATCCCACGCGGTAACGCTACATGAACAATCCCTAAGAGGGACAACAACGCCAAGCCAAACGGTCAACCACATAAGCTACAGTCTACAACAACTACAACCAGTGGTCTCTCTAATTGGTATATAACTGGACACTCAAGTCACACCTACAACTAACCTATCCAATACAACGAAATGTCCACATCGATTTCATCTGAGTTGTGTGCCTATAGTTCACTCAGTGTGGTAGCCTTCTGGTGCCACCTGTATACGCTCACGCACACCCGCCCACAGAGCCACAAAACAAAGAAATCAAATAGAACAGGCCATCAAGCCTAAGAGGTTACTCCTCATCCTGGCTCAACACAATCTGTGACCAATATTCTATGGTCACCAAACCACATCACACCAAACTTTTGTCTTCCTTACTGGAAATCAAAATAAAAGATGCCACTTACTCATCTCGTCACTAACTCAAGATCAACCTTAACTCATACTCTATAAACGAAAATCTAAGAGGTCAACTCTCAACCTTAAATATCAGTGAACTTTTAAATAAGAACCAAATACCAACCTTGCTCAACCCGTACAACACTTGAACCTTACAAATCATACACTACATTCCACCTCGCATCCTATGACGTCTAATCAACTTTGCTTACGTGTAAGAATCCCCTAACTCACGCACCATGCTCTATTGATTCATCACCCTAAGAGTCCCCTCACCACACCGAGATAACACAAGTCAAACTCTTGCCTGTGCAAGAAAATGGGAACTTCCATCCCAGAAGACACCTAAGATCAAACTCTTCTACCATTACTAGTTTCTAGGGAAAGGATTCCTAATGGAACAACGCGTCTAAATCAAACCGGACTCGATAGATCATGCTATTCACATCTCCCTTACTCACAATGTTGATACCTTTTCCGTCATAAAGGAAAACTCACAAAGCTAATACAAAATAAAAACGTGCCTACTAAACAATTACATATTGAAAACAAAACACCAATTCATGGATCATTTAAGCTAGTGCTACACACATATAACATATAAGCATGTGTTCACGTAAGCAAATTAACACGTAGGCAATTAAACAGGTAAGTAAGTAAACAAGTAAGCATACTGCTTAAATATTTAAACATGTAACATATAGGCAAATAAACACTTTAGCATGCTTCTTTAAATATCAAAACACGTAACAAATAATCTCATACGCAATGCAAACAACTTCCTATACAATCCTACATAGGCCTTTACCCGTCGTCCTAAGGTTTTCGAACCATCGCTCTGATACCATTCTGTAACGACCCAACTCCTCATGGATCCGGATCATTAAACAGGTCATTTCCCGACCCAAAATCATCCATGGGTAATACGGTAATTTCATATTATATTTAAATATCATGGTCCAAAAAGGACAAAATGGTAAATTGCCACAATTCAATAATTTGAGACTCAAAGGGTATAATGGTCATTAACTTGGGTCACATAATAACTAAAATAAAGTTCGGGGCAATATAGTCCTTTCGGTGGTTAAAATATAATTATTGCACTTTATTGGGCCATAAAATAAATACGTGTAACATTTATTGGGTGCCAAAGTGTAATTTGGGAAACTAAAATTTAGTTTAATTAAAAGGCTGAAACTGGTCGACGTATGTACACTATACGTCGACTGGTTTGGGACGTGATACCGGTATACATATGGGAAGTCATACATCGACTGGTTTGCAACGTGAGCCACAATGACTCACACTATGAAGATACCGGTCAACGTATGGGAAGCCACACGTCGACTGGTTCTGGGGAACCCTCACTTCTTTTCCCATTGTCCAGTGATAACCCAAATACACCAACTTTGGTAATTCAACCACCCATGCCACTACACTTACGTGTAATTTTAAATACATTTCAACACTAAATTGCAATAATAACAACCACGTTGTTAACGTAATTTACCACACGTTACTTAAAATATACAAACTGATTTTAAGTGAGTAAAACTTAATTATATTATCTCAAATAACCATATACACAATGAATCTCAATACATCACACATTGCAAAATAATACACCTGAGTTAATCTTTTACAAAATTAGGTTCATTTACAAAAGATATGAAAAAGGGCATTTCTCTACTCCAAGCTAAGGCTAAGTTGGATTACCGTCGGCTACTTCTTTTCCATGACCTGAAAAATGTAGAATATGATGGGGTGAGCAATATGCTCAGTAGGTGACACTTACGACACATCTTTTGTATCCCCGTGAATCCAAGCAAAGAATAGAGCGATAGGAGCGATAGGAATCGAGGTCATACAAAATTGGGAAAATACAACATCATATCCGAGCTCAACATTAACAATATAATGCAATGGAATGTAATGCATATCAATGTCACTCCCCATTTTCAAAACCGTTCATCCATCACTTTCCAAATTGTTAATGTAACCCCCTTTGGTGACTCCGCAACGCCGAGAGAAGGATTAGCTACTGTCCCTGACCTTTGGTGACTCCGCAGCGTCATTATGGGGCCCAGATAGCTCAACCACGCTAGGGCAATCTCCCTAGTTCCCTCTAGGTTACATTAACCTACCGGCCCGTTGGTGACACCGCAGCGACCGAGTTTTATCAAAATACTTGTATCAATACATTCTTTCCCAAAATTTCCCATTTTTGTTTCAAAAGCAATTTCTCCCATTTCATGCAAACCCAATGGTATGCATAAATGCACTAATGTCATGTGCATAATTATTATCTCACAACTAGCTCAAATTTAGTCATCAAGGCATACATTCACAAGAATTCTCCAAAGAGTATACAACATGCTTTTACACAATAGAAATATAGCATAATGGAATTATAAATTCAACACTTAGGCATATCCTTCATACATCATTCATAGTATATTGGTAACACAATGAACACAAAACTCAACATATAGCATGCTTTTATTCAATCAATTTAACACACATTCACATAAATTCACATATTCTTAATTAAGTCATTTTAAACTAAAATCAAAGCAATTAAGCATGCTAAGGCACAATTCAAGTAGATTAATTCACTAAAGCGCAAGAACTTCGTGGATTAAGAACCCCTACCTTGATTTAGAGCAAAACCCTTAAAATGGGTTCAAATTTTCGAAGGCCAAGGGGAGACTCAAAACTGAAATTGTTGATATCAACACGTAGAGCTCGCCGTGCTCTCCGTTTCGCCTCAAACGGCACTCAAAATCATATATGATGATCAAAGTGAAAACTGGTCCATGTTTTACATAATGTAACATCTTTTGTTTTTTTCCTGAATCATAACATGTATATTTTGTAATATGTCATATATGGGTGTATCTTCTAATGCACAAGTAGCACTTTGAATCATTTGAAGTACCGAATTGATGAGCTCAACGAAGAGACGTTCACTTACAATTATACTTTGATTGAAGGTGATGCGTCGATGGACAAGCAGATTGAATCGATTTCTTATGAGGTTAAGCTTGAGCCGTGTCCTAATGGTGGAACTGTCTCTAAGATGACAAGCAAATATTACCCTAATGCCTATGCTTAATGTTCTGATTTTGTAAACCATTGCCATTTGGTCTCTCAAGTCTATGGTGTGCTGGTTTAACTTTTGATTGCTTTTGGTACAATAAGCAACCCACCTCTGCTTATGATTATGGGTGGACAATGATTTTTCTTTTTCATGAGAAAATCTAATCTTCCTTTGTTATGAGAGAAAGAAATAAACAATTTAAGTTTGGCTTTTGAGTTTAAATAGGATCAATATCAGTATGGGTGTCATGTCACTTGAATTGTGTAAAGAATATAGATACATCTTTTAAATTCGGAGATTTCTTAATGAGAAAAATGTTACTGGGGTGTGGATCATATCACCAATGTCATGATAATGTTATGAATCACGATGATATTACGAGGTGAGACAACCGCTTCGTATATACATCTTATTTTTAAATTTGAAGAATCTGTCATTGTTTTTCTCCATATTATTGCAATAGTAAAGGAGAGAGGGATGTGAATGCACGCTTTCACATTGATGACATGATTCACATGTAGAATGTTGGTTACTTGGTCTATGATTTTAGGTAGATGGAATGGGCTTTCCTTACCTATTAATGAAACAATTTTAATTAGACATTCAGGTCAAAGAAACATGGATTAGTTAAAAAATTTCTTCTATTTTGTCATATGATTCTTATCTCTTTAAAGATGTTATTAAATGACAAGGCCTCTCTCTCTCTCTCTCTCCCATGGAAAAGATCATACTTCGGTAGCTTTGGAATTACGAGATGTGGTCAAAGGTTCCAGCTGGACATTCATGTAAACAAGACAGAAAACGATAGGTTACCAACTACATACAGAGAGTAATGTTGCTCGGCCCACCTCCATAAAGTGACTATGAATAAAACTAGTCTGGAATTGCTTACCTATAAGCTAGATGCTGTGTGTGTGTGGTGGAGAATGGCTAACTGGTATGACAATATCTTACAATGGGTGCATGCCATTGCTAGGTTAGATCAACCCAAAATTCTCCAATTTCCATAGCCCAAGAGATACTCAAGCTAGCATTGGGCCTTGGACTCACTTTCAACGTTTCAAGCCAGTCAATTAATTCTTCTACAATTTTTTTTTTTTTTTTTTTTTTTTTTCTTCTAAAGGTTGAAAGTCCAATATGAGGACCAAGACCAAGTAGAATTTCTGAATGAGCAAAGAGTACAGTACTACTACTAGAACTTTTGTAGACTTGTAGCATACACTACATTAAATTAAAATTTTGAGGTGTGACTTGCATATTAACCTCCTACTCGGTGTTCGAGCTTATAGCATTAAGAGAAACCGCGTGGACAGCTAACCACATTAATGTCTGATGATATATATATATATATATATATATATATATCTCCTAGGGTTTGCAGAGTTGCTCAGAGATCAAACACCCATTTTCATAAAAGCCATTTAACCTAAATCTAAGACTTTTAGTTGTTTAAGTTAGGCCATTGTATTTTCATATGTGTCTGAAATAATGTTTAATGTAGATGCACATGCTAATACAAAAGGAGCCTTTCAAGCTTATTTTGTTTGTCACTTATAAAATAATTTTTTTATTTTAGAGAATTGCGGTACAAAAATTGTGTTTGGTTCAGATTTTTTTAAAAACTCATACCTAATTTTAGAAAAGTATCTTTTATACAGAGTAATTCTTTTGTACAATATAAATATTTTCTCTCGGACAATAAAAATTTCACCAGACAACAAACAATTTCCTCATATGCAAATATAATTACACTTTGAATGTACGCGCGTGCACATATATATATATATATATATATAAAATAAGAGATTAAACTGTGACTTAGCTTAGGTCTAGTAAACTATTCAAGCTTGGACCTCAGGGTAAAATGTTCAACTTCAGCTTTCAATTAATCAATTGTATATTACTCAGGTTGGATTTCAAACTCTCACACGATGGATCGACTACTAAGTATAGTCTATAGTCCAGCATATTATTGATTAGTGTTATTTATCTCCTAGAGCACCAAATTGACAGTTTGTGACGTTGAAAAATATGGCATTTTTGTTTCTCTCTTCTTTTCCCTACTCTTGGTCTATATCAATCCAATCCATTTTATTAGTAGTGGAAAAACTATCGATGTTGTGTTTGGTCTAATTGGCTAACAAAATTCTGTTTGATGTGATTTTGAAAATGATGTTACGGTCCAATCCGTCCGTGTCCACAACAGCATTCATTGACCCAACATTATGAGAAGCTTTACATGCCAATTCCCACATATAATCGCCATACCAAAGTGGTATATATTGTGATTTAATTCTGAATGAGAATTTCTTGATAATAATTTTTCGTTAAATTTAAATATAAATTGTAAATTTGGGAATACACCAAAAACAATATTTGATGTTTACTAAAGGCATGTTTGGTTCAATTGTTTAAAATAATTTTTAAAAAATTAAAACTATCACATGTGTAAGAAATATGGTATCGTCGTAATTAACCTCCCTTCCTTTTTTTTTTCTATTTTTTTTATTAATTTTAAAAAAAAATAAAGAAAAAGAAAAAAAAGAAGGATTTAGTAAAACTATCCACGCGTCTTAAGAAAATGTCAATGTTTAGTATGCAAATGCTAGCCTCTCGTGCAAGAAACGGGGCGTGCTGTTTGGGGTTGAAATTTTGGTTAGTAAAGAAGAGAGTTCACACCTCCCCTGTTCTCTCTCTGTGTCTCCTAAACATCAAACCGTACAGCTGTACAATTTCATTATATTAATAATAATTATTATATATTTACTAAATATTACGCATACAGATATATACATATACAATGTAACCCAAACTATACATTGGGCACGTATTACATATACAAATATATAACAGATATATGAAAATTAAATAATTCAGAGATGGAGAAAGTAAGATTGGACGGTCATGGTCTTAGCCGCGGCCTCTAGAGAGAGATACTTTTCCAAAGTCATAAGCTTAATTAATTTGACACTTTTTATTTTTTTTTATTTTAATAAGTCCAAAAAAAACATCTACTAGTTAGCCCCGTAGTATTCGATTTATCTTTGGATATGACCAATAATAGTAGTAATTATATATTATAATACCCAATTCTATTATTTATCACAAAAGCTCTGTTTGACTCCTATTAATTTTGAATTTTAAATTAAAAAAAATTGGAGGAGCATTTACTATCCTCTTATCATATTAGATTTCTACATAAAGCCCAGCGAGGATTGAGCTTTACTCAACTCACTCTCTCTCTCTTCTCTCTCTCTCTCTCTCTCTCTAACTTTGAGGTTTGCTCTAGTGTCTTTGAGGTTTTTCTAGGAAACCACCATGGCAGATAAGCTAAACGAAGAACAAATTGTGGAGTTCCAAGAGGCTTTCAGTTTGTTTGACAAGGATGGAGATGGTGAGATTTTCTTCTCTTTCCTAGCTATTTCCTATATATATATATATATATATATATATATATACTGTAATTAGTTATTTTTGGATTATTCTTAGCCTTCAATTAACCTTAGTTTATGAGTAATGGGTTTTCCTTATTCTTTTTGTTCTAGGCCTAAAGAGTTGAAAAATTATTCTCTCTACACACACAAACACACACACACACACAAGTCTATACAGAGAACACTGTATGGCTTATTCATAGAATGATGAATGTATAGGTTGCATCACTGTGGAAGAATTGGCAACGGTGATCCGGTCATTGGATCAAAATCCAACGGAGGAAGAGCTTCAAGACATGATAAGCGAAGTCGATGTCGATGGTAATGGTACCATAGAGTTCGCTGAGTTCTTGAACCTCATGGCTAACAAAATGAAGGTACAACATATAACATATTTCATTTTTTAATTCATTCAAATATATATATATATATATATATATATATACATATGGCATATTTGAAATATTTCCAACTTATTTAATTTTATCTTTTTCTTGTATTTCTCCACTTAGTGATAGATATGTTTTCATTTACTTAATAGGAGACTGATGCAGAGGAAGAGCTTAAAGAAGCTTTCAAAGTGTTTGACAAGGATCAAAATGGTTATATATCAGCTAATGAGGTGAGCTAACCTCTAACTATATATATATATATATTCAAACAACAAAATTGATTATCATTAATTTTATTATTAACGTTGAAACATATTTACAATATGTGGAAAAATATAATTATAAAAAATATAGGTTGAAGTTATTTATGAAAATTGATAAAAGAGCTGGCCAGTATATATACAAGGACTTTCGAAATTATCGAGTATATAAATAATCAAATATATGTAGTCTTACGTTTGCATGCACAATGACTGTTTTGGTATTTATGAAAAATTATATTGGTGTTAAAAAGAATAGGCCTGAGAAACTCTGCTTCGTTTGATCTCAAGATTCAAACATCCCTCATTTGTTTAATAAAAGGATTCAAATGTTAAATGAGCTGTCATATTATTTTTAAATGTGTTTTTTTACAGCTGTTTCACTTTGCATCTCTGTACAGCAATAGCCATTAATTTCTCATGCAATGAACAGTACCCAATTTTAACCAGACTCTGTGTACTTTGTATTTTGACTTTTTTAATTGTCACAACACAAAAGATTCTGTAATTATCTTACTAATATCTTATTTAATTATAATACTGTTGATTTGATCCTGTGCAGCTGAGGCACGTGATGATCAATCTAGGTGAAAAACTAACGGACGATGAGGTCGAACAGATGATCAGGGAGGCTGATTTGGATGGTGATGGTCAAGTTAACTATGATGAATTCGTGAAGATGATGATGACTGTCTAATCACAAGCTTTTCGATTGATAACATCGAATATAATCATATTCCAATTTGTTTGTCTTTTAATTGTTTAACCAATTAATTAATGTAATCTCCAGGAAAAAAAATATATAACTTAGAAATTTTCCTTGCTGTATTTGTCTTCTTGATTCTATTCTTTCAATGGCTGTATTGGTTAAAAATTAAATGACAAAATAAATCTGGTAACTTTGTGTTTGTCGCGGGATGATTCTAGTCAATGAATTCCTTGTCAAATAGGGTTTATTATTTATCCTCTAGTACCATATTAAAGACTAAATTGTTTAAAATGCTCACAATTTTTAGTGTAATTTAAGTTTTTATCAACAAGAATTTTATGTTTTGAATAACATGTTTTAGACATGACGTATGAGATTTTTTTTTTTTTTTTTCTGTTTTTTTTTTTTTTTGTGGTCCTTTGAGGATTCAAAAGATTACCAGGGTACCTTCTCCAAATTTTGACTTTGGTTTATTATAGGAATTGTTATATCATTTGACAGAGTCAAGTAATCAAAATGCTTACGTATTAGAAAAGTGATTATTTATATGCATCACTTTTTATGTACGTAAGTATTAATTTTGTGCAGATAAGTACCATTTTGTTCACATTTTTTAGTGTAATTTTATTTTTTATCAACAAGAATTTTATGTTTTGAATAACATGTTTTAGACATGATGTATGAGATTTTTTTTTTTTTTTTTTTTTTTTTTGTGGTCCTTTGAGGATTCAAAAGATGACCAGGGTACCTTCTCCAAATTTTGACTTTGGTTTATAATAGGAATTGTTATATCATTTGACAGAGTCAAGTAATCAAAATATTTACGTATTAAAAAAGTGGTTATTTATATGCATAAATTTTTATGTACGTAAGTATTAATTTTGTGCAGATAAGTACCATTTTGTTCACATTTTTTTAGTGTAATTTAAGTTTTTATCAGCAAGAATTTTATGTTTTGAATAACATGTTTTAGACATGATGTATGAGATTTTTTTTTTTTTTTTTTTTTTTGGTCCTTTGAGGATTCAAAAGATGACCAGGGTACCTTCTCCAAATTTTGACTTTGGTTTATTATAGGAATTGTTATATCATTTGACAGAGTCAAGTAATCAAAATGTTTACGTATTAGAAAAGTGGTTATTTATATGCTATGTACGTAAGTACTAATTTTGTGCAGGTAAGTACCATTTTTATATCAGTAAGTATAGACCATGTCATCAAATATCACTTTTTGAGCATGTACGACAAGTGACATTTATGTATACAAAAAGTGGTACATTAATGTACAAGAGTGGTATATGAAAATAGTAAAAATAGTTTGGACAATTAACAATATTTTTTTGATATCGACCTTAGCATTTTAGTCAATTTCTTTTCTTTTTTTAAAAAAAAAGGTCATGACGTTGACTCTTTTAAATGATAAATATAAGTCTATAAGTCCATCTATTTGTAATAATTTCTATACTATATGCAAGGGCGGATTCAAGGGTGGGCAAAGCTGGGCTTCAGCCCACCCAAACAAAAAAAAAAAAAAATTTACCATACTACTTTAAGCCCAACCCAAAAAAAGAGAAAATAATAATGGTAGTCCAGTCCAAAGTTAGCCCAGCCCAAAATTAGCCCACCCCATTTCAAAAGGCTGGATCCGCCCTTGATTATATGTCTGGTCAAAATAATTACTCCGAAAAAAAGAAAAAAGAAAATAAATAACACCCTTAATGAGGCAAGTTACACTAATTTTAAAGCTTTATAACTCTCGAACTTCAACCATAATATATATATATATATATTTGTATATATATATATATATATATATATATAGAGGGTTGATAATACACATCTATTGTGTGAGACCAATTTGGACAATTTCAACTTGAGATTTGGGTTCTGTCCCTTTCAGTCCCGGCCATTCGAAACTTTATAGTAATTTCACCGTAACTTAAGACTAGTTAAAAAGTTGTGATGCATTTTCCTCAAATTTTAACTTATGAATGTTTGTGTGCTTATATATACCACACCCCTGCACTTTTATATACGACGACTCATTCAAATTTTAACTTTAAAAACATGTATAAATGTTTGTCTGCTTATATAATATACACCCACACTCTTATATATACAACGAATCAAGCACAGACCTAACATAGTATTAATGGGGCATCCTCCCCACTTAATTTTTAATATTTTTATTTTATATTTTAAATTTTTTAAAATTTATGAAAATGCCCCCACTAAAATTATAATTCGCCCCCCATTGAATTATTATTTTTGATTATTTTATACTTTAAATTTTTGAGAATTTATGAAGATGGCTCCACTAAAATTACAATTCATCCCATTTTTTTTTTTTTTTTTTTTTTTTTTTTTTTTTTTTTTTTTTGCATTTTATACTTTACATTTTTTAAAATTTATGAATAAAACTCTATTGAAATTATAAAAATAGACTCGCTATATAAATTTGCCTTCACAAATAAAAAGGTGGCCCCCTCTCACAAATTTTTTTGAGTCCGGTCACTGACAATGACTTATTGATGGTATGTAATTATGAAGCTAATCTGTATATGATTTGGTCCATTATGAGTGTGTGTGTATTTATTTTTATTTTTATTTTTTTTTATTTATTTATTTTTTTTTTTTTGGACAACAATCAAGTTTTAAAGTGTCCCTGTGGAAAGCGTCACCGTTGAGCTTTAACAGGTGACCCCAATGCCATTATTTACAATATATATTTTCAACAACTCAACGCGTTAGGTTGCGTTGAACTCTCAATTTCTGGTTTTATTTTTGACTTGGACTAAGGATCAATGGTAGGGACTTTTAGGATGGAAAATGAGGCCTTTGAATGGAAATTAATTGAGGCGAAAAACAGAGTAGGTTGTCATATAGTTAAACTAAAAATATATATATAAGAAAAACATTTTGGTAAAAAAAAAAAAAAAGTATATTGGTCACTAGGAGTGTATAAAATATATACTCAACATTTTAATGGTCATAAGATCTTAAGTGGGTATTTTTAAATACTTTTTGTATACGTTTTTTTGTGCACAAATCTCACACATGCATTTTTTCCTATATCGCCTTCATTCCACTTTATAAAGTAGAGAAAATATCATTAGATTACAATGTTCTTGATTTTTTATACAACTATTAGTAATACACATAAATATATAAATAAATAAAAGATATTCTGTACAAAATGTTTTTATTTTTATTGTGATTTTAATTATTTGTGATTTACTACCCTACACATATAAATTGCAAGGATCTCCTTCACTCCTTTATTTATTTATTTTTGTTACCAATAATCAACATTAGTCATTTTCACGTTCAAATTTATTATTTTTCCAAAAAAACTCCTTATTCATTAGGCTACCTATTCCAATTGACTTCTCTTTAGTTATCTTTGGTCATCAAGAATAAGTAAAATATACATATATATATATATATATATATATATATTTGCAAAAAAATATCTTCTTTCATTATCTAGGGTCTTCTGGAATTATAAACTCTTTAAAGAAACATTTATTTAGAGTCCCTGTCACACTCTTTGCTGAAGTAACCTGTTGAAAAATTCAACACAATTACAAGGTACTTTGGAGTACGAACAATCCACCATACCTCACCGACGAGAAGTAAATGCTCAATGTATTTGTTCAAGTGTTGGTCCATATTCCATAAATGTCACCAATTATTATGCTCATGTCCTACCATTAATGATTGGACAACTCACAACATTTAGTAGTAGATGAGGGACATTTATTCAGGGTTTGTTTGCTTTAATTCGTTGAATTGGAAATAATTATTTGAGGGTAGGCTTATTAATTTTTACAATATTTTCAAAACAGTAAGTAATTTTGGATTTAATTCATGTTTAAGTTTTTTTTTTGACAAATTAAGAAAGAAGAATTTGAATATGGACATATCCGCTCGAAGAACTGACGCTCTACCAACTCATAATATATAAAAAAAGATAAAATTTGATAAAATTGTGAAGAACTAAATTTTTTATCAAAATTCAATCCCATGGTTCTTCCTTTTGTTGGACGCTCTCCACTCGGCAGATCGATCTGCCTTTGTAATCGGCCTAAAATGAAATATAAGTTTTAAATTTGATTATAAGACATGTTGAGATTTTAATATTGTATTTATTTTATACAAACCACTTTGACCAAGTAATTTTAGCCGCATAAGTAAAATTATGTTATCACTTTAAGCCTATATATGGTATAGCCGAAAAGAAAAATAAATAAATAAACATTAGTTAGGATGCTTTAGGAAAGAATGAAAATGAGTTGATTAAAAAAAAAAAATGAAATGAAATAATAATAATCATATTCAGGAAAAGAAATGATTGAAAACTATTTTAATTAATTTACTACAGTACTATTTTCTATAGAATTTTTTTTTTTTTATAAAAATAAAAGGAAAATTGATATTAATAAAGAGTTTCATTAAAAGGTTAGATTTTTCTTTCCTTTTCCTTCATTTCCTCCTATTTTTGAGATAATAATAAAACCAATACATGATTAAGGATGACAATGGAGACGTTTGGAGCGGGGAATGTCATCCTCATTTCCATTCCCATTTAGGATAGATATCCCATCCCCGCCCAAAAACCGTTCATTAAAAGGGGCGGGGTGAGTCGGGACGCGCGGGGGGTGGGCAGGCCGAAAGTAAATAATAAAACAAAATTTAACTATGATTATATATATATATATATATATATATATATATATATATATATATATTTCCCTCTTATGCAAATAAAAACAAATTTAACTTTTCAATTGAAACTTAAGACTAAAATTATTGTCAGAACATCAAAATGATACAGAGAAATTCTCAAATAAAAATAATATAAAAGAATATTTAGTGATTGAAATAAAATAAAATTGAATTTGCTTAATATATACTTAATATTATTAAATATAAAATAAGGTATAAGGACAAAATTGTAACTTATCACTATATTGGTGGGACCGGGCCTGGTAGCCGGGTGATCTTTTCCATTTCCGCCCCATAACCATACGAATTTTCAACCCTAACTCCCATTCCTGCCTCGAAAGAGTCAAAACCATTTTATCACCTCCATTCTCGTCTCAAAACCATCTCATCACCCATAACCGTTCTAAACAGGACAGGATAGGATGAGTATTTTGCCATCCCTACACATGATGCCTAAATTATTTTCTTATGAATCCCCTCCATTTCTTTTCTTTTCCTAAATTATATCCTTTTGCTTGTTGGTCACAACCGTTTATTGGTTGGTTTTCTTTTTATTTAATTGGGGTTGTGCTCAACCCAGCCCACTCTGTACCTTCTTTACTTACGTATTTGTTACTTCAAACTTTTGAAAAAAATTTAAATTAAATATAAAAAATAAATAAAACTTATTCAATTTTGCTTTAGGAATGTTTTGCTTCCTGTACATCAATAATCCCACATTCATTATTTTAAACATAAATGTTATTTTCTACCTATATCTAGGTATCTCATTTTTGAAATTTTATTCTCTTTCTTCAATTTTGTAACAAATAAACTTCTCACTTATTTATGGTCATTTATTCTTATCGTCTGAAATTTTTTATTACAGATCAAATTCTAACCAAATTACAGGCATCCTATCACTCTCAAAGCTTGTTGGTGGTGATTACAAATGAACTTAAACACTTATTTATCGGATCAAATTATAAATATCAGACTTACAGAATCTTGTCTACACTCTACACATATATAGAAACCCTCCACTTCCAAACTCCCTCCAACACTCGATATTTCTTTACGTAAATATGAATGACTCTATAACTTCATTCTTCCATTCAGATGTCCTTCTTAGCACTTTGATCTGTCATGTGTTGTCTGCCTGAAACTTCCAAGTGAAGCCTGACAGTAGTCATGTAACGACCCAAAAGTTATCAAAATAATAATAATAAAATATATAAAATTTCGCCATGACTTTCGCAGAAAAAGTCCCTCTACAATTTGTTGAAATATAAAAAAAAAAAAATGCAATGGCCTCACTGAGCTTTAAAAATAACATATCATGTCCTAACGCACAATACAGATATTATATCACATTTCCAAAATGACTACATACATACAAAAAGTCATGTTCCTCCATCTCATCCAAACAAGAAACACACTTAAGTTATATCAAGTTATAGTCCATAAAATGTAGTTAGAATTTAAAAGTCCATAACTTACAACATTATACCAATTAAACTAAAGTTTCACAAAATAGTTAAGATTACATTTATAAAATATTATAATTCGAATACAAAAGATAGCAAAAATAAAATAGATCCCCAAACTCGTCTAAACTTGTGGTGGATCGTCGTCCGCCACCTCTTTTTCATATTCTGAAAAATTTTAAAAAAATAATGGGGTGAGCATAAACTCAGTAGGAAGTGTTTCAGAGACACTTCTTATATCCCCCTAAATAACATCTAGTCACAAATTTCCCACATGTACCATGAAATGCAATGTTATGCCTATACCACTCTCCATTTTTGAAACAATTCCGTTTCAACAATCAAACCGTTAGTGTAATCCGACCCAAGGCACCTCCAATGGGTCACGAAAGTAAGGTTGGTTAATTATCCACGACCACAAGGCACTTCCAAGGCGTCGCATTCGGCCTAGTTAACTCAATTACATTCCCCTTCTAGACTACACCAACATCATGGACCACTAGACGCCTAGGCGTCCGATTTTCACAACACTTTTAGAAAATATTTTCTCCAAAATAATTTCGTTCGCTCTAAAAATATTTTTCCCCCTCTCTCTTTCCTAATGAATGCATGAATATTTGTGCTTCAATTTATAAACCTAACCATATAACTTTCACACATACTATACAAGGCAAATTTATAAACTACATGATGGAGCTCTCATTTAATATTAACTTTGCATAACTAGCATGTAAAATATAAATTCAATTTCATATAAATATGTAAGCATGCTAAATTACCTTAAAATAATTAATAAATAGTCACATACATTCCATGCTTATTATTTTAAACAAATTTTTGCAAGAATTAGTACTAATTAAACATGTTAGGCATCACTTTAAGCTAGAAATTCACAAAAATACAAGAATTCATGTATTAAAACACCCCTACCTCAAATTTGATGAAAACCCCCAATTTGAGCTCAAGAACCTTAGAATTTTGAAATCCCTAGAGTGCACCAAAACTGAAATTGCTGGTACTCACACGTAGATCTCGCCGTGCTCTTCGATTTGCTGGCACTCAAAAATTCTAAAAATGGAAGGAGGAATCCAAGTTTGAAATTGTAGAAAAAAAAAAAAAAAAAAAAAAAAAAAAGAAGAAGAAGAAGAAGAAGAAGAAGAAGAAGAAGGAAGCTACTGGACGCGAGAAAGAGAGAGGGAGAGAGAGAGAGAGAAGACAATCTGGTCAAATGCCAGGCCCTTTTTTTGATGTTTAACATATTGATGGGGTCCACAAACTTTTTTTTTTTTTTCTTTTATAATTATTTTTTTTATAACATAAACATATATATACATAACAACTCACAACATTACAAGTCATTTGTTAAGTAAATAACTAAAAAGCAAGCAGGCATCAGTAATGTGTCCAGCCCATGCACTCGAATTGGATTGTTAAGACCCTGCAATCATACTCATGGTCCCTATGTCTTAGGGTCTATAATTTTACAATATGGGGACATTGGGTGGCAATGAGCTGACCACTTTCTTTAACCCATAAGAAAGTGACCCTACTATTATAAAGGTTGAATGGCTCGTTCCAAAGTCATGGAAGATCAAGCATATCAAAAAGTGTGGTAAGTAATCTGTTTTAGATTGTCTCTCTTTTTTTTTTTTTTTCTCTCTTCAATACATTCTTTTTTTCTCGTTGCAACAAGCGCTGTGAAACAAGTACGAGAGACATCACAAAATTTCACACACCACACAAATCGATAAAAAAATAAAAATAAAAAAAAATTGTGATTTAGTGAATCGTGTAAAAATTTTCATTATGTGAAAAACAAGAGATTATTAGTTTTAGCCTTCAAATCCCATTGGTTTCTAAACCGTGAGTTTGAACGCTCTCTTATCCCTTACTCTAAAAAGAGAGTTCTGAAACCAAGTGCACAACCCACAAGAAAATGAAAGCCGGTGAGAATTTTTTAAAAACTGAGTTGCAACGTGACCGAGACCGAAACAAAATCTAACCCACAACTTCACACTTCCAATACTGAAAAGCAGTTCCACTGGCAAACCATCATCTATGTCATGAACTCAGCAATTAAACATAGCACTAGATTATTGACACTAACCTTAAATATAAGGCTTTAATATATCGCTACAAATAAATAATCAAATATTACAATCAAAGGTGGAAAACCCACTGAAATTACAATTCTTCTTCAAACATTACTCTTCTTTTCTCAAATGAACAATCATTGAATACAAAAATATATATTACATAAAAAGTTTCAGTTAACAACTTAAACCACTAAAAAAATGCAATTCTAATACACAGAAGAAATATAGGGATAAATTACAAGCGTTGAATAATCACAGCTGCAACTTTTTTGTAGTCGAAAAAATTTCAATACTCTCGGTTTTGAAAAAAAATCCATTTCAGAAAGCTTAAATTGGACCAAAAAGCAACCCAAAAAATGAAGCAATGAAACTGAAAAAAAATAAGTAATCTGAATGGGATTCAATGGATTGATGCTGCACAACAGAGGCAGGTGCTGAAGATGGAAGCTTTTGGCTTTCGCTTCCCACTCCCTTTTGATGAAGTAATTGCCACTTCCTTAGTCTTAATAGAGACATGACTATCCTGTTTCTTAGGTGAAACCACAACATTGGTTTGTCCATCTCCTTTCAACATGCTCAGAAATGGAGTTTTCAACTTCTCTGAATCGCTTCTTTCCATTTTAATAGTCTTCTCTTCCACTGGCATTGCTTGATACTTCAGCAAGTCTCCACCATATTCAGCTTTTGTTGTTAAGTTTCCGAAGTCCAAACTGTCCTGGCTCAGGAACCGTCTGGTTGCAATCTTGTCATGACGCAGTAATGGGGTCTGATCAGATTCTTCACACCTTGCTCCAAGAGAGACATCAAAATCAAAGCTTGGAGCTTTTCTAACCTCAATGTGAATGATTGGGTTCTCGGGATTGGATTCAATACCCAGCTTTCCCATTCTTTCTTGTGCTCCACAACCAACACTCGCAATTGTATCAGTAGACTGGTTCACCAGACTTTCAGTTTCTGCAACTGGTGTTTTGATATAGCAACGTGGAAGATCCTGCCCTGCAGCTTCCTCTTTCTCCAATTCAAATTCAGAGATCAGAGTTTTCTCGGTTGAGTTTGTGCAGTCAACAATGGAAGCTTTGTTGACAAATATTTCACTGCAACTCTCTTGTATCAAATCTCTGCTTGAGGAAGTCCTCTTTTCACCAGTCTCAGATTCTTTTACAGTGTCCTTGTGATCTTGGGGCTCGAGTGGAGAACAAGGACATGGTGACAGCAAGCTTGCCGTGCCTTCCACTGATTGAGGTTGAGATGCATGCTGTTCTATTGCTTTGCTTTCTTCTCCATCACTTCCAATGCTCTCTGAATTCTCTTCTTTCTCCTCTTTTTCATCGATGATTGCATTCTCTGCTGGTTGCTCTTTGTCTTGTTTGTAATCCATGACAGTTAATTCTGTCGGAACTGTTCCAATTTCAGGTACCAATTCAATTGCTTCTTCTGAATCCTTGAGCTGTTGCTCGGAAGCAGAATTCAGCTTGTCATCACAAAATTCAGATTGGTAACCATTCTCAGCCACCTCTTCTCTCTTGATTTGACTGTCCCCAATTCCAGGCCTGCAAGAAGAATCAGCCAAAATTTCCCTTCCATTACTATCATGATTGGACAAAATGAGAGCCGAGCAAGATTGAGAAGCAACCATTTTCTGAGTCTCCAACTCATTCATGGCTTGCTTATAAATCTGGATAGGGTTAGGATCATACTTTTTCTCGTCTGCTCCTTCGTTGTCACTATTTGAGTAAACCAGCAACAAGTCAAATTGAGAAGCATCATTTTTCTCATCCTCCAATTGAGTCATAGTTTTCTCATCAAACTGAAGTAAGTTAGGGTCATACCTGTCCTCATTTTCCCTTCCATTGTCACTATTAGGCCCAACCAGCAATGAGTCAGATTGCGAAACACTCATTTTCATGGCCTCCAATTCATTCATACCTTGCTCATATAACTGAATTGGATTAGGATCATACCTGTCCTCATTTTCACTTCCACTGTCACTACTAGACCCAACCAGCGACGAGATAGATTGAGAAGCATCCAACTTCTCAATCTTCAAGTCTTCCATTGCTTGCTCATTAAACTGAATCGGATTAGGATCACAAATGTCCTCATCTTCTGATCCACTCCCAATCAACTTTGCCTCTTCAGTGAGAACTATGCATTTGTCATCTGGTTCAGGAACAACTTCATGGAAGCAATTCAAAGAATTAGACTGAGAAATGGCTTCTGAGGAACCATTCCTGCTTAAAATCATCTCAGCAGGAAGTTCTCCATCATTCATGCTTCCAAAATCACCATGAGAAATTGATGTCACAGTTGTTTCGTTGCTCAAACCATTCCCAACCTCATCTTCCCTTATAATTTCACATTTCTCTACGCAGATGCTTGCTCCTACTGATTTCTCTTCTTCAGGTTCCATTTCTTTTACTAGCAAATCAGCATTTATCTTTTCTATATCTAGATCAGTATCAGAAGCAACAATTCCAGCTAGACTAATTGTTGCTTCAGTTTCCAACAAGTGACCTTCGTCCTCCTCATCACATGAAAGGATCATTCCTATATCTTCCTCCTCATCCTGTGGCCAGCAACTGCCTTCTTCTAATTGTGCTTCAGCATGAACTTTAACAAGTTCATTCTGATCATGCTCATCTTCCCTTATGATTTCACATTTCTCTTCGCAGATGCTTGCTCCTACTGATTTCTCTTCTTCAGGTTCCATTCCTTTTAATAGCAAATCAGCATTTATCTTTTCTATATCTAGATCAGTATCAGAAGCAACAATGCCAGCTAGACTAATTGTTGCTTCAGTTTCCAACAAGTGACCTTCGTCCTCCTCGTCACATGAAAGGCTCATCCCTATATCTTCCTCCTCATCCTGTGGCCAGCAGCTGCCTTCTTCTACTTGTGCTTCAGCATGAACTTTAACAAGTTCATTCTGATCAAGCTTTTGATCCACAGACATCATGTCAATAGTGGTCTCACTTCTCTCTCCCTCCTCTGTTTCTAAATTCAGAAAATCAAGTTTTTAAAGTATGTTAAAGTTCTGTATAACTATATGGTTTCTACTTGTATTAAACAAATTGTTAAGGACTAATCCTCATTGTTCAACATAATAAATAAGAACCAGTTTCGCGGGAAGCAAGAAAAAGATATAGAACTAACCTGTTCTGATGAAAGATTGTTTGTGTGTTTGATGATCACTTGTTTCCAACAGATTCTCATCCAAATTTGACTCAATTGGCTTCTCAGTATCTTCTGCATCTTTGAATGAAGAAGTTGTTTTGATTCCACTCTCTTGACTAACTTCATCATTTGACTCTATGGGAACTTGAGGAAGCATAAGCTCAGTGTCACCTTGCTCTATAGAAGAAAAAGGCCAAATTAATATGTGAAGTAGAATGATTGTTTGGCTTGTTCATTCATCATCAAGTAAAAGGAAGATTAAGCCACGTGTTGATTGCAAAATGAATTACGTACCTCTTCCATCCGATGTCTGTTTGTCCACACGAGTATCTGCAGCTTCCAAAGGATCATCAGAAGACAACTCTCTAACTTTTTCATGAACTTCTCTATTTTCAGTTGCAGGAACTATTTGATTTTCTTCCTTTACTTCATCTGCAATAACAGCTCCTTGCAAAGATTTTTCCGGAGCTTCAGCTTCAGTGTTCTCTTCTGCTGCATTAACACAATATCAATTTGAAGTACTAATATAACTCACGTTTCAACAAGTAAGCAACAATTTAGAAGACCTTCCAATAAGCATACCTTTTAGCGCTGTTACGTTTTGGTTCCCCATCTCATTTCCCATGTTCAATTATTCGAATCCTGCAATATCAACTAGTTTGTTATGCAAGCACTTTGAGAGTACTGTATTACAATGACTACAAATCTTTCCAACAGAAGCATATAAATTATGGTGTATGTTTGAACTCGAAAGTCAATATCTACAAGACTAAAAACTTCATACCATGATGGTGATTATGATGATATTCACATGCTGATAGCCAAAATTTTCTGAGGACAGCTTGAACAGGGTGTTGATTAGTATGACTAATACACTCATATTTTGCTTAAAGCACAAGGCTCATTCAGTCATTTGAGTCACACTAATCAGCCAAACAGATTAACCGCAAAAAGTATTAGTGTAAAAAATATATTCTTATATAATTCTCTTTTATTTGCCATGGACATTCTTTAATCATGAATCTTCTAGTGAACTGAACATAGTTAACTAAAAAAGTCCACTGTCGGTATACCTGAAATGCCCTGTTAGAGGCTGGCTTATATGATTATGTTCAGCTAGCCTCTTAATTAAAAGTATTATTTCAAGGCTTAGGTATTCCTTGTTTGGAGGAAAAACAAGGCCAGTAAGGCTGGCATTCCCTTTTCAGGCAGGCAAAATTTTTGTATGCGCGGCACAGATGCATAAGGGAATGTTTGGACGGCGTGTTAATATTTCATTAATCTCATTACAGAATACATTATACTCCTCTGTGTCTTGCTTTTCAGCAACATTTCTTTTGCACTGAAAACATGTTAAAACCATTTTTCCTCGACTTTAATTCCAGTGAAAGCTTAAAGGGAACAAGCAACATGTTAGAAAGTTTATCATATTCAACAAATTTCCTCCATTATAGCATTTGAAGGTCCACCTGAAAGAGGTAAAGTGCGAAGGTCCTACTGGGATGATCAGGACCACCCTCACCTAATTAGTAGGGGGCACATTAGACTTTGGAAAGCATCCAAGACACAAACATAATAAGATAATACAAATTTTAAAAAATGATATTCGAACTCATAATTACATATATTTCAAGTGGGACCCATGATTTCTAGTTAAACATATTTAATGACATAAAAGTCATTTAACCTAAATCACACAATCTTTCTCAACAGGTGTCGCTCTCACGCTTTGCGCACTGTCTCGCTCAAATTATCCCTACTTATAACTTAATTATGCCGCTCTCACGCTCCCACTCTCAAATTCGGTTTCGCTCCAGCTCCCGCTTTATATGTGACTTAGCCTTTAACTAATGTTACAGGTCCGAATTATCGATTAGAGTCTCTGCGTTCTATAAGCTTTCGTGATTAAGATGATTTAGTCCTGGTTTTCGGCTTGAAAGGTCTCTAATTTTGGATCACCATTTAATGGTGGAGCCACATTGGGCAACATTGGTCCATATGATGAATTGATTTAGAATTCTTTCTTGATTAATGGGTTATGGAATAATGGGTTTGATAAGGTCTTTTTGAAGAGGTGGGTCTAATCTCCAAGATTACTTGGTGGGAAAGCTCATTTTAGATGAAGTGTGGTTAAGGGGTGGGTGTGATTTTTTAAGGCTAAACTCATGATAGCTCTGCATTTTCTTAGAAACTCTCTTGCTTTGTAGATGCTTGAAAGTTAAACTAATTGGACCATTCCACTTCTTTGTTATCAATGAAGGGAATAGAAAGAAGAGTTGGTGGATGTCCACTATACCCACCTTTTTAATATAAATTAGGGCACTGAAATGATTATACCTAATTGCCTCCATCCGGGGAAGATTCTTTCTCATTCCTTTCTAATTAACCCATATTAGTAAAAGTTTAAGAAGGAGAAATTAAGGCCGCGTTTGAATGGGCCACTATGCATTTAAGATGATGAATTTGTAACGAAAAGTACCTTATAAAAACTAATGAAGGAATTGAATATTTTCAGGACATCCAAACATACCCCAGCATTTCCAGGTCTTTTCACGAACTTCCTCTGATTTTACATCATGTTGAATGGTTGAACTCTTTTCCTGTATGACCCACCGTGGGTGGGCTTTAGAGTCCTGGCCCATGATATAATAGTACGCGAACTGATATTGGGTAACAATCAAGCCCGGTCAGGCCCTAAAAGACCATTCAGTTTTTTTGGGCCCAAGCCTAACCTGTACTGACAGAAAGAATGCGAATGATTTTGTGGGTCCATATATAAGAAATTTTATTGGGCATGGCCACATTTTTTTTACTTCTTGGGCCTGCTTTGCAAAAAGTCTGTTGAATGACGTAACGATAATATGGGGTGGTAGCTAGAGCGTCTAACTCCCTTTCCTGAGTTTGTCATGCTATAATTTTTTTTTTCTATTTTTTAGCACTAGGAATTCACCTAGGCAGGGCTCCTTCGAGACCCACCCTAGGCTACAAACCTGGGGGTGCAGAGCCTCACCCCAAAGATACAACGGGTAAATCGGAAAAATTGAAAGGTTTGATAAGAGTCAAACACTGACCGATTGGATGCCAGCCCCGAACCCCTACCATCACTCCCAAGCCCCGAGGGCAAGTTTGTCATGCTTGAATCAAAATCTTCCAACACATGTTAATTATTAGTTTTTCGTGTTTAAGTCTTCTCTCTTATCATTAGTCAGAAAAATATATATATATGATATAATTACATCACTTAACTTGCATAAATATCTTCGGAATTGTCATCGTTACTCTTCAAAATACAATATACTTTGTGAAGGTGTCAATTATTATTATTAATTTTATTATTATTATTATTATTATTTTGATCATTCAAAGGTACAAAGACCTAAAGTTAAGATAACAATACAGAGGTATGAAAAGACATACAAATCTTGAAGCAAAACAAATAAATGAAGAACATGTTTCAGATTTGTGAAGAAAACATAACACAAGGAACTACCATGGGAGAACGCAGCAAACAAGAGAGGCCGATAGGTCTGGCCATCAATACGGCAATCGCTCCAAACCTACAACCACAAGATAATCTAACACCCAAGAAACGTCACACAAGATCAAATAAAGGAGAAAAAGATTAAATCGAGGTAGAGAAAACCAAAACCGACCTAGACCAGAGATATAGTCAGAGAAAACAACAGATCTGCCTATGTGATCCGAAAACAAACCGAAATGAACAAATCTAACCGAACAAAACAAAACAACGGCCTAAAAAAACACCCACAGAATGCACTTATTAAAACACGCCGAATTTATTACAGTCATGGGAGATGGCCTTCACTTTCCCACTCCCATGGAAGGGGGAGGCAGAGGTGTCAATTAAATTCAATGGTAAAGTATAGGCAAATTCATTTTAGACTTTTAGTTGAACTACTTTTGTCACAAGGACTTTCTAACCCATAGACTGGGGTATTTTTTAATATTCTAAATTCTTCTTCAACTGAGTCATTTTATATTTTCGTGAAAACAAATTATGAAGCCCTCCTTATCTTTCTCATAGACTGACCAGTAAACTGGAAGCAAGTCCTTTTTTCTTTTCTTTTTTTCTAACGTAAGCTAAGTTCTTGATAGTGTTGCTGGAGGACTCGGAGGACAATACACGTAACACAAGCAACTAGCAAGCTACGTCAATATATATCAGCAAATATATATATAGCCTTTTTTAAGTACAATTTTCTAGAAAATCACCTAAAAAGAATAATTTGAATGCCTTTATTTTATCCTGCAACTACCAAAAACCTAACTTTTAAATCTACTTTATGTATGTTCATGTTAAGGAAGCTGATCCAATTCCTCTCTTTCATCACTATCAATGATAAATTTTATTATTATAATGGTGTGAAATTTGCCTCACAGCAAATAGTAACAAAATTTAAACAAGTGAAATCTCACATGTCACACTATTATAATTTGGCACTCGACTATAATAAGAAATTTGTCATTGATAGGAATGAAGTTTACCCACTAAATGAAATTGAGAGTTTCTTTCATATGAGAGAATTTTGAATCCTTGTTAAAAAAAAAAAAAAAAAAAAGGCAAATCACTTCCTTTCTATATTGTAGGAAAAATGATTTTATGCTAATCTTTTAGCTCATGCTGAATAAGACATGAAGTTGTGGAACCAACAATGGATCAGGGTAAGTCTTACCACTTTGTGAATTTGTTGGGCTTAGGTCGAATCAGACCAAGTAAAATTATTTTTGATTTTTTGTTTAGTACTCACACACACATGTTTATATTAAGGTTCAAATCTCTTACTTTTTTTTGAGAAATAGAGGCCTGATGCCGCTAAGCTACTGACCAAGTAAATAGAACTATTTTATTTTTAAAAGGAAAAATGATTCTTGACCGAATAGTTGCAGTGAATTAATACTATTTTAATTGGTCAATTATACAACCAATAAGAAAGTGGAATTCTCCACTTAGTTATATTTGTTATAAATAATCAATTACAAATTATTTAGTTATACAATTAACTGCAATGGTGTGAATATCACTGTTCTTTTAAAAGTGATTTGATTTGTAATATTTTTCATGGTCTGATTCGTCTTTTCGCTCTTCTTTTTAATTTTTTGGCACCAAATTTAATATTATCTAAAAACTAACAAATAAAGCAATCTATTGATTTGCACCGACTCGGTCAGAGAATGACGGGTGTTATATATATATTTTTTTATTTAAAAAAAGACTTAATAGCCAAAGTCTTAATTCAGAGAATTTTATTCCTAATATGTTATCTTCTGAGATTTTTAAATTAGACTATAGATTCTGAAAATTATTATCTTATTACTGTTTTTAAATAATACGTACCCGACACATCAACCCTATCCACTAAAAGTTGAATACAATTTGACTACGCTACATAGGAACCGATGTATATAAAAGTTTGGTTAAGATTAATTATTAATTAATTTTAAAATAATAAGTCGGATAATTTTAAAACTATGTCTTGTAGTAAATTGTGAGGTTATTTTATTCTCTTCCATACAACCGAACAACTTTAAACATTACAATATTATAAATAATGATAAAAAAAAATTATGCCTCCCTTCCCTATTAATGAAGGCAATAAATTATGATGTTATTCTATTCTCTCTTTCATTCAAACAACAAAAAAGGAGGATGGAATGTAATATTTTCTCTAAAGATGTTTTATTCATCTCTTATTCTCTCTTTTTTTTTTAATTTTTTTCTTTCTTACTAAATGGAGAGTCACAAAAAATTGAACATGTTCAATATTTATAACTTTGACCCCGCCTTACTCAACAACACTCCTGACATTTTTTTCCTATTAAACTTGTTTCACCAAATTTTATAAAATAATAATTTTGCCCTTCCCTTGTACCAAAGTCCCTCAAAATGTTTAAGAATCAAAATTAAGAAAAATACCCATAATTCGCTATTGAATTTTCTGTTATTGATATTTTGTACACAAAAATTTTGATAATTATAAAAGTTTCTCGACTAAACTTCTAAAAAATTCACAGAAAATCCTAAGAAAAACTTTCAAATTTTTTTTTAAAAAAAGCCTTATTTTCCAACTCATGTGCCCAGCAAAATTCTACAATTAAAAAATATATATATATATTTCCCTGCTTTACTATTTATTACTTTAGTTTAAGTTTATTATCATATTATTGTTAATAATTATCCTCTCTAAACTATAAAATAATAAATAAATTCTAGCTACACCACTGTGAATTGCTTAGCCTTCACACAAGCTGCCGCATGGAAAAGCTGGAGAGCGTGTGAGATCCACATTAATCATTCCTCACCATTAAAGAAGACAACTGCTTTTTTGTTGGAGGACACGATGAAGGAAGGAGGGTAACTCATTACTATGTGCTTTCTAGAAAACACTTGGGATGGCAACGGGGCGGGTTTGGAGCGGGTTTCTCTAAATCCCGCCCCGCCCTTTTTAATTTTTGTCAAGTCCATGCCCGTCCCGAGACCCGCGACGAGTTGAATTTTCATATCCAACCCCGCCCCGTTAAGAAATACTGTGCCCCCGTGCCTGCCCCACTAACAAATTTTTTTCTCCCACTTTTTGAAACTTAAACTCCTGCTATTTAAATGTGCAAAGCCTAGGAATGACACAACATAAATAAAATTATGTATCCTGATAAAAATAAATAAATAAATAACATGCACATAATATAGTTCAGATAACATAATAAACAAAAATAAAAGTTTAATACAACCAAATCACAAGAAGTTCTAAGCTCCAACTTCCACCATAACCAAAACAAAAGCAAATTTAATACCAAGTTTACATCCCAAATTAGGATTATAAGAGATGGGTAATTGGGTAAGCCGCTAAAATAACTTATTAATATATATATATATATATATATATATATATATATATATATATATATAATTATATGCGGGGCGGGGCGGGGCGGGGCCCCTAGGATATGTATATTGAACCCTTACCCGCCCCGTAACCCTCGACGGGTACAAAATTTATATCCATATCCGCCCCAACGGTATAACAAGTGTTCTCATATCCGTTATTAACGGGGCGGGGCTCCGGCAGGGCGGTAAAATTTGACATCCCTAGAAAACACCTGGTACCTCATTAGAAATTTAGAATGTGCAACGGAAAGAGCCATAAAACTTCCATCCTACTCGTCTTTGACTTTTGGGCGGCTTGGCTTGGATGCGATTTTTCGGCTTTTACCCACCACTTTCCGATGAAATTACATTCACCCCCTGACTTGTTTTTGCCTTGTCCATTAACATTTTCTATGGTTAGCAGCACATAGAGAGCTCACTATGTCCTATGCCATGGTCATTTACGTGGAAATTCTGCTAGTTCTGCACCTATATAAATCATCATAACCCAATGCTAAATACACATTGCAAACATTTTATTCCACACTTCACATTTTATTTGTGTTGAGAGATTGTATTCAACTAGAGTAAGACCTCCATACAATTTAGTTTTCCTTTCACATTCCTTTTATTTCTCGTATCTTACTTCTTGTGATACACTTAAGTTACAGTAGTAGCGCTTTTCTTTAAGATCAATACACTAGTATAAATTTCATTCTCTGTTCCTCAAAACCATGTCCACAATATTTCATGCAAACCTGCAGCCTTGCATGGAGCCGTTGTTTGACCTGGATCTTGCCAACAAACAGAGGTGGCACAAGGCTCTTGCCATAATCTATTGTTCAAGGGCATTCTCTCACTTCAAAGAAGCTCTTGACAAAAAACAGAGAAAGGTCTCCCCTGTTCCATTTTCTAATGTCACCATTGATATCATTCCGTCACCCCCCAACTTTTCCGACATTGATCAGTCATGCCTCACTCGGATTGTCAAGGAGAAAAAAATGGACAATCTGGATCAACTCGGGATGGTTGAAGGTGTAGCCAAGACTCTCAAAACTGAAGTGGAACACGGCATACATGGTGATGTTGAAGACATTCAACGTAGACACGAAGCTTTCGGCACAAACACATATCACAAGCCGCCTACAAAAGGTTTCTTCCATTTTGTGTGGGAAGCTTTGAAAGATCCCACCATTCTCATCCTCCTAGGTTGTGCTGCTCTTTCCCTTGCTTTTGGCATCAAAGAGCATGGGCTAAAAGATGGGTGGTATGACGGTGGAAGCATATTTGTGGCTGTCATTCTTGTCATCACTGTCTCAGCTGTAAGTAACTTTAAGCAAAATAGACAATTCGACAAGTTGTCCCAGGTCAGCAACAACATCCAAGTAGAAGTTCTGAGGAGCGGAAGGCGCCAACAGATTTCAATATTTGAAATTGTTGTTGGAGATATTGTTTGCTTGAAGACTGGAGATCAAATTCCTGCTGATGGATTGTTCATAGACGGGCATTCGTTGCAGGTGGATGAATCGAGCATGACGGGGGAAAGTGAGCACGTGGAAGTCAATCACAGTCAGAACCCATTCTTGTTCTCTGGCACCAAGGTAGTTGATGGGTATGCCCGAATGCTTGTCACTACAGTTGGCATGAACACAACGTGGGGCGAGATGATGAGCACAATTAGTCGTGATTCTGATGAGCAAACACCATTACAAGCTCGACTAAACAAGCTAACCTCATCAATAGGTAAGGTTGGTTTAGCAGTCGCTTTCCTCGTTCTTGTGGTGCTGTTGGTTCGGTATTTCACTGGTAACACACAAGATGAGAATGGAAATACAGAGTTCATTGGTAGCAAGACTAAAACAGATGATGTGATCAACGCTGTGGTGAAAATGATCTCTGCTGCAGTCACAATAGTAGTCGTCGCTATTCCTGAAGGTTTGCCACTTGCAGTAACACTTACTCTAGCTTATTCAATGAAGAGAATGATGGCTGATCAGGCTATGGTTCGAAAGCTCCCTGCCTGTGAGACTATGGGCTCTGCCACTGTCATATGTACAGACAAGACAGGCACCCTCACATTGAACCAAATGAAGGTGACAAAGTTTTGGCTAGGCCAAGAATCTATAGAAGAAAGGAGTTTCACCTCAATTGCAGCCAATGTTCTAAAACTCCTCCACCAAGGAGTAGGTCTGAACACTACTGGCAGCATTTACAAGCCTGCTTCAGGGACCGAATTCGAATTCTCTGGTAGCCCCACAGAGAAAGCAATTCTTTCTTGGGCTGTCCTTGAATTAAATATGGATACGGAGGAACTGATGCAGAGTTGTACTGTTCTTCATGTCGAACCCTTCAATTCAGAAAAGAAACGAAGCGGTGTGTTAATGTTGAATAAGGCTGACAACACGATCAACGTGCACTGGAAAGGAGCGGCAGAGATGATACTGGCAATGTGCTCACATTTTTATGATCCCTTGGGAAACATAAAAGCTATGGATGATGCTGAGAGGAGGAAATTTGATCAAATAATTCAAGGTATGGCTGCTAGTAGTCTGCGATGCATTGCTTTTGCACACAAGGAAGTTCCAGAAGAAGAGCATGAAGATGGAAAAGCACACCAAAAGTTGAAAGAGAATGATCTGACCCTATTGGGGCTTGTGGGAATTAAGGATCCATGTCGATCTGGCGTGAAGAAAGCAGTAGAAGATTGTCAGTATGCTCAAGTGAAAATCAAAATGATCACCGGGGACAATGTTTTCACTGCACAAGCCATAGCCGCTGAATGTGGGATACTCAAGCCTAATCAAGAAATGGAAGGTGCGGTGGTGGAAGGTGTTGAATTCCGCAATTACACACCAGAGGAGCGCACGGAGAAAGTTGATAAAATATGTGTTATGGCTAGATCCACTCCCTTTGATAAACTTCTAATGGTGCAATGCTTGAAACAGAGAGGCCATGTGGTTGCAGTTACAGGTGATGGCACAAATGATGCACCCGCATTGAAGGAAGCAGATATTGGTCTTTCTATGGGGATTCAGGGAACTGAAGTGGCCAAACAAAGCTCGGGCATTGTCATTTTGGATGATAATTTTGCTTCAGTCTCCACAGTTTTGAGGTGGGGAAGGTGCGTCTACAACAACATCCAGAAATTCATTCAGTTCCAGCTCACGGTGAATATTGCTGCACTTTTCATCAACTTTGTGGCAGCAGTTTCAGCTGGCGAAGTTCCTTTAACAGCGGTTCAATTGTTGTGGGTAAACTTGGTTATGGACACATTGGGTGCTCTTGCTCTTGCCACAGAGCAGCCCACCAAGGAGCTCATGGATAAGCCACCTGTAGGTCGAACTGAGCCCCTTATCACCAACATAATGTGGAGGAACCTATCAGCTCAAGCTCTGTATCAAATAGCCATCCTCTTGATCTTACAGTTCAGGGGTGAATCGATCTTCAGGGTGAACGAGAAGGTAAATGACACTCTAATCTTCAATACTTTTGTGCTTTGCCAGGTTTTCAATGAATTCAATGCAAGGAAGCTTGAGAAGAAGAATGTCTTCGACGGAATACACAAGAACAAATTGTTTTTAGGGATCATTGGGATAACCATAGTTCTTCAGGTGGTGATGGTGGAAGCTTTGAAGAAGTTTGCAGGTACAGAGAGGTTGGATTGGGGCCAATGGGGAGCATGTACCGGAATTGCTTCCATTTCTTGGCCAATTGGTTGGCTTGTCAAATACGTACCTGTTCCGGAGAAACCATTTTTCAGCTATCTCAAGTGGCAACTTAATGCTTCTAAAGTAATAATCAGTCATGTATTGAATTGTTGAATTTTTTTTTTTTTTTATCAGTGTTGATAATTTTACATAATATTTAGTTTGTTCTTCGATTTAGTATCTGTAAGTATATGTAAGTATATGTTCCTATTAATAAAGTATATGTTCCCATTAATAAAGTATACCACGTTTCACATTTATTTTTATTTTGCTTAATAGTTAATACAAGGCACTATTTTCAAGGGTTTTCTAATTTGCTTAATTAGCACAAGACAAAACTGGAGTCAAATTTGTCAATTATTGCAGGGAGAAAGAGGGTACTTACCATGGTTCAAAAATTAGAAACAATGGCATACTCTGAGAATTTCAGAGAAAACTGTGAGAAAAGATTGTTCTGCATGATAAAATTATTATACTAAGATGAATTCCCCAAATTTCTAACCTAGACATAATGCAGATGAATGGCAATAGTCAACGAATAGGCCAGGAACTCAGTTTATGCCTTCAAAAAGTGAATTCTAAGAGTTTTTTTTGGGACATTTTTGTCTTCGCTAGTATATTTAACGGAAAGTTCACTGCTGAAGGTGGAAGGAGTGGATTCCCTTAAGTGTTCGGTTTACAGCATTGTTTTCGAAAAAATTATGGTGAATATTTAATAAGGAGCTATTCTGCAAATCAAGTGAGCAGTATCACTTAATTAATTAAAATATAGGTAAATGTCACAGAAGATTGATTAAATCACAAATACTGGTATCTACAACTAGATTATAAATATATTAAAATTTTCATTTATAAAAAAATGTAGGTCAGAGAAGGGGTCAATTCCTCAACCATTATAGACTTATAGTAGGAAGAAGCATATTGCTAGTAACAACCCACAGAAATGGGTGTTTTGAAAACTAGGTACCGGACATAGTGAAAATGTAGAAACTGACTGAGCAAACACTATTACGTGCTTTTAAAACTTTTGATCTAAAGGAAGGTAAGGAATGATCAAGAACACTTCGAAAATGCAACTAAAACATCTAAATGGGGAAAATCGCAACTAAAACATATCTAAATGGGGAAAATCTGAAGGCGGTTTTTGGACTTTCTACTATTCACAGGGAAATTCAGATTGCCAATACTGAAGGCCTAGAATCGATTATTAAGTTTACAATAACTTAGACGGATATGGAAGTGAAATAGTATTTGACATGATGGTTACTAAACATTTACCCCATAATTATATTAATGATTCATATCAAATCTCTACAATCAAAACTCCACAAGTTAAGAGGGGGCAAAAAAGTTGATAAGCAGCCTAACAGAAGAGGAACAAAAAAAAAAAAATGAAGGTAGGAATGATCAAGAACACTTCGAAAATGCAACTAAAACATCTAAATGGGGAAAATCGCAACTAAAACATATCTAAATGGGGAAAATCTGAAGGCGGTTTTTGGACTTTCTACTATTCACAGGGAAATTCAGATTGCCCATACTGAAGGCCTAGAATCGATTATTAAGTTTACAATAACTTAGATGGATATGTAAGTGAAATAGTATTTGACATGATGGTTACTAAACATTTACCCCATAATTATATTAATGATTCATATCAAATCTCTACAGTCAAAACTCCACAAGTTAAGAGAGGGGGCAAAAAAGTTGATAAGCAGCCTAACAGAAGAGGAACAAAAAAAAAAAAAAATTTGCTGCCATAGCAATGCATAGATCGTAGTACCTCATCATTTCCTTGCAACTGCTCATACTTTTTCATTGCCTTCAGAGAATTATTCGCTCTAATGTGAATGTAAGCTAGTGCAATCCATGTTCAAAAATCGAATTTCAAATGTAGCTCTAGTGTGTAACTTTATTTGTGAAGTTAAAAGAACTGCACATGACTAAGAATATAAAGTTAACAATGCAATCGTTGTAGATTCTTCTCTCTCTCTCTTACCTTCACAGACAAAAATTTACAAAGCAATCAAATAAGAATAAATCAGTGTTGATTTTATACATCAGAAGGGATTCATACTGACAATGGTATGGCAATGACCACCTATTGAGAATGTCAGGAACAAAGAAAGTACCCCCAAACTAGCACAAATATGAAAGCCCCATAATCTACACGGTAGATAGAGAGAATGTAATACACTTGCACTCGCTAGGGCTCCAATCCTTCTTTAGATTGTGACAACTTGGGAATTATTCAGTATCAGAAGAAACCTTTTGTTGCCTCCCCTGGCTATTCTCTGATGTTTTTTTCTAAACTTTCCTCCGAGAAAATCTAGTATATCTGATTGAGAAATCTATAAACTCTATTCTACGTTTGATCTCATGAGAAAGTTAATTAGCTTTTGGGTTTTCAAGGACAAGAACCCTAGGTTTGGTTGTCATAGGCCAACTTCATTTACCACAAATCTTTCATGGAATATATATGATGAGTCCAGAATACTAGCCAAATGTATACAAACATCAATGCCCAAGAAAATTTACACTTTTTCTCCAACTCTCCGATATCAGCCAAAAGTGTAATTACTACCATAATTCTTCATAGTTGTAAGTGACAGAATTTTAAGTTGGAATTTGAAAAATTATTCTTGAACACACTGTTCTATTGCTTTTCTTTCTTCATTAATTAACAAACTGCTTTATTTGTTAATATATAGTTTAGTAGTTTAGCATAATAACAAATTCAGAAAATAAATATCCAAATTTCATCATGTAATTTAATCAAACATATAGCATGCTATATATATGACAAAACAAACCACATTTGTATTTTTTAAAAAATCAAAAAAAAAAAAAAAAAAAAATAGATCAGAGAAAGAGAGAATTAAAAAAATAAAAAATAAAGCCCAAAATGAATAAATTGTATACTTACCCGAGAAACAAAGTATAGAAGACAAAAACAATGATGAAGAAGATGGTTCGGGTTGGACCTAATCGATGATGGCACAACCTCTGATAGAAGTCGACAATCCAACCCTTGCTAGTGACATACGAGAGAGACTGAGTTCTTGGCATTCCCCTTTCTAAGTGAGAAGATTGGCTGTTATGATTCTTTACTCCAAATCCCAATTGCCATTACAAGGAAAATAATTGTTTTAATGTGAATGACATGCACTTACCCCCTCCCTCTCACAATAAATGTCAATGACTTTCTGTCTTTTGGTCTGTCTTAAAATAGTAGTTTATTTTTTTTAAAATAATATATTTCATATCGTTATTCTTTACATATATATTTTTGAAATTTTAAATTTTAAATTTCAATATTCAAAATTTAGTGGGTGTTTGGGATTGCTTCTCTACCACTGAAAAGTACTTTTATTTTTAAACACTACGGTACAACGTGTTTGGTGGGAAAAAAAAAAAAAAAAAAAAGCTCATATAAAAGGTTGAGATTGGGTCTAAAAAATGCATTTAAATGAAGTTAGAAATCATAACTTTTAAAATTGGTTAAGGTAGAGTCCATGTTTTTAGGTAACTAATTTTCTTTTAGACAATTTAATCTCTTTATATTTTTTATAAATACAATTGTATCCCTTTTACAAACAAATAGCAAACAATATGGATTGTGTAACAAACTAAAATACTAATTTATTTTGGGACTCTCCCGCCTTCCAATCTCAGTTTATTTTGGGGCTCTAAATTATATAATTGTTAAATGTTTAATTTTTAATAAATTATGATTTGTAATTTGTTTTTAAAATAACTATAATACATTTATACTATTATCTTAAATAACAAGTAATGAGATTATTAATTGTGGTTAAAGTGTTTAATTTTATTTTATGAAATATTGTCTATATTACAAAATATTATGTTATTAAATTTCATTATTAGATAGCATATGAATAAATTTGCTTATTTTAGAAGATCCCAAACCAGATACAAATTAATCTTTATTAAAATATGTTTAACTCATTTATATTTTAGTACTCAATACAAATTCAATATCATAAACAAAATATGTGATATTAATAAATAAATAAATAAACCAATACAAGTGAAATTTTATAATATTTAATACTGGGGAATTAGTATAGATTTAGTGTAAGGGTAATATAATAAAATTAGTAATATATATATTTTAAGCAACATTATTACCAAACAAGTTTAAAAATGCTTCAAGTATAACAAAATTATTTATACAATGCGTCACCAAACGCTTAAGTGCATTTTACTGATAACACTTTTATAACAGTTCTACCATCAAAAGCGTTTTTAACATTCCAACGGCAATCCAAAACTGGCTCTTAGAATGACAAGTTAGTAATTTTTTTATATACCTCCCATGTCCTTTTAACAATTACTATTCTTTATAAGTGACACTTATATTCAGATGGAATATATTTCTACTTGTTGATTAATTGTTATCGTTGATCTTAGAATTTAGAAATCCAGGCCCAAATGTAAATGCAAATTTATTGGGTTGACTCATGGTTCAGACAACAATTTTCTCTACCTTTTGGGCTGGATCACTATTCATATCCCTTATGTACATTTTACCTGTTTTTAAAAAGAAAAAAAAACACACACACACACACATTTTTTTCTTGTTGAGAAAGGTGGGCTAGGTTTAGACCGGCTAGGAACACATAATGAGCCTGGTTTGTGAAGCCCATTTTCAAAGTCTATCAAACAGTGTCGGACTACACAAGTCCTCGCCTATACAATGGCATTGTTTTTATTCAAAATTTAATCACTTTAATTTCCTTCCGGAGAACTCAACACATAAACCACATTAAGAGTTGTGAGTCAAGTTGAATGTTAAATTATATGCATATTCAGAGTTAAAGTTGACCTCATGGACCTACAAAGTTAATTATAATTGATTGGAGGCATTGAATCCATTATTCTTTTTTTTTTTTTTTTTAATATTCTAAATTCGTCTTCAACATAGTCATTTTATACTTGTGAAAGCAAAATATGAAACCCTCTTATCTTTCACAAGTCCTTCCTTTTTTCCAACGTAACCTAATTCTTGATGTTATTTGTTGTCGAGAATATATGCAACACAAGCAACTAGCAAGTTTTTTTTTTTTTTTTCAGTGCAATTTTCAAGGAAAATCTCCTAAAGTGTCTCAGTGCAATTTGCAAGGAAAATTTGCTGAAGTTATTGGTGCCCGGAATCAGAAGTCGCCATGCATATCTTACGCAAATGTTTTGCATATTCAATTTCAAATGCCATAATACATAGGACACTGATTCATGGAGAAGGCCATACACGACGTAGAAATGAATATTCAATGATTTTAACATAAAAATAAATAAATAAATAAAATTGTAACTTTAATTATCAATCACTAACTAGATGGTAAATTGGAGTAACCTTCTTTGAAATTTGGACAAATTAACCTTCTTTAATTTAGTATTTATTACTTTGATTTTTCCTAAACTTGTTTACCATTGGTTGAAAAGTAACTTTGACCGTAAAAAGTCAATAACTATATTTATATTAAAGTAGTATATTATATTGCACTTTATACAAAGGAAGGTCAAATTTGTCATTTTATAAAATTTGGTCGACAAATATGCCGAAGAGAAAACACTAAGAATGTGTCTAGCAGTGAGCACACACGCCAAATCTTAGGAGAGATTGAAGTAAAAATCACTCGATATATTTATGTGTCTAATTTATTCAGTCAATATAATTTAGGTAACTATAAACACCCAAATGACAAAGGTAAAGACATAAAATAATATAAAAGGTTAAGTGCATTAAACCCCCTTTCAAATTTCTTCTCTTTCTCAAAAAAAAAAAAAGGGTTGAACTATCACACTTAATCCCTAACTATTTCATTTGTTGCAAAAAGTTAGTTGGACAGTCTGAAATCCAACATCCAGGAAATTAAGGCATGTGAATCACGTGACTAGGCAAAATTTTAAGAAGACAAAAATAGCCTTTTCATAATAAATTAATATTTTATATATAAATACATATACCATATATACGTCCCACCACTCGTACCACTTGTATATAAATAGAGAATTATAGAGGTGGATTGTAGAGAGAGGGAAAGGCGGTGGGGGCATCCATGGACCTGGTTGGTTGGGGAAGAAGAAAATATTAATACTTTCGTGTGTATTATATAAACAATGTTATTTTTAATATTTTAAAAGTCAACAAAATATTGATAAAGATGGAATGTTTTGTCAATTTTTCTTTGTACATAGAGATTATAATGACCACGTCAACAACTCAAACTGGATGTTAGAGGAAACGGCGCCATTTAATTAATGAGCAAAATGGTAATTTTATTTTTTATAAAGGTTATTTGGCGCGGTGGGGTAAAGTGTAACAGTCTCATAGTTCATGAGATATATTTTTAGTTCAGGTAAATTTTTTGCAATCCATTCATAGTTAATGGAATTTTGGTATACTTAACCCTAATATAAATTTGTATTAATCAATTATATATATATATATATATATACTAAAAAATGACCACGTGCAATGCACGTAAATAAAAATACATATTAAATAATTAATTAGCATTTAATATATTATTATATCTCATAATAAAATAAAATTGACTTCAATTTTAAATCTTTCAAAACAAAAAATAAAAGAAGAAAATATTTTTCATCATGGAAACATTGACTAACTAATAAAAATAACTTAAATTGTATTTAATTACAATGACTCTTTTTACCAGCAAAATCATTTTAAATTGATATTTAATATTTTTTGTTGAATTTTACTGGATGATGATGTGACTTTTTCTAATGACTCGTTGATATCATGTTAATGTTGTTATTTACTTCATGATTATTTAGGTTTAGTTGTTGTATTGAAAATGTAGGACAATTGATATTTTAATTGTTTTATCCGACATTTATGTCCTTTGTGAAAGTTTGTGTTATTTGCATGAACGATTGTGTCATAATTTCATTTGATAATTGATGTAAACTTATTTAAGTTAGTATTAAATTAATAAAAATGTATACAAATAGAAAATAATTTAATTAGAGTGATAATTTAGATTAACGGAATAATGGTTAGTACAAATTAATTTTATGAGTGATTTATATGAACGTGATAACTATAAATATGAAGAATAAGGAAAAGTCACGTAACTATTAATATGATTTATATAAGTGATGGGTGTTAATCATCTTTGTGTAACTATTAAAATATTAGAAGTGTTTGCATTAAGAAGATGACTTTTAAAAGGGGTGGTAACTTTTAAGTAGTTTAGTTTTTTTCTTTTTTTTTCTTTTTTTTTTTTTTTTTTTTTTTTTTTAAGTCACGTAATTTGTTTATTTAAAATGAAAATAGCTACTTTAAAAGTGTATGTAAATACAAAAAATCCAACTGACTTTAATAAAGAGATTAATTTATAGATATAAAAAGAAAGAAAACATGATGACTCCAGCAAATTAAAATTAAAAGTTGGCAACACCTAATTCCAACAGTTTATAAGCAACTTTTATCCACTTTAAAAAAAATATTATAAAAGAAGTATACTATTAGTAGACAGCAGACTTGAAACTTGAAAATAGAATGATATATTCAAAGAGAAGAACATGAAGGAGTTTTTTTTTTTTTTTTTTTTTTTTTAATTTCTTTTCTAAAATTGTAAAATTTGGGACTCTCTAGTCATTTGTAGAGAAAGGACCAGTGGCAATTGTAATCTTAATAACTGGTGCATTTTGAAAATTATCGTTGTGGAATGTTAATGTATATAATTTTGTAAAACAGTTTTAATTAAAATGAAAAATTACGTTTATTTCTCCGATTAAAATTAAAAATTTGTTTTAAATGTATAAATTGATAGCATGTTGAAATATATATATATATATATATATATGTGTGTGTGTGTGTGGCCCGTGTGGGAGAGAGATGAACTTAGAAACAGTGGGAATCGTTTCAAATGAAAAAATTCATAGCACCCCAATTTTTTTTACTCCAATAATAATAATAACTACTTTTATCACCTACTAAACTAATTATTATATAAAGAAGTATATCATCTGAGAAAGACTTCTGTAGGGGGTAGACTTGAAAATAGAATAATATTTTTGCAGTATATATATATATTTTTTCCCTACAATCTTAAAGTACGGGACTCTCTAAACACGATAAATATCTTAACCACTGAAAATCACCGTATTAATGTATATACTTGAAAATAGAATAATATTTTGCAGAGTCTTTTTTATTTTTTTCACCCTAAAATCTTAAAATATGAGATTTTGTAGCCATATATAGACGAAAAACATAACATCTTAATGGCTAAAAAATACCGTATTAACGTATATAATTTTGTATAACTATTTTAACATAAACATTTATTTCTTATATTAAAATTGGGCATAAAAATGTAAAGGAAAGTAAGAAAAAGAACGAAGAACCTGTGAATCATTTCAAAGGAAGAGTTGGGCAACACCCAAATCCATGACTCCAACAATTTTAACACCAACTTTTATAAACTAAGAATAACATTTTTGCAGGGAGAAAGACGGTTTTTTTTTTTTTTTTCCTTGTGAAATCTTAAAATATAGGACTCTCTACATATATAGACCATAGATAACTCTTGACAAGAGGTATCTTAACAGTTGATGACTTTTGAAAATTATCGTTATACTTTTTAATACGCAATGGTTTAAAGAGGTGTTAACCAAATGTCACTTAACTTTTCTTTTAACTAAAAATAACTTTTTAAAATGTATATAAATATTATAAATTGAATACACTTTTATAAGGTGTGTATATATATATATATATATATATATATATATATATATATATATATATAATTTGTCTGAAAAGTTTAGACATGAAAAGCCTAAAATTATGATTTTATCCACTTCATCAAGATATAAATTTCTTGGCTCCACTTCTTAGTTAGAATTTTAGTTGTAATAATATATATTTTTTCTGTAATTTTTTTATTTTATTTTTTCAGAAGTAATCAAACACACCAGAAGAAGCAGCACAAAATTAACATGAACAATCCTTGGCTGCTAGACATCGAATATGAAAAGGAATAGAGACAACAGCAACATCCTTGACAAGATGACCTCTAGACAGCGCTGCAAGAGTATGAGCCACCTCATTGCCATGCCTGTGAACATGACTAAGACTGGATGAGGAGAAACCCCGAAGCGCCACCTGCACATCAAAGGTAATAGCTTGAATATCCAAAGGCCTAGAAGTATTATCCAAAACAGCATTCACCACTACCAACAAACCAGATTCAAACCAAACGTGAGAGTAGTGAAATGACAACACCCAGAAGACAGCCTTACGAATGCATAAAGCCTCAGCCAAAGTTGCATTAGAAGCCGGAAATTGATTAAAAAGCACAGCCTCCAAAATAGTCTCTGAAGAGTCACGAAAAACAGCCTCACCTCCTCCCAAATGAGATGAAAGAAAGAAGGAGGCATCCACGTTACATTTAATAACTCCCAGAGACGGGGGCAACCAGCCCGGCAAAGAAAGAGAACGCCCAGAAGGAGAAGAAACAAGTAACTGAAAAGTTATGAAGCACGGACACAGATACAGGACACGGGTACGATACGACACGGATACGGCGACACGGCAAATTTCAAAAAAATAGGACACCGACACGGCGGGGATACGCCTATAAAATTATATATATATATAATTATATATTCAAAATATAATTATTAGAATCTTGTACAGATAAATAAAACAACAACAAAGAACAGAATCAATTTCAATAATTTCATCTCTGTTATAAGAACAATATGGACAAGACAAAGCAGAAAATAAATGAAAAATAAAGTTGATCCAAATTCCAAACGAAGATGTACAGAAGAGACATAACTATAATGAACTAAATATGTATATGAATAAACATATATACTTTCAGTCTTTCACAAAGTTTTGTTCATGTAACTTAAATATATATATATATATTTTGTTCATGAAGAGAGATAATTGAAGAAGATGAGAGACTGAGATGAGTGAGAGAAAATAAATTTTGTCTCACAGAAGTGTCGGACCGTGTGTCCGAGCCTCGGACACGTGTGTCCAATAAAAAATAATATTTGGATACTTTACAGAAGTGTCGGACACGGATGTCGGTGTCCGAAAAATATCCGATGCGGATACGGGACTCCTGGGAGGAGTGTCCGTGCTTCATAGCTGAAAAGTCTGGCGGCTGTTTTTTTATAAGCTTAAAATTTTGCTTTTGTCCCCTTATTATTTTTTTCCTTTTTTTTTTTTTTTTTTTTTTTTTTTTATGTATTTGCATCACTCTCTCACACAGAGTCCTCCGCCGCCATACAATAATATACTGGAATTTTTTGAGTGATTTTTGTTGAAGCTCTCTCTCTTTTCTCTTCTTGTGTCTCGCCGTGGAATTATCCATCCGATCCGATCGACAATGCAAAACATAAGTCAATAAATATCTCTGCGACACTGTGCCAACCTTTAAATTTCAAGATTCAACAAATTAAGACAAAGTAAGGCCGAAAAATATCAATTTTCCTCTTCTTTCTATATCAGAGGATCAAATGTCGTGTATTTGTATATATATATAATCATGAAATACTATTCTCTTAGTATTCCTTTTCTTAGTGAATTTCTCTCTCCGTGTTCGTGTACGTGTAACAACTAACAAGTTATGAATTATATCTGCAGATGAAGTAATGGGTGTCGGTATGATAAGAGCAAATCGGCGGCCGAAATTATGCGTTCATATCTTCCTTCTATACTGTGATGCGTGTGCCATTTGACTTTATAAGATGGGAATTCATTTACTTGCTGTTTCCCTTCTTTTCTTTCTTGCCAAACATTATTTAAGGTTTCAGTGCTTAGCCTTCACGTAAGCTGACGCGTCCAAGAGCTGGTGGATAGAGCCTTCAATTTACAGAAGATTCAGAATATAAATATAGAGAGAGATATATATAGATAGATATATATTAGATAGTTCCAACTGTTCAGCGATATCAAAATTCCCTGATTAGAAAAAGCAAGCAAAGAATAATCCCAGTAATATAGATTATGTGCACAATGTATCTCCTTTTTTTTACAAGGTGCATTTCACTCCATAATGTTAAAAAAATAAAATAATAATAATAATAAATATAAAAATCCGATTTTATCATTTTTTTTTTTTTCCATTTTGCCCCTCTCACATGATGTATATAGCCCCAATTGAAGCCTTCAAATTTGCCTCCATTAATGGATTGTTCTGTTTCTAATGGCCAGACTCGAAGCACCAGTTGTCGATGCATCTTACACTACCTACTTCTCCAACCCAATGGAGGACCAGAACTCCCAGGAAGACATGGTTGATAGCTTTTACACACCTCAATTAGCCTCATCTTCCACAAAACCTTCTCATCATGCATCCCCTGTTTCATTGCTTTCTCCAAAAAGTCTATTTTCCTATATCATTTTTCCACCCAAATTATCCCAAATCTTGAATATTTTCAATATTCAAATTATTTTCTTATTCAAGATCAGTCCATATTGAAGCAATTGTTTCAGAACAATGGGTTGAACTCGAAACAAAATTTGAGAGCAGAGTTCTCACGGGACCCAGGATTTAGTGCTGATATATCTTCAGTTGTGTCGAACCATAAAATGCGACAAAGGTCTTATGATGATCTAGAGGATCCAATTATTTCAGGTGGACCAGTGAACCTTGATTGTTTATGGAACTACTGAATTTGAAGATGAAATTGTAGCAATTCAAGAAGAACATAATGAAGGAAGGAAGATTAGATCTTCAATAATGTTAGTGTTATCAGATTGTTGGGTACGTGTGTACACCCTCCCTCTTAATCAAATAATATGACAGACTCAATTGACATTGTTTTTCACCGTCGTTCGTACTTAATTCACTGCTAGACTAAGGCTTCAATTGGATAAAAATGAAAAAAAAATAATAATATTAGTTATAAGAGAAAATAAATGAAAAGAAATGATTTTTATTAATATTTGAATAAATTATGTGGGAAAAGAAAAAAAAAAATAGTTTTCTTGTTTAAAAAAAAATAGAGAAAAAATAAAGGTTAAGAATTGAATTACAATCATAATTTTTTTATAAAATGTTATAAGATATGAGTTAATTCTTATAAGAGGGTAATTTTAATATTATAAAAATATTATTTACTCATTTTCCTTCCCAATCTTTTTATTTATGAGAGAATAGGGTTTCATTTTTGAGAGAATAGAGGCTAGCTTCTCTTAATTCTTTCTCTTCTCTTCATTACGTGACATACACCTCGTCGGAGCCACCGCATAACACCACAGGTGACTACTTGGAAACACGCCTACCCCGGTCCCCATCGTTCACCACCATCAATGTCAACAAAACAACCACACTAGAACCCAAAGAATGTCCCATAAACACCACCTTATACTCCAACCCATTTTCGACCCAAATCGCCGATCTCAACAAACCATGATGAACATACCCACAATCAAACATATGCATACCCAATCGATTATCGAGCAATAGCTTGTAATCACTCTCTTGGGCCAGATTGAGCCCGCGTCTTGCGAGCGTGATCTCGCCGGTGGTCGTGGTTGACATAGATGAGGTATGGCGGCGCGTGGCCCTGGGTTTGCTCGTAGCTCACTCGCTTGATGACCCAGTTGGGGTTTAGGCCTGAATAAGGGTGGTGGAGGTCATTTTCCTTGTAGACGGTGAGGATGAGGCGACAGACGCAGGGGACGGGGACGAAATCGTCAGCGGTGGCGGCACGTCCACGCCAACCACATGCAAGCCAGTTCCACATGCTCGGTACTCACCTATTTTTTTATCGGAAAGGTAAAAGATGAGGGGCAAGGGGATCTCGGTACTGATATGTTGCCACCAGCTTTGTTTGGTTTTAAAGAGATAAGTTGGGTTGTAGACAGAAATTTTGAGAGACAGAGAGAGAGATGGGGTTAAATAAAATGGTCATTTTACATTGTTTGTAGTTTTTATTTATTAATTTATTTTACAAAAATAAAGACAATACAATTATTTTAAATTTTAATGAAATATTTGCACTGTATTAATACTATATAAGAATTTTAAAGCATACAAAAACTTTTGCACAATATTTCTTTTGCACTTGACCTTTTTCCTTTTAATTCAGGATCTTGGAGCGTGGACCTAATGTTTTATTGTTTTTCACATTGACCTCCTATAGAAAAGAGAGCTTATGTCACGTGGGAGGGACACGATTTCACATATACAATGGCAAGTCAATTTTGTGTCATGTCATTATAATTCTAGTTTTGTCGTATTTAGAGTGTAATTAAACGTTATAACATGTATAATGGGATAAATTTCTTTTAGAGTGTTTGGAATTGAAATTTTAAAATTTAAATTGATAAAATTTGAAAAAAATAATTAATTTTAAAAAAATTAATTATTTTAAATAATTAATTGAAATTAAAAAAAATTAAATTAATTTTTTAATTTTAATTTTAAAACTCTAATTTCATGTAATTAAACACACTGTAAAATAATAAAAGATCGGATCTTTGAATTGAAATTGCTATTTATTTATATTTTGTTATTTATTTATACTTATAAAAAAAAACAAGTGTTATTTATTCATATTTTGTAAGATTTAAATTTGAGGATGTAGAATGCGAAAAGTGTTGGGGGTGTATTAGCTATCAAATTTGTTTTTGCTATCTAAATTAATAAAAATTATTTTTACACACTTATTCATGAAAAGTCAGTGAATAAAAAAAGAATTGTGTGACTTATGTTTTTTGTCTTACATGATCACAATAACTTTGTTCTATCTTCTTAAAAGATTATTAATAAGTACATTTTCGATGTCATACTTGAAATTTACAACAAAGGGGACTCCAAATGCACATCCCCACATGATCACATCCTTAATATATATATATATATATATATGTTACATGCATATAATTATTATTGCGCCTTGTCATATTTTCAATTCTCATGCATATGCTATATTGCCATATATTACATGACAGATGACACATGCCAGTATGCCACACCCGTCCGTACTAGAAACTCTTATCCACTATAATGGATAATGACGTAGTATAAACTCTTATCCACTATGATCGATAGCACATCGCCGCCTCCGCAATGTACCTGAACATTCATATTTACGCTCACATTATATATAAGCGGGTCTTTGACTTTGGGTCAAAATCTCCCTCGTTAAGTAATACGGTAAATACCAAGAAACTTGTTTCGTTACTTCCTCGTTAGTAGGAACAAACATGAATTTTGCATCTTTCTTGCACACAGATTTCAAACGTCATTTACTCACAATATTATAAATGGCATTTCATGTGTTGTCTAAAAGATTGGATTCAACAACAGTTAGAGACCTCCATACTTTTCTTTCATAATCCTTTAATTTCTGGCATCTTTAATAGTAGTATCATCACTCCAATTAAGTTACAGTATTATTGCTTTTCTTCAAGATATATCGTCCATCTTTTTCATTGATATATAAACTCCATCTATTCCCTCTTCCCCAAACCATGTCTGCAATATTTCATGCAAACTTGAGTTGCGTGGACCTCTTGCTCGACCTGCCCACCACCATCCTTAGCGAACCCAACAAAAAGAAATGGCACAAGGCTCTTGCCACCATATATTGCTCAAGGGCTTTGTTTTCTCACCTCACAGAAGCTGTTGCAAAAAAAAAATAAGTGTAAGGTCTCCCCTGTTCAATCTTCTAATGTCCTCATTGATGTCGAAGTTCAGCCACAATCTTACTTCTCTGATATTGATCAGTCAAGCCTCACTAGGCTTGTCAAGGAAAAAAATTTGGACAATCTTGTTCAACTCGGCATGGTTGAAGGTCTAGCTAATACTCTCAAAACTGAAGTAGAAAACGGCATACATAGTGATGCTGAAGACATTCAACATAGACACGAAGCTTTTGGCACAAACACGTATCACAGGCCGCCCACAAAAGGTTTCTTCCATTTTGTGTGGGAAGCTTTGAAAGATCCCACCATTCTCATTCTCTTGGTCTGTGCTGCACTTTCCCTTGCTTTTGGCATCAAAGAGCATGGGCTAAAAGAAGGGTGGTACGACGGCGGAAGCATATTTGTGGCTGTCCTTCTTGTCATCACTGTCTCAGCTGTAAGTAACTTCAAACAAAATAGACAATTCGACAAGTTGTCCCAAGTCAGCAACAACATCCAAGTAGAAGTTCTGAGGAGCGGGCGGCGCCAACAGATTTCAATATTTGAAATTGTTGTTGGAGATATTGTTTGCTTGAAGACTGGAGATCAAATTCCTGCTGATGGATTGTTCATAGACGGGCATTCATTGCAGGTGGATGAATCGAGCATGACGGGGGAAAGTGAGCATGTGGAAGTCAATCGCAGTCAGAATCCATTCTTGTTTTCTGGCACCAAGGTGGCTGACGGGTATGCTCGAATGCTTGTCACTACAGTTGGCATGAACACAACATGGGGCGAGATGATGAGCACAATCAGCCGTGATTCTGATGAGCAAACACCATTACAAGCTCGGCTAAACAAGCTAACCTCATCAATAGGTAAGGTTGGTTTGGCTGTTGCTTTCCTCGTTCTTGTGGTGCTGTTAGTTCGGTACTTCACTGGAAACACACAAGATGAGAATGGAAATACAGAGTTCAACGGTAGCAAGACTAAAACAGATGATGTGATCAATGCTGTGGTGAAAATTATCGCTGCTGCAGTCACAATAGTAGTCGTCGCTATTCCTGAAGGTTTGCCACTTGCAGTAACACTTACTCTAGCTTATTCAATGAAGAGAATGATGGCTGATCAGGCTATGGTTCGAAAGCTCCCTGCCTGTGAGACTATGGGCTCTGCCACCGTCATATGTACAGACAAGACGGGCACCCTCACATTGAACCAGATGAAGGTGACAAAGTTTTGGCTAGGCCAAGAATCTATAGAAGAAAGGAGTTATACTTCAATTGCAGCCAACATCCTGAAATTCCTCCACCAAGGAGTTGGTCTGAACACTACTGGCAGCGTTTACAAGCCCCGTTCAGGGATCGAATTCGAATTCTCTGGTAGCCCCACGGAGAAAGCAATTCTTTCTTGGGCTGTCCTTGAATTAAATATGGAAATGGAGGAACTGATGCAGAGTTGTACTGTTCTTCATGTTGAACCTTTCAATTCGGAAAAGAAAAGAAGCGGTGTGTTAATGAGAAAGAAGGCTGACAACACAATGATTGTACACTGGAAAGGAGCTGCAGAGATGATACTGGCAATGTGCTCACATTTCTATGATCCCTCGGGAAACATGAAAGCTCTGGATGATGCTGATAGGAGGAAATTTGATCAAATAATTGAAGGTATGGCTGCTAGCAGTCTGCGATGCATCGCTTTTGCACACAAGGAAGTTCCAGAAGAAGAGCATGAAAATGGAAAAGCACACCAAAAGTTAAAAGAGAATGATTTGACCCTATTGGGGCTTGTAGGTATCAAGGATCCATGTCGACCTGGTGTGAAGAAAGCTGTAGAAGATTGTCAGTACGCTCAAGTGAAAATCAAAATGATCACCGGCGACAATGCTTTCACTGCACGAGCCATAGCCACTGAATGTGGGATACTCAAGCCTAATCAGGAAATGGAAGGTGTAGTGGTGGAAGGCGTTGAATTCCGGAACTACACACCAGAGGAGCGCATGGAGAAAGTTGATAAAATCTGCGTTATGGCCAGATCCACTCCTTTCGATAAACTTCTAATGGTGCAATGCTTGAAACAAAAAGGCCATGTGGTTGCAGTTACAGGTGACGGCACAAATGATGCACCGGCATTGAAGGAAGCGGATATAGGTCTTTCAATGGGGATCCAGGGAACTGAAGTGGCCAAACAAAGTTCTGACATTGTCATTTTGGATGATAATTTCGCTTCAGTCTCCACAGTTTTGAGGTGGGGAAGGTGTGTCTATAACAACATCCAGAAATTCATTCAGTTCCAGCTTACAGTGAATATTGCTGCACTTTTCATCAACTTTGTGGCAGCAGTTTCAGCTGGCGAAGTTCCTCTAACTGCGGTTCAATTGTTGTGGGTAAACTTGATTATGGACACATTGGGTGCTCTTGCTCTTGCCACAGAGCAGCCCACGAAGGAACTCATGGAGAAGCCACCAGTAGGTCGTACGGAGCCCCTTATCACCAACATAATGTGGAGGAACTTATCAGCTCAAGCTCTGTATCAAATAGCCGTTCTCTTGATCTTACAGTTCAGGGGTGAATCAATCTTCGGAGTGACTGAGAAGGTAAATGACACCCTGATTTTCAATACTTTTGTGCTTTGCCAAGTTTTCAATGAATTCAATGCAAGGAAGCTTGAGAAGAAGAATGTCTTTGAGGGAATACACAAGAACAAATTGTTTTTAGGGATCATCGGGATTACCATAGTTCTTCAGGTGGTGATGGTGGAAGCTCTGAAGAAGTTTGCAGGTACGGAGAGGTTAGATTGGGGCCAATGGGGTGCATGCACTGGAATTGCTTCCATTTCCTGGCCAATTGGTTGGCTTGTCAAAAGCATACCTGTTCCGGAGAAACCATTATTCAGCTATCTCAAGTGGCAAAACTTATTGCGTATAAAGTAATAATTAGTTATGAATTGAGACTTTGATTCTTTATAGCCAACTGGTTGGCTTGTCAACTGGTATGTGTATATAAAGCTTTAATCAATTATGTATTGAGTTGATTATTTGTAGTGCTAGTTTTACCTAATATTTAATTTGTTGTTCGATTTATGTATTTGTAAGTACGATATAAATAAAGTATCAGGAAACATATTTAATTTTCTTTTACTTAATACAAGGCAGTGTTTGAAGGGGTTTCTAATTTGCTTATTAATCACTGGACAAAACTGAAGTCTATTTTTGCAGGCAGAAAAAGCTGGGAAAGGCGGCACTCACCATGGTTCAAAAATGAATAAGAGTCAGAGTCTCAGAATTTCAAAGAAAACTATGAACAAATAAAGTCCTTATGATAAAGTTATTATACTAACACGAAATCTCAATTTTCTCACCTAGATTATAATGCAGCCACTTTGCCCCAACAGGAATAATAAATAATAAAAAAAAATGCCACAGCAATGCATATATCATAGGCTGCCTCATCATTTCCTTGCAATTGCTCATACTTTTACATGTTTTTGTGAATCATAGCTCCTGTATGTGACTTTAATGTGAAGTAAGAAGAACTGTACAATCCAAAGAACGTGAAGAGAAGAAGTAAACACGTAAGAATAAATCAGTGGTGATTTTGATATTATACATTATAAGGGAATGATACTGATAATGATATGGCAAGGACTATATTGAGAAGGCCACAACGAAGCAAGTACCCCCAAAGTAGCATAAATATGAAATCCCCCATAATCTATAAGGTTGAGAGAGAGAGAGAAAGAGAGACGTTGCAGATGACAATAATGCACTACACTTGTGCTCACCTCCAAGGCTCCAATCCTTCTTTAGATTATGACAAGTTGGGAATTATTCAGCATCAGAAGAAACCTTTTGTTACCTCCCTTGGCAATTATCTGATTCTTTTTCTAAACTTTACCCTGACAAAATCTAGTACGCCTGATTGAGAAAACTGTAAATTCGATTCTACGCTTGATCTCATGAGGGAGCTCTATAGCTCTATTGGAAGTTCGTTCTTTACTTCTTTCTTTCTTTTTTCCCCAAGTTTTTGGCCTCCTCTGTTTGGTTGTCATAGGCCAACTTCATTTACCACAAATCTTTCATTGAATATAAATATGATTTCAGAATACTAGCCAAATTTATACAAACATCAATACGGAAGAAAACTTAAGTTGCTCTACATTTTCTTCAACTCTCCAATATCAGCAAAAATTGTAATTACACTACCATAATTCTCCATTGATGCAAGTGACAGAGTTTTAAGTTCAAATTTGAAAAACCATTCTAGAACAAACTGATTTATTACTATTCTTTCTTCAGTAATCAACAAACTGGTTTATATGTTAATATATAATTAGTTGTTTAGCATGATAACAAATTCAGACAATATATATCCAAATGTCAGCGTGTCATTATATCAAATATATAACATGCTATCATGAAATATATACCCAAATGCCAGCATGTGCATGTAATTGTATCAAATATATAATATGCTTTCATGAAATATATATATCTATATGTGTGTGTGTGAAAAATCAAACCACATTTGTATTTAAAGAAAGTACATAGAGATCAAAAAATGAGATCTAAGAAAAAAAAAAATGAAGAAATTCTATACTAAACGAGAAACAAAGTGTAGAGCACAACCCTTGTCAGTGACATTATAAGTGGGTACAAGTTTAAAATATACTAAGCTGAAACATAAAACATGTTTGACCGCTGGGGCTCCAATCCTTCTTTAGATTGTGATAACTTGGGAATTATACAGTATCAGAAGAAAACTTTTGTTGCCTCCCCTGGCAATTCTCTGATGCTTTTTTCTAAACTTTCCTCAGAGAAAATCTAGTGTATCTAATTGAGAAATCTATAAACTCTATTCTACATTTGATCTCTTGAGAAAGTTAATTAGCTGTTGGGTTTTCAAGGTTAAGAACGCTCTGTTTGGTTGTCATAGGCCAACTTAATTTACCACAAATCTTTCGTGGAATATGAGTCCAGAATACTAGCCAAATTTATACAAACATCAATGCCCAAGAAAATTTACACTTTTTCTCCAACTCTCCGATATCAGCCAAAAGTGTAATTACACTACCATAATTCTCTACCATAATTCTCCATTGTTGTAAGATTATGTGTGTCTTCCTTCTCCTTCGAAAACCAGAGACACAGACAGCTGAAGGCTGAAGCTACTAAGGTAGGACGTGGACTCTCAGAAAGTGAATGGGCGTAAAACTTCTCATTTATTGGGCCTGGAAGACCAACTCTTAAAGGCCCACTCTGGCTTGAACCTTCTCAGATGGCTGCTTGCATGGGTGCACAAAAATCCTGTCAATCCCAAAATTCAAACCGGACAAAATCGGACCGGACAGTTTAATTTGGTTTACTAATAGTTTGGTTTGGTCATAGTTCTAAATTTTTGAAACCATAAAAATACGATTTGGTCATGGTTTGAGATCCTTTAGGAACGAACTAGATCGAACCAAACTGTTATCTTTTATATATATTTATATATGTTAAATTATACTATATATATAATATAATATAATCTTATAATTCAAATCACTTAGAAGTTTGTACCAACTATCAATCATATGGTCCACTCTTAATTCTTTTAGGTCTTATCAATTTATTAGATTTTTTTATTTTATAGTGGCTAAATTTTGAATTGTAGTTGTTTGTTTATTGTTGAATGAATAATTCTAAATGTATTAGGTTATTAGCAATTATTAATTTATTAACTTCAGTTCTATAAGTGATATAGAAGAATGAATTAAAAGTTCTTAACATATTAATAGTTCTAAATGTGTTGGTAACTTAGTTTATTGTTGTGCATATGGATTTTAAAATATGAATATTTCTGTAACAAAACCAAAAAAAAAAAAAAAAAAGAACCGTGGAACCGAACCGAACCAAATCTATTTTTCACGATTTTGTTTGGTTTGGTTCCTTTGGTCAAATGGTTCGATTTGGTTTAAAATTTTATAAATCCGTTAGAATTGATTTGGTTCCAAAAAATTCTTAAACCGATCCAAACCGAACCGTTTGGAACCTAGCTACTTGAAGCCATCCATGTTGATATAATTTGTGCTCTTACTTACTGCAGAAGAAAGAAAAAAAAAAAAAAAAAAAGGGAAAACTATATTCTTAGCATTTAGATAAATAAAAAATATATATATAGATCATTAATGTATTAAAAATACCCTAAAAAATAACAGCGCAAAACATTAATATTCTATTCCTTTTGTAAGGGATGGTATGGGAGAAAAAATATTCAAGATTATATTACGAATGATAAACACGATGTCGTATTTCTCTACCCACACTTTATTCTCTTCTTCTGTTTTTTAGGTTAGTTTATCTGTCAATATTTTGTTTCTAAAATTATAAAGATTTGTAGCCTTCCTCCAGTGCTAGACTTCACAAAAATATATAAAAAAATATTTAGGATTGAATCGCAAATGGTAAATACGTGGTCGTATTTCTTCACCCATGTCACTCTCTCCTCTTTTTTAGGTTAGTTTCTCTCTTAATATTTTGTTTCCAAAATTATAAAGATTATTTCTCTACCCATGTCACTCTCTCATCTTTTTTAAGTTAGTTTCTCTCTCAATATTTTTTTTCCAAAATTATAAAGATTGTAGTATATTAAAATAGTCTTCCTCTACAAGTGCATCAGACAATTCTTCATGTACAATTTCGTTTATAGGTGTCTTAAATTTTTTTTAAGTAATCATCCATAATCCTAAGTCCCAATTACGTAGAAAAGATACAAACATAATCCTAAATTTTAGACATATAATTTCATACCAACACATAAGAATTATTTATATATCTTTCAATTCTCTCTATGTTTAATTATACATTATACATAGCTTCAATATATATATATATATATATATATATATAGACACCACACAAACGGTGTTTAACAAAAATTTTGGAAGAAAAATGATTCTTGCACTGAATATTGCAATGGAGTCCTCCATTTAGTTGTATTTGGTATAAATAGCTAATTACAAATTATTTGTTTATTCAATTCACTGTAAGTGTTTGGTGTGAATATCGCTACTCATTTTGGCCAACAACTTTTAAAAGGCAACTTCCAAAAGAAAATCTAAGTACGATTCAAAAAATAGAAATTCACTCTCAAAAGAAAATTTGAGGGTTTCTCTCTCTAACAGAAGAAAAGTTAATTATGTCAATTATGAAAAACAATAGGTGATGTCTATCATTTTCCTTATTCTAACCCTTTAATTCATTCATTTCTTTCTCTTTTCCTTCCAATAAAAAAGCATTACATAAACATATACTAATCAAGCTTTTAGAAAATTTCATAAACGATTTAATAATGGAAAAATAAATTCAATCCGCTCTTCAAAGTCAAGTATTAAATAAAGTCAAACATAAAAAGTGATACAACATAAAAAATTAATAAAAATAAATAAATAAATAAAATTTGATAATATCAATGTGAGATGGAAACCAACTATAACTACAACTATAAAAGCAGGAAGGTGTTTTAATTTATGAAAAAGTATTTTAATATTATATAAAAGTATTTTGATATTTTAAAATCGTGATAGAACATTTGAAAGTAAGATACATCCAATTACGCGAGTATAGAGATGAAATCATCGCGATAATGGCTGATTGTCATTCGGAACTCATCCTGTCCCATGATATAACATAGCAGTGAGGTTTGAGAAACAATAAAGCCCACCCATTAAGGCCCTATACTGCCAACAGAATGTATACGCAAATTTATTGGGTTGATTCATGGTTCAGACGCAATTTTCTAAACCTTTTGGGCTGGATCACTATTCATCCGTTATTTACATTTTTTCTATTATCAATCTACTTGCTTGAATTTAAAATAAAAAAGATATTTTTTCCTTGTAGAGAAAGGTGGGCTAGGTTTAGACCGGCTAGGAAAATACAATCAGCCTGGTTTGTGAAGGCCATTTGCAAAGTGTATAAAACGGAGTCAGACTACACAAGTCCTAGCTTACACAATGGTTTTGTTTTTATTCAAAATTCAATTACAAACATTGAGAGATGTAATTTATGTTAAGTTGAATGGTTACACATTCACAATTGGATGTGGCATCGACTCCATTATTTATTTATTTTATTTTTTTCTTAGTTGGTATTTACACACATATGTCTTCATTGAAATTTAAACCCTTAATTTCTCTTTGAGAAGTAAATGACTAATACTACTAAGCCACTGGCTCGTTGGTTAATATTCTAAACTCTAATTCAACTTTACTCTGAGCCATGATTTGAGAGCTTTAGAGTGTGATTTGGGCTTAGAGCAAGAAGATAAAGTTGTTCTACTCATCAAGGGCTTCCTTTTGATACGAAATTTGCTAGCATTTCAGGGGTATTTTATTTTTGTGAAAGCAAAATATGAAACCCTCTTATCTTTCCCACCGGAAGCAAGTCCTTTCGTTTTTCCAACGGAACCTTCTTGGTGGTGTTGCTGAGGAGTGAATATATATACACAAGCAACTACAAAACCAGGCCCTTTTCAGTACAATTTTCAAGGAAAATCTCCTAAAATGGGAGTGGGAATAATTTGAATTCTTGCATTTTATCATAACCTTGTTTCAGTGCAATTTTCAAGGAAAATCTACTAAAATGGGAGTGGGAATAATTTGAATGCTTGCATTTTATCATAGCCTTGTTTCAGTGCAATTTTCAAGGAAATCTCCTAAAATGGGGATGGGACTGTGGGAATAATTTGAATGCTTGTTTCAGTGCAATTTTCAAGGAAAATCTACTAAAGTGGGAATAATTTGAATGCTTGTATTTTATTATAGCCTATAATTTATAGGCTTTCTTTTTTCTTTTTTCTTTTTTTTCAGTGTAATTTGTAAGGAGAAACTAGTAAGAGCATTTTGAATGCAAAATGTTATTTCTTCATACTAAAGTTATATTTTAAGTGAAAGTTAAATGCCAAAATGCTATTATATTTTAGCAATTATGCTCTAATTGTGCATTTCATTCAAAATGCTATTATTATATATGAATTTTTTTTTGAGATTCTTATATTTTAAGAGGACGGTATAAACATTGAAGAAACTTATTATATTTTAAATTTGAAAGAATTATTAAGAGAGCGTCGGAGACGCTGGGAATAACTTGGGTGCTTATATTTTATTTTTATCCCGCTGGAAATAATTTGAGTGCTTGTATTTTATTTTTATTCTGCAACCACCTAAAGCTAAGGTGTCTTTCAAGTTTTCTCCTTTAGGTGCCTTGTTAAGGAAGCTTCCTAAAGTTTTTTAATTACTAGTCATTATTTTTTATATCTCAAGTTTTCAACGACAAAGTTTATTCCTTTTCTTGGAAATTATTATTAATTTCTCTTCATTTTCATTGGTGGGCCCAGGGGTATCACATATCAAGTTATCTCGATAATACTGTATACTTTCTCGTTTTCAAACTCAGTTGAAGTTATTAGTGCACTGTACTAGAAGTCATCATGCATGTCTTACGCAAATGTTTCACAGTTTCAATTTCAGATGCCATAATATATCCTCTGAGAAGAATAAATAGTGACACGACACATAGACGACCATTAAGCCTAAAAAAGGTACATGTGGCACGAATTTATGGATGACTGTTACGAAATTAAATAGAAATAAACAAATCAAACACAAATAAGAATACATAAATTTATCGTAATTCATTCAAAAATTAAAATTATGACCCAATTATTCATGGGACGTGAATCCTAATTAATCTCTTGTAATTTGATATATGAGGGCGCTTAGGATTTAAAGTGGTTGGAAGAAAAATATTGAAATTTGTACAGAATTGAAAGTGAGAGGCTAAAATTTGTAATTTTCAATTTTACAGATAGTGAAAAAGTTCGATAGATTTTCGCTTTGGACGTTGGCTTTGCCGAATCACACATATAAATATTTGTTTTTCGTATGGTGTGTTTATTTTTCTGTCGTGTTTTGTACTTGTTCCTTGATTTGCTGTGTTTGTCATAATAGAAATGAATATTCAATGATTATAACAAAAAAAATTTTGTAACATTATTTTTTTCCTTCACGAAGAAACCAACACACCAAAAAAACAAAAAAAAACAAAAAAGTTATTACTTTAATTAGCAATCATATAACTACATGGGTATTACTTTGACCTCACCAATAAGGCAATAGCCTAGTGGTATCAATTCTTTACTTTTCAAAAAGAGAAGTTAGGGGTTCGAACCTCAATAGAATCATGTCTGTGAGCCAAATACACACGGATTAACTTAATGTGTGAGCCAAATACACACGGATTAACTTAACTATTCAACGTTTATTACTTTGGTAAACAAATCTTTTAGAGAAAAACACTAAATATGTCGTTAAGCACACGCGCCAAATCTCTCTAGAGAGGTCAAAGTAATAAATGTCAAACGATTTACTTATATATAATTTGTCCAAATCTTAGAGGTAACATAACTTAATATCAATTTGTATATGCATTCCCGTGTACATCTAGAAGCACTTACTATACACTCGTTTAGGGGCGCCTTTTCGACACAACACACATGGTGTATTAGTTTTATAAAAAAAAAATTGAAAATGGAATTCTAAAATGTATAAAACATAATTTCAGATAATTAAGAAAAAAATAAAATAAAGTATCAGGTAACAAAACTACTATGAAAGTGGAGCCCATAAACTTTTTTTTAAAAGAAAAAATTCGAAAAACAGATCATTTTTCTTTCTATGTTCTAATAAAAAATTAAGTTTATACCAATTTAGCTTAAATTGAATAGACACATGAAGTTGTGAAACCAATGGTAAGTCCTATCCACTTCGTGGGTTTGTTTGGCCGTAACGACCCAGAAAGATACAAAATAATAAAAATAAAATATATAAAATTTTGATATGATCTTCATGGAAAAAGTCTTGTTCCTCCATCTCATTCAAATAAGAAATACTCCCTCCGTCCCTTATTAATAATAGTCCATTTTCTTTTTTTACATGTCCTTTTTAAAAAATCAAAACATCTTTTGTTTATATTTTCATCATTGTCCTTTATCTTTTTAAAATTTTTTAATATATTTAAATTAAAAAAGGACAATTTGGTAATTTTAAAAGGGAACAATGCATTAATGGCATGTCTCCTTAAAAAGTTATAAAATCAAAGATAGACAACTAATAAGGGACGGAGGTAGTACATTTTAGTTACATTCCATAAAATATAAATAAAATTTAAAGGTCCATAACTTATAACATTTTAGTAATTAAATTAAAGTTTCACAAAATAGTTAAAATTACATTTATAAAATATTATAATTCTAATACAAAAGATAGCAAAATAAAATAGGCCTCCAATCTCGTCTAAACTAGTGGTGGATTATAATCCGCCACTTCTTTTCCGTGTCCTGAAAAATGTTAAAAATAATGGGGTTATCATAAGCTTAGTAGGAAACGTTTAAGATAGACTTCTTATATTCTCGTGAATTCGACACAAAGAATGGGTAAAAAGGAACAGGGTCATACCATGGGGAATACATATTCTCAACCCCAATAACAAGTATGTAACAAACGTCAACCAATCACAAATTTCCCACAATGTCATGAAGTGCAATGTTATGTAAATGTCGCTCCCTATTTCCGTTTCAACTTCTAACCCATTAGTATAATCCGACCCAAGACACCTCCAAGACGTCACGAATGGCGGGTTGACTATCTATCCATGACCACAAAGCACCTCCAAGGCGTCGAATCCGGCCTAGTTAGCTCAACCATACTTCCTTCTAGACTACACTAACAACACGGACCACTAGGCTCTTCCTAGACGTCCGGTTTTCGCAAACAACCTTGAAAATATTTTTCCAAAAATAATTTCATTTATTTTAAAACATTTTTTTCCCCCTTTTTTGTTTCCCAATGGATGCATGAATACTTCATACTTTATTTCTTAAATTCAACCATAAAGTTCTCACATACTTTTACAAATAAATTACTAAAATACACAACTCATGTTTTCATTTCACATTTTTCTAGCAATTTAAGCATACAAATCACAAATTTATTTCATATAAGCATGCTTAAACACAATATAATCAATTAACACCTTGTCACAATTTCATATATGGCATTTAAGAAGTTTCCAAAAACTTTCACTAATTAAGTATGTAATTAAATAATTTAAAAATGCAATTAAACAATTACTAAAAAATAAATTCACAAAAGTACAAAAAAAAATCATAAATTAGAAACTCCTACCCTAAAAAACAAGAAGTTTCCTCTTGAACTGTCGTCTCTCTCTGTTCTCTAATTTTAACCAACCTCATGCAAATATCAGCCAATAAACCCACGTGCAATCCAAAAACTTTTGGCAAAAAACAGTCTCTTCATGGCCTCGCCATTTTCTTCTCCCTTATCATTACATTTTGCAAATACACACAAACCACATTACAGTTTCTTTCTCCTTTCCCACTTTCGACAGCACCCATTTGCTTCTTTCCTTCCATCTGACAATACAGATATATACATATATCTAATGTATACAAATGTAACCTAAACTAATTTAACACATTAATATCTTTCAAGTGGGCCCGCCATAACACAACCATTTCATTCTTTCTTCTCTCACCTTCGGCTGGAAGCCCTTCTTTATCAAAAAAAAAAAAAAAAACAAATAATAGATATATATATATATATCTCATAAATATTACATTGACTTTCCCGAATGTTTATTTATTTATTTTGTGCATCAAATTTAATATTTAAAAACTAATAAATAAAGAATTTTATTTTTTATTTTTTATAATGACCTCAAATTAACACTAAGAGAAGTCTATTCAAGAAATTTCTTGATAAGAGTTAAATTATGATTTTTTTCCGCTTCATCTAAATATTTAAATATCTTGACTCCACATCTTACTTAGAACTTAGAATATTAGTGTAAAAAGTTTTTCTTTTCTCTAACCAAAAAGAGTAGTGGATTTTTTTGATAAACTTTAAGTATTAATTTTATCCCCTTCATGAAAGATATAAATTTCCCGGCTCGACTTCTGGTCATAGTTTTGTGTGGAATCAGAAGAGAAAGAGTTGAAGAAAACCCAATTCACGATGATCGGGTATTTTCTCTTCTGTATCTCGCTGTGGAATCAATCCGATCCGATCGGCAATGCAAAACATAAAACTACATCCATCTCCGCGACAGTGTGCCAACCTTTAAATTTGAAATTTTAACAAATTAAGACCAACTTCATGATTATATATATCATGAAAACCTCTTCTTTTAGTATTCCTTTTCTTGACGAATTTCTTCTCACACTGTGTTCGTGTGTAACAGCTAACAAGTTATGTATTTTTACATCCGCAGATGAAGTTATGGATGTCGACCATGTCACCCAAAATCGGCCGCCGAAATTATGCGTTTATGTCTCCCTTCTATACTGTAATGTGTTCATAATATGGGAATCCTTTTGCTTGCTGTTTCCCTTCTTTTCTTTCTTGCCAAACATAATTTCATGTTTCGGTACATCGCTTTCACGCAAGCTGACGCGTCTAGAGTTGGATAGAGCTTTCAATCACACAAAAATTAAAAACAAAAAAAGAAAGAAAGAAAGAAAAGAAAGGCAACAATTATTACTCCAACATTTATATTGTTTTGAAATTTTAATTGAGATAATTAATTTGGAACATCTAAAAAAAAGAAAATCACTAAAAGCGTCATCTTCAGATCTTGATGACAAGTTTCATCGACATCTATTTCGTCTAACCAATAAAATCACAAATACGGAACAAGTAGGTACCGCCTCATAGGAACATAAGTACGTACGTTCGCCAAACGCGCATCTTTGACTCTGGGTCTAAAACTCAAATTTGCTCAGGTTAAGTAAATTCCTGAAACTTGTGCCATCAACATATATATATATATATATATTGAAGGTCACCAGGAACATATATTCGCTAACTTTGCATCTATTTTGTGTATTCAAGACGATGTGAACACTTCAAAATCTATCCTTCAAGCATTCACATTTACGCGGCAATGCACCTATATAAAAATTATCATCAGATTGCCAGATCAAATAGACATTGCTGGCATTTCTAAATATCCACAATTAACTGGATTCAGCAAATATATATTAAGGCCTTCATACAATTTACTTTTTCTTTCACTTTCATTTTATTTCTTGCATCTTTCATTGTAGAAGGTAGTATCGCTACAATTAATTTACAGTAGTAGCATCTTCAATCTATTCCATTGATATAAATTCCAGTATCTGTTCCCCAACCAATGTCTGCACTATTTCATGCAAACTTGCCTCGCATGGAGCTGTTGCTTGAAAAGCCCTCCACCACTCTCCTTAGTAAACCCAACAAAAACATAAAGAGGTGGCGTATGGCTTTTGCCACCATCTATTGCTCAAGGGCCTTCTGCTCTCACTTCATAGAAGCTGTTGCGAAAAACAAGAGTAAGGTCTCCCCTGTTCCATTTTCAAATGTTGTCATTGATGTCGAAGTTCAGCCACAATCTTACTTCTCTGATATTGATCAGTCAAGCCTCACTAGGCTTGTCAAGGAAAAAAATTTGGACAATCTTGTTCAACTCGGCATGGTTGAAGGTCTAGCTAATACTCTCAAAACTGAAGTAGAAAACGGCATACATAGTGATGCTGAAGACATTCAACATAGACACGAAGCTTTTGGCACAAACACGTATCACAGGCCGCCCACAAAAGGTTTCTTCCATTTTGTGTGGGAAGCTTTGAAAGATCCCACCATTCTCATTCTCTTGGTCTGTGCTGCACTTTCCCTTGCTTTTGGCATCAAAGAGCATGGGCTAAAAGAAGGGTGGTACGACGGCGGAAGCATATTTGTGGCTGTCCTTCTTGTCATCACTGTCTCAGCTGTAAGTAACTTCAAACAAAATAGACAATTCGACAAGTTGTCCCAAGTCAGCAACAACATCCAAGTAGAAGTTCTGAGGAGCGGGCGGCGCCAACAGATTTCAATATTTGAAATTGTTGTTGGAGATATTGTTTGCTTGAAGACTGGAGATCAAATTCCTGCTGATGGATTGTTCATAGACGGGCATTCATTGCAGGTGGATGAATCGAGCATGACGGGGGAAAGTGAGCATGTGGAAGTCAATCGCAGTCAGAATCCATTCTTGTTTTCTGGCACCAAGGTGGCTGACGGGTATGCTCGAATGCTTGTCACTACAGTTGGCATGAACACAACATGGGGCGAGATGATGAGCACAATCAGCCGTGATTCTGATGAGCAAACACCATTACAAGCTCGGCTAAACAAGCTAACCTCATCAATAGGTAAGGTTGGTTTGGCTGTTGCTTTCCTCGTTCTTGTGGTGCTGTTAGTTCGGTACTTCACTGGAAACACACAAGATGAGAATGGAAATACAGAGTTCAACGGTAGCAAGACTAAAACAGATGATGTGATCAATGCTGTGGTGAAAATTATCGCTGCTGCAGTCACAATAGTAGTCGTCGCTATTCCTGAAGGTTTGCCACTTGCAGTAACACTTACTCTAGCTTATTCAATGAAGAGAATGATGGCTGATCAGGCTATGGTTCGAAAGCTCCCTGCCTGTGAGACTATGGGCTCTGCCACCGTCATATGTACAGACAAGACGGGCACCCTCACATTGAACCAGATGAAGGTGACAAAGTTTTGGCTAGGCCAAGAATCTATAGAAGAAAGGAGTTATACTTCAATTGCAGCCAACATCCTGAAATTCCTCCACCAAGGAGTTGGTCTGAACACTACTGGCAGCGTTTACAAGCCCCGTTCAGGGATCGAATTCGAATTCTCTGGTAGCCCCACGGAGAAAGCAATTCTTTCTTGGGCTGTCCTTGAATTAAATATGGAAATGGAGGAACTGATGCAGAGTTGTACTGTTCTTCATGTTGAACCTTTCAATTCGGAAAAGAAAAGAAGCGGTGTGTTAATGAGAAAGAAGGCTGACAACACAATGATTGTACACTGGAAAGGAGCTGCAGAGATGATACTGGCAATGTGCTCACATTTCTATGATCCCTCGGGAAACATGAAAGCTCTGGATGATACTGATAGGAGGAAATTTGATCAAATAATTGAAGGTATGGCTGCTAGCAGTCTGCGATGCATCGCTTTTGCACACAAGGAAGTTCCAGAAGAAGAGCATGAAAATGGAAAAGCACACCAAAAGTTAAAAGAGAATGATTTGACCCTATTGGGGCTTGTAGGTATCAAGGATCCATGTCGACCTGGTGTGAAGAAAGCTGTAGAAGATTGTCAGTACGCTCAAGTGAAAATCAAAATGATCACCGGCGACAATGCTTTCACTGCACGAGCCATAGCCACTGAATGTGGGATACTCAAGCCTAATCATGAAATGGAAGGCGTAGTGGTGGAAGGCGTTGAATTCCGGAACTACACACCAGAGGAGCGCATGGAGAAAGTTGATAAAATCTGCGTTATGGCCAGATCCACTCCTTTCGATAAACTTCTAATGGTGCAATGCTTGAAACAAAAAGGCCATGTGGTTGCAGTTACAGGTGACGGCACAAATGATGCACCGGCATTGAAGGAAGCGGATATAGGTCTTTCAATGGGGATCCAGGGAACTGAAGTGGCCAAACAAAGTTCTGACATTGTCATTTTGGATGATAATTTCGCTTCAGTCTCCACAGTTTTGAGGTGGGGAAGGTGTGTCTATAACAACATCCAGAAATTCATTCAGTTCCAGCTTACAGTGAATATTGCTGCACTTTTCATCAACTTTGTGGCAGCAGTTTCAGCTGGCGAAGTTCCTCTAACTGCGGTTCAATTGTTGTGGGTAAACTTGATTATGGACACATTGGGTGCTCTTGCTCTTGCCACAGAGCAGCCCACGAAGGAACTCATGGAGAAGCCACCAGTAGGTCGTACGGAGCCCCTTATCACCAACATAATGTGGAGGAACTTATCAGCTCAAGCTCTGTATCAAATAGCCGTTCTCTTGATCTTACAGTTCAGGGGTGAATCAATCTTCGGAGTGACTGAGAAGGTAAATGACACCCTGATTTTCAATACTTTTGTGCTTTGCCAAGTTTTCAATGAATTCAATGCAAGGAAGCTTGAGAAGAAGAATGTCTTTGAGGGAATACACAAGAACAAATTGTTTTTAGGGATCATCGGGATTACCATAGTTCTTCAGGTGGTGATGGTGGAAGCTCTGAAGAAGTTTGCAGGTACGGAGAGGTTAGATTGGGGCCAATGGGGTGCATGCACTGGAATTGCTTCCATTTCCTGGCCAATTGGTTGGCTTGTCAAAAGCATACCTGTTCCGGAGAAACCATTATTCAGCTATCTCAAGTGGCAAAACTTATTGCGTATAAAGTAATAATTAGTTATGAATTGAGACTTTGATTCTTTATAGCCAACTGGTTGGCTTGTCAACTGGTATGTGTATATAAAGCTTTAATCAATTATGTATTGAGTTGATTATTTGTAGTGCTAGTTTTACCTAATATTTAATTTGTTGTTCGATTTATGTATTTGTAAGTACGATATAAATAAAGTATCAGGAAACATATTTAATTTTCTTTTACTTAATACAAGGCAGTGTTTGAAGGGGTTTCTAATTTGCTTATTAATCACTGGACAAAACTGAAGTCTATTTTTGCAGGCAGAAAAAGCTGGGAAAGGCGGCACTCACCATGGTTCAAAAATGAATAAGAGTCAGAGTCTCAGAATTTCAAAGAAAACTATGAACAAATAAAGTCCTTATGATAAAGTTATTATACTAACACGAAATCTCAATTTTCTCACCTAGATTATAATGCAGCCACTTTGCCCCAACAGGAATAATAAATAATAAAAAAAAATGCCACAGCAATGCATATATCATAGGCTGCCTCATCATTTCCTTGCAATTGCTCATACTTTTACATGTTTTTGTGAATCATAGCTCCTGTATGTGACTTTAATGTGAAGTAAGAAGAACTGTACAATCCAAAGAACGTGAAGAGAAGAAGTAAACACGTAAGAATAAATCAGTGGTGATTTTGATATTATACATTATAAGGGAATGATACTGATAATGATATGGCAAGGACTATATTGAGAAGGCCACAACGAAGCAAGTACCCCCAAAGTAGCATAAATATGAAATCCCCCATAATCTATAAGGTTGAGAGAGAGAGAGAAAGAGAGACGTTGCAGATGACAATAATGCACTACACTTGTGCTCACCTCCAAGGCTCCAATCCTTCTTTAGATTATGACAAGTTGGGAATTATTCAGCATCAGAAGAAACCTTTTGTTACCTCCCTTGGCAATTATCTGATTCTTTTTCTAAACTTTACCCTGACAAAATCTAGTACGCCTGATTGAGAAAACTGTAAATTCGATTCTACGCTTGATCTCATGAGGGAGCTCTATAGCTCTATTGGAAGTTCGTTCTTTACTTCTTTCTTTCTTTTTTCCCCAAGTTTTTGGCCTCCTCTGTTTGGTTGTCATAGGCCAACTTCATTTACCACAAATCTTTCATTGAATATAAATATGATTTCAGAATACTAGCCAAATTTATACAAACATCAATACGGAAGAAAACTTAAGTTGCTCTACATTTTCTTCAACTCTCCAATATCAGCAAAAATTGTAATTACACTACCATAATTCTCCATTGATGCAAGTGACAGAGTTTTAAGTTCAAATTTGAAAAACCATTCTAGAACAAACTGATTTATTACTATTCTTTCTTCAGTAATCAACAAACTGGTTTATATGTTAATATATAATTAGTTGTTTAGCATGATAACAAATTCAGACAATATATATCCAAATGTCAGCGTGTCATTATATCAAATATATAACATGCTATCATGAAATATATACCCAAATGCCAGCATGTGCATGTAATTGTATCAAATATATAATATGCTTTCATGAAATATATATATCTATATGTGTGTGTGTGAAAAATCAAACCACATTTGTATTTAAAGAAAGTACATAGAGATCAAAAAATGAGATCTAAGAAAAAAAAAAATGAAGAAATTCTATACTTACCGAGAAACAAAGTGTAGAGCACAACCCTTGTCAGTGACATTATAAGTGGGTACAAGTTTAAAATATACTAAGCTGAAACATAAAACATGTTTGACCGCTAGGGCTCCAATCCTTCTTTAGATTGTGATAACTTGGGAATTATACAGTATCAGCAGAAAACTTTTGTTGCCTCCCCTGGCAATTCTCTGATGCTTTTTTCTAAACTCTCCTCAGAGAAAATCTAGTGTATCTAATTGAGAAATCTATAAACTCTATTCTACATTTGATCTCTTGAGAAAGTTAATTAGCTGTTGGGTTTTCAAGGTTAAGAACGCTCTGTTTGGTTGTCATAGGCCAACTTAATTTACCACAAATCTTTCATGGAATATGAGTCCAGAATACTAGCCAAATTTATACAAACATCAATGCCCAAGAAAATTTACACTTTTTCTCCAACTCTCCGATATCAGCCAAAAGTGTAATTACACTACCATAATTCTCCATTGTTGTAAGTGACAGAGTTTTAAGTTTGAATTTGAAAAATTATTCTTGAACACACTGTTCTACTGCTTTTCGTCTTCATTAATTAACAAACTACTTTATTTGTTAATATATAGTTTAGTAGTTCAGCATAATAACAAATTCAGAAAATAAATATCCAAATTTCAGCATGTAATTTAATCAAACATATAGCATGCTATATATATATATGACAAAACAAACCACATTTGTATTTAAAGAAAGTAATGAAAAATCAAAAAAATATATCAGAGAAGAAAAAAAAAAAAAAAAATTGTATACTTACCGGAAAAACAAAGTATAGAAGACAGAAACAATGATGAAGAGAGATGGTTCTTCATAAGGGGCTGGTGGACCTAATCGATGAAGGCACAACCTCTGATTGAAGATGACAATCCAACGCTTGCCAGTGACATATGAGCGAGACTGAGTTCTTGCATTTCACTTTCTAAGAGAGAAAATTGGCTGTTATGATTCTTTACTCCAAATCCCAAGCGCCATTAGAAGGAAATATTTTATTTATTGTAAATGACATGTATTTATATTTCTATTTCTTGATTAATTGTAATGGTTGATCTTGAAATTGTGCTGGTTCTATCATGGACTATGACCCAACCAATGCCAATGGTTGATGAATTATTTGAAACCAAACGGTGAAAGATTGGTTTCGTTGATCAAGTAAACCATCCTTCCACCAGCTTGTGAATGTTTCACTGCCTTCTTTGAATTCCCCAGATTATTTATGACATTGGCCAAAGCTTCTTGCAAAAGATTGACAAAATCAGATGGCTTTTCGCAACGTTTCGCACTCAAATAACCATTACCCACATTTTTCTGATGAAGATTGAGCTGATTCAAGATGGATTCGAACAATATTCGAGGATTGTAACAAGTAAGACAACTCGAATACACGAAAGGGCGGTGTAGGTGTTTGAATACCTGAAGAACTGCACTTGTTTTTCCAGTTGAAGGACCTCCATAAACAAATAGAGGAAGCATTGCTAAACAAAACAAAAAAAAAACAATAAAATCTTTTAATATTTCTCTAAACTAGGAGAAACCGCAAGAATGTTCAATGAATATAAAGCAAATCTCAGGGAATCATATGTAGCAAACGAAAAAAAGGAGATAGAGGGTTTTGGTCAGTACCTGTGTTGCGCAAGTTCCTCCCTTTCTCTCTCCAAATGAATATATTTTTCTCTCTCTAAAACTTGAGACGGGGACGAAACGGTTATCGGTGAACAGAATTGTTTTATCAGACGATTATGTGTGTCTTCCTTCTCCTTCGAAAACCAGAGACAGAGACAGCTGAAGGCTGAAGCTACTAAGGTAGGACGTGGACTCTCAGAAAGTGAATGGGCGTAAAACTTCTCATTTATTGGGCCTGGAAGACCAACTCTTAAAGGCCCACTCTGGCTTGAACCTTCTCAGATGGCTGCTTGCATGGGTGCACAAAAATCCTGTCAATCCCAAAATTCAAACCGGACAAAATCGGACCGGACAGTTTAATTTGGTTTACTAATAGTTTGGTTTGGTCATAGTTCTAAATTTTTGAAACCATAAAAATACGATTTGGTCATGGTTTGAGATCCTTTAGGAACGAACTAGATCGAACCAAACTGTTATCTTTTATATATATTTATATATATTAAATTATACTGTATATATAATATAATATAATCTTATAATTCAAATCACTTAGAAGTTTGTACCAACTATCAATCATATGGTCCACTCTTAATTCTTTTAGGTCTTATCAATTTATTAGATTTTTTTATTTTATAGTGGCTAAATTTTGAATTGTAGTTGTTTGTTTATTGTTGAATGAATAATTCTAAATGTATTAGGTTATTAGCAATTATTAATTTATTAACTTCAGTTCTATAAGTGATATAGAAGAATGAATTAAAAGTTCTTAACATATTAATAGTTCTAAATGTGTTGGTAACTTAGTTTATTGTTGTGCATATGGATTTTAAAATATGAATATTTCTGTAACAAAACCAAAAAAAAAAAAGGAACCGTGGAACCGAACCGAACCAAATCTATTTTTCACGATTTTGTTTGGTTTGGTTCCTTTGGTCAAATGGTTCGATTTGGTTTAAAATTTTATAAATCCATTAGAATTGATTTGGTTCCAAAAAATTCTTAAACCGATCCAAACCGAACCGTTTGGAACCCTAGCTACTTGAAGCCATCCATGTTGATATAATTTGTGCTCTTACTTACTGCAGAAAAAAAAAAAAAAGGAAAACTATATTCTTAGCATTTAGATAAATAAAAAATATATATATAGATCATTAATGTATTAAAAATACCCTAAAAAATAACAGCGCAAAACATTAATATTCTATTCCTTTTGTAAGGGATGGTATGGGAGAAAAAATATTCAAGATTATATTACGAATGATAAACACGATGTCGTATTTCTCTACCCACACTTTATTCTCTTCTTCTGTTTTTTAGGTTAGTTTATCTGTCAATATTTTGTTTCTAAAATTATAAAGATTTGTAGCCTTCCTCCAGTGCTAGACTTCACAAAAATATATAAAAAAATATTTAAGATTGAATCGCAAATGGTAAATACGTGGTCGTATTTCTTCACCCATGTCACTCTCTCCTCTTTTTTAGGTTAGTTTCTCTCTTAATATTTTGTTTCCAAAATTATAAAGATTATTTCTCTACCCATGTCAGTCTCTCATCTTTTTTAAGTTAGTTTCTCTCTCAATATTTTTTTTTCAAAATTATAAAGATTGTAGTATATTAAAATAGTCTTCCTCTACAAGTGCATCAGACAATTCTTCATGTACAATTTCGTTTATAGGTGTCTTAAATTTTTTTTAAGTAATCATCCATAATCCTAAGTCCCAATTACGTAGAAAAGATACAAACATAATCCTAAATTTTAGACATATAATTTCATACCAACACATAAGAATTATTTATATATCTTTCAATTCTCTCTATGTTTAATTATACATTATACATAGCTTCAATATATATATATATATATATAGACACCACACAAACGGTGTTTAACAAAAATTTTGGAAGAAAAATGATTCTTGCACTGAATATTGCAATGGAGTCCTCCATTTAGTTGTATTTGGTATAAATAGCTAATTACAAATTATTTGTTTATTCAATTCACTGCAAGTGTTTGGTGTGAATATCGCTACTCATTTTGGCCAACAACTTTTAAAAGGCAACTTCCAAAAGAAAATCTAAGTACGATTCAAAAAATAGAAATTCACTCTCAAAAGAAAATTTGAGGGTTTCTCTCTCTAACAGAAGAAAAGTTAATTATGTCAATTATGAAAAACAATAGGTGATGTCTATCATTTTCCTTATTCTAACCCTTTAATTCATTCATTTCTTTCTCTTTTCCTTCCAATAAAAAAGCATTACATAAACATATACTAATCAAGCTTTTAGAAAATTTCATAAACGATTTAATAATGGAAAAATAAATTCAATCCGCTCTTCAAAGTCAAGTATTAAATAAAGTCAAACATAAAAAGTGATACAACATAAAAAATTAATAAAAATAAATAAATAAATAAAATTTGATAATATCAATGTGAGATGGAAACCAACTATAACTACAACTATAAAAGCAGGAAGGTGTTTTAATTTATGAAAAAGTATTTTAATATTATATAAAAGTATTTTGATATTTTAAAATCGTGATAGAACATTTGAAAGTAAGATACATCCAATTACGCGAGTATAGAGATGAAATCATCGCGATAATGGCTGATTGTCATTCGGAACTCATCCTGTCCCATGATATAACATAGCAGTGAGGTTTGAGAAACAATAAAGCCCACCCATTAAGGCCCTATACTGCCAACAGAATGTATACGCAAATTTATTGGGTTGATTCATGGTTCAGACGCAATTTTCTAAACCTTTTGGGCTGGATCACTATTCATCCCTTATTTACATTTTTTCTATTATCAATATACTTGCTTGAATTTAAAATAAAAAAGATATTTTTTCCTTGTAGAGAATGGTGGGCTAGGTTTAGACCGGCTAGGAAAATACAATCAGCCTGGTTTGTGAAGCCCATTTGCAAAGTGTATAAAACAGAGTCAGACTACACAAGTCCTAGCTTACACAATGGCTCACAATGGTTTTGTTTTTATTCAAAATTCAATTACAAACATTGAGAGATGTAATTTATATTAAGTTGAATGGTTACACGTTCAAAATTGGATGGGGCATTGACTCCATTATTTATTTATTTTATTTTTTTCTTAGTGGGTATTCACACACATATGTCTTCATTGAGACTTGAACTTCTAATTTTTCTTTGAGAAGTAAATGACTAATACCCGTTGGTTAATATTCTAAATTCTCATTCAACTTTACTTTAAGCCATGATTTGAGAGCTTTAGAGTGTGATTTGGGCTTAGAGCAAGAAGATAAAGTTGTTCTACTCATCAAGGGCTTCCTTTTGATACGAAATTTGCTAGCGTTTCAGGGGTATTTTATTTTTGTGAAAGCAAAATATGAAACCCTCTTATCTTTCCCACCTGAAGCAAGTCCTTTCTTTTTTCCAACGGAACCTTCTTGGTGGTGTTGCTGTGGAGTGAATATATATACACAAGCAACTACAAAACCAGGCCCTTTTTTCAGTACAATTTTCAAGGAAAATCTCCTAAAATGGGAGTGGGAATAATTTGAATTCTTGCATTTTATCATAACCTTGTTTCAGTGCAAATTTCAAGGAAAATCTACTAAAATGGGAGTGGGAAAATTTTGAACGCTTGCATTTTATCGTAGCCTTGTTTCAGTGCAATTTTCAAGGAAATCTCCTAAAATGGGAGTGGGACTGTCGGAATAATTTGAATGCTTGCATTTTATCGTAGCCTTGTTTCAGTGCAATTTTCAAGGAAAATCTACTAAAGTGGGAATAATTTGAATGCTTGTATTTTATTATAGGCTTTTTTTTTTTTTTTTCAGTGTAATTTGTAAGGAGATCCTACTAAGAGCTTTTTGAATGTAAAATGTTATTTTTTTATGCTAAAGCTATATTTTAAGAGGAAGTTAGATGCCAAAATGCTACTATATTTAAGCAATTATGTTTTAATAGTGTATTTAATCCAAAATGCTATTACTATATATAAATTTTTTTTTGAGATTCTTATATTTTAAGAGGACTGTATAAACATTGAAGTACATTAGCCAAATAAACTTACTATATTTTAAGTTTGAAAGAATTATTAAGAGAGCGTTGGAGACGCTGAGAATAATTTGGGTGCTTGTTTTTTATTTTTATCCCGCTGGGAATAATTTGAGTGCTTGTATTTTATCATTATTCTGCAGCTACCTAAAGTAAAGGTGTCTTTCAAGTTTTCTCCTTTAGGTGCCTTGTTAAGGAAGCTTCCTAAAGTTTTTTAATTACTAGTCATTATTTTTTATATCTCAAGTTTCCAACGACAAAGTATACAATAATATGGGGCTCTTCACATGCAGTAATCCTCTCAATAAAAATTACTCCTTATCTTGAAAACTACTATTAATTTCTCTTCATTTTCATTGGTGGGCCCAGGGATATCACATATCAAGTTATCTCGATAATACTGTATACTTTCTCGTTTTCAACTCTGTTGAAGTTATTAGTGCACAGGACTAGAAGCCATCGTGTATGTCTTACACAAATGTTTCACAGTTTCAATTGCAGATGCCATAATATATCCTCTGAGAAGAATAAATATTGACACGTTAAGCCTAAAAAAGGTACATATGGCAATCATATAACTACAGGGATATTACTTTGACCTTACCAATAGGGCAATGGCATAGTGTATCAATTCTCTAATTTTCAAAGGGAGAAGTTAGGGGTTCGAACTTAATAGAGTCATATGTGTGTAAGTCAAATACACACCGATTAACTTAACTATTCAACATTTATTACTTTGGTAAACAAATCTTTCAGAAAAAACATTAAATATGTCGTTAAGCACACGCGCCAAATCTGTTTTGAGAAACCAAAGTAATAAATGCCAAACGATTTACTTATATATAATTTGTTCAAATCTTAGAGGTAACATAACTTAATGTCAATTTGTATATGCATTCCCGTGTACATCTGGGAGCACTCACTACTCTTTTAGGGGCGCCTTTTCGACACAATACACATGGTGTATTAGTTTTTAAAAAAAAATTGAAAATGGAATTCTAAAATGTATAAAACATAATTTCAGATTAAAAAAATAAGTATCAGGTAACAAAACTACTATGAAAGTGGAGCCCATAAACTTTTTTTTAAAAGAAAAAATTTGAAAAACAGATCATTTTTCTTTCGATGTTCTAATAAAAAATTAAGTTTATACCAATTTAGCTTAAATTGAATAGACACATGAAGTTGTGAAGCCAATGGTAAGTCCCATCCACTTCATGGGTTTGTTTGGCTGTAACGATCCAGAAGGATACAAAATAATAAAAATAAAATATATAAAATTTTGGCATGATCTTTGTGAAATAAATCTCGTTCCTCTATCTCATCCAAACAAAGAATACATTTTAGTTACATCAAGTTACAGTCCATAAAATATAGCTAAAATTGAAAGGTCCATTACTTACAACATTATATTAATTAAATTAAAGTTTTACAAAATAATTAAGATTATATTTATAAAATATTAGAATTCTAATACAAAGAGAGCAAAATAAAATAGGCCTCCAATCTCGTCTAAACTAGTGGTGGATTATCGTCCGTCACCTTTTTTCTGTATCCTGAAAAAGACACACTTCTTATATCCCCATGAATTCTACACAAAGAATGGGTAAAAAGGAACAGGGTCATACCATGGGGAATACATATTCTCAACTCCAATAACAAGTATGTAGCAAACGTCAACCAATCACAAATTTCTCACAATGTCATGAAGTGCAATGTAATGCAAATGTCGCTCCCCATTTCCGTTTCAACTTCCAACCCATTAGTATAATCCGACCCAAGACACTTTCAATACGTCGCGAATGGCGGGTTAATTAACTTTCCACGACCACAAGGCACCTCCAAGGCATCGAATCCGGCCTAGTTAGCTCAACCATACTCCCTTTTAGACTACACTAACAACACGGACCACTAGACGCCTCCTAAGTGTCTGGTTTTCGCAAACACCTCTGAAAATATTTTTTCAAAAATAATTTCATTTATTTTAAAACATTTTTTTTTTTTTTCCTTTTTCTTTCGCAATTGATACATAAATGTTTCATACTTTATTTTTTAAATTCAACCATAAAGTTCCCACATGCTTTTACAAATAAATTACTAAAATACACAACTCATACTTTCATTTAACATTTTTCTAACAATTTAAGCATACAAACCACAAATTTATTTCACATAAGCATGCTTAAACACAATATAATCAATTAACACATTGTCACAATTTTATATATGGCATTCAAGAAGTTTTCAAGAACTTTCACTAATTAAACATGCAATTAAACAATTTAAGCAATTCACAAAAGTATAAAAAAATCATAAATTAGAAACCCCTGCCCTACAAAAAAAAAAAAAAAATTTCTCATTGAGTCACCAAGTCTCCAAGCTTTCGGCTTTGGAACTCTCGTCTCTCTCTGTTCTCTAATTTTAACCGACCTCACGCAAATATCTGCCAACAAACCCACGCAGCCCAAAGACTTTTGGCAAAAAAAGTCTCTTCATGGCCCAGCCATTTCCTCCTCCCTTATCTTCTTTTAGTATTCCTTTTCTTAATGAATTTCTTCTCACACTGTTCGTGTTTAACAGCTAACAAAGTTATGTATTTTTAACATCCGCAGATGAAGTTATGGATGTCGACCATGTCACCCAAAATCGGCGGCCGAAATTATGATTTTGTCTCCCTTCTATACTGTAATGAGTTCATAAGATGGGGAATCCTTTTGCTTGCTGTTTCCCTTATTTTCTTTCTTGCCAAACATAATTTACTGTTTCAGTTCATCGCTTTCACGCAAACTGACGCGTCTGGAGTTGGATAGAGCTTTCAATTCACACAAAAATTAAAGGGAAATCGCGGGTAGATCTAGGAGTTTTAAATAATAAAATAATTTATTTTAAAATTTTTTTTTATTTTAATTAAATTAAGTAAAATAATTATATATGTATTAATAACTATTATTTAAGTCTAAAATGTCCTTCAAACACTTATTCCAAAATACTAAAAATTATTCCCCTAATCAAGTACTTTCTTTAAATAATTTCTTTTCTTTAAATAAATTATTTCCTTTAACTTTGAATCATATTGCAACAACTTTCATATATATAAATAATAATAAAAAATTCAATATAATAAAAAATGGAGCAATCAAAGGTTAGTCTATAAAAAGAAAAATATAATTAAACTCAAGAATATATAAATGGTCTTCTGAGGTGCATGCCTTAAGATGATCATCAATATTTTGACTCAATTAATTACACTTTGTTTTATAAAACAAAAACAAAAAATTGATTGTTGGTGCACCATTTATTGAAGCAACCATTTAGTTTTTTCATGATCTCCCGCGCGCGTGTGTACGTAGGAAAATTTTCACATTTGTAGGTTTATATTGGTATAAAATTAGGAGATATAATTAAAAGTTATGTGCAAATAAAATTATATATATATATATATATATGTGAATGTATATAGGATGAATTTTCATTTAGTGAAAAAAAAAAATTATACATAATGAATTTTTACTAAATAATTTTTTATATTTCTAAATTGATATTTGTAGGTTTGAACCGGATAGATAAGAAGATATGGTTAAAGTTTTTTGCACAAAATTTATAATATATATATATATATATATATATATATATATATATACATGTTTTTTTTATTTTATTTATTTTGGTAATATATACACCATATGCAAAAATGCCAAATTAAAAGTCAACTCAGAAATCTTGTTTTTCTAAATTTTATAAATAAAAAAATTATTTGATTTAGAAAGGATATTTTGATATTTTGAAATAAGAATTTAGAAGGTATTTTGAACCTAAATAATAATTTTTAATGCATATGTAATTATTTTACCTAACTCGATCAAATTGAAAATTTAACTTTAAAAATAGACTGATTTGTTATTTGAAGATCCTAAATCTACTTTAATGTACTTTTCCCAAAATTAAAAATAAAAAAGAAAGAAAGAAAAGAAAAGCAACAATTAATACTGCGTATTTGACTCTGGGTCTAAAACTCTAAATTGCTCAGGTAAAGTAATAACATGAAACTTGTGTATATATTTTGGAAGGTCACCAGGAACATCTATTGGCTAACTTTGCATCTTTCAAGCATTCACATTTACGCGGCCAATGCACCTATATAAAAATTATCATCAGTTTGCCAAATCAAATAGACATTGCTGGCATCTCTCTATATCCACACTTAACTGGATTCAGCAATATATATTAAGACCTTCATACAATTTACTTTTTCTTTCACTTTCATTTTATTTCTTGCATCTTTCATTGTAGAAGGTAGAATCACTACAATTAAGTTACAGTAGTAGCTTCTTCAATCTTTTCCATTGATATAAATTCCAGTATCTGTTCCCAAACCAATGTCTGCATTATTTCATGCAAACTTGCCTTGCATGGAGCTGTTGCTTGACAAGCCCACCACCACTCTCCTTAGTAAACCCAACAAAAACATAAAGAGGTGGCGTATGGCTTTTGCCACCATCTATTGCTCAAGGGCCTTCTGCTCTCACTTCATAGAAGCTGTTGCGAAAAACAAGAGTAAGGTCTCCCCTGTTCCATTTTCAAATGTTGTCATTGATGTCGAAGTTCAGCTACAATCTTACTTCTCTGATATTGATCAGTCAAGCCTCACTAGGCTTGTCAAGGAAAAAAATTTGGACAATCTTGTTCAACTCGGCATGGTTGAAGGTCTAGCTAATACTCTCAAAACTGAAGTGGAAAACGGCATACATGGTGATGCTGAAGACATTCAACATAGACACGAAGCTTTTGGCACAAACACGTATCACAGGCCGCCCACAAAAGGTTTCTTCCATTTTGTGTGGGAAGCTTTGAAAGATCCCACCATTCTCATTCTCTTGGTCTGTGCTGCACTTTCCCTTGCTTTTGGCATCAAAGAGCATGGGCTAAAAGAAGGGTGGTACGACGGCGGAAGCATATTTGTGGCTGTCCTTCTTGTCATCACTGTCTCAGCTGTAAGTAACTTCAAACAAAATAGACAATTCGACAAGTTGTCCCAAGTCAGCAACAACATCCAAGTAGAAGTTCTGAGGAGCGGGCGGCGCCAACAGATTTCAATATTTGAAATTGTTGTTGGAGATATTGTTTGCTTGAAGACTGGAGATCAAATTCCTGCTGATGGATTGTTCATAGACGGGCATTCATTGCAGGTGGATGAATCGAGCATGACGGGGGAAAGTGAGCATGTGGAAGTCAATCACAGTCAGAATCCATTCTTGTTTTCTGGCACCAAGGTGGCTGACGGGTATGCTCGAATGCTTGTCACTACAGTTGGCATGAACACAACATGGGGCGAGATGATGAGCACAATCAGCCGTGATTCTGATGAGCAAACACCATTACAAGCTCGGCTAAACAAGCTAACCTCATCAATAGGTAAGGTTGGTTTGGCTGTTGCTTTCCTCGTTCTTGTGGTGCTGTTAGTTCGGTACTTCACTGGAAACACACAAGATGAGAATGGAAATACAGAGTTCAACGGTAGCAAGACTAAAACAGATGATGTGATCAATGCTGTGGTGAAAATTATCGCTGCTGCAGTCACAATAGTAGTCGTCGCTATTCCTGAAGGTTTGCCACTTGCAGTAACGCTTACTCTTGCTTATTCAATGAAGAGAATGATGGCTGATCAGGCTATGGTTCGAAAGCTCCCTGCCTGTGAGACTATGGGCTCTGCCACCGTCATATGTACAGACAAGACGGGCACCCTCACATTGAACCAGATGAAGGTGACAAAGTTTTGGCTAGGCCAAGAATCTATAGAAGAAAGGAGTTATACTTCAATTGCAGCCAACATCCTGAAATTCCTCCACCAAGGAGTTGGTCTGAACACTACTGGCAGCGTTTACAAGCCCCGTTCAGGGATCGAATTCGAATTCTCTGGTAGCCCCACGGAGAAAGCAATTCTATCTTGGGCTGTCCTTGAATTAAATATGGATATGGAGGAACTGATGCAGAGTTGTACTGTTCTTCATGTTGAACCTTTCAATTCGGAAAAGAAAAGAAGCGGTGTGTTAATGAGAAAGAAGGCTGACAACACAATGATTGTACACTGGAAAGGAGCTGCAGAGATGATACTGGCAATGTGCTCACATTTCTATGATCCCTCGGGAAACATGAAAGCTCTGGATGATACTGATAGGAGGAAATTTGATCAAATAATTGAAGGTATGGCTGCTAGCAGTCTGCGATGCATCGCTTTTGCACACAAGGAAGTTCCAGAAGAAGAGCATGAAAATGGAAAAGCACACCAAAAGTTAAAAGAGAATGATTTGACCCTATTGGGGCTTGTAGGTATCAAGGATCCATGTCGACCTGGTGTGAAGAAAGCTGTAGAAGATTGTCAGTATGCTCAAGTGAAAATCAAAATGATCACCGGCGACAATGCTTTCACTGCACGAGCAATAGCCACTGAATGTGGGATACTTAAGCCTAATCAGGAAATGGAAGGTACAGTGGTGGAAGGTGTTGAATTCCGGAACTACACACTAGAGGAGCGCATGGAGAAAGTTGATAAAATCTGCGTTATGGCTAGATCCACTCCTTTCGATAAACTTCTAATGGTGCAATGTTTGAAACAAAAAGGCCATGTGGTTGCAGTTACAGGTGATGGCACAAATGATGCACCGGCATTGAAGGAAGCAGATATAGGTCTTTCTATGGGGATTCAGGGAACTGAAGTGGCGAAACAAAGTTCCGACATTGTCATTTTGGATGATAATTTCGCTTCAGTCTCGACAGTTTTGAGGTGGGGAAGGTGTGTCTATAACAACATCCAGAAATTCATTCAGTTCCAGCTTACAGTGAATATTGCTGCACTTTTCATCAACTTTGTGGCAGCAGTTTCAGCTGGCGAAGTTCCTCTAACAGCGGTTCAATTGTTATGGGTAAATTTGATTATGGACACATTGGGTGCTCTTGCTCTTGCCACAGAGCAGCCCACCAAGGAACTCATGGAGAAGCCACCGGTAGGTCGTACTGAGCCCCTTATCACCAACATAATGTGGAGGAACCTATCAGCTCAAGCTCTGTACCAAATAGCCGTCCTCTTGATCTTACAGTTCAGGGGTGAATCGATCTTCGGGGTGAGCGAGAAGGTAAATGACACTCTGATCTTCAATACTTTTGTGCTTTGCCAGGTTTTCAATGAATTCAATGCGAGGAAGCTTGAGAAGAAGAATGTCTTTGAGGGAATACACAGAAGCAAATTGTTTTTAGGGATCATTGGGATTACCATAGTTCTTCAGGTGGTGATGGTGGAAGCTCTGAAGAAGTTTGCTGGTACAGAGAGGTTAAATTGGGGCCAATGGGGCGCATGTACCGGAATTGCTTCTATTTCATGGCCAATCGGTTGGCTTGTCAAGTACATACCTGTTCCAGAGAAACCATTTTTCAGCTATCTCAGGTGGAATAGCTTCACGTGTATAAAGGTTTAATCAGTTGTGTTACCTTTTTTTTTTTTTTTTTTTTTTTTTTTTTTTTTGGATAAGTAATCAGTTATGTTACTTATGTATTGAGTTTCTGGTTTATTATAGGTACGTAGTGCTAGTTACACATAATATTTAATTTATTGTTTGATTTCTGTATTTGTAAGTACAATATTAATAAAGTATCATTAAACATATTTAAAATTCTCTCACTTAATACAAGGCAGTGTTTGAAGGGGTTTTCTAATTTGCTTATTAAGCACCGGACAAAATTGAAGCCTATTTTTGCAGGCAGAAAAAGCTGGGAAAGGGAGCACTCACCATGGTTCAAAAATAAAATAGAGTCAGTCTAAGAATTTCAAAGAAATCTATAAGAAAAGAATGTCCTTATGATAAAGTTATTATACTAAAATTAATTCCCAATTTTGTCACCTAGATTATAATGCAGCCATTTTGCCCCACAGGGACCAAAAAAAAAAAACGAAGATTATTATTTTCCAATCAACAAGGCCGAAAATAAAATAAAATTTTCCATAGCAATGCATATGTCACAGGCTGCCTCATCTTTTCCTTGCAATTGCTCATATTGCCATGGCAATGCATATATCATAGTTCATCGAAAACTTGGCAAAACACAAATATATTGAAGACCATTGTGTCATTAACCTTCTTATTCACACCGAAGATAGCTTCACCCCTGGACTGTAAGATCAGGATCACGGTAATTTGATACAAAGCTTGTGCTAGGACGTTCCTCCACATTATGTTGGTGATAAGGGGCTCAGTTTGACCAACAGGCAGCTTCACCATGAGATCCTTGGTGGGCTGCTCTCTGGCAAGAGCAAGAGCGCCCAATGTGTTCATATGAAAAAAAGAAAGAAATCTCATGCGATCAGACAAATGAATACATGACAATAGAGCATCTGTTCCCCAATTAACGAATTAAAAGCCAGCCCATTTGACAGAATTTCGACTCTAGGACTACACTTTGCTAACATGTCTATCATAAACAGCTAGCCCATTTGACAGAATTTCGACTCATTAAAGTTAATTTGCAGTATACTTCTAGCATATTCATTTGTTTGCACCAATTTCCTAATGAAACTACATGCATATATGGTCATGAAAGTAGAGCTCACGAACAGCACTAGTTCCAAAAAAAATTCATGAAAACCCAACAGCTATAGAGCTCCCTCATGAGATCAAACGTAGAATAGAGTTTACAGTTTTCTCAATCAGGCGTACTAGATTTTGTCAGAGTAAAGTTTAGAAAAAGAATCAGACAATTGCCAAGGGAGGTAACAAAAGGTTTCTTCTGATGCTGAATAATTCCCAACTTGTCATAATCTAAAGAAGGATTGGAGCCTTGGAGGTGAGCACAAGTGTAGTACATTCTTGTCATCTGCAACGTCTCTCTCTACCTTATACATTACGGGGGCTTTCATATTTCTGCTACTTTGGGGGGTATTTACTTCATTGCGGCCTTCTCAATAGATATAGTCCTTGCCATATCATTATCAGTTTGAACCCCTTATGATGTATCAAATCAAAATCGCCAATTATTTATTCTTACATGTTTGCTTCTGCCCTTGATGTTCTTGGGTATTTGTACAGTAGTTCTTACTTCAGATTAAAGGTACACACCGGAGCTACATATGCAATTTGACTAGGGAACATGGAATGTAATCATCTACAATCACACGATTGTTTAATTTTGCAATGCTAGAGCATATGATTCATAAAAACCATGTAAAAGTATGAGCAATTGCAAGGAAATGATGAGGCAGCGCATACAATGCTAGGAAGCTTGAGAAGAAGAATGTCTTTGAGGGGCTACACAGGAACAAATTGTTTTTAGGGATCATCGGGATTACCATAGTTCTTCAGGCGGTGAGAGTGGAATTCTAAAGAGGTTTGCAGATACAGAACGGTTGGATTGGGGGCAATGGGGCACATGTATAGGAATTGCTTCCATTTCTTGGCCAATTGGTTGGCTAGTCAAAGAAACCATTATTCAGCTATTTCAAGTTGCAGAGCTTGATACGTGAAAGGCAACAATCAGTTATGTATTGAGTTCTCGATTTTTTTATCAGTGTTGCTAGTTTTACATAGTATTTAATTTCTTCTTTGATTTCTGTATTTGTAAGCATGATGCTATATATAACGTAAACCTTGAAACATTTTTATTTTTCTTTATTTAATAAAAGGCAGTGTTTTCAGGGGTAGTCTAATTTGCTTATCGAGCACAAGACTAAACTGGAGTCAAAATTGCCAATTCCTGCGGACAAAAAGCTGGGAAATGGGTAATTACCATGGTTAAAAAAAGAGAAGCATTTGCAAACTGTAGAATTTCAGAGTGAATTATGAGAAAAGAGTGTTCTTACGACAAGATTATTATACTAACATGAATTCCCCAAAAAGGTAATGTTTTCTTGAGGAAGCATCAAATTAAAAGGGCAGGCTAGGTGGTAATTCATGATGAATTTTAAATTGTCGACTTTAACAGGGATACAAATAACATATAAAACAGGTTAAACTTGATCTCATGATGCTTTATATGAAGAATGCATATATTATCAACAGGGATATTATTCAGAGTCTGAACAATATATAGTGAAGCTATCATTACGAAAGGGCCTACTATCATGTCTCAGTTGAATGGCAATAGACTGTCATGCAAATTGTCCAGGAACTCAGTTTATGCCTGCAAAATGTGAATTCTGAGGGTTTTGGGGACAAATCTGTCTTCACAATTTATTTATTCAACAGAGAAGTTCACTGCTGAGGTTGGAAGGGTAGGATTCTCTAAAGTGTTCAGTTTACAGCATACGTTTTGGAGAATTTAGGGCGAATATTTAAGGAGTCATTATGCAAATCCGATGAGCAGTATCACTTAATAAGTTCATACATGTGTAAACTCCAGAGAAGATTGACCAAATCACAAATTACTGGTATCTACAACTAGAGTATAAATATATTTAAATATTACATTTATGAAGAAAAAAAAAATGTTGGTTCTAAAAAGGTCATTTTCTCAACAAATTATAATAGGAAAAATATATTGCTATCAGCAACCCACAGAAATGTTTGTTTTCTTAGACTAGATACGAGACATATTAAAACGTATAGAAACATCAGTGACAACATTCTCCTAGCACAAGAGTTGTTCCTTGGATACCACCTCGTTTCTCCTACCCCAAGATGTGCCCTAAAAATTGATCTCCAAGAGGCATTTGACTCAGTTAGTTGGGATTTTATCCTTGAGGCTCTATGCATCCTTAACTTCCCTTCCAGATACATAGGCTGGATCAAATCATGCACACCTCTCCATAATTCATTATTGATGTAAATGGAGAGTACGGATTTTTAAAGGTGCAAAAGGCTTAAGGCAGGGGATCCCCTATCCCCTTACCTATTTGTGATTGCTTTGGATATCCTCTGTTCCATAATTATGAAGCTTACATCCTCTAACCCATCCTTAAATTCCATTGGAGGTGCAACAAAAGGGCTATCACTCACTTAACCTTTGCTGATGATCTTCTTCTGCTCTCTCATGGTGACCTCAACTCTGTCACCATTCTTAAAAATGCCACAGATACCTTCTCCAGTGTGAAGTCTGTGTACATAATTGTGTGTGTGTGGTGTGTGATTTAAATGAAAAAGAAAAAGAGAAAAGAAATATAAAATAAAGTGGGACCCACATCACTTTTTAAGTGATTTGTGAGACCAAAATTGGTCTCTGCTGCTCTCTCTCTCTCCCGACTGCTCTCAGCTTCTCCTTTTTTCTTTTTTCTTTTCTTTTCACTTCAACTTCCATTGTTGATTGCTCCTTCATCTTTTGTCGGATTGAGGTGCCGTTTGAGGCAAAACGAAGCTTGTAGCGAGCTCTACGCATCCATACTATCAATTTTCAGTTTTGAGTCTTCCTTGGAGCTCGAATTTGGAGGACCTATTCTAGGGATTTCGGCTTGGATTGTGAGGTAGGGACATTTTAAGCCATGGAATCTTGCTCTATAATGAATCATGCTCCTCTATGCGTGTTATAGCATGTTTAGTTGTTGTTGATTTTGATTAAAATGATTTAATTGACAACATGCTAGTTATGTAAATGTGTAAAACATGGTTGAATGAAAAGTATGTCTATGTGATGGTTGTTTACATTTTTTTTTTGAGGTTACTAACATGCTATAATGATGCCATGAGAACATGCTTATTTATTATTGTGCTAAGTTCCCATTTGTCATTATATTGAGATCATGACATGAGCCTACATCTCATTGGGTTGCATGAAAAAGGGAAGTGGTTGTCTTGAAATGAAAATGGGGATTTGGGAATGAATGTTTTGGAAAAAAATTGGTTTTGACAAACCCGGTCGCTGCGGGGTTACCAACGGGCCGGAGGTTAATGTAGCCTAGGGAGGACTAGGGAGAGTACCTTACCGTGGTTGAGCTATTCGGGCCCCTCGACGGCGCCACGGGGTCACCAAGGGCCTAGGGACGGTAGCCAATCCTCCTCTCGTCGCGGCGGGATTACCAAAGGGGGTTACATTAACTTTGAACGTGATGGTTTTGAGAATGAAAACGGGGAGTGACATTAACATGCATTGCATCTCACTCCATTTGCATTTGTGTGTGATTGAATTTGACTTGTACTTGTAATTATTTTTCCCCTTCAATGCATGTCCCCAATCTCCCATTGGCCTATGCTTTATTTGGATTCACTAGGACACAAGAATTGTGTCTTAAGTGTCACCTGCTGAGCTATATGCTCACCCTTATATCTATATATATTTTTTTCAGGTCTTGGAAAGGAACTGGTGGATGACAACCCACCTCAAGCTTGAACGGCGTTAGAAGTCCACTTTTGTATCTTTGTATATTCCCCATTATTTTGTAAAACACTAGAAGTGCAAACACGTATAATTATTTTGTGGAACTTTGTCATGTTATATAACTAAAGTATTGATGATGTTTTGGATGGGGATTTGATAGTATGCAACTTGTTGATGAATGGATGGACAATCCTAGTTTGAAGCATTGTCTAGATTAGTTGGTTGTATTATTATCTTTTGTTGCCGTGAATTCGGAATTTAAGCCATGGCAGGTTAAAAATGCAATTAAACAGGATGTGATAGGCCTATTTTTAGGGGAGGTCATGCCGAATTTTTTTTTGTTTAAAAAGTATTAGTTTTGAGTCGTTACATCCAGCCTCACAGGTTTGAAGATCAATCAGTCACAAAGTCATGTGTTCTTCAGTGGAGTCGATTTAGCCACACAAGCTGATATCACTAGCCTCCTGGGATTCCAATGTGGTTCCCTTCCCATTAGGCATGTAGGTGTGCCTTTCATCTCAACAAGGCTAAGAGCTCAAGATTGATATATGCTAATTGAGAAAATTACCAAGAGAATCAACCACTGGTCCTCTAAGTTCATCTCCTATGCTGGTAGGCTCCAGCTTTTTCAAGCTGTCTTGTTCAGCATACAATTGGGTCTAACGTTTTTCTATTGCCTAAATCTGTGACATGTGAGATCAATAGGATTTGTAGGAACTTTTTCTGGTGAGGATGTGAAGCGGCAAGGTGGCATGGAATCTCCTATGTACTCCTAAGGAAGTAGGGGGCTTGGGTATCCCTAGCTTTGAAAGCCTCAATAGAGCTGCTCTTCTTAAGCATTTATGGAATATTGCATTCAACAACAGAAACAGCTCGTGGGTACAGTGGGTCAAGGAATACCTGATCAAAGATAGATACTTGTGGGAACTAAAACCTCCTCAGAAATGGTCTTTCACCTGGAGAAAGCTTATGCATCTCACACCACTAGCAAGACTCACTATCAAAGCTGAAATTGGTAATGGTTGCTCACACACCTTCTGGCACCATAACTGTTCTGGACAGGGCCCTCTTCGCTGCAAGTATAGCTCCTCAGACATTCAAGATTCAGAAATTCATGCTGAAGCAAAAATCAACTCTTCGTTTAACCCTTCCAATGGAACTGGTACATACTCCCATAGCTTCTCAACATCCTTTCCTGAAGTTCTACAGTCGCCTCAACTCAGACAACTTCCTGATTCAATCAAGTGGACCCATTCACCTTCTGGTATGTACTCTTTAAAGCATACAATGGCAGTAACAATAATGGAATGACCAATTTGGAATTACATACAGAGGCTTTGTGGGTTCCACATCTCTCCTCCATCATGGAATGACCTAATTCTCTGGGCTTCACATCACTGGAAATCTAGGAGTATTGTAAATACCATCAACAAATTGGCACTCTCAACAACCATCTACCATATTTGGATTGAGAAAAACTCACGCATTTTCAAGGGTGTTTCCTGCAAATCACAGCACAGAGATCAGGAACACAATTACGGAAAGATTGTTGCATCATTCTTTCAAAGATGGCTTGGGCTGCTCAGCGTGTGTGGGATTTACCTTCATCTTCCATCAAGCCACCTCCACGTCCTCCTGATCCTTGCCGGAATGCTTCTCCGAGTGGGGAGGCCATGTCCACCTGAGAAATCCGGTTCTGTTTAATCGTTGCACAGCGCGGCGATTATGCTGCTCTCTTGGGCTTGCGCGGGCTGTTCTTAGTCTTGTTTGGGCTCGAAACTGGGTGGGGTCTTTTTATAGGCTGTTTGGGCTGCTATGCCCGCTCACCCTTGTTAGGCGAAATGTAACTTAAAAACATCCAAATGGGAAAATTATGAAAATAGATTTCCCATACTGAACTTAGTTGGATATGAAATAGTACTATCTGACATGATTACCCCAGAATTAAATTAACTGTTTATATCAAAGTTGTTCATATTAATACAAAAAATAAAATAAGAAAAGTAACCCATGAAAACTCCGCATGTTAACTGAAAAAATTGTTGGCATACCCATAGGCTCTTAAAGTTAAAAAAAAAAATAAAATATAAATATATATTGACCAAATATCACAGGCTGCCTCATCTTATCCATGTGCACGAATCAAAATCAGAACTAAAACCCTTCAATACTCACCTGACGAATCACTTTCTTTATTGTTTCTTCATTCAGTGATTTCGTGCCATTTTTGTAAACAACCAATTATATATTGTTCTCAAAAAAAAAAAAAAAAAAAAAAAAAAAAATTGTATTTATTTAATGAGTTCTATAATTACGTGCTAATATTTATTTAAAGTGTTGTTTGAAACTGAATATTTAGAATGTGAGAGAGATGAGAAAAAGAATACTAAAAATTACTAGTTAGTCATATTTTTTAGTTCTAAAGATAAATAAATCCAAAAAAAAACTTAAAAGAACAATAAAGTCATACTTTTAATTAATAGTAAATGGTATAGTTGGTGTTTTAATAATAAAATTATAAATTTAATTACCACCAGATTAGCAAGATTTTAATAAGTTTTTTAAATTCAACTAATTGTACTAAAAATAAACAAACCCTAAAACTTTCACTATTCATGTACAAAATTATTTAATTATTTTCACTTTTGTTAATCATTTTATATTGTTTTAGAAATGACTAGAACAAGTACTGCCACGCCAGCAGTTACGTCAGCACATTGAGTCATTTCCTTCAACTCAAAGAGGTCCGGTCCACCACTCCTATTGAGCTAGTACATTGCGTATAGGCGAGATTGTCAATCTAGCCGTGCTGGAAGCCTGGAAGGTACACATGCATGCTTGTTCCAGACGGGATGGGGAGGGAAAATCAATCAATTTTTCGTATGAACGGAACGGCATAGGAAAGCATGCATGTGAGATTTAGTATGTTTATGTAAATTTAAGTATTTTATATATATATATATATATATATATAATTCTTTTATAAAAATTGCACTAATGATATTTGTAGGCAATCTTGGAAAGAAAAAAAAAAAATTATTTTAATGAATTAAGAAATTAATTGAAATTTTTTATCAAAAGTAAAATTTAGCTGTTCAACCAAAATTTTAAAGAACTTGTTTATGCTAACAATTGAAAAGTTTCAAAAAGAATATCACTCAGTTCATCATAATAGAAGATGGGTTCTTTGGAGTTTCCTTGCAAGGCAACGAAATTTCCAGGAAACTGCATGCGGGAACGGTGGGTTATTCTTTGAATGTCTTAAAAGGTATAGGCTCGTGTTAGTCATTGCTTCCTGCTTTTGTTTTTAATCGGTTTCTATTTTAGAATGTGTTCAACACTATTTCGAAACTTATTTGGTAATGTAAATTTGCTACAAAAATTTTGAAAGTAAAAACATGTTTGGTAAAAAGTGCTGTAAATTTGATATATTAAATGACTAATTAAAAATGTGATTTTAGATATATATGAACAGTGATGTGTTACAGTGCGGAAGTAAACAAAAATATTATTTTTATTCTTTCAGTTTTGGCTTCAATTTTGAAAGCGTTTCGATATTATTTAAATGACAGTAAACATTACCAAACATATTTTGTGTTTTTGCTTCACCGTAGCCTATAGTACACTAACAAAAGCAAAAACTACGAAGCAAAAACGTTAGCTAAATAGTCCCGTGATAAGTAGAAGCACTCCTTGCTAGTGAATAAGAAACATACTATTTTTAGAAATTGAATCTTTTAATTTCAAAAAATGAAAGGAAATTTGGGCAGTTTTTATTTTTAGAGAATTGAGAATCAAAAAATTATACAAAAACTTTGCTTGATTCGGTTTTTTGAAAACTCAATTATAAAAAGACATAATGTTTTCAGAAAACTGTTTTTTATTTTTCGTATTCTTAATAATGACTTATGAGTGGCAAACCAGGTTTTTCTTTTTAATAACCCATTTTTCCTTTTTATGATATTCCAAATTAGTTATTCCATTTGAAAAGTGATAAGAAAATGATGTTACTTTTCCATCACTACTACCCAGTAAGTTTTCATAAATATTTTAATTCTGTTATATACATATTTAAACTTAAAAAACATGTAAGTAATTTTAAAGGGAACAATGTATACCCTTATCTTTCAAAAAAAAAAAAAACAATATATACCCTTAAACAATGGAAAACTAATATATATATGGAGGGAGTATATAGATAGAATCCTGATCCGTTAAGCAAGAGGTTTTATCTCAATCTTTAATTATTCAAACTTGTGATGATTCTGTAGGTTAATTTCAATTGGAAAATGATATTATTGACTACTTTAATATCCCAATTTAAAAGGACAAATATAAAAATATGATATAGTTATTCTAAAATTTCAACTTAAATATGAAAAGAAATGATTAAAAAAATACACAGGAGAAAAAAGAAAAGAAATAATAACATTAGTTAGGAGAGTAAAGAAAGAAAATGAAATGATAGCTATTATTTATATTCATATTTGGATATAGATAGGAGAGAAAAAAAAAACAAATGATAATATTCTTGTTTGAATAAAACAGATGAGAGAAAAGAAAATAAATAATAATAACTAAATTATTATCTTAGCTTTTTATATTTAATTGAAATCAAATGGTTTGTTTTCAAAGCCTACACCTTTCTAAGCTTAGGTGGGACTAATTCCCTACCTATATTTATATGATTAATTGATGTAAACTATATATATATATATATATATATATATATATATATATATATCACATATAACAAAGTAAATGTACATGACTATAACATGTTCTCATCTTCCTTTAACAAAATATAATTGAAAAAATATTGCTAATGGTCAACCATGAAGTTCTTGAAAAAACCAGCAAGCTAGACATATAATGAGATCATTGAAGATGCATTTGCAATGTGTGATTAGCTTCACAACATCCTGCTAATAATAATGGTACTTGGCAAGATTAAGGTAACCCTAGAAAGACAAGTATAAAATATAACACCAAAAAAAAAATTAAAAAAAAAATGTTAAGAACTCTAATTTCAATGTTTATATGGATATACAAGATAACCTTCATTATTTGAACAAGAATTTGTTTTCTTTGTACAGCCTCAAATTGATGTACTGGTACAGAAGGTATTTATTGCACACAAGTTCCATCCAATATAGATACGTAATCTGGTCTGGTTTAATATTTAAGAACATTAAAATGAGCACTGGTAGTGGCTTTTCCGGTATCTATAGATTTAGAATGAGCACTCTCTTGTGTTATTTTTTCTTGCTTTTTAGAAAAGAGTTTGGGATGGCAAATGAATACAGATCATGAACGGATCTATATTCCAAGGAAGAAATTGACAATAACTTCTTTGTTGGAAGCCTGGCTGGAGAAGAGGAGAAGTCAGAGTTACAAGTTCTATCCTTTTTCTGTGCTGCTTGTTGCACCGAATTTGAATATTTGCCCTAAATGATTGTTACGTAAGAAGGACAAGAATAACAAATTTTTGTACCTAATTTTAGAAATTAGTTTTGGCATTATGAAAATGCCACTAAATTTACTTTCTTTTCTCTTCAAATCTTCTCTGATTTCTCAATCCTTTCTTTTCTCGTCAAATCCTCCCATCCAAACACAACAATACTTATACTTCATTTTATTTTCTTTTCTTTTCTTTTCTTTTCCTATCACCAAATCCTTCAATCCAAGCTAGGCATTAGGAAGGGCCTACTTTAGGGGGTGCAAGGTGAGCAATGAGAAGGGTTAGTTTTTGAAACTTCATACTATTAGTCATCTTTTCACATTGTTGAAGAGACACATAACCAACCTAGGAAGGTTTAGAATTTTAAAAACGAATTTAGTCTCCTTTGGTCATAAATGAGAAACTTTTACTTTGAAGGATAGCACGTAAAAAGTTAACCACCCTGTGCCACACGATAGCATTTTTTTCAAACCTTCTTTCTGCTGGGCTGCCATAGTCTTTGTTGGCATTGGGTCAAAAGTAACCTAAGATTTATGTACCCAACTCTTTTTTTGGGAAGTACTAATGCCATATTATTTCACCATAATTTGATTTTTTATTTTGTTTTGAACAAAACCCAAGCACAAGAAATTTGAATTCCTTTCCCAAAGCCAAAGGATAACGTACCTGCTGCTACACAATTGACCATGTGGCGAGTCTACTGACAACTGTGCCTTGTAATTATGGTAGATTTTTAACTACTAGTATATAATTGTCACTTTCCCGCGATAAGAATAATCGTACGCGTTAATAGGTGAGATTCCAATCCACGCCCATTTTTATTTAGTCAACACTGCACAATTTATTTTTTTTGCTTTTAAGAGATTGGATTCAACAATATTCAGAACACCATACAACTTACTTTTCCTTTCACAGTCCTTTAATTTCCTGCGTTACTGCAATTTAGTTATTGTAGTGCTTTTCTTCAAGATCATCCATCTTTGTCAGTGATTTCATTCTCTCTTCTCCAAACCATGTCTGCAATACTTGATCCAAACTTGCGTTGCAGGGACCTCTCGCTCCACATGCCCAACACCACGCTTAGCAAATTAGCCAAAAAGAGATGGCACAGGGCTCTTGCCACCATCTATTGCTCAAGGGCCTTGTTCTCTATTGCCAAAATCAAGAGAGATCAATCAGACTCTTGCTTCTTCGATATTGATCAGTCAAGCCTCACTCAACTTGTCAGGGAGAAAATTTTGGGCAATCTTGTTCAACTTGGGGGTGTTGAAGGTCTGGGTAAGAATCTCAAAACTGAAGTGAAAAACGGGATACACGGTGATGCTGGAGAGATTCAGCATAGACATAAAGCTTTTGGCACAAACACGTATCACAAGCCGCCCACAAAAGGTTTCTTCCATTTTTTGTGGGAAGCTATGAAAGATCCGACCATGCTCATCCTCTTCGTGTGTGCCCTGCTTTCCCTTGCTTTTGGCATCAAAGATCATGGGCCGAAAGAAGGATGGTATGACGGTGGTAGTATAATTGTGGCCATCTTTCTTGTCATCACTATCTCAGCTGTATGTAACTTCAAACAAAATAGACAAATCCACAAGTTGTCACAGGTCAGCCACAACATCAAAGTAGAAGTAGTGAGGAGCGGGTGGCCCCAACAGATCCCAATATTTGAAATTGTTGTTGGAGATATTGTTTGTTTGAAGAGTGGAGATCAAATTCCTGCAGATGGATTGTTCATAGATGGGCATTCATTGCAGGTGGATGAATCGAGCATGACAGGGGAAAGTGAACATGTGGAAGTCAATCGCGATCAGAACCCCTTCTTGATCTCTGGCACCAAGGTGGTTGATGGGTATGCTCGAATGCTTGTCACTGCAGTTGGAATGAACACAAAGTGGGGCGTGAAGATGAGCAAAATCAGCCCTGTTTTTTATGAGCAAACACCATTACAAGCTCGGCTAAAGAAGCTAACCTTCTCTATAGCTAAGGTTGCTTTGCCAGTCGCTTTCCTCGTTCTCGTGGTGCGGTTGGTTCGGTGCTTCACTGGAAATACAAAAGATAAGAATGAGAATAGAGAGTCTAATGATAGCAAAACTATAGCGGGTGATAAGATCAATGATGCGGTGGGGATTATCAGTGCCTACTTACCAAGAAAAAAAGGAATTATGGTTACGGCAATCACTGCAGGTGTTGTTTCTATTCCTGAATTGATTCCACTGGCAGCAATTCTTACTCTTGCTTATGCAATGAAGAGAATGATGGCTGATCAGGCTATGGTTCAAAACCCTTCAGCCTTTGAGAATATGGGCTCTGCCACTGTCATATGTACAAATAAGACAGGAACCATCACGTTGAACCAGATGAAGGTGACAAAGTTTTGGCCAGGCCAAGAATTGATAGAAGATGAGAGTTCCACCTCAATTGCAGCCAATGTTCTGCAATTGCTCCACCAAGGAGTTGGTCTGAACACTACTGGCACTGTTTACAAGCTCGCTTCAGGCGCTGAATTCGAATTTTCTGGTAGCCCCACAGAGAAAGCAATTCTTTCTTGGGCTGTCCATGAATTAAAAATGAATATGGATGAAGTGAAGCAGAGCTGTATTGCTCTCCATGTTGAACCCTTCAATTCAGAAAGGAAACGAAGTGGTGTGTTAATGAGCAAAAAGGCCGACAACACAATCAATGTGCACTGGAAAGGAGCTGCAGAGATGATATTGGCAATGTGCTCACATTTCTATGATCCCTTGGGAAACATCAAACCTCTAGATGATGTTGAAAGGAGGAAATTTGATAGAAAAATTGAAGGTATGGCTGCTAGCAGTCTGCAATGCATTGCTTTTGCACAGAAAGAAATTCATGCAGAAGAGCATGAAGATGGAAATGCACACCAAAAGTTGAAAGAAAATGATCTGATCTTATTGGGGCTTGTAGGAATAAAGGATTCCTGTCGACCTGGTGTGAAGAAAGCTGTAGAAGATTGTCAGTCTGCTCAAGTGAATTTAAAAATGATCACCGGCGACAATATTTTCACCGCAAAAGCAATAGCTACCGAATGCGGGATACTTGGGCCTAACCAGGAAATGGAAGGTGCAGTGGTGGAAGGTGTTGAATTCCGGAATTACACACCAGAGGAGCGCAAGGAGAAAGTTGATAAAATATGTGTTATGGCTAGATCCACTCCCTCTGATAAACTACTAATGGTGCAATGCTTGAAACAGAGAGGCCATGTGGTTGCAGTTACAGGTGATGGCACAAATGATGCACCCGCATTGAAGGAAGCGAATATTGGTCTTTCTATGGGGATTCAGGGAACTGAAGTGGCCAAACAGAGCTCGGACATTGTCATTTTGGATGATAATTTTGTTTCAGTAACCAATGTTTTGAGGTGGGGAAGGTGTGTTCATAACAATATCCATAAATTCATTCAGCTCCAGCTCACAGTGAATATTGCCGCACTTTTCATTAACTTTGTGGCAGCAGTTTCAGTTGGTGAAGTTCCTTTAACAGTAGTTCAACTGCTATGGGTAAATTTGATTATGGACACATTGGGTGCTCTCGCTCTTGCCACAGAGCAGCCCACCAAGGAGCTCATGGAAAAGCCACCTGTAGGTCAAACTGAACCCCTTATCACCAACATAGTGTGGAGGAACCTATTAGCTCAAGCTTTGTATCAAATAGCCGTCGTCTTGATCTTACAATTCAGGGGTGAATCAATCTTCAGGGTGAACAAGAAGGTAAATGACACTCTAATCTTCAATACTTTTGTGCTTTGCCAAATTTTCAATGAATTCAATTCAAGAAAGCTTGAGAAGAAGAATGTCTTTGAGGGGATACACAAGAACAAACTGTTTTTAGTGATCATTTGGATTACCATAGTTCTTCAGGCGGTGATGGTGGAAGCTCTGAAGATGTTTGCAGGTACAGAGAGGTTGGATTGGGGCCAATGGGGCGCATGTACAGGAATTGCTTTCATTTCATGGCCAATTGGTTGGCTTGTCAAGTTCATACCTGTTCCGGAGAAACCGTTATTCAGTTACCTCAAGTGGCAGAACTAATGCGTCAAAGTTGATAATTAGTTATGTATTGTGTCATATATTTAGTTTGTTCTTTGATTTGTGTATTTGGTTTGTTCTTTGATTTAATGCAAAGCAGTGTTTTCAGGGGTTATTTAATTTGCTTAACAGGCACAAGACTGCTCAGTTCATGCCTTCAAAATGGTGAAGCTAACAGTAACCCAAAGCAATGTTTGTTTTCTTAAACTAGGTACCAGACATAGCGAAACGTGTAGAACTAGAAACGGGCCAACAAACATCTTTACATGTTCTAAGAATAGTACATCTAAAGGAACAAGGTAAGGAATGTTGAAGAACACTTCGGGAATGTAACTAAAACATCTAAATGAGGAAAATCTGAAGACAGTTTCAATTTTCCTACTATTACAAGGGAAATTTAGATTGCCCATTCTGAAGGCTTAGAATCGATTATTTAATTTTCCAGAACTTAGATGGATTTGGGGGTGAAATAGTATATGACATGAAGGTTACTAAAAATTTAGCCACAAAATAGTTATTCATAACAAAGCTTGTACATATTAATAAATAAGAAAAGTAACCAATCAAAGCTCCACAAGCTAACAGATTAAAATTCCAAAAAAAAAAAAAAAAGAAGAAGCTAACAGATTAAAAGAAAATAAAATAATAATATAGTTGATAACAAGCCCAACAGAAAGAGGAACCCAAAAAAAAAAAATTTGATAGCTCCAGATGGTCATTTCTATGTAAAATGACTTTTAATTCGCAAGTCCGGGTACAGAGACTTTATTGTCATGCATCCATTTGTAAAATAAATCTATATGAATATTAACACTGACAACAATTTAAACAGTTTTCTTCAAACTATCCAATAACAGCCAAAATTGTAATTACACGGCCACAATTATTCATTTTTGTACGTGCAAACAAAGTTTTAACTTCGGATTCAAAACAATTCTTGAACAAATTGCTTTATTACTTTTTTTTTCAGTAATTGAAAAACTGCTTTATTCATTTTGTCAATTACCGTACAAAGTAAGGAGAGTTCAAAAAGTAAGATCACAGAAAGAAAAGGAGAAAAAAAAAAAAAAAAACACAAAATGAATATATTCTATACTCACCGGAGAAAAGAAGTTTTGGAGCAAAAAAACCACAATAATGATGAAGATGGACAACCTCTGATTGAACTGGACACTTGAACCCTAGCTTCTTATTGATGTTCAAAGTGCTTCCATAGGACCAAAAATTGGGTACACCCACAACAAAATATATAGGAATCCACCCAAAAAAATCCAAGGTTTTGCCTCCATAAATCATGGCATATGAGAGTGTGAGTGTGTGTGTGTGTGTGAATTATTGAATGCCCCCGTGCGAGCACTTGCGGCTTACCGTGTGAGCTCACTCGTCCTAATTGTGACACGCTCTTAAAAAGTTTTGGATAACGTTAGCCGACTCCATCTTTGGACCCTCGTCTTTTCGACTTTTTACTGGTCCGACCTTTAAAAATAATAAATAAATAAATAAATATATGTGAGAGGGACTATCTTTACGCGTCATCACGAACACTTGGTTGGAAGCTGTTGTTTCGACTCTCTCCCAATTAATTGCCGTTGTTTTAAGGGCAAACTACAGTGGTAGCTGTTGTTTTAAGGGCAAATTACAGTGATCTTCCATGAGGTTCGGACTAATTGCAACTACAGTAATCTTCCATGAGGTTCGGACTAAATAGAAGGTTTCTCTGTGTGGAATCAGTTTCCACATCTAGTCTCAAAAAGTATTCCCCCAAAATTTTTGACTTTGAATCTTTCTTCATCCACATCGTCGGCTCAGGCCGAGTATAGAGGAAGGTTCAGGGAAGAAACCGAGATGAGAACAGACAATTAATTAGACTAGTTGGATATTTAGTTAATCAAAGAATTGTAGGATTCCGAAAAAACCTCTCCGTTCGGCGCTTTCCGATCTATGGCTCTTGAGTATTTATATATATACACGCATATATATATTGAAAGAAAAGGGTGATATAGTGGTATAGTTGTGGGTCTGGTGGTGGCTCTTGAGTGTATATATATACACGTATATATATTGAAAGACAATTAATGGTAGTGGAAGTGGGTCTGGTGGTGGCTCTTGAGTGTGTACATATACACACTGGGGTGTGTGTGTGTGTGTATTGAAAGACAATTAATGACAGTGGCTATAGTGGGTCTGGTGGTGGCGAAAATGAAAAAGTCGTTGGGTTTGAGAGTAAAGAGAAACAAGAGTGGTGAAGGAGGGTGGGGATTGGCGGTGGCGCTGAATGGAGTGGAGTGGTGGTGCGTTTGGGTTTTTAATTATGCTTTCTTTTATTTTCTTTGTTTTTTTTCTAAATAAAATTGAGTAAGGCAGTTTAAAATAAAAATAATCAATGCAAATTAAGAGTTCTAATTTCTCTTTCTTTAACAATCCTAAATTTAAATTAATTAATCTAAATAATAATTATTAAATTATCTTTTTGTTTTTAAATTGTAAATAAATATTATTTTAAAATATAGATTTGATTTGAATATTTAATTAAAATGTAATTAATATAAAATTTAAATATAAATTACATATTTAACATGTGAATTTAAAATTTTAATTAAATATTTATTTTCAAGATAATTAAGTTTTGTAAAATCTTAAAAAATAAATTTATTAGTGATTTATAAAATAAATTGAATGTGTTTGGTAAATAAAATTTTAATGTGAGGGGGAGGGGCATTTTTGTTCATTAAAATTTGTCATTTGATAATATTATAAGGGTAATAACGTCTTTTTAATTGGTTGATGGGCATTTTGGTCACTTTAAATATTTTTTCTGACAAAAAGTATTACTTTTTGTATGGAGGGGAGGCGTTTGCAAAATTGGGTAAACCTCGGGGGGTCACATTGTAACAAAATGGTAAATTTCAGGTTTAGTTGCAATTAGTCCAAACTTCAAGGAAGTCATTATAATTTACCCTTGCTTTAACACAATAGTTTTTTTTATTGAAAAATTATTAGATGCTCTTAATTTAATTTTATTAATTCTATACTAGTTTTTGATTGGTCGACACCACATAATTCAAATTACTTAATAATCTCTCCTTGCCGGTTTCTCACATGATTCAGTAGCATAAATGAACGGATCTTTAAAAAGAAGAAATCTATATAAAGGATCATTCTTAAGAAAATTTGCTCCGGGGTCTCTTTAATCTTGAAATTGGGCTTCCTACATGATTGCTCAAGGCAAATCCTAACTAGAACATGTCTCCTTCTTGTTGTCGTCCTTGTTGTTGTCGTCCTCCTCCGAGACCGCTTGGGCTTCACACCAGAATCGTGCACTAACATCCCCCATCAACGGTCAATAAAAGCTGTTAATGTAGGTTATTAGTTTAGTAACTTCTCTGGGCTTCTCTCCTGTGACCTACTTTTGGGCTTGTTCTCACAGTCCATTCCAGTCCAATGGACTGTGTGGCCAAATGGACCATCATGTAATTATTCTCTTATATATATATATATATATGTATATATATATATATATATTCAGTCGCTTGAAAATTCAAAAAAAAAAAAAAAAAAACCTGGTGAGGTGGTCCAGCTGATTACATTACAATCCGAGGAGTGTACACACTCAATCTGAGCTAAGGTCAGCCCTATTTCATCTATTCTCAAGCCTAATTCAGTTCTTCTTGAATATAATGATTTTTATAGGTTCTATGTTTTTTTCTTTTCTCTATTTAAGAGACACCTAGCAAATGAAAAATTGGATCAGGTAGTAGTTTCAACGGTAACTAAATTACACACGCCCCGGCAAAAAAAACTCAGACACTCATTTTCTCCTTTGAGTCACTTGAATCCTCACCTCTAGTTTCAGTTATAATTGAGCTGGTGAACTGACAGCATCAAAAATGATTTCAATTTACAGGTTGGGTGTATAAACTAATTAGGCCATGCGAGAGGGCAATCTGCAGTTGCCCAGTAAACATAGATATGTGAGGTTAATGCAAATTGTTAGGATCTCAAAAAGTGAATACTAATCTCTTTCTACTATTTTTGTGATTGGGTAGATTGAAGTGATAATAAAAAATAAAAAAGTAAAAAATAAAAAAGCGAGATACCTCACTTCTTGAATCCCAATACATAAAAAGTCCAGTTTCTGGTAAATTTTCGGAATTCTGATCTCATTTCACTCTATAATTGATTTTGAAAGGTATCCAAAAATTGTTTTGTTTCATAAAAGCACCATCACAATATGATACATTGATGCATGCACAAGTGCACAATTTCAACGTGACAGTATTGGAGCTCTATTACAGATTAACAAGACAAAGCTATCTGTCTATGTACCACTGCCTTAATTTATTGTGTTAACCTCATACTGGAGAAAGGTTTTAATGTTCCTCCCAAGCATAAGGTATTATGTTTTGACAGCACGAATCCTATCCTCCTCCTAAGCTGGAACAGCTTCAGGAACTTTTCCACTCTCGGCCGAAGACAAACTTTCATAGTAGTCTACCAACACTTTCCAACCATTAGGGCACATAAATCCGTCCGGAGGGTTCTCCCTGTTCTTTGCAAGTGTCCTCATCTGCAAGATGCAAGCATTCAGATATGAGTCTTATGGCATATACTACAAGCATAAAATGTAATGTACTTGAATGTAATGCATTTTCTTTCACTAATTTCTCTCTCCCTTCTAACTTTTCCAATCACAAATGTAAAGTCTAATGCATTTTCTTGAACAAGTCTCTTGTCTCTTGAGCCAATCTCAATGAGCCTTCTAATCAAGCCAATCATAAATGGAGACTAGAGTGCTTATTAATGCAAATTTAAAGACTAAGGAAGTTCTTAGATATGATTAATCTTGGCCTTTTCCCTCTCATGGGCTAATCTTTTCGAAAGACACCCACCTGAGTCGATCATGAACCAAGCTCGAGTAGCTTTGTTCATTTTATGGTCATACTTCGAGTTCTGGATCATTCATATATTAAAGGAAAGGTTGGCAATACTCTAAGGAATGAAAGATACCTTGGTGCCTGAGATGAAGAGGAAATCTTGAGCCCTTGAAGGATCGAAAAATGCCATTTTACTCTGTGTCTTATCATATGCAGCCACCTGCAGAAGTACAAGGAAAAATAAGTACTCTGGATTTTACAAAAATTAACTGACAAGATTGCCATGATGAAGCTAATAAAAGCTAAGATGCTTTGTGTACCTTGAAAGGGAGGATGTTTAGTCGCTCCAGTCCGGGAGCCATACTCAGTACCTTCTTCCCATGGTCAGCATCATATAGATCTCTTTTCTCAACTGGATGGCCCATACCAGCTGGATCCCGACCTACAATGTAAAAGTTGGCTCCTGCATTAATCCGAGCCTTTGCATGCCACTGCACCTCAGTTGGGCCAGCATAATGCATGGGAGATGGGAATATAGAAACCACAGTAGTCTCTGGATCAAGAACACCATCTTCAAGCACCTTCTCGTGTTGCTTCATTCGCCAACTTAGTGGAACATCATCTGCCTTAGTGTAGCCTCCCAATGGATGAAGCAATAGGACAGGGTTCTTGTAGCCCATATCAAGAAGCCGACGACGAGTATCAGTCATCAGCAAAGCATGGCCATTATGCACAGGATTCCTCAGCTGGAAAGCAAACACTGCATCTGCATTACGTTTCGTGAATTCCTCACGAAGTTCTGCAGGGGACAATCGGAACCGATCAAGACCATCATGGTACTTGATTGGTTCTATAACCTCCAAGTCACCTCCAATCAACCAGTTTCCAGCATTACTTAGAGCTTCCTCAACATAAGGTAGACCAGGGGCTGTGGTTCCCCAAGTTCTCGCTATTCGTTCTTCCTTGTTGTGCTTGTATATCTCAATACTGTAATTGTAATAAAGAAGACAACATAAGCTCTTCACAACTCCATGAATTAAACAATCAGAAAGTAGTAAATAATGGGGCAAATGTCCATCTGAGTTAATTCATGAAAATACCATGCCATTGGAGCAAGGTATAGAAACAGTTTTTCAAAGATGGTCTCTATTTTATTCTATTTTTCTCAATTTTAAAATATACAAATTGAAGAATTGAGTCCAATACTGTCACACACATAATCATATATAATGTAGGAAGTCAGCTCTGTCATAGCATTTATAACACATGATCAATAACAAACAAGGGCCACACACCAAGAGGACTAAATCAACAATATGTTAGGCATGACCTCATTCATTACCTTACTACTTTGAATACTTGTAAAAAGCTTTTTTCTTTCACTAATCCACCAGCACAAGAAAATAAATTGTCGAGATAATAATAATAACAATTACCAATTTACTACAATTTTGAGCTTCATTAAAAATTAAATCCCAGTCTTAAAATTCAGTTTTTTTTTTTTTTTGTTTATTTTTATTTTTATTATTATTATTTTTTTATAATCCATCCTATATAAGCTAAGCAACTGCATCATCTTTGTAAATAACCATATTTCATATAATAATTTAATCACTTTCGCAGTTTTAAAATAATATTAACATAATTCAAATTAGACAATTAAACATACATACAACTATAATTACAATTACATGTACTTCACATAAACATGCAATTCAAAAGAGAAAATGACCAAAATGTCCTTACTTGCTTAAAATCGCAACCGGGTTATCGCCGGCGTCGACGAGAGTAACGGATGTGGACCCGCCGATCTGGTTCTTCTGCAGATCGTCAATGGCGAGCACAATTGGCACCGACATGTTGACGAAGGAACCGTCTTCGAGGCGGAGCGAATTGAAATGAAGAGTTTGGAGGAACTCAGATTCTCTCATGAACCCTCTGAGCGGGCTAGCCCAACCCTCGCTGAGCACATGAACCCATTCAAGATCGATCTTTGATAGCTTGATTTGAGGCATCGAAAGGGCCTGTCTTTTCTTATGGTCTCTCTGAGACTTCTCAACCACAAGCTCAACGAGCCTCCCACCATCTGGCTCGATCAACCCGCAATGAATTCGGGTCCTTTGATGGGTCTTCTTGTTTGGACGCTGAGAAAATGAGAGATTGTTGGATGTGGTGAATTGGGTTTTCTGGGTTTTGGCTAAAGAGAAAGGTGGGTTTGGTGTTTTGATGAAAACAGCAGACATGGTCGCCATTGGAGGTGTTTTGATAGAGCTTTAAGACCTTCTCTCTGGTTCGATTTTTGAGGTAATTTACAGGTTACAACAACAATGGAGAGAGAGGCGTATTGAGAATTAAAAAAATATGAGATGGTTTAATGGGATGGGCAAAAAATCTTGTGAAAAATGGTATGAAGTTGGATTGTTGGATAGATTTCATGTTGATTTTATAGGGACTGGTTTGGTGAATTTTTTAAGTCAATTTGGGAGGATGAACCTGGACATTAATTTCTTGTACCGTCTTTTGTTTCGTTATGTCCTATTTAATCCTCGATGTTATTGAATGGGGCACTCCACTATATTTATCAAAATAATATACCGAATATACCCCACCGTTGTACGAACACTAATGTACATGAATATACCGAATAAGTCATGAATGACGTTTATTTATATTTCACAACTACTTTTATTTCACATTTTCAATTTTATACTAGCAAAAGTAATGTTTTATTTTTGTTGCTGTGCTGTTATTTATTTTCAAATTAAAATATGTTTGGTAACTAAATTTGTAACATAATATTTCAAACAAGATAAATAAAAAATATATTTGAATGATTGTTTAAAATTGTATTGACATTCTATTAGGTTTTTTTAAAAAGAATTCCTTTATAGTTGCCTTTTTCTAAAATATACGCATCGCTCTCGAAAATGTTGCCAAAAACGCATTTTTCCCATTTGCATATGTTTTGCAGTTTTCAACAAATTGGCAATAACCAAACAGTCCTTCAATAAAAGGGTAAGTGTCTCCTCACATGAAATTTTAGTTTCCTCTCTATATCATAAATTAAGAAATGACAAGAAGGTAAATGGAGAAGGAACAAATCTATTAACGGACACATGTTTGTCATTTGCGTATGTTCCTTAGTGAATGAATTAAGAATTAAGAAGAGACAACAACATAAATAGAGAAGGAGCAAAATTAAGAAAAGAATGATATCAGTCTTTTTGTGTTAATCAAATGAGTTAGACTGAAAAAATATCCTGAATTTCTTACTTTATACAAGATCTTCGAGAACTGATCCTCATTTTTCCACCCATTTTCCGTCTCCAAATTTCATCATGTCATATTTGAATCCATCACAAATGAAATCCATTTGGTGTGACAAAAAAAAAAATGTCTTGAATTCCACCCAAGTGAATGGGTAATCAATAATGTTGTTTTAACTGAGGGGTAAAACTGTCTTTTCACTCGAAAGCTCCATTTATGAAAAATGGTAGTGCCCAAATCGCTACATCCGACATCTCTCTTCACTATTGCATACAAAAGTTTGGAAGTGTAATTAAAGTGGAAAGTTCGTAGGGCTTTCCTTGTCTAATTGTGCGTTTTCCTTTCGAGGAATCTCCGTTTCTCTTCGATTCAAAGATGCACCAAACATTATTCTATTTATTTATGAAAAAGTAGTTTCTCTCTCTCTTGAACTTTCTTCATTTCTTGTCCAGGTTCAATCCCTGTATTTAGGAATATATAAACAAAATTTCCTTCCTTCTTGTGATGTAACGAAACTTGTACCGTATAAGAGAAAAAGGATGGCGTTTGGAACCTTCAAAATAAGCACGTGACAGACGACATAGTTTATACAACAGAGTAATCAATTATATTAACGTCAAACTAATACAACTTAGGTCTGGCGTGAAAATAAGTAATATTATAATTTCTAGGAAGATGAAAAAACACATAATGAATTAGTGTTACAAGGAGTATTTTTCTCATTTTGGATTCGGATGAAAAATAAGAAGGGTATAAATAAGTTGGTATGTAACGTTTTGAGTAAATAAACAAGTACAAATTCATTTCAATTGATGTTAAAATCAAACCCAACTTTCAATCCGAAATGAATTACTAGAAATGCACTCTCGCTCTTTTGTAATTCATCATAAGAATTGTGCCCATTGTGGCCAAGGGGTGCATCAACAAGGGGGGCAACACATTCTTCGAATGGGTATTTTGTGCTGCCGAAAACATAGTCAACTCAATTTCTACTTTTTGCGTCAACAACTTTTAGAAAGCTATAAATTTTGTTAAAAAAAATTAACAATTAAAAAAAAATGATAGCAAGTAAATTAGCTTGACATAGGAGATCTCCATAAAAAAGACTCTTAATGGATTGATTTTTATTTCTCCACCTAATAATATTTAATGGCTATCAGTAGAATTTGAGTATCTTTTGGATTGTTTTTAGAATTCTTTATACCGTTAAGTTCTCCGTACAATTTATAAATAAATTTACTAAGGGCATCATGATTCATTCATCAATAATATTTTCAGTTTTCTTTGCAATTTACCTTTTGCTTTAGCATAATTTTATTTTAAGGAGGCCCTCCACTTTCTTATTTTTTAAAATAAATTTACAAAATAGTCCTTGAACCATACAAAATAATTTTAATGTCATATTTGCCCTAAACTCTATTGACTAGGATTCTTTCATCTCTTTGCCAACAACACATAATCCCTGCAACACATCTACTGCCCTCTATCTCTCATATTCCAAAATTAATGAGGGAAGTTCAACTATTGTAATTTTACATGCTTGAGAATCCTCCAGGAAAAGCTTACTTGTATGTATATTTTATTATGCATTTAATGAATCTAATCTGGATGTTGGACCTTCAAATTTTTTTGAAGACTGAATTTGGGGTTTTCATGTACACAAGCACAAATGATTTGACAGCAGTTGTGAAAATTGCTTTGTTCCATCGAGTTCTCCACTTCATAACCAGTGGACCAAATCTCTCATAGCACACTCTATATAACATACTTTCTCTATAAATTTTCTTTATAGGGTTTGTTTCTGTGTTTTTATCTTCTATATCTATTTAGACTTTACAAGTTGTAGAAGGTGAGAACTTGAGATAGATTATGTAGATGCTAAAAGGGCAGTTATGAGAATGAAAATTGTAGAGACCAAACATTGTGTAATTTAAGGCTATTTTAATAATTTCATTTTAAGAGAGAAGGAGACCGGAGTCTCTAAGCATATATTTTTTAAAATGCATGTATCAGCCCCACAATACATGCATCATTTAAGTTATGAGTGCGATTCGAATGTGAGATCTCAAAAATTTACCTTCCCGATCCCTACCAACACCGTTATGCCCCTGAGGCACCTAAGGATATTGGTGTAGCGCCAACTCCCTTATTTTATATTAGTTTCCGCTTCCTTTTGTTGAAGGTATATGATTTTCTTATAATTCTAATTTCTTAACGTATATCTAGTTTTGTCTTTCGTTTCTTTGTTTGTTTGCTTAAATTTATTCATGTGTAATTATTGCGTCTTAATATAGAGTTAAATCATAAAATATCTCTCTACTTTTAAAATTGTGCATAAAACTTCAAGTAAAATTAAAAAATCTCCTCAACTAACAAAATTTATCAAGTTATCCTCAAAAATTATAATAATTATTTTAAAATTACAAAAGAAATATTGGGACGAGAAATGGGTCATCGATATTTAGTGAGATAAATACCCAACTAACATTAAAAAATATATTATAAATGATAATTTTTGTAATTTAAAAATAATAATTACAACTTTTAATTTAATATTAACTAGAAATGTCAAAACATTTTACGGGCATTTTAGTAAATAAAGGAGATTTTATTATTTTATCCCGTTAATATATAACTTTAATGTTTTATCACTAGTTTTTCAATGTGTATAGTCGTGCATCAAAGTCCAAGAAAATTCCCTCTACTCAATATAGAAAAAATCGTTTCCCCTGTTTTTCTAACAAGGTAAGCTCTGAAAAGTATTAGGGTGTGGATAGGTAGTCCATAATGCAATGCAGGCATCGTCGTCATTATTGGAAAAAGTTCCACCCAACTCTTCTTCTTATTCAAAGTCCACCTACACACCCCCATCAGTTGCCTCCCTCATTTTGACCTAGTCAAGCAGGCTCAGACTCTCCCACACAACTTCCACACCAATTCCTACAACCTTTTTTAAAAGATGAGAATTGAGGGTCCCACAAGACATCAGAGTAGTAAATGAGCACTTCTTGAAGAGTCGAAAATGGACACCTTCTGATTTGTGGGTTAGTCTGGATGGGGTTAAATAGTTGGCTATTTATATAATAAGGGCTTTGGTGAAAGTCCATTTCAATAAATAGTTGGCCATTTATATAATAAGGGCTTTGGTGAAGTCTATTTCAATGTGGACGGCTATGGAATTTTACCCAGGTTTCCCTTGGGCCTGGCTATCCAATGTGTAGGGTATGGACCCAAGTTCATGGACTGATTAACTATTATTTTATTTATTTATTTATTTATTTTTCTCGATAATAACTCACACAGTAGCCACACAATATGAAATGATGCTTATAAAGCAATCAAATATTTTATACAAATTCACAAGGTTCAAACCCAGTGACAAATATAGTGTTAATTGAATATTTGATTAAATAGGCAAAAGTTATCTTATTCATTTAAAACCTTAGTGGTAATTTAGAAGATAGATCATTAGGAAAAAACCATCTCCAGTTATTCTTTTACTGGACGACGTCCAATGAGTAACTAATGGTAGTGATTAACGCCACCTTTGGCCAAGACAGTAAGTCAAAAAAAAAAGATTAATTTTATTTTACCACATTCCATATGTTATACTTTATACAATATATTATATTATACAATTTAATTTTATCTTTCAAAATAACCTCACTTTAAAACAATTCAACTAAAATTAAAATATGTATACAAAACATGTTACTCAAACAAAATTATAAAGAAAAACAAATCATATAATTATGAGTTATTAGGGTTAACCTTAAATAATAAAGAGAATGATTGAACAAAAAAAAGGGTGGCTAACTTTTTTTTTTTTTTTTTTCTCACCATTCTGTACTTCCCATTTTTTATTTTTTATTTTTTATTTTTCTTTTCCACCTCTCTCCTTATATTTACACAATGACGAGGCAAAAAAAATTAGCAAATCATATATATATATATATATATATATATATATGGGCATTGTTTTTCTGGGTTCTTATTCGTTTTTAGGATTTTCATTTTTTTTTTTAGGGGATGTTCAAATTTCAACCAATTCATAAATTGAAAGTCAATTCATTAAATAATAAATATGTTGTATATACAAATTGTATGTATATATTAAAATTTTGATAAATATGAATTTAATTCAACTGCGAAGTTAATTTTTTTACTCTTCACTAAACCAATTCAAAGAGAGAATAACTAAAGATGATTTTTTTCGTCTCAGAAATAACTATCCTGCTCAAATTGAGGATGCAAACAACTAATGTAATGTTGACTCATTGATATATTTTTAATTTTTTTTGGTAAGTAAGTTGGTTTTAAAAAAATTCTGTTAAGAATTTCTTTTAATGCAAACCGATGCCAATAAGAAATATGACACGATTTAAATAATCATAGTAATTATTCATGTTGCGCTTTGGGAAATTACTGAAACAGTTAATTTATTGAATAAATGTTTAGACTTTGAATATGTTTTGCGCTTTCATCTAATTTTTAGACTTTGAAGGGTAGAAATGGACACTTCCAGGTTTGTAGGCTAGTCTGGGCGGGTTAATTGTTGGCCCACTAAGATAGCAATCATAGTGAAGGACTGGGCAAAGTCCATTTCAATGTGGACGGATATGGAATTTGATCCAGGTTTCCCTTGGGCCTGGCTATCCAATACATAGGGTATGGGCCAAAGTTCATGAGCTGAATAAGTACTAGGTACCGAATGTAGTGTAAATTAAGGCCTCTTCTTAGGCATTCGAAAATAATTTTCATTTTCTGTTTACATTTTGATGAAAAATGACAACATTATTTTGAAAACAGGCAAACACAGTAACAAGTATAGTGGAAAACCCATAAGTTGATAGATTAAATAGGCAAAGTTGTCCCAATTAGAAGTTTATAGTGTTCATTTTGAGGATAGATCATTATTATTAAGTGTAAAGTTGTCGCACTAACATTAAAGATGCAAGTTCGAGTAATAGAATAATTTTATGAGTAATGATATACACAGATTAAAGGTCAGGTTAATAAAAATAGATACATTTATTATTGGTTACCTTCCACATAAAAATAAAAATAGATACATTTATGAGTAATGTGAATACATTGTGTATCAAATTTTTTTTTTCACTTTGCCAAGAACTTTTACGAAATACAAACCAATGCTAATAAAAGATGTTACACGTTTTGTATTAGAACCACAGCATTGCACACATCGAAATCTTTTATTGAGATAACTAGTTGAAGGAATTTTAAGCTTTCAGATATTTTTAACTAAGTTTATCTCCGGAACTCTTTTTGACATAATGTTTTAAGCCAAGAATCTCCATCTTAAAAGCATTTTGCTTTCTAATAATCAAAACTTCATAATTATTGAATCCAATTGATCTTCACTTGCAGAAGTTCAAACTCAAAGATGGTTCCGACAAGACACCCTTTTGTAATCTCCAATAAAAATGTAAAGTGAAAGTGATGAACACTTTCAAGTTTCGCAGCACTTTTTGACGAGAACGATGTGACCTTCTTTCACCACCATGATTGAGTTGGAACCAAACCAACCATTTTTACAACATCTTCTTCAAATCTTCAATATCCAATGTATCTATATCACTTTTAACGTTTTATCTTATCTCACTTTTAAAGTTATATATATATATATATATATATGATAGCCCACTTTAAAAAATTGGCCACTGAAGTGATATGTCGTGGTCAAAAGTATTGGAATCAAACGATATTTATCATCCGTGTGCTCGTGCGAGCCACTTATAATACTCCCTACTGTACGGAGGGTTCAAACATTTTGTGGGTCATGGTGTGGATTTTATGGGCCCCCACTAGAAAATTTTGGCCCATGGACTTCGAATTCTTTAATGGGTCCTTATAGCCTTTATATGACAACCCAAAGATAATTTTTTTTTTTACCTAAATTGAAAAGAATTAGTATAATTATTTATTTTTTGGAATTTTAAATTACACTTTATTGCTAAACCTAAAAATAGTACATATTGTATATTAGTCATTAATCATTATAATACTTTATCTGAAACTGAAACAAAGTTTTTGTTGTGAATCCAGGGGTGGGCTTGGGTGTGCTCAAGCCCACCCCAAAAAAAAAATTTTACTATACCTAATTTTAACAACCCCCCCAAAAAAAAAAAAAAATATTACTGTTATTAGCCGGCCCAAAAAAACATTAACTCGCCTCATTGACAATTCTTGAATTTACCTTCGAGTCTGGTGTAGTTACAATGCCAAACCAATAAGAAAAACCAATTTTTTATTTTCGAATGGGACATCTTTTCAAAAACAAATCATTGGCCCATGGACTTCTAATTGTTTGATTGGACCTTATAGCCTTTATAGGACCACCCAAAGAGAAATTTTTTTTTTTTTTATTTTTTTTTTTTTCCCCCTAAATTGAAAAAAATATACAATTTATTTAATTTTTGGAATTTTAACAAAGTTTTTATTGTGAACTATGTTGTTGCTACAGTGTGAAATCATTAAAAAAAATTTATTTTTAATTTTTACTTAAATAGCAATTTTGATTCAGTAAAATACATCACGCACAACAAGAAACAAAAAAAATCAAAATAATAAATAGACCTAAAGTGATTTAGATGATCTCACTTGTTACTTCCATTGTTTCACAGTAACTCGTGTTTCGAATAATACAACAAATTTGTCTTTACCTCAACTTTTTATTTTTAGATGTAAAGAAAATAATACTAAAATTACTCTAATTAAAACTAGCACGATTATAGGCACTGCATTATATACGTGTACACTTTTTTTGGACCGAAATGCCCTCAGTGATCTTTACGAAAAAGTACAGGATTGATGATGATTAAAGTTGTTGAGAAAGTACTTGTTGTTTTTTCAGCTCTGAGTCTCTGACCGTCTTGCTTTTGGGTGAATGATGAAGCTTTGGTGCCTTTTGATACCGACATTGCTGTATTGGTTTAAAGTTGGAAAGTATTAATTACGAAAAGACAAGAATGCCATCCATATTTACATAATAATGACAAAAGTCATTAGGTTTTTGTGGTATAGTAACAAAATTATATGGATTACTTTTCAATTAAAAAATTTATATTGATAGTAGCTTTTAGCCTTTTAAATCAGATGTCACCTACTGAATGAGAGCCAAAGATCCATATTAGTATAACACGACCCAAAGATCCTTATCTAACTTTTTTTTTTCTTTTTCTTGTTTTTTTCTCTTTAATCTAATCTTACTTACCAAAAAAAAAAAAAAAATGGAAAAACTTGAAAATGCTTGAAAAGGTTTTTCCTTTTCTTTTTCTGGGTAAAGGAAAAAAGTGAAAATGTTTGAAAAAGCAAGTTCTTAGATTTTTTTTTTCTTATTAAAATATGATATAAAAAATATAAATTGCATTGGTGAGTTGATGCGTCCAATATTGAACCAGAGACAACCCAATAACAAGTTCATAACAGTTGAGTTGGGCCTCTTCTTGGACAATGTAACAGAAATTTGGTAATGCACACATTCATCACATTCTTTGTTTTTGTTGTTACATTATACACTACCGGAGAGCTATGTGACTCGTGAGCCGTTCGATATAGTACAACATTTAATTTGATATCGAAAATATGTACATGAGGAGGGAACTCTTACGAAAAAAAATAAATAAATAACTTTAACACTTCTCATTTTTATTACATTATCATTATGAAAACCAAAAATTTTAATAAATAAAAATCGTTTTATCCAAAACTCCAATTTTGAAATCTCTTTTTTCCCAACCTCACAACTCAAATGCACTGTTAATAATAGTGTTTAGCACTAGTAATTTTTTAACACTTCTCATTTTTATTGCATTATTATTATGAAAACCAAAAATTTAAATAAATAAAAATCGTTTTATCCATAACTCCAATTATGAAATCTCTTTTTTCCCAACCTCACAACTCAAATGCACTGTTAATAGTGTTTAGCACTAGTATTTTTTTAATCCGTGTGTCATCTAAACACGGGTACACGTGGCGCATTGTAAGACATTGATTGGGCATTCATATATAATCCTTAGTTTTGTCGATGACGTTGGACTTTTCCTCCCAAGGGAGACAGTGGGCTGTGGCAGCCCCACAGATTTTTTCACTGTTTGGGGGAAACGACAATACCAAAGGCCAAAGATTTTTCTACAGTGTACAGTTTTACTATTTCTAACAATTTGGGAAAATTAAAAAGCTATATATATATATATATATATAAATAAAAATTGTATGCTTATAGCCTTGTACTGTCTTTTTTCATCTAAAGCTACTCAGAGTTCTTTTTCTTTTGTAAGATATAAAGAAAAAGCTTGTAAATCAGCTCACTTTTAACCACTGCATTTTGACAGTCCCCGTATGGCTTGTTCCTACTTCATATAAAGAAAAATTGACTCTTTCATTTGAAAAAAACAAAAATAATAATGCATTCTATTTACTATTTAATCATCCATTTTTTAATAGGACAAATTATATACAAATAGATTACTTACTTTGATTAATCGTTGGATAGACTATTTACTTTGAACTATTCAAAATTCATTTGTCAGCAATCGAAAAAAAAATTTTGAATGTGAAAAGTTAATAATATCTTTATAATATATTATAAAATATTTTACACGAAAGTAGGGCAAAGTTGTCATTTTATAAATTTTGATCAATAGGGTTTCGGTAGGTTAAACTCTGAACAGTTTTATTGGTGTATAATTTGCCCAAACTTGAAGAAAGATAGATATAATTTATCCTTTAAAATATGTAGTTACTCATGCTTGCTTAAGGTTTATCTTTTTGATTTAAAGAAAAGTAAATAATTTTGTAAAATGACATTATTGGAGGAAGTCCACAATGGACAAGTAAAATAAAAAAAAGAAGATAAAAGTAGAAAAAAAAAAAATACCTAAATAAAGTGCAAACTAAAGAAAACAAATCTGCTCTAAACTCCGAAAACCAGTGCCACTAATATTGGGATTTTTTATTTTTTTTTAATAGTGTGGGTACGAAAAAAAAGAGAGTAGAAAATAGTAAATTGAAATCTCAAAATATTCAAATCCTTATTTTGCAAATTCCCAAAGTTTCAAATTAAAAAAAAAAGAAAAAAAAAAAAGTTTAAAGATATTTACAGAGAAAAAAGTTTCAAAAAATATATATATAAGGTAATGTACAAATAACATCCCTATACTATGAGATTAGTGACATATATGTCCCTTTGAACATTTTTGGAAGAGAAAAAGGATAAAACGGGTATTACGACACTAATTTGTGTCAGATGATATTTTTGCACAATGTGAAAAGATTAGAAGTATTTTTTGTACACTTCTTTAAATAAGGATAAAAATATTACCCAAAGTATACTTTAGGTTTTTTTTTTTTTTTTTTTTTTTTTTTTTTTTTTTTTTTTTTTTTAATGCATTTTGCACTAGTACCAATTTCCATCTGCATCAATTGCCATCAAAACTTGTTATCATAGCACTCTTTTTGAATTACAAGTTTTATAAATAAACTGCAATCTAATCAACCAACTTGATACAGTAATTCCTAATAAAATATCATTTCAAATGCAATGAGTAACAAGGTTAATATAAAAGATTAAATTTACTTTATTTACTATTGTTTTTCACATCGTAATTAGTATTTATTTTTAAACAGTCACATTTTTCCAGTAACAATAATCAATAGTGGTTGAATAGGATAGAAGGAGGAAGAACTTGCCCCACAACTTGAGCATGCTTATAAACTTAAACTATTGGCTTTTAAAGGGGTTATTATTAAATCTTAATGGCAATGAGAACAAAAATAGTCCACACTTACACGCGTGCATTGGCACATCTAATTATAAACTTACATGAATTAATAAATAAAAAAAATTAAGGAAAAATAAACAACAATATCTCAACAGTATCCTAAAGTCATGTTATAAAAATCAACATTGTTACACTCTTTATTTAACTCCTTGAACCATACCATATTGCACTTTTATCATGACACCTTCTCCTTCCCAACATTCCTATTAATCAATTCATCACTGAAATACAATATTTATATGCATATATATATATATATATATATATAGAGAGAGAGAGAGAGAGGTGTTGATTATGCTTGTAATTACTTTTTTTATTTTTTTTTGGTGGGGGAAGCATTAGCCGCCCCACGTGTTAGCTCAAAAAAATATATATAAATAAAATAATAATAATAATAATAATAATAATAATAATTTAATAAAGTGAGTGAAAATGATGGAGTGGGGCTAATGAGCAAGTTTGTTTTATAGTACTAGTATAATCAATACCATTCCTTGAAGTCGTTATCATTACAACTAGGGGCCATATCCACAGTGAGGTAGATTGAATCTTTGTTTCATGATGGACCATGGTCAAAAATTTGTGGTTACAACTATACAGTAATTATGTGAAACATAAAGATTGTATATTTTATTATTCAACCATGTTTATTTATTAATTAAATGCCCAAATAATTATGTTCCATTAACATACTATAAGGGACTCATCATTTTTCATTTTGATTTCAATCCCAAACAATCTTTACTTTCTTCATTTTTCAACTGAATCAAACACACACTGCAATAATAATTTCTTAAAATAATTTCTAAGAATTATAATTTAGCAATTCTACTATGATGATGTTATTTAAAATTATCGTCTTTCTCAAAGAAAAAGTGAGGGATATCATGATTTAGCAATTCTACGATGACGATGCTATTCAGGATTATGTCTTTCTCAAAGAAAAATTGAGGTATTGGATCTCATACGTAGACATTTGTGAGTGTGTGTGAATATTTTATTTGATTAAAAGAAATGTTATTTAGAATCCATTAGTTAAAAAAATTGGAATACAGTAAAATGGAAAATCAATACAAACAAATTATTTAAACACTTGCATTGTTAGTTATTGAAAATATTACACTCTAGCAAAAAAGGAAGAAGAAGAATATTGGAATGATTTTGAGCAATACCTTTCTATCATGTAACTGAAAACAGCTAGTGCAGTACAAGTTAAAGAAAGTAAAGCCGAAATATCGCCTCCCCATTTAAAACTAAATTAATTACTATTATAATTTTGAAAAAAAAAGGTATAGTATGGAATTCAAAATGTGATTGTACAAAAAAAAAAAAAAAACAACAAAAAAGGTGATTTTGGATGGTTGCCAGAAGAGCCTCTGTTCTGGGTCAGTGGTCCTAATTTAATCACTAACTTTGCTACTTCCCATAGGTGTCAAGTACTGTCATGCTAATATCTACATCACAAAGTAGGGATGGATAGATGGCTAGCATTGGATTCATGCTATCCTCATATATAGCCTCATATCAATTGTAATAATTAAAGTACTAACTAAGTCTACTACAGTACTACCTGCACCTGTCATCCAAACATGTACTACCGCAACTATCTTTGCTTTTATGAAGCGTGTTGCAGTATAAACTCCCTCTAACCTATTACATTGTTAACTTAGAAAATTTTGAGTTACAGTTTATCAAATTTGTGTGTCATAATTTATGAAATAGACAATTATAATAAGATGAAAGTAATTATATATATATATATATATATATATATGTATATATCTCAAGTCTGTTTTTAATAAGAATAGTAAAAAAAAAATACTTTCTACTTCTCATGTTATAGTACTGTTTTTATGAGTACAATTTTTTTTTTTTTTTTTTTTTTTCAGTCTAGTCTCAATCCACTATTTGAGCTTCAAACAAGAACTTTCGAGGTATAAATTTCCAAACATAAATACAAAAATAAGTTTACAAATTAGACATATAATATAACACTTGTTATATAAAAGTCAGTACGATTATTTATTTACATACGTGTGAATAATTATGACTGTCCAATAATATACGAAGACATTATTGTTAGAGCGATGGGTCGCCGAACTTAAACAATACAAAAAGCGTAGGGGTTGCCCATTTGGATTGCCCCACGCTATAAGGGCCAATGACCTTATTAACATGTCCCATTGCCATGTTATTAGGGGCACTTATTACTATGAAATTAAAGTACCATGATTGTGTGTGTCCTAAACGCACTTCAAGAGGGCGTAGGGTATACTATAGAGGACATGCATGACATCTTTTTAATTAGTATTTCTTTTAGGCACAGAAGCACAATGTCCCCAACAAAGCCACCCAACATTGAGATGGGTGGAATCATAGCCAGCAATGGAGCAGTATAATGTTGGGAGATGCTTCATTCCCCCAAGTACAAATTTTTGTAATGTAGTATATGTAAAGGGTAATACTAATACTCCGTATATGTGTGTGCATATATATATGTGTGTGTGTGTGTGTGTGAATTTTGGGTCCCACCACACGCACTTTCCTCCTTACTTGGGAAACGGATACATGGGAAACTCCACTCTCTCTCAGGCCACAACCCCACTCAACTCCACCAATTCTCTCAAATATCCCTCCTTTTTGTCCACAACCCACAATATACCTTCCACTACCCTTCTTATTATATACGGAGTAAGAAAACAAACCCCCAACTCACAACACAACAACTATAGCCCATCCATGACATAGACTCGTAATATCATTTGTAACTGTGTTCGATCACTCCACTCCATAGTCTCTGTAAGCTTATTATTATTATACCCTCCTCTGTAATCAAATAGTATGAGAAGTCCAACTCCTCCAACATCAAAACAAAACCAGCCCATGCCCCATAGCCATACCCTCTCTCTCTCTCTATACACACACACACACACATACATATATATATATATATATATATCTGTAGGTGTAATGATTTGATGCATTTATTGTGTGGTGGAATTTTGTGTGCATGCCACCAAAAACCATCCAACAGGAGGTACAGTCTTATTTAAGTTGGTCCATGGACAATAGTCCTTTCATGATCAGAGATCTTGTGTCAATGATTATGATCGCACACACCTGGCCTTTTCTCTTGATTTCTTCTCTGAATACCCAACTAAAGTGGTCCATTTCTATGAATTTGGATCACTCACCTGACCTCATGCGCTTGGTTACTTCTTCGATCCCTTGCAATTTCTGAAATGTCAAAACCAATGGACTTTCGGCTACTGAATTGGTTACCAGCCAACGCCTTTGTCCAACGGTTGAATCGTTCTTCATTATTTTTGGGAGTTCCATTTGGAACTTTCACACCTTAAATTTTTAATTTAACATTCTTATTCTAAAAAAAAAAAAAATAGCATTAAGATTTTATACAGACTGTTGCTATTTGTTGTGATTAAAGGCCAAACACATCATCACTCATAATGGGTCAAAGTAAGTGAACTAAATATGGTTAATGCAACTTGTAAACAATTATTTTATTTTATTTATTTTTTATTCCCGGTTTGTAGTATAGGGATTCCGAAAAGGTCCTATCCAAGTGAGTTCCGGTGTCAGTAAAAACAAAAATAATAATAATAATAATAATTTTTTTTTTGGAGGAAAAATTATGGAATAATAACCAAACATAAAAAATGATAGCAATTACCATAGTATGTGTATTGCAATAATTAAGGTGAAGCCGTCGCTTCACTTTTATTGCTTTTACAATGACCACGATCACACACTATCACTTTTTAATGTTTAATCACTAAAATTATATTTACTTGTAGTGATTAAAATTATAAAAAGTGTCCTAAAATTTAAATATTTTATTTTTTGAATACAATTAAGACATGACGTGGACACGTTTTGAATTCTTTCAAGACATGACGAGATGATTATATAATTATTATTTTTTAAAAAAAGGGATTTAATGCAATAAAAAATATAATATGAATTAATTAAAAAATTAATATAAAATTTAAGAAAAAACAAAAATTAAAAAATATCTAACTCTTTCATGATTGTATAGATAAAATAGGTAAAAAATATTATTTTTTATATATTAAGTATGTAATAATATATTATATTATTATTATTTTTAAAAGTATTCATTCCGTATTTATGTATGTTGCCTTCATTTTCAAAAAATTTCTTTTTTTGTATTCGTATTATATCGTGCTTATATTTATATTTTTTATATTCATATTATATCATACTGGTATTTGTATTTTTTATATTTATATTATATTATATTTGTATTCGTATTTCTTAGATAGAGGGAGTCAAAGGTCCACCAACAAAACATTCAAAACATCCACCAACAAAACATTCAAAAGTGTGAATTATAGGTAATGATTTAACAATCACAACGATCCAAATTAGAATGAGTGGTTCTCCATTAAATCAAGTAAATTTCTGAATTGCATCCTGCCTTTGCGCCTCTTAGTCCAGTATGTCATGATATGTACCATTACTCCCTTCTGATTTGTCTCACAAACTACTCATGTTCTAAGGACAACATCAGCTACTTCACAACCCACCATATCACCCTAGTCTCCATTTAATTCCCGCTAATCCTTGGTCCCAATAGACATTTCTCACCCTTCATCAAAAACCCCAATTGTGAGCCCACTTTGATTAAGACGTTGAACACTTTAACTTGGTCATTCGAGACGCAGGTAATTAGACCATGAATCAGAAAAGCAGATAAGGCCTTGAATAAAGTGGACCACACTAAAGTGGCCCAGTTCATATTGAACTTGGACCGACCGCTACAGCTTACCCAAGCTGCTGGCTAGGTTGTACACAGAAAGATTTTGGGACATACATATAGGGACTAGAGAGAAAGAACTAACAAGTGTTTGTATTTGTAGAGAGATAAAGTGTTCTAGAGAGAGAAAATGAAGCACTTACTGAGAAGTCTGCGTGAGAGAGAGGACTGCAAGTTCGAATTATTCTTCTTCTGTGTATTCTTTTAATCATAAGTAGTTCATTTTCTTTTCTTTGTTTGTGTGTGTATATATATATATATATGTGTGCGCGCTTCAAAATTGTATTTTATAATACACCATGTATGTCCCCGAGGCTGCGCGATCAGTCCAGAGAAACCCAAATGGGATGGAGGATGGAGGACGGAGGAGAGAGAAAGTGAGTTCTAGAGAGAGAAAGAGAGGAGAGAGAAGCAATTAAAAAAAAGCTAAGGACGCTGGCCCTTCACAAGCCTTTTACACGTGATAAAGAAAACACCAAAAGCACTTGCATGCGTGTATAAGATTCATCATCATCATCTCTCTCTCTCTCTCTCTCTGATCTCTCTCTCTCTATATATACACACACACATGACCCTGAAGAATCAATCACACCCCACTAAACCATCTTCTTTTTATCTCCACTTTCTAGCGCTTCAAGTTCTTTGGCAGTTTATCTTTTGAGCCCCTCCCAGTTCATGATTAAAGCTCATTGCTTTGGTGGATTCAAGCTCTTGTCTTGTCTTTTAATGCCTCTCACTGAGCTGGTTGGTGAGTTCAAATTCTTGGGTAAGCTTTGGACACTTCATACTGTATATTCATCTCTTGGGTCATTTTCTATGTAGCAGGAAAATTGGGTACCTTTTATTTATTTTTGTTTTCTCTTTGAAAGTGAAATTGGGTACTTTCAATGGTAATTTTGCCCACTCTTATATGTTTACGTACGTTGTTACTTTACTTTTGTTTTTTTTTTAGGGGTTTTATTCTCTCATGGATCACATAATTTATACAAGTATATATATGTGTGTTGTGTGTGTGTGTTATGTCTCACTTGGATTCACTCGTCTATTTTGTGATTTGCTGATGAAAGTTCGGATTTGGTCAGGGGACAAGGTGAAAGAATACTTTGTCTTCTAGATATTGCCACTATTTGTCTAATTTATTATTATTATATATATATATACACACCTATACGAGTATATATACAAATATTATATATGTATCTAGATAGGTTATAGTCTTCATGATTCGTGGTCATTGGGTTTCATAGAGAAGCATGGAAGAAGAAGGATTGGGTTTTTGGGTAATGGTTAGTTTTGTCTCCACATATATGTTTTTTCCCAGTTCACAACTGATTTTATTTACAAATTCTTTTTTGGGGGTTTCTGTTTGGAGTGGTGGGTTTCTTAGATTTTGAGCGCAAATTCAACAAAATACACAACATGCATATAAATTTTTTTTTCGCTTATTATTTTGCCTTTTTGATAAAAGGTCAGGCATTACTGTGAGAACACTAAAAAGATTTTTTGTTTGTGGATTCTAGAGGATAATGGCTCACATACACAAACACACACACACATTTAAAAAGTATTTTTGGTTTTGTGATTGAAATCTATTTTGCAAAGGAAGGGTAATGTCTCTGGTCTGCAATAAAGACTGGTTTTTCATGTGTACCCTTTTACTTTTGTTTGTGAAAGTCTGATGCATTATCATCATACTGCATATTTTTTTCTATTTTTTCAATTTGGGTCATGTTGCTGACATGTCTTACTGGTCTCTATTTCAGGATTTTCAGTGAAAATAGGCATAAATCTGTGAAGGAAAGTGAACCAAAACTAGTAGAGAAGGCAGTGTCTTGGTGTGCTATTTGGTGAAGGATCTTTCATTGGGACAGGTTTTTGTGCTTTGCATATCAGTTCATCATGCCCATTAGGCAGATTAAAGAGAGCTCAGAACAACACCTTGTGATCAAACCCCACTTACAAAACTCCATGAACCCAGTTCAGAAGCCCCACAAAGCCGCCCAAAATGGCAAAGGCCCACCAACGCAAGAGCACCACAACACCAAACTCCATAACCAAACCTCACCTCCATCAAAAAACAGAGGAAGAAGAAGGGGGAGAGGCGGCCGGAAATCCGATCAAGGCGACGCTTTCATGCGGCCGAGTTCAAGGCCTTGCACCGCCGCGAATAAGCCCATCTTGGCGGCGAAACCGGCTGGGGCTGATGTAGCAGATATACCAAATGGTGGGTCAGTTGGAAATGGGAGCAACTCGTGTGATGTAGAGATGGGTTTTCCTTCTTCCAGCAAGTCTTTGAGTTTTGCCCCTAGACCTGGTCATGGGCAGCTTGGGACAAGATGTATTGTAAAGGCCAACCATTTTTTTGCAGAGTTACCAGACAAGGACTTGAACCAGTATGATGTAAGCTATTCTCTTTGCTTGGTTTACATTAGACATATATGTTGAATATACAGCTGCAAAAAAAATTAAAAATTGGGGCCCTTAAGCTGACATTTCAGTATGCCTATGGTGTTTTTTTCTTCTTATATCTGCTGTAACTTTGCAGATGTAAATGAATGGGCCTTTGCTTTCTCTTTGTCTTTTACTAGCATTAATAAGTCTTAAAACCTGGTCATTAATATTGTTCTGATTGTTCTGTTCTCTGTATATGCCTTATTTATTTATTTATTTATTTATCATCTGTGTTCTGCTACTTGCAGGTTACAATAACTCCAGAAGTTGCATCAAGAACTGTGAACAGAGCCATCATAGCAGAGCTGGTGAAACTGCATAAAGAATCTGACTTGGGGATGAGACTGCCTGCTTATGATGGCAGAAAGAGCTTATACACTGCTGGTGAGCTTCCTTTTGCTTGGAAGGAGTTCAACATCAAACTTGTAGATGAAGAAGATGGAAGTAATGGTCCCAGGTAAGGACACCACCAATTTATAATGTAAATGTGCCATTTTTTTTTTTTTTGTTACTCCTCTTTTAAGTTCTTATTAAATCAAATTAGGTGGAAAATATTGAATGAAAAACAAATTACAGATATAAAAGTGAAGGATGTCCTTTTCTATTTTCTATGTTGTAAATTAATTGGACATTTGAACAATTTTTCAGAAGGGAGAGGGTATACAAAGTGGTGATCAAGTTTGTTGCAAAGGCTAATTTGCATCACTTGGGCCAATTTCTTGCTGGTAAGCGCGCGGATGCTCCACAAGAGGCTCTTCAAATTCTAGACATTGTATTGAGAGAGCTCTCAACAAAGAGGTATGGCCTCTCAAATGTTTTTGAGATCATTTGATCTATATACGTGGCAGTTGATGAGAATTGCTCAAATTGAGTTCTCATTCATATTTTGTGTATTTTAAAGGTACTGCCCTGTTGGAAGATCATTCTTTTCGCCTGATATTAGAAAACCTCAAAGGCTTGGTGATGGCTTAGAGTCATGGTGTGGATTCTACCAGAGTATAAGACCCACCCAGATGGGTTTGTCTCTAAATATTGGTAACTAAACCACAATATGTTGAAATTTTAATTGTTATTGATATTGCTGTTCATTCATTAAATAATTTTCTCCGAATTGTCATTTTTCTATATTCTTGGTTTACAGATATGGCTTCGGCTGCATTTATTGAGGCTCTCCCTGTTATAGAGTTTGTTGGCCAGCTTCTTGGCAAAGATGTGTTATCGAGGCCATTGTCTGATTCTGATCGAGTGAAGGTACTGATCTTTCTTTTGGTGATATGGCTTGGTTATTTCCTTGGTTTTTTATTCAATTTTAAATTTTGCCTTGCAATTTCTGCCAGATCAAAAAGGCCCTTAGAGGAGTGAAGGTTGAAGTAACACATAGGGGTACTGTACGAAGGAAGTACCGTGTTTCAGGATTAACATCTCAGCCCACAAGAGAACTGGTGTAAGAATCTTTTCTTTTTCCTTCAAAGAGTTCTTTTAACTTTTGGTATCTTATTCAATTCTAAGATAAAAGGAGTAGGGGGTATAGAACAACAACAATAACAAAGCTAATTGTCAACTACGTTGGCTTCTTCAGTAGTTCTGTTCCATTGGCCATTTTTATTGAAACATGTAGACCATTATATTGTTTCTCATTACTTATTGCTTAGGTTCTATTTCAGCATTCATCCCAATCAAGAGATATATCTTCTACTAGCTCGTAGGCTTCCATATATATTTCATTACCTTTTTTCTTTCTTTCTTTTTTTCTTTTGTCACACTTTTTAGAGCACCCCATAATCCTGGGCACATGTAGTCCTCCCCCCCCCCCCCCCCCCCCCCCCCGGTCCCACATGCACCAACCAATTACCCGAAAAATTCCCTGGGGGTGGCCCCAAGGGGATTCAAACTCTCAACCTCCATGTATATGTCATTACTTAAGCACTCATTTTTTTTTTCCTAGTCTCTCTCTTGTCATTTTATCACATTCATCTTGAATCAAATCACTATTCACTTGCAATTTTTTTCCTCTTCTCGTGGATTCTTGATAAGCCTGCATAAATGTCTAATCTGCCATTGTTTTTTTGTTCAGGTTTCCAGTTGATGACAACTCAACCATGAAATCAGTTGTTGAGTACTTCCAAGAAATGTATGGCTTCACAATTCAACATACACATCTTCCTTGCCTTCAAGTAGGAAATCAGAAGAAGGCAAACTATTTACCCATGGAGGTAAAAGAGCTGACACTCACTACAAGTACTTCATTTCCTACTGATGGATTCAATTACATTCCCTTTTTCAGAACATGTATCTCATCTGTTGGGTGTTGGTTTGCAGGCCTGCAAGATTGTTGAGGGACAACGATATACAAAAAGATTGAATGAGAAACAAATTACTTCTCTTTTGAAAGTTACGTGCCAAAGGCCCAGGGATCAAGAAAATGACATTTTGCAGGTATCTGCGATACTAAAATCTTGCCTATATTTTACTTTGGTAATGTCAGAAAAACTTCAGCGAATTATTGGCTGCATGTTTTGTTTATCGTTTTATGTTCCATTTGGTTACTGATGTTGAGAAGAAAAAAGAACTTTTATTTAGTCCACTATTGTATTGCCAAATAACATAATAAATGAAAAACCTAATATGGTATACTCTGGCTCCTTGCAATCACATGTACATTAAAAAAATTAAATAACTTAATAAATGTGAAGACCTAATATTGTATGCTACTATCCTCTGGCACCTTGCAATCACATGAGCATTATTAAATTTATTAGTTTATGATCTATGTGATTACATGATGGGAATGTAGCTATAGATATTAAAATTCACTGAAATATTTAATTTGAAAACATTATTGGTTTAAAACTATGACCAGAATCTACCTTCTACATGAAACACTATATCACTGTGGGAAAAAATATCAAAGTCACTTAATGTAATACCCCTAACTTAAGTAGGATCAAAATTAATGCGAGGAGGGAACTGTTGAAAATTACTTGACATAAAGTTATTATATTGAGCACATACACTTATTTTCTGTTTAAGGATCCTTTAAATTACAAACCATTATTTTAAAATAATTTTACTTTGTGAATCTTTTGATGTTTCTGGGAATTGGCCACGCCTAAGAAAAGTTATGTTTTATCCTTTGTGCTCTTCCAATTGCAAACAGACAGTTCGACATAATGCTTATGATCAAGATCCATATGCGAAGGAGTTTGGGATCAAAATCAGTGAAAAACTCGCTTCAGTAGAGGCTCGAGTTCTCCCTGCTCCTTGGGTAATACTGTTCTTCCTAAATCTCTTTGTTCAATCTTTAAATGAATGAGGATGTTTCACCACTGACTGATGTTACTCTTATCTGCAGCTGAAATATCATGAAACTGGGAAGGAAAGGGATTGCTTGCCTCAAGTTGGTCAGTGGAATATGATGAACAAGGTATTATTCTTTCCTGTTCTGGAGAATGCCTTATTTTATTTTCTCGGCTAAGCAAAAATGTGCTTGTATTAAGTTGCTTTAATTTTCATGCAAGGATCGACTAACTTCAGCTTACTAATCAACATGTATAAAAGTGATTTAGTTCATCTGCTGTTGTTCAACTAAGATAGTCAGAATTGAGAGATTGAACATTAATTCATCTCATCTATAATTTAAAGAAAAATTCCAAATGCTCCTGAATTTATACATTCTTTGATTTGGGTGTCTTTCAATATTCTCTCACTATAAAAGGGGTGAATATTTATGGCTGATATAGCTTCTGCAACTTATCTATTGATCTTGTATATAACAGAAAATGATTAATGGGATGACTGTTAGCCGGTGGGCATGTATCAACTTCTCACGGAGCGTGCAAGAGGGTGTTGCTCGTGGGTTTTGCAATGAACTGGCTCAAATGTGTCAAGTTTCTGGCATGGTAGTATATATATATACTTATTTATTTATTTAATATATATGTGTGTGTGTGTGTGTGTGTGTGTTCTATTTCTGTATGTTTTATAGGTCAATAACTCTTTGTTTTGCTCTAAAGTTGCAATCTGCTGTTGTTTTGTAGGAATTCAATCCAGAGGCTGTGATTCCAATCTATTCAGCCAGGCCTGAGCAAGTAGAGAAAGCTTTAAAACATGTTTATCATGCATGTATGAACAAACTCAAAGGGAAAGAATTGGAGCTTGTATTGGTTATTTTGCCAGACAACAATGGGTCTCTATATGGTATGTCTAGTGTGAACTTGTTTTGTTTGAATTGCATTGAAATTGAAGATTTATTGACATTACAAGTTTGATCTTATTCTGGATTTCTAGGTGATCTGAAACGAATATGTGAAACTGATCTCGGTTTGATATCACAATGCTGTCTTACTAAACATGTCTTCAAGATTAGCAAGCAATACTTGGCTAATGTGTCATTGAAGATCAATGTTAAGGTGCGATATATCTCCTTATTCTATGGGGACACCAGTTTAAATTTCACATTTCACTCTCTGAGAATGCCTGCATACCTGAAGCTGATATATTTCATGTGTTTGACATGTTGTTTTCAAACTTCATCCACATTTTTTCCCTGATATATTTGCCATTGCTGTATCTAGCTTGGGCTTTCATACTCTTCTCACATTATTTATCAAATTCATTCTTAATTGCAGATCAGTTGAATTCATAATATAGCCAACTTTTTAAGTGTTCTTATTGATAGTGCAGATGGGTGGTAGAAACACTGTTCTTCTGGATGCTATCAGCTGTCGGATACCGTTAGTCAGTGACATACCAACCATAATATTTGGAGCAGATGTGACTCACCCAGAGAATGGAGAAGACTCCAGCCCCTCGATAGCTGCTGTAAAATTCCTTAACTGATATCATGCTTCTTAGAAACTTTTTCCTGCAATGACCATGGGAACCCTCCTCCCCACTTTTTCCTCGTAAGTAGGTTTAGGATCTTGTTACTGATAGAAGTTGTTCCACTGTAGGTTGTAGCATCTCAGGATTGGCCTGAAGTTACAAAATATGCGGGACTGGTATGTGCTCAAGCTCATAGACAGGAACTAATACAAGATTTGTACAAGACATGGCACGATCCTGTTCGTGGCACAGTTTGTGGTGGCATGATTCGGTATAGACCTTTCACCTCTGCTACCTTGGTCTTCTCATTATTTAAATATTTCTTTTTCTGTACAATTATTTTCTTTATTCTCTTTTGGTGGTGGGAGGGTTCGTTATTTATATTACATTTCTGTCAATGCAGGGATCTTCTGGTGTCTTTCCGGAAAGCAACAGGGCAAAAACCACTGAGGATTATATTTTACAGGTTAATATACTTTTCTAAAACTATTGATTTTTTAGAAGTATTTTCTACAAGGAAAATGCAACCTGGAGGTTCCTCCCATGACAAGGATCATGGGCTCTCTTTATTAGATCTTAGATTGCGAATTTTACTTTAAGATTGCTTCGAATTTGTCTTTTTATTCACAAATCTCAATACCTTTTTTTAATCCAGCGATAGTGATCAACAAGGTGATTCATGACTCTCGTCATGAAAGAGACATTTTCATAACCTTTTTCAATTTTAAAATTTGTTCCATGCCTGCCTTTTGATGTCTCTTGACACAGAGCACTTGAATTACCTCACAGCTACCTTCGTTTGGTCTCAATTTGGTATGATACTCCAGGCTGCTTTATAGTTTTCCTGCTGACGTCAACATCATCTCTGTCACCGATTGAACAACACTGCATTATCCACCTAACCTAGCCTGGTTATGCCTCCATCACCAATAATTTGCCTTCCTGCATTACTGCCACCATCATCATCGCTACCATTGCCATCGCCTTTGACGCGAAACAACCATAAACATCATTTTTATCAGAGTCCATTGTACTTCAATACCATGAGATGTTTCTAATGTGCATATGCATGTATACATGGGAGATTGCATGTAATTGCCTCTGAGCTCAAGTGTATATAAGTGTCGCTAAATTCATATGTCAGTATTGTTGGCCTGCATGCTAAAATGCCTAGTTGGATTCTATACAGATATGCATCATAAACTTATTCCATGATTGTAATTCAAATCTCTAATTGAAAAAAAATTTGAGCAGGGATGGTGTGAGTGAAGGGCAATTTTACCAAGTCCTACTTTTTGAGTTAGATGCGATTCGGAAGGTTAGTGCTGCTTTATTTTTTTTATTCTGTCTTATTCTGTTCTAAAAATTATCAGAAACAAGGTAGAAAATTTTGTGGCCCTGATAAGATGATATCTATATAGGCTTGTGCGTCTTTAGAACCGAACTATCAACCGCCAGTGACTTTCATTGTGGTACAAAAACGACATCACACCCGGTTGTTTCCCAACAACCATAGGGATCGGAGCAGCACCGACAAAAGTGGAAACATTTTGCCTGGTAATATTTTACTCATTGGAAAGCTGTCACCCCTAACATAAATATACATAAATGTCACTCTTAGTGTTATATATATATATATTTAAAATCTATCTAATGATGCTGTTGTTTTCTCAGGCACTGTGGTTGATTCTAAAATTTGTCATCCTACGGAATTTGACTTTTATCTCTGCAGCCATGCTGGTATTCAGGTAAAAACATGGTTTTTCTTTTCATTTCATTTTTTCCATTTGCATTTGGGATTAGAAAAGTATATGCAGTTAGTCTTGTAGCTCTGAAGATGGTGAAACAACATTTTAATAAAGAATAATTTCTTTAAAAAATCTCTTGTTGGTATTCTCATGTGCAAATAATGTTGTTAAAAAACTCTTTGTTGGTATTCTCATGTGCAAACAGAACAACTTAAACTTGTTGCATTATTGTTGTGAAGATGATACTATCTGTTAAATTACTTGATATTGTTTTTCTGCCTTTTCTGGGAGGACCTACACACCTTTAGATGAGGTCCAACTCTGACCTCAGTCTGGTCACTAACTTATCTTAAGGTCCTATGGTTATAATGGAACTTCTTTCTTCGGGTGAGATACCTGAAACAGAAGGGACCGATAGGGAGGACTCTTTACCATATTTCACAGGGGGGATAATTCATTTTGTGTAAAAATCTTAATCTCCTGTAGTTTAAAATTAAATAGAAACTGATTTCTGAAATTTAAAATTAACGAATCATTACTTCTTGGTAATATGACAGGGAACTAGTCGGCCAGCTCATTACCATGTTCTATGGGATGAAAATAATTTTACAGCAGATGGGATCCAGTCACTGACCAACAATCTCTGTTACACATATGCCAGGTGCACGCGTTCTGTCTCTGTTGGTAAGCCATTGCTCCTCCTCCTCTACCTGGTTGCTCATTAATTTGCATATCATATCAGCCGCTTAAGCTCAGTACTTCCAAAAACACGAATAAGAAGGCCATGACAGACACCATGAGAACAGTACACCATGATTATCATTTACCTCAGCTTCAAAAATGTCCTCCGATTTGGAGGAACAAGAAGAATTCTTGAAAGCCTAACATGCTCTCACTCACCACTGTAGGCCCTCAGTTGAAGCATTAGAATATTATGTGGAAAGGGGGAAAAAATGAAAATGAATAAAGTGACCAAAACTCACCCCGAGTACTGTATTGTCAAGAACCATTTTTACCCCCCGATAAGTTGTTGGTCAAACTTTTAAAAGGGCATTTGAGTTATGCCACTTGAATTAAATCATGCCCATAGAGTAGTAGCGCCTCATTACATCACAATTCATTTAGAATTGTATGCTCTTACGCTTAAAATTAACACATGGATCATTAATTCAAGTTTATTCGCATTGTCTATAGTAGGGTTTCAATTATCTGTTAATGATTAATTTCACGGATCATTGCGCACAGTTCCTCCGGCGTATTATGCGCACTTAGCGGCATTTCGAGCAAGATTCTACATGGAACCATATATGCAGGAAAATAGCTGTGCAGGTCAAGCTGCCAAGGGCACACGAGCAGCTGGAGAGTCCGGTGTGCGGCCCCTGCCGGCCCTGAAGGAGAATGTGAAGAGAGTAATGTTTTATTGTTAATTAGATTAAAGAAAGAAATTGTACTGGGTGAGTGGTGTAGGGTTGTTCAACAGTTATGGTAGAGTCACCTTTGTATATGTAAGATATTGATTCTGTCAGTTGTAAGGTCGTACAGCTTATATCAGTGATTACAAAGTGCTAGAGCTTCAGTTTTCTTTGGAACACAAGACTCTGCAAGTTGCATGCATCCAGATTACAGGTCCATTTCTCTCCGCAATACCTATCTATCATGGTATAAATTTCATATTTAGCAATTCCCTTCACAAACTAGAGGATAAGTGAAAACCTTTCCCACCCTGGGATTGATTGTTTCTGGTTTTGAACCCGTGAATTCCTGGTCACAAGGAAACAATCTTAGTGCATGTGGTGTAGGAGGTTTGTTATTGAGAACCCTAAAACCAAAAAGGGGCGCATAAGATGTAGATGTAGGCAGCCTTATTTCAGCACGAGGAGAGACCGTTCCGGTCACAATAACTTTTTAAATATGTAAAAAGGAATATGTCCTAGTCCATACAAATTGCACTTCAAATAGCTATACTTGTCATGTGTGTAATACATTTTGTTCTAACGACTCTACACATACTTGAGAGAGATGATCTTCTAAAGAAAAAAAACAAGAAAGACAATAAAATGGGAAAGAAAAGCTGAATACAGAAAACTGTCAGCTTGTTATGAAATTCAAATATGGACAATCTTACTGTTCTATTTTTTCAGTCATCTTAGATTCCTTCTATTTGAAGCAGTTGTTGTAACTTGCTATTTTCATGATGGAAAACATCCATGACCTAAGGAAAACACAGGACACACAAAAATGTAATGACATCCATTGTATATATTAAGCAACCTCGTTGAATGAAGTCTTACAATCTCAATTTGAAACAAAAAAAAAAAAAAAAAAAATACAGATCAATGCTCTCTCTCTTCCTTAGGCATCAAACATGAGCCAGGAAAAGAGTACTATATGGAGACCAAATTTTTGAAGGAAAAATAAAACACAATACACAAGAAGACGCACAATTTATCTGGTTCGCCAAAATTGTTTTTGCTTAGATTACATTAGAAATTTCACTATCAATAATGGGTGTTTATAATGAAGGGTTATCACAAAACCCTAACAAATTCGGTTGTTTCTGAAAATATGAACATATATTCAACACACAAAAAAATAAAGAGACTTAAATATAAAGGGCATTCAAGGATATAAAAGATAATTTTTCCATTGAGGTACAAAGTAACAGTATAAACCGAACTTGTAATTCAGACTTCACATCAAGCTTTATTTTAAAACTAAACATTCAATTTTGTTCTATGCCATCTTTTCATGCTAATTTTACATTAAAAAAAGAAAGAAAAAGATCACCAAAATTTAAATTAGTTTGTTCTACACAAATTTTATGGATTAATTTATTCTTAATAGCCCATCAGTGTAAGCAAAGAAGTTTACACAAGTATTATAGTTATTGAATATTTATTTTATTTAATATTTAAACTATATATATCTGCTATAATTCCAATAAATTGCCACGTATAGGCAGTGATATGATTATATGCCAAAATGTGTATCATGCTTTTAGTGAAAAATATTTCTTATTTTCAATAAATAGAATTTCCTAACAAATATATATATATACATATTGACCTTACTAAGGGACTTCAACTATCTTAAAAGACGAAAATATCCAAACAGTCAACCTTCGCCACTTATCCCATTAGCCAATAGTGTAGAATACGTTAGTGTATGTGTGTGTATCCGTATAGAAATGGATCCCAGACACGAATTAACTCAAACTTGATAAATGTCTTCAATTCCGCCATTTAATTTGGTTTCACAGTGTTCAGAATTCAAAATATTCAGTTTCAAACTCGCAAAACCAGAGCGCGCTCTCTCTCTCTCTCTAGTGAAACAAACATGGTTTCTTTCAAGTAAGCTCTGATCCGATCGCTAACGTATCTGGTTGATTTCTAGATATAGAGGAATTGTGTTAGATCAAAGTCCTAATGATTTGTTGATTTTCTGTGTGTGTTTGAGCTCAGATCCGAAGAACAGAGCCAGTTGCAACTCGTCGAAAGAGAAGAGATCGATGATGAAGAAGAATTGTTTGAAGCGATCGACAAATGTAACGATAAATCTTTGATTTCTCCTTATTTCTGATCATGTCCTTTAATTTTGTTTGTTCTCGTTTTCACGTTGCCTCATGCTCGTATTGCTGCCGAGTTTACATGTTTGTTAATCGAAATGCACTTTGTTTCACCATAGCTTGGAGTTATAATTTCAATTTATTGGTAGATTGATGAGATTCGAATTCAAACCTCTTACTATTTGCAAATTTCTGCAGAATTTAGGTTTTCCTTTTTTTTTCCCTTTCTATTCTTCTTCGTTTACGATTATATATTTAGAATTCCGCTGGATTTATGATTTCTTGAGTGAGACGTTCATCTGAATTTCAGTTTAATTTCGTCTGTAAATATAGATAAACATCTCTGTTTTGGAAGCAGTTGTCGATTTTTGTGATTTAGTTCAGTCGTGGAGAGAGTTGAATTTGTACTGCCTATTATGTATCTAGTTTGTTCCCAATTTTTGCATCTTCGCAGTGACTACTCATGGAATCAATGCTGGAGATGTGAGAAAACTTCAAGATGCAGGGATCTACACCTGCAATGGCTTGATGATGCATACGAAGAAGGTGAAAAGACATGTTTCAGTTTAAATCCTTCGAACTTTGATAATTTTGGCAAGCTTTGCTTAGACTTGAATCAACTTTGCAGAGCTTAACTGGAATCAAAGGATTATCTGAAGCCAAAGTGGAAAAGATATGCGAGGCTGCAGAAAAGCTAGTGGTTAGAGCTTTTTTATTGACCAAAACGTTAATATGCGATTATTTATACTTTTTCCCATTTAAACTATTTTCTGCTAACTTATTTCATTCGAATTTCTCTCAGAATTTCGGCTACATCACCGGAAGTGAAGCTCTGCTCAGAGTAAGATCTTAATTCTCTTAGATTTCAGTCGATAGCTATTCCATAAGCTAAGATGTAGAGGAACTTTGGATGTAGAAATTTGATCCATCCGGGCAGATATCAGCTCAGTATTGATCTGATATCTGCATCGTTTTTCAAAATTTTGGCGGGAAGTCTGGAATTAGAGAAAACAGTGAATGTTAGCAGAACCTTCAAGAGTAGTTGGTTAAGTTCACATATTTTACGATGAATTTGAAACTAACTATAGTTTACTTTACAGAGAAAGTCGGTAGTCCGCATCACAACCGGAAGCCAGGCACTAGATGAGCTCTTAGGCGGTAATTTTGCAGTCTTGATTGCTTTGGTTGATTCAATAGTTTGTTGTTTCTTATTGACAGTGTTCGCTGTAATTACTTTGTGTTTACAATTTTGCAAAGGTGGAATTGAAACTATGGCAATTACAGAAGCTTTCGGGGAATTCAGGTGACAACCACAATATCCTCCCATTTTCACGTTCAAATATTTCTAAATGAATAAAGCACATTTGTGATTTTACTTATAAATGAATTTTTAGTTACATTTTACTGTTTAATTTCTGAACTTAGCTTCTAACCATATGCTTCATCAACACTGTGTCTCAGGTCTGGAAAGACACAGCTGGCACATACTCTCTGCGTTTCTACACAGGTCCATTTTCTTACTCTATTTGTTGCATCAATTGCCAGTGGATGAAAAGTTAAGTTTTACAACAATATCATGGATTAGTGTTGGTCCTTCATGTATGAGAGTAACTATATTGATTTAGATCCAAATTGTGACATTTGTGTTAGTTATAGCTATTCAATTGCTTTTGCAGCTTCCCACTAACATGAAAGGAGGGAATGGAAAAGTTGCTTATATTGATACTGAAGGAACTTTGTATCCTTTCTGTTTGTTTATCCCTCATAACATCAGAATTTGGCATATATTGTAGTTCATATTTTATGAAATCTTAACAACTACCCGCCAACTTTTATGTTCTCTCCTCAACTATATACTCTCGTAGCCGACCTGATCGAATAGTACCTATAGCTGAAAGGTTTGGCATGGATGCAGGAGCAGTCCTGGACAATGTGAGGATGTTTGTATTTTTTATCAATTGAATCTGGAAAATAAACAGAACTGATTGTGTTTATTCATGTAACATGAAAGATCATTTATGCCCGTGCATACACATATGAACATCAGTACAACTTGCTACTTGGTCTGGCAGCAAAAATGGCTGAGGAGCCTTTTAGACTTTTGGTGAGTAACACCATTAATGGAATCTTTCCTAATGCTAGAACTATCAGGAGGCCTCGTAAGCTTATACATATATGAATTGACATTCCAGATTGTGGACTCAGTAATTGCTCTATTTCGAGTGGATTTCACAGGAAGAGGAGAACTTGCAGACCGCCAGGTTTACTTCATTCACTTCTGAACATACCTTAAATACTATAGAAATACTAATCCTTCTCTTTAAGTGTTGATTCTCTTCAATGACATCGGTTGATTGGTATCTGCAGCAAAAGCTAGCTCAGATGCTCTCTCGATTAATAAAGATAGCAGAGGAATTTAATGTTGCAGTCTATATGACCAACCAAGGTAATCCTTGACCAATCTAAAACATCTCTTAGCTTGTTCATCCATCCACAAATATTCCCATTTCACATCAGACAGATTCTGCAATTAGCAAGTTTAATAACTGGTTCTAGTTTTATTATTAGATTTACGATTTCAAAGTACCAAACATTGATAGTAATAATAATACTATAAAAGTATTCAGAGCATAGCTCCATATTTGAGGTTCTCTTTGCTTTTTCATTATGGCTAAAAGGATTTAATTGCTAGATATCTAAGGTTTCTAACTATAAAAGTTAAATATATATCATCAGTATTGGGCAATTTGTACAGTCATTCTTCCAATGGAGAAATTAGTTGTAAAACTGGCATTTTTAGAGGCTTTCTAATAATCCTGTGTAAATTGAACAATGGTTGCAGTGATTGCGGACCCAGGTGGAGGTATGTTCATATCAGATCCAAAAAAGCCAGCAGGAGGGCATGTGCTTGCTCATGCAGCCACAATAAGGTTGATGTTCAGGAAGGGCAAAGGGGAACAGCGTGTCTGCAAGGTGTTTGATGCTCCAAATCTACCAGAGGCCGAAGCAATATCCTTCCTCTGTTAAGCTAGTTCTCAATTACTTTCTGAAAAAATCTGGATCTTTTATCATAAATGTGACCATTTGATCATAAGTAAATACTGACTCAACACGAACCCAACGTGCCACTATAATCTGGTGTCATTTTGGTCGCTGATCCTAAATTAAACACTCTCAATCTGTATTTATGCATTCATCCTATTCCAGCTACTTAAAACTTCCAACCTGCATTGATATATCGGTTTCAAGTTGTCCTTAACAGATACACGTATTTCAGATAACACCTGGAGGAATTGCAGATGCAAAGGACTGAAGTTTCTTCGGAACCAGAAAAGGGCAACCAGTGCATATTTTAGATTTCCTGATATCTACTAGGAGTATAGTTTTTCTGTTTCTCTGCCATGTGGTTGAGCATATGTTGTAATTGATGAGACATACAAGTCATTTTGGCAACAATTCCAGTATTTCAGATATAAAAGTTAGCAGCATATGAAGTATTTCTAGTTGGCCTTTGGTTATGTTATACAACATATCAAACTTACATTGACAAGTTAATATGATATAGTACAATGTATACAAATTCTATGCCTTGAGAAACAGCAGTTGGCAGCAATTTGCCAAACTAATGTCATTACTCAATTTGAAAAGCCTGAAACAGTATGCTGCTTAAAAGAGTGAGAACCTAGAAGCCCATAGAAAGGGCTCTTGATGTATCAGATTAAAATGAAACAGTAAGCATTGTGTATAGCGGCATCAAGAGCTTTGTTTACTATTTACAGTACTTCCTTGTAACATAGAGTGCAGGGCCATTGACTAAGGGCAGGTGGAGGGTAACTAATAACAACAGCATTGCTAATGGAAATTTGACGTGTTCAGTAGTTCTGAGACCAGTTCGTGGCACTCCCAACTCTTGGCATACCAGTTTCCTTCCGGGAATCTGCATCAACCTTGAAAGTTGCACCGCACACCTGACCTGAACTATCCACCCTTGGCACTAGCTTCAACTCATTAAGAGGGTGCTCAAAACTCCTTAAGCCTCCAGAGGTTGTAAAGAAGCATCCTGAGGAAAACAATAAGAAAACTGAATAATATACCTCCATGGGAATGACCTTCGCAATGAGATAATGAAATAGAAGGAAATGCTGATTAAGTAATCTACTTATGCTCAAAATAGGAAGCTATACAGAAAATAACCATAGCCATGAGATGAGAAGTGGGCAGTAAAAGTGATGCTATAGAAGCCAAATCCTAATCCCAACTACTCAGGGAGTGGGGTTGACTAAAAAACAGTGAAGTGAACCCTTAATTTAGAACAAACACGGAAAGCAAACGAGTATGTTTCTAGGAAACCAAATAGAAGGAAAGCCATGGAAGTGTGCAGGATAAAAATGTAGCTCTTACCATGGGAATTTTGTTT